>NC_071401.1:145313808-146559131 GCF_017976375.1 Cuculus canorus
GACCAAGATTACACCTCATGTATGTAAGTATTATTTAAAAATGTAGTACTGGTGGCAAATTCAAAGATCGCTTAAGTTTTTAGAAGTAGAACCTCTAAAACTTCTGATTTTTTTATAAACATCCTCAGAAACATTTCCACCATAAGAGGGTCCTTGACAGACAGTCTTTCATGTTAGGCGAGCACTTCATAAATGTCCCAATCGCTTTTTCTGGATGCCTGGGAATGTTTTAAGCAATGGCTTCTGTACTATGGCTTCCAACAATTTGTTGTTTGAAACTTGCCTTAGAAAAATTCTGCACATAAGTGTATTCTCAAACATGCACATTGGCAGACTTTCACTTCCAAACAAAATTAAGTTCATTTACATTTTAATCAGTGCCCTGAAAGCATATGTGACTCTTGATGGTTAACTTTGGAAAAACATACTCTATAAACCCATGACCTTTAATGAGGAGAGAGACCAGACAGTGCTGTGATGTAGCTGCCTATGTGTATAAGGGGCAGGCAAGTATCTGATGTGGGCCACACTATAGAGAATGTACTCTTGTCAGCTAAGGAACACAGGGAAAGGAATGTGTCAAAAAAAAAAGGAGGTTGTGTTCTCTTTGGTCTCTCACCTCTTGGTCTGTATCTGATCCTGCTTCTCATAAATATTTAAAGTACAATGCCTCTGTAACTTCTTTTCAAAACTATTTTTCTTCAAATATTAATTTTTTTGCTTGTTCAGTAGCCGTAAGCAACTCCATCTTTTCCATAGGGACCATTCTGAAGGCAACTGTGGTGTCTGGAATATCCAGAATCAGCTCAGTCAGATAAATTAATATGTCTCGGATTTTCTAGAGTTTGGAGGAAAGCAGGAGCTTTATCAATTATAAAAGATCTGAGTCTTTCATCCCCATGTATATGAACTAGTTGGCCCAACCCATCATTTTTGCTGTTCATCTTTCCTTGGGGAAATCGGAAGAACGTCAAAAGTTGCTGGTGTTCATTTCTACTTGGCATTAGCAGATGTTTCACAATTAGCTGTTTCATCCAAATTCCTACAGATGGAGTATAATGCTTTAACGTGCCTCAGAAAGAGTCAGGTTGCAGAGTCTTGCATTTTCTCTCTCATGATCTGAACTCGCCAAAACACCTGACTTAAGTTTCAAAATGCAAATATAGCCTTTCACTTAAAAGTCTCTGTGTAATCTTCTGTGCTGTTCTCATGGAGAAACATACTTTGAAGATCTTCCTCAAATCTTTTGATTCTAGTCCTACTGTGAATGTGTTCCCTCCTAGGCTGTTAATTCAGTTTGATGTGTGAATTTGTTCAAATCAGCCATCACTATCTACTGGCTGGTATATCACTTCTTAATGCTAACAGAGCTCTATGGTAACATGTTTCTTGACAATAAGGGAATAAAATTGAGTCAGGTATCACTGTGATTTGCTACATCTCTACAGCACATAAAATTATTAATCTCTTCATCAAAATAATTTTATCTAAGTTATTTATTAATGCATCTCATGTCTGTCCAACCACAAGTTGAACACCCTCTTTTGTTATTTCAGACTCCATGCATGGGATTAAGATCACATGATGTACAGCAGGTACAGGGTATTTTCGAAAAGTAGGCCTTCTCCTAGCCCACATTACTTCTGTTTTCCAGGAATCAGAAGGAATTGCTACAAGAGATGTGTATTCATGAGTTTCAATACATGATTTCTGTTGTGTATGCAATTAGAGAAGATGGGTCTCACTTTTGCCTGACTGGGTCATCCTATTTTGCCTGAAGTGTAGGAAGCAAATGATGTTGCGCTGAGCAACGGCCACTCCTCTCTAAGACACCAAATGTAAATTATTTGTCTCCACTTCCAAGGCTTTTTCTGGCCTACCTACTTCCCTACCTTGTTAACTCTCACTTAATTTCTGTAGGAGGTAACTCCCATCTCTGCTCAATCCACACCTGTCCCTCTTGACTTCCATTAACAAAAATCCAGCTATGGAGTTGGTGCCATGCTGCTCTCACATTTGCTAGGATGTCTCTATTAGCACCTGCAAGAAACCCACATTTTCCTCTTTCAGACAAGAGAATGGAGTGAAAGGACATCATAAGCTCACTGGACTGTCATTAATCATAAGCTGTACCATAGCTGTAACACATTTCATACAGCTGAATTGTCCTTTTAGACTTGTCATAGTTATGTTTATTCTTACCCAGCATTATATAAAGAAAATCTCACACATATGATGAGACCCAGCAAAACACTGTCTCTTCATCAATAAAGATTTGTCCTTCAGCTGTTATAAACATTTCTGTATTTTTCAGCTTTATTTCTTTGCAAAACACTTATGGAGGAAGATTCTTTCACAGAACTCATTTCTACTGTGTATCACTGCTGCCCGTATGCTGAACACTTCTGCATTGTTGTGACTGCCTTCACATTTAATGTAAATAAATCTGGTCTTGTTGTTATGTTCTGCCTTTACACTGCTGAATTACATGCATTTCTTGTTTTCATAGCTTGTTAACTCTGATTTTGTAAAGCATATTTTTCAGTAACCCTGCACTCTTCTCCCCACAAAACATATTTCTCTCTGGTAATAACTTCGTTCTGATCAGGAGGTGAGCTGTATCGTAAATAATTTGATCGGTATGTTTCAAGTTCAAATGTTTACTATTCATTTTTATCACACTTCACTGTAAAAGAATGCTCAGTAGTTCAGTTTCACACAACAGTTACTTTCTCATGAAAAAAAAAATGTTTCTTTCTTGTATGTCAGTCCTACACACTAGTCTTCACATCACTTAAAGACATTTCTGGTCCACTTCATGCTTGCTTTGGTTCATTTGAGAAGAATTCACAAGCACACTACTGAGTAACTTAGTTCTCTCCCCCCCAAGATGTATCCAGGCAATGTAAGCATACCTACAGCTTATACTGTGCGTGTGACTAAATGCAAACCATCAATTGCCATTAGCAGGCTGAAAGCCGGCAGGGAAGCAGCTGACAGCCAACAGGAGACTCATGCCAGCTACAGCAGAAGGACCCAGGACACTGCTCTTCATGGAAGAGTGAGACTATGTTGCAGAACGGCCATTGTTTTCTTGCTCCATTGTTTTCTTGCTCTCTCTATACTTCTACAGTAAACTGTCAATCGGGGATAGGGTTACAATCTTGGTAGCTACACTTTTACAGTAATAAAATAATTATAAGCAGAATATTTAGGTGAATAACAAACAACCCTGTAGAAGCTGATGCTCTTTGCATGGTCAATTTAAAAAAATTCATTATCTGACAAGCAAAAGAACAGAAATTAATATTGAGCTCTGGGACTCTCTAGCCACTCTCTAGATTGCTAAAATATGCTCCCTTGGCAGGAAAGCAACTGGTTTCCCTGTGAGAAATTATAATGAGATTGTGAAGTTCTGTAGGACTAGCAGGCCCCCCCAAAAAAGCGAAGACGACAAAAAGTGCCCACCAGTTGCAGAGGATGTGCAATGAATTTTAAACGTGTCCCTAGAGCAGAATGCTGAACCTCCTCTCATTACACTTTATGCAACTCACTTAACCTTCAGAAATGTTCCCAGCTGGGACTTTGATGTGCTTGGTTCCTCTGAAAATCAGGAGGGATGCTTAACTGCCATAAATGAATCAGTCCTTTACTAATTAGATAAACTCAGTCAAAATACATGTATAACCAAGCTGCATACATGATTTTTGGACACTTCTAGAAAATAATTTACTTGGATTAGAGATAGTCAGGTGCAACACTGCACATCCAGCTCCCATTTATTTTCCACCTGAACTCTTCCTATTAGTTGACAAACATCTTATTCATTTTGCCTAAACTGACTAGAAATAAAGATGTAAAAAAAAAAAAAGAAAAAAAACCAAACAAACACAACAAACAGTTGCACATCTAATTCATTACTTTGCCAAAAACCCTTTAGAAGAAAGCTCACATAGTTTTGTATCTATATAAATGTACCATAAATGTAAACAGCTTCCTAATCTTTTGCTTGAGCATTCCCCTGAGATGAAAGAATTAATAGTCCTTGTAATTACCAGGGCAGAAAATATAACAGCAGATGTCGTATCTTCACTAATTGTCTAAAGCTCTTAGAAATATACAAAGTGATTTATCTCACTGAGGTTTTTTCCTATGAGTTCCATAGATTAATTATCCATTACACTAAATATGATTACCCCTTCTTGACCCAAGCAGAGAGCAGTAATTGAAGGTCCTAAGGTGGCAGTGTTGTCACTGAGAGAAAAAACTATTGAAGAATCAGCCACTTCTTTAATGTAAACCTGTTTGCCTGCAAAAAAATGTCCAAAATCTTAATTCTCTGAGGAGAAGATGAATCAAACACATGGAGGGTATTTTTTGTTGTTAGCAGCAAACCTGAATAGCACTCTTTTCTGCTTTGTTGTTTCATTTTGTTGTACTCCAACTTCCCAAAGCCATACTCTCCACTTTTTGTTCTGACTTTGTCTTTGGCTCCCCCTTCTTTGTGTTTGATTCCATTATGTTTGTCTTGCTTTTTCTCCATAACTTGACACTTATGCTATCAAAAAAAAATCAGGACCTAGCCTCTCTTCTCGCCAGTGTAACTTCTTGGGTCACAAAGTCAACATGGTCTTGCATTTTGCTTTGAGACTGTGATTGGGTGTAGCGGATTCGTTTGAGAAGCTTGGCTGCTTTTGATGGCCTAGCTGAACAGAAAGCAATCATCACACCCAACAACATAACCATATCACAACACTTTTGGTTGCCTTTTTAAATGTTTTTGACTACCAGAACATGTTTTTACACTTGCATTAAATAGAAATTAACTGTTCTCCTTTTTACCATCTACGCTTTTACTTTCCAAAATGTTTCTTGCAGTCTTTTAGACTTCTCTCCTCCAATGAAATCTCATTAGTGACTTTTACCTATGCTACCTTTGTGACAGTTATAGGTATCTTCTTTTTGATATGATGAAAACTGGATGAACCCACCATTTAAAGAGAGAATATACTGTCCCTATATTAACTCATTATTTTTTCTTTTATCTCCTCTATTTACCATCTTCTGGACTATTTGCTTTCCAGATTTTCACTGAAAATTTAGCTGTCATTCTATTACAACATACAGTAGTAAACCATTACTCTGTAATAACCTTCTCTTGGTCTTTTATCTCCTCCTTCCAGAAGTCCTCCTCACAACTCAAGTTATCTTCTTACTTTTACTATAGTAGTTTCTTCTCCACACACTTCAGTGCTTGTTGCAAGAACTAATTCCCAACACACTGCTATAGCTGGAGCCCCAGGGAGGAAATAACTGAACTGATTCCATGATGCATATCACCCAGTGTGGGCATAGACCAGGAAAGTGTTCCCACATCATCAGTTGGGAGACAGAGCAAAACTGATAGGGTTAAATTAGCCATTCCTCCTCTCTACCCTACACTTACAGATGCGTAACACCGGAACTGTGCAGAATTCACACAGAGAGAGAAGGATACGGCTACATGATATGGCCTCATACCAAATGCTACCATCCTATGAATGAGGCACAGATACATCAGAAAAACACAAATATTTTATGGCTTCATTCTCAGAATAATGACAGGGAACACTCTGTTTCTGCTTTTAATGAACAGGAACTGCAGACATTCAACATTGTGGACAGCATAAACTTTATGTATAGAGATTATAAGGAACTCTATATGCATTTAAAGAGCAGAGGAGATATGGCATGGTTCACCTTTCAATGACCACAATTCTCTCAGCCTAAATTGTATTTACAATCTTTCAGCTCATGAAATTCATGTGACATTTATATCTTGTCTATATAAAAATATCATCAATTATCAACAATGACAGTGCGTCTATCCCTCCTATGAAGACATAAAGTATTAATATATGCTCTTTAGCACTGTTATTAATGAGACAATGCTTAAAGTAAAGTACATGCCAATAAATTTGGCACCCACCATCTAATAATCATTTCCTTTCAAGGAGGAAAAACTGAGATTTAGGAACTCACCTGAGATGTGGGACCCAGTGGCTCAAGCCCTTGGTCTGTTATTATCAGCTTTTTTCTAATCCAACAGTTGCAAGTTAGTTAGGGTTTACAAATGAAAAAAACAAGATAATTGACTTCGAAGAAATGTCTAAGAAGCAGCTCCTGTCACTGTGCACAATGCAGTATCAAGGCAAATGTGGAAGGATCAAATTTCCTAAACAGCAAACCTTGTTTTACCTCATGGGACATTTCTGTACCCTCCACATCCCACCTGTTTGTATATCCACTTTGTTTTTATATGACACCTAATACTGACTGCCTGGGCAGTAGTCTTTAAAAAATCAGACTGAGAAACTAATCTTTTCAGAGCCAAATTTTCCATATGGTCATTTTATTTTCATGCAACCTTCTACAATTTGAACCAAGACAACTAACACAGTGCATGACTGGAATATACTTGGTAGTTTGCATTACAAAGGATAACAGAGCCACAATCTGCGCTGGTGGAAGCACGCTACACCCCCGCGACCTCTGCACCCCTCTCCCGTGGTGGTGGAGCCAGCTGGGGAAGGGGTGCCCGTGACAAACCAAACCCCACCGGGCCAGGATGCACTGAGATGCCCGACTACACTCGCTGGAAATTCAGCGCAAAACCCTTGGAAAAGTGTGCAGGTACTGAGGTCTGAAAGATGAATGGGTTCTCTTTCAGACAACAGGTTTTTCTAATGAGATAATACAAATACTCCAGAATTTGTAGTAAAATCTGTGGGCATTGGAAAAGAGGGAAAAAGTAACAGCTGCGGTGCAGCAACAGCACAGCTGGGGCACATGCTGAGAACCTGCTGCTTTTCATGACTTGTTGTCAATTTATTTAATTTGTACTGTACGCTTGTTATTTTTTGGCTGTAATGTAAGCTGTCCATTTGCGCTTACGGACAGGCAGAATAGGTTACCAATCCCTACTGGCAGAAATGAAGCACAGAACTTGGACCAATTTTCAAGCGCCGTCCTATAAATAAGTACCATGGAAAGGAAGGGGTCCAGAGAGCACTGCACAGAGCAACGCAACAGCGCAGAGCCCATCCCGAAAGATCCTGTCAATCCAGAAATCAGTGACCAGATATCACGAGTCAAAATCTTGGCTTTAACCTCGACAATTTTTTCTGGCCTGAAAATTTAAATATTTCATATAACTATTGACCCTAATTCTTTCCTCCCTCCCCCACAAACTGTCCTGGACGTGTCCTGGATCTGACCAGGGACGGCTGCCGACTACACAGGTTCCCACCGGCCGTCAGAACCCTCTCCCGCCGCCCTGAGCGACTAACGGAGAGGATGTAAAACATCTCAACCTCCTCTCAGAAAGCGGCGGGGGCTCTGCCAAGTTTGACGGCACGGATGCTCCGAGCCCCGCTTTGCCGAGCTGCTCCCAAAGAAGCCCGGGCTGCCCCCCGAGCCCTGGCGGCTCCCCCGACGCCGAACAGCGAACGGACGGCTGGGGACAAGAGAGAAGGGCGACGGGGCACAGAAACGCTGCCCACCCGTGACAAGAGCAGCCAACACCGCCCTCCCTCCCGCTCCCCCCGCACGCATGCAACAGCCTGGATCCCAGTGAAACTCCCGCCGCGGGGAAAACCTTGCTGGAGCGGAGCTGCGGCGGAGCGAAGGAGCGAGCTGCGGGGCAAAAGGGCATCTCCGGCGGCGGGGCTTGCCGATCGGCGGCGATTCCTCTCCCCTCGGCGCCTCTCCTAGCTCCTTGCACCCCCACCCACCGCCCCACGCTTCCCCAGTCGCCCCCCGGGCGCTGGTCCCCATCCCAGGTGCGTGGGGGGGGGGCAGCCGGCGGTCCCGATGCTTCCCTCGTTGCTTCCCGAGGGGAAAGACAATTTGAAAGCGAGCTCTGTGATTGCCCCCCCCGCCTTCCTCCCCTCCGCCCCCTCTGCAGGCAAAGGAAAAAGTTGCGTTCTCCGGCCGCCCACGCCGGTACCGGTACCTGTGCCGCCGATGCCTTGGCGAGCGGTCTCCAGGGGAAAGATGCCCGCGCACTTCTCCCTCTCCACCTGCCCGCCCAGGCACAGCTCTGAGATGATCTGCAGCGCCTTGTGGCACAGGCTGCCCACGCTGTCCTCCACGGGGAAACTCATCTTGTGTTTCCCCCCGCCCCGGCCCGCTAAGCCATGGCCGGTGCGGGACGGCTCCGCGGCCCCCGATCCGCGCAGCCTCCCGCGGGGAGCGGAGCGGCGGGAGCGGAGCGGCGGGCGCGGCGCGAGTGAACCCGTGCTCTCATCCGAAGAAGTAGTGGAGGGGGGAGAGGAGCGGGGGGGGGGGGGAAAAACAGACAGGAGAAAAAAAAAAAAAAAAAAAGAGCGGAGGGGAGGGGGGAATAAAAAGAAAAAGAAGGGGGGGGGGGCGGGAGGGGACGGACAAGCATCGACTTAGCAACGCCTTTTGTGCCTAGCGGGTTCGGCAGGCGGCTCGGCCAATAGCAGCCCAGCGCAGGGGGGCGCAGAGGGGCTTCTCGCATCTCCGGGGAAACTTTTCCTTCCCCCGGGACTGTGCGCGGTCCAGAGCCGTGCGGTGTTCGCGCTGGTGGCGGCGAGCAGAGCCCTGTCCCGCTCCCCACCGCGGGAGCCCCGAGCCCCGGCGGCGTCGCCGCGCTTCAAGCCGAGCTCGTCGGGCGTTCATCGCCCCGGCTGGGCGAGGCAGAGCTTATTCCCCACCTCTCCAGCCATTTTTACCGGAACGTTATTTCTTAGGTTGATCTGGGCGCTGTTATCATCAGTAGGATCTACCGAGGCAGCGTCAGATTAACTTCATTAACTAAACCGTCTCCACTGCGCTTTTCAGCAGGAGAGTTATAGAGTAGTTGACTCCAGCTGTTTCTTTGACTTGTAAAGGAGTTAGAGTAACCTTAGGGTTGTCTCGTCTGTTTCCTCGGCAAGTTCTGTAAAGTTGAGATTTATTTTTATAGATAAAAAAAGTTCTAGGTACTCTGTGTGCTTGAACATACTCCTAAAAACCAATACAGCATATGCTGCTAGTGGTTGTTTTAGTTACTGGTTGCATAGCTGAGCTAGACTTAAGCTGTTAATTTGTTCATGTACTTAACTGACATTCTGATACATTTTTACATTTGTGAATATAAATGCTTCTATTTCCATGGCATATGTATGTCTTTCGATACTTAATTCTAATTAAGCATGGTGGAAAGAAAGTCTGCTGGCAGTTTGCTTAACAGCACTGCCTGTAGTCTGCTGCTGGAGTGTCTTGGTTTCATAAGCATGAGAACTTAAGTTGTGTATTATTCAGTTGTTTGTTTGGGGTTTGTTTCCTCCAGATTTTGAATTTTTGATCTATTACCTGAAAATTAGTAATCTTCTCTAACAAACTGCAAAGTTTAACATTTCCAAACTTCATAGCCATCAATCAATAACTTGAAATTATGAAATAATACAGAAATGTTTAGTCCAATTTTAATTCTGAGATTTTGTGCTTTGTATAGTATAGATGCTTGTAAAAATACTACATGATACTTATAAAAATCAGCCACTTGGCTTTTTGAATGCTCATGTATTTATGCATATGAATTCATACAGACGTATTTTTCAACATCTTAGGAAAGTAATAGACTCTCTTGTATACAATCCATAACATCAACAGAAACTCTGTTCCATAAAGTTCTTTTCTAGAAGGTGTTTCAGAAATACCACATGCTACTAAAGAAATTCTGCATTGCTTAATTATTAAAGAAATTATTCATTTCCTGAGACTAGCACTGTCAAAACTCTGTGTTATTCCTGTAAAGTGTTCTGACAAATCCTAGAATGTTTAGACTACAACTAGTCAGGGCAAAGAACGGTGTAGTATTAGTTGAAAATCCATTTAACCCTCATGGTGACATAAATCTGTACAATTATTTCATGAAAATAGGCTTGCCCCCAGTAAAAAGCTATGTGCATATTTTCATTACAGTGAAGGCAACTGATGCCTATTGCCAAACTTCAAAATATGAACATATTTACTGTTCATGTGACATTTACAGTCCTGTTCCCAAAATTCTGTCATGCACCACCAACTAATAATTTAGCAGTCTGTTTATCTTTGAGGCATATTCAGAGCTCTAACAAAAGCTAAGAGGAGATACGTATACAGACTGGTGAAGGAGGTCTTAAACAAGCACTGGTTTTAATGAGAGTAAGGACTGCATTTAAAGTCTGAGACCTACAGCCCTTCTATTTCTGAACCTTCCTAAAGGTTGTCTTTGTGTCCATGGATGTTATCTGTCGTGCAGTTCATGAGTAAAATCTTTTGTCTCTGGAGTTACTGGAAGTTTTGCCTTTGATTATAATAGTCAGTGTTTCACACTTAAATCAGTTTGCCACCCTGCTCGTTTACTTACGTAGTGAGACTTTGGTACATTCTTCTACTGTTTGTCTTTGCACACAAGAACTTCATTTCAGTGAAGATCATACCACATTATTTCTATTACTGTTGATAGCATTGATCAGTACATTGATACAGAAAAGCACTAACAGATATATTCTACATTAGTTATGGGTTTTTTAAATAATGGAAGACACAGATTTTCATGTAGATGTCTGGAGACAGGTACCCAACAGGTACCTCTGTTAGCTGTCTTAAATACTTTAAAAGATGCTTTTAAGCATATGGAAATTTCTAGCCGCAGTAAGTACTATCACTGTATCTTCATCAAATGTTTCACCATATAAATCCTCTCCTTTAGTAAGCAGCATGGATATAAACTTTAATTAATCAATAGAATAGTTTTTCTCAGCCTAAGTACTATGAGATGAGCTTCACTACTGAATGATTCTACTGGTGGGATATGCTGACAATCTTGTCCCAAACCAGATCCAGACAGATCTTTTGTTGTTGGGGTCAAGTTACTGATGAAGGAAATTCTTCACTCTTGCATTAAGGAGTTTAGTCCAAAGTGTGAATCCAGATTAGGAATCATGGCATTTTTCTCCACTGTGTTCTTTGGGTGGAAAACTGCTTTCTCTGCATATAAAAGGATATAAAAGCTTGTTTTCTACTTTCAGCTCCCACTGCTTGGATTTTCAATAGCCTGGCAGTTTTTAAATGAATATGGAGTTACATCATGTGCCTTTGTATCCACAAAGACCATTTCCCCTTTCAAAGTGCTCTTAGGCTGTCTTACCACATGTTATTTGTTAGGACACAGTGGACTCATGCCTCATGGATTCCAGCTGCTGGGATCACATCAGACCTTATCCACTCTGACTATGCTGACTGTTGGTCATTACCAACTTCATACTGGCTTGATTGCTTTTTGATGTTGACAAAGGGAGGAAATTTCCTTTTTTCACATTAATTGTATGTATTCACATCCTCATATTGTCCATGCACTTCCCAGGCGGTGGTTAAGTTACTACATTTTGTACTGGAAAAACATGGGATAAATACCCAGTTTTGTAATATGTGTCCTCTAACAAACACCGTGCTAGAATTTTTGAAGTTTAGTCAATATGGATAGCCTAAAGGCAGGCAAGATTCAAACACTTTTTAGAGTTAAGCTGCACTACCTAATGTAAGGCCATGAATTATCTGGTGTAAATGAGTGAAGCCCTAGTAGTCTGCAAAGAAACAATGGGCTGGTGTAGTAAGCATTGAGTCAAAATTTCTCTCTTTCAGCTGATTAGGAGAAGGCGTAAGAAAGCCACAGTAATGGTATACTCCACAGTCCATAGCTTTTTACCACTTTCTGAAGTGAATTTCTGTCTGAAATTCCCCTACAGTGGCAGTGTACAATGTCGACGACATCTGCTATAAAAAGTAGTCCCCAACTACATTTGTAGCCTGCCTGCGAGTAGAGGCTGGCTCTGAGGATACTGTTGGGCATGGCCAAATGAAGACTTTGTAGACACACTTGGGGGAATGGTGATTTGCTCTTGACTTGTGCAGTCTTCAACCACTCCCCGGTGTACTTCTTGTGTATCATGCCTGTTTAAACGTGGCAAAACCAGCAGCAATGCTCAAGTGGAGTCATTTGGCCGCAGACAGGGTAAGTGCTGCAGCTGGGCACTGGATCGAGGCGAAGGGGTGATTGCCAGAGGAAGGGAAGCCCAGGAACCCCAGGGGGAGCTGGGCAGGTGGATCTGGACTCCCAGAAGTCGTGGCTGATGCGGGGGGTGCCATCTGAGAACCAACCACACGAGATTTAAATGCCCCCCAGAGAATGCCAGCAACCAGAGCGCTGCGACTAGGAGCGTGCAAACAGGAGCGTGCCTCATCAGAAGAGTGGGCTGAAGCAATTTGTGAGAGGAGTTCGCAAGGGCAGGGTGTGCAGGGAGGGCACAGTTTCCATGTTTAGGTGAGTTTGGTTGTTGAAAGGGAGCCCAGCCATGGTGCCTACTCGGCAGGTGGCTGCATCCTCTGCACATGCCAGGAGGGATGCGTCAGCCCAGACTGAGCTCCCAGAAAAGCATTCAGCCATCCAGGTCTCTGGCTGCATGGAGTGCCACCAGCTTGCACTGGAAACAGAGGGCTGCAGGGGCAACAGTTACATAAGGTGTGAGCAGGTGGATGATCTCCTCAGCCTGATGGCAGAGCTGCAAGAGGAAGTAGAGAGGCTAAGGAGCATCAGGGAGTCTGAGCTAGGGAGAAACTGGTGGAACTACACCCCTGAGCTCCAGCATACAGGAGCAGAATCAGCCACTGGGAAAAGCCCATGGTCAAAGGGATCTGATATCCTCCCCCTACCAAGATGTAGGCAAGGGCTTAAAGAGATGTAGTGAGTGGAGGCAAGTCCATCGATGGGGCAGAAAACGAACCCCCTTCTTGGCCACACCTCCCCAGGTGCCTCTGCACAATGGATATGATATGGAAGACGGACTGGAGGAAAATGTGGGGGGATGACTCATCTACATCAGAGCAAGGGCTGAGACCGAAACGACACACACCCCATATTACTACAGCTGCCACAAGGATGAAAAGGCGAGTCATAGTTGTTAGGAGACTCTCTGCTGAGGGGAACAGAAGGTCCCATATGTCAAGCAGACCCAACTCTCAGGGAATTCTGCTGCCTCCCAGGTGAAGGATATTGCTAGGAAACTGCCCGGTCTGATAAGGCCATCAGACTACTCCCCATTACTGCTGTTGTATGTGGGAGGTGACAAAGCTGCAGTACGTAGCCCAAGGATGATTAAGAGAGATTTTAGGGCCTTGGAACAGCAAGAGAGGGAATCTGGGGCCCAGGTGATTTTTTTTCCTCCCTCTTTCCAGTTACAGGTGGTGACCCTGTAAGGATCAGATGGACCCACTCTATTAATACATGGCTCTGTGGCTGGTGTCAGTGCAACAACTTTGGGCTTTTTGACAACAGGATGGCCTACACAGCACCAGGGAGGAGGGTCTTTGCTGAGGAGCTTGCAGGGCTCATTGACAGGGCTTTAAACTAGATATGAAGGGGGAGGGGGATAATATTGGGCTTGCCTATGACAAGCAGCGAGAGGACACGCAGTGGGTGGAGGGATGGGGTGTGGTATGGGCCCTCCGCCTGCTGTCCAGGAGCATGCTGGGGATGCCGCAGCACAGTTGAAGTCCTGTGGAGATGAGAAGAAGGCTCCTGAGGTAGTAGGTGCCAGGAAGAAAACTTCCCCAAAACACCTTAAAGGAAATAAAGGGACTTCCACTAAGAAGGCAATGCAGCCAAAAGCCTGGCTGAAGTGCCTCTAAAAATGCACAAAGCTTGGGCAACAAACAGGAGGAGCTGGAAGCTACTGTGCTGCTAGACAGCTCTGATCTAGTTGCCATCCCTGAACCTTGGTGGGACAAATCGCATCACTGGATTGTGGCTATCGATGGCTACAGGCTGTTCAGAAGGGACAGACTGGGAAGGAGGGGTGGAGGCATTGCCCTCTATTTCAGGAAAGAGATAGAATGTGAAGAGCTGTCATTGAAGAGTAGCCTCGAACAGGTTGAAAGCTTGTGGGTCAAAATAAAAGACCGAGGAACTAACGGGAACCTTGTGGTTGGTGTATACTACAGGCCACTTGATCAAGGAGAGCCAACTGATGAAGCCTTCCTCCTCCAGCTACAAGAGGCTTCACCCTTGCAAGCTCTCATCCTACTCGGGGACTTCAACAACCCTGACATATGCTGGAAAAGTAGCATGGCAGGCTGTAGGCAATCCAAGAGACTCCTAGAGTGCATTGAAGATAATTTTCTAACGCACCTAATGGAGACCCCCACCCAAGGGGATGCAATACTGGACCTCATGGTCATTAATACAGGTGACCTCATCAGTGATATCAAGATTGGAGGAAGCCTGGGCTGCAGTGATCACGTGATGGTAGAGTACAAGGTCCTGAGGGATATGGGGTGAGTGAGGAGTATAGTTAGGACTCTAAATTTCAGGAAAGCAGACTTCCAGCTTTTCAAGGAGTTACTCAGTAGTTCAAAAGAAGCATGGCCAGCAGGTCAAGGGAAGTGATTCTGTCCCTCTATTCCTCTCTTGTGAGACCTCATCTGGAGTATTGTGTCCAGTTCTGGAATCCTCAACATAAGGAGAATATGGAGCTGTTGGAACGGGTCCAGAGGAGGGCTACAAAGATGATCAGAGGACTGGAGCACCTCCCATACGAGTACAGGCTGAGAGAGTTGGGGTTGTTCAGCCTGGAGAAGAGAAGACTCCAAGGAGACGTTATATTGACCTTCCAGTACCTAAAGGGGTCTACAGGAAAGCTGGAGAGGGACTTTTTACAAAGGCTTGTAGTGATAGGACAAGGGACAATGGGTATAAACTGGAGATGGGGAAGAATTAGGCTAGACATAAGTAGGTATTTCTTCACCGTAAGGGTGGTGAGGCGCTGGCACAGGTTGCCCAGGGAAGTTGTGGATGTTCCATCCCTGGAGGTGTTCAAGGTCAGGTTGGATGAGGCCTCGGGCAGCCTGATCTAGTGGGAGGTGTCCCTGGCCATGGCAGGGGGGTTGGAACTGGATGAACTTTAAGGTCCCTTCCAACCTAAACCATTCTATGATTCCATGATTGTGTTTTTTCTAAATAAGTTCTCACTTTGTATTTTTAACAAGATAGCACCTAAGTTGTAGCTGGAACCTTCAAGTATTTTTGTGTCTTTTTATCTCAACTGAAAGTTTAGCCTTGTTCTTTTGATCAGAATTAACTCAGGAGACAAACAAAAAGGCTTGACAGAAAAGAAACATTTCAGCCTTCTGTTTTTTAGCACTGAGTAGAAGGAGAAAGTAAAAACACAGGCTAAAAATACAGTTTTTGTTTGTAACAAAGTTACAATTTTTTTCCTGATAGCACCTCCTTAACTTTAAAAAAACTTTTCAACAGTAAAAAAGCCCTGAAACATTAAAGATTGCTTTACTCTAGCTTCATATTTTTAGCCCTCTAATTTTGAGTAAGAAATGCCTTTCACTTTCACTTTTAATGTTAAAAAAAAAAAAAAGTACCTATATGACAGATATTATTACAGTTATACAGCAATCCAGCAGACAGTCAAAGTGGAATGTTCCTAACCTGCAAGTTAGAGAGGAAGGGTACAATGATCTATGCAAAGGTGCCTGTAATAACAGACTGAAACATTATGTCAGCTAGATGTGGGAATGGTAGTGTTCTGTGCAACCTGATTGAATGAAAATAAGATTATTTTAGTCAGAACTGGGCCTCCATTCATAAGATGAAATACCAGCACAGGTATCCAACACATGAAATCAAACCCTTCCTTCTTGTGACATGAAAAGGTAACATGACATTTTGTCATCAAAGCAAATATTGGATACGTTGGGAGAGAGCTTCTAGTTTTTTTGAATATTCAAAAATGCATCCTTGATAGAGGACTGAGGCTTTGTGTCTACAGCGGTTAGGGGCCACAGTGTGCATTCCTATTTTCTAACAGTCTTCAGGCTGTGACTTCGAGAGAGACCTTTAATTTTTTTGAGTTACAAACCATAACATCAGGACAGTAACTCTTCCTAGCATCCTTTATTGTCTTGTCTCTGTAAGTTTTGAACACTTTTGAACTGGAACCCTATCTTAGTTTTAGAAGTAAAAAAAAAAAAAAAAAAAAAAAGTTTAAATTTCCTTTTTTTTTCTACCTGCTCAAATTCTGCTCAATTTGCTCTTCTCACTTCTATACTTTCATAGTACCTATAGAATGGAGCCCTCATCTGCATTGGTTTCTCCAACTTCTAATTCACTATGAATGAAAACCGTAATCATAAAGAGAGCCCCCCCCCAATTTGGTCCAAACAGATGCATCATTGATTTTCAGAAATGCTGAGTAACCATTACTTTATTTTTTTCCACTTTATTTCCTACAGGGCCTGCACAGACAGCTGAAGCTACTTCAGAAGGTTGGCAGCAAGTAACATTTGCAGTTTTGTGGGAATGTTTTTTTGAAGACATGTAGCATGGATTCATTTAAGGAGATTTAAGATGTTATAATTCCTTGAGAATAATTAGTTGAAGACAGAGGGCAAAGTGATTACTGTTCTATTTCACTTCAAATCGTGCTTAGAAAAGCGGTACATGAGATGGGGAAGCGTTTTGTGCTTCAGAGTCCCAAACCCACTGTGAATTGTTTGATTTTCAGCTACTAGCTGGTGAATAATTAAAGTATTAAATTAAATTAATTAAATAATTAGTTAATAAATAATATTTAATAGTATATTTATAATATTTAAGTAAGTAATTAAATAATTATTAAATTATTTAATTAAATTAATTAAATAGAAATGCCTTTTCTTCCCTCTCCTCCCCATTGCAAAGTAATAAGCCTGTGGTATGATCTTTTCTGTGGCTGTTTGAAGAAGAGGAACAGTGAACCAATTTATTGGGAAGCCAACAGATCCCAAGAACTCACTGTGGCCACCTGGGCAAGTGGTCTGATACACCATTTCCCCCATGAAGATTTTAACACCTCCCTAACCAGTTATGTGCAAGGGAGCTATGAGTGTTCATTAATTAATGACCACAAAAAGAACAAGAACATTGCTGCCAGGGTGTGGAAAGTGCAGGTGGCTCACTGAGGACCATGCAGCTGAAAGCAATGATAGCTCTCCTTATGGGTGGCAGCAGGGCTGAGCCTGGCAGCCAGGACCCATCTCACCCCCCAGCCAGGAGTAGGGCAGTTAGGGGGAACCTAGGCATATTTCACCTCCCTGGGGACAAAGATGGCCTAAGACTGGGCCAGGATGTGGGCCTGGCTTGGTGGGGCCCATGGCTAGGCTGCACAGGGCTGCAAGGAGATGGGAGACTGGCCCTGCTGCAGTGTCCCTGGGGCAGGGGCTGATGTCCTGGGGGACTGAAATGGAGTCCTGAGACATGGGCAGGGTGAAGGTAGCATGCACAGGGATGGTTTGGCCTGGCAGTGCTCTTAGAGCTCTGACAGTTGATACATAGAAGTCATAATTATTATTAGATGGAAATAAAGGGCGCTTAGAAAAACTCATCTGGCTAATCTTCTGTTCTAAATGAGGTGAGACAGTGGTTGAAGATGTATGTGGTGCTCTGTGAGGAGGTGGCTCCAGACAGATGACAGGCAGTGGAGCAAGGTAGCAGTGACTCCTGTTGTGTGATGGCTAATTACATGTTGGAAGAGGTGAGAAGAGTGGTCTGGAGGCAGTTTCCTTCTCTGATGGTCCTTTGTACCAGTTAAAGCATTTTTGAGTCTAATAAGCCTTTTATATCTGCCATTTCTCAGTTGAAGGGCTTCCTTTTCTCCCCTCTGTGACAGCTGGCTGTAGCACCTGCATCATACAGACTCTCATTTTTATAATTTTTCACCTACACTTTTGAAACAGAAGGAAGTCAAGGTTACAGAAAAACAGTGTGTCTGAGTATGTGTCTGATGTGGTGCCTTAAAAAGATGCATTCTGTCGATGGTAGTGTGTTAACAATCTCTGTTGATCTTTTTTTTCTCCTATTACTTTCCCTTCTTTCTCTTAGTTTCACTTATTGACTGCGGTATTAGAGAGGTTTCTTCAGCTGTGGATAAGAAGTCATGTTGAAATAATCTTATGATTTGCAGAGTAGGAGAATTTTAAGAATTCAGAATAATAGAATAACAATTTCTTTCTTTCTCGACAGATTTATCATGGAATCATGGAATCATAGAATCATGGAATCATGGAATACTAAGGGTTGGAAGGGATCTCAAAGATCATCTAGTTCACAGAATCACAGAATCACAGAATCACAGAATCACAAGGTTGGAAAGGACCCATTGGATCATCGAGTCCAACCATTCCTAACACTCCCTAAACCATGTCCCTAAGCACTTCATCCACCGTTCCTTAAACACCTCCAGGGAAGGCGACTCGACCACCTCCCTGGGCAGCCTGTTCCAACCCCCCTGCCATGGGCAGGGACATCCCACTAAATCAGGCTGCCCAAAGCCTCATCCAACCGGTCCTTCAACACCTCCAGGGATGGGGCAGCCACAACTTCCCTTGACAACCTGTGCCAGTGCCTCACCACTCTCATGATGAAGAAATTCTTCCTAATGTCCAGTATAAATCTGCTCGTCTCCAGTTTATATCTCTCCCTCCTCATCCTGTCACTACAAGCCTTTATAAATAGCCCCTCCTCAGCTTTCCTGTAGCCCCCTTCAGGTACTGGAAGGTCAATATAAGGTCTCCTTGAAGCCTTCTCTTCTCCAGGCTGAACAACCCCAACTCTCTCAGCCAGTCCTCATATGGGAGGTGCTTCTGATTATCTTTGTAGCCCTCCTCTGGACCCATTCCAACAGCTTCATATGCTTCTTATGTTGAGGATTCCAGAACTGGACACAATACTCCAAATGAAGTCTCACAAGAGAGGAATAGAGAGACAGAATCACCTCCCTCAACCTGCTGCCCACGATTCTTTTGATGCAGCCCAGGGTACGGTCGACCTTCTGGGCTGTGAGCGCACATTTCTGGCTCATGTTGAGCTTCTCATTGACCAGCACCTCCAAGTCCTTCCCTGCAGGGCTGCTTTCAATCACATCATCTCCCATCGTGTACTGAAAACAGGGATTGCCCCGACCCGAGTGCAGGACCTTACGCTTGGCCTTGTTGAACCTCATGAGGTTCTCACAGGCCCACTACTCCAGTCTGTCCAGGTCCCTCTGGATGGCATCCCATCCTTCCGGTGTGGCAACTAAACCACTTGGCTTAGTGTCATCCTCAAACTTGCTGAGCGTGCACTCAATCTCACTGCCAATATCATTGATGAAGATATTAAACAGCACCAGTCCAGTACAGACCCCTGAGGGACAGCATTCATCACGGATCTCCATCTGGACTTTGAGCCATTGACGACTACTCTTTGAATATAACCATCCAACCAGTTTCTTATCCACCTTACCATCCACACATTAAGTCCATCTCTCTCCCATTTAGAGAGAAGGATGTTGTGAGAGACCGTGTCAAAGGCTGTACAGAAGTCCAGATAGATGACATCTGTTGGTTTACCCATGTCCACTGCTGTCCCCATCATAGAAAGCCACTAAGTTGGTCATACAGGATTTGCCCCTGGTGAAGCCATGCTGGCTGCCATTAATAACCTCCCTGCCCTCCATGTGCTATAGCATAGCTTCTAGGAGGATCTCTTCCATGACCTTCCCAGGCACAGAGGTGAGGCTGACAGCTCAGTAGTTCTCATGGTCATCTTTTCTACCCTTTTAAAAAATGGACACAACGTTACCCTTCTTCCAGTCACCAGGGACATCTCCTGACTGCCATGACTTTTCAAATATCATGGAGAGTGGCTTGGCAACCACATCTGCCAATTCCCTTAGGGCTCTGGGATACATCTCATCAGGACTTCTATATGTTCAGGTTCCTCAGGTGGTCATGAACCTGATCCTCCTCTTCTGTGGGAGGGGTCTACCCCCCTGGTCACCATCTTGCTGTCCCATGACCCAGAAGGGGTGACGAGAGGGGTTATTGAGGAAGACTGAGGCAAAAAAGTTGTTAAGCACCTCAGCCTTTTCCTCATCTGTTGATACGGGATCACCATTTCCAACCTTCAGTGGGGCTACATTCTCTTTGACCTTCCTCTTTTGATTGACGTACCTGTAAAAGCCCTTCTTGTTAGTCTTCACTTCCCTTGCCAAGTTCAGCTCCAGCTGCATCTTGGCCTTCCTGACATCATCCCTACACAACTGGGCAGCACCTCCATACATGTCCCAGGTTATCTGTCTCTGCTTGCACTGCCTGTGCAGTTCCCTCTTCTTTTTTGGTTTAACCAGCAGGTCTTGACTCAGCCATGCCAATCCCTTCCCTTTCCTGCCTGATTTTCTACATAAAGGGACTGAGCACTCTTGCACTCTGTGGAAAACTTCCTTAAATATTTTCCAGCTCTGTTCCACTGCCTTGTCTCGGATGACCATGCCCCAGGGGGTCCTACCGAGTAATTCCTTGAAGAGCTGGAAGTCTGCTTTCCTGAAATTTAGTGTCCTGACTATATCCCTCAGCTGTCCCATATCCCTGTGGACCTTGAACTCCATCAGTGCATGATCACTGCAGCCCAGGCTGCCTCCGATCCTAATGTCACTGATGGGTTCACTTGTATTGGTGACCATAAGGTCCAGTATTGCATCTCCTCGGGGGTGTGTCTCTATCAGCTGGACAAAGAAATTATTCTCAATGCACTCTGAAGAGTCTCCTGGACTGCCTACAGCTCGCCATGCTACTTTTCTAGCATATGTCAGGGTGGTTGAAGTCCCCGAGTAGGATGAGAGCTTGTGAGTGTGAAGCCTCCTGTAGCTGGGGGAAGAAGACTTCATTGGTTGTCTCTCCTTGTTCAGGTGGCCTGTAGTATACACTAACCACAAGGTTCTCATTGATTCTTCCATCATTAATTTTGACCCACAAGCTTTCAACCTGTTCGTGGCTAGTCTTCAATGACAGCTCTTCACATTCTATCCTTTTCCTGAGACAGAGGGCAACTCCTCCACCCCTCCTTCCTGATCTGTCCCTTCTGAACAACCTGTAGCTGTCGACAGCCACATTTCAGTCATGGGATTCATCCCACCACGTTTCTGTGATGGCAAGACTTATCGAAGTCTTTTCTCAAAGTCAGCTTCTTCAAAATACTCTGTCTCTGGTAATGCAAGCCAACCATAAGTTCTGGTGAAAAAAAAGGTATATTTTGCTATTAGAACAGTTCAATGCAGCCAGATTTTACCTGATGAATTTGGGCTGTTCATCTGCATCTAATGAATTTATGTTTCTGTGTGCCTTCTAGTGAGATGGTTATGGGCATGCTCCTTATTCATCTCCAAAAACTATTATCAATCCAGCCACAAGCAGTTTGTTTGGTGATTATAATTTTTGTTCTGGTTTCATTCCTCTAAACTTGATCATTTCATGGCAGAGTGCTTCTCCCCACAGCTCCAAATTTTGCTTTAAAATATTTCATTAAAAAGCCTGATCAATTAAGGATTTCGTGGCCCACTATGCTGTATCTCTCTCTCACAGCAACACTGTTTGGTAAATGTATGATTAGGTCCTAATGGAGCAGTACGAAACTGAACGAAATAATTTGTGGTAGTGCAAATACAGCAAAAATGTTTGTTTTGAAGGACTACACTCTTTTGCTACAGGACATTAAGACATCTTCTGTCTAAGCTAATTAGGATAAAATAGGTCAACTATTTATTAAATGAGCACCTGTTCATCTATGCTATCAATAGCCACTGAACAAAATTATTACTTCTGTATCAGTCATTTAGTTCCACGTAATAGAAACAAATAATCACTCCTCAGCATTGTCAAAGGAGTAAAGCTTCATGTTTTTAAAATACACCAGCTCTGCCTCGACATTCATTCATGATAAATGAGCCTCATTTCAGCATTTGTTGGGTGGCAGGAGACCTTTATCCTGTGACATTATTCTATTCCACTATCATTATTTCTTAATTATCTCTGTCATCACTAGTTTGGAGCTTGGTATATGTTACTGACCAAATTTAGCTTTGACTTAAGTGGGTACAATGCCATTTACTCACAACAGAAATTATGTTCATTTGTGTCAGGACTGAGCTTAATATTCAGCTCTTAACCAGTGTCTCATGATTCACTTACCTTGTTCACAGCAGATGCTGGAAAATGAACTCAGAAAACTAGTTTTCACAATGAAATGATACCACTCAATAGACATCTGTGGATCAGTCTCATTCTGCTGTCTTTCTCCTCTCCCTGCCACCTACCTTTATTTTGCTGGAGAGAATGGAGAGCTGCCCTAACAAGGAGTCTGACGTGTTCACCAAGCCAGGTCTTCTATTTGCACAGTGAGATATGCTCTTTGAAGGTATGGTGGTGGCAGCAGGAATACATTACTCCTTGGCTACCCTCAACCAAAGTACTACCTTAGGTAACTGAAAATTAGTTAAGATTCTCCCTGCTGTGCTCAAGTCTTTTGTACTTAAACAACTGCTGCATAATATTTTGGCTAGAGCGTGGGGCAATAGTAATGTGCCCATTTGTAAAGTGATAACATCACGTGCTGATTCTGAGACAGCCTGTTTCCCATCAAGATCAGGGTAAATTCTGTTAGGCTTAGAAGGAAGTTTTCTATGCTGGAATAATTTGTAATTTAATTATTTTCAGTGAGAGAGAGGTACTAGTCTCTGGTAATTCTAATTGACACAACTTCTGGTGTTGCATAGTCAGTCATTTCAGCGTTTTCTTCCTAGCCCTTAATCACTGCTCTCCCTTTAGTCTACAGTCAGGGGAATAAGCTAGAAACAATTTTCAAAAACAATGAGTTAGCATCATGCAGATACCTGTTTATCAGGTCTTTCATTTGCAAGCAGAGCGCAGTTGCTACAGACTGAAGAATTTGATACAGATGGAGGCTGGTATTGCACATGGTTTCCCAGAAGGGTTGGGAAGGGAGCACATAGGGCTGTGGCATCAATTTTTCCTCCAGCACTGACTGACAAAATGGGCAAGTCTGGTCTCTTGGAAGAAGTATGCTGTACCTTTTTGAAAGGTTGTCTTTTCCCTTTCACTCAGCCTGAGAGAAGTCAGATTTCCTGGTGGACTCCTCATACAATAGTTGTGGTTTTGCAAATGGCATAAATAAATGCCAGGAATGCTAATTCCCTCCACCCCACCCCAGAGGCTGGTTGCCCCTCTCAAATTAATTATCACACCACAAAGTAGAATATTTAAAAAACTTCTTGATCTAACGTGTGAGCATTGAGGAAACGGACACCAGCAGAACCTGCCTAAAGGTCACAACTATTAATAATTATGAAGGCTGTATGTGGGCTAGTTTATTTTACGTGTACTACATATGTATTTACATGTTTATGTTAATGGACAAGAAGAGTTTTTTTCTGGTTGTTTGAATTTGCTGTGATATTGGTCCACCACTCCAGTAAGGATCCTGTGATGTATACACAAATGTAGAAATGGATCAGGATATAAGAGTATACTTACAGTAATAACTCAAGCATGTAAATCAACATGTCAGAAATGTGGCCGAATCATGAATATTCTTATCAAGATTTCATATCAGGATTTCTAACTTTAATCATTGTGTATATATAAGGACAATATTTAAATAAATAAGTTGTGGCGAGGCACAGAGCTAAAAGGGTGTGAGCAGAGTCAACCATTTTCTCTAGTACATCTTAGTCTCTGAAACAGGTGATTCGCTAACTTCCAGAGGCAGCTTCTCTTGATATGTGGTCTCTGTGTCCTCTATAGGAAGGTGTCATAATATGTATTTGCTTGAGTGCTTTAACATTCTGGGAAAGAAAAAAAAAAAAAGGGTCACAAGTAAGAGTGATGTGAAATTCAGATTTGCGTTTGAATGAATATTCGCAGATCTCTTTCATATTATTCCCTCGGGCCATGAAAAGTGGAAAGTACAGTCACAGATTACTGAAAACTCTCCAGCCTGACTGTATTTCATTCACAAAATACCCATTTGAGCAGGAACATGACAGAGCTGTAGAGGATGCTTTAGCATCTATACCTAAAGAAAATCATAGCTCATGTTCTTAATACCTAGGCCTGTAAAAGAAGACTGTAGAAGAATTTAGGGGTGGGATTCATTTTACCTACATTTAAATATCTACAGTTGATATATCTGAACTGTCATCTGTTTATAGCTTATGGACAGAAGTGGGTACTATACTGTGATTTATCTGAGCCCTCTTGTTTACCGTAAGATCAGACAAATTTGTCTCTTGGCGTGCCTTTTCTTCTCCCTTGACTGTGAAGGTATCACCAGGTCAGACAGGCTTGTAAGTGCCAATGTAGGACAATGTGTCCAACGATGTGAGTTGAAATTTCAGTCTTCTAAGATAATGGCACCCATGGAAGCATCAAGATGTTGCAGTATACCATGAAACTGTAGAACCATGAGGTTCTGAGGAAAATTGTTCCCATTTCACTAGCTCCCCAGCTGTTCATTCAGTATGATCTCATGGGGGTGCTTGGATTTGTTGAACATCAAACATGACGGAAGCCCTAGGCCAAGATAGCCCTGAAGTGCCCTTGCACAATGTCCTCCTTCAACTAGTCATCCTCTGGGAAGCTAAACCGCTTCCACTGACCTCCTGCATCCAGTGTCTGCTTTGACAGACTACCAATGAAGGGCAAAAAAATAGCTGCTTGGTGGGAGGGCTGGAAATGGGGCAGGAATGGGACTGATTTGGGAGAGAAGACTATAACAATTTGTTTTCCTTTGTTTTCCTTGCCCTTCCCTTCCTCTGGAACAACTTCTCTCCCCATGGCTGTTACTGGGACTTGAATGAATATGCAGAGGCTCCATTGCGGGTCATAAGACTGTTACAGCAACAAGATTTTAAGTTACTGATATGGTATTTGCATACTGACCATCCTCACCAGGAAACAGACACCCTCCTTTCTGAGTTGCTTGAGTGATCTAATGTTAGACAAGGCATGCTGTGATAGATTTGGCATATAGGAGGAGCTTTGGTCTCTTAGAAAACATCATTGAAGCCACATACTTTCTAAAGCTTCTTGGCAATGACTAGTTGTCTGTGTGATGAACAGTTGTTTCATGCAGATCTTATGAGTCTAATGGTAAAAAACCACTAGATTTCCTGCATAGGCTCATGTAGTCAGCACACGTTAAAATTGGCAGCTGTGAGATGTGTAGAGAGCCCACTGTTTATATAGTGATTTTTCAACTACAACCCTTGCTCACTAAGAGGAACTACCTTCTTTGGGAGTTTGTTCCTTTCTCCGAACCCACATATTCTAGGTGTTGCATGATAGAGCAATTAGGATGAACCAGAAATTCTGTAGTCTGCTAAGCAGCCTGAGAGACAGAAGGGTTTGGACTGAAGATGAGAACTGACCCACAAAGCGTGTTGATGGATCCAGCTGGTATTGCCTTGCAGTTATGCAGAATCAGTTATTATAGGAACAGACACACCTTCTAAGAAGTGCTAAATCTGTTCAAAGAGCAAATTGGAATAGGTTGAACTGGAACAGCTTTAAAAGAATGAAATTAATGTGTGTATGTGTACACTTGTAAACGCACTTGTATATATGTTATACACGCTGTGTATGAGGAACAAATCTAAACAGCAACTATGTTTGCAGCAATTTTTCCACATCGTAAATAAGATAACATTATATCATTTCTAAACAGGAAGGTAATCTGAGCTAATTAGAGAGGGCAGTAAGAATGGGAGCGAGTAAGCTAATCATTTTATATTAGTATTTTTTGTGGAAGTGGTAGTGAAACTCATGAACTGAAAGTGGTTTGCATGAGAAAATCGGCATGCAGACATAATGGATACTGACATTTAAGGAATCTGCTATAAGACATTTAGAAAAACTTGCACTACACAATGTTTATGTGATATTAGGTGAGCAAATCTGATGAAAATATAAACAAATCTGATGAAAAGTAAGTGTAAAATAGAAGAAAAACTCATGAATATGAGTTGTAGTCAGTCAGCTGCTTGAGTGGTGAGAATTACCAACCACAAGAGGTTCTTCAGGGGAACTGAAGAAAAACTTTTGAAAATACAGAATCAAAGAAAAAGTAGGTAAACTGGGGAAATAAAAGATAAATTAATCCGTAAGGTTATGCCTCTTATGTTTGCTAAAAAGAAAACCCAAATCATCAAAATAAACAGTAAACATTGCTTAAAAAATTATCCTAAGACAAAGAATACAGTAGAAAGGCAAGTTAGAACAGAAGGCTGAGATTGACATCAATGTATTAGTGAAAAGTGTATTGAGTAGAGAGATCATTAGTGAAGTTGGCCAATAAGGTTCAGAGGCACTCAGTTTTGACTCACGATCTGGTGACACGTCATGTTTATTGCAGTATGATGAAGAGAGTTTGAGATTACATTCTTTTGTCAAGGCACCTCTAGCTCCTTGATTTTGGTTGGCAGTACCAGATAGTTTTCACTCTTACCCACACTTAGTAAACAGTAAGCCGTGGAAGCGTCATAATTTGCTACTTTTATCCATCACCTCAGCCAAAATATCCATATGTCCTTTGGCTGGGAACAATGTTTGACCATATCAGAGATGACCTGGTTACTTTCAAACAGACTGAGAAGGCATGTCTATACTATCCTAATGAAACAGTGTGTATGCCTATCATTTTCGAGATTTTTTTAAAAAACTGATTAAAATACTGTATAAAATTATGCATTCAACACTTTAAAAGTACAATAATATAATACTTCAAAGTATGAAGTCTGTTTAATTTCAACTGTGCAGAACCATGATGGTTTATGGTTGAAGGGAAGCTTGTTGAACTGTAAGAATTCAATTAGCATTAAAGATGGATATCACATTTTAACAGTTATAGAGATATATACATGCATATTTTTACATGAAAAAATATATTTATATATTTTTATATATGCATCTATAACTGGTTTATCAGTGTCCAAATTTCAACCACCTGCTGCTTTTGCTTTATTTAATTTATCATTCTCCTATAGTAACAGATGAGTCCTGAAGGTGTCTGTGTGACTGGTTAGCATTGTACAATGCCTACTTAAGACCAATACAAAGCCACTTAACTAATGCAAAGATTCTTATTGACTTCCAGAGTTTTTAGAGCAAGATCTCAAAAGATGTCTGTTACTCAACAGGTGCACTGGATTACTGCTGTTATATAATCCTAGATCATTAAAAAAATATTTTCAGAAAATATTGGAAGCAGAAGAAACAATCACACCATTTTTTATATGTATATGTACACGTACACATAATGTACTTATCTTTGAAATAGTATATTTGCTCTAAAATCTTTCGTATGTCAATAGATACACATTTTAATAATGCACAGCTGTCTAATCTGTTTTGTAGGCATTATATCTTTGAGTACTAAATAATTAATCACTTCATCTTACTTTTCAGTAGAGGGCACTCAGAACAAATCATAGATCAAAATAATGTATAAAAGACACTAAACATACTGTAAGATATTCATTAAAAACACTCCCATATCTGAAATAGAGGAGCTATACGTTTACATTTGTTTCATATGATAAGCAACTATAAGAAAAGATACAACTTTTCAAAACTTGAGCTGTCTCTTTTGCACATTCTTACGTATTTCACAGCATGATGTAAGCAAGCTATTAAACTTTGAGAAAAAGCAGTTTGTTCATTTTTATGGATTAACTAGCCAGGGTCTAATAAAAAATTTAGCAACTTTTTAATGAACTAAGCCTGTCCTCTCCTTCTAGACATAATGAATTATGTGTATAGGTCTTGGCAATAGACATTATTCCCTTTTTTGGTACAGATAATTTAAAATATGTAAAGTAGAAAACACGCAGGCTTTGTTTCCAGCAAAAACTATTCTGTTAATAAAAAGAGTAGGATCCTGATTCCTCACAGCTTTTGTCTAGTTTTCATACCAGTATAACTATAATAAATGTTGCTATCGCACCATTATAAAAAGAGTAATGCAGTGTGGATCTGGATAAGCAATTTGATTATACTACATTTCATAAAGACAAACTGCAGATTCAAATGAGCTTCTATAAAAATTCCAATATTTTAAATAATATTCAAGAAAAGAATCAACCTTTATAACTTAGAAAACATTTCCAAGGGGATGCGAAATGGAAACAACTTAAGGAATTAAAACTTTTGATACTTCTCATTCAGTCGTTATATAAGAGATCCATTTTGTTCTATAAATATAAAAGAGAAGCTACGTTTCTCTGGTTTTTTTTTTTTAATTTATCATACAAATATCTGAACTTAAAATATGTATATGCATTTAGGAAAATGAATTCTCTGTGTTTTAATATTTACTAACCTAAGCCCACAAACTTCATGCGCACACAAGTGTTCCATGAACATATGATTTAAATTTTGTTTAGGAAGGGCTTCCATGCTTACATGGAGATTAGCATCTATCATCTATTATGTCTGGATTAAATCTAGGAAGGTGTGTGTATGGGGGGTGGGGTGTCCCTCTGATTCTTCATGAAAAGAAATGTCACTCACAGACTTTTAATTATTTCTTTTTTTTATAAATTTTCTATCCTTGTAGAATGCTAAAAGTGCTACTGTTTATCTGTAGAAGAGGTTCATCAAGACAGTAGATTTTCTTATACTTTTCCTAAAGTGTGATTTAATTTGATCTGCTGGAGGAGAAGGAAATTCCATCTGCATGCCAATTCTTTACTGGGTGTGACTTATAGAAAAATGGCCATGCTAAGGTGAATCGTTAGCACACTTTTTGAGTCTCAATGACTAAAAGCATTGACTTTGGCTATAGATGCTATAAATTTATTTTGCCATGTAATCCTGCTCACTAATACTGCACTACTCCTGCTATGCTGGTGATAAGTTTCTATTAAGCTAGTGCTGGTAATCATCCAGAACCAGGCACCAGTTCTTTGAGGCAAACCACTAGGTATTAGCAGGAAAATTGCAAACTCATTTATTTCTGAGCTAAACTGGCACCAGAAGCTGAAGCTACTTCTGTAGTGGTGAAAAGCTGGAAAGCCGATCTACCATACCGCTAGCTTTAAAGGTTTAGCCAGTGCTGTATCGCTGTGTGACAAAATTCAAGGCTTTTTTTTTTTTTTCTACATTTATAATCCTGGCGATTTAGATATTGACTTTAGAGATCTCCCTAGAAGAAAGTCGACTATATTATCTCTCCTCTATGTCAGAAAAGTACATACTGTGAAATTAAAGTAACACACCATTTCTCAGAAGAGTAATCTGGTCTGTGCTCAGCCCTTATTGGGGAAAAAATCTTTATCACTATATCTTTAAATGTGTTTTATGAATGTACATGTCATGTTTAAATAAGACTGTGACCTGAAAAGGAACACGTTTACATAATTATGCTCTTTGAAGTATGTATATGGTTTTTATGTATGCATGCTAGTATGTTGAAACCCCACAAAAATACTTAGGACTGCTTCAGAAATTGAAGAAATATTTTGTACTAAATAGAAATACTGAGTATTTTTGCTCCTGTTTTGCACAAAAGTGCTTTACATTATGACAAAATTCTGACAAGAAGCAATGATTGCATAAGGTGCATCTACTGCCCTGGTTTTGCTTGGATCTGGAGTGCAATTCCAATTTTCCCCCTTCTATGTGCTTTGGTTTGCGTCTTGGGGTGGTGTCGGAGCTATCAATTACGTCCATTTCTGAAGAAACAAACCTGGAAGAAGAGATCCAGAGGTGTTATCAACGCGCTACAGCCACTAATGAATACTCATTAGTTATTCATTCATCAGCTTAAACCTCCTGAAAAATATGATGTGACCATTGGGCTCTCATCACCAGTGGTTTCACCTCATGGGTCTCTCCTGCTGTGCTGTTCTATTTGCTAATACAGGCAGTGACAAAATGACCCCAAATCTATAGACTTCAGAATTCTTAAAAAGTCTTATTAGCATTTCCTGGTTCATAAACTATGCAGAGGTGGTTTATCACAAGCATTTGAAAGCTAAATTTGTGCTGTGTTCATTGATTTAAAATGTGTATTCAGATCAGATGCTAAGCTTCAGATCCTGATTAACTGAGGGTGGGAATGGAGTATTTATAAATTCACAGTTTGTTTTCTGCAAATATTCTCCAGTGGTCACTTAAAATCCAATGTTTTATGTGTTTCTGCCAAAAAGCAAGTTTGCTGTAATAGTGAAACACAAAAATGTTCATGATTATAAGCACTTTGAGAACAAATTAGTCTTCTTAGAAATGGTTTTACACTCATTGCACAGGACTAATATAGCCTGCGTTGTATTTCAGCAACAAAAAACATAGGTTTTGACTGTTTTAATAAACATTTATAATGTTAAAGTATTAATAACTGCAGGAAAAGTGATTATTTTTACATGAAAAAAAAAAACCACTAACCATTTCTGGAGGAATCATTGTCCTTCTGCATAATGGCATGAACTGTAGCCACACCCTAAAAATACCAAAAGAAAAGACTTTTTTCTATTTTTTTCTAACATAACACATTTTACATTGTTGAAAACACTATGTCTGCTCATATTTAACTTTATATGTTGTTGCCCTCATCCAACTACATCTGCAGACTATCGTAAGTGGATTTCTCCATGAAGATACCATACCTGCTTAGATATATGAATAGAAATAGGAATGCAGAAGAAACTGTAACTGTCTGTTCCCATAAAAGTTTCCAGATGTGCTCAAGCTTTGATAGATGCCACAAAAGCATGGTTTTTTAGGCCTCACAAGGATTTACATAAATTGCAAACAACATTCATTATATGGATAAATTTTAATTTAATCTTAATTCTTAAACTGTGTTGGCAGAAGAGCAAAGACTATTCTGTGAATTTTTCTACGTGATGCTCTGTTGGGTCTCTAAGTAGGCACAGTAGCTCACTAGGACAAAGCCATTTGCAGAACAATGGTCTTTGCACTGCTATTAAAAAAAGGTGATCTTTTTACCTGATAAAAGAGATTTAGAGATTGGATGGCTCAGTTTATCAGTAGTACACATAAAGCAGAACAACTGCCAAATCAGTTGTGTTATATTTGGCACCTTTTATTTCCCAGTGTTCAGGTAGAATTTTTGTAACAACTTTTTTCTGACATGTACCTCAGAAAAAATATATGCCTTAAGTTACTGAGTAATGAATGAATATATCCATTATTCATACACACTTTTTTTTTTTTTAAATCCTGTCTTTTATATTTCTATTTAGATCTTGCCTTGAAATAACACTTTCTGGAAGAAAGCTTTATAGAACATTTCCACAGGTCATGAAAGTTAGATTTCAAATTAGAGATATCCCAATAAATACATGTGGTTTCAATTTTATCTGACAGTTACATGGGAAATTAGTTGTCCTATTTTCTAACTTTTGGAAGGGAATTAAAATAGCATTTGTCCTAGAGTAGGTTATGTTTTTTTTCCAGGCTCTGGAGAAGAGATAACAGTCTTGAGGTGATTTTTACACCTCCAGAGTAGATATTAGTCATTTCTAATCTTTCATATGTTTGAATTATATCTGACTATGCTGTAACATTGTACATGCCTATATTGCCACAAATCACTGCCAACATTTGAGCAGGAAAAAAACCCAACCTTCATTCTCTTATGCATATTAACTTAAATGATGCCAGTACAGAAATGATAAGGAAAACAAAAGAATGCTGTCACAGCACTGTCAAGCTGTTAAATACCAGTGTTGATCTAGCTCCATATCTACTTTCTGGCAGTAGCCAGCATTTGATGCTTTGGGAAACACTGCAGTAAACACTGCAAAAGCAGAATGATTGTTCTCAGTCTACCAGCTTCTAATCACCTTTCTGATTTAAAGTTTGCATTCAACTAACTGTGTTAATAGCCTCCAAATGACCTCCTCCTTCAGAATTTTTCTAATCCAGATTAGGACTCTTCAGGCCAGTAGCTCCATGCCTCTGATTTGAAAAAAAAAAAAAAAAAAAGAAAAGAAATTAAGTTTTTTTCTCCAGAAGATCATATTTTAGGCTAATAATCAGAATCTAAATTGTATACATGTTTTCGTATATTTCCTAAATAAAACTTTAAATCACAGAATCAAAGCAATATGACCCAGCCTTTTACTGGCGCAGATCACTATGCAGAGCAAGGTCACGTCAGTCATGTGTGTTGATGCTGAGCATAACTGGAAGAATACAATTCATAACCACTGCCATCCTATCATTGCTGGAGTGAGGAAAGCAATAACTTTAAAAGAAGAGTCTGGATTAAATGGCTAAGCAGTGTCACACCTTAAACTACTGCTGCAAGATCTGCCAAAGCTCATCTATCCTTACTACTGCTGAGAAATGTAGTTAAAACAGCTGCTATCAGCTCTGGTTTGATGAGATAACAAGATTATTATGCATACAGGTGACATAGCATGAGATGTTCCTTGCACAGAAAATAGCAGGATTTTTTATGTGAGTTCCAGAATTCATTATTCTTTTTGACACAAGAACAAAGTACTACGCTTAAATGAGTGAAAAATGGAGTATGTGTTTCTATGTGAGGTACTTAAAATAATAATGTCAGGTGGATGCCATCCTGACCAGGCTGCAGAAAGAAAAGAGTGAAGAATGGTGTATAGCTGCATGGTTAAAATCATGTTATAGATTTGAGAATACATTTTGAACTAGGCAGTGTTAATAAGAAAGTTAAATTTCCCGAGAGTCAGGACAAGGAAGTCTGCAGATCATCTGCTTTTGGAATTTGCTTCTTACTTTATATAGAGACTTCCAGCTGTATAAATAGTGCCTTCCCCCAGTACTTTCTGAAGTGTGGACATACTCAGGAGTCTAGTGCATTTCTTCAGAAATGTAAAGAAAGTAGAGATCTCCTTAAAATTCAGCACTTTAAAACTTCTTTTTGCTCCTGCTCCTTCACAGAAGATATCATTCCCATGAAACTGGCCCATAGTATAAATGCATCGAAAAAAATGGGAAATGAAGATTTTCCTTACAATTATTGCCCATACAGGGGAACATTTAATTTAGAGATGTTGCAGTTGATCCCCTTTTTCTGTTATAAATGTAATTTAGCAGCCTAAGTCAGGACTGTTGATACTTTTCCATAGGCCAAGTCTTAAAATGATGGAAGTATTAAAATACTGGGCCTTGCAGTGATCTGGATGCTTTGTAAATCTGGCTCCATATGCAGTGTTATTAACAAGGAGAGGACAGTTAGCAGAAGACTGGCAGATACCAGCCATAACTGGCAGACTGCACCAGTGCAAACAAATGAGTGGCTTTCTAAAGCTTCCTACCCCTGAATTATTAAACTGATTTATTCATTTTGGTTATGTAGCAAATTATTTCCTTGACCATTTTTTTTTAACAAAGAACAACTCAGGTAAGGGACTTTGCAGCTGAAATAAATGCTTAGATGACTGGCCACAGAATCACTACATAAGCTCTCTGGCTATCTAGCTTAATACTAGTTCAGCAAAACAATTAAGCTGCTAATTGTCAGTGGCTAGGGAATAGAACATTGTTATAAACTCCAGTTACAGAACAGGGAGTGTACTGCAGTGAATAATCTAGTTACAAATACCAGTCAAGTAAGGGAGTAAAAATCTAAGCCTGTCTTCTCATTTTTGAAAGGGAGTAGGGTGCTCAAATGCCAGGAGCAGTGACTGCAATGAGCTTTAAGACCAGCTCCAGGGAGGCCAGTAGAGACCTTGATGCCCTGTTACTTTTTTCTCTGATTTGGGACTAAGAATGTCTATCCCAGGGCAGTGATTTTAATACTAGTACAATTTTTATCTTAAACTTAGATTCAGCAACATGCAATGTCTACTAAATATCACTATGAAATCAATCTATTTTTAATTTATTAATTAGCAACACCTTTCCACTGCTGATCTTTAGAACCAATGTTTTGCTTCAGACCAGAGGAATAGAATTGCTCCATTCTGCAGGATTGCTGCAAAAAGTTATTTCTGGCTACACAGAAGCACCAGATTCTGTTACTCCTTAAGTATGTTCAGATTTGGTAATGAGAAAAGCAGTGTGACCTTTTTCAAAGCAATGTTGTATTTTAGCGAGAATGATGTTGCCAGAATCTGGCCAAGACTTGCAGCATTTGGCACTAAGTTACAGGACAACATAGAAGCTTGACACAAAAATGTCCCAAGACTGTGCCTGTAACTCTTCTTATTTAACAAGTTCAGAATATCAGCTATGATCATATTCAAAACAGTTCCCTCTGAGTTGACACACAGCTGCTTATGATGCTGCCAACATTCAAAGCAATTCTGCAGATCTTTTTCTGAAAGGCTGTTGAGGATCTCTCTAGTTTTTGTTTCCACGTCTTCTACCAGCAAAAAATGGGTTCCTTTGAGCTTTTGATCTTTCAGAAAAGAGTGCCAGGTCTGACCAATAGGATGGGTGTTCAAGCACAGTGATGATGTTATTAGCTAAAAACTGCTTCACAGACAAAGCATTGTGGGCTGGCACACACTGACATTTTCTAACTGAGGGTCATTTCTGTATGAAGACCCAGTGAGGTGACACTGTTCTTCAGGCATTTTAGCAGCTACAAGAGTCAATTGTATATCTGGGCTAAATTCTTTTAACAGCAAATAACAAATAATTCTGCCCTGGCTATGCATTTTGACAGGAAAAAGGGGAGTTGAGGAACTTTTGTCCCTCAGTTTTGCTCTGAGCACTAATCTAGAGCTTTTGGAGAACACTCTTCCAAGGGAAAAAATAAGAAGCAGTAGTCAGCCTGTGCTCTGTGTGCCTCATTTCTTGCACATGTAGCACAGCCATGCAGAGATAGGGCTGATAATCTCTCCATAAAGTCTCTGTTTCTATAACGCTAAGAGAAATCACGCCACACTCAGCTGGAATGCATAAGGTGTCTCCAAGATCCTTTTGTGCAGACCTTACTTTATTCTACTACATTTGAATGATGATGTGAAAGGACAACCACTGCATTTGGGGTTTCTACAAGTGAAGAAGAGTCAGGACTTCTTTGCCTGAAAACCTACATGCAGACATTAAATAATATGTTATATGTTATCACTTGATTTAAATTTGCTGTAATACTGCTCATGAAAAGATTATGCCTAAATAGTAATTCATAATATCTGTTGCAATCAACTGAAAAAAAATATTATATCTGTTGCCCTAGCTTCTACAAATATTAAGAAAGTGACAGCTTTGAAAAATATTCCTTTTAGATTTGGAATGAAGGAACTGCAGTACAATCTGCATTTTGCTATATAGGAAAGAATGGAATGTATTGTGATATTGGAGTTAGCAAAAAAACAGACTGGAGAGCTTGTGCGGGACATTAAACACAAAAACTGAATAAATTTTGGGTAGCATTATGCCTTCTTAACAGTTCAAAACATGCATAAGATGATAGACTGACTTTTAATAAAGAAGTAATATTTCTATTATACTATTTCATTTCCTTAAAGCTGGAAATAATTAAATATTAAGCATAAATATATTTGAGGAACAAACAAATAATTTTCATTGAATTAAAGAAAGTACTTAAAAATACATTCATTAAAAAAGTGAAAAAGTGATGTTCGAATGCAAAACTCAAATAGTCACCACAGTAAGCAATATTAAGCAGCCAGAGACCTGATCTTTTGCTTTTCTTTGAATAGTTGTGGTGAAACAAAGAATCAGGAAAGCTGGGATGACCATCCATCTGAAGATTTCCCAAAAGATTTGTATTGCTGGAAATCTAAACATCCATCACAACAAGGTGATCTTAGTAGCAGAAAAATCACTTATGCTGAGACAATCTGCAGTTTCCAAAGGAGAGTCCTTACCTTCTGCATTGTCTGCAAGCAAGAACAGTCAACTATTTCTAGACAGTTGGGAAGACAGGTTAAGCTTATTAGCCTCTGAAGTGCAGCCCACTAGCAAGCAAGGGCTCTATTTCAGAGGGTCCTGATTGGCTTTGAGATCTGGAAGGTGGCCTCCATCTGCACATCTACAGCTCCAGGAATCCAAAGAAATTCACTGGTAGTCTTTTTATGCTAGGCAACAGAGAAGATCATGTTGGAACACCATCTTGGAAAACTGGCTACCAGCCTAACCAGTACAGGAAGAGCAGCATTTCAGCATTTTGTAGGTTTAGTTTTATGTCTGTCTCCTCATCTGACAGTTCCAAGATGAAAAAAGCAAAGCACATTTAAAGTGCCATTTGCTCTCATGTGGTTTTTTTTCCTGAGAGTCACAGGCAGCTGAGTAGTATTTTATCTACTAAGTGCCATAGTTGTCAGAAAATTTCACATCAATCTGCTATTCCCTTTTACATACAGTGGTATACAGATGATGCTCCAAAGTTCAGTTGATCCACAGTGAATTAAAATGTGGGTGGCTACAAAAGATTCCCCATTGAATATTTAAGGCCATCGATGAGCTAAGGCTCTGTTGGTTTGATTCAATGCACACAGTTGTATTAAGATCATGTAAGTCTAAAACGTTTAACTTCTCTCTGTTAGGAGACCATGATCTTCTCCCCTTCTGTTATCAATGTGGGAGGATGCATGCACACTTGCACTAGCATGACTTCACAGACAACACAACAGCTGTAAGTGAAGTCAGAGCTGACAGCATTTTCCTTTTCACTCTTAATTTGTCCATGATAAGCAGAGACACATCACATTGAATTTCTAAACAAAAGCACAACATTCAGGAATTTGGTGACAGATTTGCTAGGAATTAACAAAGAGTGGTACTGTTCCAGAGGGGCACTGCTCTGAAAACTGTTGAGTTGGACCTTTGATTTGTGTTCTGTGTTCAGTCTTAACATATTATTTGGGGATTTGCTCATGTGCAGTTTTGTTAGGACCAGAGGTAGAAAGTTTTAAATCAAATCAAAGGTAGAAACTAAACTAAGTCTGGGTATTGGCTATATTTCTTTATGCAGTCTGTTACAAAGTTTTTGCAACCATGTGGTAAGCATTTGGGTATTCAAGGTTACAACTCACCAAGCTCAGTAAATAATGTGCAATCTGAGCAATAATTGACATTACAGAGGGAAAGACAGGAAAACCTCATTCCCCCAATCTTTTCCCTTTTTACCCACTGAATGGTCATTTTATGGATGTTAAGTGCTTTTCAGAATTTTGGCAGACTAAAGTCTGAATAAGGTCAGTTTGTTCCGTTTCTCCCCGTAAATTCCTGGTGACACATTATACTGCTAGAGGCAGGAAGAAAGGCCTTATTATTCCCTTGACAGGTCATTTTCATGCAGAGGAACTGAAATTATGAGTTTGAACTAATAATGTTTTCTCTCATTTCTCCACTGGAGAATTTTCCTTCCATAAAACAGGGTAAGAACTCAGCATTTTATATATACAAATTGTCATGATCTGGAGAGGTCAAGGTCAGGAGCATAAAATAAAGTCCCCTGTGGTACAATTGTTAACAACCTTCACTTCTGAATTTATTTGATATCTTTTGTAGTAGCTGCAGTAGTGGTATTCCTAAAAGTCAATACAAAGATGAAGAGGGGAAAATGAAAGTGATACTCCATTCTGTTGCAGAGAAATGATGAGGGCACCTCTGTAGAGCTGAACTCCCTAACACACTTTGCAAGTATTTTCCATTTGTGAGGCAAGTCCCTTTCACGGGCCCTAACTACAGCTCCTTCCTGAGGATGTGTGTGCCTCAGGGGTTTATATCGGGCTAAGTTGCCTGTTCTTTCAATAGCTGATAGTGGGTTGGGACATTGCATCAACCTATATATTCTCACAGTGACCCCATGTGTGTTTATTTCTTTCTCTTCAATGAAATCGAATATTCAGCCACCATTTGTTTTGTGACTGATATACAGACACAGTGCTTTGAGAAAAGGAAAAAGAACACTTGTGTTCAATATGTGAACTGCAGATATACCTTAGTTATCATTTGTGCTTTCAATTTTACACTCTTTTTTCATTATCTTTTTCTTCAGTTGTGAAGACATTAAACTGACACGTCTGAATGATACTATAGATACATATGTTAGGATTTTATCAAATATAAAAATCATGTAAGTTCTAGAATACTCTTAATCACTGTACTTTGTCAGCTCGTTGTGTTTGCAATTGAAAAAAATGTGTTACTCTCAGCTTCAATATAAAAATAACCAATATTTATTATTCTTACACCATGTTCTCTTATAGAAATACTCAGAGTAAGTATGTAATTTCACAATGGGCATGTTAAATAAATTAAGTGATCACTTAAGGGGTATGCTAAAACTCTTCTTAAAATCTTTCCTACAAATGTTATTGAGGAAGACATGTTTTGCAAAGTGCATGAATGATCTCAGCTGATAGTTATACTTTAGGCATCCTGTGAAAGAAAAAATCCAGCTATATAATTGTGGAAAGCCAAGGGTTTAGGAAGATTTTAGAGACAGATATATCAGCAATTGAAGATCTGACCTTGGACATTGAGTACTTTCACTGGAAATACCGACTTTGCCTCTCTGAAAAACTGAATCTAAGAGAGAGCAGGAATAGAAACTAAGGCTTCTAGTCTCACATGTTATCTAGGGACATATATTAATTTCCCTACTGTCTACAGGGAACTGGAACATTCTCTTACTAAGTGCATTCTGTGTATGAGAAGGGAAAGCAGCCATCCTTAATTTCTAAACTAGCTTAAATACCACTATGCCTTTAAAAACGTAAAAAAAATAATTAAATTGAAATGAAATGTTTCTAAAGTTTCCATAACTTTATGCTCAGATGCTGTGCTCTTTCCATGGATAAGTGTAGTCCAGCAAAACTCTGTTGACAGCAAACCTACATACACAGTGCCAGAAAACAAATGGAATCAATCATTAACTACAAATTTTGCTGGACTTAATGGAATCTGGAAATAATGCTAAAGTGGGCAGGGCACAGTAAGGGGTGATGAATGTCAGGCTAATGTGACACATTTAGCTTTCAGAGGTATTTACTGCACATTAAATCTGATTTGCCTTTAGATCACCCAAAGATAACAATTTCAGGGAGTACGGGTTGTGCCCAACTCTCATAAATCAATACACTATTGGAGCTTTGCTGATTTAGATAAAGAACATGTCTACTGCTATATTAGCTGTATATGCTTAAAAGCAAATTTTTGCCATGAAAGAGCTGAAACTAGAACTTTCAAAATACCCTTAAAGTGGATGTGAATCAGATGAGAAATACATGAGGCTAGAACCATTCGACGTGTTTGCAGACCAGAAAGCTGTACTGAAGGAAGATCCTACAGTCTCTATTGATGTACATTTCATTTCTGGGTAGAGATTAGTATCATTGTATTTATCACATGAAGCCATAAACCATTTTGAATCCTGGCTGTGTGAAAAAAATTGAGCTATCCCTTCTCTTGTACAAGACCATTTGAAATGGTAATGAAAAAAACTGCTCCGTTTAATGGTCTCTTGGATCAAAAGGTGATTTAAGTTAAAGATACATAAAAATTGCTAATTGCTGGTATGCAGATTAGTGCTGTAAATAAAGGTAGAACTGGAACATCACAGATGTTCGCCATGATTTCTAGTAACTTCAAGTACACTTCCTTTTAAGCCATAATTGATTTTTCTTTTTTCTTTTTTTTTCAGAAATTGCAATGACATCCCTACCTAAAGTAACTAGAGAATGAAATTAATATTAAGGACTCGTTTATTCAGATCCCTAGCCTCTTACGTATGTAGGTGGAGGTATGCCCACCCTTTTGTGGGATCTCACATTTCTAGGGGAAATAAAGCCATTTCAACATCATATGTTCTCAAGAGGGAGAAATTAGAGTGCAAAAGGGAGAGTAGTCATTTATTCCTTTTTAATGAACTCCTTGGTATAATCACTTGGGAAAATACTAGTTTAAGCCAGGTGTGGTAATTGTGCGTGTTATGTGAGAGTCTTCATGTGTTGTTCTCCCACTAGTTAAATGCTTGATAAAAGCTTTGTTACCCCAGCCTTTGTAAATGACACACAGACACCATCAGGCATAACCTCTATCCTCACGCAGATGGAAAGATTAGAGATGATCCCTGATTTTAGTTACCAATAATTCATTCAGGATTTTGAATTCATTGAATTTCCACCTGAGCTGGGTTACAGACAAAGAAGGAATTTTGTGTGGTGGCCTATGGAATGGTAAATTTAAACATCTGGGGCACCAGCATATATCTTAAGGAAGCAGTTAAGTATTAGAGTGGTTACAACGTGTTATTTATGCTAACAAAAAGGTTTGCATTATCTTTCATTCATGTACATATAAGTAATGTGAAAAGAATAAACACTTTATAAAGGAAGTGTAATAATCAAGAATTCCTTCAGTAACATCAAGTTTTACACACTGGTTGTTGTTTCTTTCATCTTGTTAGCACTGTGATTTTATGTAGAAAACAATCTTCTAAATGAGTATAAAACTTCCATTGTGAGCCAGGGTCTATGTTATTGGGGAATCTCTATTTATAAATTTTGATGATGTTTATAAATGGACTTTTTTTTTAGAAAAAGATCTTTAAAAATCACTTACAATTAATGCAGTTACTTAAAAAATATTGTATGTCACCTGCATCTTAATGAAGGACAACTAAAATATCTACTGAATTTCTGTTTAATTGATGAGTATGTGGGTGATTAGCTTTCAGAGATATAATGCAGTTATGATTCTGATTGCTTCTGGGCAGAAGATGCACGATCTTCAAGTTCAGTTTAATGAATGTAGAAAAGTACATTGCTTTAAGCCTCCATAACTAAATAAAGGCTGGAGCGTCTGTGCTATTTGTTCAAGAAGGAATAATTATGCCAATTTCTTCCTGTAGAGCTTCTAAAAGATTTCTATTTGGGAATTATTGTTTAGAAAGCTAAAGAGCAATTTTATAAATTTAGAGTATTCATTCAGAGAACTGATGCTCCTACCTTACTTTGTTTTTTTTCTGTAGGTAAAAATGTTTGTATTATCATTATTTTTGTTTTCCTTTACCAGATGTTTTTTCATAAATTAGGAAGAATAGATTAGTGGATTTCTTGTCCCTTCTGGTGAAGCATCTGCTGGTGAAAAGACTGGCTGTTTGGTTAGACAGACCTCAAAACCACCTTGAAGACAAGTCTTACATCCTTAAGAATGTTCTTGACATGAACAGACTAGGATGGAAAAAAAAAGCTTACAAAAAAACTGGGCAAAGAAATCAGATGTGAGAGAAGTTACTTTGCTTTGAGCTGAAATCTCTTTATGTCACTGTGGGAGAGTGCTGACTTTAACTTTATATACGGGTTGCAAAGACCCAGAGAAATTTGAATTGGATAGACAATCTGATCCTTGAAGTTAATCTCTAAAAACACTCTAATAAATGCAGGTAAAGACCAACAGGAAAACAGAATAATCTTCTGGCTTTTATAGCTTGCTTTCCAGAATCTGTTCTTTGTTGCTGTCTCACAGCTCTCCAGCGTATCTTAGTCCTGGTGTTTAGCCTGAGGCTTTTTGGAGCAAAGAAGCCTAACCCAATCTCCTGTCATATTAGTCTTTAAAAAAACCCCAAACTTAAAGTCCATATGTATGTATTTTAAACAACATTTATCTGTTGTAAGGAGGAGAAATGTGCTTGGGTAGCTGTGCCTGTGTTCTGATCATGAAGATCTTTTTCAAAGGAAAAATACTAAGAAAGGAAGGATTGGTTTGTGATTAAAGTCTGAGAAGGAGACTGTGGATCTTGCATCAGTCTATGGTTCTGTAACACATTTCCTGCATAGACTTAGGAAAGCCATTACCATTTCTGAGCAGTCTGCATCTCAAGATACACAAAAGGCTCAGGGGAGGAAACTATTTCTTTTCTACCTACCCTTTTATCCATCTTTCATAGATAGCCTCTGTTAGGGTCTGTCTCTTTCAAGTGCCTGCACAGTGCCTGGGAAAGCAGCTACTGGTATTGCTCAGTTTTGGTTTTACCTGGAAATAATGTAAACCCCAAATATTATTTAAAAAAAGAACAAACCCAAAACAACACAAAATCCCTCAAAAACCCAAAGAGGGAGAAAAAGGGGAGTAAGGCTAAGAACTCATTTGCCTGCCAGCCCAGCCTTAAGAATAACACAAATGAGGGAATGAAAGGAGAAAAAGAGAATCTCATCTTTATTATCCTGTAAACAACCTGTGAAAATGCCAGCCAGTTTTCACAGTATTTTATGTAGCTCTCAGCTGTCTAGGGCAAGGTCTCTTTGGGGAGAGCTTTGCTTGATTTTGCTATACTGCTTTGCTGGATAGAAAATTCCTCTTATTGTCAATGCAGTTTATAATCTTTGCTTGTTTATCCAGCTAAAACTGAAACACGGAAAAACATGTCTCGGTTAATGCTTAGTTAATGTTTCTGGTGGAAAGTAGTTGTATGAATCAAGTGTGGGTTTGTGGACAACTTTTTTTCATATAGGACATACCAAGAAGATTTGAAGCCAGAAACTCCTGCCACCAGCCAGCTGATGCAGAAAAAGCTATGAAACACCGTGCTGACATGATTCTGTAACTGTCTTGATTTGGGGTAGTCCTGAGCCACTGCCTCAGTGAACAATGTGGACCAGCCTCCCTTTGGTTGTCAGTAGTGCCAAGACTAGCATTAGCTCTTGTAGACCAAGACCTCTATCACTGAAGCAAGGCTGGATTGTTTTATAAACACTGTAAGACAAAATACTGAAGAAACAAACATAAGTGAGTGATAGATAAAATATATCCAAAATGTTGATTAAAATGCTTATATATGCAGATAAAAAAATCTATTCGTATTTTATGCGTGCGTGCATCCATGTCAATACACTTTATACACAAACACATCTACCTATCCATTTGTATGAGTGAAAGTAAACATCTAAGCAAACAACTTTCTAATTTCTGGGTGTTTTCTATCAGGACTCAGAAATCAAAAAGTTAACTTATATAAGATGCATACAGCTGTCAAGAAGTGATAAAAAAAATGACATAACTTTTAGCATCAACATCAGTCCTTTAGAAGTTTCTCCTTATGTATTTCTGATACAGTATCACAAACTTATGGTGCTGACAACTGACTACATTTTATATTAAATTTCTGACATTGTAGTTCTGATAGAGCTTGGAAAATCATAAGTAAAACTCTCCTAAACTCTACACAAATAAGGATGGTGTTATGGATTGGGAGCTGCATTTAGTTCTTTTGCACAGATATTTGCTGTAGTTTTCTGAAGTAAAAAAAACCTGCACATGTTATAATACAGCACATAGTATTGTTCTCTACACAGTACATTTTGAGGATGATTCCAGATGAGTCATAACATGTTTTTTTTTGTTTATGTTCTGCAAAAATAAAACAAAGGCAGGATTTTTGTATACATATAAAGCAAGAATAATAAATTCATCAATTTGCATTTCTTATGAGAATAAAGTTGAATTTCTTAAAAGAATAGGGAAATCGGAACATCTATGTGTCTTACTTTTTATGCACACAGAGAAGTTGAGCACTTCTGGATCCTTCTCCTTATTACTAGTGAATAACTTCTCACATCAGTTTGCTGATTCTTTTCTTCTAACTATACCAAGGAAACTCTCTGCTTTCCTTGCTGAATAAAATCTAAACAGGGACATTCACCTCTGCCTATTTCCACACAATTCTGCTACTAGTCAGTAATATAGGGTATACTTGTATATGTGAAACAGAGACACATCTTATGAGTGACAGTTCCCCAGTTCCAGGGAAGCATGTACCTAGAAGTTATCTGTGGGTAATCAGGAAGACTGGAGGGAAAAGTAGAATCAGTGGCAAGGACAAACGCAGTTATACCTTTTCATTTGAAATGCCCAATGCCATCTTCCCTGCTGGATCTCCTGATGGAAGAATCAAGTCTTTCTCTTCTCTCAGATATCATATCAGTAGGCTAGTAGGAACCACAGTCAATGAAAAAAGAAAAAGTTCATTAAGTATGAGTTCGAATACTGATACTTTGAAATGGATATGCAGCCAAGAAAACTATGTAGTCAATGTGTGTATGTGAAGTAATGGGGAGACAATAAACAGCACATACAACCTCCATCTCTGGCTTGAATGAACATCTACAAGTGGGTCTCTCAGGAGGCCACTTTTTGTAGGTGTTTTCCTGGTGTATTCCTCTATTCTGCCTCAGAGAAGACCTTAGCCATGTTAGCATTTACGTTTGGTTTTGCAGCTCAGGCAGTGCCAAGTGCCTCAGGTCTTTCAGCCAACTGTGTATTATTCCAGGCTGGTTACACTGTTCCTTTCCTGTGCTTTTTGTTTAAACCACCTCCACCACGCACACACAGAGCACAGCTGGGCTCACTGGAGAGGCTGGAGAGAGAAGCTCTTAAAAACAGTACTGGTATTTTAATTATAATCTAAGGATTTGAGAAGAGAGGTAGAGAAATTTACTCCTACTAACCGGTAATTGAAAATGTAAATAGTAATTAGCTGGTGTTGATTTCCCAAGGGTAAGCGTTTGCCTACCTGTGGTACTGCATGTGGCTGATGCATCCGGCAGAGAGAGAGGGAGACTATGGCTGCACACAGTGTACCGATGCAGTTCATTAGATGGTTCTGACTGGGGACTGGCACAGAGGAATTTTAATTAATTTCCTTAAAAGTGATAAATACTGAAGCCAACAGGTGAGATTTCAGAGCCATCAGTGAGTTTTGGAGTGTTACTAGCCTTACTTATTCAGAAAACTGTTTTTTATGGGGCCTTCATAAGAAAGCGGATGCTAGCCTGGAACTCAAAGCATCGCATCCAGCCCAGGAACCTGTCTCCAGCAGCAAGCAGTAGTAGGTGCTCAAGAGTTTTCTCTTACAAGAATTGGCTGTGGCAGTGTGTTGCAGAGATACGCAGTACAGCTTTTACCACTTAGTGTTCAGGCACGGAGAGAGGATGACAGGATGACCAGTCAGATATGCTCACTGTCTGTTACTGAGTTTCCCAGATTACTGTGAGATGTTTAGGGAGAAACTCTGTGAAGACTTTCAGCAAAATTTCTTAGCTAGAGGGGTGTAGGTCTTGTATTCAAAAAAAAAAAGCAATTTGAGAAATTATCATAATTTCAGCATTATTAAGAAATCACAAATTTCTGATCAATTGAGCTAGCCAATGTTGTACACCTGCTGTTGTTTCCAGAAGGAATAAATTACTCTTGTTCATGTATAAAGCCTCCAGCTCACGAAAAGCAAGCATAATGCTAGTGCCATAAATCTGCAGTCTGCAGCTGGGACTGGTAGAACCATGGTTCAGAAGGAAAAATCAGACTGTGTCAGGAAGTTTGTTGCTGTAACTTTAACATATTTCCAGACTCTTTCTTTTTCAGGATTCGGTTCCATTTTGGCATGGGGAGGGAGTCAGGAAAGAGAGGAGTAAGAGGTGCTACGGTATGATGGATTCTGGGTTCTGATTGCATGGATCATCTTACTGACAGAATATAGTAATCCCCAGACTTGCACAAATGTTACCCTTCAGGTTGTACAATTATAAAATATGAGTAAGGCTGGATTAAAGTAGGTTAGCAATAAAAAAATAAAACAGCTTTGTTAGAGTTGAGCACAGAAGCGTTATACAACCTTCTGTCTCTCTGGCAGCTGTTTATTTGAAATCATTTTATGCCCAAGGTTAAGATTCCATTTATTGACAACAAAATGTAGAAAATGTGAACTCTGACCACAGAAGATTTGAGGATAAACTTAACTGCAAGAGCTTGATTCACCCCCCAACAGCCACCCAACACTGCTTACTTTCCTTTCAGTTCTTTGTAGAATATGCTGTGATGGATAATATCACATCTACTTAAGTAGTAGCACAGAAAAACAGTAATTCAATATTTATTAAAATTGCATAAAATACTGTGCTGCGACTGCTACTTGATATATCTTATCCAAAGGCATATAAAAATATGAATATCATGGTCCATAAATATTTATCTGGGGGAAAAATTCTAATGATAGAAGTCTTTTTAATCTAGTAGACTGCATATCAAGATCCATCCCCAGAAAAACTCAGATACTGCAGGCAGTTTTTTTGGGTTTTTTTTTTATAATAGAAGGGGTAATTAATCATTAGAATAATTTGTCCAGGAGGTGTTCTGGCTTCTCTGTCACTTGGAGTTTTAAAGTCAAGATTAAAATGTCAGCCTAAAAGATTTGCTGTAATCAGCTGGAATTTATTGGACTTGATACCACAATGAATAGGCAAACTTCTCTGACTGTAATAAACAGGAATTTGGGCTAGAAGACCCTATCTCTTCCTTTCAGTCTTACCACATCCGGCTTTATGATGTCAGAGAGAGCTTTTAGGGACTGAATAAATACTTGAAAAGAGTTAAATCTATAGACTAGAGCTCATCTGAGATAAGGACAGACAAAGTGCAAGCACCATGCTCTAGCTGACCCTGCTCTAAGTGACCGAGTTGGATTAGACAGTTTCCAGAGGGTTCTTTCCCACCTCAGCTATTCTGCAGTTCTGTAGTGTAGAACATTTTTGTACAAACTCAAGTAGTTTTGGGACCAGCAGACCTCTGCCCATCTTCAAACTAGGTAGGACTAGGGATACTGTAAAGGTCTTTCTTTAACAAGGACCCTCAGATGCTCACCATTTTCCAGACTGCAGTTTGACAGCTGTGGTAATAGCCTAAGATGCCATTAAGTGGACAGGCAAAATACACCTTCTGTCTATCTGAGCATTTCTGTCACTTATTCATTATTTACCCTTCATTAGTTACTAAAGAATGTAATTTCCATCCCACCTCCTACCTCCAAAAATAGATAGACCCAGGAATGAATCTGCTAGTAAAAATGGTGAAAAAGCTGAGAAGATGAGGAGGCAATAATAGAGGTCCTATTCGGACCTGAAAGAGCCTTAATAAAGGTCTTATCTGGTCAAACGATACTGCTTTGGTCTGTGTGTGGGCTTGGGTATTGTTGAAAAGAAGCAGTAATTTTGTCTTTACACAGGAATCCGAATAAGCAGTCACCAAGGTCCCAGGTTGCTCTGTGGTGTTGTGTCTCCACTTGAGAGAGGAGACTGGTGTAGTGCCTGGTGGGTGTTACAGCTGCAGACAGCAACATATTGTCTAGCTGGTTGATATTTAAATATATTGGAAGGCCTCCTGAAACCAGAACATGGACGACTTTATGCCTAGCTGCTCTCCAAAGCATTTGGCTGCCTTGCTGGGGTGGGAGGTTATTTTCCCATGGCTTCTATCTAGAGTGTTAAAATGTATGTTAATTTAATTCTGCAGTGGTTTACTGAAGGCAGTCTCCAATGATATATTGGTTTCACAGCATTTCATTTTCCGTTTCATCTCTCAGGTAACAGTTCCTCTGGATCTTCTAGGCTCCTTAAATAAAATATAGCTTCTCTATAATTCTTTGCTGTCCCCTAAAAAGAAGTAGGAACAGGCATATGTCTGATGCAATACTTTTTATGCCACATGTATTGTTACCAGGCAACCATCCCATGCAGCTTTGGCAGAACAAAAACTTCCTCAGCCACTAACCCTTCAAATACCTGAACCAAGATGTGCCAGCAGAAAATGTGAGAGATCTAGGCGAAGAAATGCAGTAACAAAGATCTTCAAAATCAACAAATGATTAAGGACAATTGCACTTAAATTAGCACTGTGGTCACCATGCATGTTTTCCAAAATATTGCCACAAATGAGTGACACTTAGTTGCATATGAAGGTTAATTTTATCTGTTGCTGAGCGGGGGCATCCCAACCTTTCAGGTTGTCGATAATAGTTTTACTTTGGAAGGTTCAGTGCACTTTAATATAAAATTGGAAAAACATTCACAGCTTCCATCCCCAACTAGAGCAAAGGGAGAGAAGAGAGACTTGCCAGATCCAACCAAATTCTCTCTCATCAAGCACTACAGGCAGTCAATTGTGTCAACACAAAGCTGGTATAAAATTATCTTACCTTATAATGGCGTTACTGAAAAGTCTTCATTTTCACAGCCATTAGAATAAAAGCTGTGTACTTTGCTCAGCTTCCAGATTTGTGGCTGTCAGTTTTTTTGGACTCTATGCTTTTAAGTGGATAAGCAGAAATGAAGAATCAACAGGTTTAACTCCTTGAAATTCAGCTGGCTACAGTCAGCTGACATTTGCCAGACAACTTTTATTGGGTGTACTCATATATGCCAGTGGATTAAAGAAGCACAAAACAACGTAGGTAGAGAAACAATTCATAATCCATGGATATAGATACAATGACATTTGTACTGGAGGGCACAAACATCAGCCAAAATAAACCAGTTAGGTAAGAAGTTTTGGGATGGGTTCCTGCCACTTGAAAAGAGGCAATTTCCATCTTATCAGCCTTCCCTCTGCTTCTCTGCTGGTCAAAGGAGTCTTCATTCTACAGAAACACAGCTTGGTTCCTCAAGTGAAAAGGTGTTATAGTCCACCTAACTTCTTTTTATTCCATAAATAGAAGCAGGAGTAAGAGAATTTTGAAAAAGTGAACATAAATGTATATAGTTACACTCATCAGGTTGAAAAAAACCAGAATGGGAAACAGCAGGTAGATGATGAAGCTATTGGCACTCAAGGTCATAACTTTGCTCAACACTGGCATTTGTTTTGCAAATGTAAATGTTATGAAGTGCGTCTATAAATCATAGTGTGCAGAATCTTGCATATACAGAGGCTAAGTTAGTCCTTTCACATGCAAATAAATATCCAAGAGCCAAGAACAGCAGTGCCTGAGGTCCATTTGACAGTTATGTGATCGAATAGAGTTGACAGGTCCAGTCCCTCAGATGCTGTAGACGCAGCACTCAAAAGTGTTTGAAGACTTCCTAGCACATTGAAAAAGCCGGAAGATTAATGCTGACCAAATGTATGACTCAAAGGCACAAATTTATCTTTCTCTTTGATTTCTTTAAGCTTATTCCAGGTAAAATGTTCCTAAGGAATAATCCTAACTTCCAAACTGTACCCTGTTCTCATAAAGAAAGATACATTTTTAAATATGTTTATAAATTTCGCAGTTAGTGTTTTGCGGGCAGAAGGAATCATTAAGTAAATAATTCTATTTTGATCTTTCACACAAAATTTCTTTGAATGGCCTTTCAGTGAATTGAAAAGGGCAGGAACAAACCTCTGCATGTTATTTCCTTCAGCATTTCTATGGTTTTAGGCCCTTCTTCCTGTCATCATGTATCATGTCTCAATGTGTGATTTGCACTGGATTTGTGAACCTTGGCTTTTTGAGACTTTATTGCACTACTTTTTATTGTCTGTTAGTAAACATTTACAATTAAATCAACAGTACTGTATAACCAACCATGATCAAAATGAGTTTCCCGCTTTTTCTGGATTCTACAATAAAAGAATCACATAATGATAAAAGTATCGATGAAGATGTTTCCTCAAACTTTCTGCAGTGCTTTTAGTCTATGCATGACATATGTGTTCCCATTTTTATTTAAAATCTTGCATATTTATGAATTCCTATTCTTGGTGGTATGCCAGGGTGCCCTGTTGACAAGACAAAGAAAACACATGGCAAAATTGTCTAATTCTTTTCTATTTCCTTCTAGTAAAAAGAGATCATTACAGTCTGGCTTGTTCACATAATAGGGCTACAGGTTTTATCTCTGAATTCTATTCTGAATATATTATTTTAAATATGAGTCTTCATGCAGAAATACCTGCTTCTAAGAGCTCTTCCTGTGGCATTAAAATTAATACAAGATGTTATTTAAAAGGAGGATCACTGACAACTTTAGTATTTCTTTGAAGAATTGTCTTGTTTTAAAATGATTTATGGTAGCACTGATGCCTGCTAACCTGGACACTGCTGTTCCTGCTCATTATTGCAAACAGGGACATAAAATTCAGATAATAAAATGTTCTACTGCACAGATGAAATATTGCAAAAGTTCAGTCTTTCTTTCCTTTTTTTTCTGAGTGTGTGTCAATCCTAAAACTACATTGCATGCTTACTTTGCTGTTATTTTTTTCTTTTTAAAAAGAATTTGTTTTCCCCAAATTCAAATCAAATAACTTCTTTTCATCTCATAGTTTTAACAAATTTCTCATGATTAAGTGTTACAGTATTGTAATATACAATTGTATGTTGCATTTTGTGGATGTATGTAGATGATGTCTGTATTGAGACCCAATAAAAATTCTCTTACAGTAAAGGGAACCCACTTACAATATCAGATCCCTGTGTCTTGAACAATTCACACATCGATGATTTTTGATTTATGCATTTACTTGGTACCTGCATGGCTTTATCTTTGATTGTCATGGGGTGACTACGCATGGAGATTACATTTACCCTTCAGTATCTGAATTAAACTCTTTCCTGCCAGTTACATTACAGAACAAATTTCACAGGTAGATAAAAGCAATTTTTCCTGAGTTTAGGATACAGAGAGTGCTAGTATTGTAGTACTCGAAGACCCTAATAAAATCAGGTCTTTATTCTTCTGTTGGATAAACACATGCACATTACTAACTGGAAATTATTTTAAAATTGAAAACATTTTTCCATTTATATATTTTGGGAAAGGGGTTTCTAAGTATTTTTTCACACATTTGTCAAAATTGTGTGCAGCCACATTACATATGGATAAAGGCTTTGACCAGAGCAAAAATTATTTGCTTAGTTTATAGAGTTTCTCTCCAATTCAAGTTAAGTAAGAGAGTCCAACAATGGTGTGACAGCTTTTCCCACTGATGGGGACACCACTTACATCAGTCTCCAATACTTCCTGCGGAATTCTGTGTTTAACATCCTTTCCTCTGGGAAGTAAATGCAAAAACGAACTAATCATCAGGGAATGTCAGTGTCCACTCAGTACTGTTTTGTCATACAGCATCTGAGCTCTTGTCGTGGATAATGGACAGGTAATCTGATATGTCACTTTCTGTTTCCTTTTAGGATACATATTTTACAGCTTGTCATGTATAATAAAGACGTGACATGTGCAATAACCTTTTCTTTCTTTGTGAATAAAAATGTGTTATAATAGAATAGTATGGCAGAGTTTCATCAACCAGAACACTTCCACAAGTAAATTCCTTCATTTAAAAAAGAAGTGGAGGAGGAAAAGAATGTCAGGTTGTCTTTGAAACCAGGAACATGCAGGGTCTCGTGACATAATTTTTCAATATAATTTCAAGCAACAATACATAAGTGAATAAATGGATTATTTATCTAATTTGTATTTTGGATCTTTTTCTTAATTAATTTTTGAGCTTTCTGTGCATCCATGACCCTATAAACTGCGTTAAAATGTGGTTAACTCTGCAGGTATCCATCAGCTGTCAAGAAAAGCAAAGCAAACTTTCTAGAGAGCTCCTTCTCCAGAGATTCTATGTTGTGCACAATTTCATCTTCCAGCAAAACTCATATTATGAAAAATCACACCTGTTACTTTTAACAATGAGGAAAGGGGGGCTTTATGTGTTTTTCAAGCATGCATTTCCACACTGTCTTGTCTCACCAGAGGAGATTTTATCAACATCTGATGTACTACCTGCTTTGGCCCACTTCTGATTAAATTATATGATAATATTGCGAATTATACTACTACTTAATGTTTTAGGGGCCTCTTACCTGCATATATGATAGGGAAAATAACCTTCTCTGTCCTCCTGTGAGTTAACCTGGACATAGGATCATGATGAAGATTATCCTCTTGAGAAGAGCTAACTGGTGTGAACACTCTGATACTTGACTTTTTACATTCTAACAAGTCATTAATCATGGGAATCCTGTAGCTTGAGTCCTCTCCTTATTAATTCAATTGTTTCTTTCTTCTTCTGTCCCTTCCATTATACCTCTTGCTCTCTTTGTTTTCTTTCTATTACCACTCCTAGTCTTTAGGCATTTGCATAGGAAAATTACCGAAGAGTAATAATAGACAGACACAGAAGTGCCCTGTGTTTCTGCAAGTTGTCTTTGTCATTGTGAAACATATTTCTTTCCATTCTTGTAAGCATAATTCATGAATGTTTTTAGGCTTGAAACTGGCTGTGATACATGCTTTTTAGTTTCTAAAAATATATCTTTATAAAATTATTATAATTTGTGAGAAAATGACTTTGATACATAAGTATTTAACTGGGAAAAGTATCAACCTGTGCTGTATTCTCCTAAAGAAAAACATGTAACTTCACAGATGCTTAAAATCCCTGTAATACTACATGAAGTTTCAATGATACAAAGCTGACAGAAATATCCAAATGGATTTTGCAACAGGCAATTGTATAATTTGTATAATTATCAAAGAAAACATTTCTTATGAAAACTTGCAAATGTATAATTACAGGAGCATCTTAAGCATTCTGGTGTAGTAGTGTCTCAAAGAAGCAATATGGTTCAACAGGTATGACATTAAACTGGTTATTATGAGAACCAGGTAATTTTCTCAGCTTTGATTGCAGTGAATTTTAGACACTTCATGTTAGAGGTTATTAATTTGTAAAATCAGTTTAATAATTCCTGCCCCCACTTGCATATCTACGATGGAGCACTTTTAACTATGGTATCTTCAAATACTGAGGAGTACAGATTTGTTGGAAAAAGGAAGACTTTTAAGAAGGAGAACAATACTTAAACAGACTGATCATTTTAGTCTTTTGGCTCAACAACTATGCTTAACATAGAATTAATCTTCCAACTGAAAGTACTCTTAACACTCATGATCTCAGGTTTTTCAGCATTTCCTGCCTCTTAAAACAATTTAATTTCCTAATAAGGACTGAGGTGAATATGGCAATTCTCCTATGTCTGTCACATATTCTCCTTTATACGGACATGACTGGATGCTAACAGAATCTGCAAGAGTGGCCAGTCATACACAACATCGTAAAAAATGCAATGGCAAAGTTGTTGCAGGAAGGATATAAACCAGCAACACAAATGAAAAATGAGAATGTAGAGTGTGTAATCATCAAAAGAGTGCATGCATGGATGGTTCATAGTTTATGGAGATCATGTTGGCTTAATATTTTATTATTGGTCTTGAAAAAGGAAGATGATTTCATTGAAGAAACAGTGATTTCTTCCTGCCTGTTACTGAATTAGAAGTGGTTTTAATGGAATTAATTTGAGCTACATATTATTAATCGAAGGGTCTTCATTTCTAATCAACACCGCAAATAGATAGTAGCTGATCTCCATCTATAATACTGACTATATATGTACTTCTGCAGAACGAGTCTCTTTACAGGTCTATGTACCATACTTTAAGCCATTTAAACCTTTAGGTTGATCCTCTGCCTTGCTGTCCTGTTTAAGGTGGAATTGTGTTATCTTTCTTTGTTCAGAGCACGTGACAGAGCTTGTCCATCAGGACTTCCATGTGAGAGAGAACAACAGTCCTAAACCATGGACAAAAGAGTACATACTCACTATGGCAAGAAATTCTGCCTTAAATATAATCCCTGAAACTCACCAGGGCAGGAAGAGGAGTCACTTGGTTAGCAACAGTATTTTGCAATATCCCCTGAATTTCAAAATAACTTTATTTGCCAATTGAGACTCTTCAGTTCGACTGCTGCTTAGTAATTATAATGAAAAATAAACTGATCTACAGTCACTGCCACAAAATGTATCACTGCCTTTTAGAAACATTGACCAATATGCAATTCCTTTAAAGGCAGAAGCAACGCTCAGACTTCTGTAGCCTTGAGGCAAGTATTGTGTTTGACCTTAGGAGAAGTACTTCAAGGACAGCAGAACGGTTCTTCCTAACAGTCTTGGTGTATTTCAGATCTAAGGTGAAGGGAACAACACTTAAAGGTATAGTGGCCAAGACCTACATGCCTACTGAGGTCCTGACACTTCTGCAAAGATGGCCAATTAATACTGATTACGTGATACACATTCTTCACCTAAAGAATGAAAAACAACTTCTCATTTTCAGTAAGGTCATCGAACATTCAAGAGTAAATATTAAACTTCACTCGTCTCCGGGGCAAAATGGATCCAGAATCAGAGCGCTGCTTGCAGCAGGTGCCTTTTCTGCCTGGTGAAAGGAAACACAGCAGGACTTTTGGGTGTAGGGACCCCCAAGCACCTGTCCCACTGCCACATATAGCTCTGCTCCAAAGAGAGGTCACAGCTGTCATCTAAGCACATTGGTACTGTGCTTAGAAGAGCAAGCACAGTGGAGCACAACCTGCTCCCTGCTAGTGAGCTCTTCCTTTGTGTGCCACATGTAATAGACTGATAGGGTTATATTACGCTTCACAGCTCCCTAAACATAAATCCTCGCTGGAGTTCTGGGGAGGAAAAGGAGGCAGCTAAAATGAATAAGATGATTGCATGATAATGAAATATGCAACGCCAAAGGTACCTTGGAAATATTTGAAGCTCTTTGATTCTTTTTTTCAGAAGATGAAAGGAAAACGAAGTTCAATATAACCAATAATTTAGCGTAAATTACTTTCCAATTGTTTTAGTTTCACTCAGCTCAACATGTTAGTTATTTTCCTCCCCTTCCTGTTGGATGTTTCAGCTATTTTCAGGAGATAAAAGATATTTCACTCCAAAGAAACAGAAGAAGCTTTTTCATTATTATTTTGAACAGCAGATAAGAGAACTCCATAAAAATAATTCCAGAGTCAGACTACCTTGAAATCTGTGTGACAGAAGTCATGAAACAACTTTATCAAAATGTCTTCATAAATCACAGTAGCTGTCCACTGCTAGATTGAGAAAAAGCAGAGAAAACAATTAACATTTTAAGAAGTTGTCTGTTTCCTCCTTGTAATTTAAGGAGTTCTGAAGAAGCATATTGCAAGGTCCAGGTTTTTAGATTCGGTTATAATCTGGATATTTGCAGTGCTATATTTCAGTTAGACATAGTGGAAGTTATTGCTTAGGACTCTACAAATACAAGTTTGTTCTGTCAATCTCTCTTGAAGAAGTGTTGCTTTCTTTTTTTTTCGTTTCTGTGTCTGTCAAAACTTCAAAAAGTTAAAACTTATCATGAGGAAGAAATTTTAAAAGGAAAAACTCAGAAGTTAAATAGCTATAGTTTTGGAAAGTAACAATTTAATGAAAACCAGGATGATATTCAGTCTATATTTAACTGTAACAATACTTGTGTACAAATTTTGTAGAAGATATGGACAAATAAAGGGTGAATTTCTGGCTTGAAATACATCATTTCTGATGACTTCCTCCATGAAGTAAAGCAGAAATGTTTAATTAACCACGAAGTAATAAGAAGTACCTGTGAATTTTTTCTAAAACCAGTAAATACTTTTTAATACTTCATGCAAGTAAAATGAAACATATCAGAAAGCAACTAGGAAATATTTCCGTTTGGTGTTTTTGTAGCCTTCAAAGTTTTCTGTTACTTGTTTTTCTGAAAACTTTTATCACGTTACAATTCACTTTTTGAGGGTGTGATATAGCTAGAAAGAAGTTGTTAGACACTGTCTATTAGAAGGAACTGTTACTACACTAAGTTGAAATGACAGTCATGTCTTCTGAATTCACAAATAAAAGATGCTGATGCTTGGAAAGAAATGGGCAGATCCGGCAAAATGGTCTCAGCTGAAGAGTATGTTGACTGAGGTCTGAACACACAAATTCTGGCCAAGTGGTCTGAGATGTCTTCAGAAGGAATTGAGCTGCATTTAGATGCATTGGTGCAAGAAAAGCATGAAGAAGAGGGGCTCCATGTTGGCATGGTGCAATGTAGGTGGCACGCCAGGAGCTGTGGAGGGGCAGGTGCTGGTGCCTGTGAGGGTTGTAGTGGGAAGTGAGGAGGAAGGATTTGCAAGGCTAAACAGAATTTTGCACATGGAAACTGAAAGTGCTGTGTTATGCTGCATCCAGGTGAGTGTGAGAATATAGGCAAGTATAACCTGTCTCTACAAGTGAAGTGAGGACTATGCAGACCCACTAAAGATCAAATATGGGCAGAAAAAGGCAGTGAATTAAATGTCCCCTTGGAGATGAACAAAAATACATCTTACTTGAAAAAAAGGCTTACTGGACACCATTTAATGGTATAGATAGTTGGATGTGTTACTTATTAGTACAATGTAATAGACTGCTATGGGAGAATTTTCTGTGCTTAAAAAGGGAAGACAAGGAATATATATTCCCTTAAGAGTTATAAAATGAGAAGCACGGTGAAGAGTCCGAGTATTTATTTTCCAACAGGGCAGTAAATCTGAATCAATGGACTCCACTTGTAATTTTTTTGTAGCTGTAATAAACTTTACTACTGTAAATTCTGCTTATAGACCTAATCTTTAAGGATAAGAAGAGACAGCATACAGAGTGGTTTCCTTAACAACTGCATTTATGTAAACAACTCTCAGTTTATAACTGACAAGCAATGGTCTCCCCCTCCACTCTGTGGTGATAGTGAGTTGCACCTATTAGTCTAAACTAAAGATTGGTGAATGTTTCAGAAAGGAAATAAAAATTGACGGGCAAAGAAATGGTGAACCTAAAGTTAGGTCCCTGTCATGTGTACAGCAGTGCAGTAAGAATCCAGGCCTCTGAATTTCAGCTGAATGGACTGCAAAATCAGGGAATGATTCAGTAAAGTCCAATTCATTTGGGTGTGTGTATTCTCTAGAGCAGTTAGAAGTGTTATAACTTGAGAATAGCATTAAACCAAGATAAAGTTCAAGCCAGAAATGGATCTATGTTTAGTTCCCAAATGAAAAAATTGCATCATAAAACAGGCAAGGGATAAAATTTCCTGAACTGAACTTGTCCTATGCCTGCCAGCAGGTATCTCGAATTGCAGCCATAGAGGCTCCTGACAGTGAATGCACCCTACCTGCCTACCCAGCTCTGAAAGGCAGAAACCAGGTGAACTTTCTGAGCTTAGAGAACAATAGAACAAGTGAAAGAGGGGATAAATGCTGACAGCTGCTATTTGTGAAGAGGGCAGTAAAATCTTCCTAGGATTGTTTTCAGAACATTGTAAAAGGCTGGGGAAACAAAGCTCGTACAGAAACAGAAGCTTTAGGTATTTCTTGGGGAACTTTGGGGAAGCAGAAGTAATTACATTTCATGAATATACATTAAGGAATACTTATTTTGGTACAAGTCATAAATCACAGCTAAATACTGGAACCATGAATGAGGATTTTGACAGCAGACAGGCTTAAGAGTTTGGTGTTGATTTTAGCATTGGCAATGGCACATTTGCTGTCAGCCCTACGAAAAAAAACGAATGCATCTTTCTAAAGGAGCGCAAAGACAGTGCAGCTTTATACCAGCAGAACCTTTTCCTATCTTTGCCTAATGATCTTCCTCTGTCAGCTAAGGAGGACATCGAAATCAAGGAAAAGCTCCATTACAGGTAAGGTATTTTGTGTGTTTTTGAGGTAGAAAAAAACAAAGATGAAATTATGCTTTACTAGCACAGGAAACTCAAGTTAACTCTGAGAATGACTGTCTGCTGCAGTAAATCAAGTAATAATAACAAAATTTTGCTAGGAAGGCTACTAAGACGATTCTGTGTATAGCATCAAGGTGCAGTAATGAAAGCATGGAAACCCCAAAATTATCTGTTTAGGCCAGCTGGCCACAAAACGGAAGTGTTGTATGTGACTTATGTAGGAGCTATGCCAGACGCAGCACCACCATTCATGCCAAAGTGCTACAGAGCCCTAAAAACAGGAGAAATTTGGCTATGTAGACAAAAAAAAAACAAACAACCCCCCCCCAAAAAAAAACCCAAACCCAAATGATAAAGAAAACAATTAATATTACTTAGTTGTGGCTGAGAACTGATGCAGAACTGCTGCATGTAATAGCAACCTCTTCTATGAAGGCATATAAAACTGTGAGCCTTAGTTGTTACTTACAAATTGCAAAACTCAGTTAACACTGGAGATTTACTGTCTATCACCCAGTATTGTATGAGCTGGGAGAATGTTTTTGGAAAATGTTTGCAGGAGCTCTGGTCAAAACTAAGATAAGACATTGTAATGAGAGTATACTGTTTCTGCATAAATTTGCATTGCAAACAATGCTAGTGGTACTGCTTTTAAAATGCCAGCTGTAGACTAGATTTAATTACTAAAACCTGGATAACCAAGAGTGCTGGATTATGAACAAGTAGGAAATAAATTCTCTGAATACTGAAAGAATTGTAATATACATTCACTAGGATATGCTTCCTAAGACAGTCAGTGCTGGTATACCATTACAGAGGAAGAAAAGAGTGGAGAAAATAGCTCTTAAAGCACATAGTGTTACTTGTAATCTATTTAGCAAAGATCAAAGAGGAGGATAATGAAGAGTTCTGTTGATCATTTTGCAATCAGATGGAGATTTGCAGAGGTTACAAGATGAGGCTTCTGTGAGTGGTAAGAAGGTTACAGCTTTTGTTAGCTTAAGGAGGAGGAAGAAAAGATGGTATCAGAAAATGCTCACGAATTAAAAAAGAAAGCACTTATTCTGGGAATTATTTTCATAATGGCATTGAAGAATCAGAAAAAAAACTCCTAAAACCTCACTTCATCATGGATAACACTAGCCAAAGAGAATTTTCCAACTTACATTAAAATTACATTTTTACTGCATTTTTTTATTTGTTCTTCTCCAGCCTAGTTTCCTATTCTCTGTGCCTGCAAGCTCACATATCTGTTTTCTCTAATAAATTCTGAATTCTTCCACCACTTTAAATCATATTTTCCAAGGGATACAAGTTTCATATGTAGCACATTCCTATGACATTCCTATGAATGTATTAGTATGTCCTGTGGAAAAGACTGCAGTGTGAGTTCACTGCGTTTCAGTGAGCCCTGAATCTACATTACTGTTTGTGCAAGATCACAAAGTCAATAAAACTGGACTGCCCGGATGCTCACTGATCTACCTGAGGGAAGATATTGTTTCAACTGGGAAACATGCATCGAGGGAACAAGCCATGCTGCAGTTTTTAAGTAAAGCTTGAGGACTCCAAGGAAGCATGAGATTGACACTGAGTTTTCTCATACTTAGCCTAAAAGTTAAGTTTCTTGAACCGAAGTGGATTGCATTTTGTTAGCACTGTCTTCGTTTGTAAAGCTGTTGTGATCTGGTTTCTGCAGAGTTTAGTAGTAACATTTATTGTTTAATATTCTAGCCCCATCCAGAGACATTAATATTTCCTCTGCTGAAAGTTTTTCATTTTGTAAAGTGACATTTGCCACTGAAAATAAATAATGTGTACCTCATCTGTGGACTCCTCTTCAATTGTACCAGGCATAGTATTCAGGTACAGAAAGTACACAGTTTTCTCTTTCTTCTCCACTTACAGATTCAAATAGAAATATTTAACCTTTTAAAATCTTATTGTAAGCTTGCTCTATATAAACACTATACTCAAAGTCATTGTCTCTTTCCAGGTACTAAGGCCTCATATCAATAGTGTTTTATTGCTGAAATTAATGCAGAAGGGCAAATGGTGACATGCCATGTTCATCTTACATACTTAATGGCAAGATCTGGGTACTGCCATTTCCTTGACTGAGGTATCTTAGTCCTCAGCTAAACTATATTCCTTCTTCACCAGGGAAGCAGAATTTCAAAAATTAGCTCCACTTGCTTCAGGTCACACATGCATTTCTTTACTACCAGCTTTGATGTAAAGCTTTTGATGCTTTCTCCAGATTTCAGACAAATCTGTTGCTTGCTAGCTCGAGGCATCATAACAATTACTTTCTTCAGCTTTCTGGTTGTTTTCCTAATCATTTGGAGTTTTTTAGAAAAACTGTTTTGAAGAAAAACATTATAATCCTTCTACCTTCCAATTATAAAAGGTCAAATATCTCAACCTTTTTTTAAAGGTCAGATATGTTAATATTTTCCTGAAGAAATTACCTTACTGTCAATAGGTTGGCCAAGGAATAATTGGATTCTGAATATTACTGAGAAAAAACCTCTCTTTTCATAGAGACGTTCTCTATGCATTTATCTCCAGCATCTTTTATCTCTTTACGGCAGTCCCTGCCCCTTTTCCTATTAGACACTGCTGGCCCAAATACTATTGCCAAAACTTCTTTGAAAAACAAATATTTGTCTTGGGCTATAAGAACGGTGAATGATGCTAGCTCCATCTGAGAGGGTCAATTTATCATCTAACAAGTGACTGCCTATTACATGTGGAACTATACAAAACATCCCCTTTGGGTGTTTCATTTTTAAATTTTATTTCATTTTTTTTTGTACTGCTTTGAGGAACCCATGCAAACTTCGGAAGTTTTGTTTAGATTAAATTTCCCAAAATGTGTATTCCACATTATGTCCTCAGCATTGCTATCAGACTACAGCATGAGAAAGCTTTCATTTAACATGTACCATTCACCCTGGCGGCATCCGAATTAGAGACATCATAGTAAGAGGTTCCTTACTTATTTAGTTCCTTTTTTCCCCACGCATTGTATTTCAAACAGCATTCAGATATGCGAAGACATTTAAACATTTTTAAAATTTTAAAGCCCTCCAGGGGTCCTTTTTATTTTTCAGGGGAGGATCAAGGGAAATGATCCTATTTTGGACTGAAATGACACCTTCTTCCATATCTGTAAGTGAATCAAAATTGAGTCTATAGACAGACTAGCTATATCCACTCAGTCAAGACCTACTTAAGTTATATCCTGATGGGAATAGACACCAAGAATATCATATTTGTATGGGGTCATGTTTTGATTAAATACATCAAAACTTATGATTTTTGTTCTGCAAGAAACAGGGAACTCTTAAAATTATTTCTACTTTAAACTGAACCTGAATCAAATATTTTTGTCCTCCCTGCAACACTGCTTTCCAAAGACATTTGTAAACAAGTGCCCGGTGTGTCATTTGGGATTACTAAAGTTTTAATTTTGCATCATCTTTCATTTTATAGTGATTACATTTATTATTTTAAGTACTTTTCTAGTATTCAGTAATGCAATATATGGTGAGATAGATTTGAGAGTCTGAAAAAGATTGGTTAATTAGAAAACTGTTTACTGATGAACAATTCCATCTTGAGATAAGAACCCATATGAACACACAGCACTGTCACAATATCAGCTTAATGGACGCCAAAAGTTGACCACTGTGTGTGACTGGCAATACTGACATGGGGAAAGGAAGGTAATTCCCAGCATCTTAAAAAGAATGTAACCAAATACCAATGTACACCCTACGAATGTCCTGCTCCATGGCTTTTCTACTAGGTCCAACCAGCAGACTGGAGGCTATTCTACCTTAGCAGGCACAGCAACCCTTTAATAAGTCTTCTGGTAAATTCAGCTAACTAGGTATCTTAATTAACTATATTAGTCAAGAAATAGTGTTGCACTACAGGTCATGCTTTTACATCTCTGGATTATGGACAGTTTCTCGTCTATCAAGATGAGAACCTTCTCCCCTGACACCTGAAATCAGCAGACAGCAGGCTTCCAGGTGGATGCCCTGTGTTGAAATCACTTCCTAGATTTTCTTGAAAAGAAAATATAGATTCTTGAATAAAATAATGAAAATAGATTCTTGAAATCACCTCCATTTTCGTAACTCCTTTCTATCATCAGATCAAAATGAGGAATTGTGATATTTCAGAGGACTGTGTTTTGCAGAAAGTCCCACAGGTGTGTCTCTGAGAAGCAATATTTGGTGGGCTTTTTGTACTTTAAAATAATGTCTTCAATATAACATTCACAGAAAACTCAGTCCTTTGAAGAACATCTCTCTTTTCCCTTGTATCTGGGCAAATTTCAGCTGCTCAGTAGAAAGATTTGGAATAGATAATTCATGTGTGCATTTTTACTTTTTTATTCCTAGATGAATGTCAATTTTTAGGGAGCAGTATGCCAATGACAGCGTAGAGAAATAGTGATTGATGAAGAGTTATTACAACAAAATGTTATTACATTAACATTACGTTAAATTCTTGATGAAAATTACATAGTAGAGATTATTTTCTCCAAATGAATGTTGAAGAAATATAATCAGAGGTCATCTGTATAGTGAAAGTGACTACATGAGTCTATTATTCACAAAAAACAGTTGCTCAGGCATATATTAACTTCCCTAATTATTTAAGAAACTATTTAAAAATGCAAACATTCACAAATTTTAAATAATTCTTGCAATTAATAATGTTTTGACAGTGAGACAAACAAAATATAACTCTGAGTATTTTGTTTCTCTATCTGTAGTTTTCAGGATATTTATCCTTATTTTTTTCAGAGTGTGCAGTTAAGACTTGCAGACTTCGGTTTTGATAAGAGGCTCAGGTCTTTCATCACCTATATTCTACCATTTTAAACTTCTGGATTCTTCTACCAGCTAACTGTGGTAGCAGAGAGGTTGATATGAATTAAATAGGGGCTCCACTTCTTGCTTAGGTTTTCATGACTACAGTTTCAAGAGTTCCTTTGCTCTGAACTATTAGGAGAAAACACATTCCACTATTCAAAGTCTTACAATGTATTTTGAGCATAGGTTGTTCTTTTGTTTGAAGATCCACTTGTCACAAAAGTAATACCACATTGATTCTCTGCAAACCCCAGGACTGTAGACACTTAACTAGTATTCCGATTTTTCAGTGATTATATGGTAGATGTGGAGAATAAATGATTTTTCTGCTGTCATAAGGCAGGACGAGACTTTTTTTCCGTGCTCACTGCTTCTTTACTCCTTCTTCGTTACTCATTATATAACAACTGGTTTTATTACTGATCCACAGAAGCAGATCAATTCACATTAGACAAAGTATTGCATTCACCTTTCACAGCCCTAAACAAGCTATAAGAATTCAGGCTTATAGGAATGGTACTTAAAGCCCACATCCACCCTTCATCATTATTTCTCTTTCCTTTATTGAGTGTTATCTTCATCTAGGTAGCTCAGTAAAAAAGGAGATAGCCTGAAAGTCTGAAATAAGATTTTTGGGTTTGAGTTTACCGACCATTTTGGAGTAAATGAGGTGGAGCACTGCATCTTTCAGTCCTGTGCCTTGGCTACAGGCAGCGATGTTGTTCTGCCTGTCCTGTTGTAGCTTTTCAGTGCTTTATAGTGAGACCTGCTTTCCTTGAATAAAGTCCTTGCCTCAGAAGAGCCACAAATTTGTCACATATGTATGCCAATCCTAAAACTTATTTGACAAATTACCATAATTTTGGTTTTAATACATATTCTGAATCTTAAATATTCACCACTCAAATTTACTGAAAAGAGGGCAATTGTTTTACACTGATTTATATTCAATGACAAAAAAAAATTTAAAACCGAAATCTGTATTTTTTCCAAATTACTGCTATCCTTAGACTAGAATAAATTATATCTCAGGGGGAATTATGAGCCTAATCTCTCTGAATAGATACCAGTCTTGTATCTCAAAATACCTTGTAAATTTTAATCCCAAACACAGAGAAGTAAGTAAAGATCAACTAACACACCTATGAACTGATGGCAGTAGTACAAAGAAGAAGGAAATTTAACAAAATACATTGTGTATCCTTTGTTTATCAGAAGCTTTCAGCAGATGCAAAATAGAAACTGAATTTTCAGACAGAGTGGTAAAGCAAAGTATTTTTCAAGATTCTGAGAAGACAAGGAATGATAAGTTTGAAAAAAGAATGTAAAAATTAAACCAGTAACATCCTTTGGAGTGTCCTTTCCATTTAAGATACACTGAATTGCTACCGGAAAAATGACTCAAAAGGAGCAGACCTTAAAGGTGAAACTGTCAGTTCTGAGAATGCAGTGAACACACAATACATGATTTTTGTGAGGGAGTCTCACAAACTGAGCTCCAGTCTGGTCCTGTGGCCTTGACTTGTGGCATGCTTAACTTGTGGCCCATTAATAGCCATTTTCCAGTCCAGTTTCATCTGAAAAGAGTGAGTTAATCTCATGTATTCGTGGAATCATCTGAAAAGAAACCAGGCTATGCACTCCAGAACTTTGTGATGGGAAGGGACTGACCAGGAGAAGAAGTTCAAAAGCAGACACAGCTGATCTGAGCTGAAAGTCTGATGTAGGCTCCCCCTGGCTTTACCTTACACTTGCAGCCTTCCAAAGAAAGACAAAACAGAAACCAAATTTATGATGTATATGCTGATTCAGTAAATGCTTCACTTATGGCATAATCTAAGAAAAATATTTGGGGGATGGTGTTACAGATATTGAACCATATAATTTATAAAGAACAACTTACAGTAGTACAGTGTTTAAGATACAGTTCTTTCTGAAAAAAATGAAACTAATTGATACAATGAAATTTCATATATTTTGGGATCAAATCTCTTCAGATAACAGAAACAACTTTGTCTGCTCAGAGATATGGATACCAGATCTACAAATGGAACTGAGACTTTTTCAGGTTTCATCATAACTAATAAAAGCAATGTAATCCAAACCAGTCAATAGACAGAGCTGTGCACTTAGCTTTCCTCTAAACTGTATCCCCAGTAACAACTGGTGCGACCCATCAAGAGCAGACAGATTGTCTAGAAGTTGCAGATGAGAATCTAGCAAGCAATTGTTTGATGATGTGCATGAAGGATTCAAGTCTCATTCACTTCAGCGCAGCTGATCTTACTCTATGAGACTGCTATTCTTTTTGTCACTGGAGTGAGTAAATAAATACCAAAACTAAGTGTGAAAATATTGTCAGACCAGAACTACCTTAAGTCCTGTTTCTTCAGTTCCGCTTTCTCTTTTCATTCTGTCCTTACTAGCTGTATATTTTACCTACATGTCTATATTTTTTCAGTTCTGAAACTGAACTTTTGGCTTTTCTCAGTTTACAATTTCATCATAAACCCTACATTATCAGATACAGTTCTAAATTATTATATATATATTGATATGATGTATATATTTTCTACATTGTCTTATGTCATTTTTCAAAATATTTTTTCTCAAGCATGTGATTGAACTTTCAATTGTACAGTTTGGCACTTAGTTGTTAACAATGTTTAACTTTCAAAAATTACCTACTTCGTTTACCTATAAATAACCTGAGTATACAAAAATATAGGGAAGAACGATTTGATAAAACCATGATATTGAAAAGAAGAAAAATAGTCAGTTAGAAAGTTAAATTTTCTGAACTTCTATATTCCCTCCAAAGAGTTTAGAAAAAGATGTGATGTGGTTTTTGATATTTTTCAGCTTAAAATTATTGAATAACTTACAAAGTTATCTATGATAGTTTTAAAGATTGTAGTGGGGAGGAATTAAGTTATGAAGTTAAAATTAAATTATGGGATACCTTCCATTAGTAGAGATATATTCCCAGCAATGCTGTTTATACACAATATGTCCTACCTTATAATCACATCATAAACAAGACAGCTGCTTATTGCCTTTTTTATTAAGTTATTATCACAGACTCACAGACAACAGATCCTTTGAAGATGCAAGTAAGAGAGGAGATTTACAGAAAAGTACTGTCTAAAGATTATTGAAGAATTTCAGGGTATGATTTTACGTTACTGCTAATTGGTACATCCTTCAATGGCAGAATGAAATCAGAGTAAATTTTTTATCTTTCCATATTAAACTGGATCCTTTTACGCCTAGTCCTTAGGAGCCCAGAATCAGTGCACCAAAAATTTTAAAGACAATGTCAATCATCTTTAGTACATGGAGGCTGGTTGCACCCTTAAGACAAGGAAGTAATAAAGTCACAAACTCTTCCTGTGGAGCAGTGAGTCCCAAGAATATGTGGTATGGCTCTTCCTATTGACATAGTCTGTCATGAAGATTTCTTAACTTCAATGATCTCATTAAAGATGGGATTTTTCAAAGAAGCTAGCTGGGTTAGACTAGCTATCTAAAATCTCACTGTGATTTATTGTACCTTGCTTGCCTGATTTCTTTGAAAAATCCCATGCAGCAATATGATGGAATATCTTAAACTGCCTTTGTAGTTTATACAGCTTTCATTAATTCTTCTCACGTGACGAGGAATGACGAACAGTTAAGTATAATAGTTAAAAACTCAATTTATGTATATATATTAGCCTACCATCCATAAATCTGGAATTTTTAATAATTACGTGTCATGCATTTGGACAACAAGCAAAAAAACAGCATCTGTTTTTTGATCATCCATAGATGTGTTGCTGTTTATATTACAGGTTCTAGCTCATTGCAGTATGAAATAAGTTATTCAGAAAATCTATAGATAGATATAGATTCAGTGTGGGATTGAAATATCTTCAGTATCACTGCGTTCAAAACTGAGAGTTGGTATGGATCTGTTTTCTCATGTACAGGATTAGTGGGCTAAATTCAAACTTTGCAAAAGATTAAAAGGATTATTTTAATTTATTATTTACTATGAGGGTTATTAACTGAGTAGCAAAGCAAGCAAGAAACAGGCTAAAGGGAACACGTTGATACTGCATTGAAATGGGAACTACTGTGCTAGAAGGGAGTTTTAGTACATACAATTCTGAAGGTTTCTTTAGTACTTTCATTAGAGTAACTACTAAATAATAAAAGTATTTGTTCGAGATACCACACCGTCAGGAAGAATTCAATTACTTAAAGACAGTCGTTAGAGAAATAGGATGAAATTTCATACTGTTATATGGAAACACTTCCATTGAGGAATTAGTACTGTAAACGAAGGAGTTACCAGTTAGAAAATACAAAGCTGCTAAAGACTTGGAAGTACTGGTGGATCAGAACGTAGGTAAGAAAGTGACTCTGAATTTGCCATCCCTCTGTAACTCTTGCCGTGATGTGGGATGGGGCAAAGAAGGTGCTTCTATCTCAATTTGGCAGTAGGTACCCAGCCAAGACGTAAGTCTTGAAATTCATATGAGGCACTGGGAGGATTTTGGAGTTCTAATTCTCCAAATTAAGAAAAGAAGAAAAATAAAAAAGATTAATTCATGACATGGAGTTAAAAAAAATATTGCTCAACAATGTAGATGAAGTTTTAATTAGCTGAGTGAGTATATTTCTAAAACTGCATGGATTAAACATGAGAGAGGGAAAAGACTAATTTATGTAATTAATAGTGGTCTGAAGGAAGCAGAAGATAACTACAAATACAGTTATATTGACAGCTAATTTATAGCTTCTAAGACTCAAAGGACAGATGTTCTGAAATATCCTTCCTACAGTGGAAATCTAACTGATATTAAGTGAGAACTTGGTATATATATATCTGAAAATATTGCTTGATATGGTTACCTGTACCAGTAAGAGACATCACTAGAGGATCCAGTAGGTCTCCTCAATTCCTTTGTTCATTGAAAAATCAGCCATTTCACTGATTGCACTGAGGCAATTCTGAAGCAGTAAAGTGATACCTTATGTACACTCAACAAAACGATTTAATTCCACTGGTGCCCCAGTGCTCATACAGCACATTCTTTCCATTTTGGTAAAATTTTTCAATAACTGAATTTCTGTAATAGCTGCAAGAATGTATAAAACATCTTCACTTCATTAATTAGGCGGCCAGTGCAGAATTTTAAGCAGCAAGTGTTCCCAAACATCAGTAATTTTGCAGATGTTACAATGGATGGAGCTACAGTGAATAAAAGTATATTATTTACAGTAACGTGCAATTAGACACACCTAACTGCAATTGTTTATTTTAATACAACTGGGGAAAAAAATCCATTTCAACAGCATGAACATCACTTTAGATGATATGCTGTCTTTGTAAAAGATCTCAACTTCCATCCTCTTGGCTTATACCTATCCTTGAGAATTTGCATTCTTTTCCAACTTATTTATATCCTCCAATCTGGCTTATTGTCTTCTGACATGACAAATAAATTTCTGTCAACCCCTTTCTGACAAAAACTGCAACTTTTTTTTTCCAGCCACAGTGCTTTTTTAACATTTTTCGATCATTCCTGAAGTCTCATCTGTTTCACCTCTGTCACTAACTCTGAGAGCCTTTTCTCTTTGAAACCGTTAGTATGACTGCGAAAGTGAAAACATGGTGACCCAACACTATGTAAACAGGGAAAACGTTCAGTACACTTCCTCTGAGCCTCTGTTCAAGGTTTTCTAAGTGTGGCACACCCAGATACTAGAGTTTAATGTGCAGAGAATTAAACTGGCTTTTTTTACTTATTATGTTTTCTTCTTTATTCAAGAGAAGAGATGCTCCTTTTTACTGCCACATGGCATATATTGTGTTCAGTTTGGGGTCCCTCACTGTAAGAAAGACATTGAGCTACTGGAAGATGTCCAAAGAAGGGCAATGAAGCTGGTGTAGTGTCTAGAGAACAAGTCTTATAAGGAGTGGCTGAAGAAACAAGTTGTTTATCTTGGAGAAGGGGCTCAGGGGAAACCTTATCAGTCTGCACAACTACCCAAAAGGAGGTTGTAGTGAGGTAAGTGTTGGTCTCTTGTCCCAAGTGACAAGCAATAGGACTAGAGGAAATGACCTCAAATTACACCGGGAAGGTTCAGATTTGACATTAGGAAAAATACCTTCTCTGAAACACTAGAACACGTTGCCCAGGGATGTAGTCAGCATCTCTGGAGGTAATTAAAAGGCGTGTAGATGTGGCAATTGGGGACATGGTTTCGTGGTAGACATAGCAGGTTTATGGTTCATCTCAATGATCTAAAAGGTCTTTTCCAACCTAAATGATTCCATGATTCTAAGTCCCAGATGCTCCTTCATGATGCATGACAAAAAAAAAAGTCACATATCTGTCTATTTGAGATTTTTCTTAGTGCAGGTTAATGCAGAAAGCATGCCGTAGTTATTCATTTGACCTCATCTGTCAAACCTAGGTGGGTGCAAGGGTAGGAGGCACTGGGTTATGTACCAAAGGTCTCGAGTGGTTATACATAGAAAGCTTACATACAAAACACTCTTAAAAAAAAGGGACTGCAACAATGCCAACTGAGTGAAAGTGCAGGTTTGTGTGTTGTGTGCCCTTGTTTGTGTTTGAATTTATGCATACATCTAGGCATAGCTGTAATTAAAGCCTGTATTTGTTTTCAAAGTATGTATTTTCATTCATTAACTTGTATGTTTGTTTAAAAATTGTCCATACTTTTCATCATATTGAACATTTGCTATTTGATATAGAAAGCCAAAGAGCAGAGACACAGGATAACTGAAATCAACACTACTTTTTTAACCAATAACTTTACTCATTAAGTGGAAGAAGGTTATTATATTGTGCAATTCCCTGCTACTTTGTTATTTGAATAATCAGTTTACATAATGAGATTTGAGAAATCCTACAAATTGCCTTAAGTTTACTGAAACAAGCATGGAATGTTTAGTTTAACTCAAATAAATAACTGTAATGTTTCATCATAGTAATTAGAGTTATTTTGTAACATCTAGATATTAGGGCCCTGATGCTTCATTTATGATTAACACATCATTAAAGCAAGCACTTTATAAACTGGAGATACAAAGACAAATATCATCCTGAAAATCTTCTTATTTTAAATGTCAGTCAAATGCAAACAAAAGTCAGAGGGACATAAACCGATATTTAGCCTGCCAGCAGGCTGCTAAGTTTAAGATGCTTAAGATCACATCTCAATGAAATGAGCTGACACTGTTCTTTGAGAAAGAGTTCACCTGCCCCTGGGCGAAAAAAACTACTACTTTCACCTCCTAATTTCCATTATATTTCTGGAATATAATTTGGATTTTACCATTCTGAGGACTAAATTTCTTCTACGAGAGTTTGTAGATGCAGGAAAAATACAAACCAGTACCCCCTAGCAGAGCAAGCAGTAAGTCATGTATGTCAAAGGTATCAAACCCTCTCTCATTGCCCCCACAGCCAAATAAACTACTGAAAAGAAAGGAACCCCTCAAAGCCTTTTTAGGAATAATGGGACCCAGGAAGCCATCTTCCTCAGTGTCTTCACCAGCACTACTTAATGTTAATACGGGAATATTCCTTAGCATTACAGCCAGGTAGCAGAGAGCATTTCACCAGCACATTCCCTCCAACAAAGTTCCCCTCCCTTTCCCCAGTTCAGAGTAGATGTGTCCAAACTGTACATTATTTGGAGTGATCTCTGCATCCATCCTGTCCATCCTACTGGTCCATGTTCAGTATGTTCAGGCCTACTTAATTGGGGGCCTCTCTAGCATGTTGTACGTGACATCCTTCCGTTTTACTTACTCTATGCATATATGCACGTAGAGACTGCACACACAGTCTCTACAAAAGGGAAACAGCACCCTGTACATACAGGACTTTTAGCAGTTAACGTTATAATGTGCTTTCCATAGCTGCATGCAATGACAGTCTTTCCACAATTGTGCCATTTGATCATATTCACACCACATAACTTTAATACCTTATCTAGCCTAGGAATCATTCTCTTAAGGATGGGGCCAGGTGAGATACCACTTGCCAGAAGCATTGCAACAGAGCAGGAAAAACTTCTTCCAGGACCCCTGGAATGTAGACAAAGACTTAAAATAGATATTAGAGCTGCCTTCATCATCCTCATATGAGGGTGGGATTTCTTCCCACCTAGCTAGCCATACAGACCACTCTGTGCTGCTTTACACAACCTTTTTGATGCACCTTGAAAAATACCTTCTCTCCCTTATTTGGGTTATTATCTGATCCAGTGGAACACAGCCTTCATAGGACGAATTTGTATTGTATAGAGGCAGTCTTCCAGGGTGCCAAGGCAGCCTCTTGGCCTACCTGAAACTACTGTAATTGGGAAGAAAAGTCTCTAGTCATCTGAAGAAGGGGACTGATAACTGATTATCTCAATCAGGGACTCTGGACAAAGAATACCCATTGTTATAACACAGTGATCCAGAGCACAAGGGCACTTCTCCAGTGTTCTTGGGGTTCTGTGTGTCTGGAAAGAGGTCTCATCACCGTGTGAGAAAGAGTGACCATCAGTCATGACCCCCTGGACACCTGACAACAGGATCATGGCCCAGGTATTGTAGTCTGATGCAAGTAGTAGAAAGCTGCATTAGCGTGATATCTTACAAGTGCAGCCAAATATTAAAACACCAAAATGAATATTCAAATATCTGATGAAAGTCAATTATCTCAAAACCCTGTAAGTATGTGATTACGCAGGAGGCCCTTCGAGCTCTTCTCAAACATAGCAGGCAAAGACCAGTAATCTCCCCCTGAGCTGGAACACCTCTCAGTTGTAATGCACATCCTTATTTGCTAACAAAGCAAATGAAAAAGCCTCAAGTGAAGTTATCACCCCTTGAGATCCAACCATTGCCTGTCAGGAATGCTAGTGCATTATACATGAGTGTTCTCAGCAAATCTCAAGAGGGAAATTTTCAGACTATTCTTTCTCTCTCTCTCTCTCTCTCGCTCACTGTTATGACCCGTATGATTAAGTATGGATATGTTTTTGTATGCATACATATCTCTACATCTCTGTGATTGCATATATACCCATTACACTGTAGTAAATAGGAACAAAACTCATTGTTTTCAAAACTAATTGTTAAGAGATTTGATTATAAAAAATACATTGAATAATTTTTCTTGCTTTGATAATCAATTGATAATTAAGTGTCAATCAGAATTTTGCAATTTTACCTTTCCCATTTTGAAATATTGTCATCAAGTTAATTTGCCCCAGATAGTGAAGAGACTTCTCTGCAGTCACTGAAACCAAAATATTAATGGAATAATACAGCAAGTATGTAAAGGGTACTTACTCTCAGACCTGATGTGAGGACAACAAGGTGCCCATGAAAGCTCTAGGACTCCTAGAATGCTGAATAAATCAAGCTTTATGCGACCTCATCCATACAACTGATTATTAGCAGTGCTCACAATAGGTTGTTTCCCAGATGATTGCCAAATTTCATTCTAGAGAAGGCTAATTGAATTACACCAAAAGAGAATTTGAGAATGCCCTCAAAATTATGCAGTGTTGCTGGCCATGCATTTCATACTTGAGCTTGTTTCCTAGTGCCAATTTTGAATATGTATAGACATACAGAAGACACTGAGTACTTCAATTCTTTCTAGAGCCCTCTAAGATTACTCATACTGCAGGCAGGGAACTTTACCTACTCTCTACTTCCTTGTTTATTCATTAAAGCATGCAGAGAAAGAAGTGGAAACTTTGTAGAAGGAAGATTTGTCAGTCAGACTAGCACAAACAAAATTAAGGGCCCTAACCCAATCTGCTCCTCAGCCAGTACTGTATTCATTAATGCTGTCTTTACAAGAACTAATGAGATTAGTGTACCTCCAAAAATGCAAAAAAAAAAAAAAAAAAAAAAAACAGAACCAAGAAGGAAGGCAAAACATACTTCATTTAGCCCTGGGTCTGCTCTCCTTGCTCTTCATCTTCTTGACCAAACGCTCCTATTCCTTACTCTTCTGACCTCCTCTGGCAAGAGTGACATTTTGACCTCCTCTGGCAAGAGTGTCCACTGCAGTACTGAACAAGTCAGATGTGCACACTAATTATTTATAGCCAGGTTGCCAACTGGTTACCCAGTCTCATGGCTGTGAGCTTTATGGGCACTGGGGCCCTCTAAATATTCTTAGTCAGAGGACTTTTAGTATCATAGTATCATAGTATCATCGTATAGTTAGGATTGGAAGGGACCTTAAAGATCATCTAGTTCCAACCACCCTGCTATGGGCAGGGACATCCCACTAGATCAGGTTGCTCAAGGCCCCATCCAACCTGGCCTTGAACACCTCCAGGGATGGGGCATCCACAACTTCCCTGGCAACCTGTGCCAGTGTCTCACCACTCTCATGACGCAGAAATTCTTCCTAATGTCTAGCCTAAATCGGCCTGTCTCCAGTTTATACCCATTCCCCCTGGTCCTATCCACACAAGCCTTTACGAATAGCCCCTCTCCAGCTTTCCTGTAGACCCCTTCAGGTACTGGAAGGTCAATATAAGATCTCCTCAGAGCCTTTTCTTCTCCAGGCTGAACAGGCCCAACTCTCTCAGCCTGTCCTCGTATGGGAGGTGCTCCAGCCCTCTGATCATCATTGTAGCCCTTCTCTGGACCGATTCCAACAGCTCCATGTCTTTCTTAAGTTGAAGATTCAAGAACTGGAAGCCGTATTCCAGACAAGGCCTCACAAGAGAGGAATAGAGGGACAGAATCACTTCCTCGACCTGCTGGCCACGCTTCTTTTGATGCAGCCCAGGACACAGTTGGCCTTCTGGGCTGCAATCGCACATTGCCGGCTCGTGTCAAGCTTCTTATCAGCCAGCACACCCAAGTCCTTCTCTGCAGGGCTGCTCTCAATCACGTCATCCCCCATTGTGTACTGAAAACAGGGATTGCCCCAACCCAGGTGCAGGACCTTACGCTTGGCCTTGTTGAACCTCATGAGATTCTCACAGGCCCAGTTCTCCAGTCTGTCCAGATCCCTCTGCATGACATGCCATCCTTCCGGTGTGACAGCTACACCACTCAGCTTGGTCTCATCCTCAAACTTGCTGAGGGTGCACTCAATCTCACTGTCAACATCATTGAAAAAGATATTGGACAGCACTGGTCCCAGTACAGACCCCTGAGGGACACCACTTGTCACGGTTCTCCATCTGGACTTTGAGCCATTGACCACTACTCTCTGAATATGACCATCCAACCAGTTTCTTATCCACCTTACTGTCCACCCATCAAATCCATATCTCTCCAATTTACAGAGAACGATGTTGTGGGGGACTGTGTCAAAGGCTTTGCAGAAGACTAGATAGATCATATCCATCGGTTTACCCATGTCTAGTACTGTGGTTACCCCATCATAGGAAGCCACCAAGTTGGTCAGACAGGACTTGCCCCTGGTGAAGCCATGCTGGCTGCCATTAATAACCTCCCTGCCCTCCATGTGCTTTAACATAGCTTCTAGGAGGATCTCTTCCATGATCTTCCCAGGCACAGAGGTGAGGCTGACAGGTCAGTAGTTCTCAGGGTCATCTTTTCTACCCTTTTTAAAAACTGACACAACGTTACCCTTCTTCCAGTCACCAAGGACTTCTCCTGACTGCCATGACTTTTCAAATATCATGAAGATTGGCTTGGCAACCACATCCGCCAATTCCCTCAGGACTCTGGGATGCATCTCGTCAGGTACCATGGACTTATATGTGTCCATGTTTCTCAGGTGTTCACAAACCTGACCCTTCTCTACTGTGGGAGGGGGTCTACCCCCGTGGTCACCATCTTGCTGTCCCATGATCCAGGAGAGGTGATGAGAGCAGTTATCAGTGAAGACTGAGGGAAAAAAGTTGTTGAGTACCTCAGTCTTTTCCTCATCTGTTGATACATGATCCCCATTTCCATTCATCAGTGGGGGTACGTTCTCTTTGATCTTCCTCTTTTGATTGATGTACCTGTAAAAGCCCTTCTTGTTGGTCTTCACTTCCCTTGCCAAGTTCACCTGCAGCTGCGCCTTGGCCTTCCTGACTTCATCCCTCCACAAATGGGTGGCATCTCTATACACGTCTCAGGTTACCTTGTCCCTGTACCTGACTCTTGGATGACAACTGACAGCTGGATAACTATTGATTCAGTCTTAGTGCTTACATTGGCTCACAGTCCCACTGAAATCATAGGAACGCTAGGCAGGAATTGGAGTGTACCAATGCCAAGGCAAAGATATTTGGTATAAAACACATAACACATACCACAAAGCTTGTTTTGCTTCAGTTAAGTATTCTCTTGTGATGTAACCTAAAAATTGAATCTGAGACTCTCATAGATGCTGAATAGGGGTTCAAATCTCTTGACCAAATGTCTTGAAATGTTTCTTCTATCTTCTTATTCCAATCAACAAATACACCAAGCAGAAAAATCCTTTTCTGTCAAGGTCAAATCCAGAGATCTAGATAAAATCCAAGCTCTTTAAATGCTGTTTTGATGGTTGATGAACATAGATTAACATGGATTGTTGGATATTTGTTAGTTTGTTCTTGATGTTTTCCTGCAGTGAACTACTAATGGATATTTTCTTTTGACAACTCTTTAGTTTCTTAGTTCAACTAAATGCAAATAAAGTACAGGAAGAATATGATTTTTATTTTTTTTTTAAATTGCTGATTTTCTGCTGCATCTGTTTTCTTTATGCAGTTATTTTGTCTCCATGAGATCTAAACAAGGATTTTCCTTGATTACAGAATCATAGAACCACAGAATTGCTGCATTGTGATAGCACATTTAGTCCAAGATTTCTCTAGTCTGTCCTCCACTACTGTCTGGTTGAGTTTTGAAAATCTCCAACAATGGTGACTTCGCAAAGTCTCTGGGTGACCTATCCCATTGTTCAACCACACTCACAGTAAAAAACAGCAGTTTTAATGTTTAAAAGAATTTCCCAGATTTTTGTTTGGGCTCATTCCAACCTGTCATGATACTAATGAGAAAAGTCTGTCTTCTTCACTCCCTTCAGTGAGGCGTTTATACACACGGGTAAGATCCCCTTGAGGTTTCTCTCCTCCAGGCTGAACGTCCCAGCACTTTCACCTTTTCTTTTGATGCGAGAAGTTCCAGTCCCTCAGTCACATTTGTGGCCCGTGGCAGGACTCATTCCAGCATGCCTATGTTGCTCTTGTGCTGGTGAGCCCAGCACTCCACTCAGCACTTTAGAGTGAAGGATCACCTCCCTCAACTGCTGACAGACCTGTTGGCCACCATTCTGCAAGGGCATATTGTCTCCCTGTAGTCAATCCATTATCCATGATGGAAAGTCCCCTGTCGCAAAGCTGCTCTCCATCTGGTCATCTGCGGCCTCTATTGGTGCATAGGGTGATTCCTCCTCAGGTGTGAGACTTTGCATTTCCCTTTAGTAAACTTGAGATTCCAGATGGCACAATTCTTCAGTCTCTTGAGGTTGCTCTGAAAGGCAGCATAACTATCTCATTTACCAATCAACCACTAATGTTAGTTTTGGGTCATCTGCAACTTTGCTGAGAGTGTGCTGCCTTATGATCCATGTTATTAATGAAGATCTTAAACAGTATTGGTCTCAGTACCAGATCCATGGGTACAACCATGGAATTCCTCCAAGCAGATCCATGAGCTGTCCAGACTCCAGGGCTGTGATCCTACAATTTGCCTTGTTCCCTTCTCGCAGGATCCTGACCTCCAACATCTCATGGTCACTGCAGCCAAGACTACCCCTGATATTCACATCCTCCACTGGTTCTTCCTTGTTTGCAAATATAAGGCATAAATCAGTTTTGAGCATTGTGAAGACCTCAAATTTAATGAAGTATAGGCACACACATTCTAAAGGCAAAAGAATAAAGAAGTAGTGGGAAACACATGAAAGAAAAGCTATGCAACATCAAAAAGGTTGGAGGCAAGCTCTGTGTGCAGAAGCACTCTGCAATTTTAACACCTGCTACAGCTAATGGCACTAGTGAATACTGGAAATTAGGATTTAAAAGCTGATCTATTATGTGCCACTTATTTCCATAGTCCTTTTTTTTCCAGGTAGTTGCCTTTATTATTTTATTTTATTTTATTCCTACAAAACACAGCATAACAATTCCCTGAATAGTTTCTCATCTGGTCCGGATAATGCTTAAGATGTAGAGTAGGAGGATTGACAAAGATTGGAGTGAACGTTTCAGAAGGCATCACTGAATGGGCTGAGAGTATAGCAGATGTCTCCTAGTAATTCCCACTGTTGTGGTCCCAGATTTGTGAAAAATACTAGCCATTGGAGACAAGGCCACTGGTGGATTGCTGATGACTCTGCAACTACAGCTCCAGCTGTGCATGATGTGTTAGCAATCCACATATTTATAATAGAAAGAGCAATTTTATATTTCTCTTACTGACTGTGTAATCTTTTGTCATTTTCATACAGAGATATTCTCTGAGTGAGAGCTTTTCTCTTCTGGATTGCACCTAACAGTCACTTCTACCCACCTGTGCAAAGCAGGTATGTGCTGGATCAATTTTGATGTGTAGAATATTTATTTATATTCACATGTAAATAACAGTACACAACTAAACAGTTCTGAATGGTACATGCAGTATTGAGGTGAAATAAGTAATTCACATGGAAAACAAGATGTGTACCCTATGAGCATAATAGTTCTGTTGTTGGTAAGAGTATATTTACAGTTACTGAAACTTTTTAATGTTTTCTTACTTCTGGGAAGTATATGGATATCTCTCTTTCCAATAGTTCTATGAATGCCGTCCTGCTTTCTTGTCACCCTTCTACTTGTGAAGTTCTTTATAAGCCTCTACCTTTGTCTTAACTCTGCAAAACTGAAAGGCTGCTTCCTTTTTGCAGAAGCCTTATTGCAATGTGAGTCTGGGCAACTATGTCTCACTCTCCTAGCTGCAGTCAAGTACTTCTGGACCTGAAAACAAGTGTCTTGGAATCCCATCTGAGCAGGAGATCATATTTTCTCTACCCTTTCAACACTTATATTGGAGAACTGACGTTGTTCCCAACAAAATGCACAAATCACTACTCAACTATCAGTCCATAGTTTACGAATGAACCTTCTCTCTTTCAGGCTGAGACTTACTTACAGATCTTAACAAATTATGTCTCACAACCCTAAGGAAGGCAGTGTTATAACTGTCTTTATTTTGCAGTGAGGCTGATAGTAGCACCAAAAAGTTCAGTGAGTTTCCCCAAGCTGCAGAGCCAGTCAGTGGGAGGAGCAGAAAGATAGTTGGCATCCTTGAGGAAAAAAAATACCATCATTGCTGAAGCTACAAGCCTCAGCATTTTTACATAGTCTAAGAAAGACAGTTTTAAGATTCCTAGGTTTGGAAAAGTCTTGACCCCTTTCCTTTTGTGCAAGCTATAAAGTATGTGTCTCATGCCTAGTATCTGTGGTATGAAGATTTTGAAGTTTTTTCATAACGTTTTAGTGACAAGAACCTTTCATTGACACAGATGTTTGGAAAGAATATTGTTTTACTCCGGAGTGTTTCTAAATAGTACTACTTTATTGCATGGAACTTGGTCTGGTTTTAATGAACTGCAGTCTTTTAAATGCACCAGGATTTTTTTTTTTTTATATTTAGTGTGAAAGAGATAAAATAAATGATATTTCTTATTGTGGCACTCATCACAGACAGCTTATGTCAGATGCATAATTTGTTTATTGGTCAGAGGACACTCAGGCATGCCTATTGCAATTACTAAACTCCCTTTTCCAAGTACAAATCACTGTTTATTCATAGTGAGACACACTTAAATAGTCTGAATTTGCAGCATGCTGAGCTGTGTGAATAGTGTGCTGATTTCTTTTCGGAAAAAGAAAATGGCTGTTAAAACTCAGCTGCAGGTAAGTCAGCATTGATCATTCTACAGGGACACATGCTGCACCAGTAGCACAGTGAATACTTGCAAAAACCACCTGAGTCATTTTAAACTTTCATTCTTGTTCATGCAGAGAGGTTAGCCCTTTTCCTGTTATTTCTTCCATGATAATTAAGGGACGTTGACAGCCTGTAGAGGATGTCAGTTTTCAATCAAATAAAGTTGAACTAAAGCACAAAGAGTCTGCATTTTCATTATGAATTTTCAGGCTCTCCCAAAGCCGAGAAATCTTACTGTTTAATGGAAAAACAACTATAATGACTATTATTAATATTATTAAGTCTTATTACGATGATGGCACCCTAGTCCCAGCCAGGATTGAAGCATTTTTTTACCCTCTCTGCATGCTACTGAGGACACATAAAATAGCTCAGAAATGATGCCTAACAAAAAGGACTTGCTGCCTATGTAATACCTGTCCTTTCTGCTTCCTTCCCACCTTGCTATTTAGCATGATGTGCAATATACTGTGAATTCCTCTTGTGATCTCTCACATGATTATTCCTCTATGAGTTTGTTTTCTTCACCATTTTATTTTCTCTCTTATCCCATTTTTGCATCCTTAGTTCAGGGATCCTCATCCATTTAATAGATAAAATTTCACGAGCCTTCTCTTCTGCAGGTTAAACAGTCTTAGCTCTGTCAACCTTTCCTCATCGGAAAGGTGCTCCTAACCCTTAGTCACCTTACTGGCACTTTGTTGGACTCTCTTCAGGAGCTCCACATTTGTCTTATACTGAGGATCGCAGAACTGGACCCAGTATTCCAGATGTGGCCTCACTAGCACTCAGTGGAAGAGAATGGTCACCTCCCTCAATCTGCTAGCATCATTCCTCCTGATGCAACCCAAAATACTGGAAGCCTTCTTTTCTGCAAGGGTACATTGCTGGCTTCTGTTCAACTTGGTGTTCACCAGGACCCCCAGGTCTTTTTCTATCAAGCTCCTTTCCATTTTGTCAGCCCCCAGCATATACTGATGCATGTGATTATTCCTCCCCAGGTGCAAAACTTTGCCCTTCCCTTTACTGAACTTCATGAAGTACCTGTCAGCCCATTTCTCCAGCATGTTGAGGTCCCTCTGGATGGCAGCACAACCCTCTGATGTATCAGCCATTCCTCCCAGTTTACAAACTTGCTGAGGGTACATTCTACACCATCATCCAGATCATTAATGAAGATGTTAAACAGGATCAGATCTAGAACTGACCCCCGGGGTATATTGCTACCTGCCAGCCTCCAACTAGACTATGCCACTGATCAACTACTTCCAGGGCCTGGCTGTTCAGCCAGTTTGCAGTCCACTGTATGCTTTACAGCCCACAATTCATCATCTTTATGAATATCTAATGGGAGATGGTGTCAAAAGCCTTGTAGACAACAGTCATTGCTCTCCCTTCATCTACCAAAGCAGCAATTTCCTCGTAGAAGTTTATCAAGTTGGTCAAGCATGACTTTCCCTTGGTCAATGTGTGCTGACTACCTCTGATGTCTTTCTTGTCCTTAATGTGCCTGGAAATGTTGTCCAGAATTAGTTGTTCCATCACCTTTCCAGGGATCATGGTAAGGCTGACAGGTGTGTTTTTCATAGGTCTTACTTGCTATTTTTTAAGATAAGTGGTATTATCTTTCCTCCAGCAGTCAGGCGTTTCTCTAAGCCACACTATCATTCAGAGATTCAAAGTAGGCTCACAATGACATCACATATCTCCTGCAGCGCTCATGGATGCATCCCAACAGGGCCAATGGTATACCCTACTTGCTATGTCTTCCCTGACCTGATCCTCTTCCAGTCCTCAAGAGGCTTTGATCCACATGAACTATATGAGAACTCTGTGTCAGGATGGGATGAACCCAGGCTTGGAACTGCTGGCTTTATCTTTTAGAAACTCCTGAAAACAAGACTGCCCAATTGTCCTGTAGTAAACAATGTTGCAAGACTGTAGTGTTGATGTAGATTGATGCAACACCTCATAGAAAGAAAGGCTGGATTTAGCTAAAACCCAAGTGATTTTGGTCTCTTATGCTTCGGTACCCCCAGCAGCAGGATGACTGCAAGCAGCCTGCCAAGCAGCCCGGCACTGGGACACCTGCACCCAGGCAGCCTATCGAGAGTTGCTCACAGTGACATGGAGGTTGAGGAACATCAATATTTAAGCTAGTCCCCACACCACCTGGGGTCTTAGGAGTAAGAATACAATAAGGAGTGCGCTGGTGGGTTTTGATACATCCCATTATACCCTTCAGGTATGATAATCTCTCTATCCTGTCCCACTTCTGTGTGTCTGAGAGTCATTAGGATTCAGTCACTGTCTTTGTTTCAGATCTGGTTGTTCTGAGTAATCACAGGTAGATGAAGTGCTAGTATTTTCATGTTCTGCCACTGCAGGTTTCAGCAGCACAAGCCATTTTTTATGCCTGGCTGGCATTTTGCATTCACGTGTTCATATTCATTCTGCATTCATATTGGAATATACTTTTTTTTTTTACAGTTTTCCACAGCCCTAAAATATTCCTGGGTTTCTACTGTCTCATACATTAGAGGCACCTTAGCATCTGCTGAGCAAAGAAAATAAAACTTTCATGATTCACAAGTTTTCTTCTCAAAACTCTTCCAAGTTTCTGGTGTTGCTCCACAGTGTTTTAGCAATATAGTGGGATTGTCAACTCTCTACTTTCCTTACTCAGAATCACACCAGAACTACAAATTACTTTCATAGTTTACTTCCTTCTATGCAATCATTTTACCTATAAATTCTAATCTGATCCAGACTTTATGCTTCCTATCTCTGTTTTATTGGACTCTGCTGAGCTTTGTGGTATGCCTTTCCACTTCATTTTACTCCATCATTCCCCTTCCATAATCCTTTTTTATCCATGACAAACTGGAAAAAGGCTTACAAGAAAAAACAAGACACACTTGTCATTGATAGGACAGAGAATGAAGTCTGTTTAGTAATGGAAAAAAAGCCCTTCTTTTGCTTTTAACTAAATTCTACATACACTTTTTGTGAGTTGTCATAATATCCTTTCATTGACTGTCCTGCTACATATTCATCAAGGCCGGCCTCCTTGCTAATCAGAATTTTATTGATTATAATAGAGGTGTAAGCTGACATCAAATGAAGACCCTCATCCAGGTTTTCTATTCAGCATTTATAGTTGGGAGCAGCAGATGACTGCCTCCTGAGTTCTGTTTGACAAGTCACTGTTATAAGAAAGTCAAGATGTTCAATGGAAAACTAAGCTATGCAAGAATCAGGCAGACAAGATAGTTGCTTAAGGACACAAAATTCTAAAAAGGGAAAAAACACCTAAGGAGAAACTGAATAACAACTAAAATGCCATCTAGAAAGTTCAAGATGTTTAATAGCCTGGAAGCTTATTCATATCTGATGTTCTTAAGAAAACATTATGATGGTAAAGAATAATCTGTACTCATTTGAGCAGCTAGGGTCTCTCATAACTAATTTCAGTAGGACCATAAAGTCATAATTACGTATAGGTTTAATCAAGAATATTCCAGGACAAAATCACTTTAAAGAAATCTTATTTTCACACCTGTTAACAAAGAAAAAGTATTCACTGATAATTTTTAACCTGATAAGAAATAACATTTTTATATGACCATTAGAGTGTAAAAAAATAAAAGAAATAAAGGAATCATAATACTTGTATTTAAATAAATAGTTTCAACAGTTCTGAATACAGCAAAAATATCAGTAATATGTACATAGGAAAATAATTCAGTCTGTTATTCAACGATAGTCCTTGTTTCTTTCAAAGCTTTTCTTGCTGTTTTCTGCAACCTGGTGGCCCCCATGTCTGCAGTGCGAGGAACTTCCTGTTGTGATATGTGCCTGAATGAATTGGCAGGATGGATGGCAATACAGAACTGGTGATCTGATACTGTTATACCTGATCTAATGAAAATCTTTTCCTCAGTTGTACAGCAATATTTATTTATTTATTTATTTATTTAGGAGGAAGCATCTCTTTGTTCAACAATATCCTCACTAGAAGGAAGCATTAAAATAAAAGAGAAAAAAATAACGGCTTTTCTCTGCATCAAGTCTGTTCTAGTTGCAGAACAGATTGTGGTAGTCTGACTACTGTTAAGGAGGGGTGGTTTTGTAAGGACAGCCAGTGTGCTGTTCTGGCCACCTTTGGTTCAGAAACAGAGTTTAAACATACATAAAAAGTTATACTTGGAACTTTATAGCCTGCTCATAGGCCAATGCCAATCACTGCATGTGGGCATTGGTTTTGCAATAAATCAGGCTTGAACTACTGAAAAGCAGAAAATAAAAGAGTAAAAGAAAAAGAAATTATATATACGTTGCATACAGATATATAGCTGCAAATTTTATCTATTTTTTTTTAATTTAGTATGTTTTACACAATCTATGAAGGTAAAGATTTCATTTGTAACTGTGAAAATTTACAGAAAATAGAAATGGGAGAAGTATCCTGGCCATTGTGTTTCTAATCCTTAATTTAGTGAACCTGCTGTGCCACTCTGAGTAAATGAGACATGGAAGCACAAAGAAACAATATATAAGCAATATGCCCTTCAAGCTGAGAAAGTATTAGTACAAAAAGGGCAAATTATAGAAGCAGCTAATGACTGTAATAGTTCCCAAGCTTAAAAACAGATGCATGCTCAATGCTTTACAATTCTCATGTAAAAGCATTTACAGTCTTGCAGAGACATAATTGAAAGGCAAAACAAAGAAACCTTTAATCATAGCTGGAACATATTTTTAAAACACCAGAAAGTTAGGGGCTGACTGATTGGAAAAAGAGTAGTAGGAAAAAATGAGTCCTAGTCAACCCTTATTTTTTCTAGGGTAGCTTGTTTGAAACCAATACTCACTACAGAGTTCTGCTGAAATCAAATGTGAAGTAGTCTTGTTTCTCTAAAATTAACGTCAATAACATAGAACAGCTGGCAGCTGGAGGTAATCCTTAGCATGAGGTCGGCAGTAATACAGGGTCCAGAGTTCACCCTCTCTGATTGATTTAAGTCAAACTCTGGCCAGCATAGAAAGTTGCCACCATCTCAGGAGCAACCTGAGCGAAGGACCTGTGAGAGGCTGTTCTTCATATGAACATATTGATGTCTGGATGTTGGGACATAACCAGATGTGCATAAATGACGTGGTGTAAATTTATTAGCTTAGCAGATGGGATATATCCAGCACATAAAATCCTGAGTCTGTTTTGCTTGTGAGACATGACTTTAAATGGCTCTTATGAGAGCAGCCATGGTGAATCATAATAAAGAAGGTCAAAGTCTCATTTTTATGGACAGTTCTCAACACCAAGTCCAGCCACTGAATTGGTAACACCTTAACTGGCCTTTGAAAATGTGTTCCTGACTCAAGATCCCAAGCAGCTGCATTCCTGCAAAGTGTTAGATTACTGTGCAACATGTGAGAATGACTTTTTACTTCTATTTTCACCATGCAGGCGAAGTAACAGGTGAAATATAGTTGTTATTATAGAAATATTGTATATAAGAGGAACATGGGCCAAGTGCAGAGTCCTGGAAAGCTGCCTGGCAGAGAAGGACCTGGGAGTGTTGGATGACAGATGACTGAACATGATCCACATGTGTGCCCAGGTGGCCAAGAAGGCCAATAGCATCTTGGCTTGTATCAGAAAAAACCTGGCCAGCGGGAGCAGTGAAGAGATTCTGCCCCTGTACTCAGCACTGGTGAGGCTGCACCTCAAATACTGTGTTCAGTTTAGGGACCCTCACTACAAGAAAGACATTGAAGCTCTGGAGTGTGTCCACAGAAGAGCAATGAAGCTGGTGAAGAGGCTGGAGACTAAGTCTTATGAGGAGCGGCTGAGAGACCTGGGGTTATTTAGCCTAGTGAAGACCAGACTGGTTGGTGGTCTTATCACTGTCTATAACTACCTGAAAGGAGGTTGTAGAGAGGTGGTTGTTGGTCTGTTCTTTCAATCAGTTATTATTTAGGAAACTAGCCTTTTCTAGAGAAAATGTAATCACCATAAATGATGAATTTTGTATCAGTTGTTATTTCTCATAAGTTCTATTCAATAAAGGTAATCAAGTATTCTGTGAGGTTATGTTGTTATCGGTTCCGTCTTTATAAACCGTTGCTAAACAGAAATATAAAAAAAAACAGTTGTAAAATGCAGATGTATTTTAATTGCATACACTTAAAAACAAAGATATATCAAAATACCATACCGACACTGCAGTCTCAATAAAATAAAAATTTAGCGTGTACAAAATTAACAGTAGCTGCACACACTTAAATTGAGATCTTCAGAGTTCTGATGATACTGTCAATTTATTTCATAAATAAAGGGGTTTGTGAGTTTATAAGTAGCTCCTGGCAGCCACACTGAAGCTGTTTCTTAATTCGCAGTTCATTTCACTGCATCGTTTTGGACATTTTTTTCTGAATCTGAAAGATGAGTTTTATATTGTTCATACAGTATCATACTGTGATATATCATGTCTGAGGTTGTTAGGAAACATAATGGAGGAGAGGAGAAATGAAAGATAATATTTTTATTTCATAGAATCATCTAGATTGGAAAAAAAAATTAAAATTGTCGAGTCCGACCAGAAACCTAACAGTGACAAGTCCACCACTAAGCCATATCCCTGAGTGCCACATCTACAATTCTTTTAAATACCTCCAGGGATGCTAACTCCACTACATCCCTGGGCAGCCTGTTCCAATGTTTGATAACCCTTTCAGAAAAGAGATTTTTCCTAGTATCCAATCTAAACCTCCCCTGGTGCAACTTGAGTTCATTTCCTCTTGTCCTATCCCTAGTTACTTGGGAGACGAGACCAACAACCACCTCACTACAAACTCCTTTCAAGTAGTTGTAGACAGTGATAAGGCCTCTCCTCAGTTTCCTTTTCTCCGAACTAAACAATACCATTTCCCTGGGCCACTCCTCAAAAGACTTGTTCTCTAGACTCATCACCAGCTTCATTGCCCTTCTTTGGACATGCTCCAGCACCTCAATGTCTTTCTTGAAATGAGGGGCCCAAAACTGAACGCAGTGTTCAAGGTGCAACCTCACCACTGCTGAGTACAGGAGACAATCACTTCCCTGGTGCTGCTGTCTACACTATTTCTGGTACAAGCCAGAATGCTATTTGCCTTCTTGACTACCTGGGCACACTTCTGGCTCATGTTGAGCTGGCTGCAACCAACACCCTCAAGTCCTTTTCTGCTGGGTAACTTTCCAGTCACTCCCTCCAAGTCTGTAGCATAGCATGGTTTTGTTGTGAGCCCACATGCAGGAGCTGGCATTTGGCTTTGTTGAATCTCGGAACATCAACTCAGCCAGTCCAGATCCCTCTTTAGAGCCTTCCTACCCTCCAGGAGATCAACATTTCCACCCAGCTTGGTGTTATCTGTGAACTTACTGAGGGTGCACTCAGTTTCCTCATTCAGATCATTGATAACAATATTAAACAGAACTAGCCCAAACACTGAGCCTTGGTCACAGGAACACCACCTGTGACCAGGCACCAACTGGATTTATCTCCATTCCTCTCAACCCTTTGGGCCCCATCATCTAGCTTTATACCCAGGAGAGAGTATGTCCATACAAGCCATGAGAAGACAGTTTCTCTAGGAGAATGCAGTAGGAAATGATGTCAGAGGTGTTACTAACTTCCAGGTAGACAAGGACCACAGGCTTTCCCTCATCTACTAAGCATGTCACCTGGTGATAGAAAGAGATTAGTTCAATCAAGCAGGACCTGCCTTCCATAAATCTGTGCTGACTGGGCCTGATCACCTCTTTGTTCCTTATGTGCCATGTGATGGCACTCAGGATGACCTATTCCATACCCTTCCCTGACACAGAGGGCAGACTGACAAGCTCCGTAGTTCCCCAGATCCTCCTTCTGCCTCCTATTTACACACTCCAGGTGGGATCCAGCTGATGTATTAAAATGCATAAATTAAAATTTTGTCATTTAGGTACACACTGGATCTTGGTAAATAAGCTCCCATTATAATCAATGAGGAGTGAGCTTATACCTGTGGAATCTGGAGAGCTATTCAATTTATCCTCAGGTAAAAGTATATATCTGATTGGCATAATTTGCAAGCCAAATCTTGTTTCTCTTCTGTGTCCGAGTTTCTTTCCAGCAAAGGAGGAAGAGCCACAGCAGGGGGAAAACCAGTGTAGAGCCAACAAATGACCCCGCAAACATGTGAGATATGACTTCTTTAGGCTTTGTTTCAGTCACCAGTGCTGGAGGTCTCATACATTCCCTAATTTCCTTCTGAATGATCAGAGCTTCTAGAATGCTTCTGGAAGTCTGGTTTTCCACCAAGGCTCAGTAAGAAGGTTGCCTCTTCCTTTGAAATAGAGAATATGTGTTTCTCACTTCAACATCTCTGGCAAACATGCACTGTGTGGGATGATATTTCGTATTTGTCTTGAATTTGAAGCTGAGACATCTCTTAAGAGAAGTATTCTCTTGTGAGCATATCTCATTGGGTCTTCAAGATGTTCTCTGCCTATACATGGGTTCAAAAGGTCCCAGGAGCACTGGGATGAGCCTACTTCACAAGGTGTAGCTGTGTCCTGATGTACAGCCATGTACAAAAAATGTATGGAACCTTCTTAATATAGAAGACATAAAGGCTTTAACTTCAGAGTTCATCGTCACTTACACACTGAGAGGAAAATATGGTATCCGTCTTTGTAAAGGAAGAGACGAAAGACAGGCATGCCTTCAGAAATCTCTCGGAGAAGGATTTTTATTTGCAAGGAGTATGAATTAACTGTTTCAGCAAAGGAGTGGAAAACATTGTTATTTTATGACGATTGTGTAATCTATTTTAAATCTACTCAGTGCTTCAGAAAATGCAAAGAATAAGAGCTCATGACTTCTAACTCCTGACACCATCCAAGATCAGATTGGCATCTGGATTAAATAACTTGACATTATTGGTATGATATCGATTTGTAAAATCCCATGTTATCATTATTATACCAATTATCAATACATGCCCTTTTATTTTCCAGTTTTATTAAATATAACTCTGGAAATTAATATATACTTATTATAGTGTTTGTTATTTATCACATGTGAGATATTTCACTTGTTTCTAACAAGAGAAGAGCTCCCTTACTCTCTCTGGCACCCAGGCAAGCTAAGTTCTTGTTTCTCTAAAATTCTAAGCTAATGTCTACCAAGAATATGCTGTTTACAGTTCATTCAATTCATTGCAGAAGATATCTGAATAACTTCCTGTGATTCCTACCCAAGCTTCTCATAGTTTTATCTTTAAAAGGAAGCCGTGATCAACAGAAAGGGAGCTGAAGCATATAATTTTGTATCATGGAATACAAAAATCCTTGAAGATATGAGGTGCCATGTATTCATGGCTTTATCTTTGAACAGCACCAATTACATGAGTACTTTAAGTACGTGTCAGGTACAATTAGTTTTTAATAAATCCATAATTAGGCTAATTACATACTACAACTCAAAATGCTGTCTAAATTTCCTCCAAGTCAAAGCTGCCTATTGCTTTTCTTACCCACTGGTAGTCAGGACAGTATTTACCACCTTAGTTCCCTGAATCATGAGACTTGTTTGAATGAAGTCAGTGATTCCTGGCTTGAAAATGAGCATGGCACAGATATACTGCTCTTTAACAAATGAATCAGCCAACACATTACCTGTAAGAACTGATAATCTGCCCCTTTTATGTCTCTTAATAGCGGTGAAAAACACCTGATTATACAAATATGTATCATCTAATTTGGTTACATTAGTTCTTTTCTCTTATTGGCTGAAATTGCCCTTTTGTAATGTAACAGCATAAACACATATTCAAGCAAAGGTGAAAAGCAGCAGCCAAACCAAACTGAAACTCCTCACAATAGTAACCCCTTTGTGTGAAACTTAAGTATCTTCTTAATGTGCTTTGAAGTAGCACTTCACAGCCTCCAGAACAAATGGAATAAACATATTCTCAGTGAGTTTAGGGGAGGAGGCAGAGGATAATCTAAAAACTAGATGAAACACAATTACAAATAAATTATTTCTTGTATTCAATAGAGAGTGAATTCTCGGTTTTAGGCTTGCAAAGAGATTAAGGACAAAAATCAATGTAGTTTACAGATTAAAAGCCAGAGCATAACAAAATTTAGGCAGAAAAAAATTTTATATTCTAGAAAAGAAAATTTAAATTAAATAGTAGAGAAAAAGATAACATAGTGAAGAAAAAGAAGATGGAGAAACCTTAATTTCACTGCAGAGAAGATATAAGTCTTCTGATATAAGTGAAAGTAGTCCAGTACAAATTTTGGCATATATCAAAATTGTTAACACTGCTGTTATTGTCTTGTAAATTATGATGGCTGTTGGTTCCTTAAGTCCTAACTCAATGTTTATTTAAGGTATTCAGAAACTTTATAGTGACTTCAAAACAGATCTGAATTAAAGCTTGATTTTTGAAAGAAAAGGTAACAGCTTATTCACTTTCGGAGAGTACCTTTATATATATACTGCATACAGGGAAAAGAAGAACTCAAATAATATGACTTGCCAAAGAAGCTGGGGAATCTCTTTTGGCTAAAAGAGGTAAAAAAAATAGAAACAAAATGATGCAATTTGTCTTTGGCAGGCAAGGAACAAGTGAAATGACACCAATTTATCTTGAAAGAAGCAAAAATGGAAGTAGGAGAAGGCATGAAAAGGCGAGAACAAGACTTCTGAGTAAAATTCTTCCGGTTTTTCCCTAGGCTAAAAATAAATAGGTAAATAAACACATTAAAATATTTACAGCTTTTTTTCAAAGTACAAAAAAAAAATCGTCATTTCACAGATAAGATGGAGTGTACTGATTTGATCTCTCTCTGGGCCAATAGTCAAGGCTTTGAATTCTAATAAGGGAAATTTGGATTCCCATTTCAGCTCCAAACGACTAATACAGTAGGTTATGTTAAATAAACCGGAATATAGGCCATGTCCTCATAGGAACAAGAAGCAAAATCTTGTTCTTGTCTATGCCAGTAGGGGTTCTACCATCTACCTCATGGAATCAGTGTATCATCTTCTAAAAAAATGTCTCCCGATGTTTCCATACTTTCTCTTCACTTTCTAGAGATCATATTTTTTCCTAGATTTCTCTGCTGAATTTTGGCCCTAGTAATTAATGTGAAAAATTTCCCTTCATGAGTGCTGTCCTTACGTGTTTGATCTAAGCCCACTGAAACCATACTTCATGCATCTATCTGCTTGCTAAATAAGTTTATCCCACTGAGGTCTATGATGATGCAGTCAACCAAAGGAAGCTAGTATACGTGAGTTAACTTAATATGCTTAACATATTTTTCCTGATTGCTAGCTTGCCGATTATCAGTCAGAAAAAAAGCATTCTGCTGTGTCTATAGTTTTATCTAAGTGAGTTCATACTATGGTAAGAACTGAACATAATATGTAAAGTACTGATAAGGACCTAGATCTATTCTAGATTTGTATGCTTGCCCACATTATTTACTTTTGTTTCAATTACCTACTGTTAAAATACAGAAAAATTGCATAAATCTTTGCTAAGTGGTATAGGATTAAGCTTATTATTTAAAAAAGAAAAAAAACGCAACAAACAGCCAAAACTGTCAATTACTTCAGAAATTATTGTCAAAGCTTCCCTTTACTTCGTAGGGTTAGGCTGTCACCCCTGAGAAGCATGGCTGTAGTATTCTCAGTGTACGGATCATAGCCATCTAAAAGCTATGTAGCCACCTATAGAGACAAATCTCAGTAGATGATATGTCTAATTTGGTAGGGAGCAACTTCTGTGTGAGAAGAAATCATACGTCTCTTAGTTGCTATACGAACAATTTTCAAAGAAGATCAGTAAAGTTAATAATGGGCTCAAGAAAAAGTGCATCCAAGATAGCTCACAAGATGTTTGGAGTTTAGAAAAAGTGGTGCTGGCAGATTAGTCTTCCATAAAAGTTTTAATTTTAATTTATATTTAGAAACACATAGTGTCATTGTTATTTATAGAAGAACCTTAATCGTTGAGATGAACTACTTCATGCATTCGTAGTGGTAATTACAAAATGTTTGGTTTGTACATCTTGGTCTAGTATGGAGGATGTGACAGAAAGTGTGGGCAATGATGCTTGAAAGAAAGCAAGCTGTTCCTGCAGACCTCTTCTTTCACCATCCTTACACCCATAGGCTACAAACAGCTTTAGGACTCAGTATTGGAGAACTGCTTGTTTAGAATAAGGCCTGTAATAGTTCTGTTCATTCTGTTGAAACCCCACATATATGAAATTTGCTGATTAGTATTCAACAGGCTTGAAATATAGATGCAGAAAGCCATAAATACATGGCTGGAAGGGGCCTGGTAAAGCTGTCTAATCCAATTGCTTGCTGCAAGGCAAGATCAAATGCAGCTAAAGTATTTCTGACGGATGTTTATCCAGTCTATTCATAGAAATGTCAGTGATGGATGTCGTACAATGTCTTAAGACAAGCTATTCTCAAGACAAAGAACAAAATTTCAAAATGCAGCCTTGTGTTCTGGGGCTAGGATCTAAATGACAGCTATTTGAGAACTTTGTTGCACTGGTACTTAGTGTGGTTTACATTAAGATACATATCACGCATAGGATGTTGAAATTCTATCTGCTGCATGATCTGCTGTCAATTGGGACTGCGTAAGGTGACTGGAGCATATATGGTGAATCGATTATCTGATAAATGAGCTTACAAAATATAAAATCTTGCTGTCTGGCTATGTGGCTTAAGGATAACTGTCTTAAGGATGCTGTCTTTAGCCATATTAAGAATACATACTGGCATCTTCAAAAATGTCCAAATGGTTTAGGATCAGAAATGTCATTAAAAGCTAGGAGACTTCTCATTCAGAAAGTCAGGTGCACACTTCAGAAAAGTACATACTGCTCTCTGCCACTTGATAGAGATTACCATTGAAGGTGTAAACCATAGTGGTGTTAGTGTAGGATTTGTGAGTACTTGCTAAAAAGATAGTGTTACCTAAAAGTGAGTATGGTCATGGAATATAATAAAGCAAACATTTCACAGATTGGTATACATGTAGACTTCACTGCATTTTTTCCTTTGTGTACTTTCAAACACCTGCATAGCTTAATAGATATTTGAAAGTAGACGAAGAAGATAAAAATTCAACTTCTCTTTCATGACTCCAAAGAGAAAACGATATGAGATACAATTTTAAATATGATTAATAGCATCTAGTTGCTTGTATATATACATATATACACAAAGCTGGGAGGAAGTGTTGATCTGCTTGAGGGTAGAGAGGCTCTGCAAAGGGTTCTGAATGGGCTGTGGCCAATGGGATAAAGTTTAACAAGGTCAAGTGCAGAGTCCTGTACTGGGGACACAATAACATCATGCAGTGCTGCAGGCTTGGGTAAGAGTGGCTAGAAAACTGCCTGGCAGAGAAGGACCTGAGGGTGTTGGTTGACAGATGACTGAACACGAGCCACAAGCGTGCCCAGGTGGCCAAGAAGGCCAATAGCATCTTGGCTTGTATCAGAAAAACCATGGCCAGCAGGAGCAGTGAAGTAATTCTGCCCCTGTACTCAGCACTGGTGAGGCTGCACCTCAAATACTGTGTTCAGTTTAGGGACCCTCACTACAAGAAAGACATTGAAGCTCTGGAGTGTGTCCACAGAAGAGCAATGAAGCTGGTGAAGGGGCTGGAGACTAAGTCTTATGAGGAGGGGCTGAGAGACCTGGGGTTATTTAGCCTGGAGAAGAGAAGACTGGTTGGTGATCTTACCATTGTCTATAACTACCTGAAAGGAGGTTGCAGAGAGGTGGTTGTTGGTCTATTATCCTAAGTGACAGGTGATAAGATGAGGGGGAATGGCCTCAAGTTGCAACAGGGGAGGTTCAGATGGGACATTGGGAAAAATTTCTTCACTGAAAGGGTTATCGGGCACTGGAACAGACTGCCCAGGGAGGTGGTGGAGTCCCTATCCCTGGAGGTATTTACAAGATCTGTAGATGAAGTGCTTGGGGATATGATTTAGTAGTGGGCAGGTACAGTTGGGCTTGATGATCTTAAATGTCTTTTCCAACCTAGTGATTCTATGATTCTACAGAGCACTGTTCTTTCAAGGTTTTCATGCATCCTCTCACACTCCACCCCACAGACTTAGGAGTGTTATGAAATGTTGCAACTTTAACATAAACCAGTCTTTGAGCCCCCTCTAGCCCTACCACATCCTCCTTAGGAGTTAGTACAAAGGAAAAAAATGCTGTTAGAGGTAGTTCTGCAACTCATTTGAAAAACATTCAAAAATTCTGGTGTTTTATCTCTTTTAAATGTTTTCCTATATCTGTGCTTCTTTTGTTCCTTGTTACTGAGGCAAATCACATCTCATGAGGAGTATCGAAATCGTTTTGGTTTAGACTGAATGTTAGGAAAAATTTCTTCACTGAAAGGGTTATTGGGCACTGGCACAGGCTGCCCAGGGAGGTGGTTGAGTCACCATACTGGAGTTATTTAAAAGACAGGTAGATGAAGTGCCTGAGGATATGATTTAGTAGTGGGCAGGTACGTTTGGGTTTGATGATCTAAAAGGTGTTTTCCAGCCTAGTGATTCTATGATTCTACAAGATTTTTTTCCCACGATATTTTAAATCTTCTAACCTTCTCATTTCAATGCCCCTTACTCTAAGAAAATAAAATATTTCATGAGGTACAGCATTTTCTATCAAAGCATAAATGGAGCTGACTCAATGAGAACAGCAATACTATGCAGCATGTTTGTCCACGTGCTTTGAGAAGTTGATAGAGTAACGTGATCCTGAAGAATATAGCATCATTTTTATGGAATTCTTTTCAATGCAAAAAATGCACTCTATGCCTTTCAATATCTTTTTGGAAAATGAAAGGTGTTTCTGAGTATTAAAGGGAATCTATCAAAATCACAAAACATGCATCAAATAAATGTATGAATTTAAGTTTTCGCTTTGCTTTTGTTCAGATATAGCTGAAAATCATTCAAATGGGTAAGATTTACCATAACAATACCATAACTATTACTTTTTCTGTTCCGTGAATTACAGAAATTTATATTGTTTAATTTGCTACAGGAGAGAGTATTCAACGCAAGATCTCCACTCTGTATTTGGCTGAATGCGTTCTTCCCTGCTAATAAAGTCAAAGGATCTGTAGGAGGCACAAGAGGACTTGGGTGCGTCATGGACTGTCAGAAGGATGAAACATTGGCTTCTCCTCTGTATAAGCCCATATGCCAAGAAAAGAGAGAGATGAAAGACAGATGTATTGAGAAGATATTATCCATATCCCCATTTCTAGAAAGTATTCAGTATTTATCATTTAATGAAGAAAAGCCACTAATTTCTTCCTCTATTACAGTCCTGATTTGCTTATAAAATACTTTCCAAGGCTTAAAATGTACACTGAATAGATGAGGGGAATTCAAGGTAGAGGAAACATTTTGAGAGGTGCCAGTGAAGAGTAATTTAAAATTTTAGTTTTTCTCTTGAGTACAATAGCAATATCAGTAAAAAAAAAAAAAAAAAAAGAAAAGCTAATGACTGGACTTGTTCTATCAGGCACTGCACTGTGCCTGCTGTAATTCATTTCTAAACACCATTCTGTGGAGGGCACTGCTTACATTTCAGTACCTTTTACAAGGCTACCAAGAGTTTTTCATGTCGCATAATGGTTACTTTATTAAAAGGAGTCATCTAAGTAGTTTCTGAGAAATACACAATAACTTAAGTGGTCACACATTACGAGCTGTTCCTCTGAAAGGTTAGCAAACACCCTTCAGGCATCTGTTTTAAAAACACTTCACAGCGCAACTCAGCATCTTAGATAACATATTTTATTCATGGATTATCAAGTTTACATGTTTTATATATTTATGGAATTCATAATCCCACATGGTTCTTACCATAATGCATGATACAAGCATTTAATGAGAAAGCATGGACGTACATTTACAAAAATGATATCTGCTAGATTGCTCTATTGAATGAACTGCAGTGACTACACTGATTTTTGTCTTCTCTGTTCTGCATTTTTTTGTCCATTTTCGAGGCTTCCAGCACTACACAATTTTCAAAACAGCATTCTGGTTAAGAACAGTCTTATAATATCCTTAAAAAGGCTATTGTTTAAGTCTCTTAGTATTTCTCAGGCTACAGGATGGAAACAAAATGGGCTTTTCTTCAGAGTGTAGAATTTCCTTCAGGAATATCATAATTTCTCATACACTCTTAAAGACAATGAAGAAACAGGCATTCTGGCTTTTCAGTCTGCAGATGATATATGTAATTAATTCCTCAGTAGCTTTTGAGCTGGAAAGGACGATATCCAACAAACAGTGAATAGAAATGAATGAGCTATACATATACAGAAGCTTAAGATTCTAACCAAATTTTTCAGCTAGATAACTGAGATGGGCTTATGAATGGACATAAAGATGGATATTGTGCTAAAAGCAAAAGATAGTGAGGCTGATTGTTCAGTCAAAAGAGGGAAAGATATACTTGAAATTAAGAAGAATTCAACTTCATGAAGAATCAAGATTTCAACTTGTAATGAAGACAGAATCAAAGTTAAGGAAACTCCCAAGTTTCTGGGAAGACTTTAGTCAGTATGATATAATGATGAATAACGATGAAGGTAAACTAAAGTTGTCAGTGCAATTATCTCAAGAGCTATCCGAACAAAACCATGAAATGTTGGACAGAGTGAACAGCAGAAAGGAGTCCAGTTTCTTTCTGACTGCCCATATCTGCTTTACGGGACAATGAGACAAAGGAGAAACAGTGACAGTAGAAAACATAGTTTAATTCCAGGCAAGAAGGACCTGTTGCTTTCTTAAGCTTCTCCTTCACACTTTCATTTATTCTACTTTGAAAACGGATTCAAAGTTTTGTGAGCCTTGAGAGACAGAGTGAAGATCTTGGGTAGAGTAGTAAACTAGATGGCCTTCTTGGAAAGAAAACACAGTGTTGAATAGGTATTTGCATGTTGATAAAACTGCAGAGATAAAGAATGGGGAAAAATGCCTATGTTGCAGAAAAAAGTCCCATCTGTCTGTCTTAATTTTGCCTATTTCCCTTACTTTCCTATACACTGGAAAATATCTTCCTATCATTCCCTGTAACAACTACAGCCTTTACAATTAATTTTTTGAAGGAAAAAAAAGAGCAAAAATTATATTCTTTGAAACTAGGACTTTTGCAACTCTGTATCTTGTAATAAACTGAACATAGTAACTTGAGTCAACATCTTAATCAACAAACTAAATGTGATGGTAAATCCCTCATGACTGACCTTTACATAGATAAAAATTTTGCACATAAACGAACCTCTTCTTTTAAAGATGAAATTTTATCTAGTCAACAGATATTAGACAGACTATTACAAAATTTCCAAGCTTTTATTGACATTGATGACCTGTGTATTATGATTCATAATTTGAGTAGAAAAATAGAATGCTAAAGTCCCAGAAGAAGAGATAATTTTGAGATAATTTTGACCTTTTCTTCATATATATATTTATTGCTCTTTCCAGAAGATGCAATCTAAATAGTAGTTAAAGTAGCAGCCCAATATGTTTTCAAAAATTGTTCCAGCTGTGAAGATTTGCAGCCACATCATTAGGATTAACTTGTGATCTAAATGCTATCTTGCAGTGCAGGTATCTGCTACTAAATATTAGATGCCTCTGTGTGGAAAACATCTTATTACTTGCCTAAATATTTAATTCAGAACACTCACGTGAACAACTGGCTCTGAGAGAACACAGAAGGAGCCTGGAGATGTCCACCGGAAAAAAACAAACCAAACCAACCTGAAAATGAGTCTGTTTTTAAGCAAGAAGCCAAGACTTTTTGACCTTTTAAAACCACTACATTTGGAATAAAGCAGATATAATAAGGAAAAATTAAGGATGAAAGATACTTATCTTCACTAAATATTGACAAGATAAGATTGCCACATGTAGCAATTCTGTGTCAAACCTGACCTTGTGAGATTGATGGACCTTATGTTTACCCTCTTTGGTGATATGGACACTTCACATTACAGCTTTTCACAGGCACTGCATGTGGAATATTAGTCTGGAAGCAATATAATTAGTGCAGAGTACCATTTGAATCAGTTAGCAAACTTCCTGGAAGGTTAATCAAAATATTCTACAAGTCTCTAGGCTAACTCCATTTGCAGAATTGGAGCACTATCAGAGCATTATGCTATGCAATACAGATGTACCTGTAATATTATCCACCATGCTCTAACATCTTTTGGGACATAGTGAAGATGCACCAGCTGATTATTGTTACTCTGGTCTGTTCAAGTTATTCAAATCAGTATGTAGCAGATGCTTGTACATCCATTTGGATCTAACTAGCTTAAGCAGCAGGTACTCCAAGGCAGAATTCTTGATTGTCTAAGAGTGTTTTTATAGAGAAAATTAATTTCCCTCCACAGAAAAGAATAAGACAAGGCGTTGACCAGGAAGGAAAAGAAGTCCTCATTCACAAGTATTTTCAAAGTACAATCTCTTTCCTCGTTTACCTTTCCTGATGAAGTTTGCTTTAGTTACATATTTTTTGTTATCTGTCAATATAAACTAGTTTATTAGCTCTTCTTTTCCATAATTATTTAAGGTCGTAGCCCCATTTAAGGCTATTTGTACACAGAAGGTAACAAAATATTAGGATGCTAGGTCCTAATTAACTGCCGTTGGTTTAACTGCAACTTCTGCATGCAAAGTCTTGCAGCCTGTGAACGTTTTTCCTCTCTTCTTGCACACAAAAAGAGTAGCAGAAAATATTGACAATGGTTTCAGATCATGAAGCTTGAACAAGTGAGTTGTAACTTTTAAATCAACAAATCCTAGAGAGTTAGATTTGGGGCCAAACCTATCTATACCTTTTCTATTTTCCTTTCATTTGGTCAAAAATCGGGTAACCAAGTAATTACTTTCTATCTTCTGAACTACTATGTAGTATGTATGGTTATTTGTACAAAAGCAAATGCTCTTCTGCCATCTGAATAAAATGACTGGTATATCAGTCTGTAAGTTCAGATGCATACAGCTGAAATTCTGCTATGCATAAGCCTGAAAATTTGACGTATGAAAAACAGATGGCAAATTGCATTTGCTTCAAAGACAACTGCAGTAAACAAGCACAATAGCTTTGCGAAGTTATTGGGTTGCAGTAATCATCTGTTTAATTGGGTTTCATATGTGTAGGATATCTGCAAGCATAAATGAGGTGGTTAAATCAGTCAAAAGGTTTTAAGGATTGTACTTACACAGGCTACTTGTTATCTATTATAAATTTTGAATCTTTCTCTGCATCACTGTCCATAACATTAGTAAGAACAACAGTAATAATAATCCAGCTGGGAATAAATCTTTGATGTTATTTGTGTGGCCAATTGTGAGAACATAAAATAAACCCTACCTCTAGTGTATCTGCCAGCAGTGTCTCTTTACTTCTGAAACTGTGAATACACTTTGGAACTGTGAACAGAAGTTGCCTTGGAGAATATATTTTATGTAAATACTGGAGGAAAATTGGTTTATGTTATGAAAAGAGACTCTGCCTTTGTATACTAGAAAACAGATGGATCAATAATAGAATATATGTTACTCTATATTTTTATTCCATGCAAAAAGCTGAAAAAGTCGGCGATGCCATACTGTTATGTGTTTTTTTTTTTTAAATGAGAGCTTATTCCATACAGAAACTGAGAAAGTTAGGTTATTTACAAGATTTATTACAAACCAGAGATAACAGACAGTGTGATTCTTCTGTGAAAATCTGACATATATACTGACTATATGATTATTTGCTATGTGTTTACCAAAGAGTAAGAATTAGTTGCTAACAGATTTCCTATTATTAAATAAAGGCGCTTTTAAACTTCATTAATTCAACTCTTTTATCCTTTGTGTAAGTATAAGCAGTTTATAAAACATGCTGAATATCTATTGTGAACATTTTCTGAATGTCTTGGAGGCAAATACAGGCACTGCAGTAGGCAATATAGTAGATTATATCTTTCCTTTAACCACTTCAACCTGTATGGCCATTGATTAGCTTTACATCAGAATGTTTGTGAGCTATTTATTATAAACTCCTTGTACATATGTATATTCACAAAATTCTAGACATGATCGAAAAGGCAAACAGAGAAATGCTTGTTTGCTTTTATTTCTAGGTATGCTGGAACAGAATGAGGTATATATGTGAGAAAAGCAGTAATACTCCCAAGACTGCTGATGAGTTGTCACTCCAAGTCTTAGTGGCTGGCTTTGAATGCAGGGTAGTTACACAGGGTGTAAGGTAACATATTTGAATATCCCACAGTGTTATGCCCTGATCCATAAGATACACACTTGTGCCTGGGACTTCTTTTGGCCTGCACAGTTGAAGAAGGTGGTTCGATCATCTGTGTGACCATCCCTAGGCTGACAAGGTCACTGCCAGGGTGAAATATGAAGCAAAATTTATTCGGTTTCCATCAAAATAAACAGACCAAAAAGCTCAGGTGTACAGCTGAGGTGGGGGGCTTGGAGGGAGGGCAGCTTCTCAAAGTTGCTAGAACAGATTTCAATCTCATCAGATTACAATCTGATCTTTGGTCACAGCCAAAGTCACTAAGATTTGATTTGACACACACTGATACCAGTGAATAAACACAATAGGTTAAATGACAGAGAGAGAGAGCAGGGTGGGAAAGACAGAGAGAACAGAAAAGGAAGGGGTCACCAATGGGCAGCAGCAGGTCCTTGGGAACATGTGTCTCTCCAGCAGCAGCTCCAGCAGCAGCTTCTTCCTGGCCCCATGATCCAGGCTGGGTTCAGTTGGTGTGATGGGTGCACACACCCTGTGGCTACTTGCAAGTTCTTTTATAAGGCTAGTCCATGCCCCATCAACACCTGATATATGGTCTTTCCACATGTGCAGGAGCTCCTTCAAGAAGGTCTGGCCAGGGTAGTCGGGTGGATATGTGTGTCAGGAGGGTGTGTGTGTGGAGAGCACCTGCCCTGGCACCCACTTCGCCACCACAGCAGCCAGCTCAGGACTTTTTTTCTCTGCCAAGTGAAAGGTTGTGAGGAGGGAATCCCTGCCACTGCACCTCCTTCCCCCAATATTCTTTGCACCACAACAAACAAGGCCCACATACAGGCAGGCAGCCCTCAGACAATAGTGTTTGAGACAGACAAGACAGTAACTCAATCTTACACACGGAAACAACATGTCTGCAAAGAAGTCCACCATGAAGAGTTTGAAGCACAAAGAACCAACTACAATTTATGAAGCCGGCACAGACCTCACATTCACCGACTTTGAATGATAAGTCCCTGTATATTGAACTGGCATGTTCAGAGGGATCTTCCCTGAAGATAGGTATGCAAATCTTAAGAGAGTGTACTGGTTTTGGTTGGGGTAGAGTTAATTTTCTGCATATGATGGAGCAATTTTCTCCCTGTGATGCAGAAAATAACTCATATGGTTCTATATTGTGGATTTGTGACCAAAATCACACTTGTTTTATCTGTTGCTGAACAGTCCTTACACAGCACTAAGACCTTCTCTGTTTTTTATGGTACCCTGCCAGCAAGTAGGCTGGGGGTGCACAAGAAGCTGGGAGGGGACACAGCTGGGACAGTTGTCCTTAAATGGCCAAAGGAATATTCCATACCATATGATGTTACACTTAGCAATAAAAGCTGGAGAAAGAAGGAAAAAGGGGGACGACTAGAGTTACATCACTTGTCTTCCCAAGTTATAGCTATGCATGATGGAGCCCTGCTTTACTGGAAGTGGTTAACACCAACCTGTCAACATGAAGTAGTACATTAATGCCTCATTTTGCTTTTCTTGCACATGCAGCTTTATCTTAACCAATAAGTTCTTGTACTTTTACTTTTATGAGTCTTGCCCCCATCTCACCAGGGGAGTGAGAGAGCAGTTGTGTAGGGCTGAGCTGACAGTTGGGGTTAACAAACAACAGTCAGTCAACATTTTCAACATATGGACAGAAAACTGCTTAATAGTGCCTCCACTACCAGTGCATTAGCTTCACTTTGGAAGCTGTCTTCATACGTTTTACCTGTTGTGAAAAAGGCAGTAGGTATATAGGAGAGAAATGGTTTGAGTCAGAGCTGCCAGATGGGAAGGGAGGCATTCAAAATAACATGGGGATGGAATCTGAAGCACAATGTAGAGTTAAGCTGTACTTATTGGATGTTATCCGTCTAAATTACATTTCATTACATTGATTCAATTGCAAGCCACCTTTGATTTCCAGCTGGATTTAAATATTTTCAGTGTTGTTATTGTTTCACTATATAAATTAAATTTTCTGTTTGAAAATTTTTCCTCCCTATTGATTTTTTTTTTTTTCTGTTATGACAAATCAATGACAGAGTACATTACATTTTCATCTGCTAGAAAAGCAAGTTTCTTTCCAGGGCACTCTTCATCCTTTGGATTAGGATGCTTTGTTACAAATTACCCCTTCTAGCAAGCTGTAATGTACGGTCTGTATTCATAGGACAAAGCACTTTTTCCGTTTAGCAAAATCTAATTTAGATTTTACCTGGCTCACAAGATGGATAATGCTCCTAGAGGTAAAGCTTTCCTGGTCTAAATAGTTAGGTGCAGACAGTCATATGTTAGCTCAGTCTCTGCTCTGAATTGGTGAGATGCAAGCCAGATTGCACGTGAAGGTTGTTCAGTCATATTAATTCTTGTGTGTTCTCACACTGCCGATTCCTATCTCTCAGCTGGGCATCCACAACTAACCTCTGGATGGGGCTCACCTCCTTGTGCTGTACAGCAAGAATAGTCAGAGGCTGCCTGAGAACATGACCTCCCATAGCTAACTACAACAGATGTGACCATGCCATGGGGCACCCTTGCACAACTCCTCCACGAGGCAGCCCTGGACACGGAGTGTTGGCAGGCAGGACGCTCATCATGTCACGTGTCTGGTTGGGCTATGAGCCTTATCTTCAGCATGGCATGGGCATAGCCAGTAACACAGGCAGGGAATCAATTAGCAACAGATGAAGTAGAGAGCCCCTCGCAAGTTTTGGCATATCTCCAAATCAAATCTATGGTAGGAAAGGCTATTTGTCTGCCCAAACTGATGTAGCATGCAGAAGAGCAGGTTATCATAATGCTTTCCAAGAGAAGGCAAACATCAGTTAACACTTTGCTGTCATCTTTTCTTCCCTTAATCTGGTATAGTTAGCATTCCACATGTGCATGCGCATGGAAAGGAGAGACTGTTGGGAAGGAAAAAGTTAAAGTGAGAGGAATATTTTGAGTGGTTCCTAATAGCTTTTTGTTTAAAGTTGAGACTTGTGTTTGATTCTGAAAATGTGTTAGCTTATAATGATTTTCTGTAGAAAAAAATTTAACAGCTCCTCTTAAAGCAGCATTTCTAACTCTCAGTCTTGCTTTCCATGCAAAGCAACCACGCGGTGGAAAGGCACGGTGACCTCAGACAAGGTAATTTCAGAATGTCTGATATCGGTCTTGCTCCAACCTTTATGCATTTATTTAGATAAATTTAAGACCCAGAAGTGAGAGGCACCAACAGAATTGTTTGACTTCACTTCGTGGAACAATATTTACTCCTTACGTTACATGGGAAAATATCTTCTGCAGGTGCTGTAGTGTTTATTTCATTCAGCTGTTGTGTGTAAAGGAATGCTGCATGTTAAAATATGCATATCAATGTGGACATATGTAACAAAAATCTATGAATTTAGAATATAAATAGTACACATTTCCAAAATTAACAGATATAGTTCCTCTGACAAAAACAACACTCTGCAGACTGAGTCACAGCAAAAAATGCTGGATTCAATAAGGTTGTTCACGGGTATGGTTAACATACTTTCTTATAATTGCTACAGTGTGAAAAAGAAATGCTAATGTATAAACTAAAAAGAAATTGTAAGACTTCTCTTTCATGCAATAACCAAACTATGAGCTCCACTTTTTTTTCACCCTGTGTAAGACTTGGCTTATTATCCTTCACTTTCAAGCTGCTCTAGCAAACAGTGCAAGCCAGGTGACAGTGAGAAGACCTGAACTGAAAGCCGTTGCTGAGAGGTGGGAGTTAAGAAAGGATCATAGCAATCATGAGGCTTGGCCTGGGTTTAGCTATATAGAGAGTATATTTTCTACCTAAGATAAATACTTGTTAACATTTTTATGTTACTGAAAAAGCTTACGACAAATAATGCCTCCTGAAATACAATACTTCAACGTTGCAAACCAAAAATGTCACTCAGGGTTAAAATAGAGGGAAAGACTTTTAAAATAAGTTCAATAAGCTGATGTGAATTGTACACAGACAAATATACTGTATCAGGGTCTTGTGATAAACTTACAAAGGCAGACTCTTCAAACATAGTGCTATTCAACCATTTTATCTGTCAAGGAGGTGCTTCTAGAATGCAGCAAACTGAATTCCTACCTCTGAAGCACCTATTATAAGAGCTAAAGATGTGTAACCTTGGGACTCACAGCTGTGAGGAAAATGGAGCTGCTTGTCCACTAAGTCATAGAAGGTGAGCCTTACGTACACAGACATAGGTATAGGAAGAGATTTTGTCAGCAAATTGATGCAGTTGTACCTGTAAATACACTGTAAAAGAGATTTATCAAAGATATCAGCATCCATCCTTCTCAGTCAAACAATCTAAAAATGTTCTTACTTCTGGCAACATTTTCCAGGCTGTTTGTATTTTAACTGCCTATCAACCCTCAAATCTATTGAGAGTTTTCAGTGTGGCCACTAGTCAGGCCACTGTCTAGGAATTCATGCATTTCATCCCTCATGTGCTTTAGGTTTCCACGTTCTGACATTCATTCTGTCCTTTCTGCTTTTAGACACCACTTATGGCACGGAGCAGCTTCTTAAGACCCTGTCAGGGAACTGGAGGCACCTTATTGCCCCATAGCCTCCTGAGTACGTTTCTGTGATTCCACTCCATTTAGCCTGAGCATATCCTTTCTCATTAGCAAACTCATAACTCCTCAAGGGTCTAGTATTGCCAGATGGGAGGAATGAGAATGAATGTCACTTGATATTAAAGGTTACATAGAAGTTTGTGCTATTCTGACCACTCAGTCCCCTCTCCAAACTTTCACTTGCCTTCTTTCCAGCTAACTCTGCTTATGGGAAGCCATGGGAGTCATATACATGGGTTTCCCTACTACAAGGAGGACTAAGGAGAGCTACCCCTCAGTATAACCTAATCGAAGTGGCTGAAGCAGAAAAATGGGTGGGTTATATTTATCTTGCAGATTGTCTATCAGGTAAGCCTCAGCAGATGATCACAGGCTCCTACTAGGTGACATACCACAGCCAAGTGATCCTCCACAAGCCATCTTGCCCCTTTAGACTGTATTTATCATCCAGCGTGTATGGACTTATGGTGGAGCCACCTCAGTCTAACAACACTCTGGTTTTGGTCCCTGTTGGCATTCTTAGCAACATTTGCATTATAGTTTAAATGAAAACAATGCATTCATTTTGGAAATTAATCTCCCAGTGGTCTCCTTTAGCTATGTTCTTGTTCACATCATGGAGCAATCTCAAAGCACAAAAACTGAATTCGTTTTGCATGAAATTAAACTGATGATAGGTCCAGAAGAAAACTTAGTGCATCCCAGCTGCTGATGGGAATCCAGTCCCATGTGCTTCTCTCTAGACCTAACCAGTACCAGCCCCTCAAAAGAAACTCACCTAGAGTTTATTTCCAACACTAAACTTTGGGGTCTACAAATCTGTTCCAATTGGGCTGCATTATTTAATAACATAGTTATAGCCATTACAATGATAGACATTGCTGAACCTCGGAAAAAGATATATTGGAGCAATTAGAATCCTAAAAGCTTAAGGTTACGTGCAATACCATTCATTTCAGTGAGCTTTATAGTGCTAAATGTCTCTCTGAATCTGGACCAAAGCATTCATAACTTTTCACACCTACTGTGTGGGCTGATTTTCCAAATCATCGTACCAATACAGAGTAGTAGCTATATCGGTTACTCCACAGTGGTGAATGTGGCAGTGCCCTCTGGACCAAATTAGTGGCACATTTGTTTTATTCCTTTTTATGCTGTTTATATAGGATTCCTTATGTCCTCCCTGAGACTTGTGTAAATTACTGCCTGCAAGCTGAAATTGTCAGAGACTGCTAATAACTATCTATTTGTTTGCAGTTAATTCTTATGGGGTTCCTAATGAGGGAAAAATGCAGCACAAAGAATTGTTAGCTTTGTTTCTACTTTGTCTCAGTACTCAGGAGGTTTTCTTACAGCTAAACCTGAACTGTACAAGTCCGAGGGGAGACCTTATTGTTCTCTACAACTACCTGAAAGGAAGTTATAGTGAGTTGGGTGTTGGTCTCTTCTCCCGAGTAACAAGTGATAGGACCAAAGGACATGGCCTAAAGATTTGCCAGGGGAGTGTTAGACTGGATTTTAGGAAAAATCTCTTCTCTGAAAGAGCTGTCAAGCATTAGAACAGGCTGCTCAGACAAGTGGTGGACTCATCATCCCTACAGGTATTTAAAAGAGTTATAGATGTGGCGCTTAGCGACAGGCTTTAGTGGTGGCTTGGCAGTGTTAGGTTTACTGTTTAACTCATGATCTTAAAGGTCTTTTCCAACCTAAATGATTCTGTGATTCTGTACCTGAATGACCTGTTGCTATCAGGCCAGTGAAAACAGGAACCTGACTTACCACCTCTATTTTAAAAAAATGTCAACTTCCTGTAAGAAAATTATATATAGCCTTCCAAACAGCATATGATTTCTGGCAAAATGAAGGAGACAAAATTGACACACATTTTTTACGGAGGTGTAATGTTATGTTTGGAATTGTTGACTCAGATAGGTACTCTTTAACAGTGACCTCCTGAGGATGATAATGAGGTGCCTTGATTTAGATTGATTACTTCTAATTCTATGTAACGTTAGATGGGGAGATTTTGAAATAAAATACGTAATGCACAAACAACTTGACTTCTCCAGGAGAAAATGTTACACAAGGGGACATTATTCTAACTCAGCTTTTGTGACTTTCTCATGTTTTGTCAGGAATTAATCGGGGAATATAAGAAGAAATAAAGCCCATCTGCAACAATAGCTCTTTTATCAGGAGAAAGTCATTCTTTTTCCTTGAATGAATTCCCGTATCTTGTGCTCTAATCCAAACATTGATTAACAATGCTCCAGTTCTTTGTTTGTTTGTTGCTTTTTGGCAGACATTGTGGCTTTCATACTTTAGTCCTTAATTACTTGTCATTTCACCTCCTGATTGATTTTCAAGACTCTCTCAGCACATTTCCCACAAAAGATTCATTTTCAGAGTGCCTTGTAAAGTATTATTTATTTATTTGTTTCCAGACAATGTGGCCCCTGCGCAAAGCCTTTGTCTTGTGTCAGAAATAAAACTGGCTGCGAAAACGTAGAAAATATTTCCTGTGCTCCATGGATATATTTACAGAAGAGTTCTTTACTGCTTGGCAGAAGGTTGTCCCCTTTGTTGCCCCCAACTTTGGCCCCTTTCGAGGACTGTTGTCACTCCAGTAGTGTCAATGGCACCCTTCCTCCCGAGGAAGAAAGAAGCCCTTGAGAAATAAGCTGTCAGAATAATAGTCTTATGTCACCACCCATTGTGCTGCCATCCCTATTAATTCTCAAGGGTACACTATATGAAAATTGGGTTCAGTCCGTGTAAAGCTGGCTAAGATGGTCACAAGAAGATGAGGTTTTGTAGCCCAAGAACTACCCTCACCATCTCTCTGTGCAATCTGTTCTTGATATGCTTACTATAAAAGCAGATAGTCAGGTGCAGCAGGAATGCAGGGGAGTCTTAGAAGAGGGATCTCTTGCCAAAACCAAAAGCGCCCTCCTTTTTCTCATTTGCAACAGCAGGAGCAGAAAGCCCTTCTCTTTGGCAGCATCCTCCAGCATTGTGACACAGCCTGCAACTATTTTTTTCCTTCTACAACAGGAACATGATCTTGTACAGGTCCCTTCTTTCTCCTCTTCTTTCACAGAAGCAGAGCAGAGGGAAGGCAGGGCTGGCTCACAAAGTATATTCCTCCAGTGATGAATGCATGTTCTAAGGAGGTGAGAACAGTATGTTAAAAGCTGGAGTCCTGTCCTACAATAGAGCAAAGAAGGGAAATCCAGTGGGAGGGAAAGACCCTCTTCCCTATACACCGCCCTAGGGATCCGCCTTGTTTTCTTCCACCTCTCCCACTCTTCTTCCAAGCTTCCAGGGCTTGTTTTGCTGTTGGGAAGAGGTGCAGCCATAACAAACAGCATTGCAGTGGTGGCAGCTCTGACTGAACAGAAAACTCATCAGGATTGCAGGACAAAGTAAGAGAGAAAAAAGTATTTTCTGTGGTATAACTTTAAAATTACCAATTTGGGCAAAGACATTTAAGGATAACTAGAGACAGAGAGTACCAATAATAACCAAGAAAATCTTGCCAATCAAAGAAGGAAATAAATGAGGTATAGTTGAAGGAAGATGCACACATCAAACTTCTGCAGAGGATGAAGGTAATTGATTCAGTTGGAACTAAAGCATAAATAAGTGTATTAGGTATCACACTGCGTATCTCTAAGTGAAGCGTCTGGCCCCGCTTTCCTAAAGAAGTCATTCCCCTCAGGTCTTTTCTCTGCGAATGCTCTGTGCAGGAGTATTGCATAGAACTTGAAGAATGTTCTGAGTGTGATCGAAATAAGAAAAATTATCTTAGTAGTAAAGGATTATTATTAAAAATAATAATGCTGATAACAAAAAACAATAATAAAATGCTGATGATAATTAATATGAATTGCCCATTTATTGTCTTAATGTCATAAATTAGGGAAGTGTTGAACCTACTGACATAAACATGAATCAGCCTGTTAACATTGCACTTAGCATACCTTTTCTGTGATTTTCTCATAATACTTTTCATTGCACAAGGAGATTTGGCTCCAGATTAAGTTGTGTTCAAATGACTGACCTTAAGAGTATAAGAATTTTGCTGAAGTCTGAATAAGTAATTCAGAACAGTTGGTATTAAAGTAGACATGAGCTCTTCACTTTTTTGTTGCTCTTTATTCTAAGGAGGAAAAGAAAAACTGTGTGAAAAAAAAATGTTCTCTGATGGCTTGATAGTGTAAGACAGTGAATCATGACACTAGAAGCAACTTAATGTGTTATTATTTCCAAAACACCACATCCAAATAAATGTGCCCTCAAATTTAGGAATTTATTTGAATACTTTACACCGACTACATGATGAGTGTTTCGATAGAAGAACCAAATGTTTTTCTCCTAGTTCAAAATACTATTCCATCATATAGTGAAATCTATTTATACTCTTTACTTAACTAAGTCCAGTTTCACACAGTGTATTGTTCTTCTGGCTTCACTGAAATGTGAGCTTTCTTGCACGGATGTGTATTCAATGGCACCTCTGATCATGAACAGGCAGCAGAGAGATATAGACTGAGCTTTCAGCCCAGCTTTTGAGTAAACCAAGTAGCATTAGTAGCATTGAGCTAACCCTTGGGGACCTTAGGCTGCAAGTGATCTCCATGTACCACAGAGGAACTTACAAAACCTTCTCAACAAGACATTGAAGCCTATTAGTCAGTTCAGAGGTGATGTTACTCCTGCCTTGCCAGCTACCAACTAATACTGAATCCTTTCTGAAACTGCTAGATCTGCCTTGAGGTACAACCTACCAATTATATTACGTTTATTCACCATCCATTTCTTTCAGTGCAGACTGAAAGTATGTTCATTTTTTTTATCAATTGCACACCTGTATTTCCTTAGAATAATAGTAAAAAAATACATAATTTTTTATCCAGAGCAAAGCAGATCATGCAGCAGAGATACAAATTCAGTGCAACCTTGGAGTTGAGCAGATGTTTATTACAAGGAAAGTTAGTACTATTTGTTACCTTCAAACATTGCTTGAGTCCTTTCCATCAATAAGTTATCTAATAACTGTCACTAAAAGCCAGGAGCAGTCATATCACTAGACTAAATGTGGGCAAATCTAATCTCTCATTGATTGATCAAACAGTAAAATTCATCTTTTTCTTGTCGTGCTGCTGTCCAACAGTATGCCAAGGTGTACAAAGAAGCAGAATTGGCTGCACTTTAGGAGTCCATCAGGACACTATTGAGGGGAAATGTCATCTATTTTTCTTATGTTCTTCCCTTGTCAAAACTGTAGTAATTCTGTCTTTTAAGGGACAGGAGAATTACAGCAGACTCAAGCTTAGCTTTCCATAGTGACTGTCAATGATATTTCCCAAACCACCCTTATTTGCATCCACAGAGCTACCAGATGATGTGTGGCCACCACAGTGTGTATTCAGAGGATTTAGTATTACTGATTTGCTATGTAGATGAGAAGGGTAGAACCACAAGGTTCAGTTTTGGTCAAGGAACTCATTTTCTTTGTAAACGATCCTTATATGGGCTAAACATTCCATAACTTTCCTTTCAATTCAGTTATTGCTCTCATTAGGATAGATGGATGAATATCTAACTGAACTGATGCAGAGGAGTGGGTCTGCAGTCACACTGAAATGAAACAGTGTCCTAGTTTAGCAACACCTCAGCTGGTCAGTAGCTAAGCTTTTAGTTCCAATTCCACCCCCACAGGAAAAGGGAAATGAGAGAAAGAGATATATTCATTGGAAACTAACACTAAAACATCTTTAATGAGACAATAATAATAAAAGGAAGATAATAATAATAAAATAATAAAATATATAAAAGTATACAAAAGCAATTCAAACTTCCCTGATGACTGTATGTCACCACTGACGCTGCAGGGGAGGCACAGGGAAGGTCCTGGACTGGACTCAGTGGCAGGCAAGAGCTGGATTCAGAAACATGTGGATGAGTTCAGGGACAGACAGACAGACAAGGTCCTCCCTGAATGTCAGCCACTGATCACAAGGGACTGACTCTTGTGGTCTCCAAGCTTTTGTACTGAGTATGACGTATATGGCATGGAATATTTTGTTGATCAGGCTAGGTCACTTCTTCCATCCACGCCTCCCAGCAGATGTGAGCCTCTTCACCACCAACTCTGGGATGGCCTTAATTTACAGAAGTACAGGCGCGAACAGTGGCCTCTCTGCAAACCAGCAGCCCATTACCTTGGTGACAACCGTCAGGTTTATCACTTCTGGCTGCTGTCTGGAAAACTGTGTTGGTAAGCCTCAGCAGTTAAGTTTTGAGAGAGATTTAGCTAAAAATCAGAGAATATATTCTGCTTTAGCCCAAACCAGAACAAACAGGTTACACAGCATCTCATTGTAAAGACCAGGAGGGGAAATTGCAGTAAAGCAATCAGCAAGTAGGTCCTGTTTGGGAAGCACCTGAGAGGTTGCCTTGTCTACTGGTAAGCTGATAAGTGTATTCAAGGTTAATCAATCCTCTATGGTTTACCTCATCCTGACTCAGGTGATAAGAGATCCCTTACCATTTGTTATGGCTAAGCTCATCATCATCATAGATATTTTGCCATCAATATATCTGATATAACTCTTTATATTACATCCTTCTTTTAACCAGGCTTCAGCCTGTGTCCACTCCTTTATCCGTCAGCTGCAGCTACCAAAATGTTTCCTCTTGATTTTCTAGTACACTCAGCCCATTTCTACAAAAAGCTATGTGCGTAGCTTTCTCTGCCTTTCTCTATTTTTCCCTTTTGTTTGGTTTTTTTTCCCTCTAATATACCAAAAATCTCCAGTAAGACAGAGTCTGAATTCTTATTTACGATACAGTTCCTCCATAATATCCTCTAAGACCACCTCTATGAGAGACATAGTTATGCTGCATATCTTGTGATGTTGGTAGAATACAGAATACCATCTAGAAAAAAGATTATCCTCTCCTCTGTAGGTGTGTATACCTGTCTATGTCCTCCAGTACACCTTCAAGATGTTTTCTGCAAAATGGCATCATCCCATTGAATGTTCACAGTTATCAAAGGTCAACTGTCCTTAATAAGTTACTCCATCTCCACGGGCAAACTCCCTGACGGGGAAAGGTGATAGTTTCATTCTGTTAAAGGTCTGGATTGCATTCAGCTCAGTGAAAAGTGAATGGATAACAGCATTTCTTTGAAAGAAATTTTACTTGCTGCCATTTGTAGAAGAAAAATAATCCCTCCATAGAAATCAGAACTAAAATTGTCCCTTGTTTCAATGGGAAATCACACCTCCCCTCCAGACTCACTTGTCATTGTAAATGCTGGATTTTATGTTAACTGTTAAAAAGAGCGCTTTTATTAATCTAATTGTGTTTGGGCTCTTTGGCTGTCATCATAAGATTCCTAGAATAAAGAAAATCCCCCAAAACTTCAGCAAAGAGAATTCTGATTGATTGAAGAGCTACAGAGCACGTTTGTGCAAGAACGCAATATCAATGCAATATGTAATATCCCTTTCTATCGCTTTCAGGCTGAATATAGAAAGGACATCATTCTATTGTTACAAAGCTAAGAAGAAATGTGGAACTGTGGAAATTTACTAGTTGTGACTATGCTGACTTGAAAACGAATATTTTGATGTGATTTCATAATGAAATTCAAAATAACATAGTAATTCACCCCAAGACAGAATTTTCATAAGGGAAACTCCTTTCTGTGGATTGACAGTAGTGTACAGGGCACAGTATGCGGGCAAAAAAAACCCAACCCAAGCTGATCTCAATTAACCCACCAGGACCAGTTGGGAAAGGTGGTTTTAGGATGCTTATCTCTTTAGTTATGAACTTCCTACGTTGTTAATACCTCCTTGTGGTATGTCTTCGGTGTGCTGGAACTTCAAATCACTTAAGAAAGAATGAGTATTCTTAAGATTCCCATGACTGCATTGCAGAATTGCTAGCCCTGTTTAACAGTTGCTGATTAATTTTTAAAGCAGCACTTAGAAATGCAATGTAAGCCTTAGGAAAGGGTGTGATATATTGTCTGGCAAATCTGATGGTGTTTTCCCTACATGGGATATTTTGCCTGTTGCTGTGATAGTCATTCACAGAAAAGGGAAATGGGGAATCTTCATTTGGAAGAAAGCCACTGGAGGCTGCTTAAAGTAGATCTTCACGTATGCAAAGTTAAATTGTCACAGTGAGCAAGACTCGTTATTTTTAGGGGCTAATCAAACAAATTGCACCGATAAGCAGGAGAAAGTTGGCTGTTCTCTAAACACAAAGAAAAAACACTCTTTGTTTGTTACAGTCACCATATTAAAATCAGATGAGTTCTGTGAAAATATAAAGCTGCAGAAACATTCCGTCTCTTGGTTTTTGGATGATGGCTCCTACAGATCTATTAATAAAGTCCAGATATGATACCACAGTGTCTCAAACAGTCTATGTTTGGAACAATGTCTGCTAGTACACCAACTGCCTGAGAAGGCTGGAATAGGGGAACAGAGGAGACTCCGAACGGATAATTTGTTGCAGATATAGGCTATGAAATGTTAATTACAGGACTGGAAAAACAGTATCTTTTATGTTATCACTTTTGCCTGGGTGGCCCAGTGAGATAAGATATTGTTCTAAATTCAAATTAGTCAAAGAAAAGCTCAATTTACATAGCATATCAATGACTTAATGGGAGAGAAATGAGCTAATCCAGATAAAAAGCATGACACTCCTAATCTGTTTACACACAAACAGATGGCAAAGCTACATTTAGTTCTACCTACAAAATCTCCTGCTAAATTCTTCCCCTGTTCCCTGGGCACTCCTCTTTGCTGGGCTGTGCCTGCCTTACCACTGCAGCAAACACGCAATAGGACGGTGTTTAAACTGTCAGTCAGGGCATCCAGAGGAACTGTTGAAATTCAGCCACGTGACACTTCCCCTATTTTAACACTAACCTGTTACATTTGAAGAGCACTTCTGCTTTTATCTACAATAGGTGGAACAAGCCAGTTTATTTCATGTCAATACATTAAGTAAAACATTAGGTTAAGCCATTCAGCTAGAGTAACTGTGAGATGCTTCTGCTGCAGACCTTGGAGTAACAGGTTTTTGGAAGGTAATTACATGATAAGCTGTGGAAATATGACATATATATGACACATAATTCAAAACCTAACCTATTTCCAACTCCATTATTATCAAACCAAGTTTCAACCTCTTTGCTGACTGTTGGCATATGAATCAACCTCTGACCATCAGTGTGACCTGACTGGAAGCTCAGTTTGTGTTTATCATAGAGGAATTTGTCATCAAAATGTTTAGTGTACTCGTGAACATCACCTGTATAATGCCATTTCTTATTAATTGCATTCTGTAAGTAATTAATATTCCAACCTACTAATATTTTCTTCTGTTAAAAAAAGAAGCTAAATGAGAATGGTGACCGACTTACTGCTGATGCAAGCGATTGCTTATTTTTCTATAAACATATGTCTGATCTCATGTTTTTGCCATTTAATATAAAATGATGCATCTTTCTTGACTAGGTGTACCATGCAGTATCAATATCACGTGTGCCGTCATCTGAAAAAAAATCATGTTCAACTCAGGCTGTCTAATATATTTTGCAGTTAGTCTACTCACCAATCAACGCTGACAGTGAGCAGCACTGAAGGCTGGATGCAATATTTCTAAGGTGCTGTAGAAGTAAGGTAGCAAGTGCTTGGCTTACATTGGAATTCCATAAACAATAAAGAGGTGAGTCTACTAGGAGGCAAAAATATCCATAGATACATGGTTATTAGAGGAACTCTGAGACAGAGCATAATTTATGTCTCTAAAAGTAAATGTCAACTAAGTTAGTTTTTCATCTTAGTCTTAGAACCACTCTGTTCCTAGGTTCTCTGAGATTGTGATAAACTACTTAAGTAACTTGAAAATTTAAGCATGATTTTTTTTGTGTGTGTTTAGACCAGTGGATTCCCTGCCTATCCTGGCTAAAATTGTATCTTTTTAGTTCTGCATACACTTCTCACTGAGGTGGTTTCTTCTGTCCCTGTTCTCTGTAAAGATGTTTTCCAAATGCTACATATTCCTCCCAGCAATCTAGTCAGTCTGTGGGCCTGCATCTTTAGCCCATTTCATTCAAGTGCCTCTGAAATTACCTCATGATACATTCACCTTAAGTGCCATAGCTTTGGGTGTACCGTCTTGTAACTAGGTTGCCTCACTGCCAATTAGAGAGAACAGAGCATGTGTTCAGAATGTTCTAGGACATTAAAGTGATTAATAGAGGAGAACAAACTGTACCAGTTCTAAACAAAAATCTTCCTTTCAGTAATCCATTTTGAAAGCAAGTGAAAAGATATTTTTCCTCATGTTTTAGTCCTTAACCTATTCAAGCAATTGATTTTAAAAACTTCATGGTAAGGCATTGGGGTTTTTTTTTTCTCTATCTGATTTATTCAAAGCCCTCTACAGTAAGTATATTTCAAGCTTATTAATCATAAATAGCAGTGAAAATAACAAATTATTAGGGCTGTGTTTTCACAAATAGGTAAATCAAGTCCTGAGTCACTCCCAGTTCAGTGAACAGACTCCTACTGACTCAATCAACTGTCGGATCAAGTCCTTAATGCCTATTTCCTGAACACATTTGTGCACACCTGCAACACTGGTGAGATACAGAAAGCTACAATGGAGTCTCTCTGGTTCCTTAGTGTTCACAGGTAATCTACAGAAGCCTAATCCCAAAGGTGCTCTTCTATCAGTTTCCATCTAAAAGATTCCTTTCATGGAAATACAGTTCTGTTAAGCAAGTGCAAAACCTCTTCAGACCTCCATAGATGCTGCTTTGTTATCTAGTCATGTAGCTGTAAGGTAGGATGGTGGTAGGTGTCACTACGTCCAAGTATGCATGTCTCTTGCAGTGAATAGAGAAGTCAGCTGTCATGAATCCTCAGCCAAGAGTATAAATATAAACACAGAAAAAAAAGAGAACACTACTGCTGTGATTGATAGGGGATATGAAATCTTCTTCCAAACAGCAGGAGAATTGTCTGGCATTTGAAGATTTAACTTTGCTGACACTACTGGAGAAGAGCGGTGTTTTAGCTTTGTAAATGTATGTGTCTTGTGGTACCCGGAAAAATGAAATGTCTCAGAACACCTCATCTTGAGATAAAAGCTGCCGAAACCGAAAGGTAAAGAAAAGACAATAAAGCAGCGAGACAGAGTACTGCGGAAACTGCAACTCAAATCAAAAAAAGAAACCCAAGATATATTCTACTTTAAATATCAAAATATTTGAAAAAAAAAGATTTAGTTAATGAATTGCAACCAATTCTTTCTCTCAGGACTAGAGCAAAATTTTGTCAGGGAACATGCGATGGGAAAAAGAAGAAAATTGTAAAAGAGGTGTTTTGTTTCCCTGGTCTGAAAATGCAAGATGAAACTGAAGACTTAACAAAAATGTGATGCTATTTGAAAACCTTCCATATGTGTTGACGCACGCTGGGACCTATGGCAATATTTGGAGCACCAGGCATAGTCAAAACTTGAAGGATTTTGTAAAGGAGCTGAGGGAAAGATGAGTCTAAAATGAAAACAGGCAGAAAACAGTGGAGATGACCTACAGAAGGCACGTGAAGTTGCAGATGCTAGTTTTAAGGAGAAGCAAGGAAAAGATCTGAAAGAAAGTGGGGAAAGAAAAATGATTTTGTCAGGTGGAAACTAGCAACTAGCTGGAGCAGACAGGAATGTCATTATGTGGATAAGGAGGCAGATGTAAGCAGCTGAACTCAGAACTGGAGTGATGTGACAATGAATGAAAAAAAAAATGAAAAATCAATGAGAGGAGTCCAAGATATGTTTAGAGGATTATGAATTCCCTTAGGGATGTAGTGAAATTGGCATTTAAAATTTAACAGGAAAATTCATTTGAGTTGGATATGAAAAATCTCCATTTAAAATCTCATATTGTTGTAGTTACTGTTGAAAACATCATCATTATTATGTTTTTAACTATTCTGTTTGTTGCTTAAAAACCTACCAAAGCAAGAAAATTTTGGTATACTTCCATATTCAGGGCAAATGAAAAGGAGCAGGATATGTCTCAGATAAGTAGTAATCTATCACTGTGTTGGGCATTTTGGCAAAACTAGACAGTAATTTCCTTTTCCTGTGAACTTACATCTGAAACAAAGACAACAAGTACATGCAGAAATCAAACAGACAAATAGGGTGAAGAGTGTGTTACTGTGACACATTAGTTTCATTCATTTTCCATAATAAAGACGAAGGAGAAATGGAAGGAGAGGGTACTGGACACAGCAGTCGGAGTCGGTAGGCTGAGACCCTTACTTGATAGTCTCAGAGGGGAAAAGAACAGAAGAGTACTCTCCAGAATAGATACTTCCTTCAAATTAACTAATTTTCCAGCCCCATGGAAAGTACGGAGTGAAATTGATAAGGAGGAAATTAGTGAAAGTTAAAAACTCATCTGAAGGGTCTGATATTTAAAGTAAACACTATCAGCATGGCATCATTTATGTTTGATAAAATTAGCATGTCCAAGGTAACAATTTCTCAGCTACAAATTTCTTCCTAGCTCTATTTTTACCACATAAGCAATAAGAAATATTTTATCACTCTTTTGTAATTAAGCTATATTTTATCAACCATAAGAAAATACATATGACATTACATAATTTTCTGAGAGAGATCTGATTTATTATATTTCATATAGAAAATCTTAGACCTAGAGATAAGCTTCAGACGACTGGAAGGACATCATGGAACTGGCTAAAAACGGCTTTCTTTAGACCTTATTTGATAAATAAACTGTGAACTTAACATCTGTCACAGGTTAAATCAGGACTAATCTAAGTTTGAATATATAAGGAATGAAGTCATAGCAATGCAATTAATGCCAGTAAATGTAATGCTGCATTAGCGTAGTTTATATTGATGTCTGGGAAACAAATATGACATCAAAGCTGCTACAATGTGTGGATGACACAGAGTTCCTTGGAGGAGTGTGCTTTAGTGGGAACAGACAGTTGCACACTACACTCTTGCTTGTAAGGCTTTTGAAATCCTTGGTGGGCAGATGCAGTGGGCAGGGCCAAAGAATGATTACAGCAGACTTGAACACAAAAAGACAAATCTGTACAGGAGCCTTCTTTGCAGTGCTTCCTGTTTCCCAAGTGACCTCGAGTCATACATATTCCCTTTATGATGCTGAGCGGAGTCATAGTCCCCATTCAGACAGAAGTATCATAGCTGTGAAAGCAGAGCACTCTGTGTACCCCTTACTAGGTAGGATGGATACAAAAACAATCTTTGTTCTATCTTTTCACCATTTACTCTTGCACAAAACAATCCTCCAGGAACTTCTCACAACATTTTGGTTCCCCTGTCCATAGTTTTAAAATTGCAGAGCAGAGAAATGAACCATAAAAGTGATACTTTACCTAGAAAATTACAATGGAGATTAAAAAACACTGTCTGTTACATTTAGTAAATAAATGCTGCAAGGTTACTTGCTTCTAGTGTATGTGCATCTTCCCGTGGGGAAAAAAATACTGGGAATTAAAGGGCTTTCTGTAGAAAAGCATAATCAGGACAAGTTGCTATGAGCTGAAGTCAGAAAAGTTCAAGTTATAAACTAAGCACGTATTTTTAACCAGAAAAGAGAATAATTGAGGACTACCCAGGAAAAAATTGCATGACTCAATTTGTGATTTTTGAGGCTGAGATATGGTGTCTCTGTGGAAGACCTGGTTTCAATTTGTATGACCTCAACATAGAAAAGGTCAGCGAAGTATAATGGCTGAAAATGTGTTGAAGATTTGAGTGGATTATTCCTTGTGACATTTACAAGTCTAAGAATCAGCACAGAAGTTACTCTGGTATATACAGCAGCAGGAGAGCAACACAATAAATGATACAGTAAATATTGCATTTTCATTAATAGACAGTAATTTTTGTTTATTTTTAAAATTTGCTTTTATATAGGACCCCAAAACCCCAAACAAAACCACCCTAAAGAAGCCACTTTAAATTAACCTTTAGTTGTGAATTAGAAACAAAACCAAAATAATTCTTGTTCAGTGAACGGTGCCATGTTTCAGTTTTCCCTTGAATTAGCATTTCCCATGCAAGACCTGATTCGTACCATCTTGAGAGTTATAGACCTTTAAGAACATACGCACAGTCCTGTAGTCTCAGTTCTACAGAGAAAGGGACTAGGGATATCAAGAACTGTGGTTTCAACTGAGATTCTAAAACCTCCCTAGGCTGCCAAGACTTTCCGGATGCTACCTCTACAAGGTCTATTCAACGAACAGCCCACATATGATCTCTTGAAACCTGTCTTACCTTGAATGGAGATATCTTGGGGTCAGTGTTTTGACATTTCCTTGATAAACTATTTCAGCAGAAATTTTATGGACAGCTTTAATGCTAAGAGATTTAAAATAAAAATCCAGGATCCAAGCGCCCATGATTTTATTTTTCTTGAGAACAACCCTTTCTCAAATCATAAAAAACGCTGCTCATGCAGCATGTTTATTCCCAGCTCAGAATGTATTCCATCGCTTAAAAATACCATTTAATGAAAGGAACACTTGATGTAGCTGTTGCCATAGTAACAAGACATGTTTACACAGAAGACAAGATGGAAAGTAGTGTGTGTGAGTGGGGCTGCAGGAGCTGGGTGGAGTACTGGAACTGCACAAACTCTACACCTCTATTTATTCTGGATTTCCTTCTGGGTTTGTTCTGTGCAGGGATGATTTGTGTGCAAAAGTTATAATTAGTTGCATGGAGATATAAAAGAGATATAAAATAACATGCAAACAAACGTACAGTAGATTTACTATTACTGGACCTCAAAATTTCTGCTTTTTGCAGAGTTAAAAAAATATCAGCAATCAATTGCACTTACTTAGCACCATCTCCAAGAGTTCTGGTACAAATATTTCAGTACTCAGACTCACCACCAGAAGTACTGATATGTCTTGTTGGGTGACAAAATCAGAGATTAGTTTCTCAAAACCTCAACATGTTGGGTATCCTTAAGCATATCGCCTCAGAACAATCCCATGTTTAAAATAAAGAATCACTCTTCCTTCAGATGTCTTCAAATGATTCTTGATTGTCATCTTTGTTTTTTGGTGGCCTTTTCCCGCTCGGCCCAATCAAAATCCTCTAGATGTGCGGTGCCCTGGACTGGGCATATTTCTTTAGCAGAGCATAGATAGAAAGAACAGTGTGATTGCCTTTGTGTGTCAACATTTGTGTTTCCGCTTCTCCGTACATATTTCTCAGCATCTTGTGTAAGTCAAGCTGAGCTTGTGACCTACTAAAGTCAAGAAGCCACCTTCTATTATCAGCCAGTGATTACTAGTCCTCAATTGAGGTGACTGATTATTTCCTCTAAACTGAAGGTCTTTGCCTTTGTCCCCGTTGAAGAGTATACTTGTTTCTTCTTGCTGACAGGAAATACATTTTCCTTTTAATTGTTTCTTCTGAAAGTGGATATTGACTTCCACTCTCCACTTCATCATGCTTGCAGATTTTAATAGAGACATTCCCTCTTCATTACGTAACACAGAAGAGAACCCTAGTCAACATTTGTTTGATATATTCATCATTCGGTCAACCACTGGGGACTTTTCTCACAGGTTCCAGACCAGCTGAGTGCCATTCAGCAGTTCCATCTGGACCATGTTTCTCTAATGTCCTCATGAAGTACTTTGTGGGAAATAGCATCAAAAGGCTAAAGTGAAGATAATCATCATTTACAGCCTTTCCTCCTACCTACCAGAGCAGAGAGGATTTGTCCTTGATACCTGCATGTTGGCTACTGCTTATCTCTTAGATGCTTTAAATTAGATAGCTGGGTTATTTGTTCCAGCATTTTCATGAATAGGGAGTTAACTGACATTTCCCATGGGTTTTTTCTTCCACTTTTCAGGACTACTACATCTTTCTCATATTTCTGGAAATTCACCTTTTCTTCAGGATCTCACAGGTAGCTGCTTCAGCCAGCTCCCTGTGTACCCTAAAATGAGCTTCATCAGATTATCTTATACATAAACATCTGATTTCCCTGAATGTTTCATTTCCTGAACTTTTCCACTTCTATCTAAAACTTTTGAACAGTTCTCTAAGTTCTTGCTAATGTCAGGCCACTAACTCTTTGTGTGAACACTCCACTAAATGGCGCTGAATGCTTCAACCTTCACAGCATCATCAGTTATTGTTTCTCCATCTGACTGAATAATGGCCTGAGCAGGCCATTTCCTTCATTTTACCCTTGTTACTTTACTAAACAATTCATTGTTACTCTGCATTTCCTTTGTTAATATTGGCTTATTTGGTACCTATTAAGAGGTTATTATATTATCAAAACAGACAAAAGCCACCGTCTTTTTTTTTTATAGGCAAAACATTGGGACACAAGAAATTGCTATTATTATTGATAATCTAACTGCACCTCTGGTACTTGTTGATCTCCTTTCTAAGGTCTTACTGCATGGTCTGTCATTTTTCCTCAGAGAGGAATACTGTACCTCTCCCACTTTGATACACAGCCCTGGGGTGCAATGGCCCAGCACTAAATGAGATTGTCTCAGCAGGTCTAAGTGCTGTTTTGCACTTCTGTTCTTTCCAGAATCAGTAACATGTTGCTAATAAACTGACCAGCCAGCCTTCTTAAAGCCAAGTATTATTTATTTAGAACCAAGGCTTTTCAGAGAAAATCAATCTTTATGCAATAAGCTGTCTACTCACATGTTTAGCTCGGTAGTTGTCTAAACATGGTGATCTTGATAGGTCTAAGCTTCCAACAGACCCTCTCTAAGATATAGGACCAGTAATGTGTTCCTTTAGTTCAAAGATCAACTACCTCATCTTGGGGATAGAGACAAGTAGTTTCTATGGAAAAAGAGGCTTTTATGTTATCCATTTCAAAGATGAAAATGCTTTAGAAATATTTTTTCATAGCTTTTAATTCACCTGTTCCTAGCACTGGCAAAACTGTTTTCTAATTTTGGGAGATGAAGCACAGAAAGAAGCTGTTGCCATGGATCCAACCTCCCCCCACCTCCCCTTGCCTTCCCACTGTGTTCATTTGGAAGCAATTTATCCAGATCCAGCTGTTCCTTTCCTGCTTGATTTTTTTCCAATGGCTTTCTATGAAGCAAAATTAATTTATTATTTACACAATATGTATCTCATTGGCAAAACTGCATACGAGGCTCCCAATATCACTGCATGGCACTTGTTCATGTTCTTGCTGTCTTACGTTATTCGTAGTATCATACATTATGAAATATAATTGTAATGACAGTAGGTTTCCTGCTCCAGGAAAAGTGTTACAGCTGTTCCAGAAAACTTCATTTTATTGCCTAAGATGTGTCTACATGGGCTAGTAAGAGATGGAATCCTACTTTTTTTTCACCCTGTTCTGCATATGCACTTTCTCAACTGCCTTTTGAGATACCTCTGGCTTCTCAAGGCAAGGGAAGAGGGTCGCATCAGGTTGTCATCAATCAGTGCTTAGAAAGGGAGACTTCTTCAGAAGTTTAATATCACTTAGGTGACTCCTCTTAAAAAATATTCTTAGAATTTATTCTTCAAAGAGGAACTGCAGAGTGTGTGGTGAAAAGGTCATTCAAATGTTTACGATTGTAATGACCCACCACAGATAAAGAAAAAAATAATCAACACATCAAAGCATATAATGTTGTTTCAAGTTCTCTACTGGAATTGTAGTTACCGTAGTAAGTCTGTATAAAAACGTTAGTTTTACACTGAGAGATAAAGTGTGATACACTATGTTATTACATCAACTGAGAAATTCAGAGCTGTTGCTACAGCTGTGCAAGAACTATTAGCAGGTGTGGTTCTAGGTCAAAGGCCATAATAGAGAATGGATGATTATTGCTTTCTTGTTTGGGGAATACCAAAGTGAATTCACCAAGAAGTGAATAAGAATATTGGACTGGACTGTGAAATTCTTCTTAGACAAAAAAAATGTTCCTGGAAGTTTGAAAAACTTGCAAATCAGGCCTGTAGCTTTTGACTAAAAGCATGGGAAGAAACTAGGAGGCCCAGATATGCTTAGGATTCTGCTGAGGGTAATACTAAACAGTTTAACACACTTGCTAGCCAACCTTTCGCTTTGCTTCTTGAGTCCTCCCTCTAAGTATTAAGAAGGATAATTTTGGTTTTTGTAGGTTGTAATTTTGATGTGGTAAAACATTCTCAATGCTCAGACATAACACTTCAATACACATGAATAACGCAGCCTTTCTGGGCTTCCTCTAATGCATCTAATTTATATAAATGAAGTATTGCGATGTTAACAGGGACTTCCTGCTGACTGCATGAGGCTAAACAGCTGCTGCCTGGGAATAGGAATAGTACATTTAAACATCAGATGTGGGCTGCATATTAAAAAGTTGAAATAAACGACAAACACTTGTTGAGACCACTGTTTATTCCTAGTACTTAGTGGAATCTAAAGGAAAGGGTAAGTTCTTGTGGCATAATTTTAGGATATTTACAGGAAAAAGTAAATACTGCTGCTTTCTAACTAATAGTTTGTACCTTGAATTTAGGTATATGCTTCTTTGGTTTACGAAGGGACATTTGAACATTTGGAAATTCCAAAATGTGATGGGCTAACAGATTAGCCATTCAAGTTGCAAGCTAGCTGTTGCTCTTTGCCAACAGGGAAAAATCCTGATGGCAGGTGAGGTTATTGAGGTATGTTTAGTGCTACAACCTATAAAAGCCCATAGACCCTGCCCCAGGAATGACACATTGCAGGCTGGCTACAGTGCAGTATCTGTTATATCCTTTCAGTACAAGCCATGAGACAGTAACATACATTCATCTAATAGCTCACACACAGACAAAACACCTGAGTACAAAACTAGAACTACTCACTAAGTGGCATTGCAAAGCTCATACATCTCAGGCACTGATGTCAGCTTTTTGTATACAAGCTGCACTTCATATCTTGGGTGGAACAAAGATCACGCAGCAGTTGAGATGTTATTAAATCTTTAAATATGTGTTTGGCTTTATTTTGGTTTTTCTTTGCACTTGTTTTGGTGATGGCTACAGAGTTGACTTGAAAACTTCAGTGGGAGAAAGCCATAGTACTCGTGTAAAACATTTGTCTAAACCCCTCATTGATGTTTTTTTCTGATTAATAGTCCAATCCTTATGAAGTCACACAGAATTCTGTTACTACCTAGAAAATGCCTATAGTATACATTGCCGTCAAACAGAGAGAAACCCCCAACATTTTAGGCAGAAGCAAAGTTAAAAAAGGCCACAACGTGAAGCTGTTATGTATTCAAATAGGCCAGAAAAATAAGGCTAGAAAGTAAAACAGCAACATAGAACATCTTAAGAAAAATGCAGACATTTAAAAGGAGATGTTTATATATTGAAATTTAGATGTTCAAAAGCATTGATATTAATTTAGCAGTATATTTTAAGTTAACTGAGTTAAAGCCAGCTGTAACAGATCAGCTCAGCTTTATGTACCTTGTAATAAGCTTTGGTAGTTCAGCAGAAAATAACGATAGTTCAGTTCTTCACTAACCTGAGCAAACTGTAGACTGTAAATGAATTTGTGTGTTCCTGTACAAGGATCCACTCACCCCAGCCAGGACCTATAATACCGTCAGTATAAAACTGTTTCTTAGTGAATCAGAGGAGCAAGATGAAGTTTTCTATCCAGAGTGTACTTTGTCAGGGTTGAGCACAATTTGGGGAAGATGAGCAGGGCTCTGGGGAAGATAAGGTCCTTTTGATATAAGATATATAGAAAATTATTTCTTTAAATATCAAAATAATATAATATTAAAAAGCCAAGATCAGACTTGCAGACATATTGTTCTGCATTGATCCTCAGGAGCTGGTTTTCCCATAGGCATAGTCTTAGGACGATATGGAAATAGACACCCCAGTTTTGTGGTGAAGAAATATACCACTGGCAGGATACTACATTTCTTGAGAGTCATTCTTTTGGTTATTCCTTAGCAGAGATGGTGGAGATGGGAGCTATGGTGAACACATGCACACTTGGTCCACTGGCAAAACATATTCATTAGGTCTGCAGACCTCTGCTAGAGAGCAAGCACAAAATTGCATGGATAAATGTTGAGTGCTTTGTGGTGGCTGGCTCTGAGGTCAAAATTACATGTTAATTTCCACTGAGAAGGTCATGAAGAAACTCCTTGTTTGCTCCACTTTTAAGTGGTCACACCTTGCAAAGGTGTGGTCACTGCCAGTACAAAGAAAATAATATAATCATAGAATATTTGGGTTGAAAGAGCCCTTAAAGATCACCTAGTTCCAAGCCCCCTGCCATGGGCAGGGACACCTCCCACTAGACCCAGCTGCTCAAGGCCCAATCCAACCTGGCCTTGAACACTTCCAGGGAAGGGATATCCACAACTTTCCCGGTCAGCCTGTGCCAGTGTTTCACCACCCTCATCGTGAAGAATTTTCTTCCTAAATTCTAATCTAAATCTTCCCCATCTCCAATTTAAAGCCATTCCCCCTTGTCCTATCACCACATGCCCTTGTAAAAAGTCCCTCCCAGTTTTCTTGTATGCCCCCTTCAGGTACTGGAAGTACCTCCTCTGGACTCATTCCAACAGTTCCATATTCTTTTTATGCTGGGGATTCCAGAACTGGCCACAATAATTCACGTGGAGTCTCAAGAGAGCAGAGTAGACAGGGAGATTCACCTCCCTTGACCTACTGTCCACACTTCTTTTGATCCAGCCTAGGATACGGTTGGCCTTCAGGGCTGTGAGCGCCCATGGCCAGCTCCTCATCAATGAGGAGGCAAAGTCCTTCTCCTCAGGGCTGGTCTCAATCACATCATCCCCATCTTGTATTGAAACCATGGATTGCCCCAGCCTAGGTGTAGGACCTTGCACTTGACCTTGTTGAACCTCATGAGGTTTACAAAGGCCCACTTCTTCAGCTTGTCCAGGTGCCTCTGGTTGATATCCCATCCTTCTGGTGTGACAACTGCACCACTCAGCTTCGTTTCATCTGCTAATTTGCTGAAAGTGCACTTGATCTCACTGCCTATATCGTTGATGAAGATATTAAACACCACTGGTCCCAGTACAGAGCCCTGAGGTCCACCACTTGCCATTGATCACTACTCTCTGAATATGACCATCCAACCAATTCCTTATCCACTGAACAGTGTACCCATCAAATCCATATCTCTCCAATTAAAAGAGAAGGATGTTGTGGGGGACCGTGTCAAAGGCTTTACAGAAGTCCAGATAGATCACATCCGTTGGTTTTCCGGTGTCCACTGCTGTGGTTACCCCATCATAGCAAGTCACTAGGTTGGTCATACAGGACTTGCCCCTGGTGAAGTCATGCTGACTGCCATTAATCACCTCCCTACCCTCCATGTGCTTTGTCATAGCTTCTAGGAGGATCTGTTCCATGATCTTCCCGGGCACAGAGGTGTGGCTGATGGGTCGGTAGTTCCCAGGGTCATCTTTTCTACCCTTTTAAAAAATGGGCACAATGTTATGCTTCTTCCAGTCACCAGGGACTTCTCCTGATTGCCATGACTTTTCAAATGTCATGAAGAGTGGCTTGGCAACCGCATCAGCCAATTCCTTTAGGACTATGGGATTCATCGCATCAGGTCCCATAGACTTATATATGTCCAGGTTCCTCAGGTGGTCACGAACCTGATTGTCCACTACAGTGGGAGGGACTATACCCCCCTAGTCCCTTCTTGTTGTCCATTGACCCAGAAGGGGTGAGGAGAGAGGTTGTCAGTGAAGAGTGAAGCAAAAAATTTGTTGAGTACCTCAGCCTTCTCCTTGTCTATTGATACGACTTCCCCATTTTTGTTCATCAGTGGGGCCATGCTTTCTTTAACCTTCCTTTTCTGGTTGACATACCTGTAGAAGCCCTTCTTGTTATTTTTTGTTTCCCTCACCAAGGCCAGCTCTAGCTTTGCCTTGGCCTTCCTGACCCCACCCCTACACAACCAGTCAGTGTCCCTATATTCTTCCCAGGTTTCTCGTCCCTGCTTGCACTGCCTGTGTAGTTGTCTCTTACTCTTCAGTTTGACCAGCAGGTCTCGTCTCAGCCACGTTGGTCTCTTCCCTTTCCTGAATGGTTTCCTGCATCTAGGAACTGAGAACTCTTGCACTTTATGGAAAGTATTCTTAAATATTTGCCAGCTCTGTTCTGCTCTCGTGCCTCTGAGGATCATATCCAAGGGCGTCCCGCTGACTAACTCCTTGAAGAGATGGAATTATTCTTCCCTGAAATTTAGGGTCCTGACCATACTCCTCGTATGTCCTATACACCTCAGGACCTTGGACTCCACCAATGAGTGATAATTGTAGCCCAGGCTGCCTCTAATCTTGACACAATTGATAAGCTCACATGCACTGGTGACCATCAGATCCTGTATTGCATCCTCTTGGCTAGGAGGGTTAAGAAATTATCTTCAATGCACTATAGGAGTCTCCTGAATTCCCTAAATCTTGCTGTGCTACTTTTTCCACATGTGTCAGGGTGGTTGTAATCTCCCAGTAGAATGAAAGCTTGAGAGCATGAAGTCTCCTGTAGCTGGAGGAAGGCTTCATCAGTAGGCTTTCTTTGATCAGGTGGCCTGTAGTACACAGCAACCACAAGGTTCCTTTTGCTGACTTTTATTCCCACCCACAAGCTTTCAACCTGTTCGTGGCTACTCTTCAAAGATAGCTTTTCACACTCTATCCATTTCCTGACATAGAGGGCAATACCTCCACCCCTCCTTTGTGGTCTGCCCCTTCTGAACAGCCTGTAGCCATGACTCCAGTCATGGCATTTGTCCCACTGAATTTCAGTAACATCAATCAGGTCACAGATTCCTAGCAGCACGGTATCTTCCAACCTTTCCTGCTTGTTGCCCAAACTGTGTGCATTTGTGTAGATACACTTGTGTATACTAATGTACAAGAAATAGAGAGCCTATAGTCCTAATTTCATTTTCTCCACATATGTTTACATGCATAAGATGATAAATAGATGCTCTGGCTTATTTTGCTTCGTATTACTGTCATGTTAGTGTTGTTATAATGATAATTAAGAGATTCCACCAACATACAGGTTCTCTCAAGTTTTTTATGCACTGAGACAGTTACATTTTGGCCAATGGCCTGGCTTTCCCTCAAGGTTGCATGAGGTGGACTGCAGTGTGTGAACAATGGAATGATGTGATCATGCTTATTTCAACCTATTGCAGTAAAACGTGTACTTTCTTTCTACAGTTGATTGGAGACGGGGGGGTGTTACATAAAGGAAAACAAACAAGTAAACCTGAATCCAGATTTGATTCACCATCTGAAGATTTATGAGCTCATGTACCTGACAGAAATTTGTCACTAGGAGAGCTAAAGCTTCAGAATAAAACTGGAAATAACACTTTCATATCTAAAATTCCTACACTGAGTAACTGGCACTCTCTTTCATAGCCTGTCTAGTAGCAGAATAAATTCTGAAACTGAAGTGATGATTTAAGTTGATTATATAATTCTTATTCATGTAATTTCTTACAAGCCACTGTTGTGCTTTGAACTTAACAGCCACTTATCCCATCCCAAAACAAGAAGTAGTGAATTAAGCTTATATATAGCTCAGAAGCAAATGTGTGATCCTTGTGGAATGATAGGTGAATGTAAACAGTGAAGATGCTTGTTTGCTGCTAGTGTTCAAACTGCTCAATGTTAGCTTGGGAATATTGTGCCAACTGTAGCGATGAACATTTCTGTAGCTCAAAGGAACACTTCACAGCGATGCCCTTATCAACACATTGAAAGGGTTTCACCAGAACTCTTTTGTCAGCTCCCTAACAAAACTTTCTATCACCCAATGCTCTTTGTTGAGATGGACATCTATAAAACTGACAGGAAAGAAAACAATGGCTTTATTCCCTTCTGTATGTATATATAGATCATGGTGTTTCTGGCAATTCTCCCATGCCATCTCACCCTCTTATTGATGTCTCTGTCTTAGAGACAAGTGTTATCTGGTGCTGTGTTGGGTATTATTATTTTTATTAAGATTATAAAAAATATTTTATGAAAACAATCCAATTTTTTTTTTCTCTCTTGATCTAAACACTTTGGTGTCTGGAGGAAGAGAAATCTGGATTTTAAGCTCTGATGAGATAATATATCTAGTATGCTTTTAAATAGATCTAGTGTCAGGCTTACGGGGCTCCTGCACTATAAATCATAACCCAGGATAGATTCCCCTAGTCTACAAATTGGTGTCTGCTAAGTTTTTGCAGTTCTCTTTCTCATTTGCTCCGTGATAGAAATCAATTGTACAAAATCATTAAACTTCCCTTTCTCTCAAAGAATCACCACGAAAACCTCAAGTCTCTTGTTTATGAAAGCTGATTCTTAAGCTTTTTTAATTGTCACTGGGCAATGGCCACAAGCTGTGATAAAAAAACACTACCTTTCAGCTATTGAATATTTGCATCCTCAATTCTTCTGCTTCTTGATCTAAACAGACTATGATGAAGATGTAAAAATTACTTTCCAGCCATTCTATTTTTTTTATCCCAACTGAAAAAGAAGTCCTTTCTAAGGCACAGGAGAGTTTTTGGAAGACATAAGCTAAAGGTTCCTGAGGATATTTATATAATTTTTATTTATTTACGTTAAATGAGAATTGATGGAAGAGACATGAAGTTTTCCTCTCTTCCTTAAACTTGTGTTTTGGTTGTGTGACAGTCTTTGCACAGGGAGAGACTTTCATTTCACATCTTCATATATTTTTCTGCTTACTCATTCATAGCTTTATGATCTCTCTCCTAGAGAAACTGATAGGGACATTGAGCTAATTATAATTCCATGAGAATGATGTGCACTCCGAAGTGCTGTACTACAGAAAGTATTAAGCTGAGTTAGTTAGTTAGTTAATTACACAGTATTATGTTGTTTGTCAAAGTCAAAGCAACTTGTGAAAATTCATCAGTTCCAATGAAGTTTAAGAAGGTCCGTAAATGAGGCTCTGGAATCTTGTGTCATTTCTGTTGAGAGAGGGAAAGAATAGGAAAGCTTAAAGCTAGCCTTTCAAATCTGAAAGTAGGCTTTTTGATTTAGTTTTATTTTGTCTGAGAACTTTGGTTTTGCCTCATCCAGAAACTATATTTCCTGAAACCTCAAAAGCTGTCAAAGCTGAAGTTAACATCTTTGAGTCATCTTAGTTTTCAAAATCGATATAAAATGGGCTCTGAAACAAGTCCTCAGTGGAATACAGCTGAAGTGCTATATAAAAATTACTATTCTCCTGTATTAACAAGCAGTTTTCTCAATTACACCACAAAATGAGTCCGTAACATCAAGTGATCTAACATCAATGAAATGTAGTTCTGTGAAACCACTGATGGGTTGAAATTGAGACTTTAATGAATCAGTATAGGTGCTGTATCAGAATTTGTTCAGCATAGAAAAGCTGTAGTTGTTGTAAGGACCAAAGGCTGGGGTTTATAAAAGAGCACCCCAGTTTGTCTTCTGGACTTTTCCTGTGAGGCCTAACAGAAAAAAAATCTTCGAGACTCCTTCTCATACACTTCTTTTTTTTTTTTAACAAGTCCTTGTCATAAATCATTCTGTCAAGAGATCGTGAAAGAAGTTAACTTTGAGATGGAGGAAAGTTATTCTGGTTATTCTACTCAATTTGATGACAAAAACATAAGCAAGGGTGACACACCAGTGTGTCAAGAGGAAGCCCTAAGGAGAGATTGAAAAATGGTCCTTGTGAAGACAAAATGGGTCCAAGCACTGCATAGCAGAAGTATGACCAGTGACTCTGGTGGAGGGGTTTGCTGGTACTTGCCAGCAAGCTGGAGGAGGAGCAATGTGTTTTCAGGGTGACCACAGAAGACTGGTGGATTGGTTTACACGAGCACCACGTCTGGCTTTGGATGACTGCCACGGTCAATCCCCGGTGTCAAATCCTGCCCTGCAGGATACCAGCAGCCTGGTGAAAAGAAGGATCTTGGTTTCAATTACTCTCCCTTACTCCAAACTCAAGGGAAATTAATGGCATTTGTCCAGAATTATCTTTAAGAGACCATCCTTATTAAAGCTAAGTGAGAACTTTTCCCCTTCTTATCTTTAAACACCTCAGTTTTAGTAAATAAAACTAATCATGAGTTTTTCTGGTGTTATCAAATAAGCATATATGTGGCTGAATGATACACTGCCTGTCATTTTATCTCAGTTTAAAACACAATATGTTTTCTAACCCTATGATGTTCCCTTTTGTTTTTCATAATTAGAAAAAATGTTGGCATTTAGACTCACCACAGTTTCAGATATCAAAAAATTGGCCATTTCATGTAAAATCTCTAGCTCACTAATTAGTTTCTAGAGCTGGAATAAGGTGCTTATAAACCATTTAAGTGTAACAAATTAGCATTATACAGAAAATGCCATTGACTAGGCTATTGACTGAGTTAAAGTACTCTTTAAAAACTTTGCAAAATTGAAAAGTAGCAGCTTTATAAATTTCAGATCTTCTGAAAAAGAATGGGGTTGTTTCTATCTTGTAATTTGAGCTAAAGCAGAATTAGTTTTTTAACTTTTCAGCTAAATCTCATTTAAGTAACTTCATTTTCTGAATATTAATTTCATGTTTTTCAGACAGTGTCTGTTCCTAGAAGTGATAACATTTAAAATTAATGATTATCACCAAAGTAACAGGGTATTAGTATGCAGAAAACCATTGTTTATACTTATTTCCATGGATACCAGGTCTATAGTTGAGTTGATGTAATCCTGTAAGTCAAAGGGGTGAAAAAGGATCACACCTGCATGGAGGGGCAGACAGCATTGTTGACACAAAACTGGCCAACAGATTATTCCATTCCATACATGTCATACTCAGTATAAAACTGAGGGATCATGAAGGTCAAACTCTAATTTTCATTGACCAGTCTTTAATAAAAATCTTATCCATCCTTTTGCCCCTGATCCCTGAATCCAATTCCTAAATTCAAATCCCATCTGCCACTGAGTTCAGCCCAGAACCTTTCCCTATGTCCACTCTGCAGCATCAGTGGCTGTTGTATAGTCATTGGTAGGGGTTCAATTTCATATACTTCTATATATTTTACTATTTTCTTATTGACAGTATTTTCCCTTTTATTATTATTATTTCATTAAAGCTGGTTTAGTTTTAGTTTCCAACCCAGAAGTCTCTTTCTTATTTCCTTCTCCCCTTTCCCTGGAGAGGGGTGGATTGGGATCAAGTTTAGTTGCTGACCTGGCTAGGGCACCAGCTGAACTGTGACACATTCCTAAGTCTATTTACTGATATCTTTGAATAAGTACCTTCTAATTATTTTTCCTCCAATGTCAAAAGTAATGCTTGCAATGAAAGTGTGAAAGCCATGGAAAAAGATAGCCAAATAAATTCCTGAATGGTGTTTGAAATAAACCCATTTGCAGCAGAGAACTCACCTAATCATAAGGACATTTACCTCTGGTGAAAATTGTAGCTGTTAGACAATTTCAATTACTCTTAACTATCTAAGGTACCAAACCAGCAGATAGCAACACATATATTTGACTTCAGACAACCTCATTACTGTGTTGAAGCCATAGGAAAGCCCAAATGTTTGCGTAGCTGGGACATAATTAGGCATGTCCTATTTTCATTTGCATACAGCCACACAAATGTACAAAGTAAGCGCAAAGTAGGCATAAAAATGAATAGATCTGAAAATCAGTATTTTACCCCCACCCACTTCAGATTTATTTAGTCCCGGTATAAGTAGCTATACCGGTCAAAAGAACAGCTGGTTCAGGTCTGTTTAACAAAATTGGGTGACTTGGGCCTGTAAAGGACAGCAATATGTTTTGTAAAAAGAAAAAATGAATCTGCCAAACTCATTTATATTTACTTCATGTTTATAACTCATAGGCCAAGTTCTGGGGCATCTACAGCCTGTGATCTCAGAGAAGGCAATGGGAATGCCAGATATGTACAGAGAAAGAACATGAAATCAAATCTGTGCCAATATCTTATGGTTAACTTGTAGGTTATGACAACATTTGGAGCCATAGTTTTACCATCAAAGTGAGAGAACAAGTAGATTTGTCGTAAAATTATAAATTGATAGTATGATTTGGGTTAGAAGGGTCTATACAGATCATCTAGCTCCACCTACCCCTCCCCACCATTAGCAGGGACACCTTCCACTAGATCAGGTTGCTCAAAGCCTCATCCAACCCAGCTTTGAACACTTCCAGGGATAGGGTACCCAGGATTTCTCTGGGTAGCCTGTGCCAGTGCCTCATCACCTTCACAGTCAATTTTTTTTCCTAATATTTAGTCTAAACCTACTCTGTTTCAGCTTAAAACTATTACCCCTCCTCCTATCACTGCACTCTCTGATAAAGAGCCCTTCTCTCCATCTTTCCTGTAGGCGCCCTTTAATTACTGGAAGGCTGCTATAAGGTCACCCCAGAGCCTCCTCTTCTCTGGGCTAAACAGACCCAAATCTTTTAGACTTATTGTTTCACATGAGGGGCAACAACATTATCTAGTTTTGTCAAGAGTGGCTAATCTTTTCAAATGTATCCTAAATGGAATTCTCACAATATGCGTATCATCATATGTAATACAAACTAACCATAAATGACTGGGTGGCTAATATCTTAATAAATTCAAATATAACTGGTTATTAGTTATAGTTGTTTGGGATGTGGTGAAATGATGTACCTAGAAACAATCTTTTTTTGAATTCACAGATTCCTTCAGACTTCATAATCCTTGAAACTATCGGTCAACCCACATAAATGGTCAGATACAATTCAGTCTGCATCTTGAGAAAAAAGTGTGAGAAATTTCTGTAACGTCAATACACTATTGGGGTTTTTTTTCAGTTTCACTTCTTTTCTCCTGCTATTGAATTAAAACAGGACAGACTCCAGTTTCATTCATTTTATTTCTGACTTTTCAACCTCTACTTAGCCATAGCTCCCAACAGCACTACAACAGATCTTTCAGATTATCAGTAGTGTAGAGAAGAAGACTTCTCCACTGCAACCTTGAAAAAAATTAGCTTCAGTTTGTCAACTCAGAGTTACATTGGAATAGATGAACAGAATTTTTCATTTGCTGAACAAAAGACTCAGCATAAAAATAGCTCGAGTCAAGCCAAAGTGAAAAAAACTCTGCTTCCATTTTTAATAAAAAAAAAAAAAAAGAAAAAAACCCTTGTATTTAAATTAAAATTCATTATCTCCTTTCCTTTGGAGTGGATGCAATGCTTTTATCTATTTAAAAATGATGGTGATCTCACAGTGGAAATTCTCCTTAGGAAAAAAAGCTAGGCCTAAAACATTTTGTTTCTTCATCTTAAAAAATCCAAAGCTGTCATCAGGATTTATTTTGCTGCCAAATATATGAATAATGTGAAGTTGTTTTGCTAAGCAAAGTTACTTTTCTAAAAGTTAAAAAGGATCTCCCTATCTCCCTTTCAAAAAATAGTTTAGTGACTTGTGTTGTCCTTGTTGCACTCGCGGAAGATTATCATCAGAGATTTTTCTTCTGTCAGTGCCAGTAGAAGAAATTGTATACAACAAAGGAAAAGTAAGTACACCTAATCCATCTAGTTCCTATTTAGATAGCCCAGGATATGATCTATTTTCACTTCTGTTCATCTTAAATACCAAAGGCAGATCATCCTACTTTTTATTTCTGGCTAGTCCTTTGATGGAGAGGCTTGCTGCATATGGAGACTGTGGTCTACATCAGGGTTAGCTCTGGTGTCTTTCACTACACTTGCTCTCCCTTCTCAGATAACAGCAGCTTTTTTTCCTTTCTCTAGGAATGTTTACTTCTCTTGGGAGTGATCAGCTTATTTCCTGAGCCATAAAAATACATTAGTCTTATCAGCATTTTCCTGTGTGAACATCAACAGGGAAATAATATGTGCGAGGAACTTAATTATTCATTAGCTTATGGCCAGCTTCTTCATACAGCTTCCGCTTTTATAATTATCACTTCAGTTGATACAATAATAATAAGCCAATAATATTGTGCCTAAAACAACTCCTCTATGAAAGAGGTAGAAGCAGATGCTTAGATTAGATAGCTGGCAGATTTCTGAATTTTTTCTTCTGTTGTGTGGAAATCCCTGGGTAGGGATATTCAATTTAAGTCATATAACTTATCTTTCCTTAAATTGCACCCCGTCTGCGATTTAATGCCAGGAAACCCATTCAGAAGAGTTCATCATTTGTCTACAAGAAGAAATCATTTTCCTCTGTTGAGTTTCTGAAGCTTAAAAATATATTCCCAGAACAGGTCCAGCAGCATACAGCGTGAATTTTTTAATGCACTTTTAAAATAGCAAACGAGATTCTGTTGACTATACTGTGCACTCTACTTTTCTTCAAATCACATGTGAATATGAAGTTTCTCAGCTCTTTTGTTTGTTTGTTTTGAACAGAATCACAATTACATGTGAATTTCACAACACGTTCAGTTTTTAGATTTCATGAAGTAGTCACTGCTGATAGCTTATCTGATAGATCATGTCGGTTCTACTGTTTCTTTTACATTGCTCTGGTTTTGTACTTTCTGTATTAAAAGTGTGTGTATGTATAGAATACATGTATGTGTGTACATACATACATACATATAGATTTACTAGCAGTTCTTATAAGCATTCTATGGTAGTGACCTATTTGTCTAAGCAGTAGGACTGTATGGTCAAATAATGGTAATATCTAGATTTGTTCTCTGTCCAGGCACAAGATAGTGAAATATTTTCAGAAAGTTTAGATAAAATGCACCTCCTAATATTTTACTCCCTGTTCATTGTACAGTACTTAAGAGGTTATTAGAAAGAGGACAGACATCAGTTGTTTGCTGGGCATTTGACTGGAAGAAATCGGCTAAATTTGCAACAAATAGTAATCAGGATAGGGACTGGGAAAATAAAATAAATAGGATGAATCTCTGAAAGAGGAGCTATGGAAATGTTGCTAAATTTCTTTCTTTAAGAGTTAGTAGAATATGCTGTGAAAAAATTGTCAGCTATGGTCCAGATACACCTGATCCTTTTTCAGAACGAGGAAAGTGACTCTACGGTATACTGCAGTTCTTTGTGGACACACAGTATTTGCATGAATGGTTATCTAAGATCATTTATGCAAACCACCATCATGTCCCTGGCTTCTACTTCTTACATAGAAAATGTCTTGCTTAATTGTGATTTTAATCATCCATAATTGATAATCTAAATTTAGAAAGTACCATTCTGAAGAGTTCACTGATTTGAGGCATGTAACTGTTTGGGGTCTCACTTTAAGGCAATGATCCTGTGGTTCTCGGAGAGATCTGAACTTTCAAAGTTGTTGGGACTTCTCTAATATCTCAACTTGATCAGAACTTCTGAAAAATCAGGGTTTCAGTGTTACATAGAGGTAACACCTCCCATTAAAGACCTACTTGCTTTTAAATGCCTAGTTGATGTGCCCGCTTCTCTCTGGCTCTTACCTGAAGGCCAATGAAAAGGAGTCTTTCCATTTTTTCGCTTGACATTGTGACACAGATGAAACTACGTGATTATTAAAGCATATTTTGAAAACTGGTCTGTGTTTTTCATAGGGAGTTCGAGCATATCTGTATGCTCTAAAATACTGTAGTATGTGACTGAAAAGAAGGAGGAAGAGAAAATCTAGACAGACTATTCAGGTACATACGGAATATAAAAATTTTATTGTCGTCTGATCTGTTCAAAGGAGTTAACAGACTTGTGCAGGTTATCCCAGAGCACTGTATTCCTAGGAATATAAAAATATCATAATAGAGTTAAACAAAAGACAGAAGTCATTGGGCTTTTTGAACTAGCTATTTTGTAATTAAAAGTGTCATTCAAGAGAAATATGTTGGTTAATAATTTCATCTCCCCTAATGAACCTCCTTTCTCATCACATTAATAATTTTAGTTTCTTCCAAGTAAAAAACAATAGAAAAGTTGCTTAAAATAAAACCCATAATGCAGCCCTTGAGTTAGAAAGTCTCAAAGCACCAAGAAAATCAAAATACCTGTTGTCATCTGTGGTAGTTCTGCTGTTTACAGCCAATATGATCACTCCAGGCTTGATGTGTCAATAGTATTATGATGTAGTGATTAGGCAGTAGGGATATTAAAGTTCAACAGATTTATTGGAATATGTTCTGCATGAGGAAGCTTATACTCCCTCTGATTCCTAAAACCTGGCTTTTCACATGATAAGATTAGTGACAAACTGGTTATACTTCATCATCATATGAAAGTAGATGCCTATTATTAATACAGCAGCCTGTTTCTTCTCATTCACAGTAATTCTAGTGATATGATGCATTCTGTCTCTGTCTAACGTTTTTCTAAGGAATCATTACTCTATGGGAGAAATCATATCACAGCAAAATACTCTCAGTTTGAAGGCAGCTGTCTTGAACCTAATTTCCACCACACATTACAGAGGACATTGAATATGAAGAGACATGTTAGTTAATTTCCCAGATAGGCAATTTCATTTAGAAGAAAGAGCAGAAGCAAGTGGAAATAGGATAAGAAAGGGTGAGAAAAGGTCTTGCCTGCCCCTATAGTTATGAGGAATAGTTACAAAATGCTCATCCAAAATCATTAGCAAAACCCTTAAGTCTTTTAAAAGATTCTTCCAATCACAAGTGTGCAGCCTAGATCACAAAGTGCTCATTGTATATTCAGCTGCCGTAAGTTGTCTAAGCGCTATTCACACTGGGAAAACACATATTTAAAACATCATATAAAGGTGGTCTAAAAATTGATGTTTCATAAGAAAATTGCATCATTTTCAGAAAAAAAAACACCCCAATTTTCATTTTTTTTATTTTTTAACACATAGCTCTTTGGTATGTCGAACAGTACTAGGAAAATGCAGAGAACTTTTGAGTATATGGTCATTTCCTATAAAATCCTATATTTCAGTAAAGCATTCAAAGTTTCATGCAGTGGTCTACATTACTTTCTGACTTCTGGGCTGATCGACATCTTTGGTTGTAGGTATTTCTCTAATGAGTCAAATCTTATGAATTTTTAAGATTGACGTTTAAATATCAAAGACTCAATTTTTTTTTTAAATTCTCTTCAATCCTCTTTACGTTCCTATAATTTTTTTCTTCTGATTTCTCAAGTATATACATAGCATTGAAGAGCATCTAAAAGGACCACACTTGCTATAAGAATAGGATGCACGATACAGGAGGCAAATACTGAATGGGAAAGAAAGATATATGATTTGACTCAAGCTTCTGTATAAGCAAGCCATTTTTTTCTTGCAGTGTAGGGTAAGAGACAGAAGTGTTGCTGCCAGCAGAAGGAGTGTTCCCTCAAATGAGCAGTGCACGTAGACAGGTCTGCAATACTTTCAGTTTTCGTTGCAGCTTGTACAACTTGTTCTGCCTGTGAATAAAGGAACACAGGTCAGCTGAAAGATTGGAAAGAAAAGGATGTTTCGGGCAGTGATTTTGTGATGTTGTACTTGAAAGCATGTCTGCTGGAATGAAAGCATATTATTTCCATGTTGTTTACCAAATCAGTGCCTAAGAGGACTACTTCTCAATTGCACTTCTGCGCCTGAATGGAGTGTTCCTCTGTGCCAAACCTTGTTGGTATTACATCCATACGGTTACAAATTCTGAAGCTCCTGCAACTCCTTTTCCATAATGTACTTTTTCCACCCTCCCCCACAACCTTATAAACAGGTTTTCTTTTGCTCTCATGAGCTATTTGTGAATTTATACATAAGAAGCCCTACTCCTACATTTTATTTGGGTTTGTAGGCACTTTGGTTACTTGATTGACAAAGAATATGAAGGTGGAGGTGTGCGATGCATCCAGTGTCAGTATTATCACATTACCTTACAGAGTCCTATACAAACATAAATTATCGGATCAGAAATAGAAGTGAGAACAGTCCTGATGTTCTTCAGAGATTTCAGAAATACTCTAGTGGGTTTGGTTGTAATTCAGCCAGCTGAAAATGGCTGACTGGACTGAGAAAGTACTGCAGTGAGGAGGAAAATAATTTTTTGGCAGTGATCCTGCTGCTGTAATTTAACACAGATATGAGTGACTAGAACTCAGCCAATTCACAGAAACATATTCGATATTTTCTTCAAAATGATATATCATAAATTCAGTTTACGAAAAGACCAGCAACTTTTTCCCCCCAAAATATGTCAAGAAATTACAGAAAATATTAGTCAAATGTATTATCTACTTTTTACCAACTCTGTAAGTTAAAATGAATGCTAGAAATTAAACCCTTTTAAAAATTCTTGTTTCTTGTTGCTGCTATTAAAAAAAATGTATTTTTTAAATTATTTTTCTTATTAAACACCTGTTTTTCTGTAAAATAGAATTTTACAATTTAAAGATGAAAAGAGCCTAGTGGAGGAAAAAGTTTCTGAAAGTCATGCTCTGTGCCATCAGATCAAAACCCTTGTATCTTCTTTTTGCAAGCCAGGTTTTGATGTCTGGGGTTTTGGGGCCGGGGTTGAGTTGTTTTTTGTTAAGTTACTCTGTAACCCAGAAAGCCTAGATCACAGGTCTAGCTATGTCAATCACTGGCCAGTGTGAAATTACTCATGGTGTGCAGGCAGGTGGGGAAGAATTTCCACAGAAACGAGATACCCATATTGTTATTAATACATTTTCCACCTCTTTTTCCAAAGACTGACAGAGCCATAGCTGTCTGCATACCTGAGCAGGCTGTGTAAGTGCCAAAAGCACAGCAAACTTGCAAAGTTTGAGAAAGGATGTAATCATCCTTCTTCCTGGGTGTATATTTTCCCCCCAAGAGCTTTCAAGCTATCCATGTTCTTCTAAAAATAAACATGTCTATGAGCAATGCAGCAATACCTTTACTGCTGGAGACAGGAATGAGTGCCCAAAGGCAAATGAACCCTCTAAGCTACTGACACAACGCACTTTTATAACTGGTGAAAGGAGGCACCTCCTTTCCCCTAAAGTTTGACCCATAGGTAAAAAAGAATCAAATATACTGTTTTATAAACAGAAGTGACATTCCAATGAATAACTAAGATGAAAGATGATCAAATCAATTAAAAAATTAAAAGTGAGGAAAAAATATCTTTAATTGCGATTGAAATTAATATTGCACGTGGTAGATAACATAAATCAAGATGACACAGAAAACACTTGTTACAGGGCAGGCAATGCCTTCTTCGACTTCAAAATGGTTCAACTCTGTTTTAAAACAGAAAATATGACTGCTAGCAGGACCAGTTCCTGCAGAAGCAGATATATATGCTGCATAATTGATGAAGAAGTGACATTACCTTTCTAATCTGTGTAAGTCTCATATAGCTGTCAAAAGCTTTGTAGGAAAGTCATAATACAATTGGCGTGCAAATGAGGTGGGAGCTGATTGACTTAGGACACAGAAAACAAACTGCCTTTTTCTGCCTATTCCTTCCCCATCCTATTACCAGCAGTCAGACTCAATCCTTTGCTCTTCCAAGGTCTTTCTAAAAGTGTCTCTATTCAGACCCCTAATTTTTACCTCTCTGCACTCTCCACTATTATCACATCCACTTTTAAAATGTATTGATTTTATAAAACAACAACAAAAAAAATCTCCACTACATGATTCTCCGATTTTATTTTAATTTGTTTTCATTTATTTTAATTTATTTTTGGTTTTAAAACTGTAAATTCAGGCACTGTGTTACTAGCCCATAGAAGAACCAATGCCTCTTTTATTTCAGGCTCTGGCCTTAGATGACATCTTATTATTCAGCATGCGAGAATGTGTAAGTAACATCAAACCAAGCAAGTTTCTTGTTCTATGCAGCTCAGTATAGTGTCTCTATGTAGGATGTTACTACTCCTTGTATGAACTCATAGCATTAGCTTATCTATCTCAGCTTCTCAGTAAAAAATGCTTGCTTCCTCCCTGGATGAAATCTACGATGCTGAAGCATCCTCTTGAAAAACTTATTTGTCATACGAGTGGCAAATGCCGATTTGTGTATGCATGAGCGATATATCTGAGCAAATTTTGGTTGCTTTGATTTCAATGTAGTGATCATTTAAAAGAACAGCACTGCTCCAGTTATTGTTTGAGTGGTTTTAGGAAGGACAGAAGAATCTGGTTTTGGAATCTTTCTTTTCCAATTTTTGCTCAGATCGAGGTACTCTGCAGACATTTAAAACAAGAAGCCTAGCTCTACTGTCATAGCTTGTAACACACATTTGTGGTTATTCATTGCCTTCATTATTAATCATTATCACTTGTTTAGTACGTAAAATGCACTGTGTGTTTTAAAGATTCATCAAAACACACAATTTTCCAGTTGAAGGGTCAGGCTGGGCTGTGTCTGCTTACAGTGTGTAGCTGTAACTCTGGTTAGGGCTGTATTTGGCACAGCCAATTCATAGCGTGAATTCCAATGTGCAGGTATCACAGCAGGCAGTCCTATCAGGGACAAAGGAAAACTGCCTTTGGAAATTCCCTCCACCCTTTCTTACTCTATTTCGGTCGGGTGTTTTCTCCCAAGATACTCAGTGGGACTGTTTTTTCTTTTCATTCATTTCATACAAGGGTAAAATAATAAACAGCTCTTTAATTTAACAGCTTTTTATTTTGTGTGTGTATGTTGCTCATTTCTAACAGAGGTAATGGCAAAGTGGGATCTGCTACAGTGACTACAGCAAATCTACTTGAAAAGTAATCTGCTACTCAGTTGGGGAAGCACAGGACATTCATGCTGTCCAGCAACTTGGTTATAGAGTTCTTAGTCTGTGTTTTCCCAAAACATTTCCAGATCTTCCTGATTTTGTATCCCAGACAGCCCTACTTAAAACACACTCATGACTATCAAGTTCGTCTTTGCATAAGTGTGAAATAAGTCGTATGAAACATACTGCCATCATATTATATTGTTGGATAACATTTTATAAATCATGTACTAAACTGCGGTAATAGTCAGCTGCAGGTAAAGTGTAAGGAAATGTGCATTATCAGGACTGTAGATTTAGGGTTGCATTTGTTTAAGTTTTAAGAACAATTTCTTTTGTCACTTTAAGCATTGTTAATTGCTGCTCTTCAGTCCAACCGCATGATGGGCTCTCAGAAATTCTAATAATGAAAACAAGTAAAATTATTCCTCTTCACTTCTTTCTTCCATATTTGGATACAAAATGTTGCACAGAGTTTCATATTTATACATGATTATTCCTTTGTGACAGCCAGGCTGTTCAATTATTTAGTAAAATGCCTATAAAACTGTGATTTAATGATTATGTATTCTCCTTATTTCCAGGAAGACAGTTGTCTTAGTGATAGGAGATTAAATAACAATCAGCCTGTGCTGCAAATGGACCATAGAATTTGAATCTTTCATGTAGCTGCTAGGATGCATATCACATCTTTAAATAAGACTGAAGGACTGAACAGACGTATTGTACCAATATACAAAGGGTTTAATTATGTGCTTGGCTTTTAGAGATGTTTCAATAATATATTATAAAGAGCATTTTAGCAAGAAAAGCACTTGCAAGTAGCTTCAATTGTTTCAGAACTGTTAATATATGTTAGACCATCTGTTGGTGACACCACACAAGAAAAAGGAGCTGCTCCATTTTGACTCTGTGGGTTCCTGAAACAGTAAAGCAGAGACACTTGTTTCAGATCGGGAAACAAAGACATGCTGAAAAAAATCCTGAAAGGAAAGATGGAACTAGAATCTAAGTCTCTCATACTGCAAGTTATAACTAGAGTTAGAAGGCAGGAGATTTCTCAACAAATGTGCCACAATTACACAAAACAGGCCTGGTGCTTCACGTACTAATTTTATTTTTGCTTCAAACATAGTATGAAATGCAGTGGACCACTTCATTGGAAGCTACAGATGTAAATGTCTTGTTTGGATATGCCACATTATGAAACCAAACATGTTTGCTAAAAAAGAAGTTTACTTAAAAAAAACCCAAAAAATAAAATCAGGTGACCTTAAAAAATCAGAACCGACAATAAGACTGCCAGAACGTTTATTTCCATTTTGGTGTAACCAGAAAAACATCTCTATGGGAATGTTTTTGAAGAAGTCCAGTCTTTGAAGTCAATAGTAGAAAGGACTTAATTATTTTTGTCTGCATTGCAAAAAGTCTGCTTTGAAACAGCACATTCAGTCTGGTGACTTACTGCATTACATTTAAGCTCTTCATTCTTGCTTTCCAAGTTCAGCAGAATTCCACAGAGTTGTCCACAGCTCTGCTTCAGTTTAATTTTATCCTCACTTCTTTACTGCCTTCATTTACTCTTAAATTTCTCTCTCCATGTGCCTTCTTTTCCTAAGAACTCATTTTAGCTTAGCTGATTTGTGAATTATTCCTCCGAGGCTGTGTGTACTCTCTACCTTTGCTTGTGTGTGCAGTTAAATTTAGACAAATTCCAGTGTATTGTGCTGTCGTCTGAGTAGGGATCTGTCTTCTGGGAAGCTGTAAAATGCAATGCACTCGTACAATTGTGGCACAGATAATGACTAATACTAAAGGAATAAAGTAGGATAATTTTAAAATAGCATTGAGTTGGAACTAATCCAAACTGCATGGTTGATTGAAACAAGTTAATGATGCTCATCAATATCAGTCCTTCTTAGTCATTTTCCCCTCCAGGTTGTTATAGGTATTTGAGCTTGTATCCAGACATTATGACTTAAGGTAGTTTGTGTTTGAGAAGGAGCAAGATGACTGTAGAAGGTGTTGAAGAAGCCATGTGTATGCCTTAGACAAGTGGTCTTATTTTTCACCTTTGTTTCAGGTGCTAGTTTATTTCTGTGCAGCTAGGTAGAGGCTTATTCTCTATTCATTTTTGCTTAAGTCTCCTTCTGGGAGAAGGGACAATGTGCTATGCTGGCAATTATGAAACTCCAGGCAACTATTGTGAGGAATATGATTTTTGCAATCCATTTATTAAAGGCTTCACATTTTAGTCTCTCAGGTCAATTAGCCTGTCCACCTCTCCTTAATATAAACTCTATGACCTTCCCCAATCATTTCACATCTAGAGACCATTTGAACCAGTTTATTTTGTCCTTACAAAGAGAAAGATCAGCATAAAATATCTAGTGCTTTCTTACTGTCTATTTATCTGGTCTTGAGTTCACTGAATAGTCAGTATTCAGCTCTTTCCTCTGGGATTAAAAGTTAAGAGGAGAGAATACCCCTTTTGTAAGAAGCAAGCTTTGAAAACTCACTTGTAAGTGTATTGCTGATTGATTTGGAGCAATGAGACTAACCAGCCAGGGCTGCCAGACATCTCTTTTTCCCTTAATAGAATCATAGAATAGTTAGGGTTGGAAGGGACCTTAAAGATCATCTAGTTTCAAACCCGCTGCCATGGGCAGGGACATCCCACTAGATCAGGCTACCCAATGCCCCATCCAACCTGGCCTTGAACACTTCCAGGGATGGGGCATCCACAACCTCCCTGGGCAAACTGTTCCAGTGCCTCACCACTCTCATGGTGAAGAAAATCTTCCTAATGTCTAACCTAAATCTGCCCCTCTCCAATTTATAGCCATTCCCCCTGGTCCTATCCCCACAAGCCTTTATGAATAGCCCCTCTCCATCTTTCCTATAGGCCCCCTTCAGGTACTGGAAGGTCACTGTAAGATGTCCTCTGAGCCTTCTCTTCTCCAGGTTGAACAAGCCTGACTCTCTCAGTCTGTCCTCATATGAAAGGTGCTCTAGCGCTCTGATCATCTTTGTAGTCCTCCTCTGGAGCCATTCCAACTGCTCCATACCCTTCTTACATTGAGGATTCCAGAACTGGACACGGTATTCCAGATGAAGTCTTACAAGAGAGGAACAGAGGGAACTCGACCTGCTGGCCACGCTTCCTTTGATACAGCCCAGGACACTGTTGGCCTTCTGGTCTGCAAGTGAAAATTGCCGGCTCATGTTGAGCTTCTCATTGACCTGCACCCGCAAGTCCTTCTCTGCAGGGCAACTCTCAAGCACGTCACCCCCATTGTGTACTGAAAACAGGGATTGCCCCGACCCAGGTGCAGGACGTTACACTTGGCCTTGTTGAATCTCATAAGGTTCACACAGGCCCACTTCTCCAGCCTGTCCAGCTCCCTCTGCATGACATCCCGTCCTTCTGGTGTGGCAACTACACCACTCAGCTTGGTGTCATCCTCAAACTTGCTGAGGGTGCACTCAATCTCACTGTCAATATCATTGATAAAGATATTAAACAGCACTGGTCCCAGTACGGACCCCTGAGGGATACCATTTCTCACGGATCTCCATCTGGACTTTGACCCATTGACCACTACACTTTGAAGAGAGAATTCATTTTTTTCTCCCTAGTGTATGGATATTCTTCCAATTGCACCATGAGATCATACATACTATTTTTGGTGACTCATTTTCAGAGTTTGTTTATTAAAAGAATTGACGTCTTTCACTTAATTTTAGCTGTAAGCCACATCTTCTGCTGTTGTGTCTTTGACTTCTGGCCCTAACATGACAGCAGTGAAGACTGTCTATCACAAAGTAGCTCCTATAGGATCAGAAGTTGATGCTTATAGATGGGCATTCCTTTTTTTCCTTTTTTTTTTTTTCAAGCATGAGTCATATATGAAAAAAAGGTAAAAAAAGGAAAATTACTTAAAACTTATGTATTTCGGTTTTGTACATGGTGGTGATAAGAGAAAACCAACAGCTGGTCCCTGGGCTCAGCTGCATACATCTGGGAGAGGTCTCCCAGAGTGGACAAAGACCAGGGGCTGTGAAACAAGAAGGCTTCTCCTCTGCCTACCAATGAGGAAAGATGAGGCTGTAGTGACCACATTCACAGCTGCTGCTAAATGGCTCCCCCCCAGCCAGGTATCCAATTTGGTGACGACTAGTACAAACCACTGGCAATGAGTCAATGATCTGTAGAGAGGTAATTTCCAAGCTTCTCATCCATCGGATGTGCCTTGCTGTGGTTTTTACACAAACATATTTGGTCACAATGTGTTGGACACGTATCACCAAATGCTATTGAAATACTGAACTAATTACTGGTTGTGTACTTTGATATTGGTCCAATTTGCATTATTGTGACAAGTGCCAAAGATCTTGCTAAGCTTTCGAAGACTATGAAAGCAGTAATTTTTCCTGCCCATCTAGAATAGCAGGAGGATTTCCACTTCAAATTGTTCAACATTAACTCTGTTTGAGAAGGCTAAGCAGTTTAAGTAAGAGGACACATTAATACAGCATTCTTGCACATTTTGAACCTGATGAAGACCAGGCCAGCTTCTTCTTGTGTTAAGGCACAACAGAGTTGACAAATCAGTTTGTAATAAAAGAGACAGGCAGGTAACAAGGGTGCAGGAGAGAAGGGGAGTTTCGGTTCAGTAATTTCCAAGGATGTAAGGTAGTTAAAAAATTATTTGTTCCATGAAAAACATGCTGGACCAGACTGACACCGCTATCCTTGGATCTCCATGGGCTTAAGTGCACACTTTTGGCAAGGTAGTCACCTGAAGATGGAGAAGATAAGGTTCCCTCACTCCATTGTCCATATCTAAGTGAACATTGCCTCTCAAGTCTAGATAGTAGCAGATAGTAGCAGTTAGGGTGACCCAACAATGCAGGATTTGAAATTTTATTTTCCTGCAGTCAGCATTTTGAAAACCTGAAGTTCTATTTTCTAGAGAAAGGCAATAGGGATTGGACTTCTGAGTCTCAGAAATAGGCTTTTGCTTCGTAAGTGACGTAAGCACTTGAGGTACTTCCATGTTCCTGATTCTGTAAATCTCACATTACTATTATTTTTCTAATTTTCTTTCAGATGAAGAGCTGTGTCTGTGATTCAGAACCACTCTTCCAGCACCACAGGATAAATACCAACAGAGACAATGCTGATCTTCGTAACTAACAGCTCTTCAAGCATGATAAGCTGTCTGATGCAATGAAGTCACACTGTCATAAATAGACACTGAGTGCTGAAATGTGACAGATCAGGTCAAACATTTTTATTCTGTCAGTTTGAATAATATTGCAGGCCCAAAGGCTTCCAACTGGCTGGGTTTTAATTACCGAGGTAATTTTCCATGCATGTGTCTTTGCAATGCTGCACTGGAAATACCACAGCACTGAGCACAGGCTTTTACTGATTCCATTTATGAGAAAAACTTCTGTCTAATTTAAGAGTGTAGCAGTATACCAGAAACATAAGGTGTAAGTTTGATTTCACACTCACATCATGTACTGAAATCACTGCGTTTTTGGAATTAGACAAGTTCAGTGGGATTTGAGGACCTCATTTGTGGTTGACACTTGAATGGAACATAAAAGCAGAGCTATACTTTGTGTTGAGTTTCCGCTATAGCAAGCAGGATTATGAAAGTTTCCTTACTATGAGGATGTGGGATCGTTAGCGACTGCACTACTGAACTAGGCATCTCACATCAGGGAGCGTGAAGGAAGAGTAATAGGAACACAGCAACCATGAAAATAAAAGGGTGAAGTACATAAGTACACTCCTGAATCCAAAGCGTGTAGTATTGTGTGGATCATGGCTGGATGGATCTTCTAATGCTCACAAAACACTAGCTTCAAATGGGTAGGAAATACTTTTCAGGAGGGTCTTCTTTTCAGATGATTAAAATATATTGATTTGAGTGGTCTTAATAGCTGCTCAAAACAGTTCAGTTGCTGCATTAAGTTTATGTCTCAGTACCTTCACATGATGTGAATAAGACAAAGAAGTACCTGGACACCTGGTATGAGATTACCCTAAGAAACACAAGAGTTTATGGCTTTATGGCATTAGTATTAAAGGATTCTGACAAGAGGCTGTGGGAGCTGTGACACGAAACTGTGGTTTTATTGCCTTGGCAATAAAAAAAGGGGCAAAAAATATCATATCCCAAGAAGATCCACAGTGTGGGACATGATCCGACTCTGGAAAGATAAACATAAATCAAGCTGGCAAACAGACACACTAGTGGTGAGGGAATCATTTGAATGCCTGGAACAAGGCATCTCAGTCAAAGCAGGGGATTTGCTAATGGTTACAGGAAGACCTTCCGGCTGAAGTTAGATTCTAAGGACACGCTCAGCAGGGAACTGGCTACGTAACTTGCTGCCTTCCCACCTTGACAGGGTCTTGGCTTCCTTTGTAAGGCAAGTGGTGTATTCACTGACAGTATAGAGAATAATTTCTCCCCCAGCTGAAAATATCGGCTGAAATCCCTGAGTAGCCCTATGAACTGTCAGCAGAAAGGCCCCTTCTGACCTGCAGATCTGCACTTACACTGTAGTAGATGTCCTGATGAACCCAGGACCTTTTTTTCCTTTTATCTGTCTCATTCTACTGTATGGATCTTAGAGCCATCTAAACTCTGGCTGTTCTTGAAAGTCATACGCAGGAATGCTCCTTCAAAAAAGCAATGCCATAGTAGCCAGAGAAGGAATGAATATAATGTAGAATTATATCTGCTTACTCCCCTGGTACATGTCATTTTTTAATATATGGTGAGATTTTCTCCCTGATTTTTCTGAACTCTTTTGGGTTTGGGTTTTTTTTTGTAATTGTCTGACATATTCTCCTTGCTCCATTTTTTTTTTCCATATAAATAAACATTCTAACAGTTATTTAAAAGAATATAGCAATGCTTTCTATCTCTTAAGATTTTTCCTTCTTCCCCAAAAAAGTCTTTGGACTTCAGAGAGTTCTGTTTAAAAGCAAAACTGGAGTTTGTTTCATTTGTTTTGGTTTTATACCTTATACATCCAAGTGCAAGGTGTAGTACCATTACGAAGGGTTTCTTTATACTTTGTAAAGGTTACAAGGAGAAAATTATGGAGGGAAGAAAAAACAAAACACAGAACAAAAAATTGAAGGTGTCTCCAAATGACAGCCAACTAATCTTTTCTTTTTGCTTTTGTCAGTAAGAGCACAAAAGAAGAATTAAATACCATTGCCAATCTGGACCAAACGTTCGAATACACTCTGAAAAGCCCAGCACAGTTCTTCTATGGCGCTTTGTCTCTGTATTTTTGTCATTTCAGGTATCTGCAGGCATCATATAAGCCCTAGGACCTCTTATTTTCTTGCTCCAGTGTTATTGTATTCTGTCACCAGTATTATTACAATGAAACTGGCAATGAGCAGAGACATATTTGATGCTTTAGAAATAATGAAATGTCACTCCCATTACAGAACAATGTGGCATTTAATGATTTAATGGGACTATGCAAAGTTTATTTGCATTATTATTCCACTGTAATGATTTTTTTTCCTGGCAGTGAAAGCTGCCAAAAATATCATTGAATGTTAATTCAGATGAACTTTAAAGGCAGTCACATAGGGAGTGACCTGAAATCAAAGCTCTTCATCCTAGCCTTCAAAGGAGGCTACCCTGGAGGGTGTCATTAGAAACTTCCGTTAACCTCGCAGGTTTCAAATCTGTGAAGACCAAAAAGACCACACACACACAGAGCAAAAGCCATTTCACTCTCAGAAGAAAAAATTAGAGTGTCGTAATTAGCTGGCAGAGGAAGAGATACCCCTGGATATAGATATCATTAACATGGCTAATTAAATATCAGAAAATGTTACATGAAAATATTCTTGGAGAAAATTAAAAATTCTATTTCCCAGTGATGGTAACTTTAGTAAATTTTACTTTCAGTGTTGGCTCTACTGAGTATTAGCAATACTAAGTGTCTCAATCCTTTAGTTAGTTGAGTGAAGGTTATCAGAGTGCATTACCACTGAGCTTTACAGCTGGAATGGTTTCTCACATAAGAAACACAAATAAGCTTATTCGCATGTATATGATGATTCTGCCTGAAAGGAATAAATCAGTGACTTTTGAGGTCCCTGTTTTACTTGGCTTTCCAAATACATATACACTGCAGAGAAGGGGTTTAGATCAGGTCTTTTAATTATTGACTCTGCTCTAGAATTGAATGAGGCTGTTGCATTGTTTGGTTGGTTGTTTTTTTTCCTCAGATACTAGTCTATTGAATGAATAATGAGGTTTCAAATGAAAAAATAATAACCGTTGACTAATTTGTGAGAAAGAATGATAAATTTTTTGGAAGTGGAATTTTTCTCCCCTGTTATTTTCTAAATATTTTGATAGTTTTGCTAGGTACAGCTATTTTACATTTAAACTTAGCTTTTGAAATTTTAATCCCCATGGAGTTAAAGGAAAAAACAAAACCTCTTCCTGAAAGACAGGCAGTTAAGTTTGGGGATTATAAGAAGAAGAAAAATGTGAGAAAAGAGAAGGAGAACGCTTTCTTTTGAAAAGTATTGTTTTTGTTTGGAAGAGAATAAACACAGTTTTCCTCTGCCAATAATCAACAAAAAAATATGCTGCTATAGTTCTACTCCAATCCCATTTGTGATCTCTTGACTCTGTAACGCCGATGACGCAAACCAGTATTTAAATCATGTGTGAAGATGCCAATCAACATTCAATAAACCTCAGTGTAACCAGACTTCAGCTCTGTGGAATAATTGCCTTCTCTTTTCAATGCAATACCTAGAGAGAAAACACGAAAACAGATTTGCTAACTGTTTCTTTCACTCCTTTAACTTAGAAACCATTTGGTGCCAGCCCTACCTAAAACAAAGCCAAAACAAAACACACCAAAAAACCTCACCCAAACAAAACAAGAAAGGATTTTACGCTTCCTTAGCACCTGGAAACTGAACAAGTACTAAGAACATGAATCTGAAAATAACATGCCAGCATTGTTATAGAAACAGGACCAAAACCAGAAGATTGAAGGTGTGCATAAAAGCGAAAAGTAAATGTATCCCCTGCAGATAGATGTCCGCATTCTTCGCTGTTTTATTTTTTTAAAAGCAACCTCTGAATACCTAGGTGGGAACGCTAATTAACCTGACAGCAGGATCCAGGCTGAAATCAGCTGTTGGCCTGCTGTAATCGTTAGTATCACTGTTTTCTCAGGGCCTTTGGAAAACAGCTCATGCAACTTAATACAGCTGTCCCGTACATATTCATAATGACAAAGCCTTTAATTACATGCTTGAACGGTGTTTTTCCAACTGGAACTATGGTGGATGAATGGCTTTCTGAAAAGGAATGGAAGAAATTCTTGGCAGCAGGGCTTCTGCCTTGCTGGCTGCAATAAAGAAGACACAACAAATACAACATGGGATACTAGGAAAAGTTGATTTTTGTGAATGGGAAGTGGCATTCTCTCCTTTTTCCTGGTCATGTGGTAGGAGCAACTGCCTTCGGCCAATCTGTGACTCTAAGTCTCCTCTGCATTTTTATGTGTCCACCTAAAAATTTGATTTTCCTAGGGAATTTTTTTGGCCAAACCTCAAAAATTAGGGTGCATTTCTTTATTCTAGCTACTGAACTAAGAAATATATTATATAAAATATTGCATGCTGAGCCATTGAGTACGCACATGTGCCTGCGGTATCAACAGCCATATCCTGTACTAAGAAATTCATGAGTTTGCTAATTCAACAATCCAACTCAACAGAGAATCGAAGTCAGGATTTGCAACTAAAAATAGGATTGTGAATTTTTTTAAAAAATATGTTTTACTGTGCTGAGGATTTGAAATAGATTACTAATTTTCAGTGGTATTTACCATTACACTACATTTAGATATTTAAGATCTGACTCTTTACACCATCACTCCTGTTTTGTGCCAGAGACTACTACAATCAAGAGTGCTAAATAAATTTGTAGTGACTTCTCTGGAGATCAGACCCAACCCCAATGTGTACATGTTAGCATGTGTAATATATGCAGTTACCTTATATGATACATAGGTTGCCCTCAGATGGAACACCGTTATTATATCAAAGCTGTGTAATTTAGAGATGCAATTCTTTTCTTAGAAGACACTGATCTTACTGTGAACATTAAGGATTACTGGGTATAGAGCTATCAAAAGGCATAGTAAGTAGTCAGCTGAATTTCCAGACTCAAGATAGTCACAAAAGTCACTTCAGCTAACTTTCCCCATTTTAAAAATAAGGTCTTTGTAGCAGGAATCAAGGCAACTAGGCAATTGCAGGAGATGTATTAATTTAAAATTAGAAAAGTGATTAATTTCAACACTTTTAGACATCTGTCTTGAGAGGGGATGTATTGTGCTCTGTAAATGCTCTTCTGCATGCCCTGACTATACCTGGTCCTGAATGATTACATTGCGTTAATCACCTACATTTTCATAGCTGAATTTAGATTAAATGATGCCTAAGTGTATGTATCCCCAGTGTACTGTAATGCTGAGGAGATTCTAAGTTAATGTCACCTTCAAAAGAATGAGACCTGTTTATTTTCCAAATAGTTAGGACCTGAGTATCTCAAAAGGTGTAAACCAAAATTAACACTGTGGCAAATCCATAAGAGGTTTTCTATCCTATGTTTTGCAATTAGCAGCTCTGAATTTCCACAGGGCTGATCGCAAAGGGAAAATGTTGTCTTCTGCAGTTGGAAACATATAAAACTATATAGTTTTCATTTTGAAAAAAAATTTAAAAAGAAAAAAGAAGCAGTGAATAATTCATAAGACTATTTAACTAAAAGTGTCTATCAATGTTTTCTGAGAAATACTTGCTTTAAAATGAAAAAGACAGGGCATGAGAAATTAAGCAATCTCAAAGACGCCCTGTATATTTTAGAAAAGAAAAATCCTTCAGAGGCCAAAATATTTAAACATGCCATATAAAATTCACTGCTATTTCCATTTCCAGAATGTCTCAAGCTTATAACAAGAGTCTATTGAGAATTTTTTTTCCCCTATTAACAGGTAAGAAACAAAACAAAACCAAAAGAATGCAAGTTGGTTTACTTGTGTGCTGACACCTCTACTATGAAGAAAGCATTCTTATTCACACAAACAAGGAAAACTAGCCTAGAAAGCACAAAAGTTAAAATCTTCCATGGCAATGCTTTACCTCTGGGTAACAAATATCAAACTAACAAACAAAGTCTGTAGCTACCACTGCATTTGTGACTCACTTAACAAAATGAATATCACAGCTACTTTGTTTCTGAATACACCAACAGACAAATAAAAAGGCACACTAACAGCAAAGGGGACTTGGTGTACCATCTCCACTGAGGTCAGTAGTGTTTCTTAAATTTACCAGCAGAAAAATTGGCTCAAAGGTAACACCTTTTCTAACCTGTATGCAAAAGTTTTCGTGAGATATTACAAATCCTTTTAATAACCCATTGGCTTATATTCTTATTATGCTTCACAGTTGTAATAAACTCTGAAGGATGCTAAAATGTGACCCATAATTAGAATTTGACATTTCAAGTGAACTGTGATAGAACTGCTCAAGTACAGTTCCTTGACATCTAGCTTCTAAGAACTTCAAGACAATGATCAAGTGGCAGGTTGCCTTGCTTGTTCTGAAGTAGCTGAAATCCACAGAGGGTACTGGTTACTGACAGTAAACTCCTGTTTATGTAGCCAAGTGCAAGGTCTGCACATCACACAAGTCCCTCATTTGCCAAATTTTGAAGACCAAAGTCAGCTTAATGAGGTTTGTTTTCACCCCTTGCACAGAGCAGGCTGCCTGGGTAGGCTTGTACATATTTTCCCCACACTTTTACTTCAATAATTTGTCAGATGTTCTGGCAATCAAAGCTAAAACCTATCAAAGAACAAAGATCACTTTTGTTTTCTGACAAATATTTTAAGTGACGACAGTACGTCAGTTTGTTAGAGGAATAAGTCTGTTTGCCTATTTGAAATGTACAAAAATTCATTTGAAAAGGAAAATCTTATGTTTCATATCATTTCATCAACTGAGCTACCTATTCACACTGTCATCTGGCAAACATTGGTTTATTCTCACGCCACATGACTGAGAAACTCATAGATCATCATCTTCATTTCACACAAAGACCCTGATCTTTGGGGAGAAAGGCTCAGGTCAGCTGCTCAAATGTGGCCATTTAGTGCTATTTGAGATGTCACTTGATCTTCCATTACTACTTTACGCAGATGTCCACCTCCCATAGGTATGTGCCGTACCAAACTGGGATCACAGGTATCCTTGTATAGCTGAGCTGGAACTTGACATCAATATGTAAGCAGCCGAATCAAACTGTAAGTGAACTTGTAACTGATCTCTGTGACAAAAGTGGAAAATTAATTACATTTCATTATGCAGAAGTCTATTTCTTACAGATGTGCACATTCTTGTCTGTAAATATTCTAAAATCCTCAATTGCTTTCAAAATTGGTGTTCTGTCTTGTAATTGCTCAAATATGGGATGGTGTAATGCTCCAGACTCAAACCTCTCAAATTAGGAGTGTCTGCCAACAAATTAGATGTCTACTCTTTTCTCAGAGACAATGAGGAGCCAGTGAATACTGTCAGTGGAGTCTAAAGCGCAATTCAACTCATGTTAAAGCAGATATTTGGTCAGTTGATCTTCCCCCTGTATTAGGGTCAATGCAGCCAAAACTGCCACCAGTCTTAACTTATTGGATCAGTTCTTTCTTATTTGAGATCAAAGTCTTCCTTAATCTTAACCATTATCTGCATCATAAATTGTCCTTAAAACACTCCAAAACTCTCCAGGAGAACAACCTTGGCCCTTTTGCCTTTCCTTCTACGGTGCAGAACTCCATAGACATTCATGATGTGTTGAAATTTTCTTTCAACAATTATCATTGACAAGGGGGGTTCATGGGCTGAACAAGCCCGTGGCAACTTCTCCACAACATCCTGGACTCAAGTCCCAAGAGAGCAGCAAATCTCGGGCAACATCAGATCTCACAGGTGGATGGGTACATCTGTGCACTCCTACCAAGAGATCAGATTGGCCTCCCAGATGACTCCTCCACCAAAGCTTGTCCCTCCTCTCCCCCTACCAGCTTCCACTCTCCCTCAGTGACTGCATGTCAGACAGGTGATCACAAGCTCCCAGACAGCCCTTCATCATCATATGACTCTTACTCATTCTCCTCAGCTTTGTTCAGTGCAAAGGGACATGTCCTATGGCACGTTCTTATTTTTGCCCTGACTCTTATGGTCTTATGCAGCTTCACACACTTCACAGTATGCCCTGTTCCATACCAAAAACCACATCAACCCCTTGATCCTTCCTGCAGCCCCTGGTGTCCCTGAGTAGAAGGCATAAAGCTGAACACAACCCCACTCTAACCCACTACTACTACCTGCCTGGTAGGCAATGGCTTGTGCTATGTTTTGTTTCTCAGTCGTGGTGGGCGCACCAGCTGTGCACCCATCCACTCTTTCACACATTGCTTCTTCTAGTGCTGTGGTTTGAGCTGTGCTCACACACACGTTGGCAGAAAAGACATTTTTTTGAAGTTCAACTTGCTGAATAATAAAGGATGGAGATGTGTGTTTGGCCAAAGAACGAGTATGATGGGTAGGCCATGCTTTGTTATATTCTTTGTTTTGGAAAAGTCATAAAGAATCAGTGATCTAGTTTTCATATGTGATATATTTACTTGGTAGTCATGGCACCTGGCATATTTGTTGAGTGCTGCTTCTTTATACTGTGCAGAGAAACAAATAAATAAATAAATATTGCTGCTGTCTTCCACTGAATATTCCATGGGGCTGACAGAGACATGGATACACTTGCTGACAAGAAGACTTTCTGTTCTGTTTGGTCTTGGTGTTTTTGTTGTTTCTTTATTCCCTGAATAGCAGCCAGCGAGCTTCGGAAGTGAGAGACGGGCATATTTATGCCATTTCGGTTGCAGCAGGATAAATAACTGGTTGTGACTGCTGCCTGTTTGTGCCACATTAACATGTAAATCATCCTGCACCTTGGCTCAGAATTGCCCTGAGACCCTCGTTCTGGGAATGGGAAGAGATAAAATGAGCATTCGTTACAAGAAAAGAAAAAAGTCACCCTGTCACGATCTATCACTCTTTCTTGTGCAGCTCAAAGTTGTACTGCTATAGTATACCTGCCTCCAAAGGAGAAAAGCAACCTTTGGGAAATGTGGCACGATGACAGCTTCGTATTTTTGGTACTTCTGTGCAATGGTGTAAAAAATTACAGACACTGTGCGTGCTGACTCTCCAGGCTGTGCTGGGAGATAGCTACTTCATTTCTTCAGCATAGCAATTGAACCAAATGAGCGTGATTGCAGTAATCAAGACATTAACAGGATATAAGTCAGGCAAAGTTTGCAGGGAAAGGAAATATCCACTCCCTGAGACTCTCAGCCAATACTTTATAATGAATAACTCACATGAGACTTTTTGTCACTTTTTCTTCTTTGTGAATCATCCCTAAATAGATTGAATTTTTTCTCTAGTGCATTAGTTAACTAAGAGTACTGATCTCAGCATTGTACTGTTACAATTCCCTTTCTGTACCTGATTCACAATCAGTTGATTATGACTATCTGTTATTCTGCATTTCAATTACTCAAGTAATTTTGCATTCCTAAAATACTGATGGTCTATAGATGTTCATTACCATTTTAGTCTTTACCCTCTACAAATATTCTCCAACATTTAGATACAACTACATTATTAAATATTTTTTGCAATGAAACACATTTGCTAAAATATTAAGGAAAAAATACCCAGAAGACATACCTTCACTAAAAAATTCTCAGCATAGTCTTTGCTGCATACAGAACAGTCTTTTAAAATAAGAATCAAATTATAGGGCTTTAAAAGTTGAGAAATGCCATTTTAGTGGCTATCTGAGAATTCTGCATCTAATCGCCTGTTTCTTTCCTGTAGCTTTTTTTTGTTCATTTTGATGGTTTGGTATGCAGTTGGGTTTTTTAAATTATTATTTCATTCTGCATTTTCCTTATTTTTTTTTCTAGTCCAAGCAATATTTATTACATTTGAAAAGTATTAGATAATTGACCAGGTCACATTCTTTCTGTTTTGACCATTTTTTATGTACTGCTACCAAAATTTTGCAGCCATCAGGGAAAAAAAAAAATATTCAAATTTTACTAGTCTTAGAAATGTTGTAAGGCAGATATAATTAAGAATAGAACTTTTAGCTGAAAAATAATTCAATCAAATAAGGAAAAATGTAACAATGAAGTATATAGACTCATTTTCGCTAAAAATATTAGTAAAACATGACTACAAAAGGAGATGAAGAATAAAAGATCGTGTAGGAAAAATATTAACCTAACAAAGTGTAAAAATTAATGGAACTTTTGGTAATTCAGCTGCAATAGTTCTTGTACAGAAGTTTCCGGAAAACATTACATACAGGACATTTTACACTGTATTGTCCAACTATATGTGTAAAATGTGCATTTCCACGTGCAAACTAGATTTGCAGAATAACTGTTAGCTCATAGTAAATTGCAACTTCATGTATCTATCTGTGCATTGAACAATCTATACTACAATTATAAACTTTCATCTTCTACATGTAATTGCCTCTGGGTTTTTGGTGTATTACACAAAAACATTTTTTTTTAGGTGTCTGTGGGAAAACTTCTCCCTAGATGTGTTTTAGAAGAAACTGAATTATAGCTTTCTTAACCACATACTTTTTGCAATCATCTACGTGCAAAAAAAAAACTTTATATGCCCCTGCTTCTAAAAAAGGGCTGTCAGCTGCTGCCATCAAAAAAAAGAAGAATAAAATCAGGGAATACAAGAGCAGTAAATGTGTTATGTTGTCATGACAACTGCCATTTCTAGTCTGGAGAGCTGAGAGAGAAAACATGCACGCACATACAAATAGGAAAGAAAACTTTATAAGATTTCCAGGTCGAAATTAGAATTGAGACAAACTATATCAAATATTTCCAAGAAAAGATGAAAAACGTTTATTGTATTTATTGATTGATATTTAAAAATGCTAAAACCCACACAAATACAAAGGAAAAATCACTGTCCTGAAATGTGGAGTGTTTGAAAGGAAAGACAACAATGCTGTTAGAAGAAGCAAACCTAATTGTAAGTTTCTATCATCCTAATTTTCTTGAAAATAAAAGGATTTCCATGGTATTTTATCTTAATTAAGTCACAGACACACTGATGACTTCTTTAGCTAACATAGCGTTTGTTAGGATAAATGTTTGTTTCTAGGACATGACTTTATATGAGCACAGTTTGTGACATGCACTGGGACTGATTTAACATTCAAGAAAATAGACAGCTTCTGCAGCTGGCCTTTATCCTTTGACTTATTTCACTTAGGTACACTAACAAGGAACTAAAATTTTTGATAGCACAGTTCTCAGTTTCCTGAACTCACAAATGTTCCTGTGCCGAACCTGCCAAACCCGTAACACTGAGTCAGCTTAAACAATACCCTATTGATCACATCCCGTGCCATGAAACATATATGAAAAGGGAAGATAAAAGCTGAGATACTGAGAGTTTTGCCTCTCAAAAAGTATCAAAATTATTCATACTTGATAAGCTTAGGTTGTAAAGCTCAAACAAAAGAAGCAAAGACAAATCTCAAAAATTGGATATGTGTCAAACAAGCCATATGAATATAATATATGCCACAATCAATATTGGACCTTCATGGTTTAGTGACATTATTCTTCTAAGTGTGGCAAAATAATTAAAAAATTAGAAAGCAACATTACTTAGAATAAGACTGTACTTTAAAACACTTTAGAAGTAACTTGTCACGTGTGTTGCTTTACTGCTGAGCCTGACTGTCTTGCAAAGGACAGAAAACTGAACATGCATTACTATACGTCTTGGTTTTCTCCCATTCCCAAAAATGGTATTGAGAAGATCTTTGTTCTGCTTGTGCAGTTTGTACATTTTACATGAAATTTCACACACATCTTGAAGTTGTGCCTGAAACAAAACATTTCCCTGTGTCGAAGCTAGCCTTACTCAGGAGGAGAGGAGAAATCTGGGGATATCAATAATTAAGTAGAGGACCCAGGAAATCACTGAAACTTGTTTTAGGATCCAGAAGACGATTATGGCTTTGATAATAATAAAAGATTCATGAGCAGTAGCAGTAGGGTCTATAAAAGGCATTGCAGATATTTCCAAACTGAAAGTAAGAAAAGATAAAAACAGTTTCATACTTAGTAGAACAGGGAACTAAGTAATAAATGATGCAAGCTAATGTTTTCAGTGAATTTTTGGATTTTTATACAAGGCATTCAGATGCAACCAGATGCTTAATGTAATTATATTAACAGTGCACAGGTGTGCAGATCAGAGTAGGGGAAAAGAACAGATAAATTCAGTGTATTACAGAATTTATGGTAGTGGGTATTTTAATGTTCGGGGCCTGATGAAAATAAGTGAGAAGGATAGTTAAACAAAGTTTTAACTTAGCAATTTGTTGTTGTTGTTATTGGAAGACAAAAAGTGCCCAGGAGACCGGAAGCACATTTTTTTAATTTAAAGAAAATCAATATAGAGTGAGATAAATCCTGAGAATTAACACGATTCTGATTAACTTAATAAAAAATAGATAGACTTCAATGTTTAAAGAATAGTAACGTATAAGCATATAGGAGAAAGAGAGGAGTAATATAAAGAGCAAACATTTTGTTTGAAAGCAACTTCTCCAAGTGAGCAAAATATTCATTTTAGCATGGCTACTAGTACAAACATAGACATAGATGCAGTATTATATTAACTTCAGTAAAACTACTGATACCAACTTACAGAATTAATGGCTAGAAATTGGAGAGGGGAAAATTTGGATTAGACATTAGGAAGAAATTCTTCGCACTGAGAGTGGTGAGGCACTGGCACAGGTTGCCCAGGGAAGCTGTGGCTGCCCCATCCCTGGAAGTGTTTAAGGCCAGGTTGGATGGGGCCTTGGGCAGCCTGCTCTAGTGGGACATGTCCCTGCCCATGGCAGGGGGATAGGAACTAGGTAATCTTTAAGGTCCCTTCCAAACCGAACCATTCTATGATTGTATGATTCATTCTGTGAATTAGGAAATACAGTTTTGGTAAGGAAAGATACTTTGGAAAAAAATGCCAGAAAATGGGCACATGCTTTGTTGAAAAATTTTGCTTAGATTTCACTGTAATGGGTTTCAGTCAAAAAGGCAGGCAAGTAAAATCTGTAGTAATCTCTTCTATGCCCAAGTTTGTACTATTATTTCCATTAATTATTCAGATGATGAAAAGGATAATATAGTTATAAAATATACAGATGACTTGAAAGAATTGCAGACTAAAGACTTTTCAGAAGAAAGGATCAGGTTCCAAAACAATCTCAGTGAGTTGGAAAAATAATCTAAAATCAAGGAGCTTTAATTTGATAAAGGTAAAGTGTGTAAGAAGGACAAACAGAATTACAAAACAGGGAACCCAGGGTTCCTTGGCAGCATTGCAGAAAAAGTATGGTAGATTACAATGAATTGCAAACCAGATATGAATAACCATCATGAAACAGTTACAAAACCTCCCAAGTCTCCTTCTGGGATATCTTACAGAGAGCACAATATACAAGGCAGAGAAAATAACTTTTTAATAAACTCAGATGTTACTTTGCATAGAATAATGTCCAATTTGGAAAAACAGTTTTAGGAATCATTTGAAAAAAATCAAAAGGGAAAAAGAAGCATGAGTGGATTAAAAATGAAGTTTGAAGGATCTGTATTTTAAAGATGAAAAGCAGTGTCTTTATGTAATCCATTTTCCGATGTGGCTACTGAGTAACGGGAAGAACAAAGTGGCTTAATTTTCAGAAACATTTTAAATCAGAAAGTAGGAAATGTATTTGTCTTTCAGCATAGTTAAGTTCTGGAAAAAGGGACTTTGGGAGGGGGGCTCTGGAATCTGCTTCTTTACGAAGATAACAACAATAGCAATAGTAACAGTAGTAGTAATAGTAGTAGCAATAGTAGTGGTAGTAATAATAATAATAATAATAATAATAATAATAATAATAATAATAATAATAATAATAATGTCATCATTCAAGACAAGCATGTTGCTGTAAGCCTACCAAACACATCAAAGCTGAGAGAAAGAAGATGTCCTGGTTTTCCCCAGGTAGCAAAACTCTGACTGCTTGTTAGCTAAGACCCTGCTCTATTTCACAGTAGTTAACAGGAATAATCCAATTCTCAGTTGCATGACCAGGGGCTTCCAAGCAAAGGGCAGCGAGTAATAGTTCTCCAAGATGTTGTGGTGGCACTGACCACAGAATATCACTTTCTTATTAGTGTAGATATTTCCAGAATGGAGACTGCTGAGAAAGGCACAGTAAAAAGTAGTCGTTTCAGTTTCAGACTTACTGATTTATTGGAATCAGATTAAGTCTCTGATTTGCCAAGATACTTAAGTAGTGTGTAAATTGTACATTTGAGTCATCTCTCAGATTAAGTATGTTTTATTATAACTATCTGTGTAGACTACAATTACTTCCATTGGGGTCTGGCACGTCCCAAAATTTGTGGTAGAACTCTTGACTTCTGTATTTAAATCAGAAGGGGCAGGACTTCAGAAAACACATTTCAAGGCATCATCATTGTCAGAGAGCTGGCCTAGGTTGCTAGAAGTGTGTCTATCACCTTTCAGACTTTATCTATGTCCGTGTACTATGTTCACTTTAATCTTATTGTCCATATCAATCACTGTAATAAAACCATTATCATGCTGCATCTTTCCCTATTCTTGTGCATATAGGTACACAGCTGTCTCTACCTATCAACTCCAGTTTCCTACACCTCAGTTCTATACAACTTGTCCTTCCTACTTAAATTCAAATACCTTGTGGCTCTACAGTAACAAAACCCCCAATGATCTTTTTTTACAATATAATGAGAAATATTTCAAAAACTCTGTGGAAGAACCAAATTGTTCCCACACATTCCAGGTTAAACAAACACTTTTGCTTCTCCCACTTACTGTCTTTCATTTCTCACTGCTTTAGTTCTTACTTAATCATGTGCTTAATCTTTTTTATTTGGTGGGGTATTATGTCTATTTTGAACTAGTTTAGAGACAGCACCCATGGAGAATATATTCCACAGACAGGAGGACAGGTGAAGTGCCTTAAAAATAACATGAGTTTATGATACTGAATGCAGTTCAAAGAACCAAAGCATGAATCTGCTTAAAGAATCAGAAAGGTTTGTTTATATATTTGAACAGAATATGAAATTCTAACTTCAAGTTACATCTTGTGAAATCAATGATAATTATGTTTGCATTGCAAGGATAAACATCTCATCTTATTTAACATGCCTTTCCTTTCATCTTGACTGCACGGAGTAGATTGAATATCCCTGTCTATTGCTTTTGGAGGTACCTGCCAGCAAATAAAAGTCAATGTAAATGCACACTCTGAAGTATTCTGTAGCACATAAGGCTTCCTGATGATTACGTGTCATAAAATTCAACCCACTTACTATATATGTAAAATCGCTAGTTTTTTTTTAATAAATGACATTTTTTTGAAAAAGATCATGATTTATTGGTCATGATGAGGAAGAACAAGAAAGAATAACAGTTCTCTGATTCACTGTGAATGCACATACCTATTAAATAATCCCAATGAACGTAAAAAGCAGCCATGTAATTTTCACTCAGTTACAAAACCAGAATAAATTGAAGGTTTCTAAAGGATGAAATGGAAGAATAAAGTATTTGAATTTATTGCTCATACAGAACATTAGCACAATCAATCCTTAAAAATAGTTCTTTTTAACAAGACAAATACATCAGCATCCAAAAATAAGTATCTGACAAAGGGACATCATATGAATAGAGGGATTGACTGTACTTTTCCCTAGTCTGATGAATTTTTGATAATTTGAGAGATCAGGAGAATTAGACAGTGGCTTGATAGGTCTCTCATTAGGTTTTAGGACATAAATAGTATGTCACACCTATTTGAGTTGGGTAATTACTGATGTATGGATAAACTAATGCAGAGGAGATTTGTCTCATGCAGCAAAATAAGTGCCGGGATTGATGGTATCTACTTATGGAGCATATATTGGAACCAGTCAGGAGTATAAACACAGTACAAACCCTGTGTGAGTGCAGCCACACTGCTCTCAGTAGTGAGTTCCTGCCCATGTCCGTAGGGGACATGCACTGTGAGGGTGAGCAAACTGACTTGGTGGTGCTGGCTCAGGGTGACTGGAATTACTTCGTAGCTCAGACATTCCTCTTGCACTGTCAAAAAATTATTTTCCTGAAGAAAAGAAAGTGGTGGTACACCATTCCATGAGCTCTCTTTGCTTGCTGTGGCTGGAAAAATAATTCTAGGATGCAAACATGGAAAAAAACCCTCTTTTACCACAAAATACAGATGAAAATAATGTATAAAATTGTTCTTTTTATTCTGTACTACATTATTATTAAATATCATTAAATTACTATTAATATATGAAATATTAAACTTCTCCAGAGTTTTGCCTCAAAGCAATCAGCAAATAGATAGCACTGAGTATGTCATCTCATAGCAGCTACTTTGCTCTCCTGTGATTAAATTTACCAGGAGAAAAATGAATATCTAACTTTTTGAGCTTATAGAGATGTAAAGACCCATAGATTCAGGAATGTCTGAACAAATGTAAAATACGCTTCTTCTCCATCTCAGCTCTTGGCAATACAAATTCCTTCAGTACAAACGGATGAAGAAACGTATAAACATGTATATGGTGATAAAGCCTACAGAATCATGGTAAGTAGACAGAAAGCTGAGCTGAGAAAACTTTTGCTTTCTTGAGGTCAAAATCAGAAGATCTGGAAATGTAAAATGAGTAATTATTATTATAAACATTAATTTTCAGATATCCATCATCCAAAATCCACATTGATTTATTTGGTTCAGCAACTGAAAATAGCTATTATCCAAATATTTTTTACTTTAAACACTGTTTATTAAATATGTGTAGAAGACCCAGAAAAAGCAGTCTCAGAGTAAAAGCAATTACATCAGAGTTCTATAAATTCTCAGTGTGAATGTTCTGTAGGCAGAAAGTACATTTATGACTGGGAGTAAAATGATATCTATTTGATGCTGTGAGAGATGTTTTTATGTCTTGTTTTAGTCTTGTGATGGAAGAAGGTACCTCAGAAGTTTATGGGTTTAACCATGCAGTTAATACATATAAGTTGGGGTAGCAGTTCTTGTAGGATTAGTTTTGATGATGAATAGTTGCGTGGTAAGTTCTAGTGTTATCATATAATGAAACAAAGTCATTAAAGCCATTCCGTAAGGAATAATTTGCTGTATAGATTTTTATTTAAGATTACAGACATTAGCTGCAAGTTAATATTTGGCTGGTAATACTATGACACTGGGAAGAACCATACCTCCAAACTAGAATTAGCTTGATCAGTGCAAATTAAGATTGGTTTTACAAACAGAGTTTAAATAAATGAAAAGTGTCATTGTTTTTAGGTATCAGAAGGTATCATTCACTTAATGAAGTTTGACTCAATAATCATCAACACCATAGTGATTGTCTAGTAAAAGTAGAAATGAATTTATGTTTCAATGAATGTCAGTCAGACAAAATATCATCAGTTAAAGCAGTTCACTACCTGAATTCTGTAACTGATTTTAAAAAAAAAACAAATACTCTGCATATTTTTTCTCACTGCTCAGAGCTTAATGTAGCTTCATTTCAATATCAGAAGTCTTAACTCTCAGCATGATATACACACAAAAATTTTTTTGAAAGAGGGAATTTTACACTGGATCTTCAGTTGCATGAGTGAGACAAGAAGAACTCTTCCAATACATATTGCATGACAGTAAATTCTCATTACATTCTTCCCCAAAGCCAGAAATCTATTGAAGTTTTTGGAGTAAGTTTGTAGTGTATATGATTTAGGGCCTTAATGTAGAGACTTCTGACTACATAGTGATCCTGAACATATTAGCATATGCTAGGTGCTTCAGTTTAAACCTTTTTAAGGTACTGAGGGCTAGACATCCAAAAGCCGAAGAAGAAAAAGCAAATCTAATCATACACTAAATTGTAGTCTGTCCATCAAAAGTTTTGTGTTAAGTACTGTTGTTCTTGTTTTGTGAAAAGAAAGGAGAAAGGGTCACAGGAGAAGTCTAGCAGAATTTAAATATGCTCCCTTTCTATTAAGTATTTCAGCGCCAGCTTCTTGTCCAAAAGAACAGAGCAGTGTGAAATGGGAAGTTCTGATCTTTTGTGTAAAAGAATACTGTATGATTTGTTTCATTATTGTTCCAAATCAACCAGTCTTCATTAGAGAGTAGCCCCATTGATATCATTGGGAAATTATATAATAACTCCTTTGTATGATTTCTCTTAAATGTTAAAAGTAATTATCCTGGTCATTTGCAAAGCGTTCTACCATTATTCAGAAGAGATCTTAAGAAGTCATGGCCTTATCATAGTATGAAGTATGTTTTGTGAACAGCACACTTATTATCTGTGAGGAAAAAAAGGTATGATTTGTTCTTTTGCCTAGGGCTTGCTGACATATATTGCACAGCACAAACTCTGAGGGAATAACTTTATTTGTACCACCTTATTTTGCCCTCAAAAGAGAAAAAGAGAAGAAAAGAATGGGGTGAATTCTGTCTAACCTACAACTACTCTTCCATTCAATGCATTCAAACACCTCCTAAGTATAACAATATCATCTTCATTCAAGACAAAAGATTTTCCTGTTATTAATATTTATATTCAGCTTCAATGCAATTTTCTCCACTGTGTTGATCTCAGTGGAGTGTTCTGCTTGGTCCATGAGTATTCTTATTCTTTGTTTCCATATATTTTAAACTTCTGTGATTCCGAAGCTTGGGGTCAAGGCTAAATTCCAGTTTTAAAAAGGAAAAAGAAGCTGAGGATTATTGTTATTATTATTATTAATTTTCCAAATTCTTGTGATAATCCAAAGTATAATAAATTTTTGTGAGAGTTCGTGTTTATGTGCATGTGTTGAATCAGTGATATTCAACAGGTAGCCTTAGGGCACTTATGGAACTGTACTACTACTCAGTTGCATAAAAGGGAAAACAAAGAAATACAGAGCAATATTGGTAGACTTAGTTTTGCTAAATAATGGAAACACCCAGTAGACTTCTTTTAAGCACCTACATACCAGTGCCAGAACAGACTTTTGTAAGCACCAAGATGATATCCAGATTTCTCAGTCTTTCTAACTACAGAATTATGGCATGATTTCTGATCTCCACCATTATTTTGAATGCCTAAAATACATTTTTTGTTAGACCTTAGGCCTGACTTGTGGCCTACTTAAAGGCCTACTTAAAAAATGTATAGAAGATGATCATTAAAACAAAGTCAGAGAGTGTGCTCTGAAAAAGAATATGTGTTAACATCTATTTGGGCTCTCTTCCACTTTAGTGACAAAGGATTTCATAGGTGTAGGATGCTGGTGGAATTGGTGCTCTGACACACGGACCAAAGACCTGTTAGATGTTTTTATCACTAGGGCTGACAGCGTAGATGCCAGAGGAAATAAATGATCCACATTTCCATGCGCAAGTTTGACAGAAGGCATCTTCCACTCTTGACATTGTACTGTGAAATGATCATATATTTGCATAGAGGACATATTTATGAAGAATTCAGCCCAGATAAATGATTCATCTGCCCAGAGTGTCATTCAGAAGTTACAGAATCCAGTAGATTGTTCAAAACCATCTCAGAACACCATTCTTCAACCTTTCTCAACTGAAAGCCCATCTAACCTTCTCAGCAAAATACCCCAAAAATAATTTTACAGAATATTTTCCACCAAAAGGGCAATGACAGGGAAAGGAGTACAGATTGACTGGGAATGATGCAATAATGACTTTACCCCCATCTGTGTAACCAGTGAACACTTTGCATGAATATGGAGTGTGGAAATGGGACAATGAAGGTATGGTACACAATGAGATGCCCACACATCACACCATCATCAGTATGGGTATCTAAATCTGCTTTCCTATAAGCTCTCCTCCTCTGCCTCCCTATTCCTCATAGTCCTAAGTGCTGTTCAAAACTGCTGCTGGAAGCTGACTACTCTTTGTCCAGCATTGTGAAGGAATAGACATTTTAGCTGATGGTCAAGAAAATGTAGACACTATCTATCACAGTGGGTAGTGGTGAGGCTCATGTTCTGGTGCTTAGTAGATGACCTTCTGAGGTTTTCCAGGCAACTGGCTCAAAAGCGTCAATGTGAAATGACATCTAGGAATGATCTGATCTTCACTACGCATACATAACATTCTTATTAGCTTTCATATGTAACTTCCTTTTCTCTCACCAAAAGTTTTCAGGATAACTCTTTCTTTTGATGATAACTCAAGATAAAGATTCATGTGCCTGACTTCAATTTTGAGATTTGAGTAAATTTGAGATTTCAGTAAAATGCTTTGCCAAAATTTTTGGTTCATGTTCATATATGGAACAGATGTTTCCAGTTTGGGAGTCTTCAAGAGTAGGACGGGATAAGGGACAGTCTGAGATTTCATGTCAGAACCTTCATCAGATACAGGAGAGTCCTGGAGTGGAAAAGCAAATTTCTTGATGAAGAACATCACGTGGCAGTTCAAGACTGCCGGGAAATAATTAATTAATTGCAAATTTTAAAAAGCTTAATTTTTTAACACTTTCCATTTGAAAAGACCTTCTGAAATGATCGATGATTAAAGTGCTTAAGAAGCATACAAAAAAATTTGGTGTGCCTGGCCAAACTTTCCTAATTATGTCTGCACACCAGGGAGTGGGCTTTAGCACATCCTAAACCATTTCAGAAGGATGGTCTCCGTTCTAAATAATTTACAGCTGAATTAAGAATGGACAGACAAGTGGACAGAGAGCAAAGAAAGAAACATTTTGGAGTAGACAGAAGCCTTAGCAATGAGTTCATTTAAGCTGTGACAGTCCAGAGACATCCACATGGAACAGAACAGGGAGAACATTTTGTATATAAAAACTATGCTCAGCACTCACAACAATGCACAAAATGTAACCTGAGGTTCTCTAGGGTATTATCTTTAAGGATAAATCCTTCAGGTAGAAACAGCATGGCTTATTTTGTTTTCATGCCAACTAGTTTCACAACAGCAAAAATCCTTCCACTGTAATAGAATTAATGAGGTTTTGTTAGTAAAATCAGGGTGCTGAGAGAAGCAAGGAAGCCATTGAAAAATGTAGGGGTAGTCTGCTGCAGAATGTGGTAGGAGCACTGGGTATAAATTATAAACACTCTGGATCAACCACAGATGTATTAGTTAAGCATTAACAGTACTGAATGTGTTTCATTAGCTTACTGTCACTGAAACAGAAGGTCTATGGAATATAATCATGCAGTAAAGTTAGGTTTTTCTCCACAGTCTTGTGTAGATTAAAATCAGAATTTTGCTTTCATCTGCAGCCATATTTTTCCTCCTCTGTATAATTCCAAGGATACAGATGTTAAATACAGGCAGAGAGGGTAATACAGTCTAATTTGGAAACTAGCCAGTATATACAAAGGGAGTATGGTCAGAGACTTTTACAGTCAATGAGAAATCAGAGGAAAATTAGAAAGCAAATTAGTCTAGAACCCTTCTCTGTTAGGCGGAATAAAGGATTGTGCTGCAAAAGGATATGGATGTCTGTTTGTCCATCTTTAAGAAAGTCAGGATGATTTTCAGCAATTAACCATATTCTGAATAGTAAATTTTACTGTCAATATCACTATTTTTCCTTATTGAAAAAGGACAAGTGAATGGTGGTGAAAGGACCATTTCAAAGGGGAATTTTTTATTACCTGATTTTTTTCTACAAATCTGATAAATATCTTGTGAAAATAACAGCTACAGAAATGCTTTCTTATGTGTTCTGATCCCCAAGGACTTGAGCCCAGAGCTATCCCTGCTTTCTTCTGCTCCCACCCAGATGAAGACAAATCAAAGTGACAAACAGAAAACACAAGGGCTTCTGGTGGAGCTGTGAAAGCTGAACGATCTATTGAGACACAGGGGAAAACATTCACCCATGCTACTTTTCTTTAGTATAAGGAAAATGTAGCCAAATCAATCAGCTCAGTGCAGTGAGAGGTTAAACAAAAAGCTTTTTAGCAATTCAGCATAATCTAGAAAATATCCAGAGCCTGTTTTAAATGGTTTATATTTTTGCTGTTGTAACAGAGTGTTGTGGAGCTGAAGCATCTTTTGTTCACTTCTGGAGCACTCAGAGGTTTAGCTCCAAAGCTCTCCATTGCACTCATAATCTAACTGCTGCTGTGATAGCTTTGTCATTCAGAGAACTTTAGTTAAAGACATATAGGGTGATTCATCTCCTTGTTCCGAGAAACTTCTTACCTTAATATGTTAAGTGAGACACAGACTCCATTTAGAGATGCAACAAACTTCTTAATCTAAGTATAGAGACTCTCCTTTCCTACAGCCTCTATGCAGCCTTCCTGTGGATGTACCATCCGTTGACTTGATATTCTTCCCTCAGGCTATGGAACGAAGAATTTTTTTCCTTACTGGTTCAGGATACCAGTGCAAGTGAATCGAAGTCAATAAGGATGTGATTTTTCAATAATGAGGTGGTGACAGGATGAGCCACTCCTCTGTGTTTATAATCGAGTGGTAGCTGTTCAAGCAATAAAAATTCACTCTAAAGTTCTTTCTCGTGCTGGATCTCATCTACCTTTTCTCAAACACTAACTCTCTTAATCTGTTAATGTCACGAAAGAATATACGTAAAATATATATTTATATTATCAGAAAGTTTTTATAATCTAATAGATAAAATAGCTTCTTGTCACAAAGAACAACATGTCAAATTGTGATGTGGAGGCTTCTATCGGTTCCTTCTCCCTTGTCAGCACAGTGATATATTTGACTTCTTTCAATGACAACTAAAAATAACTGATTAAAAACACCCTGAGATTTCACACTTATGAAAACCGGTTAAGGAGAAACAGAACAGGTCAGTCCTATAAAAATATGATGAGCTGTTTCACGTAACATGATCTGTTATTTTTCATTACCAGACTGCTTAGAAATCTTTCTCATTTCAGGCACGCAAGGAAATCATCAGGAAGAGATGGGAAAGATAAGTGGAGGCAAAAACAAGGACAAAGAACCACTCCTTTGCAGCAGGATTTCTAGCGGATTTAGAGTTGTGGTACTGCCAAACCAGCACAGAAAATAGGTTTCCACTCAAGACATGAGAAGTATTTCTATCTTACCAAAAATCTGGCCACAGAACTATAATTATTTTTATTTTTTATTTTGACATGAAAGACATTAATAATCAGATTGCAACCAGCTCACTGTATGTATTTGTCTGGTTCACTGCAGTCACTGATCTTGAAATCCAGTTTTCTTCTCTCTTCTGTAGCTTGCCTGTTCGAAATGAAAACTGCCCCTGTTGCTTGGCTCAGAGGTATGTAATTCCCAAGAAAGGTTGTTTTGTTTGTCTTTCCTCATTCTAATAAGTGGTGTGCACTGGAAAGGAGGTGTTAGCAATGGATGATCTGTTTTGCTTTTTCCAAGGGGTACAATCTAAGGAAGATTTGTAGTAATCCTATTAACTGTTTATATTATAAACTGGTTTAAGTAACTAGAGTTTGTATTTCTTTTTGCAAAGACTTCTTAATTGTGGAGTTTCTTCTGTGTGAAACCAAAGTGTACAGATATATTTTATTGGAATGTCTGAACTTCCTGGGCAGATAAAAATTTAGCATACTAAATGCTTAGAACTAAAGATGTACATTCAGCTTACAAAGAAATTAACTGGAGGAATTACAGCAGCTTCTAGTGAAATAAAGATTCAGTCTTGTGAAAAACGTTTTAATTGTAATTAACAGCTTGCTGCTGCCAGTTAAAATTTACTAGGCTAGTCCTTCTAATAGTTAAGGGTGCAATATTTCTGTAGCTTAATTTCTGTCATCTAAATTAGGTACCTGAATAAGAAGTCGAGTCTCCTCGGGCTGCCCTGGAGCAAGGTCTGTGAATGTAACTCAAAATTGAGAGTCTGAAGTTGAGGCATTCCAGAGAGAAGCTGGCATTGGATGTCTAAATTAAGCAAAGTGAATAGGCTCTCCTTTTGACCTCCTGATAAGAAGATGGGGAGCAGCCTGTAGTGCTGTACCTCTTGCTTTCATTCGAGTGAATGTAGCAAGGGCTACGCAGGCCTTTGTCCTCTTTGCACTCGCAAGGGCAGCCGCTGCTGCGACTTAATGCAATGCAGGGATTTGGAGTCTCCTGTAGGAGACAGGGCCCTATAAGAGCTGCACCCAGCTACGCCAGGACTGAAATTACTAAGGATTATTTATGCCAGACCTATTTAAGTGCCTGGCATATGATTAAAGAAAGAGAGAGAGAGAGAGAAAATTGTCAGCTTAGTAAAGAATCCAGAAATTAACTAAAAAGTAAAAAAGCAAAAACAAAGTGATTCAAGGGGGTCCAGTCATAAAACAGCATTATCCAAACTTTTAATATTACATGAACTATAAATTATCAAATGAAATAGTCAAAAGATATTCAGACATCTCTCTGCTGATACATAATCTTCTATCACTCACTGTCGCCTTGTGTTTATTTAATTCTCTGCACCACAGAATTGGCTTCAGCCCGTTACAGTTAATGTGTTAAGTGCTTTTTTTACCTTAAGATTCAGCATTGTTTTTATCATAATGTAACAGAAAAACTGAGGTATAAGTGAGTCATATTTTAGCTGCAGTTGATCTCGATGCAGCTTTAGCATTTCACACATTTTATAACAAAAGGACACATTAAATAATAAGAAAGTCCAAGCTTTCACGATGATCAGCAAATTTATACCACTTGCAAAACAGCTTGAGTAACAGAGTAAAAGATTAGCATGTGCAAACTTCTGAATTTTCTCTTATAGGTCACAGCTGGTGTTAACTGGAAGCAGTTCTTCAGCACTGTGACAGTTGAAGTCATTGAGGAATCTTCTTATGCTCCTTTGGGGTCTTCTCTTTCTGTTTCGTTTACTCCAATAGTTGTGACTATCATTTTTTAGCCTAATAAGACCGGCCTAATATACTCTTGTTTGCTAATGTAAATTCAATTGCTCTTTCGAGCTGTCCTACTAGCTGTTGTATAAATGACGGAAATATACAGTGATGATTTCAAGTCTGAAATTTCCTCTCTGTCTTGGATGAGATATATGCCAAAACATTGAAGCAATTTAGATCAAACAATCTAAATGACCTTTTAATAACCACCTACTCACTTATAGACAAATGGGTTCCGTTTCCTTCTCTTCTTCCCCTCTCCATTTACTTCAAAGTAAAACAGTGCAGCCTATTATTTTCTGGATTTGACTTTCTTTAGTGAGTCCTATCTTTATTGATCCTCCTGAAAGCTGGGTGCCATCTAGCCTGAGTACTAGCCTATTTTGTGACCAGCCTTATGGTCTGTTTAATGGGAGTTAATTAGAGAGACACGGGCAATTTAAAAAATTCAGGTTTGTGACTAGAAATTTCAATCCAACTTTTTCTTTGACTATTTTTTTTACTGGTTTAGTAACCGTGATGCTGAAAGTGGGGAGAAAATATATGAATTCCTCTTCTGATTCTCCCTCAATTTCTCCAACTCCTCAGTCAATCCTTCTCCTTCCTAGCTGGAGAGCAACTTCCAGTAGGAGCCACGTGCATGCGTAATATGGTTTGAACTTCAGTTGGAGCCTCCTTTGTGGTATACAGCTGCTCTTGTACCTACAACTACCATCATTACAACTTTTTTCTTGTTAATAATTGCATCATAGAACAGCTCCTAGTCAAAAGAAGTTTGAGGGCAGTCTTCTAAATACATAATTTCTTTTCGGTTGGGGTAGTGTATGTGTTGTAGGCACCAAATATTTCAGCATTTGCACTGGGAGAGAGAGATCCAGGATGGCCCTTTAGCACTGCATCTGGGCATAAAATGGTACATTCAAGAATGTCTCGGTTTAGCCTCGTCCTCAGCTTCGTCAGCAGCCATATGGGGAGCAGCTGTACTCCCAGCTCCGCCCTCCCCCCTCAGGGAGAGGGCAAAGGAAAAAGAGGGAGAGAGACTTGTGGGTTGAAAATCAAAACTAAAACAGCGTTAATGAAACAACAACAACAACAACAATAATAATAATAATAAAATAAGTAATAAATATATATATAAATATACAAATCTGAACTCCCAGATGAATATACGTCACCAGAGATGCTGCAAGGCAGGCATGGGAAGGTACTGGGCTATTCTCAGAAGCAGACGGCAGCTGGATTCAGTAACACAAGACTGGATTCAGGGCATAGTCTATAGGTGAGACCCTTACTGGATGTCAGCCATTGAAGAAGAGAGCTTGTCTCTCATGATCCCTCAGTTTTAAACTGAGTATGATGTATAAAGTACAGAATACTTTGTTGATCAGTTTTGGATCACCTGTCCAATCTGTTCCTTCCTGCAGGTGTGACCCTTTTTCGCCCTTTTGACCTACAGCATTCCACCAACTTCAATACGGTGTTGGTCTCCATAAGGAAAAGTACAAGCAAGGGCTTTTCTGCATAGCTGTGACCTGTTACTTTAGAGACAGCTATATATTTTAAGTGTTATCGCTTCTAGAGATAGACATTGTCTGAAAACATAATTAACTTTTGGAAAACGAAGTTACTTAGAAGAGGTTTAGCTGAAAAATTAGGAGATTGGCTTGGCATTAGCTCAAACCAGAACAGAGAGAGAAACAACACTGTACTACAACTACAAATACAACTACACATTACATCAATACCTATGCTTCAAAACAGATGCTACCTAATTCAGCTTATTAGATCTGCTTGTATTCCTTTCCAAATTCCCAAAGAGAAAATGAGTTTTGTCTGAGGAGAGATAAAAACCTTTTAAACAACACAAACATGCAATCAAACAAAATTGACACACTGAGTGACAGAGTAATATTCTGTAGAATTTGTCTGATCAATAAAATTCAACTTCTTGTAGCAGCAACTTAGGTAATGAGAAAATGACATTTTTAGTTCTTGTAGGCTTTTAGTCTTTATATGTTACTAGATAAGATTATGAAGTATAAATTTTTTACTCTATCTTAAGATTAACTCCCTACCCATTTGATTAGGTGTAGGATCTCACATTACTGTGTCACTAAGATGAGGAACAGAAGTGGCAAGTCTGGTATACCGGTACTGTCTGGCGCACTGGTACTGTCTGGTCTTAAATTCTCCTGTGTCTTGAAACGTGGTAATAACACACTGCAAGCTACCATGCCTGGATATTGCAACAACACCGTTGTGGGGTACTGAAGGTACCCCACAGCCCTTACAGAGGAAGTCAGAAGTTTGTTTTCAGTTATCTATTTTTGGCATTGACACATCTCACAGGTAATTATTTAGCTCATAGATTTGGAATGAGCAAAACTTGCTATTTATTTGGCTTACCGTGACCTATTATGGGGTGCGTTGCTGGAGTATGTCACTACAGCTATTTGTGCTACAAAACATGCACAGTTTTCCCTGTAGTTTAACAGCCTGACAGACTTTGTTTAGTTTTAAAGACGATTAGGTGTCCACAACTACCTGTTCATGCCCATAGGATGAACATCCTATTTTGCAAAGCTCTTTTGATTTTCAGAATTTGAAGACCTGAATAACTTCCAGCATTTGTTACATTCCAGAAAATGTAGTGCTGGCTTTCTGGAGGTATAACTGAGAATTTGCATGGTAAGGTTTAGTGTTGAAAGACTAAGGAGTATTTCTTCATGCTATCTGAGCATTCCAGCCTCTTCAGATAGCTCTGCCTTGTTAATCTAGAATCTGTATTATGTTCGTTTTCTGATTTGGATGAAAATTTAAAAGATCAGTCACCCATTGAAATAATTAAGTTATTTTTTAGATCTCTCAAACTGCATTTGAGTTTTGTTTAGCTATCAGAGGATCATTTACTCATCTACCTTGCACCTACATAGAGACATTCAGAAGAATCCAGAAGTATTTTGTTGGATTACTCACACAATTACTTCTACAAAAGAAAGCTAAGAGTCATTTGTGCACTGTGCAGCTCCAATAGATATGAAACAAAGATGCTTTATTAAAGAACAGGCCAAATCGAAAGGGTATTTCTGATTTCATATCCTATTTTTCAAAAAGTTTTGTTGTTTAGTGGAAAGATGGATCATAAAGGTTTTCTACACCAGAAAGTGTTATTGTTTGACCCAGACTAATGAGTTTTGATCTTTGAATTGCCAGTCTATTTATTTTTTTTGCTGAACCGTGCAGAAATCATGATTGCAATGACTTTGGGTGAAATCTCTAGAAGAGAGAGATAAAATGTAAAATTCAGAGAAATTATTGTAATAATATGTGTAATTAAATATAAAAGATGCAGAGAAAAGTAAAGTAGAGATTAAATGTTGTTTCTTCTTTGTCTTTCTTCCTTCCTACTTCTTTTTTACCTAGTCCTTTGTTCAGGAAAAATGAGTAAGAAAAAAAGAATCAACATTATGTGATAAATGGGACTGTCTGATCTGCACTGTCATCTCTGGAGAGCACTTTAGATAGAGGAAATGATTCAAAAGATGTCAAATCATCTGAATTTTTTTACAGCCCTCAGTGATCTTCAGATAAGGCCTCAATGTTACATGAACTGCCTCCCCTGACATCATAAGGATTTTAAGTAATAAGACTCTAGATAGTAATCCCTTTGAAATTACCATCAAAACTGTCATGTGCTTCTGGAGAAAAATCTGAAACCTGAAATGTAAGGCTACATGTATTCTTCTGGTCTGTCTATAGCTGACTTTTCTTTCTGGACTAACATTCAGCAATTATGTTTAACCAACTATTTGTGTTGTCTCTAATTTCTATTTCTATTATTTTCGCTTAACTAATTTCAGCTGTCATCTGTGTTAAGGGAGTAAAATTGATAAACAGCAGAGAAATAATAACAGGCTTTCTGGGCAATCCTCAGGAGGTCTGTTTTGACTGCTTTCAAACGTATGGGTAAGCAGTTAAACAGAAAGCTAGATAAAACTGATCAAGGTTATGTCCTTGTCAAGTCTTGTACTTTACCTCTAAAAAAATCAAGGAGTGGGGAGGTGCCAAGGAGCAGCGTGTGGGCATGCCTTATGAGGGGATGAACAAGGGTGACCCTCCCCTCGCAATCTAGGCTCTCACCAAGGGGTCCATCAACAACCATACCCAGAGCAAGGGTAGGAGCCAGGACCAGAGGCCACCCAGGAGATAGAGATGGAGACAGAGACGGAGACTGCCACTCCATGGCAGTGCCCAGGGAGGGGCTGAGATGTCCCCTGAGGCCAAGGCTTTTGAGAATGGGAGCAGGTGAGCCTGCAGTTATGGCCTTTTGGTACCCTCAGGAATCTGATAGGGGGCCGTGAAAGCCTCTCCACCGGATATATGACCTACACTAAATTGGCTTGTAGAGAATGAAGGGAATATTAAAGTGAACTACTGAAACTTGCCTGACATCCTTACAATAAAATCCCTACTTAAATGTGGAATAGGATTGTAAGGGGGTTTGGCATCAAAAGCAGCTTCTGGGGAAACTGCCTTATTTTGTTCGAAAACAGCACTTAATCACATTGATCCGACTTCCCTGAAAGTCATGCCACTGTTGATAAAAAAAGTCAGTTGTATACAGAGACCATGCAAAAACCTGTGATGTTGAAGGACATCAAGGTATGTGGTGGTCAGAAAGGTGCAGCATGGACAGTGGGATGCGAGGCAGCAGGACAGTGAGAAATGCAGAGTGGGTGGGAGCCTGTACCAGAGGATAAAAGGGAATTATTGAGTATAGGACAGGGTAAGCCTGGAAGTTCACTGACCTCCTGTCTGCAGATCTGGGCTTTGTGGTTGTATTGTGTCTGCCTTCCATGGCATGACCATTCAATGATATAGTATAGAGGGCAAGTATTACTATGCTATATGTCCTGCATATGGATGAAAAATCTACTACAGCTTCCAGACCATACAAGCTTTACCATGCTGTATGGTAGCGAGGTGGTTGCTGCTGTCCAAGGGCATTGGCTGCTCTGAGGGACAGATGGAAATGATGATGAAGTCATGAAGATGTGATTATTTTACCCATGTTAATGCTGCGTGCAGGACAACGTTTGTCCTCAGGGTTTGCTGTTTTGCATACTTGCTAGCCTGGAGTAGGATGTTTGGTTATGCCTAATAAACCAGATGTGACCTATGTCCTGACAAATAAAAAAACTCATTGTGGGTTATGAACTTCAGGGGTAGGGATAACAATACCGCTTCCCAGAAGTATTATGAAAATACCTTAAGAAACCAGCAAAGAAACCAGAATGAGTCCACTGGGAAGGCTGAAGAGTGCACAGGACATCTAAGGTGAAGGTAGACATATCCACTAATTGTGCCTTCACCTAGTCTTCAGGGTGGTGTACCAGGCATCTGTCTAGATGCCTAATAGTTGGTCATGAACATCCTAGCAGGATAGGCTGGCATTTTCTTTTCAATAAAAGGAAAAACCTTCGGGAGGGAGAGGGAGCTCTGTGAGTCATCCTCTGAAAGACTGGAGGTGAAAGCTGTGTTGTAAATATGTCTTCCTAAACCAGGTGTAGAAAGGCAAAAGATAGTAGTCAAATCACTGTGAAAAATGAGGATTTTATGGATTTTTACAGTGTGGATTTTTGTGCATTTTTAAGTGTATAATATTTGGTATTTTTTTTTCAGGTTCTTTTGTATAAATATGTTTCGTCCTTAATAGACCAGCTAACATTTTCACATTAAATGTTTTTAGGAAAAAACGTCTTTGTATATGTCTATTTATATTTACACGTTCTGAAATGGTAAAGGTTGCCTAGAGACATTAAAAAAGACAGTCATTTATTTACGGGAATGAAGATAGGTTTATGAATCAAAATCGTTTGTTTTGGAAAAAGCAAATTCAGCCACAATTATTTTTTTAAAAAAACATATGTTCTCTACATAGAAATTACTATGACTTGCAGTTTTATTTCTTTCAGCTTTACTCTAAAATATTTAATATCTTTAAGAATACTGGGATCCAGAACAAAACATTTTTCCTGTCCCCAAATTATTTTTTCCCCTTGCCTACTGCCAAAAAATTAAACTGTTTTTAATTCCCCTGCCTCAGGGAAATCCTTCCAGATTGACAGAAACCAAACAAATTTAGCATTGGTAGATCTTAATTCAAGATGGAATTTAATGACATTTTCATCCTGCTTCCCTAACAGTTGTTTTGAGTTTTACATTGTTGGGTTTTACATGCATTTTAGAGATATAAAATTCAGTATAATTGTTACAAATTGTTACAATATGATGGTAAGCATAGGGGCAAAAAAGAATATCACAAATAGTTCTGAGAAAACAGAGTATTAAAATTTGAAAAAATAATCTATGTTTTCCAGTTTAAAGGGTTTTAGATTTAGTCATATGTTTCTGCTCTTTTAAGAATTCACCAAGATCATTAATTTACTAATCTCCCCTGTATTTAAAGACCACTAATTCCTTAGCTACTTAACGTATAATTCCTCGCAAAATTTCATAATTAATTCATGCACACATTATACCTTTTCAGTTTTCATACTTGAATCTAATTAACTTATGTGTTTCTGTAAGGCCCTTAGAGGAACAAGTTATAAGAAGGATTTGGGGTTCTTTTTCAATAAATCAGAAAATTCAAAGTGATAATTTAATGAACGTTTTTGTCCAGATTTTTATCTGTTACATAATGGCAAATGGCACATTGAATAATGTGTAATGAGTGTGTAATTGAAATCACAGCCTGGTCTTCAACCACAGCAACTCAGTATTTTAAGGCAATACCTTCTAGCACTGTGTATTTACAAATGTTTATCAGTACTGCAAGGACAACCAACTGTGGTAGATTTAACATGTCAGCCAACTCCAAAATTATATTTATTTGAGGACTAGAAAGAAATTCTCCTTTGTCACTTTTTTTTTCGGGTAGCTAGGCATTTCTAAAACACAATGAATTTTTATAACATAGAAAATGAATATTTGAAATGATATTTCAAGGAAATAGTTAACAGTTCTTAAACAAATGAAAATAACTCTTGCTTTTATTTTCACCTGAAATGAGTTACAAATTCTGAGGAGTTTTATAATTATTTCCAGTTCTTTGAAAATTCTGTTGGTAAATTCAACTGTTAAAAAGCTCTTAATTGTCACCTTCACTATTAGAGTAAATATCTTTTTATTTTCTTAATAATTACCTGTATTAGACTTAAAAATTAATGTGCAGTTCTACACAAAACAGATAGAATTTCTTGGTTTAATACTTGTTTCTACCTCTCCTGGCTACAGAGAAAAGCTTGAATACACAAATTATAAAGCGCAAGCAGAATAAAAAGAGAAAGACATTGACTACATCATTCTTTGTAACTTTGGATATTTGACTCACAGTTCAAACATTTGCAGTTGACCTCGAGTTGCAGCAAAGTAGAAAGCAGTAATCAGCAGCAGTAGATGTACCCTGGCACTCTGCAAGAACAATTCTCATATTCCTCCAAAAACTTGGAGAAAAGATTTCTGCTGAGTAGAACTCATCTCAATTTTCATTTAGAATATAATGCTTAACCACCTTTCTGACAGCGCTTCCAATTCCACTTTTCACACAAATTTCTAGGTCAGACTTGCAGACAGAAAAAGAGATTATGGACAATTTAGTTTGGTTTCAAATGCATATCAGCATGTCTGAGAGAGCCTGATGTTTGAGTATATGAACAATTTCAAGTATATGCCACACTAGTTAGAAACTGCGTCAATGGTCCAGGCTGATTCATTGGGTAAAGCCCTCAGATGCACCCTTACCTTATTTGCATGCATGAAAACGCTTAAGCAGCATGCAGAGGCTTCCAAGAAATGTTATTTATTCAGGACTGTCACCTCCTTAGCACAGGCAGTGTGGGACATAAGCTCACGGGACTGCCTTTCAAGCTCTACTCCAGAGGTTGCACCAGAGTAGAAGGCATGCAGTGGGCAAAGTCTTAGCTTAGGATACTGTCTCCATCTAAATGGTGGTGTTGTGAGCTCATGGATACAACAGTTAAAGTCGGGTGGGCTTGAATGTCTCAGTAAAGAGGTTAAAAATGGAAACTCTCTAGGTACCAGAGCAACCCAGAAGTGGTAATGCACAGAAGTGATTGAAATCTTCTTCACCACTCTTCCTCAGTGCTGGGGACTTGAAAAGATATGTCTCAGAATGACACTCCTTCTTATTAGGCATGGAGAATTCTATCTTTTCTCCCCTGCAGTGCATGAGCATTGTTATATATACATCTGTTGAAGAGAATACAAGTCTAGAACAGCAGCAGAGCAGTCTGGCACTGTTTTTTTTCTCCACTGAGAGTTTTTCTGACTTGTGACATCTTCATAAAACACACGCTACTATTAAAAAAATTATCTATTATATTTGAAAAAATACAAACAGACGGAAAAAGATGGCAGCACTGTTTGTAATTTCATCTTTCTAACATATATCCACATTCTAGTTTCACACTGAGGAGAATTTACAGGTGCCTCAAGGAATCAGCTCACTTTACATCATATTTAGTAAATCAAATTCTCTTTGAAATACGTCACTGGCATAAATGCTTGGTTTTTATTACTATGTAGTGGTTATAAAATACAGTTTAAAGGAAGCTCCTGCTCTTTTCAGGAAACAAATAGTACATGAGTTATAATTGCCTCATTCCAAATTGTTCTGTCAGCTTAAAATGCCATATAAAATACTGAAAGCAAATTTTCTGTTCGTTTATTATGATTTGGTACTTATTCCTTGGTTTCTAATTTCAGCAGATTTTAACGGATAGTATCTCCTGCATAAATATTAGACATCTATTTAGTGTCATTTTAGCTTTGTTAGCATAGCATCACTATGTAAATAATAAATCGTTCCTTTCACAACTACGCCGTTAGAAGCCCATTTCTCTTGTAAATCGATCGTGAGGGGCCTCCAATTTTGACCAAGGCAAGTGACACCCAGGAAGAATAATTCAACAGGCACTTGCAGGTGTGAATATTGTCTGACCATGGAGAATTCCTCCTGGGAACTGACAGATTTGCCCATGTCGCAGCAGCAGCTCGACTCCCCAGAAGGCATTGAGTCCTCTGGTAAGGCATAGAGGAAGAAGACACCCCTCATAGCAGCTATGCAGGACAATTAAAGAGAGAGAGGATGGATGAATGCTTTGAAAAACATCATATGTACTGAAACCTCAGTGACAAGAATCATAAACCCTGGTAATCCCTGGCTAATTTTACTATTTTGCTGGAGCCAAGTTAATAAAAAAGCTTGTTGTTCAGAAGTAACTTTTATGGAAAATTTTATATGACAATGGAGATTCATTTTGAAGTCATTATTGTGATGCTAACTTTGTGATGTTGGAGCGAAAATAAGAATTTCAGCAGACTCTTACAAAATCATGCAGGCTTTCTGAAAGCATGGCACTTTCTCTAGGAAGACATGAAGTTTTTTGGGTCTTATTGATGTTATTTTAATTGCACTTGGGATTAATTTATAATAATAATATTTTCAAGGGCAGAAGGGGTGAGAGAGGACAATTTGAGCATCTAGAACTTGCTAGTGTTTGGAAGGGTTTCTTTAATCTTTTCTTCACAATCTGGTGGACAAGAAACAAATTTCAGCTTTTCAAAGAAACATTCTTGAAGAGTCATTTGAGATCAGATGCTATGGCTTTATGGAGAACACAATATTTGGAGAATTGTTTTATAATCTGATTTGATAAACAGTGGCATTATCACAAGATTAGGAAATTATTTAGCTGTGTTTTGTAAATATTTGCAACATGACCAGTGGCACAAATGTTCATGGACTGTTACTGATTCCAGCTGAAGCCAAACAGGAAAAGACACATGAATAAAATATAGTGACAGAAACAGAAACATTTGGACCCAATAGGGATTTGTGACCCACTGGGCACACTATTTTTTTCCTGGTGGCTTAGTCATCTCTTGCCAGTGAAAAAATTACTCACTGACCTCACAGTTGTACTGTGAAAAATACCATATTAGGTCAGGAATCTTTCTTATTTGCCAGATACCTGAATCCCACCCTATCCATCACAGAGCAATTGTGACAAGTTTGTGAATTACATGGGTGCTGTGCGGTTTAACAGTTGTCAATTCCCTTCCTCAAACTTTCAGAGTATGGAAAAGAAAACAAGACCTATTACAGTTGGAATAACAGAACACTAAGAATCTCAGGATCTGACCTAGCTTAGATTTATGTAATGGCAATGGCTCTTTAGGTGAAGGAAGAAGTTTATGTTTTCTTTGATTTCAAAGTCTCCAGTTCTATGAAGCTTTAGATTGACTATATTTCAATTTGCATAGAAGAGGCTACTATGGTAACCCTTTTTGAGGTTGCTAGGGCAACCATTTTATAATAATTAGTTCCCTAAAAATTAATTCACCTTTAATAGAGCGTTAAAGATTACACACAACACATCCAACAGGTGTGAACTTACTGAGAAGGAGTCATTCTACTATTAAAACACATTAGAAAGAAAACCTTTTTTCATTTTACTTTTTTTATTATTATTATTTTTAAACAAGGAAGCACAAATACTCCTCCTGCCGTAATCCACATATGTTTATGTGACTTCTGTCCCATGTACAGCCTCCATGATATCTTTGTGCTCGGAAACATGTACTTAAGTTCATGCAGTTTCAACAGCACTTCACCAATTCAGATCTCTCAAATTAATTAGTATCTTCATCTCCTTACAGCGTTCTGCTCTAGCAGAAAACTGCATGCAGGTAAACAGTATTTCCACCATCCTGAGTAAGACATGATGAGCTTTATTACTGTGAATTGGAATGCATTACACTGCACTTTGTGCTGGAGGCACTTTGTGCTTGGTCAGACACGGTCCTAGGATGGCTTGGTAGGAGTGTAGGGAGAGGAATGTCTTGGGGAACCCATGCCAGGGTAGGGCAGGACCAGGCTTTGGGAAGCTGGACACTGGACTTGCTGTGCCATAACTGGGGCAGAGGCTGATAGCACTGGGAGCGGAACCAAGATTCTCAGCCATGGGAAGGGTGGGGAAAGCCCTCAGGACGGTGACTGAGCTGGATATTTGAAGCAGCTTTCAAAGTCAGAAACATTTGAATTCAGGTGTAAGCTGCACACTTTATATGTGGACTTTAAAACATTGGAAATTTCCCTCTATGTATACTCAGTTAAATGACAATTCCACAGCTGTGAAACTTGAGTCTGAATCCATATTTTCTCTCTAATTTAGCCACCAGAAATACAGCTTTTATAGGTAATATTCTTTACTTGCCTCACTGCTCAGCAAGCGTTGGGAGTTAAGGGTTAGAAAACCTTCTCACTGATAACATTTTGCTCCTGATCACTTCAGTCCAGTGGCTAATATTCAATTAATAAACTTATAACCCTGACCTTTTCTCTTGGTGCTCTGGAGTGTCAATACGTTCTTTTAAAAAACTTACCTGAACTGCTACGTAGAGTGTCTCGCGATAAGCAGAGGACTTCACCACAAAACTGAAAAGTGGTTTGCACTGCCCTTCCTTTAACTTCCTGAAGATTTTGTGTGCAAGGTGGTTAACGTTACTCGCTTTCGGGAGTGAAACTTGTTATCCTCACTGGGGCTTTGGAACCAGCAGAGTCAGAGATTTCACAGTGGCATGACATTTAGTTTCAGAAAAGCATGGGTCCTGTGCAGAATTTCAGACTTGAGTTTTGTCTGTTGAGATTTGAGGTTGTTTTTCTCTAGCAAAAACTCAAACAATACCCTTGAGCTGCATCAGAGTGCTCAGAAGCAACATTTCTCCCTCCTCATCCACACTCAGACCACCACCAAGGAGAGGAGACTTTATTTGCCACTTTCCTCTGCAGCCATGTGACGAGAGAGATGAGAAGAAGTGAGAAACCCTCTGTAACCACTGTCCCTGTGGCTCAGAGCAGGTCGGAGGAGTGCAGATAAAAGAAATTGCAACAGTATAAAGGAAATGGGGCTGAAAGAAGCAGCACAGCAGAGTCACTGCTACTTCTCTGATGTGTTTGGACACTCTGCTGAGCCCTTCCCAGCACAGTGACACCACACACGTAAGCAGACTCCAAATCCCTGCAAGCTGAAATGGCTAAAAAATGCACACATCTGTCATTCTTGTAACGTAAGGCTGATAGAATTAGCCTGACAGTCTGCTTTTTGATGCCTGTAGCTATTATTGAAGACATTCTCTTGAAATGTAATACGAAGAACAGTGAGAATGCAACAATTTTCTAATCACCATCAATTTATCTGGCTTTTCACGTATCATAAAATATTAGGTAACATCTGGTAAAAAAACTGTCTTTTTTTTTCTCTCTCTTGCACTTTTTTAAAGTGGCACTGATGAATCTACCTGACGAGGGGCTGTAAAAGGAAAGCAGATGGCACACTTATCACCCAAAACTCAATCCCACAACCTTGTCCTTTACAAGTCTCTGGTGAGGAAGCAACTTGCTAATGATAGCAATTAGCATCATGGAAATACTAGGAAGGCCAGAACCTTGCAGAAAGCATTTCTGATAAATTCAGGGATTGATGCTTTTGAAGCCATCCAGACAGGCAGAAACCATTAATGTCTACTGTTAATTCATCACAACTAACCAGGTCCTATGGGTTTTTTCTTTGGTGTAACAGTAGCTTGCTAGTAAACACTAAATCAAGGAGGAGAAAAAAAAAAACCCAAAACCAGAGATCCTTTTCTTTTGTCACAGTACAGGAGTCTCACATTTTTGTTTATTACTCTCGTGCTATATATATGTTCAACGTGAAGCTGCTCTGTGTATATTACGGTTTGGTGAAAGTCACTCTTTTCCTTTAACACTTCTTCCACTAAAGGAGAGGAGAAATACTTTACAACAATTTAATTGAATGAACCTTGCATATAGCAACTAATTTCAATATTGCTTTAGCTGCAATTTTATTCTGTAATTGCAGGACTCCTTGAGAAGGATGAAATGATAGAAACAGAGGTGGTTGGTAATATCAGGAAAGGGTTTTTAAGGAGTAGCAGTTTGCTACTAATTTTGAGTGTCCTTGCAGAAACCCACATAAACTAAGACTTTTCCTCATCTGGATGTAAGATTGCTGAATAAGAAAATCAATTTAGAAAATGCAACTAAGTTTCATTATAATATAAATTTTGTCTCTCCTTGCACAACTCATAAGAATGGTTTGGTCACTGCATTATTAAACTGATTTTTTTTTTCCCCCCAGAATTTAGGAACTCTACCAATTCCCTAGTGAAACATCTCCCCTTTTCTGTGCATTTCTCAGCCTAAAAGATTTGCTTCTTTGCAGACAACATGGAAAGAAATGAAATTAAATCTTGCTTTGACAAATGACCCTGTTTTTTTTTTTCCCTGGTAGCTCTCTGTGGGATAAATCCAGAAAATCATAATCCTAAAGACAGTCTCAAATTTTTAGCGATTTGACTGGTGAAGCGCCCTAACAAGCTTCAAGGAGAATGCAGCTTATGGCTGAGAACTCATCTTCCTTTTAAAACCTAATAAAAGTTGATCTTGATGCTGCTTTATTACACACACAAACTTTACAACACTCTTGAGGAAAACTATTTTCCCAATAAACTTGAAACAAATCACAGAAATCTGTTGTGAATTCAATCATGTTCACTCTCCAAACGTTCATGTTAGAATTCTCATCCACATGTTACTTTTATGGTAAATTTAAAGTCTTCACACTCATTTTTTTAAGGTGGATGTTTTATAGTTGAATAGTTCCTCACTTTTAAAAGTGGGACTAAGGGAAAAATAATACCTACACATGAAATAATCAGCAAATATATCTACACATACAAATACATCCATATACTTTCTATTTCTGTTGACTAGTTCAGGTCTTGCAGCAGGTCAGCAACCTGTGGTGAAATTAAAGCATTGTTCCATTCACGTTCCATTGGCACCTACAGTAGCTCTGGGATTATCAAGTGCCTGGACAGATAATCTTGGGACTGCAGATGAACTTCTATTCAATCCTTCATGGTTCTCCTCATGGCGAGAAAAGTGGTACATTAGTGAGACGATATCTGGCATCTCATACTGTCACATTTGTTTAGAAGATCAATAGACGACCTGTGTTCACAGGGCAGTCAATCTGTTACCTTTTATAAGCAGTAAATTCACTTAGCAAAGCAAGAACAGGTATACAATAGCAATTTATTTTCTTTGTTCACAGACAGAACTTGACATTTAGTTTCTACTATAAGGACAACAATTTTGAATGCTTTGATGTTTTTTTTCCCTTCTGAGCTATGACACTAAAAATTCAGTGTTAGCAAGTATACGAATAAAAATTATTCTAACTTAAAAAATATGAAAATCTAGCTAAGTTTCCAGACTTATTAAGCCATGTTTAATACAGATTTGGTCCTGTTCACTTTTTGTTTGGTTGATCTTTTTAAAATGCTGTTTTCTAGCAACAATCTATTAAGAGTTAATTAATTAAGGACCTTTATAAATGTTACCATACCCTATAACTTGTCAGTAGAAATTCTTGAAGTTCTCATGATATTATTGAAGTCCAGTAAGTAAGTGTTAATAGTGACATGAGGAGAGAGACTACATGCCAAAAAGAAAGAGAAAAAAATGTTTATGTTTGTCTTTACTTTCTCTTGAAAGACCACCTCACAATTTAAATGCCATTCACTAATTCCTGAGGTGGTGTTACCGTTTAACTTTGACATGGGTGAAACAAATCAGCTACACCTACCTGTCCATTTTCACAAATGTCTGTCCTCTTACTAAGCAGATGGTTCCAGCTTAGTATCAGCATACTACGAGTACAGAATATTCTTTCCAGAAACCTTATTTTTTAATAAGGAATTATCCTTCAGAACAAGATGCAACAATCTTCCAGTGCTTTGTGAAATTTATTTTTTTGGTTTAACTCTGTCCTGTAAGAAAGACCTCATGAACAACAAATGATAACATAATTTTAAAGCCTTTAATTTGTCTTGGGCTATTGTTTTACTAGGATTTGCCATTTTGCAGCCTCATGTATATTGTCTGTCAGCTGGAATGATGTCATAGGACTGACATCTAATAGGATAGGAATCTAACAAGTAAGCATCACTCAAGTATCTTTCACATTCACCACTTGAGATTGCTCACAGTTCTCAACGAACGTGCTTTCAACAGCAAAATGCCTATCCCAGAGCTATATCCTGGAATTTTAAAGATTATCTATCTGGCAGTCTGAAATATCTCAGGCTTCCTCAAAGATGATTTCATTCACTTTTTTAGACTTAAGGTCAGCCTAGATAGTCTAGTTACTTTCCCATTTGTAGTAGCTTACTCCCAGAGATACTCCGCATTTCACCACAGTTCCAGTCTAGATTAGATCATGGGATTTCTTCTTATTCAATTTACTGCATAGCCAGACTCTTGCAGTCCTTTCATGTCCCGCTTCTTCCCCTCACAGACCACCATCTCAGCCTCACAGCGGTCAAGGTCTCTCTCACTTTTCCTACTTTATTTTCCCAAAATCTCACATGGCAAGGAGCAAGCATGCTTCCTGTTCCTCCTATCGGCTTTCTGTGTACTGTTTACTGTACTATGCTTTTATTTCCTTTCTCTCAGGTGCCTGGGCTCACTTCTCTTCCCCACTGTCCAGTCTCTCTGTGTACAGGCTACACTCCTTTTATTTATTCTCTTCAGGATTTCCAGCCCTGGTCCTAAATTAACTTCTTCACATTCCATTCACTAGGAACATTTCAACCAAAAATGCTTCACATTCCCAGTTGACCCTATTTATACTGAAGTCTTTAGCTTAGCTGTAGCTGTTTAATTAAGTCTAGTGCACCTGATGAACTATTTGTATATTAACCCCTTTGTGGCTGGCAAATTCTAATGAATGCCACCAATCTGAATATTAATGAATATAACTGGCTAAAAATATGATCCTGTATCTACGGTTAAATTGTCTCTTTACAGTTTAAATACTTGTGTGTTTTCTTTTTCTTCAGATTGAGGACAGGCTGAGACAACTGGGCTTGTTTAGCCTAGAGAAAAGAAGGCTAATAACAGCCTTCCATTTCTGAAAGTAGGCCTACAGGAATGACGGAGATGGACTTTTGGTCAGGTAGCATAGTGATAGGACAAGGGGTAATGATTTTAAACTGAAAGAGAGAAGGTTTAGTTTAGATGTTAGGAAGAAATTCTTTATAGTGGGGATGGTGAGATATTGAAACAGGTTGCTCAGAGAAGTCATGGATGCCCCATCCCTGGAAATGTTCAAGGCCAGTTTGGATGTGGCTTTGAGCATTCTGATCGTGTGGAAGATGTCCCTGCCCATGGCACTGGGGTTGGTACTAGATGATATTTAAGGTCCCTTCAAACCAAACCACTCTATGATTCTGTGATGGTTTCTTTCAGATTTCTTTCCCCAGATCAATAGCCCTCAGCTCATTAGTCGCCTAAGATTTAGAAATGGATGATTGTTATAGAATGTAAGAGTTGCCATGTCCAGGCCACCCAGCTGTCTGATGAAGTGGCAGATGCCTAAGGACTTTACTCAGTGATGGAAATCTAGCCTAGCAAGTTTAATGGCATAGACCTTGGGAATCTCATATAGCACCATCAGTAAACCTCAGAGAACATTACAGCAGCTTGATTCAAAATATATGTTGGTGGTGAATTTCAAACTCATGAAGTAAATTCCTGCCCTATATTTGTGCTTATGGAGAGGGTTATGTAGAATTTTTGTCTTCTATAAGCTGTACTGAAGAGGTGTCATGAAGGAGCTTGGTGTCATCAGCCAGAGCCCATGTTTTGGCCCACACGCTGAATACACACAGAAGTTATGTACGTACAGGATGTTGGTTCTCTGAAGTGAGCACACCTTAGAGAAGCAACCAGAGAGACAGGCATTTCTGACAGAACACAGTGACTATACTTATAACTCCTAAAAGCCTAAAGGAATTATCTACTTCTGCTTAGCTCTGCTGAATCAGCACACACTCAGGGGAGTAAGCTGCACTCAAACATTTGAGATCCAATGTAAACAGCTACATGAAATGAGTTTGTAGTATAGTCTTTCCTGCTGAGGGCAATCAAGCCTGTCTTGGTAAGAACTCACTTGCCTTTCCCATCCAGACTGGGTTTGCAGGCTGGCCGTTAGAAATACTAGTCTTTAAACAGAGGTTAACTCGTCACAAGCTTTTTGTGTAAAAACGAAAAATTAAGTGAAGAGGGTATTTTTGCACAAGCTGTGTGCCAATAGAATGAATACAGTCTCTTTGAGATGAGTCCGGTACAGTTTTGATTATGTGTTATTTAAGAATCGCAGGGAATTATTAAACATGAAATAAGACTCACCTGATTCACAGAGCATCAGATTGTTTAATCTGGTGAGATATTTCCATTACCCTTTCTTTTCATGCATTTTTCATCAAATCTTCATTTAAATGTTAAGACAAACCTGTGCTTGGAGAATAATAGACTTGCACTGGAAATCGTAAGAAGAAAATTTAGATGAAAATGACTGATTGGATGACTACAGTAAAAATGGATGGGAAAACAGCTGTGAAGCCATTGAACTATAAAGAGGAAGAAAACAAATACCAGGTTTGCAGGTGGAACACAGTGTTTAAGTTCAAGATAAGTAAGTAATGCAAATAGTTTCTTTTTCCACCTCTGTGTAGTATGTCGGTACATTGGATACAGCAGATATTAAAACATCCTAGTTTCCAGATGTGTTGAGCTGCCTTATTTCAAGATCAAGTCCTGAAGTCAGAACTGAATGAAACCAAGTGAGAAAAACAACAGATAGTGACAGAAAATATTTTATCTTGTCCCCTGTAGTTCCAGTTAGAGATAAATGGAATTAAAACCCCAAGACTACTTCACATCTGTTTCCCAGTAAATCTTATTGCCCTATTCAACTTGAAGAAAGGAATACTGAGTGAAATAGGTAGAAGAAAAAGATCGCTGAGAAAATGAAATTTTCTAGGCATAAGAAAATAAAAAAGCTGATAAGAGAGCAATAGAATAAATTAAAACAACATTTCATAAACATGGAAATAAATGTTTTTTATTTTGTGAAGAAGTATGCAATAATATGTGACATTGCACATAATGAATTCCAAGCAAAATGCAAAACACTTTAGAATGGATGAGGACTAATTTTCTAAGTGACTTGCTTGTCTCCAATGTTCTTTTTTATTCAGTTTATTGTTACAGCAGAGATTTTGTTGCTGCATTGAAATATAGATCAGATACAGCAAAATGGCATTGTTTTGTATCAGAAGAGATTCACTTCCTTTTATTTTTGCCTGCTTTTTGTTCTTCTGTTATGAAAATGAGCTTTGCTACTTCATGTATTCTCCAATTCAGTTGCTGCATTACTAAATTAGTGTTGCTAGCTTGTTTGATTTTTCTTCCTTTCTAGCCTTCACTATTTTGGTTATTTCATGTAAAAAGAAAATAAAAAATGGCCAAATATTATTCTTCCCATTTTTCTGAACCTTCAATTTCCTTTTCACAGTATCATTTCTGTGGCACAGACTCTTGCTCTTGCTCAGGAAAAAGAACGAGATAACTTTACTGCACTGAACTGTCTAATAGTAATTAGCAATCTCTTACCAGCTTGCTTTCGAAGATTTTGGGACTGCAATAATGCAGTGGCTTCCTGTTCCAACAGGTTAATCCTCCCAATATTGCCCAGCCCCTGGTAATTCTCTCTCACAGCAGTCTTTCCTGCTGTGTTCATCTAGGTACAGGGCAGATAGCTCTTTCTTGAAGCTGGATGGGGTGAAAAACGGAGCCAGTTTTTGCCCCAGTTATTGGTCCTTGTCAGGTTTTAATATCTGTGGAAAAGGAGCCTAGTGGAGTTGGAAGAACTTCTCCGCTTGTGAGAGGAAGTAAGTGGAGAATAGGAGAAGGCAGGACACCCTCAATACAGTGCATCCAGGAGTTGCCATGCTTCATAAACTAACTTTCTGTCTCTTCCTGCTATTGAAATGTATCAAGTCACTTGACTTTTTTTATACAAATGCAGACCACCTATTCCCTCTATGTTAAATAAAGCCAACCAGAAATAGCTGGCAGGGTTTAAGACGTTGAGGAAAGTATAAGAAAGGGGCCTAAGTTTGACTTGTTCTCTTAAAGTAGGGAAGATATCAAGGTATTTAATCCTTCCCCTGGCCCCTCTCAACTAAAAAATGTCTTATTGCCAGAGGTAAGGAGCATCATTGTGGGTTTTCCACAGAAAGAGCTTCCAACTACGGGGCTTATGCAAATGATATCACAGCACCCACCAATAATGACTGCCATGTGTCAAGACATTATTACATCTGACCGGTATACTTTCATCATATTTAGGTATTTTTTCAGAAACCTGTTACACTTTGGAGATTATTTTAAACCGCTGGAGTTGAATTTGTAATTCCTGTGCATCACAGTTTTTGAGATGGAAATGAGATATTAATACTGATCTATCCATTGACAGGGAAAAAGGGATTTTTCTGAAGTGAATCCTAGCCTAATTCTCAAGTAAGAACAAAGCATGGGTTGAGAAATAGGGGAAAAACCCAACAATCTTAAAACAAATGATACTACTAAATGGATGCATAAAATTGAAATGAAGTTCTGGTAACATTATGAGGTGCTTTTCCAGTCTAATAACAATAGCGATTTTTAAGCTCATCTTCACAGTACATTATTTTTTATTATAACTGAGCTGAAGTCTATGATGAGACACTTGATAAATACTTGAGAAATACAGACTTGATTGCAACACGTGTGTAACATTACAGCGCTAGTGAAATCAATGGATTTAAAGCTGTGCACACTACCTATTGACTATGTGGTATTAATTTAACTGATTTTCATCTAAATGAAAGACTGATGGAGAGAAGTAGGCTGGGAGCCACTCTCAAACAGAATTTCAGAAGTGTCTTCTCCTGGATCACCTCTCATCCTGCTTCACAGCACACATTATCTTACCATGTGGAGAGATTTTTCTTCATTGGCTTTCCAAGAAAAAGTGGTGTAATAATTAATAAGATAATGTCAGCAAAGCCTTTTAAAGGCTGAAATCATTGTATTAAGTATTCTTTTGACTCCAAGGTCGAGTATCTTCCATTTCAACCTTCTGTTCAAAAAGTTCATATTAGAGCAACAACCACAAAAAGAAATATTTCGCTCCCTAACTCTGTGCTGAGGATAATATCCTGATAAAATTATCTAGAAGAAGATTTTAACAACATTAATTGGACTTCCATGCTTGGAGTATGGTTTTACAGACTTATTCACAGGGGCTGATAATAGGTGTCTCTGTCCTTTTTTCAAAGGGTCTCATGTCTGAGGGAATTATTAGACTAGCTTCTTTTTTGACTACTAGAAACGTGTCTAGCAATTCTTTTCTATTTGGAGATACTAACTTTGATAGTATAACTGCAACATAATAGTTCTGTCCTTCAGAACAGCCACAGAAAAAAACATGTTACTGAGCTGGTAAATGCATTACAGTGTGTCGATAATTTCAGTTATAAAGATCCCAAGGTTAAAAACAAGTTTATAGCTGGAATCCATTTTCCCCCTTTCTGCTTTATCTTTTGTTATCACTAAAACATTCCGATAAGAAGAGAGGTCTTGATCTGAACTGAGTGTAGCTGAGGTTTTGCTTCATTTTGACACCTCTGGCAAGAACAATCCCACAGCCTGGGACCTTCAGACAATGTCAGAAGGAATAAACTATTCTTTGCTGTTGTTGTAGCATCTCAAGTTAAAAAAGGGGAAGTGATTCTTTTAATAAGCTTTTTACTCTTTTGGTGACAAAGGTGAGGAACTGTCAGTGGAGAGCGAGATCGAGATGTTGCAAAGCTCAGTATCTACTGCAGGCTTAATTTCCTCTGCTTACTTGACACGGCTAGTGGTAAAAAACTGCAGAATCACATGTAAAGGATTGAAAACATCCTGGCACAAGACAATATTTCACACACTCACACAGACCTGTTGCATTTGCTCTTCTTGTTTGAGCCAGGTTCTATGTAATTTTGAGGGTTAAAGCTGCTGCCCAATAAATTGCTTCTGGAATTGTTTCATAAAGTAAATAATTTTACTGTAACTGCACCCTGCTGTTAGTATCTCATCAGCTGCAACTATAGACAACTTTTCATAGTTGACTAACAATTCATCCAACATGTCTTAGTGATGCTGGTTGTCTTAAAGCCTTCTATCTGGTATATCATAGTGTAGTATTACAGGGCTGTGGAGAGAAAATCAGGGTTCTTAGATAAAGGATACATGCAAGTATTGAAGATCATTCTAGCAAAAATCATTGCGAAACCAACTACTTCCAATGCTGAAAAGGTCACTGGCAAATGAAATGTTCTTTAAAGGATTATGTAATTCCTCATATGGGTTTTAATACCAATTTAGTGAGTGCTGCCTCCAGGTTCACAGAGGTTTAGATCAGATTTTCAAGTTAGTAATAGATAGAGATCTACGTCATTTCTGCAGCCAGAAACTGCTTGAAGTAGAAAGTGGAGAAGCAACATGAAATGAATACAGTGGGCATTTATCTTCACAGAACCAGTGCTTTCAGCATAGCACATCAGAAAGCATTACACTCAGATTGTCCCCATCAAACAACGTAATCAATATGGAATTGACCTTTTGCATTCCTTGAATAGTTTCAGTGTTCTAAGGCATTGAAATAAATAAACAGATCCCTGGAAGATGGTAAGTGGCTGCCCTCTGTCTATTCTGTAGATAAAAAAGAATTTTCCAGTTAATACTTAATCATCTATCACTTCTTAAAGGGTAGAAAAGCAAAGGTAGTGCATCTTAATTAATTAAGAGTCCAGTCTACCAGCCAAATGTCTTGCTTGATCTAGAAGTGTAGAATTCAGCCTTTAGTTTAAGTTTCATGTAATACACACAAGGCTATGCCACTTCTGAAATTAGAAGAATTGGTTGCTTTTTAAAATAATTTCCATGTTAAAAAAAAAATGGTTTGCTGTTGAGTTTTTAATTAAAAGAATTTAAAAGGTCATTTACAGAACTTCTTGCAGAGACTGCAAATGAAATTTTAGAATTTAAGTTACAGACTTATTGTCTCCTACTGTAAGTAAGAATTTCTTTACTGGTAATAAAATTTGCTGTTTTCTAAGTATGATTTGAACCTCAAACTCTTCATCAATGAAGGTCAATTATCTGTTAGATCTTTTTCTTAAAATACTTTATTGTTGCTCAGATTGATTCTTCTCTATACTAAACATCCGTTTTGCATATGTAATACAGAGTTTTAATACCCTGCTGTGTTTTCTTCATTCTCTCCCAGCTGGTTATTCCCTAGTTAATGTCATGTATTTGTGTTCTGCAGTCTCAAATTTGAGAAGAGTTTTAAAATATACCCAATATTTTCCCGTCTTCTCTGCTACTTTCTATTAGTTCTGTCTTCCAAGATGTTTGTGTTCATTTGATTTGCATCTCTTAAAAGAATATTTTTTTTTCTTTTTTTTAATATATATATATTTCATAGCTCATCCTTTCCTTGGAAATGTGAGTCTAGACGTTTAACATTTCAGCAACATCTTCAGTCAATAAATTCCCTTTGACACTTGACGGAGACCTTACACTCTTTTTCCTTGACCTATGGTTATTTATGTGCTTGAAAAGAATCTAATTACATCTAACTACATACTTAAGACGTATTAATATCTTCTTTTCATTCTTTAAGGTTTCTCCAGAACTTCCTCCATCCTATCCTCTTTTCACAGTTATCTCCTAGTCACATCTCCACTTTTCTTCCTCCCCTGGATTTGTGGGACAGGGACTGTACATTTTGTCATAGAGGCTCTGTAGTTTAAGTCACTACAAGCTATGAATATTTTTTCAGCACTGAGCATTTTTTCCTGTCTGTGTTGCTGCACAACATACATTGGAGCTTGCATTTTCACTCTTAGCTTTGAAGACTATATTTAAGCATTGATCTGATTTACAAAATATCTGAATGTCCGCAACTTTTGAGGACTTCAAAGTCGCTCCAAGCTTAGCTGAGGACTTAGCACTGGAACTGGGGATGTCCATACAACAAATGTTGCTTCCGTAGGAATGTGTCCTAATGGCAGTGCTCTTTCTGAGTGCTCTGGAAAATCAAGAATGCTTCTGATTTCAGTCTTCAAAAACCTAACGTTTCATTTTCAGTCTTTAAACTTTAGGCTTGCAGGGTAAAACTTGCAGAATGCCAAGTGATTTAGGATCATATTCTGTGTTCATATTCTATGCTTTCTGTCTTGTGATTGCTGGATCAGTACGCATTGATATTTCTTTCTCCTTCTGTTGATTATAGTCCTCCTTGTTTATTTGATTAGAAGGGGAAAAGCTACTGAAGACAGCAGTACACAATGGTTGTGTGTTGCTTTTAAAGATCCTTTCAGATACAAATCTGAGCCGTGATTCACTTGTTATCAGTCACTACTAGTTATTTCAGAGTTATTTACATACTCTTTGTATATAAGGCAAAACTTCAGTTAAAGTTCACAAGCCTAGGGAACAAGTCTTTTATTATAAACTCATTTTTATTATAGACTAATTATTTATTAATTAGTATTAACTTTTCTGGATCTTGGAGCTTCGAACTGAAAGGAATACAAATTTCTCCTTTGTCTAGTTTTCCTATTTTTTGCACAGCTGGTTGCACTGAAAATATTCTGTTGCCTACAAGAAAATGTGTTTACTGTTGTGTAGTCGTTATGATTTTAGAATACAAGTCACTCGTAAATAGTCATTAATTTCTTTGTGCAGTAACCCTGAGGGCTGAGAATTATTATTCCTTATGTTTTCATGATAAGAAATAAGACACCAAATTACTTCCTACAGAATGACAGGAAGACCAAACCAAAGTTCTTTTGTGAAAAAATTTGTGAGTGTTTATACAATGACTTTGGGATCAATCTCTATAATTTTTCACATTTTAGGAAGACAGCAACACTAAAATTCATCTTTTTAAAAAAGTATTTTTTTGTATAATCAGGTTACCTCTAAAACATAGTTGATAGTGACTACACGCTTTCATAAAATTCTTCCACCTATTACAATGAAAAATTAAAATAAAGCCTACCTCTGCTCTCTTTGTTGTACTTTGCTGTCATTGTAGTCCTGAGGTTACAGAAGTCCAAAAGCAAATCTTTTGCTGTTCTTTTATTAAGTTAAACTTGCCAAGAATAGCTTAATATTCTGGAAGTCTCCGGGTATAATTTCACAGTAGACAATGATATGTATCTTTCTATTTTCAAAGATTATAGAAGGAGTCTAGAAAACCACTTTAAAGATTGAACACTTAACTATGCATGGGTAAAATCAAGGAAGACAGATCCTTCCTATGTGACAGCATGTGAAGTGTGGCTGCAGAAATGTTATTGGCATAGAAAATGAGATTTTTCAAGTTCTGTACTAGCTCAGAGAAATAGATGCAATTAGGAATTTAACACAAGAACTGAAGAAATTATTTAAAAAATGTGTCAGCTTTTCCTGCACATTGTCTTTGAAAATGGGCAGAGACATTTCCTTCGATATCAGGAAATGAATAGAGTGTGAGGAGCTCTCCCTGAAGAATACCCACAGAGGTTGGAACCTTACGGATGACAATAAAAGACCAAAGCAACAAAAGAACCTTGTGGCTGGGCACCTGATCAAGGGGAGCCTACCAATGAAACCTTATTGCTCCAGCTACAAGAGGCTTAAAGCTCACAAGCTTTTATTCTGCTGGAGGACTACAACTATCCTGACATATGCTGGAAAAGTAGCACAGCAAGATTTAGGCAATCCGGGAGACTCCTAGAGTTCATTAAAGATAATTTCTTAACCCAGGTAGTAGACACCTCTAACAGCGAGGATGCAATACAGGACCTGATGGTCACTGGTGCAAGTGAATTCATCAGTGGCATCAAGATCAGAGGCAGCCTGGGCTGCAAGGATCATGTGTTGATGAAGTCCAAGGTCCTGAGGAATATGGGACATGTGAGGAGTATATAAAGGATCCCAAATTTTTGGAAAGCAAAATTCCATCTCTTCAAGGAGTTAGTAGGATGGTCCTCAGGGACAAGGGAGCAGAAAAGAGCTGAGAAGTATTTAAGGATGCTTTCCATAAAGTGCAAGAGTGCTCAGTCCCCAGATGCAGGAAACCAGTCAGGAAAGGGAAGAGATCAGTGTGGCTGAGTCAAGACCTGCTGGTCAAACTGAAGAGCAAGAGGGAACTTCACAGGCAGTGCAGGCAGGGACAGGGAACCTGGGAAGTGTATAGGGGCACTGCCCCATTGTGTAGGGATGGGGTCAGGAAGGCCAAGGCACAGCTGGAGCTGAACTTGGCAAGGGCAGAAAGAACAACAAGAAGGGCTTCTACAGGTCTGTCAACCAGAAAAAGAAGGTTAAAGAAATCATCCCTACCAATCTATCAGCCTCACCTTTGTGCCTGGGAAGATCATAGAATAGATCCTCCTAGAAGCTATGCTAAAGCACATGGAGGAAAGGGAGGTGATTTGAGACAGTCAGCATGGCTTCACCAAGGGCAAGTCCTGCCTGACCAGCCTAGTGGCTTTCTATGATGGGGTAACCACAGCAGTGGACACAGGAAAAGCAATTGATGCGATCTATCTGGACTTCTGTAAATCCTTTGACACAGTCACCCACAACATCCTTCCCTCTAAATGGGAGAGATACGGATTTGGAGAGATATGGATTTGATGGGTGGACTGTTCAGTGGATAAGAAATTGGATGGTTGCATTCAGAGAGTAGTGGTCAATGGCTCGATGACAGATGGAGATCCATGACAAGTGGTGTCCCTCAGGGGACCGTACTGGGACCAGCGGTGTTTAATATCTTCATCAATGATATAGACAGTGAGATCAAGTGCACCCTCAGCAAGTTTGCAGATGACACCAAGGTGAGTGGTGCAGTTGTCACACCAGAAGGATGTGATTTCATCTACAGGGACCTGGACAAGCTGGAGAGTTGGGCACGTGTGAAACTGATGTGGTCCCTCCAGTATCTGGAGGGAGCCTTACAAGAAAACTGGGGAGGGACTTTTCATAAGGGCATGTAGTGATATGATGAGGGGGAAAGGATTTAAATTGGAAGGGGGAAGATTTAGGTCAGACATTAGGAAGAAATTCCTCATGATGAAGGTGATGGAAACCTGAAACACGTTGCCCAGGGGAGTTGTGGATGCCCCCTCCCTAGAAGTGTTCAAGGCCAGGTTGGATGGGGACTTCAGCAGCCGAGTCTGGTGGAAGCTATCCCTGCACAGTGGCAGAGAGATTGGAACTGGATGATCTTTAAGGTCCCTTCCAACCCAAACCATTCCATTTTTTTATGAAAATTCTCAAAAATTAGTGTTTTCGGCATTATGACTGTTGTCTAAAGAAGCTTGCAAGAAAATATCTATTTGTGAAGTACTGTCAAAACAGTCAGACTGAGATCATTTAACTCTACTTCCTCGTCTATTTTCTTCATTTCCAGTATTTATGAGCTCTGCACAAATCCCATAAGAAATTCATATTCAATATGAATATTGAATTCTTCAATAAGAAATCCATTTTAAGAAATTGATGTGAAAGTTTTATGCAGGACAGGAAGAGGGGAAGTGACAACAATGGCAGATGACCTTGAATGCTGGCAGATACCAATAGAAAACGTCTTAGAAAAATTTGAAATAACTCTGGACATCTATTGGTTTTGAAAACACACAGGCAGAGAAGGATAGAGGCCAAAATAGGGGAGTCTGAGTAGAGGTAGGGATCACTTCTGAAAATATCAATTACCACCTCATCCCACGTGCAACAGGTGAGAGTCTGTCATTACATACAGGGAGACATTTTCACCTCAAGGAATTTGAGCACCACTGTTTTCCTCCTCTGACTTCTCCTGTTTGAGACACTTTTACACCCACCTCAGATGCCATTTATTCATTCTGAGTCACATTTCATTCCAAATATAGACTCCTGAGCAATGAATGTGAGATCCAGAAATACTAAGATGACAAACACTCGCTAGTGCAGCCTAGATTAGTATTGGATACTTGATCTTAAAATATTCCTTTCCTGTGTTTTATATGTGTACTGAAAACAGAATTACAGTTTTCTAAAGTATATTTTATTCCATTCCCCACACACGTTTCTCTTAATATTGTCTTCCTGATAAGTTTGTCATTGTTTTTCTAAACTTAACTTTTGACCTTTGGAGCAGTTCTGGACTCACAGCGTTCATACCATACTGAGTCTCTCTTTTATCCTGTAGGGAAAAATGTACTATGTACTATTCGCCTACTCTCTTGTCAGAAAGAGTCTTGTTCATATGGACTTTTGTTTAGAAGGTGTCTATCTTCATTCAGTGACCCCTTAACATTTGCTACTGGCAATCACCAGGTATATTTCTTTTTTAGGTACTTTTTATTAAAAATCTTCTTCAGCCAGAAGGTTTTCTAAGGTCGTGTAGGTACCTATTGGTCTCTTGCCATCATTCATCTTTCCTCCCAATATTTACAGTTTAGCCTTGTATATGTTCGGTCTTCTTCCCAATTTCCGGTCTCGTCTCCTTCCTCTCTTAATATAGTTGTCAGGATTTTGCTTTCTTTTGTACTTAAATCTTTTCTGCCCCATTGTAGTCTGTGCTAGAATCAAACCCTGGTTCATCCCCATTGCCTTTCCCCCAGGTTCTGCTTTATGCACTCAGAGCATTTGTAGAAAAAAGTGCTGCAAAACATTTACTACATCTTTTCTGTCTTTGTTCTCCTGTTCACCACTTTCCTGCAATTCAGTGAATTTTCTCACCCCAGCCATCAATCACCTTAACACTGTCTTCAAAAGTCCTCCCATTGCAGCCAGCATTTTACTTGTTCCACAAATAGTCCTCTCAGCTTCCCAAGAAGAACCCGAGCAAAGTGCCTTCGCATTGCTTTTGTTTTCCTCTTCCTAAACTATTAAATTTACCTATTAAGAACAGATGTTTCTTGACTGCTTTTTTCCTAACTCTTTTATTTGTTCCAATGATCTCACTATGTAGCTTGTTTTCTTCATGCTGCTTTTATCTTCCGTTGTTAATGCTTTCACTGCAGAGAAGTGTTTTATGTCAAGTTTTTCCTCATGAATGCATCTTTGTCTTTTATGTCTGAGATATTCCTTTTCTGCACTATTGCAGACACAAGTGATCTGTCTTTTATGTTTGTGATCTAGGTTTAATTTTTAATTTGGAGTGCTTTTTAATATTTACATGTAAAACCTGTGTTTAAATGTGGATGCGGACCTTGCAGAGCCCTGTAAAGGTACAGTTGTATTGTCCATTTAAATTCTTAAGGCTTTGCCATCCTACAATTCAGTTGCTGTGGCATTATATTGTCTGTTCCTGTCAAAGGCAGTTTTGCTCTGCCTGTGTGCCTGTAGAAGACTGCTGCTAAGGTCATTCTCCTAGTCCACCACTTTGACTTTTACACTTGGCAATTGCTCTCCATTTTTGTGTTGAATCAAAGTAATTTTTTAACTTTCCAAGCTCTTCAGGTCTTATTGCAGTATCAGGTTGTCACTTCCCTCCTCCAGGTGGTCTTTGAGGCCAACTTTCATAACCCCCATGTTAAATTCTGAACTACACACTCAGTCATTGAGGTGACACCTACATCTATCTTTTATTTCCTAGAATATTCCACAGAACTCTGTCATTTGCTTGTCAACGACTGCTTAAATCATCCTTCCTCTCTGATGTAGTGCTCACAGAAGTGGGTCTTGCTGGGTTTTCATGTACAGAGATCAGAAGCCAAGAACACCCACAAATGTTGTCTCATTGTTTTGCTTTACTCCTCCCATCTGTCTCTGTCCACCTGTTTTGTGATATAGTTTAATTAGAGTCTCTCTAGGCAGATAACAGGTTTATGTGTCCATAGCACCTCTACCTACAGCACTCGACACACTGGGATTATGAACTGTGACTAAAATTCAAAGCCGAAGACTGTAGGATACTACAAACAAATAAAAGAGAACTAGACGTAGTTATTAGAATTTTACCAATATTTTACTGTTTGTTTGTTCTTTCCCTGACAACAAAAGTGGTCATGATTTCTTTAAAAAAAAAATCTTCTTCTCTTTTTTCCTAGTAGTTTAGAAGTGTTAATGTTGAGGTTTTTGTCACAACAAACTAATCAACATTATTTGTGCACATGAATTCTGGCAGAATTTTTCCATCAACTATTCATGAACATTTTCTCTAAAACAGTCTGTAATGTGGTAACACAACAAGTGCTAAAAGGACACATTAGCATTCCTGCCAATAATGACAAGAGGGAGTTAATGCATATGTGATAAGCTGTCAGTCAAAAGCAAACTAAAAAATAAATTTGTCTTTGGGCAGGAAATAAAAGGGACATTCTTGATATATGTTTTTGTTTGGCAGTTGTCCTCCCCCATGACTTTGTGTGGCTAGTGTGCCTAAAAATAAAAACCATGTCTCATGGTAGACATATTGTGGTATATACATTAGGAAGGTAAATTATTTTTTTAAAACAAATTTGTTTATCTGAAAACTCTTTTTCTGTTGCACAGTCTAATATTGGGAAGCAGAGAGGAACATAGGTAGATTAGTGTCCTTTTTTCTGCCATTTTCTCAAAGCGTCCAGTGGAGATCCATATGTCTGCTATGCCACATCTATACATACTTACTTTGCCTGTCCAAATGCCAAGGGCAGAGATATGTTAGGGACACTGACTAGAACGTAAAACAGCAAAGTACCAGTTTTAAGGACCAAAATTCACTACTGGCTATATAAAACATATTGGTGTTATAAGCAACTGTTTTTTTTAAAATAATTTTATTCCATTTTATTTTGTTTTATTTTGACGTGGAATATCAAGGTGTGAATATCCAATTTCTCCAACAGTTGAACCTCTTTATATGGCTACTGTGTGTAAAATGCGTAACTGAACATGAAGAGACATAATCGTGTCTTTAAATGATTTGCTGAATTGAGAATGTAGCTTTATTAACGAAGAGTTATGATAACCTTTCATGTTCATATCCAAGCTAGCAAGGTATTTTGATACAATTTTCTCCTGATATATAGCATCAGAACCCCTAATGTCTCTAACCTCCGAAACAATTTCTAGTCCAGATAATGAAATCAGTGTCTGTGTGTCATTTCTGTCTTTGAAAATGTCCCCTGAATCCCAGCAACACAGTGGAGGGCTATTTTGATACTGACTGCTTGGAAGAACAGTCAGTCAGTGATCTGACATTTTCTAATCTGGATGCATGAGATAAGTCAGTTAACAAAGTCCAGTGAGCTCACTGTAAAGGCAAATATAAAATAATTTTGTCTTTTGATATAAAGAGGTGTGGTATAGTGCTGGATTTGGTACTGCATTACTTGGATAACTTTGGAAAGTGTTACCTGCTTCACCTTAATTTGTATATGTATATATGAAGTTTCTAACTAATGAATATCTTTAAGTCCACCGGGCAAAAGTTTCCTTCTATTAGACAGTGATAATTCAATGAAAATGTTTAATTTGTACTTTCTAATGGTCAGAAAATGTAGCACAGCCACTGCCATAAAAATAACCTGATGGAATTAGCCAGAGCATGTCTGGTTTGCATGAAAAAAAATTTAATTTATAAAAAATATCTGTCTTTCTTCTGAATTAATTCTTTACAAGCCTCTTTGGACCTAAGAGTTCCTAAGCAGTAAGTATGATTTGGTCTTGATAGAAAGCATGAATTACTGCAATGTGCCTGCTTCTTTCTTCTCCCATTCAAACTGTGCCTGTATCTGTCACTAATTGTTAGTACCCCAAATGTATCAGAGGAAGTGATAATAAATGCCAGATTGGGAAGTTACAGATAGTTGTAGTTATGTGTAAAGTTTCACCTTAATCTTCTCAGTGCCAGGAGTATTCTTTGATGACTTTTACTGCATTAGTATAGAAGCAAGAGAAATCCTGAACTCATACAATTCAGGGGCATATTTCTTGCTTGACTTCAGTGAGAACAGATTTCTCACTGAACGCCCCCCTCAGATTTCACTGTAAAAGTCTACTCTACCTGTTTCCCCTTGAGAAATAGGCCAATCATCTCTTAAGTCATCGGCAGTAGCAGAAATGAACCCTAAGTTTAACTAAGGAATATTATGGAAAACTTACTGCTTTACTTCTTTCTGCAATAGTCCTGATATTGATAGCAAACTAGATACATACCACTTATTTGGTGACAGGCGAGACACTTGTATGTGTCATGGTTATATTATTCCATGAAAAAGTGACAAACAATACAGCCCTCTAATGGTAAAAGTGAATGCTAACATTTCAAAGAATAAATAATAATTGTGTGATAGAAATATTTTTATTACTCATATAAAAGGCAAAGCCCACAATCCTTTCTCTGGTACTACAGATAAACAACCGAATTAAGGTAAGGAAGATTTTAAATCCAGAGTGGATGATGGTGCATACCATAGCACAGCGAGAACACGTAGCTTTGATCTTATAGGCCAGCAGAACTGAAAAAGGCAGCAGAAACATGAAGGATACAATGCTTTCTCTGTGATTGCTCTCCATAACTGCCTATCTCACAAACTTGCGCTGTACTTTGGGGGCTCCTTTGCCTGGTTTCAGTAAAATTCTCAGTCCATTGGGGCCATTCTTCTTCCCTAAGCTGTGCTGGGATATGACTGCGACCTGAATTCTACTTTTGAGGAGACTAAAGCTGCTTAAGTCATAGACTGTACTTAGGGTAATGCCCTACAGACTCCAAGGCAGTGATCCTGTGGTGGTATAAAATCAGCAACAGAAACTAAGAGAATTGAACACATTCATGTTCAATTAATTAAAACTGGAGATAGATGGTTGCAGGAACTACACTGAGAAACATTCCTTTAGCTGTTCTTCCTTCAGATCTTTGTTCTTCATCCAGATCTGTCACTTTTGCTCATATTTCCCTTGTGGAGCAGTCCAAGGGCGAGTAGAAGCTCTGTGATGAACAGGCTGGAGATATGTACTAACAATATTGTTTATGTGGAAATATTTCTGTTGTTATTTGAGGATAAAACCTCAGTTCTAGGGATACACTTCTCTCTGCAGAGCTTTCTGCTGTTATTTTATTTTATTTCATGCCCTTTGCATGACTCCACCCCTAAAGTGAAGGACTGCAATCAGTAATGAAGTCCTGGCTGTCTAATAGTCAAACCTAAGAGCCTCATCCCTATCCCAGTAACTACATTCTGCTGTCATGCCTCCATAGCAGCCTCAGCAAGCCCTGATGCAGAAACAGAGACTATTTCCCCTCTTATAGCACATGGATGAATGAAAGTCTTAATGTAATTTCCGTGTTTAAATCCAGATCTACCTCTACTTGAAAGCTTACAGCTGTGTCACAGCCAACCAACAGAGACTGCCAGTCTATCATTTCAAGCTAATATGCAGACTACATAAATATCCATTATTATCCCTTTTCTCTCTTCCTAGCTGCTATGGCATCCACATATTACATCACACAAATACATCTTAAGTTCTTTGTAGCAAAGGCCTTCCTTTCCTTTGCTTTTGTAGAACAGAGCACTGACCCTTCACTGAGATGACTGCATGCTACTCCTGTACAATTAGGGCAAAACTGTGCTCTTACATCAACCAATAAATGGAGCTGTTTCAAATTTGGGCAATATTAAATACAATCATATTTCCCGCTGAAGGTGTAATTTATTCTCTATACATTATAGAAGATTCAGGGCTGACCGATACTTATTGAGGCTACTCTTTGAATTTAGACATTTGTGTGAACCCTGACTGTCTGGCAGGCTGTTACAATTACAGCCACATGTAGAGTCTCATAAACATTGCTGAAGGTTTTTTAGTTAAACCATGACTTAATAAGATATACAAGTTTGCATAGGAAACGATAGTGTGGATAGTTTGCAGGTTTTCTAGAACAGGAAGAGAGAGCAAATAATTTTGTTAGTTTAATTAGAAGGAACTTCAGAAATAAGTCCCTTAGAATAACATCAATGGCATTTTGGTGCACTCATTTCTCAGCTACACTGAGCTTGAAATATAAGACAGCCAGGCTTCTGCAAATCAGCTACTACTAATGCTTTTTCACATTGCAATCCAAAGGAAATTCAAGTCAAACACGCCATATTTACAGATGTGAGTGATACTAACAGTCTTTCTCACAGTATACCCCATTCTATGCTATAGACCGCTTCTTTGTCATTTCCCTTGTATTTCTAATAGCAAGGATTGTGTTCTCATTCAGAATCATTTAATATGACTATGGATGTATAATCTGTGAGCAATTGTTACGAGGAGAGCAAATTAGATTTTCAAGTTTTTTTTTCCTTCCATGTTTTCCAAAGCAGTTTAGCAGTTGCAAAGGAGAAGACAAGAAGATTACATACATAGTATATGGATCATGTCTGGAGCCTTATTGATCCTTTGTATTTATAGCTGTTGATCTATAGGCTAGAAGGGCTTGGACAAGACCACTTATTTTTTCATCTTTTCAAGAAACGGTTCTCCCTCTATTTCAACTGTGAATGGCTGTTTTCCATGGGTACTCTGTAGTAAAGTTTTCTCTGCTGATGGCATGCCAGTAACTGTAATACAATGCAGTTCCTTCCAGACTGGAGACTTACATAGAGCTTCACATTAAAGTTTATCTTCCTAGCTGCTGATATAGAACATCATATTTTGTTCCAGAGATAACAAATGTCCTATGCTGTACACAGATTCCCACAAATTCCTTCTATTATATGAAAACATTTAGATGAGAGGCAAAGATTATCAATTCCTTACAGGTTTACTCTTATAAGTATAACTACGGTTAGTTATTGATTTACCAAGAACTTAAGCTCTAAATTTTGACTCTTCAATTAAGTGACTTATATGGAGTGAATCCAGGCTTCAACTCCTGAATTTTTGTTAATGATGTTTTCCATTGCCATCCTTCGTTATTTGAGGGCCTTCCATAATGGAACAAAATTGTCCTGACACCATGAACTGTACAGTTTACAATATATAGCTTAAAATCAGTTGTAATATTACAAGTTAAATTTCATTTTAGGACTCAGGACACTTGCAATGCCAAACAGACTCTTACATCTTTGTTTATAAACAAAGCAAATTTTTGTGGTCAAGCTGCAACAGCTGGAAAAAGACTCCTAAAAATCAACTCCCCAAAACAAGCAAAGTCCATGTTATTAAAACACAGAAGAGGTATTTCCAGCTGCTGAGTGCCTTCACGAATGTCCTGCTATGTTATTTGGGAAAAAAAATCCTGTCACAGTGTTTTCAAGTGGAACAACACTTAGTTTCCTTATATCATCACACATTACATTAAAAGGGTGAATTTTCTTTCACCTTATTTGTCTGGTTGTACACTGTCATTATGGGATCCACTGTAGTTCAGGAGAAGTAGGTGGGAGGAGATGCCATTTATTTCTCATCATGAAGGCACATAATTGTGTCTAATTTTTTCATACAAGTGTCTTTTGCAAGAGAAATGACAGACTATTGATTTGACTAGAAATTATTACATACAGATCTGATTTGTGAGAGGTCTTCCTTTTTTGCTTCTTGGCCTCACTAAGTCACAGGAATCAATTTGGTCAAATATAATTTGTAGTTTGGATTTTTCACTGCAGAAAAGTATAATTTGAGCTGTAAAAATGCCAGATGTAGCATTTCTCTCTTCCCTTCTTTGCAAAGGTGGATCAAATAGACAAAAAGCATCCTGACACTTCATGGTCTCACAATGTAAATGAAGATTCAATGTATTTTCAATAACCTGCATCAACATTAGATAGAAAACTACTGTCATTTTCCTTCACAGAGAAATATTTTATTTCTTTATAGTAACAATGTGGGGCTTTTTCATGTGTTTTGCCATTTCTCCTAGACAGTGGTTATTACAAATTGTGCTGCTATTCTGTAAATTCTGAAGGTGTTTTCTTTAGTTTGTTCACCTTTGGTCCTGTGTTCATTTGTTACATTTTCAAGAATACTACTAATTAGCTGGAAGCTGTATAAACATTGACTGTAATGAAAGCCATATCCTGGTTTTATGGCATCTGAGAGACTATTTTCAGGAAACAATCTGCACAAGTGGGCTGGAATACAAACACAGCACACCTCCTTGCCCATCAAACCACAGTGACCCACAGAGGATGAAGACCTTTTTAAAGTGAAACAGAGGGAACAATGCATTGGGAAACCTTCGCAATAAAGCTTAGGGCTCTCTGCATGTTTACCCCATGCCCACAGAGATCAAAGGAATTTGTTCAGTGATTAAAGACAGGGAGGAAGAAGAAGTTCTGCCTAATGGAGGTTTTTGGGAGGACTCAGACCAGCTAGTGATGCCACAACTGAAGGCCAGTCTGCCCACAGCAGAAAGGAAAGACAGTGGCCATTGTGTGATGGAATAACCTCTGCGTATGGGTGGAGAAGATGCAGCTACTCTGGCAGGTTCAGCAAGTATTGGGGCAGCACAACTAACTGTGGCTAGGTCAGCAGCAATTTTCCTCAGAACCAAAAACTGCTAAAGCTCCTATTTGAGCATCAAACGTTTTTCAACCTGGTTACAAGAGAGACTGTGCTTTTAAAAGAGCAATCTTAATTAGTTGGGTGCAGACTGTTAGATATGACACTCAAAGGCTACTATCAAAAGCCTGCTTTTAGAAAGTTCCGAGCGATGATCTAGGTAACACCTTTAGACACATCTGAAGATAACTTGCATGGTTGAGGTTTCCTTTGCTAGGAAGTAGGAGGGTTTACAGGAAGTAGAAATAATCTTTGCATACCTAACTGAATGACTGTTTATCATGCAGACTGCCAGAGGGAATGTGACAAAGCAAAATATTTAAGGTGCACCTGAGGAAACAGGAAGATTAAACCTCTTCTTAATAAGGCAGGAGATTTAAATAATGGTGCATCCATGTCCTACCATTGACAGTATAAGTAAAATCCTTTCTGAGATTAGTAGGATAAAACTGATTAGTCCTAATTGAGTTTTCAGCAGACACAGTCTACTTAATTGATCTTTTGTGTAACAAGGTATTTCACAGAACGAAATTATCCCCTGTGTGTGCAAACTTGTTTAACAGGATCAATTATGCTCACTGCAATGTCTAATGCTTTGAAGCTTGGAGGGTACCATGAAATTAATTTTACATATAGGCACCTATATAAATTTAGGGCAGTCTTCTTACAAGCATGCGAGAAAGGGTGGATATTAGTGTATCTGAACTGAAGCTTTCTCATACCCAGCAAAATAACGTATGTGGCAACAGGAAAATAACCCAGAGCTAAGGAAGCCAGCTGAAACCCTAAAATTGTACCTGCAATAGGGTTCATTGGAATTATTACAAACAAGTAGAGGCCAAATACCAAAGTGGCCCTCTACTATTTATCACTTTAGCCTTCTCTGTCATCAGAATGTCACAGATCCACTGCTGTGAAAACTGGTTTATATGAATGAACATTTTTCTCACCTTGAGTTATAGGTTTGTTGAACGAAGAATGAGTCTGATTCAACTTAAGGGAGGTGGAAAGGGAAAGAGAAGGTATGTAATTGAGTTTGAGACATCTATCCTCACTCTGAGGGAGAACAACATGCAAGAGGAAAAGTAAGAAGAGTCTATGGAGCGATAGACAGGTTAATCTAATCTCAGTTTTGGGGAAGATGTTAGAGTAAATACTTGTGGGAAACATTTTCGGACCCATGAAGGACAAGGAGGTGAGTGGGAACAGGATGGGTTTAGCAATGGAAAGCACAACTGACCAATTCGATTTGTGTTCCATGAGGAGATTACTTTACCTGTAGACAAGGAAACAGAGTAACATGTTGTTTACTTGACTCCAGGAAGAGTCTAAGCATTGTATTCCATGTTGCTAGATTGAAGTGATATGTTTTGTATAGATGGAGTATAAGGTGAATGGAATATTGCTGGCCTGAAGGGCTAATGGTCAGAGGTTCAAAGTTCAATTAGCAGATGGGTACTACTTGGTGTTTGACACTGTTTAAATTCTTCAATAATTACTGGCAGCATTGCCAACAGGCTGGCAAACAAGAACAAATCAGGGGAGGGCTGATATGGTAGGGAGTAGGGCTGACATTCTGAGGCACCTTTATAGGCTGGAGACACCTGCAACAGGATTGTAATTACCCCATACAACAAAATAGACTGGGTACTGGCTAGATAAATAGAAGCTATGGGGAAAAGGGCTTGTGAGTCCTGGTGGACAAGCAGGTGGACTGTAATAATCTGTGTGCTCTTGTGGTGGAGGAAGTTACAAATGGATTTTATTAACAAGACCATAGCCAACAGGTAGATGGAAAGATTATTCTCTAATTTTTTTTGTAGCATACATTTTATTCAGCATGTTATGCTGGTTAAAAGCTGTGGGAGTATTAATAAAAATGTTACCTAGATAAATGACAAAAGTCATTTTCCAATCTGATTACTCAGTAGGAAAAGTGCCTCTAATTTGAACACTCTTCTTCATTTATTTTAGTAGTTATTTACGTTTCACAGTAAGAAGCCTGGTTAGATGAGATTGTACAAATACAGGAAAAAGGGATTTTGTCATAGATCCTTAGAAAGTCATAACGCTCGTGCACTCACACAGAAATTCAAGGAACTGCAAACTTGGATGCATCTTCTACTTTGATTAGTTTTGATTGGCAAGGAAACAGAAACCTCCTGTTGTAGAAGAACCACTGCATGGACAAGAAAAGAGATATGAAAGCTGTAAAAATAAACCCTAGTTACATATTTCATGTCTTTTGATGCTATAAGAAATGGTTCTTTCCAAAGTATGCATCTTCCCTAGGAATGCAGTTTATCCATCATCTATGACATGATTATCTCCCGGATCACTGGATTGCATCTGACATTTGGCCAAGTTAGTGGCAAAGCTCATCAGTACTTTTATCATGGTTAGAGTCCCTACTGCAGTGCATACCAACTTTTCCAATACTATCTTCTCAGCGTAGTGGCTCACTGATCAACGTTTTTCAGAAATATACTCTAAGACAACATCAGATTCTTTCTGTGTGATCCTGCTATTATCTTTTATACTCCTTTCTTTCATTAAAAGATGTTAATTATATTCACTTTCATTAATTTATCTCTGAACACTGTATAATCTGGGTCATAGCCATGGCTTGCTAATGCACGAAGCAACTGAACTAGTCAGGAAACAGGATTAGTTTCAGGCAAGAGGACCTTCTAGAAATACCAGTGAGCTGCTTGGTGTAACAGTCACATACCCTGATCTTGATAAATGCTTCCTTTATTTAGTGAACACCAACAGAGGTTCCCTAGTGTATGTTAATACACTTAATGCTATTCAGCAACAAAAGAAAGGGGAGAATAGAAACAAAGCATTTCCATATGCAATAGCTGACACGTATCCATAACAAATTTTAGTGGAGATTACCTGTAAAAGGCAATAGCAACAGCAATTCTGTCCCGTGCTAAGGACAGCATTTTTTTCTCATCTCCATCCACTTTTTAGATTCAGTATCTTATAGCACTGCATAGCTAAAGGCTAAACATGAGTACATAGCTTTTATGAACACTATAAATGGCAGAAGAAAAAAGAATCCATATGGCCTTTTCCTTTCCTGTACCATGGGCCAGCTCAAGGCTTGTGACGCTAATCTAAACTGAAAACATGAGCTAGATTAAAATTTTATTTTTATTGTCTTGTTTCTTTTCAGGGTAGGGGACAGCACATGTATAGAGCAGTTTAAAGATATTTGTAAAATAAATTTTAGACTCAAGATGAAGATACAGCCCTTCTGTTTCTCATGAATTCTGGAAGGAAAAAATAAGGGTAATTTTCAGTATATACCACCTCTCTCTACTTGTCAAGCTATATGAGAAAACCTCTGGATTCTCTAAGCCCATTTGTAGGAGAAAAAATTTGGCAGATCAGGTAGATACATTTCATACTCTTAGAGAAACGAATGCTGTAAAGGCATAAAGCTACTGCCGTTGATACTTTCAGAGACTTCACACTTCTAATATAGTTATTGGTAGGCTCCTGTTAGTAAGAAACATTATCCTGACATTTCACAAGAAACAGTTCTCAACCTATGCAAATTTTGCAGCTGTCTTTCCCTGACTTTTTACTCCTCAACTGGACTCCTGGTTCTATACAGGGTGTTGGCTGAGATAGACTTGGATTTTTATGCTGTAATAAAAGAAGTGAAGCTAAGCTTCTCTCTCCTTACCCAACAGGACGGTCTATATGACCAATAAAGGCTTGGTCTAGCCTTATGTAATTCTGGACATTTAAAGAAAGATTCTGTTCAGTAAAAGCTGTGCAGAGCTTTAGGGCCTTGGTGGACTGAATCAATGTTTTGCAGTTACTATAGAAGAGGAATTGAAAGCCGATGAAGTCCATGTGTAAATTTAACCAGAAAGAATTCAGGATAAAATATAGTGTTTGAAAATTATTTTTTTATTTGAATAACTTCTTTTGCATAACATTTATTTTAAAATAGCATATGATATCATCAGGTTTAGTGAAACAGAATCTCTGGAGAAAAAGAACTGTGATTCTATTCACAACATTTTCAGTCTTACATGTGTAGAAGTGGCTGGTTTACATGGTATTCAGAATTCATACAAATTTATTTCATTAAAAAGAAAAACCCCTCAAATATTCAATATTTCTATTAATTTTGCAGTTCTAACCCAAATAAATCAGTCTTTGGAGATGTGCAAATAATAGCATTGGCTTACTATATTGAAAAGAAGAGGATTATGGACTAAGGAGTGATCTCAGCTAACTTACTGGTGTCTTAAAGGCTCTGCTGCTGTCATCTCCCATTCCCAAATGGTCTAATTCAAATGAAACTGAGCCATACTTAGAATACCAGTAGTGGCATCATAGTAGTAGAAAATTTTAGGATTATGCATGGGCTGGACAGAAATTATATTTATTGAGCTAGTAGCTTCCAAACAACTCTATATACTGTTATTCCTCCTCCCAAGGTGTTACTGAGATGATTTTTCAGAAATGAAAATAATTGAAATTGACATTAGAAAAAGCAAAGCACAGAGTAACAATGAGCAGCTACTAGATTCTGAATAAGAATTTCTAATTCTCCACAAGCTCTTCTCAAACTCTTCTTAATATGACCAAATACACTCACAAATTGGGAAAGCTTTAGCCAATAGAATATGGCTTATGGGCTTAGCGTGTGAAACAGTCGGCACAGCATCACAAAGCTCCCTCAAGGCACTCTCAAGAGAGTCTGAAGTGACCAAAGACGGTGGCTTCTTAGATGTTCTTGTCTTTAATAGGTAAACTCAATATTAGTTCAGTATCTATCTAAGAGCATTTGTGAGGCCTCTGACAGTGTATTGCTTAAAAAGCCCAAGACTTTTGAAGCAAAGTGGATTTCTAATGAAACCACATATAATAAAAGCAGCAGCAGTTTGAATGAGAAAAAACAGATTCTCACAATCACAAATAATAAACAGTGAATTCTACAGCCCAGTGCATTTGTGAACACAGGGTACATGTCATTTTGGAAGATTTTAAATGTCCTTGCAGAGACTTTAACAGCTGTGTAGCTCTATTGTCAAGAGAACTAATGTGCTGCTATTGTTGTAAAATTTAAATTTTTAGTCCAGATAGGTATTATCTGGTAATGAAGCCTGTCACACAGATATTGTCATTTATATTATAAATGGTGATATTAATTTCTGTCTGCGTGACACTTCTATATCATGCCAAGTATTGCAGTCTCACAGAATTAAGCATGCTCTCTGTTCCAAATCACTGGTAGACATAATTAATGACATGGGGTGCCTTTTTGCTCTATTCAGCATCTTCAAATCCTTTTAGCTGCTTGGAAGACCATGACATGTTTTCTTCTGTATAGCATTCCTCCCTCTTAGTTTTTCTAATTTTGCTTCTCTTTTAATTCACATAGATAATTTCAATATAATTAAACATAGATGAATAGAACCAACTGGTGTGAAGAAAAAAAAAGTTTGGTTTCCACAGAACAAATAATTGTGGTTCAGGGTTTTTTCCGTGGAAATGTTCCATCATCAGATACAATCTTGAACTACCACATACTGTCTGGTGGGTTTGTGCTTTGTTTTAAAGCATTCATTGTGGCAAACACAGGTTTTGACACAAGGTCTCAGTCCTGCTGAGAGTTGTCTTGACAATTGAGTTAACCAAGATCCCCTATAGGGCAGGAAGTTAACCCCTGAGCCAATGAAAGGGAAATGAGGATGTGCATACAGTTATCACTTCTACTCCCACTGTTTCAATGGAAAACTTGTGCTCCAAAGCTACAGACAAAATTGAATCAGATGAGGAAGCAGGACTCTAGCTGTTTGGTAATTTGAATCATATATAAACCAATGTAACACCTTCTTGCATCTACAGGTGCCTTGAAACAACAGCTCAGAATGGGATCAACCACTTTATTCATCTCTTTTAAATGTACATAAACATAGACAATACAAAGACACTGTCAAGTGTAACCTTCTTCCTGTATTCCTCTGCCAAGGGATGCAGCGCTCTGTGGCCCAAAGCCTAGCTCAAATGCAGGCTGGCTACAAAACCTGGCGATAAATAGCAGAGGAAATTGTTTTATTGTGAGAAGGAGATATAAGGAGGTGAATAGAGTCATGCAAGATAAAGAAGGTAAAACCACAAATTCATGGAAGCTTGAGGATCTAAGACAAAAAACACCAACAGGGAGACTTGATGCATGAAACCCTAAAAGATAAGCAGGGAGTCCTAATACAGCAAAATAGCAATATTGAGGGTTGACCTCTTCCACAGAGTAGTGGAGGCTGACCCTTTGCTCCCTATCTGAGCACTGCATGGGCTGCAAACACTCACAGGGCTTCTAATTAGGGGCTGTGAGTATATGAATGCTTAGACTATGAGTTTGGTAACCGTAATTTGTTGTGCGTATCAGCTAATGAATCCCTTCTTTGGTCTCTTAAGTGATGTGTGAAGCTCTTGAGCACACAGTAAAAGCTCTCTGTACAAACCAATGAAGGGAAAGTTAAAACAATGATATTGGAAATAACTTTGTAACTTGCCATTTGTTTTCTCTTCAATGGAGTAGGCTTTAGCCATTCATGTAAACAAAATTTGGAAAATCACTATCAGCTTCTGTTTTCTGTACTAACCCCTGTCTGGTTAGATGGCAATAGAAACGAACAAGAGAAATAAACCATCAATGCTGTCAACTGAAAGACTTCATTATAGTCTTTTATTTTGTATTATGTCCTACAGTATGACAAAAAAGAAAATTTTTGTCAACTCTTGCACCGTATTTGCATCCTTCTACATTTCTGACTTGTTCTTTATTGTCCTTATCTGGGTCTAAAACTCTCAAACTCGATCTAGAGTTCACCAATAGGAACAAAGAGTCAAAAAAGAAGTGTCTGCTCTATGGAGAAGTGGGTACATGAGAATATGAGAATAGATTTTTTAGCAGTCAGGGTAACCTAATCTCACAGACAGCATGTCGATAACAAAAGAGCTTTACATGCTATTTGTGAAATGAAGTGATACCTACAAATGTGGTCTTCCAACCAGTGAGGGGAATATGCAAGTTAACCATCCTTCCTGGTTACCTTTGAAAAGCCTACAAAATTTAAAAGAAAATAAAGTTATTTTCAGCATAATTTCTATCTTTATGTACTTAAAAGCACTATAAGAGCAATCAAGCCAAATATCATTCATCCATCAGAAGCCCTTCAGAAAGATAGCAACTAAACTCTGAGGACTTTATTTACATCCAGAATATTTTCATTATAAAAGCATGCATTTATTTGTTTATTTGTTTCTCGGAAGGGAGAAGTATTGCAGAGTGAGGCAGAGGTGGGAGAAAGAAAACTGTAGTCTTCTTTGGATGAAACTTTGAACGTTCTTAGGCTGAGTTGTGGAAGACAGTAGAAAATGCTGCTTCAGATATAAAATGTAAAGCATATTGTGTGTCTCTTGTTACTGTAAAAGAAAATATGGTGGAGAGGTTGTTCTTTGTGATAAAATTGTATACTACTTGTTTTGAATATTGTATACTACCTGAATTTTGTAATATGAATGGAAATGTTAAAATGTAATAATGCCTCCATTGAAAAGTCAGATGAGAGAAAACCTGTCTTCTGCTATACTGTTCTCAGATCATTATGTGGTCTGACATATCTAGCTAGACTAGCAGGAAGCATCTGCACAATACTGAGAGCTACACTAACAAAGATTGCTCTCCTGTAGAGCTGAGCCATCAGGACAAGTTTCTTAACATTTCCGGCATGAAACAGAGACCTTTGCTAAGATTCCTCTAGAGCCTAGACAAAGAAACAGCTGACATCGTACAGGCTTCCTTTAAACAGTTTGAAATACTCTGTGCTCTCCCGTGTTCGGGCTTCCACACTGTAAACAATATACTTCCAACTTTGATTTTAATACCTCTGACACTCAAGGCATCGTTGAAACATCCCCACCTCTGATAACAGATTTCACACCTCACCTCAGCACCTCGTGTTTCCTCTTTCATGTCCCCTCCATGTCTCGGACCTTTTCAAATTCTGTCTTCAAACTCTCATAAAACCCTTGTATCTGTTTGAGCTGGCCAGAAGAGCAAAGGCATCTTTGTGAACTCTGTGATAAAAAGATACCTAGCAGTTTAACTCTAGTGTGATTTCACTAAACTCACAGCAAAAGCCATGCTAAAGGGTGGATACAGGCTGATCTGATTACTTAGAACACACAATGGATAAAATACAGTTCCAGAAATGGTCAGAGATTGCATGGGAGAATCATCTAATTCAGAAGTCCATACCAGTATGGAGAGAGCACAGCATCCCCCATTTTTCACTACCTCACCTGCCTGTGTATAGGGGGTGACTAGATTCAAGGGACTCTATTTATACTCAGTTGATGCCCAGAAGTACGTTCAGTGCATTACGTCTGTTAGCAGTTAGGGTAACCTAACTTCACAGACAGCATCCCAGAAACAGAAGAGCTTTGCACAATCTTTGTGTAGTTCCCAACTGCTGCAATGTGCTTTTCAATGTTAAAGAACAATTTAGTTCTACAAAGACTGCCCTTTTTGCATGACTCCAGCACCGTAGGGCTTACGTACTTCAGCACAAACATTTCTGAAGTAGGATTGTTTCAGAAATGAATAGAGAACTCCATCTGAGTTCCATTCCCTTGTTTGCATCTTTCTATTGTGCCACAAAAATAACTCTAGTGAATTACTTGAGAAAGCTTTCCTTTGCATGCCTAGAAATGCAGTTTAAACTGTCAGTTTCATGAAGCTACACATACTAACACAACAGCATTCTCATATCACTTGCAAATAAAACATAATGATGTAACTTTGAGATTTAAAGTAGATCCAGAATAAGATAAAAATTTTGATTCCCTTAGAAATTATTCTAGGGTATTTGGAGCAAGAACTGAGTGCATTTTTTCACTAATATAATATTCTACATCACTCCTTATTGTCAGATATATATTTTGTATAAAGTTCTCTCTCCAGACGGCGTGTTATCCTGAGACTGTTTTAAGATGTTTTGTTGTTAGATTTTTTTAAGAGATGTACAGAGAAAAAACACTTTTTGAAAAAAATACACTATAAATTCAAAATCAGTTTTCCTTGACTCCATGTCTACTCAGGAGAAAAGTTTTAGTTAGTTTACAGGCTATTAGGTTCAAACCAGAAATCACTGGATGAAATCCAATGAGTCAGATGAAGTAATAAGTCAGAACAGACAAAGCTTGTGTCTTAATATCTATTCAACTGTTTAGAAGGAAAAAAGGGTAATCTATATAGATTTGCAGCATGCAGTTGTTTGGTCTGGGTTTTTTGAAGGGAAAAAGAGAAAGCTCAAGTCCTGAAATACACACTTCCCTGAGAGATCTGTTTGGTTTATCAAACTAACAGTGAAATTCCACACATTTTTGAAAGGCCAAGGATAAGAGTTGAGAGCTTTGGCCCTGATTCAGCAAGGTACTTGAGAATGAGCTGAGTCTTAAAATTGCTCTAATGAATGACAGCATTCCTGGTGCTACTGCCTGATTTTAGAAAGCAAATTTAACACTAATGAAAAGGTGCCCAAATGGAACATGTGAAGGCTGTCATCTCTTTCTGTGCAGAAAAAAAAAGACACAGGAAGTAGCAAGGTAAGCTTTCTTAAACCTTTTTTTGCCTGTCCCATCCTCATCACCCCTACCCCCATATGTTTAAACTTAATTTTATGCCCAACGCAGTCCTTGAGATGCTTAGCAACAGGTTTAGCTAGCACCAACAATGGCAAGGTGATATTGACACCAATTCAGATAAAAGACAGTTTGTAGCTCCAGTCAGTTCAATTACCTAGCCAGTCCCCTTAAAAGTTTGGCATCTTTTTTTCCACTTCTTGTCACAAATACACCGCTTGAACTTGTCGCCCATGCTTCCCACATTAGCAACACCTCAGCACGATGTCTGCTACATTTTCTCTCACTGAGAACATGTCAGGGTATTTGCCTGACTGACAGGTTTAATTATGAGTAGCTGGTGCACGATAGGATTAAGGGCACAAAGGTGACAAAGAGAAATGAGATTTGGGGTAGATTATTGGAGGCCTTCACTATCCTTGTAAGTCTACAAAGGTATTAGGCCGTGAAACAAGCATTTTCTTGGAAGAAATTTTTTTTGAAGAGGTGTTCTGGTTTCTTAATGAGGGAACTGTTTTCATAAATAATGAGTAGTTTAACTGAGTAATAAACTTTTATTCCTCCACTATTCCCTGTGCTTGGCATTGATAAACTTCTTACCCGCACCAAGACTCACTGTGTCTCTAATACAACATGGAAAAGAAAATTTTTCTTAGTGCTATAATATCGCAAAGAACTTTGGTGGGCATTGGTTTTGCGTGGTTTTTTTAGGACATATTTCCACAGTGTCTTGAAGTGGTGAACAAAAAGTCTGCAGCTTTCAGAAAGATCTTACCAGATTTTCATTAAGGTTTCGTTTGCATCGTCATGGACCAACAGAAACGGTCTGAGATTTATCCCATACTTCTCACATGGGACACAGGGAAGCAGCCATGAATTACAGCCCCTATCCCAAAATTTCTATATTTTCCTCAGAAACCAGTTCTGACAAGTAAGAATTAGGGACAGGTGGGGATAGGAATGAGAGCCAGATCCAGCTCTTTTCTCTGAGCTTTTTGTCTCTGACTGTGGCTGGAAGAATATGACATTTAAGCAAGGAGAGAGTAGTTCTCCCTGTATATTTGTCTTATTTGGGGAGATCAGAAGTTACAGGATTTAGATGAATTTGTCTAACTTTGGAATGTGATATTCTTTCTTTTCCTCATGATTTTCTAGAGAAATAAGTTCAAAAATTTCCAATGCAGCATTTGAATAAGAACTTCCTCTAGTAAGTTTGGAGAGAGATCAGAGCACTCCTAGTTCTTCTGCTTTGAGTGTTGTATCTTCCTTCAGCTGTTTCTTCAGAAGCTGAATATTCTTAATCTATTTAGCTTCTTTTCATGTTTCATCGTACGTATTGTCCTCTGCACCTTTTTATGTCTGATTAACTACCTTAAGTATTCAATATACGAAATGCTAACATTTTACATTATAGCACAATGATATTTTTCAAGCATTCTTTTTGATCACAGTTTTATTCACCTGAGTTTGCCCTTACATGGGTATTCATGTATTTGTTTTTTTCTGTGCATGTATATTATCTAGCATTTGTTAGCACTGAATTTCATTTCTTATTTCATGTCTCTCTAACTCAGTGTCATATATTGTCCTGCAAAACTTCAGGCAGATTTAATTTTCATTATGATGACCAATTTAGTGTCAGCAGCAAATTTTATCATGTCACTAACTTCTCTTTATTTCAGATCATTCATGAATACATGGAATAGCACAAGCTCTAGAAAATATTTTTGAGTGAAAATATCAATGGTGAACCATTTATTTACCTTTGCACAGCTTTTCAGAAATTCAATAATGGAATTGAATTCCAGTAATGTTGTGTTTGCCAGAGCCCTTTTTTATCTTGCTTTTTGACTGCTCCAAAGGATCTTACAGATCTGTGATGCATGACAAATATATCACTTTTCCCTATAATTTTTTTTCTTATACATAGGAAACTATTGCTGTTTTATTATAATATCTACCAGTTTTTGTACTGCAGAAATTAGATTTACTAAGTTACATTTTTCTGATATCTCTCTTAAAATTGACTTAACATTCTCTTTCTTCTGATATAAAGTCTTACTTTAAAAGTTATATATGTTTTAATAAATAATTTTAGCAGTTGTTATTAATCGTAAAAGCTTGTTCCAAATAACTCTTCTATCATCTTTCATTTTGTAAGAGGTTCTCAGTCTTGCATGTCAAACAGACTTTTTTTAAACCTCTCCACAGTGAAAACTTGGGCATAACAACATCTTTTTTTCATTCCTCCCCCTTCCCCCCCCCCCCTTTTTTACAGCTGGAAATTTTCTATCTTTATTGACTCTCTGGTTGGCTCCCTGGTTCGATGCATTTTGAAAAATTTGTATTACAAGTTTTTCTGCTTTTATCAAGGACACTGCTGACCTGTCTCATTGCCATTCTATGTGTCACGTGCTGCTTTCTGTTGTTTGGTGCATTCCTTATTCAGACAATAGAGGGAACACAAATACTTATTTTTCTCTGAGCCATCAACCATTGTCTGGCAGTATGGTGAAAGGAGTAGTCTGGCATCTTGGAAGAAATCTCTTCATAGGAAAAGGCTGAGAAGTTTGGAAGACAGAGTTTATTTGAAGGTAAAGTATCTTCTCTGGACGCAGCTGTTACCCTTGAAATAGTACAACTCCACACCATTCCCAGCACTGCAACACATTGGGAAATATAGTTTGTTTTGAACTGTAGGTTTAGCCTTTCAGTAGAGATATTAAATACTGCATGAAATATGAGCTGCTGTGTGACATTTGCCTAAAATGCCATCTTCTAAAACTCCTGGATTAGAACTGAATGTTTAAAGAGAGCATGGAAAACTCTCCGTTAAAATGACAGTCACATTTGTTACTATTTTTCTAGCTTTTTTGATGAAAGGTATGTTTTGTGGATGACATTTTTGAAGAAAGTATGATTTCTTCAAGTGGTGGTAATCACCAAACTTACTTCAGCTGGGAACTGTATGCATCATAAGAAACAGACTTAATAGGGGCAAAAAAAGGTTCCGCCCCACTTCTCAGACTTATTACATTGGACCCTACGTGACCTCTGTCCAATACGATCATGGTCCTTTCAGTTTACTTTTCATTGCTGAATCTTCCTCTTTCAGTTTAATTTCTCTTACCTTTCTTATCCATGCTCATCCATAAGTACCAAGACCAGACACCAAGGTCCAGTGAGAAACAAATTCTGTCTTCCATCTCCAAGGCTGGATGAAGTTACACTCTTTTTTAGCTTTCAGCACTGTTTAATCCATATCCAATAAAATGCCAGTGTAGCACTTCATAATCCTATAAAATTATAAACACTTTAATCAACTTATAAAATATGTTTATATTTAGTTGTATGTGGAAAATGGTTACCCTAACCAAAGAAATTCTGGGTGATCACAACAGTATGGCCTACAACACACCAGGGTAAATCCAAGACCTTTACAAATCTTCCATGAGAAACATGCAAGCAAGCAAGCAAGGAATAAATATACAAGATTTCTGTGGAGTTTGAAACTAGATCTGTCATCTTTCCAGTGAATTTCTTGGTGTTATAGGAATTCTGTCCTTCAGTAGATCTCTTTCCCCTTCATTTCAATCACACATTCCATCTTGATCATCCCCAAAAGGAAAAGTTTCTTAAAAGAATCCCCAACAACCCTGCAGCTGTCTTGGCAAATGCCAGTAGTTATCCAGACCAAGAGAATAGAAGGCCTTTGCTCAAGAATATGGACTCTGGGTTTATCTTGGGAAGCTGTATAGTAGCTTATGTTGATGATTCGACTGCTTCACAAAGTAGGCTTTTGCACCTTACACCCATTACTGATACAGTATTCATAGTAACAGCAATAAGGACTGAAAATCCATTAAGAACAACAGGTTTTGATGTCTGTGGTTATGCACAGTGCCATTTCTGCTTTGTCTTCTGCTACCACAGCTATGCAATTGAAATAAATTGTCACTGTAAGGCTCTTGAAACTACTATACTAATCACATTTCAGAAAGAAATTTTTGTAGTTAACTCTCCTTGCATTTGTAAGCAGTCTTAACTGATAGAAACCAAAGCACTTGACATTTTAGATCACTTATTGACAATTATTTTACTGCACTGGCTTTTTCCCCATTTCAAATCTGGAAAACAAACATGCATTTTTTCCTCCAAGTTATACAAATATCTTCAAATGTGCCCTCTCAAAAATTCACAGGTCGTATTCTTCTTTCAACAGGACTTGCAGACCACATGCATGCAAACAGCCTTCCTTGCCTACTCATTCTCTTGGCTTGATGCAAATCACAGTGTATGAGGTCACAGCCATCTTTCCAAGGCTGATGGATCACCTCCTGAGACTAACACTCAATACAAAGCTGCCTGCTTAGGTGATACAGCCATCTGCAATGAAGACTGGAAATGCCACCTGCAGAGACTGATGGCTGTTTGGTAATCACTGCAAAAGACAGGTCACACTGTTAATATGATCAAATATTCTACTAGCTGATGAACAACTGCTACCCAGGATACCTCATGGGATATGACCAGGGAAGGGTATCATTTATAAAACTGCTGCTTTGTCTTAGAAACCAATTACAGCAGTAAAGGAAGCCTGTGCTGGCTTAACCCAGGTAGCACCACACAGCCACTCACTTATTACCTTCCCACCACTGTGATGAGGGAGAGAATAGGAAGAGCAAAAGTGAGAAAATTCGTGCATTGGGATTTAGAAATTTTAATAAGTGAAGTGGCACAGGCAAGCAAAGTAAAATAAATAATTTAATCACTACTTCTCATTGGCAAGCAGATGTTGGGCAATTTCCAGAAAAGCAGGGTCTTGCCAAGCATAATCATTACTTCGGCAGACAAATGCAGTAACCTAAATGTCCCTTCTCTATTTCTCCCATCGTTATTGCTGAACACAATGTCATATGGCATTAGTCAGTTTGGGTCATTGGTCCAGGCTGTGTCCCATCCAGTTTCCTGCCCAACCCCAGCCTTCACACATCCTGGCAGGACAGTGTGAGAAACAGAGAAGGCATTGATGCTGACTAAGCACTGCTTAGCACTGGCTGAACATCCCTGTGTTATCAACACTGTTTTGGTTCCAATTCCAAAACACATCACCACATAAGCTGCTATAAAGAAAATTAACTTTATCCCAGCAAAACCCAGTACAATCTCCACCCCTTATTCCATATCATTGGGCCTGAGCAAGATGTCAAGTGATCAAGAAGTTCGGTTAGGATGACAGGTAGTTCAGAAAGATCACCAGCCTTTCTTCTGATAACATTACTACTCTCTTACACTTTCAAAAATATCCGACAAATCCATTTTCAAATAATAAATCTCCTATTTAAAAGACCATTTGAAAACATTTTGCAAACTGAACTGCAGGTGACTGGACCTGCTTATGTATTCCGACTTTTTGAAGGAAACCTGTTGGAATCAGGTTCCCATTGGAGTATTTTCAGTTTGCAGTCAAAGAAACTTGATCTTATAGTTGCCACTGTATGGAATGCCATACAATTTTTTTCTATATGAATCCAATTATTTCATTTCAGCAACGGTACTGTACCCAGTGGTACTTTACCTGATGAAGTTGCAAAGTCTGTGACTAGTTTAAAGCATTCTGGTTTCGTCTCTTTTCTATGTTTATTTATTTTGTCTAATATTGGCTCTTTTGTTAATGTATTAATACACACTGAGATCTTGCATCTTCATAGTAGATCCACTGCTATTAACTGACCAGGTGGCTTCTGCCAAATGCTTATCCCAGTTTTCAAATGTACCACCCCCGCACGTTGCTTTCAGGGTAGTTTTTAATAGTCCATTATATTGCAAAAATTTTCCCTGAGGCTGGTGCATGATAGGGGATATGATATATCTATTCAATACCATGTTCTTTGCACAGGCATTTATAAGATTGGTTTGACATGAGTGCCATTGTCTGACTCAGTTCTTTCTGGAGTATCATGCCTCCATAAAACTTGCTTTTCAAGGCCTAGGACAGTGTTACAGGCAGTAGCATGGGATACTGAGCATGTTTTCAGCCATCTGGTGGTTGTTTCCAAGATTATAAGTACACCATACTTACCCTGGCAGGTTCTAGGAAGTGTGATCTAGTCAATTTGCCAGGCCTCCCCATATTTATATTTCAGCCATCATCCCCCATGCCACAAAGGCTTTACCCTTTTAGCTTGCTTTAATGTGGTGCATGTTTAACAACTGTAGATAACCCACAAAATAGTGCCTATTGTTAAAGCCACCTCTTGGTCACACGCCCATTTGTGTGTTGCATCCCTTCTCTGATGACTTGAAGTGTCATAAGCCCATTAAGCTTAAAATAACTCACCTTTATGTTGCTGATATAAATCTGTTAGGAACACTTTAGCAGCCTTATCCACTTGCTGATTGTTTCAATGTTCCTCAGTGGCTTAACTCTTAGGTATGTGGGCATGCACCTACATGACATATCTTTACTTCTACTGTCTCCGTTTATGACCTCTGCCACAAAGGTTTACCTTTACACTGCCAGTTGTTCTATTTCCATTGCTTTAACCACCCCCACAAAGCATTTCCTACCATCCAGTCATCCATGAACTGTTAGATGCCAGGACTCCACTAGTTCTGAATACGTAAAACTGCTACTTTGGTATTAGCAGTACAATGACATTAAATACCATTATTCACTGTTGACCCTGAAGGAGAGAAAAATAAGAAAAAAAATGGGAAAAAAAAAAAAAGAGAACTTCATTAAAAAAGGTCCTTTCAGCAGCCTTATGCATAAGAAGTACTAAAGGTGATCCAGATGACATCGGGGTTGTAAAATTCTTAATAAAATGCAAGAAAAATTAGATTTGCATCTTTGTGGAGAGGAACAGTTAGATCTCTGACGGGAATAAGCACAAGAGGTGTTACAAGATTAGATGACTGTTAAATAACATGAGTACTTAAATTATTGTTCTAATAGAATAGAATCAAACAAACACTGAAATGGGTTTATTTTTGCAGAACCTGAACTTTAGCATAAAATACTAACTGACATTGCAATAAAATAATACGTACATGTAAGAAAGGGTAAATAAAAAAGCTCCGTGTATACAAAGGAAGCCTACGACATTCAGTAACAGGGACTGGATTTTTGGTTTCATTCATCTTCCAGTATTTTGGAGCATCAGACAAAACCACATGCATGAGATAACTTCCTGAAAAAGAGTTAAGGCATATTTATTTATTTATTATGCTACAGGTTTCCAGTATATAACTTTTTCTCTCACTGAAGACCAACAGAAATTCTCTGCCCTTAGCCCTCTCAGTGAGAGCTGTCAGAGCAAACAGTACAAGTTTCAACGGTGATTCAAATATCATGCTCACTCCATATACTAATTTCATTTGAAAACCAGTCTTAGACCCTTTGTAGTAACATGTTAAGAGATGGTCTGAATTTTAAAGACAATCTGAATTTGAAGTCAGTACAAATTTTGTACTTTAGAAAAGCAAACATTTGCATTACAGTCCTGTGTTTATTCTTCAGTGTTGTGAATATATTGGAACATGCTTCATCTTATCTAGAAGACTTTATTTGTCACTAAGTTCCTAAACTGCAAAGGAAAAACAATTATAAATATTCAATTTCCCTATTACTCATTTAAACATGGGCATAATCTCTATCCAATGAAAGGGTTTTTTTAAATAAATCTTCCGAGGAAGGACAAAAAATTCTTATAGCAAGACACAGTGGCAAAACTCTAAAACTTAGAGAAGCAAGTACTGACAGAAGAGAAGCTGGTTAAACTGAAGCTTATTGCTGGCCTTCTATAACACCCCTTAAGTAAAATTTTCCAGAAAACAAGCAGGAAAAAATGTCCTTGTTTAGAAAGAAAAATGCAAAATGAAAAAGGACTCTTGGCTTTTTCTCAAAGTGTTGCTAACACTTGCTGCTCTCATTTGTGCCACACACTAATTTGCACACAACCTTTCACAATCCATTTTTACCCCAGTGTCGGTCCTGGCAGCCAGCCCCCCAAGAACCCACTCATCTATATTGTTCCCCTTCTGCTCAGCCTTATGCTTCCCAGCACTTCTGGCAGCGGCCTCCACCGCACCAGCTGAACCACCAAATGCAAATTTACATGGAGCTGAAAGAGTTTGAGCTCCCTGGACCCATTAGCGACAGCTGCTCTGGCATGTGCTCTCTTGAGTCGTGTGGTAGAACTGCTCAGTGCCTCCCGTTTGAGTGAGGTTCCATCTATCTCTGGCTATACAAATGTTTAATTATTCCTTCAATTTACCCCAGAAGGAGAGTATTCAGTTTATCCATTGCCTTTACCTAGGCCAGTAATTAGAAGCAATGATGAATATGTTGCAGTAGAATGCAATTGCACTTATGCATAATAGAAAACTTTTAAAATGTCGTCTTTTTTCCACAGCAAGTTAATTCAGACACACTATCAAAATGTCTGCCTTATATCCAGTACTCCTGATATCAACCTTGCGGAACAAATTAAGAAATATCTCAGCTATATAGTCCAGAGGAAAAATAGATCACTTGTTTCTAGTTTGGGTGCTAGGGCATTTGTTTACTGCTCACTACATAGCTTGAAGAACTAAACGAGGGAGTTCGCAGGTTTTGTCTTTATCTTTTCTTTATCTGTTTTAAGTGCTTCCATAGACTGTGACTGCTCAATGTTTGATAGACTGAAATGTGGGGATTTTGGCATACTGAAACACCCTACAGAGTTAATTGCTGAAGTATTACCTAAGCATTAAAACCTCTAGTACTCCTACGACACTAATTATACTGTGAAATCCCTCTAGTCATTGGTTCTGTCCTGGTATCTTATAAAAAACAGGACTTAAAAAAACCTTGTGAGATAGATTTCATTACATCTTTTAAGTAGTTACACAAACTCGCCTGCAAGGAGATCAAGTTCCTTGCTCAGCGCTGTGCTGTGGACAAATGGCAGATCCATCAAAGTATCAGAAATGACCTATAGCAGTTTCCTTTCCTTTAAGCGACACACTGTATTTTCGCAGAGAACAAATTATGAGATGCACAGGTCTTTTCTTTTTCCCTATAGAATACAAATTATAGGTACTTGAAGTTAGGCATATGTTCTTTTCTTATGAAGCCTTATAAAGTTTCACAATTAGGCAGCTTCCTGATTGGAAACTTCTGGTTCTTTTTGCAAAGTTTTAGAGTTCCATAGACCATTGGCCTATTCTATTTTTTAGCTCTTATTTTAAAAAATACCAAAAACAACAACAACAAAAAAAACCCCACAACACTCAGGAGATATTTTGAGCTTGTCCTCATTGTTTTATCTCCCTGCTTTAAAGATCTGGCTTGGAAGTTGAAAATTGAAATCACAGAATCATAGAATAGTTTGGGTTGGTAGGGAACTTAAGGATCATCTAGTTCCAAAATCTTCAAATCTTGAAATCTTCAAATGTGTTGGTTTTCATAGGTAACAACTATGAACAAATTGGTTTGGGAGAGGAAGAGAGAATGGTGATTCATCATAAGGACTTTGGAAAGAGAAACTGCCGTCTCAGAAAAAATGTAGATGATTGTTTCTTAATTTCAGTCACTGTTAATAAAATTGAAGTACTCTTTTACAGGATGGCAGGGGAAGGAGAACTGTCAGAAACCTCTCTTTATTTGAGACATCAACATAATGCATTGAAACAAATGCTTCATTCAGATTCCATTCTTTTCCTCCATTAGGATCAGCACTATTTTTAGATCCAGACTGCCTCAGCAAGCACTTCTTGTCAGGGAAACAGCTGTTACAAAATGAGATCCTAGAATTCTAGAATCACAGAATCATAGAATAGTTTGGGTTGGAAGGGACCTTAAAGATCATTCAGCTTCAACTCCCCTGTCATGGGCAGGGACACCTCCCACTAGATCAGGCTGCCCAAGGCCCCATTCAACCTGGCCTTGAACACCTCCAGGGATGGGGCAGCCACAGCTTCCCTGTTCCAGTGTCTCACCACTTTCATCGTGAAGAAATTCTTTCTTATGTTTAGCCTAAATCTGCCCCCTTCCAGTTTATACAAAGATGCAAATTCTAGAGTAGTCTTCGTAAAGTATTGCACAGTTCAGTGCTATAACAGTGAAGAACACATTTCACTTCACAACAAAATGCAAATTGTAGAAAACAGACTTAGCACTGAAGCTACTTAGCTTCCTCAACACTGTTTGTTTCATATCCTTTGATGATATTTGTCAACCAACTTCTGTTATGCAGTGTACCAAACGCTAAGAACCTGCTATGCACAGCAGATTCAAGCTGTCTTGCAGCTTCAGTGACTGTGAACTGTAATTCAATGGCTCTTGCCTGCCATCTAATACCTCCTGCATGTTTCCTAACTGTCTGCTAGCTCTATTATCCCAGCAATGCAAAAGTGACTTCCAGTCACTATAAGAAGCATGTTCAGCACATCTGTAAACAATATGAGAAAGATTCCCAAATACATTCCCACTGTGTGACGCCCTTCTTGACTACAAGTGCTGCCTATTGGTGCTTGCTAGCTCTCCACTGAGAAAGAGGTGTGTTGGAACAATTAATACACAGTCAGCTGCCTCTCTTGAGTATCTTGTTACTTCTTCACTCATAGTCAAATAGTAAAACCCAGTGAGCAAGTTAGGTCTTTACCATGTGATACATGATGACCCTGCTTAGCAACCAAATCAGCATGAGGTCAGAGATGTGACAAAACTTCCTGTTTCTTAAGCCAGTAAAATTCTCGTGCTATGGTTAAAAGCAAGTCTTAACCTTCACAACCATGCTTAGCTTTGGCCTATATCATAAGTTTTCGTGTACTACACTGATAGTAAGAATGCTGGCAACACAAACATCTACATACCTGCAACGCTAGGTATTTCCAAAGGACAGTGAACAAGGTGAACCCATTACCACAGCCATTGCCTAAATTGTGTTTCTTTAAAGTGGTAACTGGACATCTTGTTGGCCTACAACACAGGTTTTCTTGGTGATATATCATCTCATCACAAAGCCCTTTGTTTAGAATTTGAAAAGACATTTGATTCCTTAGCTAGGCATCCTGCCTCTGTAACCCAACTTTTTATGTCCTCTGTCCCAGAAATGAAACTGGATGAAGAAGGGGATTGGCTCTCTGCCTCACTATTCTGGGCTTTTTTTGAAGCATTTATGTGAGTTCTCAATGGCGCTGGCAAACATAGACACTAACTCTGCATTGTACCAAGATTTAGCTAGACTTCCCTCTAATTCCTGTGGGAGTAGCTACCTGGCAGTGCAGCATGCCATGCAGTGTACAAGCTGCTTACATGCATTAGTTCATTTGAAGATAGACAACAGTCATGTGCAGTAGAGGAGACGCATGCAAAGAGGTTAGTTTTGCTGAATGTGATAGACCTTTTTAAACAGCAAATAACAACTTCATGGTCTTAATTTTAAAGGTGGTCAAAGCTCAAATAAATTCAGAGTATTTTGGTGCCACAGAGAATCATACTTATTTCCCATATATACCCACTCAGTACTTCAAAAGACTGAGCAAAATTTGTATTGATATTAAATAGTTTAAACAGTTTAAACCCCTGTTTAAAAATCCCTGTATTTCAACTGAGAGTTTTAGAAGGAAAAACAGGCTCCAGAGAATTTAATAATCATTTTACAAAAAAACCCTTAATGACTTAGGATTCCAAGTCCCACTGACTTGCAATGAAAATTATGTTCTCACGGGCCTCGGAGTTTTTAAAAATTAAGACAAATGTTCCTAAATTACTGAGCAACTTCTGAAAAGTTTCCCCTAAATCACTGGACTAAAATACTGCACAAATATTTTAAATGCTTGCTTCTCCTTGATAAAAAAAGACAGATCTCACCTTTCCGTTTTTGCTGCTATAAACGTCATGTGTCAGTATAAATTAAAAACTACAGGCTGTTATTCTCAAAACCAACCAGTGGTTTAAGTGAAATATAAAGGAGAAAAATGTTGTGGACAAATCATTTCACAGAACCCCTAGAGTTACCCTATACAGCATTTTAAATCTAGTATTAAAGCAAATAGCCTAGCCTCAATAAAAGGAAGATTATGGATCTTGTAGTACATGAATTATTAAGGAAAATTATTCCAGCCAAGATAAATGAGAGAGTACTAAAAATCATCCCCTTATTCTACTTCTGTCTGCTAAGTCAGCTTAGATCAAATAAGGTGACTTTGATCAAAGATTTGTTACTTTCAAGATACAATTTTTGCTGAAATATTAACGAAAGACTACCTAGCCTTTCAAGCTGGATAACATAGAGGGCATCACAAACAATAAGAATTTCACACATTATTCATGTGTAGCTGCTTCTGGAGTAAGCACGGCAGCTCTTCTGCTAATCAGTATCTCGTGTAAGCAAGGCTCAACTTCTCAGACATGCTGGTAACCCAGACCAAAATCTCAACTGACAGTAACAGAAAACATCAGGCTTGACAGTGGTGCTAAACTGAGAAAGTAAAATCCAACAAATACAGACCTTCTTGATCTAGAAATTAGGTTACTTATTTAAAGTCATAGAATCATAGAATCATAGAATAGTTTGGGCTGGAAGGGACCTTAAAAATCATCTAGTTCCAATCCCTCTGCCATGAGCATGGACATGCCACTAGATCAGGCTGTCTAAGGCCCCATCCAACCTGGCCTTGAACACCTCCAGGGATGGGGCAGCCACAACTTCCCTTGGCAACCTGTTCCAGTGTCTCACCACTCTCATGGTGAAGAAATTCTTCCTAATGTCCAGTCTAAATCTGCCCCTCTACAGTTTACACTCGTTCCCCCTTGTTCTATCACCACAAGCCTTTCTAAACAGTCCCTCTCCAGCTTTCCTGTAGCCCCTTCAGGTACTGGAAGGTTGCTATAAGGTCTTCTCAGAGCTTTCTCTTCTTCACATTGACAACCCCAACTCTCTCAGCCTGTCCTCATATGGGAGGTGCTTCAGCCCTCTGATCATCTTTGTAGCCCTCCTCTGGACCCGTTTCAACAGCTCAATATCCTTATGTTGAGGATTACAGAACTGGGCACAATACTCCAGACAAGTTCTCAAAAGAGATGAATAGAGGGGCAGAATCACCTCCCTCTCCCTGCAGGCCACACTTCTTTTGATGCAGCCCAGGATACAGTTGGCATTCTGGGCTGCGAGCACACATTGCCAGCTCATGTTGAGTTTCTCATCGACCTGCACCCCCAAGTCCTTCTCTGCAGGGCTGCTCTCAAGCACATCATCCCCCATCGTGTACTGAAAGCAGGGATTGCCTCGACCCAGGTGTAGGACCTTGCACTTGGGTTTGTTGAACCTCATGAGGTTCTCACAGGCCCACTTCTCCAATCTGTCCAGGTCCCTTTAGATGATGTCCTGTCCTTCCAGTGTGGCAACTGCACCTTTCAGCTTGGTGTCATCAAATCCTAACAGTTTTGTGCACATGGAATGGCGCCTTTTCCACTTAATACACAAATTTCACAGACATCCTGGATGACACATTGCTACCTGATCGAGGCAGGAAATCCTGTACATGGCCAATAAGTGCTTGTGCCTCAGTTTACCCATCCAGAAAATTAATAACATCTACATTCCAGATCTGGTTTTATTAAAGTTTTGGTAATACTTAGAGTTCCTGAGATGCAGAAGTTCAAGTAAATAGTAGATACTATTACATTTTCCCATTTTTGACATTTAGTTGAGTTTTCTGATTCCTAGTTCCCAATACAGGCAAGTATGCAGAGCAAAACAGAATGGAAAATATGAGCCACACAAAGCCATGCAAAGATGACAGGCCTGAAATAAAAAATCTCTAACACAGCCGAGAAAAGGACTTAGGCATGAAGATACTTCCTTTCAATCAGAATTTCCCAAGCTATTTTTCCCTGCACTGCCATCCGAAGTGTACACTCCTGCCTTGCCTCCTGCCTCATTAGCGCAGTCGCAGCCCTGTGTCCCTGTAGCCACATCACCCTATGGCTTTTGGTGTTGGCACCTCCCCTACAATCTCATAGCACGGACAATGAAAGCAACTCCGTAAGTGGCTACCTCAGCTGTGCTACTAAAGTCTAGGTGAGCTCTGGATTTTCTCCTCTCTTATAAGATACCTGCATGATCCCTTGCTGGAAACTGTGCTACAAGAAAATGTTTTTGCCAGACTACAAAGGATTGCTTGGCTCTTGTTTGCAATTTTCCATTTGTCTTTATATATTCTTGCCTTTCATCTGAACGCCATGCCTTCATATATCTAGATAAACACAGACAGTATGTGCCCTGCCCGGTCCATATACCCAGCAAGGTGATATTCCCAAGTGCAAGTCATAAAGTTCCTGCCAGCTTAAGGACAAAGCTCTCTGTCTGACTGAAATGTCAGATACTATATTAGAAAGGTAGCAGATTGTGATGATAATGAAGTGCTGCAGCCTGTCACTATGTTACCAACCGCTTTGAACTGACATGTCAGAAGAAACAGCAAGGAAAACACTCGGAATTGCTGTTTGGATCCCTTTCCCATGCCTACGACCAACTGAAATATTTAAAATATTTACAAAGATAGCCAGCATATTTCTTTATAAACAAAGCCTAACATGATAAATAGATAAATGGATTATCCCAGTGAGCCTGCTGCCTAAAAGCATCCTCCTAGTTTGCCTCAGATTGCATCCTGCACCTTCTGACAGAAAAAGATTGATTTGGGAATGGACAGTTATCTGCTTGTTCTCTGTGCCTTAAAAAGGCCAAACTCCCCCTGACAGATTCCGTGTGTTTAAAAGTAGATTGAAACAGGAGGGGAGATGTTTTCCTGCAGATTGAGGATGAAGTGAGAGCTGTGGATGCTCTTTAAAGGGAGGAGAGGCATTCTCAATCGCTTAGCCCGCTGATCCTACCTATTATTGCCTTATTTACCCAGTGTTAGCATCACCATCCTGGGTAATAAACCTTGCTGGCTAATAAAGCTGACTGCAGCTGGCCTGTAAGAAGTGAGAGGAGGTGAGAAGCTGGTCCAGGAGGGCACAGCCAAAACCATTGCTTTCATCTCCCATAGGGCAGCGCACACAGCAGGCTTAACCCCCCACCCCCACCCCTTAGCAAACCTACCTACTGTGCAAAGCTGAAAACACTCTCAACCAGACCAATTCTGCTCTTATGGAAATTTTGCGCAAACAAAGAGAACAAAACAAAGTCCTTATCATGATGCTAGGGATGTACTCTGACTGGCCTGACGATTTTGATATGAGATGGGTCTCCAGCACAGGGCATGTTTGCTGAGCAGAGATTGCATTTGGAAGGGCACTGGATCTGGATGCGATTCTGTGCTCATAGATGTCAATGTCATTTTTTTAAGACTATCTACTCAGTCAAGCAAACAAACTGGTTGGAGTCTCTTGTTTCCTGCTGCACACCATGCAGAAATGGAATTCTTAATTACTTTACCTGTTGTGGCTGAATTTTCAGTTACATAAAGCCACAGATTCTCTCAACATTATGAAAAGAGTTCAGATCTCTGAAAAGCCTACAATATTTAAATTCAAAAAAAGCTTTTTTTTTTTTTTGCTAAAAATCTACCATATCACTATCCTAATTCAGCAGTAAAATATAATAAAGTCTTTTTGAGTGAAAGTAAATTTATGCTAAAAATAAAAAAAAATGTAGATTTTCAAAAGCCAGGAGCACAGTTATAGAAGTTATTCTACTGTTTGTGAAAATCATACTTGAATAGCAGAGGCTGTTAGACATTCAATTTCAATAAGGATGATGTGAAGCTAAGAATCAAAATGAGATTGTCTGGATTTGTGTAGCACACAGCTACAAACCTCCAGGTACCATATGAATGGAGGAAACATTGTAGTATGAAGTGTGCGCTGTCCTGTCCTCTTGGTGGTAAAAGCATATGGTGGCAACTGCTGAGAAGGAGGAGAAAACAGGCATTTAACTAAATGTATGACTAACAGTGCATGAAAGCTTCATGGCCTATCACACTTGATCAGCTATATTTACCCTCATGCCACTTGCTATCACTTCTCATTAGTGCTGCCATGCAACTCAGAGGAAATTGGCAGAACTTATGAAGCCAATACAAGGCCACACTAAAATCTTACAGGTGTTGTTTTGTATTTACTCTTCTCTTAACTTCATTTTCTGTTCCTCCTTTTTCCACCCACACTTGTGAATGAGCAGAATCTAGACCTAGCTGAGAAAAAAATCTGAGAAAATATCTTATTCTTTAGAACTTGCTTAGTAACAGCTGTCAGTAGGCATATAGGACTAGGTTAATACTACATATAAAGGAAAGAGAGGCACTGACAGGACTAACTCCAGTGGTCTAGACTAGCTTCCAGCTGCACTGTAAAAGGCTGGTTTTTTGCAGACCAGGACAGGACTTCAGGTAAAACAGTGTGCTTTCTCAGAAGAGACAGTGAATAGATAGTCCAAAGAAGCTGTGGGATGTCCACTGCTTGAGGGTTTCCAGATGTCTACCAAGAATATTTGAGTTATGAGGTGTCAACACTATCCTGATAATTAACTAAGTTCCCTTTCAGCCCTATTGTCTATGACTGTATAATTCTGAAGCATATTTTAACACATTTTCTGCCTCCTATGATAGAGGAAATCCTGCTATATAGTTTCTTTAATATTATATGGTGGTATGTTTTTATTGGCAGTAAGGCCCCTAGAGTGCAAGATGTCAGACGCCTTGACTCAATTATTAATAATTAAATTGTTTTTTTCTTCTCCATTAATTCTACTCAGCCCTTTACTCCCATCTTCCAGACACGTTCCTCATTAACATAATTGGAGCAGAGAGTTTTGGTTTCCACAGCTTTGTTGTTTTTCCCCCTCCTCACGGGAATTCAGTGCATAAGCTTGACAACATCAGTCCCATTGATTGAAATGTGCCTTTTAACATTGTCTTAAGAGAAAGACTAGAGGAAAAACATGAAAGAAAAACAACTCTAAATGAAAGGTGTAGGATACCTACTACTCCACAGCTCCTGTTCTGAGTGGATCAACAAAGGCTGATAGAACAAAATTAAGGTCTGCCCACTGTAGCGAGACTTGTAATGAATGAAATTGTTGGGGGCTTCAGCCAGTTTGCTGTAATAAAGAGAACTCTTCTGTGGTCAAGGCTCTTGACTCTGGTTGTTTTTATCCACTTGCTAGCAGTGCATGCTGTATAGATGAACCATTACTGGCAGGAGACAAAACACATGTGCAGCCAATTGGACATGCAGGAGCCTCAGTAAAGACTGAGATTATTCATAGGAACAAATGAAGCATCGTCTAGATGAATTTTGACCATAGCAGAATCTGGGAAAACCTGTCTGCCACATCCAATGGCTTGATAAACATATATATTACTGTGTACATCAGAAGTTATCCTCTCTGTTTTTTCTGAGCCTGAGATATCCTTTGCATTCTGAGTTACCAGCAAAAGAAAAGAAGCTTCATGGATGCATCCCCACTTTCACATTTTTCTTCATGCTGAGAGAGTTACAAAATTAATTTTCTAGTTCATAATCAGTAATTACAACACTACAGTGAGGGAAAAAGTATTTAACTAATTTTATAAATATCATTTCATAAATACTATACATATCTCTTATATATCAACTTGCATTATGTGATTTAATTTCACAAAGCCGGTGCTGTAGGATATAGAAACGTGTATCTTTCCCACTGTGCCCAGGTTCTGCACAGAGACTTTGTTCTTCTCCAGTTCCCAGAAGTGCAGCTCTTCCTTTACACAAAAGAGAACACTTCTGTTTCTTGGTAGTTTAGCTGCTCAAGTGCTTTCTCGACTAGATTGTTGCTCTCCTATTAAGAGGAGAATTTCACTTATATGGCTAACAAGTTGGCCAGAGAGTAACGATACAGTGAGTTACAAAGAGATAAAACACAGACATGATCAATCAGATCCAAAGATGGCATGGCTGAGAGCTGAAACACTAGTCCATTTAAGTTGTTCGCAATACACTCATATCTCCCTTTGAAGCTAGATTTTTTCTCCTGGGTTTTCTGAGTTAAAATCATGACACTTGAATAGATGCAAATTCTATCATGTTGGCCACTAGGTGGTAATAAGGCCATTGATAGGGACTGCAGACAAACAGACAGCAAGTATGCAAAAGTTCCAGTTTCAGAATGGAGATGAAGAGGTTGTTTGTGTCTTGAGAGTACAGACAGGCAAACTACAGTGAACTGAGTTAGGATGTAGTAGATCTCTAAGGAAAACAGGATGCCAAGGAGGGCAAACTGAGTGGTTTGAAGTGGGCTCAGCGTTTTACTGCCAGGCCTCCATCCATATCCTACCACACACTCATTTAGTTGTCTGCTACAAAAGGAAGAGTGTCACCTCTGACACCTCCACTCCCAGGAACCTACAGACTTTACTTGGCTGAAAGTTCTTGATCTGTCTCTGATAGCCCAATGGTGGCTTTAGAGATGAGAGTTTCTAATGATCTGACTTTGCAATATCTCCACAAGATGTTAGGATTAAATTCATCTTCCGGGCATCTAATTTCAGTGTACCTTTTTCTAACATGTCATCTAGAAAATTCCCTTGAAGATTAACAGTGATCTCTCCAGAAAGAAAGAAGTTCCTGAAAAGTTATGTTGTGACTGACTCCTCCAGTAATATGGAATCAGTATACTGCCATTTTTAATGAAACCATTAACAACTATCCAAAGGAAGTGGATAAAAAAGTGATTTCAGTGGAGTACTGCTAGCAAATTTCTAATCAGTTCTGCCTCTTGAAATAAAAGAGGATTGGAACAGCACCATAACAAATTAAGTACTTATAACAGGAAAAAGAAAATAAATCTGATTTGTTACTCTCTAAAACAAGAAGCAAGTTTACAATGCTGGCACAAAACACTTGTTCCCATTGTATCATCTTCCCTACTTTCCCACCCACCATTTCATACCTAGAAATATTCCTATATGACTGGAACAGATGTAATTGTCTTGAAGAGAAAAAAAAAAAAGCAACTCAGTGGCTTGCACTCAATACTTACTAAATTATTATTTCTTTATAACAGCCAATATAATAGCCAATAATCTTCAGGTTCTGTGATAATGGAAATGAACCTTTTAAAGAATAAAAAAATAAATAACATTGTTCCCTTGGGGCAATTCTAGGCAGGCTAACTTCAGCTTACTTAAGTGGGTTCACTGAAAGGATAAGCTACAGCATTTACAAAGGTAGCCATTGTACCCACAGGATGGTGCTCTCATTTAGTAACATTAAAGTATTTTGTAAAAACATGATGAGCAGTAAACAAATATTATTACAAAAAACTATATAAGTTGCGTGTTTGTTTATCAAAAACAAAGCCTATTTCAGATTCTACAAGAATCCTGGCAGAAACCCAGTTAGAGGCATTTAGGAGCATATAAACAAATTAGCAATTTGGAAGAGAAGCTCAGATCAATAGATGTCAGATCAGTAAGGTCCCTTGAAAAAAAAATGAGATGGAAGGCACAACAAAGATGTTTGTTTTTTCTAACGGATTACAAAGGTGAAAGTGATTAGAGACAAGATTATCCCGAATTTTCTTTGCTAAGTTGTGCTCAATGACTTCCTGACAAGGTGATTAATAGTATGGAATAGTATGGGACTATACTTCCAAATGTTTCTATAATATCTTCTAGCACACGTGTGTGTGAATTTGTGCATCTACATGTATAAACACACACACACACACACACACATGCGCTTTAAACAAGATAATGTCGCAGGAAGTGTTGGCTTTGGTCTCCGGATTCCCGGATTGTACTTATTGTGGTACTATCAGAGAGATGAGTGACCTTGAATCAAAGTCCTTACTTCTCTATGCCTCAGTTTCCCCATTTGCAAAATGATGCCATTCATACTGACTTTATCATGAAGTGCATTGAAATCTGCTGATAAAAAAAAAAAATCATGATAAGGGATTGAAAATAGTTTACAGCTATTTATCACTACAATGAGTTAGTTACAATAATAGCCATAAACTTGATTTCAAAAGAAAAGCCTGTGGCAGTGTTTTTACCTGCAAGTTATCACGCTGCTTTTCACTCCACTTATCTTTTCTTTTCATCAGCATTGTGTTACAATTTAGAAGGCTTATCAGGTCACAGCACTCGCACAGAGAGCAGAGAAAGGTTTCATTGCCCCAAAGAACTGAAAGAAGAGGCAAAATTTACAATGAGAAGAGGAACTGTGATTAGCCTTCTCTCCCTCTTCCTGTGGAGTTAACACTGTTTTTGTGAAGTCTGTTGTTCTTTCCCTTCACCACTGTCCAGGTTAAGATTTTTGAACCTTTAAGGTTATTAATTTAATATTCCCATCCATAGAGGCAGTGAAGTAGGTCTCGCAGTCCATGGCCATACTCCAGTCCACTGTAACAATAGGAGCTCAATGTCCTCCCAGGGAAAGGCAGTTCTCCAGAACCTCCACTGTTCAACTGTTCAACTGTTCAACTAGAAGAAGGAAAGTGCTAGATGTTAAGGGGGCAAGTTTCTGTAGGGGCAATAGTGTACCCACAGGCAAAGTGAAAACATGCTACAGACTCCATATCCCTATCAGCATACGTAATTAAGCAGAAAATCAGAGAGATGTTGAGAAGTATGTAGCACACACGAGGAAACAAATTTCCAGTCTCATGAAAGAAGCACGTGTTCTCAAGCGGCTCAATTTATGACATCAGCTGAGCTGCGGTAACTGAACAAGGCAGGCTAAGAGTGCACACTGATGATGAGCACATATACTTAAACTATAGCTTGTGTTAGTGTGGCTGCTCTGAATGTCCTAGATGCAAAATAACAATTCCATTTAATCTGCCTTGTGATGGCTTATACTGATGGGGATTGTCTCAAGACGATGCAGGCAAGGGGCTTGCAATCAGTAACGACTTGTTACTCCAGCACAGAAATTTGGGTACTTGAAACCATTCAGACTTACCTTTTATTTCTTTTCAGTACACAGTAAGAGAGCATCAAGCTGAGACTAACATAACTTCAGCAAACACACAAGACAGATTAAAGATGGACATTGGTCAACAATCACAGATTTTGCATTGAACTGGCATGCATCAGTACACTAAAATAACATTAAAACTTTCTCCTAGGCATTAGAGTACTATGGGAAACTGCTGCAGCTAAGCTTTAAGAACAAGCAGCACACACATTCTAGCTACATACAGAGGGTCAAACACTTACAGGGCATTGAAACACTTGATAAACACCGCACACTGTGAAAATGCACACTGTATGAAACTGAGCAGCAACTTTCACAGAGCAGGGGCAGGTAGGTGCTGCTTGAGAACCTCCAGTGTCTGCTGTTGCAGCCTTGTAACAGCAAGAGTGTGAATGGATGCATAAGAGTACTTTCCATCACTTCAGATTTACCTTAAAAATTACTCACCCAGTAGAAGAACACATCAACGTATAGTTGCTCTCAGAATCAAAAGCAAAAAGCCTCATTGTAATTGGACTTGCTTGTAGCCACTGCACCCAGACAGAACAAAAGGACCTGTATCTTCGCTAGGAAGATCATACTCGGACACCTTCAAGCCGCTTTTGTGAATATATCACTGAATAAACTAGAATGACAAAGAAAGATTACAAAAGTCCACAGTTAAAATGACTGGGATGAATGCAGAGGGGCCATTCATCATTTTTAAGCAAAGCTGCTATTCCTCACAAACAGAAGATGGCATTTTGACATCTATATCTAAATGCCTATATTTATAAAACAGAGGTTACAAAGACTGTAAGAGTGCCTACTCTCTGGGCAAACATAGGCCCTACCTTCCTCAAGCACTGCTGCATATGCGTCCTTCCACAGATGCAGGATGCCTGGTGGGATCACTTCACTCTCATCAACCAAGCACTCACACATTCCCACAGCCTCCCTCCCCGAGTCACATCGCTACTGCTGGAGACGGAACTGCAGAAATTGAAGCCTTTATTATAAGCAACAGCAAGCTGCTGACAAGGAAATTTATGCGAAGTGGTCAAGGATCTGCTCCCTGGTGAATCCCACTTTTCAAATACAGTGATCACAGGGGCACAGAAAGGTCATCTTCACATGGAGATGCTCCTAGGAAGGGCATGTCACCAACAACAGGATTTGCAGACAAGGGCTAAGACAGCTTAAGTTGTTAATAGGCTTTCCAGCCACTCTCTCTGAAGAGACTGCATGCAGCAGGTGGAACTGCACACTTGAGATTACAGTCAGCAGCCCAAAAATCCTCCAGATTCTAAGGGTATTTATATGCTATCCCCACCATATGGGGAAGACTCCAGAGGGATCTCGCCACCAGCTGACCAGCAGGTGGTCAGCCAGAGCCTACCTTTTCATCCTTGTCTATGCTGTAGACTGTGTTCTTATCATAGCTGAACTCAACAGAGAAGACTTCCCCATTGTGTGCCTTCCAGCTCATGGTGCATTCATGCTGCCGCAAATCTGAGGGGTGAACCAGTAGTACTGAACATTCCTCGAAAACACGCAGAGCAGAAGTGAACAGAAAGAGGCCTTTTAAGGACTGATGTGAAGCCCTTGCCTTCAACTGGAAGGCCACACAGTAATTCCTTTCCTCAAGACAGCCTCTGGCAGTGGTCCTGCTATATGGCACAACCAAGACCATATGGCTCAAGGGCAAGTTAGCTCTGCTCCTCAGGAGGAGGGAAGCAACAAATCTAGCTGCACTATCAGTATCTCGAGTCAATGTCCTACAAAGAAAGTTTATTGTAAAGAAGAGCTATTGTAAAGAAGAGAAAATAACTTCTACTGTGGTGTTCAGGAATGTCCCACAGCTGCCTTCCTTCTGGCAGAATAAGGTTACTAGGGGCAGCCACCTGGGTAGGGGAAATAGGAAAGAAAACCCTCCAAAACAGCTCAATTGCAGAATGTCTGAGCAAGGCATCATTCAATTCACTTGGGACATTTCTGGTCACAAACTGTGCAGGATAGAAACAAGGCTATGGAATATTTTGAAGAATCCCTTAAAAAAACCAACAAAACAAAACAAAAAAACCCCTATGCAAATCCAGCAGCAAATATACACTATTCATTTTCATCCTGCAGGTGACAGAGGGGGGAAAAGGAAGGGGAAAAAAGAAGGCCATTGAAAAGAAAGTCAGCATACTTCAGAAAGAGAGATCCTATATGGTGAAACAGAAGACATTTTCAGCAAGCAGACTGACAAAGGAAAGAAACCCAGCAAGTACCTGCTGCTTCATCATTTCAGTGTCCCACACTAGCAGCTTCCCAGGAACTTGGTTCATTTTTTTGCCCCCAGAGCTGACTGCTGAAAAGCCCAGGTGGGAGATAGAGCTCTGGGCTGCTGCAGAAGAGACAAAGGAGGCACCACTTGGGCTGCAGGCAAGCAAAAGGATCCTGAAACACAGTAAACAGTTTGAATTGCCTCCCTTAGCAGCTGCTTCAAGCCCAAAACTCCACCATGAGCTCTCCCATTAAGACCCTGCAAGACAAGGTCCACACAGTAAATGTTTTTCTACTTATGCATTCGATTAAGTATCTCTCTGTTAGGGTACATCTTGTCTTTCTGTGCATATCATGCTGATAAGGACTACCTTAGAGCCACAGAATTCAGAGTGAAAGCACTGCTTTCCAGTGAGAAAAAGATCTGATAGCTAACATGGTGGAGTAAAGGCCACTTTCTAGATTATGGCTTAATATTACAGGATGCAAAACATAGGTGGAGTCTCAATATCTAGGGGATCAAGGGAAGAGTAACACAGAATTAACAATCTAAGCATAAGAGAAAACTAAGTAGAAGCCACCTCTTTTCATCTCAGGAAGAAGGAAATCATTCAGAAGGGCTCACACTTACTTTACCAGTGATGCTACAATTTAAATCAAAAGTATAAACCATGGAAGGATGCATCAAACAAAACCAAGCAAGCCAGATCCTTCTCCCTTCAGAGCCTGATTTGCTGCTGAATCCCCATGTACTTCAGAAGGAAGAATCTATCAGCAAGAAGGAAATCGACTCCACCAAACAAAAGAAACATCAGAATAACTGCATGGAGAACATCCTTTCTAAGAACAAAAGAAAAGAAACAAACAAGCTGTCCTGCCAGCTCTTCACAGGTTTTCTCTTCACCATTTTTGGGGTTAGCAGTAACATATCGTCAGTGCCAGAATGTGAACAATATTCCCCCACTTGCAGGACTGCCTTCTCACACAGCCCTGTTGCTTTGCCAGGGGAGGGCATGAAATGCTAGCAAGAGTTCTAGGACTCAGAAGAATGCATATAATTTATGGTTCCTCTCCAGTATCAGAACTAGAGAAAAAATACTAACGGAGAATTTTAAACTGCCAAGATATTTAAACAAGCCACAAGCCCCTTAAACACAGATCAACCCTCAACTCATAAGGCACCAGTATAAAACCATCCATGGAGCCCTGTTTACACCTGCACAAGCAAAACGCCAACATCATGCCCCCTGCTCTTCAGCCCTGCAATCCTTTCTCTGCTTCTGGCTCAGGTTGTGAGTAAAGATCCACAGCTCCCTCCTGCGGACTTCCCACGGGCTCTTGCTCCAGGTTGCCACTGTCTGGAGACAGGTGCTTCTCTTATGGGAGCTACTTCTACCCTGAGGCTGTAACCTGGGCTGCAGCTTAGGATTGTCTCAAGGCAACCAGTGGTGAATTCGTTGCTCATTACACAGAGCACACTCGCCACTCTAGTTTTTCTTAGTCCCTACAGGCTTCAGTTCCCCAAGTCCCACTAAAGCAGAAACTAACTTTTGCCCTGATCTTATCCACACTGTAGCTGTCTAGAAGTTAATGTGCAACATGTAGCAACACAGCCCCAAATCAGCTGCTGTGACTCTCCAGACTCCACACTACTAATCAGCCAATCACATTTGGTGGCCCATTCTAGAGACAGCGACAGAGACTTGAAAATGGATGATGGTTTACTTTGTATTATGGGGTTAAAAGATCAGACTTTGATGGCCCCATCCACACCCAAGCTGGCCACTCTCAGCCCAGAATGATCAACCTTATTTGCAGAAGGGAAGCGACTGGACATTTTTCTCCCTGAAGTTCTTGGGTGCTAGTAGATACCTCAGTAATCCTTCCCCTCCTGGCCACACCAATTCATTATGCAGGAATCTGAACTTCCTGCCACCAGTTCCTGTTCAGTCCACAATAAGAGGCACAATGAAATGCACCAAACTCCTCATGCAAAGCATAATGCCCTAAAGCAATACCATCCTGCTTTCCCAAGGAGTTTCTTCCTGAATGGCATCTCCCCATCACAAAAAATCTCTGCTCATTCTTACTGCACAAGCTACACGATATTTTCAGTCTCCCCAACTCAAGTGCCTTACAACAGAGGGCACATGCATAATGTGCTGGACAGAACAGAGGCCAGGAGAAAGAGGCCAGGCACAGCTGGTCCTCTACAGAAGCTTCTATGAGAAACACCCATTCTGCCAGCCCATTTCCTGCAGTACGTGATGGATGAATAGTGCTCCCCAAACTCCTCCTCGCTCAGGATGATGAAAGACTGCTCCTGCCAGACGCCCACAGCCTCTGCACTGCTGGCGAGCATTCTGGTTGTAGTCTCTGCTTGCTCAGCATTCATGTCTGAGCATAGTTCTGTCTCATCTGTGCTAATATCCATTTTCTACTCAGCACTTTGGCCGCAAGGAAGAAATCCGGTGTGAAATACAAGGAAGCAGTAGTTCCAGATCAAGCCCTTCAGCCACCCCAGCCTGCTGTGAGAAAAAGAAAAAACAAGAAGCTGCACTGAAATAGAAGCATTGTCAGCTCAACAATCCTGCCAGAGAACTTTCTGAGCACAAAGACAGCATGTTACACAACTTCACCATTTAATATGGCCTCCTTCATCCCTTACAACACTCTCCATGTGTCCAGCCATACACTTTCCTGTAGTAATTAAAGGAACCACACCACCTGCTTGGCAAACCTAAGCTAAGAACCATTAGAGCACAGATTCACAAGCATATCAACATATTTCAAGGAATTCTTACATTCAGTAATAGAAGTTAAGTTTGTATAATATGCAGTTCAGTAAACCTGCACAAAACCTCATGTGAGGTGGTGAGCCCTTAGATTGCTTATCCTCATTTGCCAGAGATTTAGTCTGCTCAACCACCGCAGCCAACTGACTGAGGACAACCCTGGAGTCAATAGGAGTTCAAGGGTTTAAAACACAATTTGACAGTGCAGACAGAACAAACAGTTTTAGGAGGTGAAGGCATCTGAATAAGATCTCCACTGCAGCACACAGAACTGCTTGAAAGCAGCTTAGTCTTCCCTTGTCACCACAAGCTGAACAAGAAGCAGATACAGCATGTAAGCCAGTAAAATATCCACAAGCGCTACTTTGCTAAATCATCCTCTGAAGACAAAATGCCCCCAAATGGTATTGGTATTGTTGGTTTTGAATCTCTTGTCCCTAAGACATCCTTTCCTAACTTATAGCAGCTTTCACATCTTAAGCAATGGCTCAAACACTGTGTAATCAAATCATCTGAAATCACAAAGCTGGAAAAGGTTGGGAAAGAAACCCAACAGCGCCTCTCTGTGTTAGCTAATGTGGAGAGAAAACAACCAGTGAATGACACTCGTGGAAGAACAGTGCCACCTTTCAGTTCCCTTTTTTCCTGCATGCATTGAGAACAACGGAAAACTAAAATAGTACAGCTCCAGAAGCAACCTTTCTAAAGCAAGGAAAACACTGCCTTGACCTGGAACATCACAGAAAAAGAAAACCCGAAGGAATCTTATCAGGAAACATGGCTTTGCAGTTTTCTGATCAACGTTTATTTCAAATATTTTAGATGAGCCATGAAGTCAAAAGTTCTCTCATAGCCTTCAATACTCAGTAATGGAGTAGCCTCTCCTCTTTAAAGCTGTGTTCCTCCTTGCAGAACTGCCCTGTATACGGGCCGATGGGCAACGTTCCCTCAGCAGTGTCTCTCTCCCAAGGCAGTGTCTCATACAGCCAAAATAAACATGGCTCAGATGCTGCCACCATTCCTCCCATGCTCTGTATCCTTTGCCCACGTGGCTGCCAAAAGCCAGATAATACACACACAAACAGAAGCAGTCTTCTGACCTTCAGAGGTTAAAATCCAGGACACAGTTTTATTATTTCATTAAACTAGAAAGCAGGGTAAGCCCTCAGGCAAAACTGCAACATACAGTGCAGAAAACTCAAAAAAAAGGCAAATGTTGCCAAGAATGACATTTCCACTCATATTCAGGAAAACTTTCTATCAATTTTTATCTGTCCCACACAGAGCCTGCCCAAAGCAGGATAAGAACCCACAGGACAGAACTCAGTTGGACAGGATAGGAGAGCCAAGCCCAACACCACTAAGCACTGGGGATTATAACAAGGTGTTTGAACATAACCACTAAGATGGATGAAACATGTCCTACCCAAGACCAGGCTGTTGAAAAGACAACAACAAAAGACAACTCCTCTTCCATTGCAGATGTCAATACTGATTTCCTTCCAAGGACACAGAAATAAACGGAGTGTGGAAGGAGTTGTTTAACTACAGAGGTTAACTTTTGAGACAGCTTAACAGGAACACTTGCACCTGTTTTACCGCCTAGCACAACAAATACCCAATACAGAAATGCCAGCCTCTCCTCTTTCCAGCCTTGCAGTGTTGCCCAGTACCTAGAAGGTCCCTTCCAACAGCAGTTCCTTCCTTTCCTTCACATGCTCTTGCAAGCACTTCTGCCACTGCTGCAGGAAGCTTGACTAGCCTGCTACTAACCCTCTGAAGCAGTTCTTCCCATCCTTATAGCTCACTGTTCCTTCTTTTCCTTTGGAACTCTGGAAGGTAGAGGAATGATTTGGCAAAGTTACATTTGTGCTAGGCTGCAGAACAAAGAATAAAAGAGGAGAAGAAACCAAGAATCTGCAAGGGTTCCACAAGCCCCCACAAAATGTCAAGTGTCCTTGCGCTGCATTCAGGCCCAGCGTGAACTTGCAAAGAAAAGAACATTTTTTTTTTTCCACTGGAAGGAAAAGCTTGGAGCAGTGCTGTGTTGTGAGTGAACTCTTTGGATACTGAGCATGTTTCAATGAACACAGCTGAGAATTACCTGGTGATTTGTTGATTCTTTGTTCCCCAGCAATGTACTGCCCGTCTGCATTAGAGAAACCCCACTTGGAGTGTTGGAGAAGCCCCACTTGGACAGGCTGGCCTAGTAGAGCCCTTTTTACTTTGGGAGAGAAAAGAGGACAGAAAGCCTCCCCAGAACTCCAGTATTCTTCTGGCTGCAGGTCATATCCCTAATCCAAAAAAACCCCAACAAACTGCAAACAAAAAGCACCAAACAGAATATGAGACCGTAGCCAGACAACCTGATCAAACACTACTCAACAAGCAAAGTGCCATCTGTTTGAACCACTGGAAGACAGACGTTCCTTTCCAAGTCAATGGGCCACTATGCATTAAAAAACTATTTTAAAACATCCTGTTAGTGCCTGGAGCAGATCGGTATAATTACTGTAACTAGAGCCCACTTCCCAGAGAGACAGCAGCCCAAGCTGTTGCTGAATCCCCTGTAGGGCCACCTCAAACTCCTTCCACTCCATCTGCTGAGCTTAGAAAGACCCTAAGGAAAAGGCTGGGGAATCCATACTTCCAAAGAACCTATTCAGCCATGATTCCCAATTCAAGGCATAAAGCAGACCAACTTCAAGAGGCATTCAGTATTGAGTGTTCCACTGAACACGCCTGGATAATCAGTAAGTCATGTCCTGCAATTTTAAATCACAGGCCCACAGTATCTCAAAAACTGGACCCAAAGAAAATAAGAACATTTACGTCCATTTCTATGACTACACACACCTCCCTTGCCAGCCCAAAATGCCAAGAGCAGCAGCTGCTTCCCAGAACATAAATTTTTGACCTCACTCCACTACACTTTCCTCTGCTAGCACAGCAGCACCAGAGGGAAGGAGAATACAATCACCTTCACTATGTCTATCCTCTCTTCTATGAGGGAACCGTTCTGTCAAAGCTGAGCTCTGGATTAAGCAGCGACATGGAAAAAGCAACCCGAGCTGGCTCACAGATTAAGAGACAAGTTGCACAGACAAGGAATGCCACTTCTAAGGCAAATTTCTCTAATACAAATGGACAAAACCAGATATGGGAATAAAATATTCCATCTCTCACATCCCTCTCCCCCATGTGTGCAGACGAACATCAGTGCTTTCCACACAGAGTACTAAATGAAAGAAACGAAAACTCAAACTCCCAGATGAAGAGTGCAGAGCGGTTACCGAGACTGTACATCAGACACTTAAGTCTATTTAATCAGATGACTCTTAGATTAAAACAAAAGACTTTGTGTGAGGTCTCTGCTACTACTTCCATTAGTCACTATCAACAGCATAGTTTGATCACAGAATCATAGAATTACTACATTGGAAAAGACCTTTGAGATCATCAAGCCCAACCGTACCTGTCTGCTATTAAATCATACCCCTAAGCACTTCATCTATCCATCTTTTAAATACCTCCAGGGATGGGGACTCAACCACCTCCCTGAGCAGCTTGTTCCAGTGCTTGATAAGCCTTTCAGTGAAGAATTTTTTCCTAATGTCCAAACTGAACCTCCTCTAACACAGCTTGAGGCCACTCCCTCTCGTCCTGTCACCTGGCACTTGAGCAAAGTGACCAACACCCACCTCTCCATAACGTCCTTTCAGGTAGTTGTGTACAATCATAAGGTCTCCCCTCAGCCTCTTCTTTTCGAGTCTGAACAACACCAGTTCCCTCATCCATTCCTCATAAGACTTGTTTTCCAGACCCTTCACCAGCTTCGTTGCTCTTCTCTGTACATGGACCTCAATGTCTTTCTTGTAGTGAGAGGCCCAAAACTGAACTCAGTATTACAGGTGCAGCCTCATTGGTGCTGAGTAAAGGGGAAGAATCACTTCACTGCTCCTGCTGGCCACATTGTTTCTGACACAAGCCAAGATGCTATTGGCCTTGTTGACCACCTGGGCACACTGCTGGCTCATGTTGAGCCAGCCGTCAACCAACACCCTCAGGTCCTTCTCTGCCAGGCAGTTTTCCAGTCACTCTTCCCAAAGCCTGCATGGCTACATGGGGTTGTTGTGTCCCAAGTGCAGCTTTCTGCACTTGGCCCTGTTAAACCTCATCCCCTTGGCCTCAGTCCATCAATCCAGCCTGTTTGGATCCCTTTATAGAGTCTCTCTACCCTTAAGCAGATCAACACTTCCTCCCAGCTTAGTGTCATCCACAAACTTTAACTAAAGTTACATTCAATCACTTCATCCAGGTCATGGATAAAGATATTGAACAGGACTGGACACAGCACTGAGCCCTGGGGACACCACTTGTGACCGGCCTCCAGCTGGATTTAACTCTATTTACCACCACACTTTCGTCCTAGTCATCCAGCCAGTTTTTAACCCAGCAGAGGGTGCACCTGTCCAGGGCAGTGGAAGCAAGTTTATCAAGCAGATTACTGTAAGAAACTGTGTCAAAGGCTTTACTGAAGTCCAAGAACACTGCATCCACAGCCTCTCCCTCATCCATTAAGCGGGTCACCTTGTCAAGGAAGGCAATCAGGTTAGTTTGGCAGGACCTGTCTTTCATAAACCCATGCTGACTGGGCCTGATCACCCAGTTGTCTTGCATGTGCTGTGTGACAGCATTCAAAATGACCTGCTCCATGATCTTCCTCAGCACAGTGGTCAGACTGACAGGTCTTTAGTTTCCTGGATCCTCCATCCGGTCCTTCTTGTAAATGGACATAACACTTGCCAGCCTCCAGTCAAGTGGAACTTCCCTAGTCAGCCAGGACTGCAGATAGATGATGGAAAGGGGTTTGGAGAGCACTCCTGCCAGCTCCCTTAATACCTTCAGGTGGATTCCATCCGGCCCCATAGACTTGTGAATGTCTATTGGCCAACCAGGTCTCTAACCATTTCCTCATGGATCACTGGGGCTTTGTTTTGCTCCTCCTCCCTGTCCTCTGGCTCATAAGGCTGAGTACCCACAGAACATCTTACCTTACTATTAAAGACTGAGGCAGAGAAAGCATTAAGAACCTCAGAGTTACCCTCATCCTCTGTCACTATTGCTCCCCCCACATCCAGTAGAGGATGGAGATTCTCCTTGGCCCTCCTTTTGTTGTTGATATATTTGTAGAAATATTTTTTATCATCTTTCACAGAATTGGCCAATCTAAGTTCTAGTTGGGCTTTAGCCCTTCTGATTTTCTCTCTACATGTTCTCACTTCATCCCTGTAGTCCTCCTGAGATGCATGCCCCTTCTTCCAAAGCTCATATACTTTTCTCTTTTTTTTCTGAGATCCACCCAGATCTCTCTGCTCAGCCAAGCTGGTTTTCTTACCTGCTGGCTCATTTGCTGGCACATGGGGATGGCCTGCTCTTGTGCTACCAGGATTTCCTTCTTAAAGAGCATCCAGTCCTCCTTGGCTCCTTTGGCCTTAAGGACTGTCTCCCATAGAACTTTGTCAGCCTTCTGAACAGTTCAAAGTCTGCCCTCCAGAAGTCCAAGGTGGCCATTCTACTGACCCTTCTGCTTGCTTCTCCTACAACTGAGAATTCTATCATCTCGTGATCACTATGCCCCAGGCGTTCTCCAACCCAACCGTCACATCTTCCACAAGGCCTTCCCTCTTCACAAACAGCAGGTCCAGGAGGGCACCTTCCATAGTTGGCTATCTCACCATTTGTGTCAGGAAGTTGTCTTCCACACACTCCAAGAACCTCCTAGACTGTTTCCTCTCTGCTGTATCACACTTCCAGCAGACATCTGGTAGTTTCCATTTTTTTTCTACTTCAGATGATCATGTGGAGCTAAAGCCCTGGTGTTCTGATCAACATTCCAGATTCTCCAGTCCTGCTCCTGCTGCTATCCAGAGGTCTTAGCATATGGGCAATCTAGAAGAGACGCTAACGCTCCAGAAAATGGGATATCCTGATGATGAGCTAGCCCAATTGAACAGTTTTCTGAGATGATCTTGCTTCTGGACTATGATCTTCGGATTGCGAGCTCATGGTGACTTTCCTCCAGCCTAACCAGCTGAAAGGAACAAGGAGGTATCCTCTTGCTCCTGTTAACAGCTCCATGACCCACAAAGAAGGCACGTAGGGTATAAATGCAGAACACCACCTATGAATTTTTAGATGCCGCTGTTGTATGACTATGTGTAAGAAAATACAGGACATAAGTACATATAGTACACTGTTCTTGTGATATCCACACATCAAGGCCCTTGTGTCTGACCTCCAGTTTTGTAAATAACTACTTCACAAAATGACCAGCACACTTTAGCTGGGACTTCAAAAAGAAATACACGTGTTGTTCCCATAGAAGCAACAATTAACCTTTTCTTTGGCAGGAGCAAACGTGAACATGACCTACACAGCAAAGGAGGAAGGAAAGTGTGAAGCCAAGCAAGAACCTGCCTTCTTGGGTTTGATCACTGTCTATCACTTCCAATAATATTGTCAGTGAAAATTCTGAGTGAACAGGTGTTTTAAGATGCTCTGGGAACTTTGTCTGAAATATTAGCAGGTATGCAGAATAAAATGAAGGGGAGGTGGTAGGGATTAAAATCAGTTTACTTCTAGAACACTGGAACCAACTTTGTACTTGTTTAGTCATCAGTTAAATGAGAGTCCAGTGTGTTTCCTTAAAGCTTGGCACCAGTAAGCCCTGTTGAAAACTCAGCATTAGCAACCTTGGACTGAAATTTGCTCATTAGCACAGGATGAAGGAAAAAATTATTTGTTATAAATTGCTAGCCCATTATATATTTGAATATTATGTATAGATTTTGTGATTTTAGAACTAAAATGTAGGATTAGCTTGAATAACAGGTTTTAGCTAGCCTGTGCCTGGATACTTATGCTTAAGTAAGGACTTTTAGCAGAGCTGCAGTTAGAAAGAATGTGAAGAGAGTGTGGCTGTATTTAGTTAAGCCAGATAACACGACTAGGACCAGATATAACCTTGAAGAGGAGCACAAGGAGTCTAAAAGTATGCACAGGAAGGGGAGTTGAAAAGCTCAGCTGTGAGGGAGACCTACGGCCTTCATCAGGAGACCCCCGAAGAAGACCCTCAAAGGGCAGAGCACCAAGGGGAGAAAACTTATGTAAATAAATTCCAAGAACTGATTATAACAGACACACCTTTTCCAAGAAAAATAATGAATATATAACATGTTTCCTGGAATCTATATGAATATGTATATTTAACCAGAATAAAAATCATGTAACCAGCCTCAATAATTGCACACACATTAGGTGGATCAATAGCCTCTATGCCCGGTGCCACATAATAAAGAATACGTGCTTAATAATCAAACTGGCATCGAGTACTGAGTTTGGCTTTTCACGGCACCAGGGGAGCTGAGCAGAGGAGGAGGTATGGGACTGGCAGCTTGGGGAGAGGACGGACTAGCGCTTCACTTCTGCCGAGTGTCTGTGAGGAGACGCTAGGCTGTAAGCAATGGGCTCTGTGTCAGAACGAAGGGTTTGCACTTTTCTTTAAGAGCTGGCACTGTAAGTTACAGCAAGAGCCTGGCGAAAGATTGCCCGAGGCCCCACCCGCTGCCACCTCCAGCTCTGCTTCTACAGACCCACATCCCTGGGCTTGGCAGCAAAGGGGAAAAAGCAGACCAGTGGCGAAGGCAGCTTCTGCTATTGGGCATCCAGAGGGACCTGGACAGACTGAAGAAGTGGGCCTGTGAGAACCTCATGAGGTTCAACAATGCCAAGTGCAAAGTCCTACACCTGAGTCAGGGCAATCCCCATTTTCAGTACACGATGGGGGATGATTGAGATCAGCTCTGCAGAGAAGGACTCGGGGCGCTCACTGATGAGAAGCTCAACATGAGCCGGCAATGGGCACTTACAGCCCAGAAGGCAAATCATGTCCTGGGCTGCATCAAAGGAAGCATGGCCAGCAGGGCGAGGGAAGGGATTCTGCCCCTCTATTCCTCTCGTGTGAGACCTCATCTGGAGTATTGTGTCCAGTTCTGGAATCCTCAACATAAGAAGGATATGGAGCTGTTGGAACAGGTCCGGAGGAGGGCTACAAAGATGATCAGAGTGCTGCAGCACCTCCCACACGAGGACAGGCTAAGACAGTTGGGGTTGTTCAGCCTAGAGAAGAGAAGGCTCTGAGGAGACCTTACAGGGACCTTCCAGTACCTAAAGGGGCTACAAGAAAGCTGGAGAGGGACTGTTTACAAAGGCTGGGAGTGATAGGACGAGGGGGAATAGGTATAAAGTGGAGAGCGGCAGATTTAGACTAGACATAAGAAGGAACTTCTTCACCATGAAAGTGGTGAGGCACTGGCACAGGTCGCCCAGGGAAGCTGTAGCTGCCCCATCCCTGGAGGCGTTCAAGGCTAGGTTGGATGGGGCCTTAGGCAGCCTGATCCAGTGGGATGTCCCTGCCCATGGCAGAGCGGCTGGAACTGGATGATCTTTAAGGTTCTCTCCAACCCAAACCATTCTATGATTCTAAGATCCTACGACTCTGTGATTCTACGCCTGCGGCAGCCCCGCCCCTCCCGCCCCTCCGTGACGTCGCTGCCCGTGTCCCCGCAATGCCCAACGCTGTCGCAGCCGTTGGTTGGGAGGGTCCCGGGGTCTCTGGGTTCCTGTCGCCCTCTCCCCCTCCCTGCTCGGGTGCGAATTCAGTCCAAGCGGCGGCTCCTCCGGAGGGCGTGAGGAGAGGGTGTTGCGCGGCTGGTGGAAGAGGCTCTGCAGCACCGAGGGGGACGCGGAGAAGCGGCGGGGGGCGGGCAGAGCTGGCAACGAAGCCACCGCCCCGCTGGCTGCGGGAGGCGGCAAAGCCCAGCGCAGTCGCAGGTGCCCTGCGAAGTGTCTTTCTTGACCTCTGGATCATGGAATCATAGAATGGTTTGGGTGGGAAGGGACCTTAAAGATCACCCAGTTCCACCCCGTTGCCATGGTCGGGGACATCTCCCACCGTCCCGCTCCTCCTTCCGCTCCTCCTTCCTCTCTGTACGTAGAGTTTCTAACCGACTGGAGGAGTGTGCCGACAGTGCAAGGATACCGGGATGTCCTGTGGGAAGGACAGAAGGTCCAGCAGTCCTTGAGAGTTCTTCCTCTAGGATTCATGCTGACTTTACTTTGAGTGCACGTGCACTGACTGGAGCAGGTAGGATCCTGCACTGTGGAGAAAGCTATAGGGACGAACCACTGTAGCAAAACAATGATCCACTGTTTCGGCCAAAGGCTTGAGGGATAGGGAAAGGCAGTATGAGATAAGCACTCACAGAAGCACTGCACTTTTTACCTTCTTTGTAGGGGTTTGGCCAGCGGCACTGGCAGAACAAGAACATGATGTCTTCTCGTTTGATCCTGAGGTAAAATCACAGAATCATTTGGGTTGGAAAAGACCCTTAAGACCATCGAGTCCAACTGTAAACCTAACAGTGCCAAGTCCATCCTGTAAACCATGTCCCTAACCAGTACCTCTACACCTGTTCTAAATACCTCCAGGGACGGTGACTCAGACATTTCCCTGGGCAGCCTGTTCCAGTGTTTGATAACCCTTTCAGTGAAGTCATTTTACTTAATCTCCAACGTCAATCCCCCCGGCACAACTTGAGACCCCTTCCTCTTGTCCTATCACTTGCTACTTGGGAAAAGAGGCTGACACTCACCTCTCCACAAACTCCTTTCAGGTAGCTGTAGAGAGAGGAAGGCTCGCTCCTTTTCTCCAGACTAAACAACCCTAGTTCTCTAAGGTGCTCCTCTTGAGCACCTCTTGAGCACCTCTTGTTCTCTAGACCCTTCACTGGCTTTGTGGCTTTTCTTTGGACATGCTACAGCACCTCAAGGTCTTTCTCACATGGATGCAGGAAGGCAACACTGAATACAGAATACGAGGAGCAGTCTTACCAGTGCCAAGTACAGAGAGAAAATCTCTTCCCTAGTCCTGCTGACCACACTATTTCTCATACATGCCAGAATGCTTTTGGCTTTCTTGACTACCTGGACACACTGCCAGCTCATGTCCAGCACCTGTTAACCAACATCCCCAGGTATTTTGACACAGCAACTTTCCAGCCATTCTTCCCCTTCTTCAAAGGAGACAGTGGGCCCCCTCAGGGCTCACTTCCTTTCGGACACTTTTCCCTCGGCTGTTGCTTCCGCCACAGGCTCATAGCTAGGACATTGCCATACAAGCGCTACAGGGAAGGTGTTCAGTTAGGACTGCAACAAAGTCAGGTGATAATCATGGCCTGCATGGATCCCCTAGCAGCTGGTCTTTGAGCTTGGTTTCCAGTTTAGGATTGAAGCAGTAAAGTGCTGCGTCTGAATCCAGTTCCTGTGCTCTGTGTGTGATGAATCTTTTCTCTTTTGAAAGGATGGGAATGAATGCCAGGCAGTGAAGAAGGTGGCCGAGATGGAATGCCAAGCCAAATCAATTCTGGAGGACAAGTGGGGTGGAAACATCGTCCTGGAGGAAGTACATAACAGGCATGGCTTTTTAGTGTTTTCAAGAAAGGTCATGTTGAAGAGAAGCTTTACACAACTCTATTGGAAGAGCATGTACCTAATGTTTTGTGAGTGAACCAGACCTCACATTCAACCACGGAAAGCACTTCTGCGCATGAGCTTATGGTGTTAAAGCGCTATAAAGGGCCTTGCAAATGCAGGCTGGCTGCAGTTCTCCTGTGAGGGAAGGAAGTCTTTTCTTCCTCTGTTCGGGTAGACTTTGAGCCCTGCAAGCGATGAGTGACACTGGAGTGCTGGCTGTTCTCCATCCTTAATGGCCTTTCAAACTTATTGCACATGAAGCAAGCCATGTCTGCGCTGCTTGTGTAAGCGTATGTGAAAGAGGCTGACTCTTTCTTGGCTTCACACTTCCCTTATTCATTTGCTATGCAGGTTGAAGACTGTTCTGGAAGAATATGAGACAAAGTCAATGGTATATCCAGAGAGAAGGAGCGAGTCACAGCTTAGTTTGCAGTGGAAGACGGACACTAGCTGTTTGGAGGTGGCATCACTGTTCTCTGTTCATGTGGGGAAACTCTAAGTTGAGGTTTTCTGGAAGACCCTGGGAGAGATCACTTTATCTCTTCTGCTGACTAAAGGCTGCTCTGAAAGTCCTGCTGAAAGTCCGTTTCTCACCTTTCTGGCTTTGAGAGTTGTCCGTGAGACAATAATGCACTGGCTTAAGTATCTTCTGCTGGGAGATCCATGTGATCTTCTATGATGAGATCACTGTCTGCACGTGCTGCATATGGATCCTGTTCCTGTGTCCTTTGTGTGATGAATCTTCTATTTTAAAAGACGGGAATGAGCACCAGTGCTGCAGGCAAGGTGTTCAGTTAGGACTGCAACAAAGTGAGGTCATACTCATGGCCTGGATCCCCTAGCAGCTGGTCTTTGAGCTTGGTTTCTAGTTTAGGATTGAAGCAGCAAAGTGCTGCGTCTGAATCCAGTTCCTGTGCTCTGTATGTGATGAATCTTTTCTCTTTTGAAAGGATGGGAATGAATGTCAGGCAGTGAAGAAGGTGGCCGAGATGGAATGCCAAGCCAAATCAATTCTGGAGGACAAGTGGGGTGGAAACATCGTCCTGGAGGAAGTACATAACAGGCATGGCTTTTTAGTGCTTTCAAGAAAGATCACAATGAGGAGAAGCCCAGCTTTACACAACTCTACTGGAAAAGCATGAAACTAATGTTTTTTGAGCAAACGAAACCTCACATTCAACCTTGCAAGGTGCTTCTGCGCATGAGCCTATGGTGTTAAAGCACTATAAAGGGCCCTGCAAATGCAGGCTGCCTGCCATTCTTCTGTGAGGAAAGGAAGTCTTTTTTCCTTTTTTTTCAAGTAGAGTTTGGGTCCTGCAAGTGATGAGTAGCACTGGAATGTTGGCTGTTCTCAGTTATTCCTGGCCTGTCAAAAACATTACGAAATAAGCAAGCTGTGACTGTGCTGTTTGCATAAAAGTATGTGATAGAGGCCGACTCTTGCTTTGCTTCACACTTTCCTTCCTCATTTGCTGTGCAGGTTGAAAATGGTTCTGGAGGAATGTGAAATAAAGCCGATGGGATTTTCAGGGAGTATTGAGTCCCAGCTCAGTATGTAATGAAGCCCTGAAACTAAGAAGAAAGGTTTGTTTTTTTACTGATGGACCCTGTATGATGTTTTTCCTATACTTCTTTTCCATGTTGCTAATGATCTGCTGCAATTGATTGACTTCTCTTGATGCCCTTGTTGCTTTTGTAGCAGTCTATGCTGTTGGAGAGATGTGATGAGAATGTGGTGAAGCAGTTGAAGTGCCAGCGCCAGAAAACAAACAAGGAATGATTTCAGGGAGATGAATGAAGCCTGGAACCTTTTTCTCTCCACCTTTTTGCAGCCACTGCTCTTGATCTGGTTCCAAGTGTTGTGTTGTGAACTGCTATTTAATAAACTGTTTTATCTCATATGTGCCTTAGTCTGGCTGCAGAAATGGAGTGCTTGGGACCTAGCAGCTCTGATGAGGGGAGTCCTATTTTGGAAAGCTCCCTCAGACTCTCTTCCTATGCAGGCAGTTAGCACATCTTACTCTGTCCTTGCTGTCCTGCCAATGTCTCTAAGAGGGAGAACATGTCTGTGTCCTTTTCTTCCTGGGAGACCTGAGCTATGATTGTGCTCAGATTGGGGACTAGCGCAGAGCTACCGCTAATAATCAGTTACTAGATGTTTGTGTCTTTTAGAGCAGTCCTTTTGGTGATCTGGGCAGAAGGTAGTGGTTGACCTTCTGGCAGCCATGGAAACTTTGCAGATCCCACAGGGATCTGGTGGATCTGGGGAAGGGTATGAAGAAGTGGGCTCAAGCTGGAACAGGGGGAATGCCACCTCAACCTATGGAAAAACCTTTTCTCTTCTGAGGGTGGTGAGAGGTCAGTGTCAGGGAGCAGCATGGACACATCACCCTCTTGAGGATGGAGAGCCATAGGTTGTCTCTGGCCAGCAGGACAGGGCTCAGCCTCAGTCTATACGAGCTAGGCAGCAAAGTGCAACTGTGACACTAGCTGGCAGGAGCAGCAAGGAATGCAGTCCTATGCTTCTGTACAGAGCAAAGGTGGATCCTCTAGGGCTCTACAGGCCTCTGCTAAGGACGTATTATGTCAACATGCCCGTTCGCTTTCCCTGTTTAATGTCGAATGCACGCTGGAGGGGAGGGTGGTGAGTAACATGGTGCAGTGTCTCTTATCTAAGTGACAAACTGTCTGCAGGATTAAGAAAGCAGATTACTCATAGCACAGAGGTGAGGAAAGGTGTAAGCAACACAACAGTCTGTACAGAATCACTGTTTGTTGCCACTCTAACATAAAGCGAAAATATAACCAATTTAAGCAACTGTTTCCTTGTTGGTAGAACAACTTAAAATAAGCTCACCCTGGCGCAAACCCAGACAATTCCTGAGACCCTGTGCTGCCAGATCAGTACAAAGTCTTCAGCTTCGAAGTCATAATAAGAAAAATCAATTTTATTGAGTGACAGAACAAGTCTTGGAGGCAAGGTGGGGTAAAAATACAAGCATGTAATGTACACTGATCAGTGTCTCTAATGGAACAATCTCTGCAATCTAGTCAAACACGTTTAGGATGTTTTATATCAACTAAATTGGGCCTTATTATTTCTACTCATAATAATCTGCCGAACAAGACCATAAGAGCGTCTTCTATGTTTGCACGCCCTATTTACAATTGCCTTATTAAACCCACTCATTTTTTTTCTTTTTTTTTTCTTGATATAAGCTACAATGAAGCTTATAGGACCACAGAATGAATGTTTTGCAAATGCTTAGGTGCACATCAAAATTGTTCTCTGAACCACAGAAGACCTTCATTTCTATCAAATCCTTTTCCTCATATGCTGGGAACACTCCAAATAAAAGGACTCATCCATTTTCACAAACAATTCTCATGCTGAATGGCAAAATGACATAGTATTGCAGTAACTTTTAATGAAAGATCTTTGCACAACACAAAGAGAAGCGAGTACTTTGTGCATTCTGCTTGGCCCAATTTTAATCATATCCAAGCAACAAAGCCAGTCCAAAGATTTGAGGAATCATGGGTTTGAAGTCTGTCACCTTCATACATGGAAGTTTGACCAGAGAAACTGCAGCATTTGAAATTGGGCAGGAGGTTGGTTGTATGAATACTGTGAGCTGGTTCATGACAAATAGAATACTTGTTACATTAACCATTAATGAGATTGCTAAAGCATCCCTGGTCATTGCTGTGACCCAGGATAAACATCTGATAACCTTAAAACTATTAACATTTGAGCAAACAGTGGGTGTAAGGTGATGTGACTGTGCTCAAGGTTGTGTGGCTCCCTGTAGGCTCTGCTGCCTGAAGAGGTGATGCACAACACCAAATCAACAGAAAATGTGGACATGGACTGACCAGCAGCCTGGGCTTCAAGGACCAGGTTCAGTTAAATCACAAGGTCAGATTTCTGTGTCACTGTAGATAACATGCTTAGCCTGCCTGTTCCTCTATTAGGTTTTGCTTTGCTTTTTTGTTTTTCTTTGTTAGGGCCTGGGAGAGGCTGGAACTACCCCAATTTCTTGTGGACATTTAAATGCTTCTGCTAAGGTATATAAAAATCACTGATGTCCCTGGCAGGGGAGAGACAGTCTTCAGTAAAAAGGAACTGATATTTGACCCAGAACCTTTGCTTATCTGACTTGTCCATGCTCCTTTGCCAGCAGGCACAGACGTCTGGCCTCAGAGTTGTCAAGAAATTCCCTTTCTCACACATCCTCATGTGTGAGATCGACAGAGCCTCAGCATAAAGCAGTTAACTCAAACTGGAAGAAGGGGAAAAATCTGCCAGTGACTCAGCAACAACTGGCAGTCAGGGAGAAGGAAATTCGAACTACAAAGTATAGCAAGTGGATGGCATGGGGCTGCCTAGAAGGCTGTTTCTGCACACTGGTATTACAAATAGCAAATGCTAATAGGACTGGAGAGCTTTGTTTCAAGTATTAATGTGACTGGGCTTCAGTGCTTGGAATAACCCTATGGCAAGCGTCTCAAAATGGTTTCCTGAGGCCATGCTCTGTCAACAGAACTTAAACTCCTCAGAGGAGCTTCCTGGTTGTTGATATTTTAGTATGCCTTTATTGCAGTAAATAGCCTTACATGTTTCCAGGTTTTGTAATAACTAAAATACTGCACTAAAAATACTTCTTTTCATGATACCATGGCTAAATTCCCAATTCAACAAAACACTATTACACTTTAAAGAATTTGGCCAGGTCTCAAATTCAAGTGGGCTGGAAGGGCATGAGTCCAAAGCAGTTAAAAATCCTGTCATGGCACTTTGGGCTCAGGAGGTTGAACTTATCATTGATTGATTGATCATAGTATAGATAGACCAAAGCATAGCTGAGCTGAGTTCGTGCTTCCTTGTTGAATCTTAATGGATTATTCACTTTCCCTTTCTTAGATGTGCCTTCTTTGAATGCCCTTCTTCTGCTGTAGTGTGAAAAGAACAGTTATTGAGTGGCTTCAGGGCAAAAGCCACATCTCAATTACACATGACAGGGATCCAGTTAAAGAGAAATCGATTAGTTGGTGCATGATAGCCCCAAGAATCTAAGTTTTATGGTGATGAAGAAACCATCCTAGAAAAGAGGCACGTGCACTGCATGTTACATATGATGGAATGAGAGAATGTTGTAATTCTTACTTTTTCTGCTCAGACTGCCAAAGCTTTTCTCTCAGACAGGTAATGAAAGCACATTTCTTAACTTTCCTTTGTCTGTGTTACCTTGCTAGTCTAGTATCACTGGTGACAAATGGAAGCAAAGTGGCATTTTCATTAGTAAGAATCACAGAATCAGAATCACAGAATCACAGAATCACAGAATCACACAAGGTTGGAAAGGACCCATTGGATCATCGAGTCCAACCGTTCCTAACACTCCCTAAACCATGTCCCTAAGTACTTCATCCACCCGTTCCTTAAACACCTCCAGGGAAGGCGACTCGACCACCTCCCTGGGCAGCCTGTTCCAGTACCCAATGACTCTTACTGTGAAGAATTTTTTTCTGATATCCAACCTGAACCTCCCCTGACGGAGCTTCAGGCCATTCCCTCTAGTCCTGTCCCCTGTCACTTGGGAGAAGAGGCCAGCTCCCTCCTCTCCACAACCTCCTTTCAGGTAGTTGTAGAGAGTAATAAGGTCTCCCCTCAGCCTCCTCTTCTCAAGGCTAAACAACCCCAGCTCTCTCAGCCGCTCCTCATAAGACTTGTTCTCCAGCCCCCTCACCAGCTTTGTTGCTCTTCTCTGGACACCCTCCAGAGCCTCAACATCCTTCTTGTGGTGAGGGGTCCAGAACTGAACACAGTATTCGAGGTGCGGTCTCACCAGTGCCGAGTACAGAGGGAGAATAACCTCCCTGGACCTGCTGGTGACCCCATTTCTGATACAAGCCAAGATGCCATTGGCCTTCTTGGCCACCTGGGCACACTGCTGGCTCATGTTCAGTCGGCTGTCAACCAGCACCCCCAGGTCCTTCTCTTCTGTGCAGCTCTCCAGCCATTCTTCCCCCAGTCTGTAGCGCTGCATAGGGTTGTTGTGCCCCAAGTGCAGGACCCGGCATTTGGTCTTGTTAAACCTCATGCCATTGGTCTCGGCCCAGCAGTCCAGCCTGTTCAGATCCCTTTGCAGAGCCTCCCTACCCTCCAGCAGGTCGACACTTCCTCCCAGCTTAGTGTCATCTGCAAACTTGCTGAGGGTGCACTCAATGCCTTCATCCAGGTCATTGATAAAGACATTGAACAGAGCTGGACCCAGTACTGAGCCCTGAGGAACTCCACTTGTGGCTGGCCTCCAGCTGGAGTTAACTCCATTGACCACCACTCTCTGGGCCCGGCCATCCAACCAGTTTTCAACCCAGGAGAGTGTGCGCCTGTCCAGGCCAGAGGCTGACAGTTTCTGAAGCAGAATGCTGTGAGAAACTGTGTCGAAGGCTTTACTGAAGTCCAAGAAGACTACATCCACAGCCTTTCCCCCATCCAGTAGTTGAGTGATTTTGTCATAGAAGGTGATCAGGTTAGTTTGGCAAGATCTGCCCTTTTGTAAACCCATGTTGACTGGGCCTGATCACCCGGTTCTCTTGCATGTGCTTCATGATAGCACTCAAGATTACCTGTTCCATGACTTTCCCTGGCACTGAGGTGAGACTGACAGGCCTGTAGTTCCCCGGATCCTCTCTGCAACCCTTCTTGTATATGGGCACAACATCAGCCAGCCTCCAGTCTAGTGGAACTTCCCCAGTCAGCCAGGACTTCTGGAAGATGATGGATAGGGGTTTGGAAAGGACATCCGCCAGTTCCTTCAATACTCTTGGGTGGATCCCATCCGGCCCCATAGACTTGTGGACGTCTAGCTGGGCAAGCAAGTCTCTAACCGCCTCCTCTTGGATCACGGGAGCCTCAATCTGCCCCTCTAACTCTTGGATTTGTAAACAGAAGGAACAACTTTCTTTGCTATTAAAGACTGAGGCGAAGAAGGCATTAAGTACCTCAGCCTTGTCCTTATCCCCTGTCACTGTTATTCCTTCTGCATCCAATAGGGACTGGATATTCTCCCTCGTCCTCCTTTTCCTGTTAATGTACTTGTAGAAAGACTTTTTGTTGTCTTTCACAGACTTAGCGAGTTTTAATTCTAGTTGGGCCTTGGCCCTCCTGATTTTTTCCCTGCACGATCTCACTTCGTCCCTGTAGTCCACCCAAGATGCCTGTCCTTTCCTCCAGAGCACATAGAGCTTCTTTTTCTTATTGACGCATCTTGAGATCACCCTGCTCCACCAAGCTGGCTTTTCCCCCCGCCGGCTCCTTTTCCGGAACACAGGGATGGCCTGCTCTTGAGCTGATAGGATTTCATTTTTCAAAAGCGCCCAACCCTCATGGGCTCCCTTGCCCTGAAGGACTGTTTCCCACGGGACTTTGCTAATCAACCTTCTGAACAGGCCAAAGTCTGCCCTCTGGAAGTTTAATGTGACTGCTTTGCTAACCCCCTTCTTAATCCCACCTAGAACTGAAAACCCTATCATCTCATGATCACTTAATCCCAGGCGTCCTCCAACCGTCAAATCCCCAACAAGACCTTCCCTATTCACAAACAGCAGGTCTAGGAAGGCACCCTGGCTTGTTGGTTCACTAACCAGCTGTGCAAGGAAGTTGTCTTCCATGCACTCCAGGAACCTCCTAGACTGTTTCCTTTCTGCTGTATTGTACTCCCAGCAGACATCCGGAAAGTTAAAGTCTCCCACAAGGACAAGAGGCAGAGATTTAGAGACTGTCCCCAGCTGTTTATAGAAGAGTTCATCAGCAGCTTCTTCTTGGCTGGGTGGTCTGTAACAGACTCCTATCACAAAGTCCCCTTTCTTGTGGGCTCCTCTGATTTTAACCCATAGGCACTCGATCCCGTCCTCACCGTAATCCAGTTTGAGAGTTTCAAAGCACTCTTTGACATAGAGGGCTACCCCGCCTCCTTTCCTACCCTTCCTGTCCCGCCTGAAGAGTTTATATCCCAACATAGCTGTAGTCCAGTTATGTGAGTCATCCCACCACGTTTCTGTGATGGCAATGACATCATAGTCACCTTGCCCTACAACAGCTTCCAGCTCATCCTTCTTATTGCCCATGCTGCGTGCATTGGTGTAAATGCACTTCAGCTGGGCTGATGAACCTTCAGCCCTCATAAAGGGAAGAGAGTTTATTCTCGATTGACTGGTCCTTGGAATAACTAATTCCACAGACCCAGTTTTATCCTTACTGTCCCCACTTATACTCGCCCTCACTTGCCCTATTGTGGTGTACTGGTGGTCCTCTCCAGCACACCATTTCTCAGCCGCTGGTTTCCCACTTCCAGGCTCATTCCCAACTAGCCTGGTCTCCTCCCCTTCCCCCTTCACATCTAGTTTAAAGCTCTATTTAAGAGCCTAACTAGATTTTTAGAGATAACTTTAGTTCCCCTTCGAGACAAGTATGACCCATCCCTAGTAAGAAAACCTGGGGGTGGGTGGGTCACCCCATGATCAAAGAAGCCAAAGCCTCTCTCCTCACACCAGGCTCGGAGCCAGGCATTAATCATCTGTACGTTCCTGACTTCCTGCTCCATATTCCTTAGTATTGGGATGGAGCTAAACACCACTTGCGCTCCAGAGCCCTCAATCATCTTCCCTAAATCCCTGAAGTCTCTTTTGATGGCTTTCAGCTTTCTGCGCTGTAAGTCATCATTACCTATTTGAAATACTAAGAGGGGATAGTAATCCGTTTCCTTCACCAAGGAAGGGAGTTTTCTATTGATATCCCTCACTGAAGCCCCCGGCAAGCAGCAGACCTCCCTGTGGAGCGGGTCCGGTCTGCAGATGGGACCCTCCATTCCTTTAAGAAGGGAATCCCCTAAGACGATCACTCTCCTCTTTTTCTTGACAGAGGATGTTTTTAGGGCCCTCCGAGGATGCTGGAGCCTAGGGAATGTTTCCAGGCTGTGGGGACCATCTCCTTCTTCCACTGCTTCTTCCTGGGGAATAGGTTCTACCTGCAGCATTTCATATTTATTTCTGAGGGCTATCTGGGGGTTAATTGTCTGGGTGGGGGGAGCAGGTTTCCTACGCCGGACAGGAACCTGCTGCCATCCCCCAACTCTTGTTCCCCCTGCCTCACAGATTATAGGATCAAGCTGCTCCGCCGCATTGGCTCCAGCAGCCTGCTGGGTTTGTGCGAGGGCACTGCTCCAAAGATCTATGTCCCTCTCACATTCCCTGATAGTCCTTAACCTATTCACCTCCTCCCTCAGCTCTGCCACCATGTGAAGGAGTTCTGCGACTCGTGCACAGCTCCCACAAGCGTAGCCGGTATCAGAGGCACAGGCTGGTGTTGGAGGGGGGCATTGCCTACAACCCAGGGTCTGCGTGGCTGCATGGACCCACTGAGGCTAATTAAATGTTAAAGTTAAGTTAACATTAACATTTTATGTTAAATGGGTTAAATTTTATGTTAAATGGGTTCTGATGTCTGAAGATACTACCTTAAATTAATTTTTCATGTGGTTTTTTGTGGGGTCCACAACGGGCTGAGGACCCCTGATTAATGCACCCGGAAGGAGATCATGGGACGGGAAGTGGGCAGACAATATAGGACCATGCATGAAAGTAGCACTATCCATTCACAGATTGTTTATGTATAAGCTAATCCAATCATGCGGAGACGCGTGTGTTAATCAAGGGTATAAGAGGCGCGCGTAAGATCAAGCACGGGCCGGCCAGCCCTGTAACTTCAATAAAGAAACTTGCTTCCACATCACCGTGTCGTGTCTCAACAGCGACATCTGGTGACCCCGACGTGATATAGCTAGCGATTTTATGAGAGTTTTAATTTTGGGGTTCCCCGAGGTGGCACAGCCACTATAAAAGAGTTTTCAGCAAAAATAGCCAAGAGAAGCGGCGAGAGAAGCTGCTAAAAGAGTTTTCGGCAAAAATAGCCAAGAGAAGCGGCGAGAGAAGCTGCTAAAAGAGTTTTCGGCAAAAATAGCCAAGAGAAGCGGCGAGAGAAGCTGCTAAAAGAGTTTTCGGCAAGAGTAGCCAAGAGGAGCGTCGAGAGAAGCTGCTAAAAGAGTTTTCTGCAAAAGTAGCCAAGAGGAGTGGCGAGAGCAGCTGCTTAATTCCGGATCCGGGACTTTTAAGAAGCCACCGAGTGCAGGTGAGCTGTTGGGGAAAAAGATGGGAGCCTCACTAACAAAAGAGGAGGAAATGATTATAAGCATGTGGAAGCAAATACTAGAAAAGAAGGGGGTAAAGCTAGAGGAATTCATCTTACAAAAGATGCTTTTATGGAGTAAGAGACAGGGTTATACGCCAGATATAATAACATCATTTACTGTTTCGAATTGGAAACAAATAGGGGACAGGCTGTTTGATAGTGCTTCAAGTGGAGACAAAGAATCAGTATCTTTGTTAACCACATGGTGCCTTTTGTTTGATACTTTGAAAGACTTTAAGAAACAGAGGGATCAGGCAGAGCAAGATCTTTCACCCCTTGCCTCCCGAAACGAGCCTCCATCTGCTGAGGATCTGTTAACGGAGCAAGAAGAATTTTCTATATTAACTGCCGACCCAGACTCTGCATCTCTATCTGAGTCTCAACATCTAAATTCAAGAAATCCGGTAACGCACCAAGAGAATAAACCATCTCAGTTAGCGCGAAAACGTTTTCTTGTTGATGAGTCAGACGATGAAACAAGACTCGGTTTGTCCGATATATAAACAAAGCCGACGGCAGGTTAACCCCATAATGCCGTCCGCCCCTCCACTGCCCCCTGAAGAGCGAGGGGCACCCGAAGCGTACAATCCACTGGTACTCCCGCCTTTGCCAGATGAGCCGGATGATTGGGACAATCCCGCGGTGGTGGGGGGGGGCACTGAGGCGGCTGCTTCAGAAACCAGAAAGATCGAGGCTAACGCCGAGCCAACCTCTGGGGGTTCCTCCGGTAAACCTAAAACCCCTCAGGCGTGGGATCCACCCTCGGCACAGGTTACTGTGAGACCGTATGATCCATGTGTATTTTGGCAAAAGGTAAAACAACAGGCTATGCTAGAAGGACAGTGGACATTGTCTGAGGCAATGACTACACCCTTAAAGGAACGTGACCCGAGTCCTATGACAGCTATGGCATTCCCGGTGGTCCGGGGGGATCCAGGACAGGGAGTTATGGATGAGCACAGACCATACACCTGGACAGTAGTACAGGAACTTCAAAAAACCGTTACACAGTATGGTCCCAGCTCCCCTGCAACAATGCAATTGCTTCGATTATTAACTATGGAAGCAAAAAGAAATCAGGAAAATGGCAATTATTACATGACCTGCGAAAGATCAATGAAGTGCTTGCAACCATGGGGGCACTACAGCCGGATCTACCCTCCCCAACAATGATTCCAATGCAATGGGACATACTGGTCATGGACTTAAAAGATTGTTTCTTTACAATTCCTTTAGGTGAAAATGATGTCGAAAAATTTGCTTTTACAGTTCCTTCAACTAATCATGCAAAACCTACAAAAAGATATCATTGGAAGGTTTTACCCCAGGGGATGAAAAACTCACCTACCATCTGTCAATGGTTTGTAGCCCAGGCACTGAGTGTTGTACGGCAGAAATATCCTGAATGCTATTGTTATCATTATATGGATGACATCTTATTGGCTGCTGCAATGTCAGAACAATTAGGAGAATTTGAAAGGGACACTAAACAAATGTTGGAATGTTATGGCCTGGTCATTGCCCCCGAAAAGGTACAACGTGTTAAACCGTGGTTGTATTTGGGCATGCAAGTACTGGCCAAAACAGTCCAACCTCAGGCAATTAAAACAGTAACTGAAATCAGGACTTTAAATGATGTTCAGAAAATAGTTGGAATTATAAATTGGCTGAGACCCTATTTGGGCCTTACATCATCACAAATACAACCCCTAGTTGATCTGTTAAAAGGGGACACAGATATTGCAGCACCCAGGGTTCTAAATAAGGAAGCCAGAAATGTTCTGACACTTGTAGAGCAAGCCATTCAGGAAAAGCATGTCTGGCGCATTGACCTGACTGTAATCGTGCAGGCATTGGTCTTTGTGGAAGACTCGATGCCCTATGCTGCGCTCGTGCAGTGGGATCAGGGGTGGGAAGACCCCCTCCATATATTGGAGTGGATCTTCTTACCATTTCGAACAAAAAAGGCTGCTCCAGGATTATATGAGCTGTTAGCTCAACTCATTATAAAAATTCGAACACGATGTGTGGAACTATTGGCACGAGATCCGGAATGTATTGTTATTCCTTTACAAGTTCAATATTTTGAATGGTGTCTTGCCAATAGTTCTGCACTTCAAGCAGCGCTACTTAATTTTACAGGCCAGATATCGTATCATTTTCCTTCCCATCCGCTTTGTAAACTGGGAACTCAAATCTCTATCACACAGAAATTGTTAAGCCAAACAGCACCTGTTGATGGACCCACAGTTTTCACAGATGGGTCTGGGAAAGCAGGGAAAGCTGCTGTTACATGGTTTGATGGACAAAATTGGCAACATTTAATTGAGCATCAACAAGGCTCCCCACAAGTGGTGGAATTACGAGCAGTCACATTGGCATTTCAACAGTTCCCACAAGCCATAAATGTGGTAACCGACTCTGCTTATGTTGCAGGCCTAGTGCAGAGATTGGATAAAACAGTTCTTGGACAGGCGACAAACCACCTGTTGTTTGGAGTTATGAAGCTCCTGTGAGAAACTATACAAAAACGCAGCCTACCCTATTATATTCTACACATAAAAAGCCATACTGGCTTACCTGGTTTTATAGCAGAAGGAAATGCCCAGGCTGACCAATTAGTATCTGCAGTAGCATTAGGACCGGTACCAAACATTATGCAACAAGCAATTGCTTCTCATCAATTTTTTCACCAGGGTCACAGAGCACTCAAGAGACAGTTTCAGCTTTCTACTACTGAAGCTCGATCTATCGTTGCTTCATGTCCCGATTGTCAAGGCCAACATTTTCCAACAGTTTATGGAGTAAATCCTAGAGGCTTACAGGCCCTACAAATTTGGCAAACTGATATAACTCATATTACAGAATTTGGCCGACAAAAGTATGTACATGTATCAATTGATACTTTTTCTTCTGTCATTATTGCTACTGCACATACTGGAGAAACAGCAAAAGATGCTATTAGGCATTGGCAAAAAGCCTTCGCCATCTGTGGTGTTCCTCGACAAATTAAAACTGACAATGGTCCCGCTTATGTTTCTGGGCGAGTGAAATCATTTTTACAGTCTTGGGGTGTCAGCCATGCTACAGGTATTCCTCATTCCCCCACTAGTCAGGCACTTGTAGAACGTGCCCATGGTACACTTAAGTGCCTTTTACAAAAACAAAAGGCGGGAATGTCTGGGGAATCACCTGAAGCAAGGCTGAACAAGGTGATGTATGTATTAAATTTCTTAACTATCAATGAGGAACATCAGAATCCCCCAATGATTCGACATTTTGAATCCTTGAAGTCTACCACAGCTATCTCTGATGGAGTGAAGGTTCAAGTGAAGGACCTTCAAAGTGGTCAGTGGTCAGGCCCATGCAAGCTATTAACTTGGGGTCGAGGATATGCTTGTGTTTCCACAGATGAAGGACCTCGGTGGTACCCTGCTCGTTGTGTTCGCCCTGCTGTGGATAAGCCACGGAGACCACGTGTGGAGAATCAAACAGCTGGAGATGAGCGTGATGGATAGCCCTTGCTAACATCAAAGAACTGCCGTAACAACTGGAGTATAAGTCGTATATCGGAACCACAGATTAGAGCTGTTAGGATCAGTAGAAGTGGAGCATAAGTCATGTACTGGAATCACAGATTAGAGTTTTTAGGATTAGTAGAAACAGAGTATAAGTCATGTACTGGAATCACAGATTAGAGCTGTTAGGAACAGTAGAAACGGAGTATAAGTCACTGTTTGTATACTTTTCAGATGCACCTACAATATTACTCAGTGTGGTCAAATATTGATGCTGCTTTGCTTCCCTGTTTCAAGAATGGGTATGTTTGTAGTTGTGCTGTCGATGTTGCCCTGCATTGTGTGTCTGCTGCGAAGGGCCCCGCAGCAGCCGACACAGGCAATCTTTAACAGGCAATTTTCTTTAGCACAAATACAAAAAGGGGGAATTGTGGGGTCCACAGCGGGCTGAGGACCCCTGATTAATGCACCCGGAAGGAGATCATGGGACGGGAAGTGGGCAGACAATATAGGACCATGCATGAAAGTAGCACTATCCATTCACAGATTGTTTATGTATAAGCTAATCCAATCATGCGGAGACGCGTGTGTTAATCAAGGGTATAAGAGGCGCGCGTAAGATAAAGCACGGGCCCGCCAGCCCTGTAACTTCAATAAAGAAACTTGCTTCCACATCACCGTGTCGTGTCTCAACAGCGACAGTTTTTTCCCCTCATTCCTGACATTTTCTCAGCCAGACTTGACTTGACAAACTGGTAAATTGCTGCTTGGGAGCCCATTGGCTCCTGCAGCTCATTCTCCTGACATCAAACTGAAATAAAACTTTTACTCCATTTGTACTAAACACCAGACAGGTCTGAATTTTCCTCTCTCACCAGCTTTACTGAACTGCAACTCTGTGGATTTACAGCTCACTTACCTTAATTTATGACACGAAAGAGAAGCTTTTCACATTACAGATTAGAATCTGGACTTGGTTGACTTGTCCATTCTCTCTGAATAGCTGTTTGCAGTTGCATATAGTTTACTGTAACATCATTTCAGTTCAGGCTTTCAAAAACACCACTAAAACTCTAAAAGTCTGGCAATACTTGTGTAGCAGTCAAAGACACTATTGTTGCTTCAATTAAAACAGCACAGACCCTAGTGGCCTTTACCAATGACTTCTGCCTTTGTGCTGTTCTTGGGGTACCCATTGTATGTCACTATAAAGCAAAAAGTGACTGCACTTTGTTATTGCTACAGAATCTATTAGCAAAATCTTGACTGAAAGACTTCATGTGAAGCATTGCTGTTCTTTATTAACGGTGCTACAACAGTAGATTTGATGATAATGTCCCTAGCAGTGTTTTGTCAGCTAGAGCTGGTCAGACTACAAGTGCGGGATAAATGTATGTATATTCTCATCTGCATTTTATTTTGTTGATTGTGATAACTGGCAGAAGCTTTATCAATGATAATTGCAGCTGTGCTCTGGTAGTAACATTTTGGCACAAGGTCACTTGGGCCAGCAAAATTGAGATGCCCATGTGGGTACTTCTAGCACAGTTACCTCCAGTCTAATAAATTAGACATGTTCAGGAGTGTCTCTGGGTACTGAGGCCAAGTGGAATAGAGTGGTTTATTTCTGTGACAGTAATTTCCTATCGTTGGACTACAAAACAGCATGGCTTGTCCAAGCTCCTTAGTGGGAACAGTCCCAGCAATGCCTTCATCACTAAACTACAGATGGTTGGTGAGTGTTCTAGTGCAGTTTGTAAGCAAGGTGTATATACAAATGTCCCTCACTCCAGTCAGAAATATCCTGCCTATGTCCCACTTACCTCATCACTACTGACCTGCACTGTCTGGATATGGAAGATTTGCAAAGGACTACTGATGCTTCCACTGCAGACTTGAAAATAGTGCTTGCAAATACAGTTTGTGACTGTATTGAACTGCAGCTAGTTCTTAAGATTAAAAAGATGCCTTCATTTTGATAAATGGTATGCCACGAATTGTTTTCTCAGCCTATTTAAAAAAATTAAAATAAGAAAAGGAAAAAGCACAATGCTATGTAACTGGCATAAATACACACTGAGAACTGAATGGTGTTTCCCAAAATATATCCTGCTTGAAGAAAGAACAGAGAATAGAAGATGCTAGGAAGCAGGCTCTAGAATACCTTGCTTTCTTCTCAGTTGGCATTATTCTCCCTTTGTGTGACAAAACCTAGTGTCTATATAAGCTAGCATGCTCCCAGTGAGAGAGAAATCCACTCCCCCTGCCATCTGCTCTCCTGCACAAATAGTTAAGAGGAGGAAACAGGCCCAGTTCAGTAAGAGTGAGAAGCAGAAAGCAGGCTTAAGTGGGAAGAAAATACCCTATCAAAATTAGCAGCAGACTGGAAAGAGGGAGAAGCGGGGAGATGGATTTCCACCTGGAGGCAAATGCAGCACACAGTGAATGAGGCTGTTTGCAAAACAACCGGCAGTGCTTGGAGAGGAAGAGCTGGGAGGGGAGGGAGTAGCACTCCAGTTCCAGGAAACACTGTCCTTGCAATTGCTCTTGGGTGAGCACTGGCCAGTACACTGGAGTTCTGTAGGCTGCCACTGCAGCTCATGACTTGTGTGTAAACTGCCTTGTTTACATCATCTGAGTATCTCAGTCTTGCATTCAGTTGATCCATTGCCTTTTGCTGTTCATAGTCTCATGTCAGCCTTTATTTCCTAGAGCAAGAGATTTGTACCATCCAGAAACAAGCACCAAAGGTATCCCCCACAACATGACATTCTCTAATATTTATGATCACAGAATCACCAGGTTGGAAAGGACCCACTGGATCATCGAGTCCAACCATTCCTAACACTCCCTAAACCATGTCCCTCAGCACTTCATCCACCCGTTCCTTGAACACCTCCAGGGAAGGCGACTCAACCACCTCCCTGGGCAGCCTGTTCCACTGCCCAATGACTCTTACTGTGAAGAATTTTTTTCTAATATCCAACCTGAACCTCCCCTGGCGGAGCTTCAGGCCATTCCCTCTTGTCCTGTCCCCTGTCACTTGGGAGAACAGCCCAGCTCCCTCCTCTCCACAACCTCCTTTCAGGTAGTTGTAGAGAGTAATAAGGTCTCCCCTCAGCCTCCTCTTCTCCAGGCTAAACAACCCCAGCTCTCTCAGCCGCTCCTTGTAAGACTTGTTCTCCAGCCCCTTCACCAGCTTCATTGCTCTTCTCTGGACACCCTCCAGAGCCTCAACATCCTTCTTGTGGTGAGGGGTCCAGAACTGAACACAGTATTCGAGGTGCGGTCTCACCAGTGCCGAGTACAGAGGGAGAATAACCTCCCTGGACCTGCTGGTGACCCCATTTCTGATACAAGCCAAGATGCCGTTGGCCTTCTTGGCCACCTGGGCACACTGCTGGCTCATGTTCAGTCGGCTGTCAACCAGCACCCCCAGGTCCTTCTCTTCCGTGCAGCTCTCCAGTCACTCTTCCCCAGTCTGTAGCACTGCATAGGGTTGTTGTGCCCCAAGTGCAGGACCCGGCATTTGGCCTTGTTAAACCTCATGCCATTGGTCTCGGCCCAGCAGTCCAGCCTGTTCAGATCCCTTTGCAGAGCCTCCCTACCCTCCAGCAGATCCATGCTTCCTCCCAGTTTAGTGTCATCTGCAAACTTGCTGAGGGTGCACTCAATGCCTTCATCCAGGTCATTGATAAAGACATTGAACAGAGCTGGACCCAGTACTGAGCCCTGAGGAACTCCACTTGTAACTGGCCTTCAGCTGGAGTTAACTCCATTGACCACCACTCTTTGGGCCCGGCCATCCAACCAGTTTTCAACCCAGGAGAGTGTGCGCCTGTCCAGGCCAGAGGCTGACAGTTTCTGAAGCAGAATGCTGTGAGAAACTGTGTCGAAGGCTTTACTGAAGTCCAAGAAGACTACATCCACAGCCTTTCCCCCATCCAGTAGTCGAGTGATTTTGTCATAGAAGGTGATCAGGTTAGTTTGGCAAGATCTGCCCTTTATAAACCCATGTTGACTGGGCCTGATCACCCGGTTCTCTTGCTTGTGCTTCATGATAGCACTCAAGATTACCTGTTCCATGACTTTCCCCGGCACTGAGGTGAGACTGACAGGCCTGTAGTTCCCCGGATCCTCTCTGCAACCCTTCTTGTAGATGGGCACAACATTAGCCAGCCTCCAGTCTAGTGGAACTTCCCCAGTCAGCCAGGACCGCTGGAAGATCATGAATAGGGGTTTGGAAAGGACATCCGCCAGCTCCTTCAATACACTTGGGTGGATCCCATCCGGCCCCATAGACTTGTGGGAGTCTAGCTGGGCAAGCAAGTCTCTAACCGCCTCCTCTTGGATCATGGGAGCCTCATTCTGCTCCTCTAACTCTTGGGTTTGTAAACAGAAGGAACAACTTTCTTTGCTATTAAAGACTGAGGTGAAGAAGGCATTAAGTACCTCAACCTTGTCCTTATCCCCTGTCACTGTTATTCCTTCTGCATCCAATAGGGACTGGATATTCTCCCTCGTCCTCCTTTTCCTGTTAATGTATTTGTAGAAAGACTTTTTGTTGTCTTTCACAGACTTAGCCAATTTGATTTCTAGTTGGGCCTTGGCCCTCCTGACTTTTCCCCTGCACGATCTCACTTCCTCCCTGTAGTCCACCCAAGATGCCTGTCCTTTCCTCCAAAGCACATAGAGCTTCTTATTATTATTGACACATCTTGAGATCTTCCTGCTCCACCAAGATGGCTTTTCCCCCCACCGGCTCCTTTTCCGGAACACAGGGATGGCCTGCTCTTGATCTGCTAGGATTTCATTTTTCAAAAGCGCCCAACCCTCGTGGGCTCCCTTGCCCTGAAGGACTGTTTCCCATGGGACTTTGCTAACCAACCTTCTGAACAGGCCAAAGTCTGCCCTCTGGAAGTTTAATGTGATAGTTTTGCTAGTCCCCTTCTTTATCCCACCTAGAACTGAAAACCCTATCATCTCATGATCGCTTAGTCCCAGGCGTCCTCCAACCGTCAAATCCCCAACAAGACCTTCTCTATTCACAAACAGCAGGTCTAGGAAGGCACCCTGGCTTGTTGGTTCACTAACCAGCTGTGCAAGGAAGTTGTCTTCCATGCACTCCAGGAACCTCCTAGACTGTTTCCTTTCTGCTGTATTGTACTCCCAGCAGACATCCGGAAAATTAAAGTCACCCAAAAGGACAAGAGGCAGAGATCTAGAGACTATCCCCAGCTGTTTATAGAAGAGCTCATCAGCTGCTTCTTCTTGGCTGGGTGGTCTGTAACAGACTCCTATCACAAAATCCCCCTTCTTGTGGGCTCCTCTGATTTTAACACATAGGCACTCGGTCCCATCCTCACCGTAATCCAGTTCAAGAGTATCAAAGCACTCTTTAACATAGAGGGCTACCCCGCCTCCTTTCCTACCCTTCCTGTCCCACCTGAAGAGTTTATATCCCAACATAGCTGTACTCCAGTTATGTGAGTCATCCCACCACGTTTCTGTGATGGCAATGACATTGTAGTCACCTTGCCCTACAACAGCTTCCAGCTCTTCCTTCTTATTGCCCATGCTGCGTGCATTGGTGTATATGCACTTCAGCTGGGCTGATGAACCTTCAGCCCTCGTAAAGGGAAGAGAGTTCATTCTCAATTGACTGGTCCTTGGAATAACTAATTCCACAGACCCAGTTTCATCCTTACTGTCCCCACTTGTACTCACCCTCACTTGCCCTTTGGTGATGTACTGGCAGTCCTCTCCAGCACACCATTTCTCAGTCACCGGTGTCCCACTTCCAGGCTTATTCCCAACTAGCCTGGTCTCCTCCCCTTCCCCCTTCACATCTAGTTTAAAGGTTTATTTAAGACCCTAACTAGATTTTTAGAGATTACTTTAGTCCCCCTTGGAGACAAGCATGACCCATCCCTAGTAAGAAAACCTGGGGGTGGGTGGGTCACCCCATGATCAAAGAAGCCAAAGCCTCTGTCCTCACACCAGGCTCGGAGCCAGGCATTAATTGGCTGTTTGTCCCTGACCTCCTATTCCATATTCCTTAGTACTGGGATAGAACTAAACACCACTTGTGCTCCAGAGCCCTCCATCATCCTCCCTAAAGCCCTGAAGTCTCTTTTGATGGCTTTCAGCTTTCTGTGCTGTAAGTCATCATTACCTATTTGAAATACTAGCAGGGGATAGTAATCCGTTTCCTTCACCAAGGAAGGGAGTTTTCTATTGATGTCCCTCACTGATGCCCCCGGTAAGCAGCAGACCTCCCTGTGGAGCGGGTCCGGTCTGCAGATGGGTCCCTCCATTCCTTTTAGAAGGGAATCCCCTAACATGATCACTCTCCTCTTTTTATTGACAGAGGATGTTTTTAGGGCCCTCTGAGGATGCTGGAGCCTAGGGAATGTTTCTAGGCTGTGGGGACCATCTTCTTCTTCCTCTTCTTCTTCCTGGGGGATAGGTTCCTCCTGCAGGGCTTCATATTGATTTCTGAGGGCTATCTGGGGGTTAGTTGTCCGGGTGGGGGGAGCAGGTTTCCTGCGCCGGACAGGAACTTGCTGCCATCCCCCATCTCTTGTTCCCCCGCTTCACAGATTATAGGATTGAGCTGCTCCGCTGCACTGGCTCCAGCAGCCTGCTGGGTTTGTGCGAGGGCACTGCTCCAAAGATCTATGTCCCTCTCACATTCCCTGATAGTCCTTAATCTGTTCACCTCCTCCCTCAGCTCTGCCACCATGTGAAGGAGTTCTCCGACTCGCGCACAGCTCCCACAAGTGTAGCCGGTACCAGAGGCACAGGCTGGTGTGGGAGGGGGGCACTGCCTACAGCCCAGGGTCTGCGTGGCTGCATGGACCCACTGCGGCTCTGTCTGGGTGGCAATATCCATCCTGCTCGCTGCTGCTCCAGGAGCAGCTTTAATCTTCTGCCTGGTAGCCACCATGGTCCGCTGCCCCGTCTGATCCGCCACCAGCCTCTCCCTGAGCCCTTCCTGCTCGCCCTGTCCGCTCGAACTGCCGCTCAAACTGCCCCTTTGTAATAACGTGCCCCGCACCTCTTTGCCTTGCTCCTCTTCGCCGCGCTCCCAGTCAACGTGCTCCTAAGAGACCGTTTAACTCTCCCGCGGTGGCCGCCGGGACCGCCCCCTCCCGTCAGGCACCGCGCGGGACCATCTGCTGCCGCGTGTCAGGAGCCGAGCGCCGCCCGCCCCGCTCCCGCTTAGGTTTTCCTAGGCTTTTCCCGTCTCAGGGAAGTGCCCCACCACCTCAGATGGCCTCCCCACCGCAGTACTCACCGTCCTGCCGCTGGATGTCGCCGAAAAAGCGACATCTTTCACACAGAAGACTACCAAGACTTGTCAGTGCCATCGTATGTTGTGGAAGAATGGCTCATGATTTAATAGCAGTGAACAGTCCAGGGTTTGCTGTCTGTAGCTAGGCCTGACCTTGAGATAAGATAAAAGGGAGTAGAATACAAGAATGTGGAATCCACCGCGGGAAAGACCTGAAGAGTTGTGATGAGAACTTTGTATCTGCCCCTTTTGCGTGCTCAAGAGCGTCTGGCCAGTTGCGTGACAGCACAAGGCGTGTGAACAGTGGGACATAACCAATTAGGATTTGTTTTGTTAGCGCGTGCATTATTAGGATAAGTATATAAGAAGTGTAAGGTGTATGAATAAATGAGAATGATCATACTCATATTGAGACTCCATCGTTACTCCGGGTCCGCCTCCCACTCTGACAGTATGTAGTACATCATATGCCTAGTAGATACCATGCAATACTGTGTTCTGATCTCGGAGCTGTGGTAACAGGCGGTAAACAGAAGACTGAAAATGATAGGGTCTGGGTAAGATTGTTGTTAGCCCTTCTTTGAATGAAGACTTTTTATTTGATTGGAGAAAAAGGAGTGATGAACACCAGGACACTTAGATGTGCAGAATGCAGTTCCCTGCTGCTTTATCTCTTGGAGGTATTCCAATATGCACTGCAAAAGAACCTCAACGCCATTTGTGCATACACAGGCATATAAATGGTTGTATTTCATCCTGTATTACTGACATTTTCACCACTTCTGTCAGTCATGTAACTTTTGTAAATATTTAAATACACACATGCCCAGCTAATGCGTGCACACACATTTTTACAACACACAATTTGAAAGCCCTGTTTCAGGGGAAAAAAGTTTCATAGGGGCTTTCTTCAGTGTATTTTTTTAATCCCCCTTTGGGCAAAACTTTTTTACGTGTTTCTAGCTGCCTTTTCAATGTGTGACATGTCTGTCTCAGAACAACCTATGCAATTCTGTATACCTATCCACTCACTCTTGTTAACCATGGTTGATTTGTCTTTATTTTATTTTGCTCCTTCTGTGTAGGATTGGAGCAGTTGTGTATCAAAAGGAAATACTTCCAGAGGTTCCCTCAATATAATTGCTTTCTTCTGCAGTAAGAAACTCCAGCTGCATTTCTTGTATTTTGGTTCTGTAGTAATGGGGCCTTTTTTTGCCCATCACCAAAGCAGAATGTACATGTTTTATCTGCTTTCACCTTTACCTCATCCTTGTGGTTCCTGCTGATTATTTGGACTTTTATTTCATGCAGTAATTAATGTGTTGTAATAAATTAATTCTTGGCTTGCTTTCTTCTTTCATTAATGCAGGAAAATCTTTGTTGTTCAAAGAGGTTATGTGTCTGCCAGATTTCACGCAACTCATTAAAAAGGAGCTTTAAATACTATAAACAAATCAGCCTTCAACCCAAACAAAATGGAAGGGAATATGGGAAAGCATGGCAGTTCTATTTGCATATGAATCTCTCTCATACAGGTAGCTTTCATTTTATCCCTAACTGACAGTCCAAGATTTTGCATTTTCTTTATTTCTTACTTGTGGCATACATATTGGAACCAGAGTGCTTCAGCTCAGGCTAAAGGCTGCTCTGCCCTCATCCTCTGCATCCTGAGTATTGTCCACTTTTATAAAATAACAACAACAACAATAAGAAGAAGAAGAAGGAGGAGGAGAAGGAGAATATGGTGTTTTTCTCTCATTTCTTGAAGCAGGAAGTGTTTTGTTTTGTTTTTCTCCTTCTTAACAACTGGCAGTACATAATCTGGGACAGTATCTGTTTGCTTGTTCACTACAGTGAACTTTCTTGTATTGTAATGGTGTTAAAGCCTGGAGGACTTAAATACATGTGAAAGTCATTAAAATGTAGAAGCTTCACCCACCCGCAGTAATTCCTGTTGATCTTTTTAACTTTCACTACAGTAAAGAATCCTTGGGTGTTTTCCTTCTCTCTTAATTAAAGCAGACAGAAGACTTTTCTTTGAGGTTCTGTGTCTGCTGAATTTCACACATTGCTTTATTTGAGTAAACAGACCCCATAAATACGTATGGAGAAGCTGTCCCAGCACAAATAAATTGTTGCAGCTCATTTCAGAAAATATAAACCTCTCTGAATGTTTTACTGGTGCTGCTTAGCAAATAGTGGCACTAGAGGTGTATTGTAGGGTAGTTTTGAACTTCTACTCTAAGTCCAATGTTGAATAGTGGAATGGGCAGGGAATGCCCAGCAATGTTCACAAGGAAAGGGCAGGTGCTATTGCTGTGACATCTGGGGCTCTCAATGTTGTCCTTCCTTTTCTATGAGGTCTCTTAGAATGTATTGAATGATGGGTTGTCATTGCCTATCACTTACATGCTTTATAGATGTGACATATAGCACATCTTTTACCACTAAGACTGTAAACAGCCTTAACCTGTACCACAGCCGCTAAAGCCAGAATTGCTGCCTTATGCAAATGTGGAAGTGTACTTGCATGGCCCAGGGCACCATGCTGCAGACACCAGAGCTGGGGCTACAGCGTAGCCCCAGGACCAGGAAGGGCTGAGCTGCACTAGTGTGTTCCTCTGCCTAAGTTGGCTGACCCTGCACCGCTCATAATAATGTAGTTGGAATGGGATACAGACCTGAACTACTGTAGGTGCACTCATATAGTGCTGGGTGCTGCATAGACATATCCTAAGAAATGTTGGGGGTGATGGACTTCTTCAATCCCAGAAAAGTATCCCCAAAGAAGAACAGTCTCTTTCCAAAATTACCTTGAAGTGACATTATTTATGATATCCCAGAGGAGATAAAAAAGCTACTGAGTGGCAATGGTGGTCAATAGTTATGCTGACCTGCTATGTCATTTAGTCCTTCCAGTTCTCTGTTGTTCTGTAGCATATGCCCAGCTTTCTCTCAAATTCATTCCAACCTACTGCTGCTGTCTCCTTCTCCTTTAACATGCTTTGAGAAAGGCATTTAGCCATCAACATTATAGAACATGTTCATATTTTGGCTCTCTTATCAGTCAGTGAGTGATTCTAAATTAAAACATGATTTTTCATGTGGTTTCATTTTACATCCTTATGAATAGCTTCTCATTTGATTTCTGTACCCCTGGGAAGTAAGGTGTATTTAAATACAGCGGTTTTCTGCCCGCTGCAGACTGCTATTTGAAATGTTCCCCAAGGGTGTGTGCACTCGTGAAAGAATTTATTCCCTCACCTTTCTTCCACACAGAGCAAGGCTTCGGATACTCTAGATGAAAGGATCCTGCATGGCTACGTCGGAGTCCTCCCACATCATCTGCACTCCACCCTGATGTTTACTGCTCCATTCTCTGTGCAAGTCCCCTTCCACCTGCTTCTGCACCCTGGTCATTCCTCCTGCCGAATTGTGTCCTGGGTTGCAGTGTCCTGGGTTTTGTGATAGTGTCAAATATGTCTCTGTCCAGAGCACAGTTGGGCTGCTGTGGCTGATGCTGCTGCACAAGAGTGCATAGTTGGGGTCTTTGCATCACTCCAAAAAATGTGTATTGTCCGCTCAGCCTATTCATTTCTTTCAAGAAAATCCTTTCTTTCCTTATTTCCTTATTCTAAAGAATTTTCTCCCTAGAGCTAGTAGAGGGGTAGATAATTTTAAAAAATAGATTTAATTGCAGGAATTCATAATCCCACCCACACCCTTCTCATGATTGCAGGGGGCATCTTGACACTAAAAAGTTGAAATAAGCACTTAATCAGAACATCTGTTCTGTTTTCTACTCTTAGGTGCTAGGTTTAAGTGGTAATTAAAAGCAGGAAATGGACAATGCATCAAAAAAAAAAAAAGTTCCTGAAGTTTAGTTTCTTTTTCTTAATCATTCTAAACTTCAGTTTTCTCCTCCAAGAACTGCAAAGGTACTATTGAGATTTTGTAATAGAGTACTGCTTTGGATTTCAGACCTCAATGGAAAAGGCAGCAAGCCAAACTGTAACCTTAGGGGATAAGAAAACTTCAGATGTGCCAGGAAAGAAAAAAAAAAAAAAAAGGGACAGGAATTAACTACCTGTATTGCACTGCTAGAGAACCTAAGGAGAAATTTGCTTCTTGTGGCTGATGTAAGCTGTAAATTTGAACGTTGGATGAAGATTTTTTTTATGAAAAGCTCAGACAAGAATAAAAGGACCCAGAGCAGGACCTTTACAGTCATGAAATTATCTCAATACTAGTAAAACTCAGCTTTGGTTGAGGTGTATAGGAGGAAGCAAAAACATTTTTCCTTTCAACTCAGCACAACATGTGGGTCTGCTATTGTCTGTGGACTATACAGAAATAGCAAGTGGGTACTTAGAAGGGCAGGGAGGGAAGAAAGTTCTCAGGGAAACAGTGAAAATTAGCCTCAAATTCCCAAGATATTTGGGGGAAAATGGTTAAGAGACATGATCCTAAACTGTGACTTCAGAGTCTGTAGTGAATGCTATTAGGTTGAATGGCCTCAAAGTACAGCCTCTGTCATTTTAGGCAGAAAACTAGGTAAGAAAAATGGAAAACTTTGCTCAGAAAATATGTACTTTCTGGCATGATATGTAGAGGCAGGGGTAAAAATCAGGTTTTGTTGTGCAGTAATAGGTCTCAAAAATATGCCTGAAATAGTTAAAAACATCATGAATTCAGTGTGATTACAGGAATCGATAAGTAATATTAAAGTTGCTGAATTAGAAAGCTTCTTAAATAGATAGTTTCTTCTCTTTCTTGTCAGGCTCAGTCCTACATAGGGTAAGACTTTGCAAAACGAGCTTGTTTGGAAAGTAAAGTTGTAGGTGGCTGTCTAATCTTCCAGGATTTTTTTATCTGACTTTGTACCTATGTTTAGTTGAGGCTACCTTTTTTTTAAAACTAAGTTGTATTTTAAGAGACTAACGGTGCCATTTCAGGGCATATGTATTCTTTTTCTGCATCTCCAAACATCAGATCCTAGCTTCTTTTATTCATATACTTGAGGCTTTTCCCTCAATATAAACCATGAGGGAAGGAAGCTGGATAGACCTGGGAGAATGAGACAGCCTCTCCCACACCATGCTGGCCAAGGGACTTCATGGAGTCCAAAAGAGAGCTTTCCATTTCACTTTGATTTTATTTACTCCTCCTTCAAAAGTGCCTGAGCTTTTGCAAACAAAAAATTTTTATAAAAAAAATTTTCTTGTAAAAAAAATGTTGTTTCTTTTGCATTTGCCCTATGGGATACACTATTACGTCAGTGCTGTGGCCAGCTACAGGAGTGATCCTCAGAGACGTCACAACAATTACATGGGGCATCTGCTGTTGTGAAATCTCCTACTCTACAGGCTGGTGATTTTTATCCTTGAGCTCCTTAAATTATTGGTCTGTGGAATTGATGGAAAACAGCTGAACCTCAGAAAAAGCTCAGAAGCAACCTTGGAGTCTGTGAAGGCATTTATTTTCATTATTATGAGTGTACATCAATTGCCACACAACCAGTGTTCACGCAAAGCAATGCTTCGAAGCAAGATATTGCCTCTGAAGCCAAGATCACTTTGTTCAGGAGTATTTTCTAGGAAAGAAAACCTGAACTCACATGGTGCCCTATGAGGTGGTTTCCTCCAGCAAGCCCTTCAGTCCTTTTTGCAGTTGCCTGGCAACCAGGGAAGGGAGGAGGAGGACGAGGAGGATGTGAGAGCTTGGAGACACCTGAAGAAGCAGATTATCTGTATCAAACCAAATGGCCAAATCAGCTCTTAATTCTCTTGAGCTACTTGATTGCAACAGGTCATCTGCACTGGCCTTTTTTAGACGATTGTCTGTTGAAAGTGACGATGATGATCCTGCGTTAATTTTACATGAGTTTCACTCTAATAAGAATCCTTTGGCATTACAAGAACTATTCTTCTTGGGTAAGAATAAGTGAGGTAAGAAACAAGATTTGGTCAGTGCACTCCCCTGTGACTTAAATGAAACCAAAGAAGAATTCAGCTCAGTTGTCCCCTCTGAACACAATGCTTAGCCTCACACCTAGTACCAGATTTCTCCCCAGTTGTCACAAGGGCTAAAAACTCTGGAAGATGAAGTAGGTTTTTCCAATTCAAGAGAGAAAATAAACAAAAAAGCAGAAGTTTCCATCTCTAGTTAAATATGTCCAGTGTAGGATTTGTATTTTGGATGAAAATAATCTCAGAGGCAACATAGATGTGAGAAAGAAGTCAAAGTGGTGCTCTGTGAGTTACAGACTACTGACATGAATCACACTTTCTCATGAGGGTCTTGGCCATTGCTCATGCATTCCGTCTTTGGCCCAATGCTACAGGATTTATGTAGAAGGTATAATGACAGTCTCTCATCTGAAAAGCTGATAAACATTTGTTGCAGTTACTTTCTGCCCTTTGGTGTATTCCTTATGCTGGCGTGTCTTTGTCTTCTCTAACCCTTGGGAGGGGGAAACCTGTTCATTGATAAACAGGAACATACTTTTTGCCATGGAAACTTCCATAGCCTAGGAACTTCTTTTCGGAAAATATGGCAGGTGATCTGGTGAAGAAGTGGTGTACCTGTATTTTTTAAGTTGATTGCTATTAAATAGATTCTCACTCTAAGAGCCTCATGGACCCAATATTTGTGTTTTCTTGTGCTAGAATACCATAGTGGGATAGAGCATTGCTTTGTAAGATGTCATTCTGCTATAGTGTTTGAGGTGGCAAGAAGTCACTGCAAAAAATAAATTTATTACAGTTAACTGCTAAAAGAATGAAAGTAGAAAAATGATTTGTTTTTTTTTTCCCTAGATTAAAACATGATACCTAGAAGATCTTAAACAGTTTATTAAAATCTCAAGTAACTATTGTTGAAGAACAAAAAATTATTTTAAGTAGGTGTAGGTATGGGGCACTGAAAGATGTTTTCAGTGAGGTGGTAAAATGGTTATAGAAACCACCATACATATGCAGTAGCAGTGAAACTCCAGGATAATGCCTCAGTCTCACTATGTAACATGCAGCTCATCTCAAAGGCACTTCAGAAAATAATATTCCAGACACTTACCAAGAGCCCATTCCTGTTCTGCTGTGCATTGTCCTCTCCTCCTTTCTCCAACCCTATCCTCTATTCTTCAGCCTTTTTTTCCTGTGGACCTGTCACTAGAATACTGCTGCTGTTGCACCATCCCAAGAGCATGTTTGCCAAACTGACAACTGTTAAAGAGTGTGTCACAATGTATTCAGTATGAAAAAATGCTCAATTTGACCTCTCATCTCTGCCATGTGTTTTGGGTCCAAAACAAACCTACATGGCTTGTGTGTAGCCTGATCTATTCCTGCTGCTACAATGTCATTAGCTAATAAATGCTTTTTGCAAGGCTTTGGCAGGGGACCCGGGAGAGTCAGGGAAAACACATGAAAAGAAATATCCAGTCTCATTTGCAAGTAGATAACCAATTAAAGACATGCTTTGTATTAATTTTCAACCTGGGAACAAGGAAGAGGACCACATCAGAAGATCAACCACCTCAACTCAAGATGCTGAAATATTGCCATAACATCTCAGACTAACATAAGGCAGACTAACAATCAGTCTTGGGACTCAAAGGGTGACCAGGACATCAGATAAGGGAGTATTTATATCTTGAAAATACATACTTGTTATCAGTGGCTTTTTCATAATTTCTTGAACTTTTATATGCATGTAATGTGTATGTTTTTGCCTTGGCAAGTATCCTATTTGGAGGACTCACAACAGTACAATCGTATATCTCTCCCTAAATTTCTCAGTTGCTTCTTGTTTTCATGTCTAATCACAGTTGCTCACATGTGGGAATGAAGAGGGAAAAGGGAGAGAGATTTTATTCCATTTGCCTGAGTGTTTAATTTTCTCTGATTTTGAATATGCTCCCACTTATTGCTCCTACTCTCCAGAAGGCGCTTATGCCTAGTGAGGCATCATTTCAAAGGAGAACGCCAAAGATTCCAATAGTAATAAATTGTCTGATCAAAAATAATTATGAGGAATGAGAGATGTTCCATGTACAGTACAAAGCTTTCTGAAAATTATCAAAAGAAATATTATTTGTTTTCATCCAAAAATACCTCAGCTATTGCAATTGAGAACAAAAAAAGACTTCACTAATTATTTTCTACTAAAATAGTGTTTTTTCTTAGAATTTTTGCAACTGAAAAAAATGTTGAATTGGGGGAAAAAAATACACAGAGAGTCAGCTTTAATGGAAAATATTTAGGAGTCCAAGGACTTACTTCCTGCAAATGAACTCTAGAAATCTGTCTTCCATTTGCTCAGCCTGTCGGCTTCTTCTGATATCATCAATCCTGCTTTTTGTCTTGCCATTTTGTTCTCTTATTTGCTTTAATTCATTTCTTAGAGGTTGGTGGAAGACTTTGCTCAGCTTATTCCAGCTTACAGAAGGATTCCACAAGCGGTGGCTGGGACCCTGATTCCTTCTTCCCCTCCACATCTACTCTGTGAAAGTTGTCATTCACCTTTACTGCACTACAGAGTCATGATCTGCCTTTTGATTCAGTGCTCTGCCATGAAGCCTCCTGCCACTTCTCCCGCCATGCCTCGTGTCTTTATATACTACTGCCACTTCTGTGACTCCTCTGTGGACCTCTCAGCTGAGCACCTCTCACCAGAAGTAAATTCACAATTGTGCTGAGAGAATTGGTTTGTGCCTTCTTTATCCACGGCTTTGCTCCCAATCATTAATCCCTTTGTCAGGGAGGCTTTGATGCTAGGAATTAACTTGAAAGGGATTTGATAACCAAGGGCCATATTCGTGATGCAGAGCTCAACACTGAAGAGGTCCCCCCCACCAGCATCTCCTGAATTTTGAGCAGGTTCTCGAGTTGTCATGGCAACAGCCTAATTTGCTCTCTTTTTGTCGTTTAAGTAAGCACCACGTAAAAACTCTTTAATAAATGATGCTAAAACATTCTGAGTTTTAGTAGTGACACTGGGCAACTTGCCACATGGCTTAATTTAATTGCTTTGAAGCTATCACTAAGTGCATAATTCAAGGTTTCCTTTTACACAAAAGCTCTTAAAAGCAAGGGAAAGAGAAAGAGGAAAAGAGCAGCTGCCATTCTTCGAAAGCAAAGCGTCTTCAGGAGCAGGAGGGCAGGTTTTTTCCCTTTTTGTGGTAGAGAAGTCCATAACAGAAAAAGACAAAAACTTAGCTGAGACTCTTCCTTTTCCTCTCTTTAGATCACCTTGAACTTGCTGGGAAAGGCAAAAGCATCTGCCATTCCTGTGCCTAATTCTCCTGGAGAAGGCAGCATGACTGTCCATCCTGCACCAAGGCTCTGGCAGAGGTAGACAGCCCAGCAGTTTAGAAGGTGGCAATAGCTGTGGGTTATCTCAGCTTCCTGTAAGTCCTTTGCCGTGAAGGCAGTGCCGAAAGAAATACATTGCCTTTAGGAAAACTGCTGGTCTCTCACTGGTGGTCTGCCTTTGTGGCTGTTATGGTACTTGGACTTGACTTCAATGTCGTACCTCACTGCCTCTAGAGGCAGAGCCAAGGACTATCCAGCCAGCCAGTCCTGGGAGATGAGCCAAACTGAGAGGTGGTGTAGGAGTTGCTTGAAGGAGTTTGGGCTCCAGTGCAAATTTGAACCTCAACGTTATTATGATAGTAAGTATATAGACTCTGCTGAGTAAATATTAGCAGAGAGGAAGCCGAGTGAAAAAGTTGTTCTTGAACTCTAAGGGATGCAGGCTCCTATAAGGGAAGAAGAATGGCTCCTTCATCCTGCCTATTTATTTTTCAGTTACAGTGGAATGATAATGTTGTTTGTAAATACTGCACATGTGAACACGTATTAGCAATAGCTTTCAATATTGCTGTGAATTGTCATTAAAAAAGCCTTGCTGGGAGCTCGGGAGGGATTGTCGCACTGAGCTCCTTCACTTCTAGCATTGGTCTCATAACAAAAAAAAGTCTTCAGGCAAATGAGGTGGTCTAAGGCTTGACTTGGATAATGGTCACTCTGTTCAGGGAGGCTGCAGTGCTCCGTAACTCTTCAAACAAAGCATCACCTGAGGAAAAACAGCTGTGTTTGTTTTGGGGATACTACTTCTTGGGAAATATAGGTGTAGTTAGTTGTCACTACAAATTTCTGGTCAGAAAAAAAAAAAGTAAAACAGTACAGCTTAGTCATAGAATTGTAGAATCATAGAATAGTCAGGGTTGGAAGAGACCTTAAAGATCATCTAGTTCCAACGCTCCTGCCATGGGCAGAGACATCCCACTAGATCAGGCTGCCCAAGGCCCCATCCAACCTGGCCTAGAACATCTCCAGGGATGGGACATCCACAACTTCCCTGGGCAACCTGTTCCAGTGCCTTACCACTCTCATAGTGAAGAAATTCTTCCTTATATCCAGTCTAAATCTGACCCTCTCCAGTTTGTACCCATTCCCCCGGTCCTATCCCCACAAGCCTTTACAAATAGCCCCTCTCCAGCTTTCCTGTAGGCCCCCTTCAGGTACTGGAAGGTCGCTATAAGATCTCCTCTGAGCAAATTAATCATTTGGTTTGGGGGCAAACTGCTGCTTCAGTGTGGTTTTTTCATGTGGGCGTTCAAACTCCCGCAGCAGATATGAAATTACAGTCCCCTAATGGTGCATATACAAGCTTTTCTCTTTCAGGAACCATTACTTGGTGTGTCTGAACCAATGGGATAACAGCGTTTTTGCTGAATAGAAGATATCAAGATACGAGGCAGACTCCCATTTCCTTGTGATCTGCTTGTCTTGTCACTCCCTTCTGCAGAACAGTTTTATTCTTTTGTCACTCAGGAAAGAGGCAAAATGTTTGATGTGCTGCAGTATCACTTTGCCTGGACAGAAATCTTTGCATCCACTGAAATAGTAATGACTATTCAGCAGGGAAATAATGTGTTGTGGGCTGCAGATGGATGTACAACAATGAAAAGGGAATACCATTGGGAGGAGGAGGAGAAGGAGGATTGAATGGGAAATACAAGTGGGCAATCTAAGGTCTCCTTTTCATGAGAGTGAGAGATCTGGTTTCTTTACCTGCCTCTCTTTGATAAAAGCCTGCCGGGAGGGGGTGACGTCTGTGACACCAGAGCCTGCAAACCCTTGTTGTTTTACTAAATTATTCATCCTGTTCCTGTGATAACATAGTTATAAGGAGGAGCCTAATTGCATTTACTGTCTGGCTTTGGCCAATAGGGCGATAAGGACCCAGCAGAATAGGATGACGGTGAATCCTGCTAGTGTGCTGTGAATGTGAAGCAGGAGGGACTGGCAGTTGGTGTGCAGGAGGGAAAGCGAATCGGTCCAGGCCCCCCAGGATTAGCAGACTAAAGAAAGGTAACAGAGCGAATCGGAACGATGTTTGCCAGGATCACATATTGACCTTGTGCTGAAGGGGTGTTTTTGTTTATAGGAAAGCAGTCCGCAGGCAATGTTTTCCTGCAGGGTTTAGAGGGAATAGGAATGTGTGTTGTTGCATTTGCTCAGTGCATGTGGTTTGTGCCTTTGTCTTTATATGCGCTGCAGGGTTTTATAAGACTGCATTTTCATTGTGCATGTCTATAACGAGATGCTTGTGTTTTATGTGGATAGAGCAGCAACATATGAAACCTGGGCATTATAAATGTGATGAGAAGAGTCAAAAGGGAGAAATAACCTCATGGGCAACATGGTGAAAATAGTAATGCTTTCTGGTTTGATTGAAAATGGAAATGTCGAGGCTCTTATCAAGCTGTTTGCAAACAAAAAAGAACAAGTACATGTGCATCTGTCTGTGTATGTATCGGATCTGCAGTGAGATGTGAAAATGAGAAAGAGGAGGTAAGATAGGAGCATTAGGCATGGCAAATGGAGGTGAATTGCAAGCAATCTGTGTAATCAGATGCTCTAACCTGGAGAGTGAAAGTGAATAGGAAAGTGGATTAATCCTATCTGCTGAGGCAGCTACACCTGGAAAGCAAGGATGGTAATCAGGTTATCTGAATGGTTAGAAGAACTGATGATCAAACCCTCCTGTTTGCCTGCTGCTAAAGTGGCAACCTATTAAGTTGTTTCCGCAGGTTTTCTGTCTCCCTTTTAGTTATGTGAAGAAAGGGAGAGCATGTCTGAGGACCACGTTGGAATTCACACAATTGATGTTATCTGGAAGAGCAGGAGCACATCAAGCAAATTAGCCTCTGCTCTTCCCTTTGTTTCACTGCTTTTGCTCTGATAACAAACGACTGCTAAACAGAGAGGGCAGGTGGGGGAAGCTGAATTACAAATGTGACAAGTGGCATTATGCCATGCAGGCATGGAATGTTGTTTTCAGTGATGATGCTATAATTGCACTTCTGCAGCTTACATATTTGTAAACCTTCAAGACAAGGATGTCCCGAGCTGGACAACCTTAGCCCAGTCACTAACCAGAGTAAGGATTGTAGCCTGCTGTAAGGCATTAACAGGTTTAGCTGCTTCTCATACATTTTCACTACTTCATTCTTTTCAAGCCAGGATCCAGAGAAAGGCATTGTTGAGACAAAGATATGGCTCACCTGTGGATATCTCATCTCAGATGGAAATTAAGTCTTATGATGAGTGCTGAGGGAGTTATGCTTTTCATGGTTGCTCCCTCTGAAAAGAGCAGAAAGACAGAAAGCCCCCAGGGAGATGCAACAAAATGGTTTGTCCTGATCAAGCAAACCTGTTTGCCCAAAGCTCTGCCTCCTCCCTGACAGCAATGTGCTTACATTAGGGGTTAGCTTTCCCCTACCCAAACTCCTTTCTTTTCTGTGCTTTTCTTTCGTAGTCTGAAGATGGGAAAATACAAACATGACTGATTTTCACATTGCAGGGCATCTCCCTGTTCACATTCACCCTCTGCACATGAGCTCTCCTGAAGTCTCTGCGATGTGCTGCTGAGTCTGACCCCCTCTATCTCACAGCTTGTGCACTTGAGGGCAATGACTTGGCACAGGTACAAAAAAGGCCCCTCCTTACAGAAGGTATTTGTATTTGATGATGGAAAACCCCAAGGGAATGTGCTGCACATTCCCACAGGACAAAGCCATGCCCTCCTCATCTCACGTGGAATAGCTGACTGAAAAACAGGTCTAAGACAGGGGCATTCAACATAGGCTAGCAGTTTTTTTGTCTCTTCATTTCTCATGGCTTTGCCATCCCTCAGCTCCTCCAAGTTAGAAAAAGCATGGTCATAGTTGAGCTTGACTCCAGCTTTCAAAGTACTCAGCAACAGAGTGAGCTGACAAATAAAGCAAACCAAAACAAATAAAGCAAACCAAAACAAATAAAGCCTGTCCACCTGAAAATAAACTTGTCAGTAAAGTTGGCTTCTCTTCCCTTACCTCTGCCCCAATAAAAGAACAATTATTAAATAACTTGCTTATTTACATACTCCAAAAGGATGCAGAGCTTCCAGGTGCAGAGCAGGAGGCTCTCCTTACTAAAAAAGGGGCAGATATTGGACGCACATGGAGAGTCCATCTCTTTGCACATCAGAGGAAGCCTTCCTGCACTTGCTTGTTTTGGGATGTGCATCTTCCTTGGGAGAGACACATGGGGATTTGGCAGAAGGAGCGTTCCTCTGATGCTGCGGCAGCGGTAGCCTGGCATTTGCTTGCAGCATTTACTGCCGGCTGGGTGACTACATTGTTTGCTTCTCCCCTCAGAGTCAACAGTAATGCTCTGGAATGGGCAAAATGCCAGCATATTCCCAGGGAAACTTACATCATCACCAATTCACTGGTGCCAGAGACTGTGCTGGAAACCTGAGGTTGCTTTTGCCATTAATTGCCCAGATGATTAATTCATGCAATGATATCATTTTCCTGGGTGGATGTTAGGAGGACATGTACTCTAGTAGTGAGGGCCATGATGGGATGCAAAAGTTGTGCTTCTTATTGATGTTAACACTAAATACAGTGTTAACTGTAACTAACCACAGTGTCCTCCACATCATCTTTCCTCCCCCAGAAAGGGTACTATATCTTTTGTTTGTTTGTTTGTGTGTGGGGAGGTGTTGTAGTATTGCAAATTCTACCCTAAAGGACTGAAACATAATGCCCTTAACTTCCCCAACTCCTCCATAATAAAGGTTGTTGCTTTATTCTTAAGTTAATTCAGGCTTTTTCCACCTTGCAAATCTCATTGCACCTTCCAAAAATTCCTTTTGTTTATGTCATTAATGCTGCACTTTCCCAAAAAAAAAAAGAAATCCAATTATCCTTCTTTAACAAAAAATGAAAAAATCTGAGCCTAGTTCTTATTGCACAGTGACTGCTGTATTGTGTTGTGGTGTTCTCCCCCCAGAGAATGCTACTCTGTCTATGGGGGTGTAAAATCACTTTTTATTCAGTCTGGAAATTCTTCAAAATGTCAAGTTTTGCAGTAAACACTCTAGGATGTTTTATCCTTTTTTAAAAATTTTTAGTCTAAAGATCCCTTTTCCTGCCACTTTCATAATAAGGAAATAAGTACAGATTTCCCAGATTGGCATAACAGAGAATGCCCTGGCCCAGATACAATTAATAGCTCATAAAGGTACAGCAACTTGATCTGATAATCTATTGGTAGGTGAAATTGCTATCTCAAAATGTCAAACAAAACACCCAAGGCATTTTCAGAGCTGTTGTAAGAGCATTTTCTTTGAAACCACACCAGTGCTCTGCCTCCCATATCCCTCCCCCTCACTCACTCCAGTGTTTCTCTGTGTTTTCACCTGGCTTGGATTGCCCCCATATTACAAAGCCCTGGATCAAAACTTTTCAAACAGACTCAGTAAGACCAAATGGAAACATTTCAATTTCTAGATATGCTTGTTATTTGTGGGGTACAATTGTTTCCTTTATGTGAAAGCAGTGGGGAAGCCATGCTCCCTCTCCATAATTTTGCACTTCTTTCTATCCTTTATAGTTTGTCATGGTATTCGCTAGAGATTAGAAAATGTCAAGGAATTTTTATTGAATGCTGACAAACAGCAGAGGTTTGAATAGCAGCTGTAGCATATCTGTTACTGGTTCAGCGTTGTAGACATATATATATTTATAATATGGTTATCAAGGAAAATTAAGTGATTATGCAGAACTAAGGATGCCTGGCTTTCAGGTTACAGGCACTCATCTATTGTCTGTTTAATGGAAAATAATCCTACTGTGTCTGTACAGATCAAACACTAAAGCAAGAGTGCAGTATGACTTTGTTGCCATAAGCAGATTATACTGGCCACAGGAAAGGTGATCCAAGGCACACGGTTGTAATTTAGACCCTGCTCATAAAGGGGAAAAAAATAATGAGATGGCCTTGAAAAAGGAGGAGAAAGCTGTAATGTGGCCTTCAGGCTGGAAATGATCTTTGTCCTAGTGACAGTACTCCATTGCAAAGGGCTGAATTCTGCATTGCCACCAGATTGACATCAAGGGGAAAGAAAAGATCATTTTTCCGGCATGGCCTGTGGTGCCTTGTCTTGGGAAGGGCTAGAGGTGAGGGTGTAAAAAAGTAGATTGGATGGGGTAGGAAAGATGCCTTTTTCAGGCTTCCTAAAACAGGGAGTATTGTCTCCAAATCACTTCTGAGAGAATAACTGTATTTGTTTCTAAAAGCACATTAAATTTTGCTGTAAACCATCAGACTGGGATATGAACAAGACAGACAGTCATTGTGTTGTATAATACTCTAGCTTGAAGAACAGCAGCAGCATTATCTTCCTGTGGGTTGGAAAAAGAAGTCAGAGTTCCTGTTAAAGGAAGGAAAACAGAAGGACTGGAGTGACAGGTGAAGAGCCATGCAAAGTTGGGGAGAGGGGTGTGCCTTTTTTTCGAAGAAGGAAATTTCATATTTGCCAGACATTGTGGAGTTTGACTGATTTGTTTCCTGCTCTCAGCACATACTAAATCCAGCACTTATTCCCTGTATACTTCAACTTGGAAGTATGGAAAAGCATTGGCTTCCTTATTTCTTCTCACACCCAAGAGAAAACACACACATACCGACTCATTTTAAAAGATGACAATCGGTGTCTTCAGCCAGGCCTTCATGGTCAAACCAAATGGCTGTTTGTTCAGATTCCTCGAGTGTAGAATGTGTGTTACATCAAGCCCTACATTTTAATTTACTATTTGATTTTACATTTAGTTGGCAATGGCACAAATACAGAAGGAAATATTTTTTAACTAGCAGGTTCTAGCCCTTTAAAACCACAGGTCTGTTTAAGGAAAGATACTAATAAGCCACTTTTTGGTAAAACTGATACTTAAAACCATTCACATTATTTGGAGCAGAATAAGAGGTTAACTGCTGCATCATTCCATTCCAAGTGAATGGAGAAATTCTCACTCCACTGGGACTCAGTACTTCCAAGCCTGGTAGAAAAAAAAACAGCCAGAAGTGCTTACACCATGCCTCTTATGTAGTCAAATGCAAAATAATTTTAATTTAGAAGGACTGGTAAATTTTCACCCACACTAAATTAAGTTTATAAGCAAACACAAGCAGTTTACATAGACTATTAAAAAGGCAAAACCAATAGCAGCAGAACACTCAGCTCCAAGATTATTCAGTCCTTTAAAATCTGTTGTTTAAAATATAGTAACACCCTTTTTTTAGATAAAATATTTTATTTTTATTATAGGGTGCCTTGGCCCTGTGTGGTTGTCTTCTTTTGTATAATACAATGAACACATCCGTTATGCTGTCATCTTCCTCCCCCACTTAAATCTGTAATTTGCTGGGCTTAGAGTAAGGCTGAACAGCCCTGTAATACATTGCATTCATGACTGCAGAAAGTCTTTTACCTAACTCTGCAGAATAAGCTGATAAACTCCAGAGCTCCAGAGGAAGATGCTAGAAAATATAGATCCTCCTCAGGGAACAGAGTGAAGAAAATCAGTTTTCTCATGCAGCACAGCTCAGTTGGTTATAGCAAAAAAAAAAAAAAAAAACAAAAAAGAGAAAAATTTGGATGAAGAATGATTGCATGTCCCAGAGATGATGGACTGAGTGTTTCTGTCCCTGAGTCACCGCGTACACCTTTGATGCGCTGTGTCCATCACAGGCAGATGCCAGAAAGTGTATATACACCATGTGGGCAAAGAAACTAAATAATGTGATGAGTTAGGAAGCACTTTTTTCATTTTTTAGCCCAGAATTTTTTGGGTTTGCTGCTTAGAGATGAGACTCAATGCCTGTATTTCCCTTCTGCTTGCTAAAGCATTAACGTGCTTTGGAGAGAGAGAAGTTGGATGAAATGCTGCAGTCCTGCCAGCAGCTGAAGGCTGCTGTATTTAGCTTGATGCGTCTATCTAAAATAGTCCTGTGTGTATTTAGTTAATCCTGCAGGCAGGCTTCCTTACTTATTTCAGCAGCCTTGAGAAGTTTCTGTTAACAGGAGAGAGGAGTAGGCGAAGAAGGGGGGTGCTGTCTTATAATAAAACTGAAAGAGGCTGTCAGGAATTAGCATGGATGCTACCTTGGTTTGCTCTGGGCAACCTTAATAATTCAAGAGAGCCTTTCAGTCAGGGCTTCCCCCTGTGTTCCCCACAGGGGTAATTTCATGTATGAGAGTTTCTTGTGGCCATTTAATGGGCCAGCTCCAAAGAAATAGGAGGCATAGGAGAGGATGGTGCCTGTCAAGAGCTAGAGCTGACGGTCTGTATTAATGTGCAGGAAGGCTTTTCCCAGGAAGATTCTTTGATGTCTCCAGCTCCTGGTCACAGTTCACGGGTCTCTGGCTTACATGTCATGCCTCTGTCTTGAAAGGCCACCTCTTTTGCTGAGCCCCACAGTCAGACTGTGTAACTATTGTCCCCTCCCTAGGAGCAATCTACAGAAAGAGCAGGGCAGTGGCAGATCTCAAGGGTCTCACTGGCATCTACTGCAAAAGTCAAGCCAGCCATGCACAATCATCAGCCTTCTACTGCAGAAACAGTGATCAGAGCCACAGCCCAAACTTTTTTTAATTTCAGTGAGAATCCCATTGAAGTTGATGAGAATTTTGTTTGAGGTAGAAGGGATAGAATTGGCTCTGCTTTCTGAGATACTTACCAGTTAAACAAGTAGCATTGCAAGCTTTTGTGTACACTCTGTTCTGCTACCTTGCACCCAATTTTAGACTTAGGTAAATCTTCCAGTAAAAGTAATGCAATAATCAGAGGAAGATATAAAACATGAGCTTCTGCATTGCTGTGGCATTTCATCTTTTGGACAGAAAAGTTTGATGGCTAGCTTTGGTTGCTTGGAATAAATAATAACACTAACATCCTGTTAACTTGTGATATCCAAACCTCATAATGCTCCTTTAACCCCGCTGTTAGAAGTAGTCAGCCAGTAACATTTAGTGCAGCGTTTCTCCACTGAAAGACAAGAGCTCATCAGCTGTGAGGCAGGCTCTGGAAAAGCCTTTTTTGAAGATCTGTCTGGGAAAAAAGCCTACAAAGGAAGGGGATATTTGATACAACATTTATATGTTACAAGAAATTTTGGAATTTTTTGTTGTGCTATTTTGGAGCAACACATATTTTGAAATGGTGAAATTTCTTTGAGATGAGCAGTCTGGTTTTCAACCTACTCTTACAAATCTAAAAATTTTCAACCAGACCATTCTTAGCCCAGGTCTGTATAACTCCCAGCACCGTAATTGCTCTTATACGATAACAGCTGAAAATACATGAGTGCTTCTGTTCAGAAGAACCTACATCTTCAGCTCTTCCCCTGTCAGTCTGCCTTTCTCTCGATCTGGTCATTGGATGGTTGTGATGTGCTAAGGACTCTGAGGTAATTCTGAGGTAGCTGTCCTCTGGCTTGAAACCAGAGTGGACACCAACAGGATTTAATTCTCAGTGAGGCATCTACAACTGCAGCTTTCACCAGAGCCTCCCACAACTTGGACTAATAGAAGCAATAGCTAGTTGCTTTCACATGATGCTGTAAGACCTGTATATTTTCCTAAGGCAAAGTAGGCAGTGAAGAAGGAATATACTATCTAATTGTCTAACCTCCTAAGTGCATGTTTTTATGCTTAGCATAGAGCATCAACGGCCTTGGACAGGTAAGAAAAATTCTAATTTTTTTAAAGAAAGCATAGCACATGCCTGTCTCATGAATGGTCAGAGCCAGCAGCTGGTAGGGTTTAACCCCAGCTGGCCACTAAGCACCAAACAGCTACTCACTCATTCCCCTCCCCAGTAGGATCGGAGAGAGAATCGGAAGGGTAAAAGTGAGAAAAGTCATGGATTGATATAAAACCATTTTAAATAGGTAAAGCAAAAGCCGTGCACACAAGGAAAGCAAAACATGGAATTTATTCACTACTTCCCATTGGCAGGTAGTGGTCAATGCTCTCCAGGAAAGCAGGGCTCCATCATAGTTACTTGGGGAAGACAAACATTGTAACTCTAAAACATCCTCCCCTTCCTTCTTCCCTCAACTTTATATGCTGAGCATGATGTCATATGGTATGGAATATCCCTTTGGTCAGTTGGGGGTGAGCTGTCCTGACTTTGTTCCCTCACAGCTTCCTGTGCAACCCCTTCCTTCTCATTGGTATGCCTGTATGAGAAGCTGAGAAGTCCTTGACTCTTTAGCGACAACTAAAATATCAATATTATCAACACCAGCCTCATTCTAAATCCAACACACAGCACTATACCATGTACTTGGAAGAAAGTTAAGAAAAAAAACAGCACAGGGAGGTAGAATATAATCAGCAATAAACCTTTGTGAGCCTCTAAAGAGCACTTCTGAAACCTAAAATACAGCCAAGCTGTCCATTTTAGTTAACAGCAGGTTCTGTGCTTCCTCTTGGCAAAACTCACCTTTCTTTGCTAACACAGAGCAGTTGTTATACTTACTAGGTGGTAATACTCAGATACTAAATAGGTTTGCCACCACAGTTTTCGCTAGCCAGAAGGTTTCATTAGTATCAAGGAGCATCAGGTAGGTGCTGTGACTGCACGGATGTGCTAGCAAAGACCTAGCAGTTTGATCAAAGTCTGCAGCCTTACTGCTGCTCGCTAGCAAAGAAAGTTTGGTGGGCTGTGGCTGACGGCAGCCCCAGGGGATGGGCTCTGCCATGAGAATCAATGACAAATAGAAAGAGGGAGAGCAGGGTCAAAGCTGATAAACCAGCTGCCATTCCTGTGTTGCCTGGCAATGTTTCTTGTTCATCCTTCAGGGTAGCACAAACTGAAAAAGGAGTTCAGGTAGGGTTTGCTGCCAGGCACTGGCTAGCTATGCAGATGATGCACTAGCAGCAGTTGCTGCTCAAGACCTCGCTGCCCAGGAGACAGCTGCTGCTTTACAGCATGAACATCGGAGGCCTTCTGGGGTGCTTAAGCAAGTGTCTTTGCATTGGAGTATTGTACGGTCACACGGCCCCTGCTGAACTTGGGAGATCATCACAGCCAGACAAAATGCTGTTTTCTTTACTCACACATTCAGGGAGCTGCTGTCTTGCTTTTGCTGCAGCAGCAAAGGCTTAGATACAGGTTTGGTCTGGACCTCACCAGTGAGTATTTACAAATGAGACCTAGAGTTAGATTTTCAATCAGAAATTATAAACTTACAGCAGGAGTTGCTGGGAGAAACTATACAAGCTGTACTACGTGGGAGGGCAAGCTCAATGATCCTGGTGTTCAAATCTCTGATTTTTTAGAAGTGCTCTGCCATGCTTTAGTAGTAATTGAAGAAATCCAAAGCAATTTTCCTCTTTCAGGAATGAGATACTAATAATGGGGAACTGAAGCAAGAAGAAAGAAAATTATTAAACGCATAATATGAAAGACTTCTATGTATTTGTTATCAGGCAGGGTACATTATTATTAGTGCTCAATGTGATGTGGTCTTACCCTGGTTTTACGTATAGATTTCAATACGAAGTGATTTAACCAAAGCTCTTCCTGCAGGTCTTAGGAAAATACAGGTGGACATGCAGGGTCTATCACCAAGACATGAAGGTGATCCACTATTTCTGTGGAGTTGAGCGATGATATCAGATTTTCATAACCCTGTCACTCACTGGGTGATGTTTGGATACCATGTTTATATTACAGTAAGTAAGAAAGGGGACAGAGATCCTGGTGTTTAACCTGGCTTATTTATAAAAGGTCATCCATGCACTACTTTCTTACACAATTAACATTTACCTAGGTAGCCACAACGGTTTTGTGGTGGTCAGCTCTAAAATTGGACTCTCGTGGCCTTGGCAGCTCTGATTTGAGCTGAGAACTCTACATATTCTTCCATGTTAAAAAGTAATACAGTTTGCAGGCAAATTTAATTTTAAATAGCCACTATACTTACTTTAAATATTATAGAAGACCTCTGCAATCTGTATTTATATCACCATGCATCTCAGTCTCTCTCAAACTTGACCCAATTTGGAACTTTCCATACTTTATTTAACTTAAATTTATGCAATCAGGCATGCTGAGGTACAAAGCAGTTAAGTGACTTGCTCAAAGTAAAAACTTCATAAAAAATAAAAAAACTACAGAGAAAAAAAAATGCTTTTTCTATCCACAGAACCCATAAGATTTCTTTCCTTTTGTATCAGGTCTTAAAATGGAGAATAACATTTTGGGTGTTTTAATGCACTGCCTGCCATTCCTATGTGTTGTAACACATAGGAAGATCAACTCTGCACTTCAGCTTAAGACTATGGAAAACACCGAATATGCAAGTGTAAACGCTGGCCAAATTTAGCTGGTTTTCTTAACAGAGGGAAGCCAATATCCTCGAGTCTGCAAGTCTCTGCAAAGCTGCAGGGAATCAACATACTTCCTCGCTTCCTAAGCCTGCTGTAGTTAACACCCCGCCATCCATGCCAGCCTCTGAAATCTTGAGCTAAGTTGTACCCTAGTGTTTTTTTGAGGTTGTTTGTTTTTTATTTACTCAGTTCTGTGACTGGGTAGGGATGATAAAGCCATGGATTTACGAGGTGACCAATTTAAACACACAAGCTTTTATACCTGCTGGGCTTTATAAATTCAAGGCACTGGGTCTGGGCAAGAGCCGAAAATAAACCCAGCAGAGCAAGGCAGGTCTCTAGCTAAACTCAGAGCTCTGTTGAGTTTGGTCTTAACTGACTGGCTGATTTCACAGTCTACTTTCGGACACATTTTTTCTGTAAATTCACATCCGCAGTAAAAGTGGCTTTTGTCAGTAAGCTTCAGTCACATGGGACTGCACCACTTTGTTCTGATCAAATACAGATTGTCCCAAGGAGGAACAGGAGTACTTAGTGATACCGCTTCAATTGTTAGCCATATCTTCATTTAATTATACTTAAATAGTGACTGCCTACCTGTCTTGCTAGTCACAACACATATGCGGAAAGAGTCGCCACAGTGTGGTTCTCAGATAACTTCTGCCTGAGGTTTGTAGGATGTCCCTATTTCTGTTCTCCTGGCTGCAGTGCTCATGCTCTCTGTAACAAGTTAGGCATGCTGCATTTGTGCATGTACCCCACAAGAGCTCATGGCACTGCGTGTGGCTGAAATTCCTTCCACTGCACCCTGTGCAGGCTATTGGGCTGCAGAGTCACCTCATGCTCTCCCTTCCCCTCCACCTCTTCCTTCTCCCCTTTGCAGGCTTGGGAAAGAAGTTCTGCGAGTATGGGAGAAGGAGAAACTAAAATAACTGTGCAGATCAATCCATAACATTCTTAGTTACAACATGGTTCCACATTTTTTCTTCCAAGAATTTTTTTACCCCTGACACCACTCGTGGTGGCTACATATTTGCCAGGCTTTGAAAATCTTGATGATTGAGTTCTTAAACAAGGCTGGCCAATTTTGTAACTCTTAAAAGCTTTATAATTCAGCTATTGGTCAGTGGGGGAACCAGAGCTCTTGAAGATGCTCAGGCTTGGTCCAGTGGTGCAGTATGCAGGAATGTGAGCTGGACCTTACAGTATCTCTGCACTCTGCAATATAAAGCTTGTCTTCCTAAATGAGGAAACCAAGGCGCTTGTGTTGTGATCTTCCCCCAAGCTGATGGCAGAGGACTCTGTTATAATCATATTGTGCTTTATTTCCACATCCAAGCTGAGTCCGCTAGCCTGTTCACTCGGGACTTTATCTGGGTCCAGAAACTATTCAAATTCTCACACTCATATTATGCTATCTGATGCATTTTACCTAAACATAGCTTCTGGAATTTGGAGCCGATTATGGAGGGCTCCTACACAGTCCAGCATGAATGCAAAAACTAGATAGGCACACAGACAGGAACCAGGAGAGAAGACAGCTTGATAAAGAACAGTTAGTGAAAAAAATTATCATTAGACATTTAAAATACGTTTTCTGATTATTGCAGTGCACCTCTGGTGATAAAAGTTTTTGTCAACACCATACTCATGTGATGCTTACATGACTTCTTAAATGGCATTTGGAACCTGGTCAGATGCTTTACGAAGAAAACAAAACACTTGCGAACTGACTGTCCTGCAAAGGCTTGTGGTTGGCACCACAAGTATATTTGGCTTGCAGGTCCAACCTGCAATCATGCTAGAGCAGAATCTCATGGATGTTTGTGAGGTTGCAGCTGGGAAGCAGGCACTGGTGATGCTGCAAAGGCTGGGTGCTCAGTCCAGCTCTGGGAGAGAGGATTGTCACCCTTGCCGAGGTGAGATGTGTGTGGGTACACAGTGTGAGAGAAAGGGATGTATTACACAAACCCACACAGTTTTTCATGTGTCCCCATGTGATCAAAAGTAATCATGCAAAAAAAGCAAAGAAAAATATTTCCTGGAAATGCTCAGCACAATTTGAATTGGTCATCGAAGGGCTTGAGACAGACATAGCCGGCTGGACCTCTACAGTCCTCCAGATGAATCATGGAATTGTTTAGGTTGGGAAAGACCTTTAAGATCGTAGAGTCCAACCATTTCCCTAACGGTTAGGGAAAGAATTTGGTATCAAGCTGTCTGACAGTTGTGTCAGAAATGTTCCCAGAACACAGTAAAACATTGCCTTTCTGTTCCATCATCAAAATAAATCAGCAAATGTGCTCAAATTCCTAGCTTATTCTTCCCTCTGTATTAAGTGCTGCTACATAACATGGTCAAATATGACTAGAAAGCAAATGAGCAATTTGCCATACAAAGGCAAATCACAAGTTTTATTTATCGAGGTGTCTGTTGTTATCATCAGGTCAGGTACATTTCAGGTATTATAAGGGGTTTTCTGCCATGTGGAAGAAATCTGGGAAACTGGGAAATAGTGGTGTCTGAAAAGGTGCAAGGGGAAGAAAAGCAGTGGATGCAAATGCAAGCAAAAAATAGATGGAACATACTAGTGAAACAGATGGTTTAAAAGGCTTAAGATGTTTGAAGGGTGACTTCTTAACGCCCAAAGTCATAAAATGTTTGGGAAAGAAATTGAATTTTTATGGTATTTTAAAATTACTTAGAAGCATTGATGCAAGAATTACAGAGTTGTGTTTGAAGATCCGTTATTTGGAAATATGAAACCTGTTCTTTTCTTATAAACATATGAAAAGTTATGTAATTGGTGCTCCAAACAGAAAACGCTTCTTATTGTCATCAGTTAATAAATAATTATCTATTTGTTGTATATTATGACCTCTTAGTTAATTGTTTCTTCCCTTTCCTTTCAGGATCCCCATTAGTACTAGGCAGGCTGCAGCATTTTCCTCTGAGAACCTGTGAGCTGTCAGTCCCTTAGGCATCTTTTATCTGGATGAGCTCTAATGCATATTGGCAGGCCCTACATATTAAATACATCCAGCTTCTTGATTTTATTCAGACCAGCACTCTTCAAAACAACGTCTCTCAGCTGAAGGAAATCCCTGCTGTATTAATGATGTGTCTGGTGCCCCTTTCACTCTTGTCACCATGAAATCAGGACTTGTACAGTTAGTGCAGGAAACAGAGCATGTCTCCCAAGCACACAACATGAACTACATCAGATCCAGGACTGGGAAGGAAAAAGGCAAGGGCTTCAGAGCCCTGCTTGCTTCCTTTGTACAATTTCATCTGCTTAATATGCAGAGCATTTAGCTCTACAAATTCTCCAGTTTGTACTGCTGTCTCCTGCTTTTCTTTAATATAATCATGAGGAGCCACTTTGGCATGTGTGTAAGTATTAGTCTTACTGGAAGCATTAGCGACGCTATTGCTGGAGGTGGGAATGGCCACAATACTCCAGGGAAATAAGAAATGGAGGCAGTTTGCCAGCTCAGCTGCCTTTCAGATGGAGATGGCTCTCTAGTATTCAAGGATTAGCACAGGATTTCTTTGCCCCTATATTGCCAGCTCCAGTTGATCTGGGTCTGGCTTTGCTGATAAGCAGATATTCATGTTGAACAGAGACAAGCCACAAAAGGTCTCTCTAAGCTCATTGACAAGGGGATATTACCACTGAGACAGCACTGTGGCTGTTACGTGCCAACAGGATTTCCACAGTAGAGAATTAAATGAGGAAATAATGTATTTTTTCCAAGAAGAAGCTCATCATAATTTGTTCTTGGGGGTATTGAAACCATAGAATATTATTATAACATTCAGATTTATTTTTCACTAGAAAATTTTTCACTCTTGTTCACGTCTTTAGTTAACTTCCTTTGCAATCTACTTGAAAGCCTGGTGACATTTTGTCATTTTAGAGTCTTTTTTTTTTCCCTTCTTCTTTTCCTCACCTGCCATTATGAAATAACAGGCAGAAGAAGAAGCAGACTAACTTGTTTTCTGTGCTGGGTGTAGCTCTAGAGAAATGGTCCCTTTTCCACTCAGTTTGGTATGCACACATCTATTATATTCATGAGTAGATAAGGCAAGCCCCCAATAGTGAAACTGCTACACAGAAAGAATTGACAGCTTTACAAACTGAAAAAATAAGTAAGATTTGTGAAGCCTAGATTTTCCAGTTAAATAGCCACTCAAGAAAGTAGAGAAGATTTTTTTTAAGGTTTGCAAGAGTGCAGAAATAAGACAGGAGAGTTGTTGCACCTTTTCATGTATCAGTGGCTTAATGAAACATCTTGAACACTATAAGTGATCCATTTCCAACAGAGGCCTCCTGAAATCTGTGAAGATCTCTCTAAATAGAGAAGTTGGATGTACTGGCTCCTTGCGAAAATCCTTAAAAAGCACGTTTCTAAAAGGAAATCACTGCTGCTGTGAAAGATAATAGAGAATTTGGGAAGCAAGTGAGCAGCTGTCTAACACAGAACAGGGAACTCGGACTCTGGTTAGCATCATTGTCCTGACAGCACGCTGCCTCCACTCCCTTGCCCTGCCACCCCCTCTAGCTGCAGGGTCTTGACTTCTTGCAAACACCTCAAAGAGACAGCATGGTTCTGCTGCTGTCACTCACAACACATACACAATTTCCACAAGTGTCTCTGTCACCGGGATGCACAAACTCCCTAGATTTCAAGCAAAATTTTTGCTGTAGTTTTACATGCTTTGGAAAATTTCTGCCAGTGACTACATCAGAGCTGTATTGCACTGGTGATACTTAAGAAAACTCTCTGCAAACTGAACACCAGCATGGAAATTCTCGGCTCTCCTCTGTTCTTTGGAATGGCCTACAAACTTTCCAGCCCTTATGCTTTTTGTATATGCTTCAAGTTTACAAAATGTGGGGTGTTTGGTGGGGTATCTTTTTTTTTCTTTTCTTTCTTCTAACTCTTATTGTTTTAATTTCTTGATTTATGGAAGTTCAACTTGCACTGAAAAATACCAACACGTGTTTGAACATGTGAGCCTCTTGAGTCCAAAACTGTGGCAAGTGAGGTAAACCCCCCCCAAAAATTCTAATTCGTTTGAGAACCAATTGTTTTATTCTGCTTTAATTTCTTCCCAAGAAATGCCATGCCATGCCAAGCTTTGCCAAACTTGTTTTGTTGAAAAACTGAAAACTTAACAATAATAAATAATCTCTTGCTTTTCTCTTTTGAAAATACATGTGGAAAGCCATGCAGCTAGATTTATTGCTCCAAACATGGCTGTCCTTCCACAGATGTCCACTCACACATTGTGTTGATATATCTGAAGGCAGAAAGAGACCCGTGGAAATATCTTAAAACTTGAATATATGCTGAAGGCTATCCACAAAATCAGTGCAAGGATTATCAATAAGTGGCTGTTGCCAGGTGATGAGCATCCCCTCAGCTTTCCATCCACTGTGGTGCAGAAGTAAGCACGTAGTCTCTTGTTGCAAGATGAGAGGTTTTCCATCTTGCCACCACAAGCATTGCTCTGTTGAGGCTGTCAAGAGCAGGAGTCAGATGCAGGCTGGCATGGTTGTGTCAGTTCGTTGCATGACAACATAGTTAACAAGCTCAAGGGAAATCTAAGCATGATTAGCAGACATCACCCAATTGAGTTTTGTTCCCTCTGGATTCCACTGCATATTACAAAGTAACATGACAAGAGGTTTAAGTGAGCGTTTTGTTCTTGTTTCCTAACACATGTCAACAGGTTTTCTGAGATAACTTGCATCTCTGTGGAGTATATTGTTGAGAAAAGTCAGATAGGTGCCTGGTTACTGTCAACGTGCTAAGGGAGCAGATGGCTTACCCTCCTTTGCCATTCTGAAAATATCAGCCAGGAATTTTAACTGCAAGTTACTAACTGGTTGATGGTGCCAGCCTCTTTGCTGTTCTTTTTCAAGGTCAGCTCTAATTGAACTTCCTCTTGTTTCATTTGGTTGCTCTCATCCTTTCCTTTTGATACTCTGACTGTACTCTCATTGTTGGGATTTCCACGTGTTCCTGCACTGTCTTTTGGTTAAGCCGATTCCTGCTTGCTTCCTCCCTTTCTGCTTGTGCCTTCTTCTCCTCCTTCTCTCCCGCTCTCCCCTGCTTGCTCTCTTTCCTGAGGACTCACCCATTCTTCTGTGCTTCATTTATTATTTCCACATCCTGAAATAAAGTCCAGTTCCCCGACCTGCAGCTCCATGGCCCAGATGCCTGCTGTTTTCCCAGTTAGCTTTCAGGAGAAGCTGTTTCACACAGCAGCAGATTACTCCTGCACGGTGAGAGGCAGCTGCTGTATTGCAGCATAAGGAACACAACAGGAGGTGCTGTCTTGCCTGGAAGCAGCCTGTGGGCTGTATTTCAGCTGTGCGTGGGCCTACAGGCCTTCCTACGGGCAGGTTCTTGCCTGGCACAGCATTAAGTAGATGATTTGTCTCCATGTCAGCCAAAGGAAAACACTAGTGTACACAGAGGCAAGGTACAGCTTGATGGTGAAGAGTCAGCAGCTCTCCTACCCGTGGCTCTTGAGTGCCAAAATGCCGCTTAGCAGATTTGTCTTGCTTCTGAAGGAGGTGTTGGCTCCTCAATTTGTTGAAGTTACAGCCCCACTTGCCTGCTAGGGTAGGATCTGTGTGTACATCAGTGGGCAGTGCTGCATGAGAGCTGAATGCTGTGTGAGTGGCACAGAACCAGATTTGGCCTGAAGGGCTGAGCTCTCAGCGTGTCCACAGGGAGTTTCAAGCAGTTGGAAAATGAGGTCCTATCCTACTCAACCTATGCCTGTATGAAAACGCCTACTGCTGAAAATTAAATATTATAACAGCAAATGTGCATGACACAGAAGCAAACTATGATGTTTTCCACTAAGTAAAGGAATCCGATAGGGTTTACACTGCTTCCATTGCAGAGATGATCTCCTCTGTGGCAGCACTACTGGCAATTGATGAATTGATACAGCGAAGTCACCAATAACTTAATTATTTTAAAAAAGACAACGTCTATTTTAATTACATTACCAATCTCATTAGAAAAACGTGTGCAATGAGAGGAGGAAAGTCTGTGCCATCACTTTGACAGACTCAAAGTCGAAGTTCCTGGTGGTTTTGCCATCCCCCATCCCGGAGTAGAGCCAGGCATTTCTTCCTACTGTCAACAGTGTCATCCTGTTTGAATTTAGCCTACACGTGCTTTGCTGGAGGGAGATTTCCCTGTGACATCAGTTGCTTAGGTTTTCTCCCCTTCCTTCCTGAGCCAACGGCACACAGCCCAGTCTTCACAGCAAGCATAGGCAGTGCCAGCCAGCAGAGGGAAGGCCATTCTCAGAGCAGCAAGAGAGTCTTGACAGCTCCTAGTATCTCCTGGGCAACATCTTCCACTACCAAATCCCTAATGGAAAAAACTGTAAATATGGCTGTTTAAAAGGGTGCAAGATGTGGCCATGGTCTTGAAAGAAGGCCAATAAATTGTTTATTCTAAACAGTAGCCTGAAGGACTGTTGCGGTAGAAACCTGTGTGCCTTCTAGGCGCATCACAGGGTAGTCCAGTCCTTCCCAGCCCTGGACACCCTATGTCTTGTACCTCTTATCCCTTCTTCCACAGTGCAGGGCAGGACAGAGACATTTGTCCGTTACTTTACTTGCTGATGCTTTGCAAGTAGCTCAGGTTCTTGTGGAGAGTGCAAATCTCAGAGAAGGAAACAGCCTTGCAAGCACCTCGCAGTGTGGCAGAAACAATCTCAAGAGCATGAAAGTCCTGCTGGACCCTGTGACAAAGACACTGTCTTGTGAAAAGAGCCTTGTCCAGCCTGTATAGCTGGAGCCAGTTTCTCTCCCGTGGCTGAGAGCCGCCACAGCAGGAACCCACAGCTCTCTGTGATGCTGTGCAGAGCATGCAAGAGGCAGGCATCTCGTGCTAAACTCACTTCTCCTGAGACTGGTATCAAAATTAGATCCCACCTCTTGCCAGTTAACACCGTGGTCCTCCAAGAAAGCATGCCTAATTGCTGTGCATTATAATGGAGTGCTCATTTGGAGCCCTTCTGACAGCAGGCAGATCTCTGGGATGCTTCTCTTAACCAGGACTGGACCTATTCTTGAGTGGACTCTGAAGGTATTTTTTTATTTGTGTGATGCAAGGTAGAAAACACAGGTTCCTGAGCAGAGGGCAGCGCAGCCTGTAAGCCTATAAATCCACCAAAGTCTTTGTAGGCTCTGCGACTGTGGTCATCCCAGACTAGCAGCAGTGGATGTCTCTGTGCTGACATTCACAGTTACTGTGGTAGAATATGAGTAGGCCAAGTGCTCTGTGGATGTATATATGAGGTGCACAGCTAGCTCATAATTCATGGATACTATATGTTACTCACTTTTTGGAACAATTGCTGCATAAACAGCCAGTGCTACTGAAGTGCTCACCAGTGCATGTGTTTGCTTACGTTGTGCAGTCACCGGGCATGCCAGGAGTGGGTGGGAAGTCAGTACAATGCCTCAAGATAGGTTATCAACTGTAAATGTGGCAGGAAGTCATTAAAGATTTCCTGACCCATTCCCTGGGAAAAGACTAACTCCAGGCTTCTGCAAATTCAAGAGACTTGTACAACCCGGGCTGTGAAATTAAAAGAAAAAAATAGTCTAATAAGCAACTATCAGCAGCTTCAGCTGGAAGCCCTCTGCCGTAGACAGATTCTATAGCCACAAGGTCAGGGTGGTGATGGATGATGAGATTTGGGGGGCATGTGCCAAAGGGGTCTTTGTAGCTCATTTACTTCAGGCAGATTCATATGAGCCTCCCTACATCTCTCATCACTAAGAGAGGTATCAACGTACACAGGTCTGAATCCTGTCTCTAAAGCTTTGTAAATCCCTATAGGTGAAAATAAATGGGAGCTCATTTTCATAGAATCATAGAGTCATAGAATCATAGAATCACTAGGTTGGAAGGGACCCACTGGGTCATTGAGTCCAACAATTCCTAACACTCCCTAAACCATGCCCTTCAGCAACTCATCCAGCTGTCCTTTAAACACCTTCAGGGAAGGTGACTCAAGCACCTCCCTGGGCAGCCTATTCCAGTGCCCAATAACCCCTTCCGTGAAAAATTTTTTCCTGATGTCCAGCCTGAACCTCCCCTGGCAGAGCTTGAGGCCATTCCCCCTTGACCGTCCCCTGTCACTTGGGAGAAGGGGCCAGCTCCCTCCTCTCCACAACCTCCTTTCAGGTAGTTGTAGAGAGCTATATGGTGTCCCCTCAGCCCCCTCTTCTCCAGGCTAAACAACCCCAGCTCTCTCAGCCACCCCTCGTAAGACTTGTTCTCCAGCCCCTTCACCTGCTTCGTTGCTCTTCTCTGGACACCCTCCAGAGTCTCAACATCCTTCTTGTGGTGAGGGGCCCAGAACTGAACACAGTATTTGGGGTGCAGTCCCACCAGTGCCGAGTACAGAGGGAGAATAACCTCCCTGGACCTGCTGGTCATGCCGTTTCTGATACAAGCCAAGATGCCATTGGCCTTCTTGGCCACCTGGCCACACTGCTGGCTCATGTTCTGTCAGCTGTTAACCAACACCCCCAGTTCCTTCTCCTCTATGCAGCTTTCTAGCCAGACTTCTCCTGGTCTGTAGCACTGCATAGGGAATTTTAAAAATTCTGTTTGGTTGCTCCATGAGCTCTCAGCTACAACTCCAGGAGGGAAATCCACAGATGTCAAGCTCTCTTTGGGAAAAGACAGCTTTCTGCCATCAGGAAACAATCAGACTGGGACAAGAGCATAAGCAGTGAGGGAGGCCAAACAAGGCAGGTAAAGGCAAAGAGCTCCAGTGTTTGTAGCGGGCTCTTTCAAAAAGACTTGAAAGGAGTTGATGATACCAGGAATTCATGTTTCATCTCTCTTGATGTATGGGATAACTCTGACTTTGGTTCCTGCAGACATGTCTGTCTTGAAAAACGTTTATGTTTTATCAGCGATATGTTTCTTTTTTTCCCCCTAAAATCTCCCCAGTCAGTCTCTGGTCAAGACTGACAGGCTGTCTCAGCAAATAAAAGGTCTTGGGGAATTACTGTTGAAATCTCATTTCTGGGCTGTGCCTTCAGCTGAAAAAAAAAATTAAAAGTAATTACTAACTCTGTGAGGTTATTTAACTGCTGAAAAACTTAGTGTTCTGGATAAAATCAAAGTATTCATACTATGGGCAACGGGGAAGAGCTAGATAGTTATATTTCATGGTGTTCATTTTCTAACTGGAAAAGATGAGCAGAGTAAGAGACTTTTCTTCTTAAAAAAAAAAAAAAACAAACCAATCCAAAACAACAACAGCACACACACACAAGAAAAAAAAAAAAAAAAGGAAAAAAGTATGCAAATATTAGGGAGCCAAACCTCTAGTTTTGAGAACTTGCAAAAATCCTACAAGTGAACTTGTAAAATCAGGTAGCATCACTAGCATGCACCTGGCTCAAAGTCTAATTTTAAGTGCAGAGAGCAGCAGGGACAATAACAACTAGTTTGAAGTTGCCACTCAACTTGATCAAGATGTGTGGGGATTTTGGCACTGGCAGAGGCTGCCCAGGGAGGTGGTTGAGTCACCATCCCTGGAGGTATTTAAAAGACGGGTAGATGAGGTGCTCAGGGACATGGTTTAGTGGTTGCTAGGAATGGTTGGACTCTATGATCCAAGAGGTCTTTGCCAACCTGGTGATTCTATGATTCCATGATTTTTTGAAAATTGTCTACATAATATTTGAATTTAGGATGCTTTTTCCTTAATTCAGAGTCTTGCTTACAAGTCTGGCTAAGTTCATACAAGTTTTTATCCCACTGGATCATTTGGTGGTTGTTCCGTAACAAGCGTATGTTATTTCCAACACATAAAATACCGGAAATAAGCTATCTCTCTTTTGGAAATAATATTTTATTATCAGAATAGATTTTCTTTCCCTACAGTGAACAGTTATAGATTTATTAGCCCCTAAGCTAATGCAAGATGATATACCCTGAACAGAAAGTCTTTTGGGGATGAGAGAGAGCCGTGAAACATACTTTGTCCTATCTGTTTGGACGTACCAGTGTAGCATACTGCCTAGAAACTAGTAATCCTTTTCCCTCTCATTGTTGATTAAGTTACCTATTTAAAAGGCAAAAAAAGTTTTTCTTATCACAGAGTCACAGTACATATCTCACGTAAATATCTTTGATTCTCTTCCCACAGGAGAGAAAGAAAGTACAGCAGAAAAACTAAGACATATTTCTCCAGTAGGATTTCAAGGGGTAAAGCCTGCTTGTCTGGACTGCAAGGAGGTACCCTACACGCACACAGAAACATTCCCTGAAACTGGTGACACCATAGTTCAGCCTCTCTGTTGGTGAGAAGGGTTCCACCCAACACTGCAACAATGAATTTTCTCCGAAGGCGTCTCTCAGACAGTAGTTTTGTGGCAAATTTGCCCAATGGCTACATGATGGACTTGCAGCGCCCTGAGAGCTCCACAAGCTCCCCAGTTTCTCCTGCCATGGAGAGAAAGCATCCACAGCCACCACAGCCCTCACAGTCTTCCTCTACTGGCACAAGCATCTTCAGCTCCATCTCTAGCGCCATGAAGCAAACCACACAAGCAGCTGCAGGACTAATTGATCACTCGACTAGCCCCACACCAGTTGTGGCCCAGAAACCCAAGATCCTCCTGGTGATCGACGATGCACATACAGACTGGTAAGTCATCATGGTCTTCCCTGCTGAATTCAACTCCACAAAGTTCGAGGGATTAGAGGGATCTGGGAAGCAGAGGGTATCTGCAGGGTGGTACACAGATATTCTCACATCTAGATCACCAACTCTGGCCCCAGGTTCATGTTAGACCAGTGACTTGTGTGAATGGCAGAGTAGGGTGTTCTCATAAACTTCTTGAACAGAAATGTTCATTTGGTACTCATTGCCAAACTTCTTCAGAGTCTCAGTATATGAGCACACATAGAGCATTCTTGGCCCGGCACTGAGCTGAGCTGTCCCATCTAGCAAGGGTCCCAAGAGGTCACACCTGAAGGTGTATTAGTGATGTGGTTCAGGACCTTAGCCTACTGTTTGTGTTGGCTCTAAAAATGACAAGGAACTTAATCCATCCAGCTCTCAATCTCTTTTGAGCTTTTCTCTCTACGCAAATTTGTAGATAAATTATTAACAGATAACCCAAGCTTAAAACTATCGATAATAATGACTGGAGTTCATTCACTGGTGAAGGGCCCTTCACCTGCTAAGTATAGCAGCTATAGCCAAAAGACTCTCAGGCTCAAATTTGTCTTGTTCATATAGGTCTCTGTTTACAAACAAAAATACGTAAATTTGTTTCCTGTGACATTGGATGGCAAAGGACACTTTCCGAAGGGCAGAACAACTGAAGGCTTCCAAAGTTGACTTCTTGCTTGCTTTGTACTCACTTTCAAAGTCAGCTGGTTTAGAAAGTCTCAGACAGGCTGGTCAAGAGACTTATTTTGGGATAAATCCAGAGCATGTGTTGAGGAGATGCTCTTGTTTTGTCTGCCAGCTTGTAACAACGCAGAAAAAAGGAAAGGGTAGCACAGGCAAGGGGACAGTATTGAAGACATAAAAATGGAAGAAGTTGGGTTACCTGGCCTTGGCCAAGGGAGATTGTTTTGTTGTTCTTTTCATCCCACACAGCTTTTCAGTAAAGTTGTCAACCTTGCTTTTCTTCATCAACCTTGCTTTTCTTCCCAGGAGAGTGGGGACAAGATTGGACCTGCCTGCTTGGGTTTATCATCACAAATCGACAGCTTAATTCTTAGCTAAGAAGGGGCAAAGAATGTGTACCACTAGGTCAGGCTTCTTCAGCCAGTGTGAAGGAAAAGAGAGAAAACAGTCGGATTTTTCTCAAAGGAAAACAGCGTTTTCATAGACTGGGAAAGTCCCTGATAAGGTGGTCATAGGATCATAGTATAGTTAGGGTTGGACAGCACCTTAAAGATCATCCAGTTCCAACCTCCCTGCCATGGGCAGGGACATCCCCCTAAAGCAGGTTGCCCAAGGCCCCATCCAGACTGGCCTTGAACACCTCCAGGGATGCGGCATCCACCAGCTTCCCTGGGCAATCTGTGCCAGTGCCTCACCACTCTCATGGTGAAGAAATTCCTCCTTATGTCCAGTCTAAATTTGCCCCTCTCCACTTTATACCCATTCCCCCTGATCCTATCCCCACAAGCCTTTACGAATAGCCCCTCTCCAGCTTTTCTCTAGCCCCTTCAGGTACTAGAAGGTGACTATAAGGTCTCCTCCGAGCATTCTCTTCTCCAGGCTGAACAACCCCAACTCTCTGCCTGTCCTTATAGGGAAGGTGCTCCAGCCCTCTGATCATCTTTGTAGCCCTCCTCTGGACCCATTCCAATAGCTCCATATCCTTCTTATGTTGAGGATTCCAGAAGTGGACACAATACTCCAGACGAGGTCTCACAAGAGAGGAATAGAGGGGCAGAATCCCCTCCCTCTCCCTGCTGGCCACGATTAATTGATGCAGCCCAGGATACAGTTGGCCTTCTGGGCTGCGAGCGCACATTGCGGGCTCATGTTGAGCTTCTCATCGACCAGCACCCCCAAGTCCTTCACTGCAGGGCTGCTTTCAGGCATGTCATCCCCCATCATGTACTGAAAACGGGGATTACCCCAACCCAGGTGCAAGACCTTACACTTGGCCTTATTGAACTTCATAAGGTTCTCACAGGCCCACTTCTCCAGCCTGTCCAGGTTCCTCAGGATGACATACCGTCCTTCCGATGTGGCAACTACACCACTCAGTGTGATGTCATCTGCAAACTTGCTGAGGGTGCACTCAATCTCGCTGTCAATATTGTTGACACTGTTCCAGTGTTTGACCATCGTTACAATAAAAAAAACAAACAAATATGTTTTCTTGTATTTACATGGAATTTAGTGTATTTCATTTTGTGCCTGTTACCCTTTCCACCTTCCCTGGGCACCACTGAGAAGAGTGTGGCTCCATCTTCTTTACACCTCCCAGCAGGTTTTTAGAGACATTGACAAATATTCCCTTTTGATCTCCCACTCCCTCAGATGCACAAGATGTGCAACTGAAGGCAAGACAGTAGCCTGGACAGGGCAATGTTAGGATTACAGAGGATCTCAAACAGAATATAACTTAAAAAATAGTCACATTGCTGCTCTTATGACAAATTCTTACTGGAACATATGGACAGCATTCTTACATGTAAGGCAAGTGAACTTACATCTTACTCAACGATGGTCAGGTCTTTGCTGAAAGATCATGGTAAGTTGTAAGGCATCACAACTCAAGGCAGTTGCAGACCTGTCAGAGAGGTTCCCAGTGACAGCAACAACATTGATCGCTGTGCTAAGAAACATCACCCAGGAGGGGTGATGAGAGCAGTTATCAGTGAAGACTGAGGCAAAAAAAGTTGTTGAGTACCTCAGCCTTTTCCTCATCTGTTGGTACATGGTCCCCATCAGTGGGGATTTGATCTTCCTCTTTTGATTGATGTACCTGTAAAAGCCCTTCTTGTTAGTCTTCACTTCCCTTGCCAAGTTCAGCTCCAGCTGCGTCTTGGCCTTCCTGACTTCATCCTTACACAACTGGGCAGCATCTTTATACACGTCCCAGTTTACCTGTCCCTGCTTGACTGCCTGTGCAGTTCCTTTGGCGATGACCATTTGGTCATCGTGCCAAATGTTTCACTGGCACGTGGGTTTTTTTTTTATCACAGTAGTAGCCTCTTAATGCCAGATAGTTCAGTCAGCAACACAAGTTTGGCTCAACCCTGATCCCTCCTTCCTGGGTGTATGTGCAAGTCTCCCAGCAGCCTGATGCTCACCAACCTCCTTCTCCGTTAGTTTTTTTTGCAGTTCCTTGAAGATGCTGCCAGGTGGCAGTCGCTTAACACAGCATCCTCCAGCTGGGGATAGGAGTGCCTCTCATGCACAGCTCCAGCATCTGGGGCTTTGCCAGCACTGCTTAGTCCAAACAGTGTAATCAGAGAGGAAATCTCTAGCTCAAAGGCCAATCTAGTTTTTCTCTTGAGATTAATGGTGCTGAAGGTAGTCTCGGCAGGGGAATGGACAAGGAGGGACTGGACTCTGTTGCAATGTTTTCATGTTTTAAAATGCTCACTGCATTCAAATCCCTGCTTTTATATCTCCCAGCTGCTCTTCTGTCACGCAGACTTTGTGATCTGTGAGCTGAGCTTGCCCAAGGAGCAGCAGCTGGGAGATATAAAGAAGAGGTATGGCTACCCTTGCTGTCTTCACTCCTCCACTCATGTGTAAGGACTCTATGAATCCTGCTGTCTTGGCTGCCCTTCTGTTGTCTGTAACTCGGCGGTTTTACACATGATGGGGGACCCCTTTAATTCCTCCCAGCTCTCTGCCTCTACCCACAGGCTGTGAATATCAAACCATGCTGCTTACAGAGGCTCCCTGCCTTCACTCTGCCAAAGGCTGTGAGGGGACTAAACAAAATTGGTGACTGGGAGAAGGGCAACGTTGTGCCCACTTTTTAAAAGGGTAGAAATGATGACCCTGGGAAACCCTGACTTTTCAGCCTACCTCTGTGCCTGGGCAGATCATGCAACAGATCATCCTAGAAGCTATGCTAAAGCACTTGAAGGGCAAGGAGGTGATTCAAGACAGCCAGCATTGCTTCACAGGGGGCAAGTCCTGCCTAGCCAACCTAGTGGCTTTCTATGATGGGGTGACCGCATTGGTGGGCAAGGAAAAAGCAATGGATGTGATCTATATGGACTTCTGTAAAGCCTTTGGCATGGTCTCCTATAACATCATTCTCTCTAAACAGGAGAGAGATGGATTTGATGGGTACACTGTTTGGTGGATAAGGAATTGGTTGGGTGGTTTCATTCAGAGGGTAGTGATCAATGGTTTGATGTCCAGATGGATATCTGTGACAAGTGGTGTCCCTTGGGCATCTGTACTGGGACCAGTGCTGTTTAATATCTTCATCAGTGACATAGACAGCGAGATCAAGTGCACTCTCAGCAATTTTGCAGATGACACCTAGCTGAGTGGTGAAGTTGTCACACCAGGAGGATGAGATGTCATCCAGAGGGACCTGGACAGGCTGGAGAACTGGGCCTGTGTGAACCTCATGAGGTTCAACAAGCCCAAGTACAAGGTCCTACACCTGGGTCGGAGCAATCCACGATTTCAATACAGGATTGGAGATGATGTGATTGAGAGCTGCCCTGCAGAGAAGGGCTTGGGGATCCTCCTTGATGAGAAGCTCGACAAGAGCCGGCAATGTGCGCTGACAGCCCAGAAGGCCAACCATATCCTGGGCTGCATCAAAAAAAGTGTAGCCAGCAGCAGGTCAGGGGAGGTGATTCTCCCCCTCTACTCCACTCTCGTGAGACCCCACCTGCAGTATTCTGTCCAGTTCTGGAATCCTCAACATAACAAGGGTATGAAACTTTTGGAATGGGTCCAGAGGAGGGTCACAAAGATGATCAGAGGGCTGGAGCACCTCTGCTATGAGGACAGGCTGAGAGAGTTGGGCCTGTTCAACCTGGAGAAGACAAGACTCCAGGGAGACTGGGAGGGACTTTTTACAAGGGTATGTAGTGGTAGAACCAGGAGGAATAGATTTAAATTTGAAAGGGGAAGATTCATATTAGACAATAGGAACAAATTCTTTTCGATCAGAGTGTGAGGCACTGGAAGAGATTGCCCAGGGAAGTTTTGGATGCCCACTCCCTGGAGGTGTTCGAGGCCAGGTTGGATGGGGCCTTGGGCAGCCTGATCCAGTGGGAGGTGTCGCTGCCCATGGCATGGGGTTGGAACTAGATGATCTTTAAGGTCCCTTCCAATCCAAACCATTCTATGATTCTATGAAAATTAATGTATGCATTCATGACCATATGCTGACTTATGACATGAAAACCATGGACACAATATTAGTAACCGTTCTCTGCCACAGATTCCCATGGGTCTTTGTAGCATGAGCAGAAACACATGCCTAGAAACTTCCCTCGCCTGAAGGTAATATGGAGTCCTTCCTGAGAGAGCATACCAATGTTACCACTCCAGTAGGCCAGGAGTGATACTTGGCAGTTGATTTTTGTGTCCAGGAAACTCAGGGAGCCCTTGAGAGCATCACTTTAGAGCAGTGACTCCATGGCTCTGTGGACATTTATTCTTGGTAAGTTCTTCTGAGCAATGCCAGTCATCATCTTAGTTTCAGCCAGAGTGTTACATGAGCTCGAGCTGACCAACCCAAGGCAGCAGTGTTTGCTTTGTAAGAGCACAGCTGAAGAAAGTGGTTATCCAGGGATTCTTGCTGGCCACTCTGCATCATGTATGGAAATGGTCTCAGACTTTGGAAGGTGAACAACAACCTATTGTTACTTCTGTGCTGGTAATGTTGGGTTTGGGAGAAGCATCCTGTTCGCAATGCATTCCACCTCTGCCTGCTCTGGTTTTTGCTACTTGCAAAACCTTTGTATTTGGCTTTCAATAAACCCCTTCTTTCTCCTTTTGAAATAGTTAACTGTACTGAAAAGAAAAACCCTAGAAATAGCTACTGAAGCGCTACCTTCATTTTAAGGCAGAGGGGGACTTCCACAATGCCTTCTCCCACTGAGCGAGTTATATGGGGCTTACAACAAGGAACAGCTTGTTCACAGACAGGAAGGGTGACAGACAGTGGAATCTGCCATTTGATTTCTCTTCTGTAAATGAAAGCACTTCTCATAATTGGCGACTGTAGCAATATTGCAAAGCCAGACATTAATTTATCATCACTGTTTGTGTTACAGCACAGGCAAAGAGATGCAGTTGTGGATTAGGATGAGGTGTTGCACAAGTGCATGACGAAATGCTCTAACAACCCAAATAGGCGAGTGCATGTTGAATATACTTTAAAGTGACAAATGGCAATTTCTTTTATTTTTAAGGAGCTACTATGTCTCTGATGGTACAGTATAGCACACAACTTCTCTCTGAGGTCTGGAGGAAGAGAAGAGCATTCATAGGAATCCACGAATTGTCTTGTTCCATAAAAACCTTACCACTCTTAACATGCAATATGCTCTGGTTTATTCCAAAGACAAAGTACTATAAAAATAATGTGACACCCACAGAATATGATCAGCTGCATTAACAGCAGTAAAAGAAAAGTATGTCCTGTTCAAAGCAAGTGAATTCACCCACCTTTCTGTTAAAGCGGCAACATTTTGACAAATGTTCCATTCTCCAAAACCCTGCTCTAGCGTGTTGCAAGGAAGCACAAAGTGAATCTTCTACATGCAGGATGTGCAAAGAAAGGAAAACACTATCTGTGTGCCTTCCTTGTGCTCTTGACTTTGATAGGCAGCCCTCAGAGGCACCCATAGCACTCAAAGTACCTGCACAGCAGCACGCTAGGAAAAACCTCTTCTTCTCTTCAATGATTAAGGGTAGATATCTTAGCCAGGTAGCCTCCACCTGGAGAGTGAGGCAACTTCTTGTGGTCTGGGAGTATCTGTACCTTGGGAGACTTCCAAAAATGCATCCACAACTCACCTGTAGCAGCTGCCAGAAAAAAGGAGCTCAGACATGAATGTGTGCACATGTGCAAACACACAGCAAGAGGGAGCGAGACCATGAGGAAGGGGGATGGCAGCACTCCATGTAATGGTAGATGGGCCAGCTCCGGCAGCCCAACCTCAGCTGGGAGGAAAAATCCCACCCTGGCAACTTCTTCACCCGTCGCACTGTTAAGTAAAATCATGCTCTTGATGGACTGAATTTCTCAGCAGATCAAACAGGATTTAGTACTGTAAATTGTTAACCCTCATCCCCTGTGAAAGTGCTCAGCTTTCTAGCCTAATGCTTCGTGTTTAAACAGCTTATCTGGGAAGAGATCAAGCACAGCTAAGGCTCCTATTAACAACATATGCTAAAAACATTGCTTTTTGCAGCATAACAAAGTTGTTCTTGTTGATTTGTTAGATATCGTGATTGCATTTGTGAAATACCTCATGTATTTTCAAAGCCATTGGCCTGTTTTGTCCAAATTTCAGGCCATTTCAAGTGCTAATGGTGTTACATGATGTCTTGCACAAAATCTGCATACCCTATGCACGGCAATGAGGATTGTGCCACGTTTCACAGAAAAAAAAAGCCAACAGAGAATATTTTAGTAGACATAAAATTGGGTTTTTGTTTTCCCATATACTTTGCAGCCAAATCTGTATGCCTGAGTATACTGTCTTCAAAAGTTTAAAGATGAAGGAAGAGGAAAAACTGTGATTAATACTGAACGAAATCCTCTTAATAAATCTGAAATGTTTCCTTGTATAACAATAATTTCATCATTCAGGTCTAATTAAGGACTGGTCTGACAGGATAACTGTGTTATACTGTTCAAAGAAAATTTACAACCCTCTTTTTACTAAAATAAAGCTATTTTTACTTCTGATAGTACATCATAGTATTAGGCCTAAAGTCTAAATCTGAATTTTAGTAACATGGGTCTTCCTATATCCTAATTTTTTTTACAAGATATTCCTTTCAAAAATATTCAAGGATTGTCATAAGTTATTTCATGCTTTCAGTAGGCTGAAGATGATATACTAAGATTCCTATCAGAGAAATATTTCTGTACCTAACTCAGTGAAATCTAATAAGAAGCTTTAGACTAGCTTTTGGCTTTGGACTTCATTGCCATTTACCATTATTATTATTATTATTATATTATTATTATTATATAGAATAGATACTTCAAGCTTGACCTCAGGAATTTGCAGATTAAATTGCAAAATTTCGTCTATAGATCCTGATAAGAAGCCCAAAATCATGTAACATGGTGGTAACTGACAATTAATTATTACGAATTAGATTTCATTACATAGTGGTGACCTTTTAAGGTTTCACAAGTTCTGTGCAACTATGTGAGTATAGTTCGAAAAAACTTACAAGTAGAATTTATGTTCTAACAAACATGGGTAAAAACCTTACATTTTCATCATTTAGCCGTGTTTACCCAGGACTGAATACTTCTGTTCCTGTATTTCATGTCAAGTGTGACTAGAGGGCAAAAATTCTACTTAAGGGAAGAGGAAGGAAGTTTGTTTTAAATGTGTGTGTGTGTGTTGCACGCATGCACGCTTGGAAGGTGCATGAAGAGCTCCTGTATTCCTTAGCATAGAGGTGCTTAAGGGTGAAAAGGAAGTAAGGCTGTCAAAATATTCAATAAATTGCATTTATCGCATTGCTTTCCAGTCCAGTTTAGACATATCACCATCATGTCTGCCTGTATTTTTGTCCTGCATGTGTAAAGCAACTTAGGATCTAGTCCTCCTAAATGAAAGGTGATACAGAAATGTAAAGGATTAGTATCATTACAAAAATAGACATAAGGAATATGGAAAACATTCCCCACCAGGTTATAAATATGCTAATGCAAGTCAAATCTGGGACCTTAATTGCTTTGCCAGAGTTCCTATAAATGCACAGAATTTAACCACAGAATGTCCTGCTTAGTCCCATACATATATAAAAAAATGCAAAATTCCCTCAGATGTATTTCTCAAGGTCTGCGAGCCAGACTTCTTCTGCTTGAGAGCCAGCAGCCCTGCCTCAGTGTTGGTTTGAGTTAGCCTGGTTCCCCTGCTCTTCAGGTTCAGGGAGGACAGAAGTGGGCTGGAACCCAATATTGCAAAATCCTCCACAAAATGATACCCCTTGCAAACAGCTCCAGACCATGCCATCTAGATTTACCAAAGTGGAAATGTTCCAGCAATGTACTATTTTGATGTTACGCAAAATAAAATTGCTGCTTCATGTTGTACTCAGAGCAACCCCCTGACCACCCTCCCCCCATCTTTTTGTGGTCTGGAGGAATGTGACCATGGGGATCAGACCTACAGCAAAGTGTCCTTCCTGTTCTGACAGCTCAGAGATGCTCAAAAAGCCATGCCCAAAAGTGATAGTGCTGCACTAACTAGTACTTCTTCTCTTGGTGGGGGATGGCTTTGTTTGCCCCCATTTCAGGAGCAGGAGATGACACAGGAAGATGCTGGGAGGCCAGTATTGTGGGGTACTCTGTAGTTCCTTGAATAGAAAGAGCAGTCTGAATGGTTGTGTCTGCAATCATTGAAGTGCTGGTGGCTTGCCAAACCAGGTCTTCCCTGAAAACAGGCCTTCAGTTCCCTGAGAGAAGGGGAGGACTCACAAAAGAAGATTTAAAAAAAATCGTCTCCCTTCCTGCCCTAAAGCTTCCTTTTCTGTGTGTGTTCAAGCCAAGAAAATCCTTCCAGACCTGTAGGGTGGGACCTTGGACCTCATCAAGGTCCTTACCATGAGGGCTTCCTTTATCCCCCTCCAAAAAAACCCAACCTCATAGCACCATCACAGCCTAATACAAAGCTCAGCAGAGTGTTTCTTTCCTTGGTGTGATCGCATAACTAATAATGCCGTGGGGGTTGTTTTACAGTAACTAGAGCAGGCTGGGTCTTGTGATTCTTCCCAAAGGGCAAGCGAGGCGGTCTGTTCCCACAACCCAACCTCGGAAACTGAGGAATTACCTGCAGCACAGCTGAGTTGACTCCCAGTTCGGTGGCTCCAGCAAGCCAGGTGGTGACAGCGCTGACAGCAAGATGATCTCACCCCCAGGAGATGCAGGGCTGAATGCAGCAATAATGCACATCAGGGCTAGAGCTGGAACTTTTGCAGAGCTCCTGGCAAAGTACTGGAGTATTTAAAGTTACCTTTCGACCCTACCCAAGACTTAGATTTACCACTTGATCCCTCCCACTCCGTCTGTATGGTGTTGGGTACCCTTTCCTTCTTTCTGCACTTGCTTCTGGTCCATTTAACCTGTAGTTCACACCTTGTTTTCTGAGGCGTTGAAGCACACATCCATCATACTTCTCTGTCACTTTTAGCGTTGTGTCACCCCTGACCCCTGGCCCAAGGTACTCTTACAGAATAAGTATTCACTGCCAACCAGTCCATCACACAGTTGAACAGTGCTTATAAAGGTCTCTGGGCCAAAGCAGATGTGGACAAAAGCTCCCGTAGGTTGTAGACCTCGGCATTTGTGATTTTTCTCTTCCCTATGCCCTGGGCAGTTAGGACTTCATTTATCTCTCCTTATATTTGCTGCTGGGAATTGCTAAACTGGAGAGAAGCAGTGAAGGGGTTGAGGGCTAGCCCCTGAAAGGAAAACCTTACTTGTTTTCACCCCTGGAGAATAAAAGGGCACAAATGCATCTCTCCTCCCCCCTCACCTCCCCATTGCCTTTAGAACATGTAGGGACTTGGGGGGGTCGGGGCATTCCAGCGGCTGCTGGGCAGTATCTTGGAAACTGCCTCCTTTTTCCCAGTCCCAGCCCCTTTTATGAAGGAGACAATGTGGACATACAGTGAGTGCCTTGTGCATCACTTGGGCCCCCAGGCCCTTTGACACGGGGATTTTGTACAGTGGCTAACTCCCTCCTCTCCCTCCCTGAAGTCCCCCCACACCCAGTCCAGGGAACTACAGCCTCACCTTTTCCAGTCTTATTCAGAAAGATATTACATGCTTATTTTCCCAAAGGGATTGAGAGAAATGTGTAATGTGATTCTGGGGAAATAATTAGGATAGTTCCAGAATTTACACATGGATTCCTTTAGGTTTATTTACCCAGGACTCTTCTTCACCATTTCTCTCTCTCTTTCTTCTATTCACTCCCTTGCCCACCTCTCCCCAAGAGCGCTGCACATTTCCCCTCTCCTAAGCATGTTTTGCTCTGGCCCTTTTGCAGGGTGGGAAAGGCTGCTTCCCATTCTGGGTGAGCAGTGTTCTCCATCCAAATCGTGGCTTGGCTTTCTTTGTTTATTGTGTCTTGCCCCAGAGGCACAAGCCTAGTTTGAGGAATTTTCTGTTACAATATCCCGGTGCCCCTCTTTGGCACACTGTCAGTGTACTGAATCCATTTCTGAGGTGAAGGTACAAGTCTGCTCCTAAGTTTGTAGCTCAAAGCCTCTGTTGAACCCAAATAGCACTTGGGTTCAATCACATCACAACAGATTTGGGCTCAGGCTTATTTACTCATCTGAAAGATGGCTTCCCAGTTACTGCAAGACATACTACCAGTAATTGCAACGACATTTGCTGGACCAGCTCCATTGAAGTCTCTCGTGGGAAGATTTGCACTATATTTCTTCAGTTTCTTCCTATCCTAGAAAATTGTTTCATACATACATTTGACTGGATACCCTGAAGAAGTCTCATGAATTTACTAGCCTATCTTCAAAGCCGCGTAACATGACATAACCCCTGATTCACCGAGCTAATGGACCTGCAGGAACAGCTTTAAGCTTTGAATTACTGCACTCCTCCAGGCCATCATGATCATTTCAAATCTTTTCTTCCTCCTGGCTATTCTCTTCCTAATGCTGAGGCCAATGTTTGGCACCTTTTCTGACATGGACTGCTGTTCAGTTTCACTGTACCTGAGGAAGAACTCCTTGGGCACTCTCTATCTGATGCTTGATATCTGAGCATCTTTTCCTCTTCCTCACCTGGGTAAAGCATTTTCCAGCCTGGCAGAAGTTGTACAGTCCCCTGCTGCAACCCTGATGTCTCTGTTCCCCAAAGATGCAGAGGAAAACACTGAAGCAGTCTCTGAAACAGCTTGGATATGTTTCTTTGCACCAAGAGTAAAAAATGCAGAGGGAAGAGAGAAGGAATAATTCTGGGAGAGATAGTACAAGCTCTGCACAAATAGATTCTCCTGGATTCCTGTGCTGAGCAGGTATAGTGATTGATGTGTTGAGCACTCATTGCATCTACTTCTGCTTTAAAGCAGAAAAAGAACAAGGCAGATATAACTGATTATTTATCATATAAAGAGAAATTGCAAGATCCCAACATGTAGTATCTGCTTCTCTTGTGCTGTATTTTCCCATGGCCCCAGCTCCCATGGCTGTAGCCCACTGACCCAGCTCTACCTCCCCTGGACCCGGTGACATGCAAGGCTTTGAGCAGGGACTTGGTACACTGTGAGGACTGAATCCTTGTGTTTGCAGACTATGGGCATTAGTACGAAGATGCAAGGGAGCATGCCAATTCGAGCAGCCCTTGCATAGATGCAGTACAAGCTGTCCGCGCTGTCATTGACACCAGAGGGACAAACTCTAACATCTGAGTGCCTTACAGGAGTGTTTGCAGTCTTGGATCAGTGCTGCCATCCCTTGCTCAGAGAGATGCTTTGTAAACACCTAAGGGCACTAATGTTCTACATGGACTTTCCATTAATTAGCTCTTATTTAGGTAATTGTAGGTGAATTGATAATTTATTTTTCCCTGCTGCTATTAAGAATAGACCCTATATCTGACAGAAAATTGTATATATGCTTTCTCCATCCATGTTCACTAAGGCAGACTAGGACTGTTTCATGGCAGCTCTGGAAAATAAGCTTTTATTCTCTCCAAATTACTTCATAGGAAGAGGCATCAGGTTTCTTGTGGCCCTGTAATCATGTCAGGGCTGAGGCAGAAAGCAGAACTTATGTTTGTCTGATGTCCTTGCACCCAGAAAATATGTCCTTTTCCAGAGCATGCGGCTTCTCCATTACAAAGAGAGAGGGGTTCAGGACAACCTTTCTCCCTGGAAGCCAGGACAGACTTTTGGCTTTTATTATAGTGCTTCCTCCCTCCCAGCCAGCATGGCCACATTTAAATGCATTGCCTAGCAGTGTAAATCCCACCCAGGAACTGCTCTTGAGCACAGTCCTGCATTTTTCTTCAGTCAAAACCTGTTTAAATGCTAAATTACTGAGATCACAGCAACCGCACCACCCCATCTGCACCTTGCCTAAACAAATTATAATGCTGTATTCTGGTGGATTGAACATCTGACATGCTTTAAAATAAAGGGATGGCTAGCCAAGTGGTGGCCATCTGCAGTGATGCTCCAGGCTGCCCAGGAGAGCTGGTAGGTTTGCATGGCCAGTGGCTTGCCTGGTGTCCCAAGCTATGGGTTGCCAGACAGCACCCCTCCTGGGGTGATAAGACACTCCTCTCTGATCACTGACAGTAGGCTCTGCTGTGGGTGAATGGGGACTCTTCTAAACCTCCACAGAAAATATTTTGACTGGTTTTCTGGGTGCCACTCCCCTGCCGCACTACGGGCTATCTCAATAATCCTGCAGCATGTCACTTCCTAGGCAGAAACCTGGAATAGCCTTGCTCAGGTGGTTTTGGAGCAGTGAGCATCCACAAACATCTTGCACAGTCTCACTTGCCAGAAACATACATCTCTCTCTCCTGCACCCCCACCTGAGCAGCATGGTCTTCCTTTCCTCCATCCTCCACCCACTGTATGGACCAGAAGCCATTTCATGCATTGCACAATATTGACCCAAAGACTTTCCTTCTTGCACCCAAGGCATTATACCGGGTGATCAGGTCCAGTCAGCACAGGTTCATGAAAGGCAGGTCTTGCTAAACGAACCTGATCGCCTTCTTTGACAAAGTGACTCGACTACTGGATGGGGGAAAGGCTGTGGATATGGTCTTCTTGGACTTCAGTAAAGATTTTGACACAGTTTCTCACAGCATTCTGCTTCAGAAACTGTCAGCCTCTGGCCTGGACAGGCGCACACTCTCCTGGGTGGAAAACTGGTTGGATGGCCGAGCCCAGAGAGTGGTGGTCAAATGGAGTTAACTCCAGCTGGAGGCCAGTTACAAGTGGGGTTCCTCAGGGCTCGGTACTGGGTCCAGCCCTCTTCAACGTCTTTATCAATGACCTGGATGAAGGCATTGAGTGCTCCCTTAGCAAGTTTGCAGATGACACTAAGCTGGGTGGAAGCGTGGATCTGCTGGAGGGTAGGGAGGCTCTACAAAAGGGTCTTAACAGGCTGGACCACTGGGCTGAGACCAATGGCATGAGGTTTAACCAGGCCAAATGCCGGGTCCTGCACATGGGGCATAACAACCCTGTGCAGTGCTACAGACCAGGAGAAGTCTGGATAGAAAGCTGCCTAGAGGAGAAGGACCTGGGGGTGTTGGTTGACAGCCGACGGAACATGAGCCAGCAGTGTGCCCAGGTGGCCAAGAAGGCCAATGGCATCTTGGCGTGTATCAGAAACGGTGTGACCAGCAGGTCCAGGGAGGTTATTCTCCCTCTGTACTTGGCACTGGTGAGACTGCACCTCGAGTACTGTGTTTGGTTCTGGGACCCTCACCACAAGAAGGATGTTGAGGTTCTGGAGGGTGTCCAGAGAAGAGCAATGAAGTCTGATGAGGGGCGACTGAGAGAGTTGGAGTTGTTTAGCCTGGAGGAGAGGAGGCTGAGGGGAGACCTTATTGCTCTCTACAACTACCTGAAAGGAGGTTGTGGAGAGGAGGGAGCTGGCCCCTTCTCCCAAGTGACAGGGGACAGGACAAGGGGGAATGGCCTCAAGCTCCACCAGGGGAGGTTCAGGCTGGACATCAGGAAAAAATTTTTCACGGAAAGGGTTATTGGGTACTGGAACAGGCTGTCCAGGGAGGTGGTTGAGTCACCTTCCCTGAAGGTGTTTAAGGGACGGGTGGATGAGGTGCTGAGGGGCATGGTTTAGGGAGTGTTAGGAATGGTTGGACTCAATGACCCAGTGGGTCCCTTCCAACCTAGTGATTCTATGATTCTATGATGTTTCTGCAGCATCAGTAATAATTCTAACTTGCTTGAAATTTCAGGAGTTCCAGGGTGAGGCTAAAGCCATTTTTCATTTCAACATGGTAGTCTCTACTGCCTGGGGGCTCCAAAACCCCAGGTGCACATTGGAAACATCACTCCATCCATTTCAGTGATAGTTCAGTAAGAAGTGTTTCATTTGTACTCTGGGTTGTGTCAAAATGATGAGCTGACCAAAATATTTGGCTGCAAATTGCTTAGCACTTGCAGTCTTCAGAGACACTCAGAGCAAGATAACCTTCCTGGAAGGCTGTCCTTGAAATAAAATAATATATTATGCTGTTAAAAGAAAGCTATCTGAGACATGGGATAACCTGTTTGGAATGAAGGATAGGAATGAGAGGCCATGCAGTATCTAAGTCGAGGTTCCTTGCTCAGTTCCGATGACTCCTCACATTGGATGTGCCCTCTGTGTGATTGTCCATGAGAAGAGTCAGTACTGTAGTGATGGAAGACAGAACTTTTTAACTGCATGAAGGCTAACTTCCTGGACTAGGCAGTGGAAGCCTCTTTGCTCCATCTGTGCTGGACTGAAGATTGTGGTTAATCACAATTTCAAACCGAAGCAAAGCAGCACCAAGGAGTTTACAACCAGCTGGTCAGCAAAGCAGAGGCCATAGAGGGAGGAAGTGTGTTTCATAAATGTGGGTAAAGAGTATATATTATCGGCATTCTGGGAATAAAAACAAGCTTGTACTAGTGAATAGTGTGCCTCAAATTTCAGTCCAGTTCCTGTGGGCCCACTTAAACCTCATTCCAGTTTTTGAGAAATCACTGGTTCCAGCAATGTCTCCTATGTTTAGGAGTGAGAAATGTTGCCAGACCCTCTAGAGCCATGCCTCTAGAACTATGAATGAATTATTAAGTGCATTTAGCATTCCTGTTTATTGTTTGAGGCGTAATGTCTCAGCTTGACTGTTGAGTTGCCTTTTTTCATGCAACACTCATAAATTCAACAAAAAGGAGGAAAAATGTCCAGAGCTCTGCTTTTTTATATCGGTCAGGGGTTGTTTGAGCCACTTGATCTTGGTCACATCTGGCTCCTACACTGTCCCTCGCTGACATCTGTGCAGAGATCTTATTAGCACCGTGCTGATGGATAGGCTGACTGGGAAGGGAAGTGTAATACAGCCTTCAGATACCCTCGCTAGAACAAAGTGGAAAACTTTTGACAGTTTTTACATCTTTTTCTAATAAAATGAAAACTTTTGACTTGGTTTTGAGCCAGGATGACAAAACAAAACATCTTTTTTATTTACATCTCACTTTGTTGGGGGAGGAGAGCATTCAGCTGAAAACTGGTGCATTTCAGCCATAGGGGAAATTGCCTTCCTACTGTCTCTTCTTTACTGGAACAAATAGACACATACTAAAAAGGCGAGCCAGCTTCTTTTTTTTTGCTTATACTATAAAAGAGGGAGCAATGCCGGCTTCCCCTCATTTTCCTTTACTTTATTCTGTCTTGTCTTTGCCAACTGGAAACAGAGCGCAGAGAGTTACTTTTTCTCTGGAAGCAGTTCTTGCAGGGCTTAACTGTGTTTTCAATGCCTTCCAAATAGAACAGCTTTTTGAAACCTAAGTGGTGTCCCTCGAGTTTTAGAGGACAGATACAAGAAAATAAATTTATGTTTTCTTCTGTCAGATCTGTTTGGCAAGGGGAAGAATTAAGGAGAAATATTCATAGGGCAAATTATATTGGTAATTTCTCTGCTGGCTAATCAATATAAGGGGCATTATTCACAAATATGAATAAAAAAGCTAAACCTGCTTGCCCTTTTCCTATGTTTTCTTCTTCAACACTACTGTCAACCTTCCACCCTCATGAAGAACTGATCCTTCTGAAAATGTTTTGTTGTCTGCATAGCATAGGCAGCTAGGAGTAGAGATGGTGGAAGGAATATGTGTTCATAACACTGTTCAACAGCAAAACAAACACAGCTTCTCAATTCAGTAGAAACGATCCTTCATTAGTGACACTGTAGATGCAGGTACTGTTTCTTTAAATGAGTAGCAGAAAGATGAACAGAATTAAAGAGCAGCTCTGTAGTGGGAGAGCAAGAGAATAGGCTTCACAAGTACTTCAACTGTGGTAATAAAGATCCTTGCTCAACATCAGAAGTATACTGTGCCATATGTTGTACTCCTTCTTTTACAGACTGAAGATTGAGTATTAAATGAGATATAGGAGGAATCATTGATTAGAGTTGTTGCTCTCAAAAAGATAAGGAGAGCATTTGGTTTTCACTTTTAAAGTAAAAACAAAAAAGTCACAAGCCTTGAAAGAACTTTCCAATGTGGTTTTCATCTGGCTTGGCAGATTTCTCCTGGAGAGCAGAAAGCTGAGAGAAGATAGGAATTAGGAAAAAATCCTGGGACCCGGATAGAAATTCTTCAGCAAAAAGGGAAATGCAGAAGTAAAACAGCATGTGATGAAATCTTCTTTAACCCTCTTTGTCTCTCTCATTTCTTCTGCAGGGCCAAATATTTCCAAGGGAAGAAGGTGAATGGAGAGTTTGATATCCGAGTGGAACAGGTCAGTGACAAGTGAACTTGGCTCTAAGAAATATGTGTGGATAGGGCTATGGTCTTAATAACAGGTAATCTGTGGATATTTCTTCTCTTGAAGACAGGAACTAATGAGAAGTTTTAAGACATATGCATTTTATGGAAGCTACAAAGGACTTATTGGGCCATCTCTTCGAGCTCCCTACACTTGCAGAATCATTTGCTATTTCACCTTAAAATGAAATTTTCTGTTCTGGTGATGTTCTATAATTTCTTCCATTGGAAGACTACCTCAAAGCCCTGTCTACGTGCCTGAAAAGGTGCAAAGCCAGTTTGTCCCTGTACTTGTTGGTGATGTTATGTTCCACATGCGAAATATACAAGTTATCTAACCTATGCTGATAGAAGCCTCCAACCTTTAGTTTCAGCATGCAAAATAACTGCATATGGCAAAATCATTTAATCTGTTGAAAGTCCATAGGAACAACAAGGAGGCTCATGGCCTGTGTTCTAACATGCTCTGCAGAGCATTGAACAGATTCTCTGTTTCTTTTTTTCGCTTTGACACCAGACATTCGTTTTAGTTGAAAACTCTTCATGTTGGGGTCTGTCCCCTCCTCTCTGTGTTCATGCAGTATCTGTCAAAATGAAGTCCTAGTATTGACTGAGACTTTGGATGCTGTGATCAAAGTAGAAAAAAATATTAAATAATCATCTACAGGCACCTAACTTGAAAGCTTCCACGAGAAAAGAGAGATGTAGAGATGAGTTGGTGAGCCTTAAGAAATTATTTCCTTGTTTTATACTCATTAGTGCAAAAAAATTGCTTGGATGGATGAGGAAAGCTGGTGAAAGTTGTTTGAATGACTTGATATTTTCTGTTTTTATAAAGCTGGTGATTCTGAATTGTGTGTGTGTGTGCATGTGCATATGTGTATATAAAAGTATTAATGCAGTGGTTTTGAGAACTTTTCAGGACCCATTACTCTTGACAAAGGGGTGCTGTCCAGTTATCTAGGACTATGCATGAGAACACATGGTCTGATCAAAGGTTGTGTCTGGCACAGAAAAGTTAGTACGTTATTTTTTTGCTGCTGTCATAACTATGAATATTTTGCTTTCCTCTTTAATTGGTATCATACTTCTTAGGACTGGTTGGTATTAACAAGAACAATTCTCACAATTCTTTCCTTTTCAAAGTCTTTATTTTGATGATTGCCTCAGTAAATATCCTAAAAGATAACAGGGAAAAATGGGGGAAAAACCCCACACTTCTCATAGAGGCATGGAATCAAGTAATAATTCAGGTTTGCCCTTCAAGGCCCTAATCCATTCCACTCTGCTGCTCAAAGAAGAGTCATCTTCAAAGCTAGACCTGGTACTTTTGAAAATGATCTGTTAATTCTTTCCTAAGCCTCCAGCCTCTTCCTTTCCCCTCATAGTACTTCTCCACAAAGGTCGTTGCACTTGAGGTCGTTATCTTCAAATGGTTGGTGAGTGGAAAGGGGCAGAAATGGACTTTTGAACCCTGATGGGTTAAATCTAGTAATGACAGTCATCATCGTCACCAGGTAGCTTATCGCATTTCCCGAAGGACTCTTTCAGGAAGTCTTTCCCAGTCTGTCTCTTGAAATCCTTCACATAATCTGAATGTTCATCTTTGAGATGAGGCACCAAATTGCTCCAAGCAAAGACTGTAAGGCTGGTGTGACTGTGCTGGTGAGGACTGCTGCCAGACCCCTTGCAGCTTTCTTTAAATACTCAGCATAGTGACTGCAACGTTGCCCAAAGGAACAAAATGGACAGTGGGTAAGAGATTTGAGGAGCAATGCACAAGGGCCCTGGTTGCTTCCCCTTGACCTTTCCCTACCTCTTGAATCAGGCAACTGGTCTGTCACGTACTGAACAAGGAATTGCCAACAACTTCCCCCTACCTTGAAAGCAGAAGACATGATCACTTCCCCTGCTGGATCCACTGTGTATCATAGGAAACACAGAAGCTGTATTGTCACGGGTAGTCCTCAAATATGACCCTAGGGCTCTCTGCATATTGTTGAGGCCAAGAAAGGAGGACTTCTTTCTTCAAACTCTTTCTTTGTCCGGTTCTTTTTTTGTCCATCCATCCTTTCTCAGCATTTCTTGATATTTAATTTTCATTCATTGATCCTACCTTGATTATCTGTAGCGTTGCTGGCTTCTTCATCCTCCTCCTCAAGAACAATCCAGTACCCTAAACTGTTGTGGAACTCACATACCCTAAGGCTGAATGTGGAACATCTCGTCTTGAAAAACAAATGTTCTTCCACAGAAAAGGCAGGGAATAACTGTGCTTACCGGCCTGGTCCACACTTTTGAGTTCCCGGCTCACCAGTCTTCACTACTGTAACTGTCCCGTGAAAGGCACACAGACTGTGCCATGGTGCACAAGCTCTACCTTGACTGTTCAGTTAGAATCATAGGATAGTTTGCGTTGGAACAGATCTTTAAAGGCCATCTAGTCCAACCCCACTGCAATGACCAGGAATATCTTCACCAAGACCAAGCTAGTCAGAGCCCCATCCAATCTGACCTTGAATGTTTCCAGGGATGGGGCTTCTGTTACAACTCTGGGCAACCTGTTCTAGCGTTATAGCACCCTCATTGTAAAAAAATTCTTCCTTATCTCGAGTCTGAATCTGCCCTTTTTTAGTTTAGAATTATTACTCCTTATACTATACCAACACGCTCTGATAAACAGTTTGTCTCCATCTTTTTTATAAGCCTCCTGTTAGTACTGAAAGGCTGCAATAAGGTGTCCCTGGAGCCTTCTCTTCTCCAGGCTAAACAACCCCAACTCTCCCAGCCTTTCTTCACAGAAGAGGTGTTCCATCCCTCTGACCATTTTTGTGATCCTCTTCTGGTCCATGTCTTTCCCGTACTGAGGGTTCCAGAGTTCTGAATAAACTCTGCATCAGATCAGGTTTTGAACCTTTTGAACCACTTGGTCTGCTCAGTAAGTTAATTTAGTTTTTCAGTTTTCCATTTAATCCTGCTTCAGATAACCACACATTATTGACCCAGCCAGAAATAGTTTGTCTTAGGAAATTTTTATATATTTTATAGGAAAAAAAAACCACTTTTGATCTGAAAAGCTAAATAATATAAATAGTTTGAAGGACAGAAAGCAGTGAAAGGAAATATCCAAATGTTAAATACTCTTGAAAAACCACATGGGGAAAAAGCAACTGCCCTGGTTTTTTCTCACTTGCTATTTTTTTTGCCATTCTTCCAGAGTGCTCTGTGGTTGGTTTAAACTGAAGGAAGAATTTGCCTTGTTGCTTTTTCTTTTCTTCTTTCTTTTCTACCTCTATTGCATCTTACCTCTTCCTTAGCAAGTCATTTCAACAATCTTTGGGGGAAGTAGAGCAGGGTAGTAAGTGATACTTTTTTTAAATCGTGACACCACTTATTTGTAATGGAGCAGGAGTGCTGAAAGCAGTGCTGTCTTTCGCTCTCTCAGCAGCGGGAAGTCAGTTATCTAATCTGGTTATACACCCCTATTAGCCCTCTGAGCAGCCTCTCCCCCTTGGCTGTCATCCGAAGAATGCAAGACATATGTGATCACGCTGTCTCGCTCTGTCTATCCCCCACACCCAACACTGTGAAAGGCGTTGGCTGATTTCAGTTGAATTGGAGAAACAGAAGTTCCAAGATACTAAGTTTCTACAAGAGGTGAATTGAGTTCCTATTAGGCACTGGATAATCTTCAGGGAAGAAACTGTTAAATGCCATCCTGCTTCTCAGGGATCTGCTTCTGTAAGAAAATAGGTTTCATGGAGTCTCAAAGAAGAGTGCTGGTTCTTTAGCACAGAAATGAATTACATGACCTCAATACCACCCCTAAGCCCTGGTTCTTCAGCTAAGTCCAATAACACTAGCAAGAGACAGAGACACTCTGGGCACTCCCTGTTGACAGTGAATAGCAGAGAGAGTTGTTGAGGACTTTGTGATAGGTACACCCTCTCCAGCCTGTGCTGTCTCCTGTCATTCATTAAAATGACTGAGAGTCCTGACTTTGTTTCCACCTTTATTTCTTCTGATCTTCAGCATAACATCCAAAACATATTTATTAATGTGCTTTAGATGCTAGGATTTATTATTTCCCGCCCTTCACAGGATCTCAGGCAAGCAACATCATTGTCTCTTCCCTGCTGGCTGCAGGATGAAAAGCATAGGGCTGAGAGAGGGATGGGGCAGTGGGAAGCAAGTGCAAGTGCTCTTCTGAATCCACCACAAGGGCTCCTTTTTCTTTGAGGGCAGTTTGGATTACATTTTGATTATTTGGATATTTTCCCACTGCAAGTCCCTCTGCAACAATGGTAGACTGACCAAAAGACTGATCAAAAAGCTAAAATCTCTTTGACTTATTCCCATTAAAAGTCTGGTGGCTTAAGGTTTACCTAGTTTATGCAAAAAATAAGATTCTTTTAGATTTGGATCCATGTTTTTGCTTTTACCTACCTTGTGATTTCCAGCTTTGAGAACTACAGTATATATATCTCCAGTTCTTTTCTCTAGAAACACAAAAGGTAGAGAAATTCTTTTAGAAGTTTAGTTAAACAAAATGCCTCTAAGGCAAAACCAAGCTTAAAGAAGAATCCTAAAGTACCACCGGAGTTCACAACATTGCTTTTATTGTCTCCTGAAATTAATTTTGCTTTTATCTTCTTAGTCCTCCCTCACTGGCAAGAGGACAGGAGACATTAGGAAACACAGTATATTCAGGAGGAGGAGGAATTCCACCATAGACCTTATGCACTGTCAAGCATTTTCCAAGACTAGAGGAAACTGGCAGTCATTCAGCACCTCCTTCGCTACTCTCTCTGCCATAACCCAGGAAGGAGTCCTTGGGTGTTAGGTATGTCTCGTGCACAAGGGGAACGCTGCATGCCTGTGCGTCGTCAGCACAGTCAGGTAGAAGCAGAAGAGGGCAGGAGAGCTGGTGCTGAGACCTGGACAACCACAGATCCATCAGACATATCATGACACTGGGCAATGGACAGACAAGTGAGATGCTTGACACGTTGCAGGAGACGTGTAGAGCAGAGTCATTGGGATGACTGTGGAGACCCGACTTATGAGAGGGGGTGAAAGAGTTGAGTTTGTTTATCCTGCCAAAACAGAGGCTAAGGAGAGACAGCTGCTTTTAATAAATACACTGGTTTAAGAAAAGGTTTTTGGATGTGGTGCCTGCAGTAGCAAGGGGTTAGAATCTATGACTCTGGTAGGTTTTTTTCAACAAGATCAAGAAAAGCATAGGAGGGAGACAGGACAACATAAACCTAGCAGGCAGGAGTGAGCAGCACTTCTTAGAGAGAGCCTGCCACCTTCCTTCAGGTATTTAGAATCATAGAATCATAGAATGGTTTGGGTTGGAAATGACCTTAAAGATCATCCAGTTCCAACCCCCCTGTCATGGGCAGGGTCATCTCCCACTAGATCAGGCTGCCCAAGGCCCCATCCAACCTGGCCTTGAACACCTCCAGGGATGGGGCAGCCTCAACTTCTTTGGGCAACCTGTTCCAATGTCTCCCCACTCTCATAGTGAAGAAATTCTTCCTTATATCTAGTCTAAATCTGCCCCTCTCCAGTTTGTACCCATTCCCCCTCGTCTTATCACGACAAGCCTTTGTGAATAGCCCCAGCTTTCCTGTAGGCCCACTTCAGGTACTGGAAGGTCGCTAGAAGAAGCCCTCGGAGCCTTCTCTTCTCCAAGATGAACAAGCCCAAAGGCATTTTAATATATCCAGAGACGTGTTTCCTGGCATTGGATAATTGATGGTGAAGTGGGTGAAAAGGATGCAGGAGGATTGTTGAGGCCAAAAAGTTCATCTGAATTTTATTCCTGTTGTTTGTCCACCCGTCTCCTTCCCACCATTTCCTGCTGTGATGAGGTGGGTCCGTCTGTCCGTCTGACATGCATTCTTCTTGCACAGCTCATTCACTTGTTCCCATTGCCTGGTTTATTTTCAGGGAATGAGTGTTCAGTGAACTCCTATGTGCATGGTTCTGGAAAAGTCTTGTGGTATAGATTATGACTCCATTGGCAGCAGTGTCAGGAAAAATGTTGTACTTGGCGCTCACAGAAAATAATTGTAATACAAATCGTGAATTCCAGCTCCATTGTACTTCCCATCCTAAAGAGCTGTTTTCATGTGGTCCTTTCAAAAGGTAGAATCTGATAGGCCTGTTTGTGATGAAAGGAAAATTAGCCTCACATCAAATAACTATATAATTTTTATTCATTGTATGGTATAGTGGGTTTTTTTTCCAACTGAAAGCCAGAAAGCAGTTCAGGAACAGCAACGGCAGTTCTCATTGCTTTGCCACATACAAGCGTTCAGAAACCACGAATAATGGGAACTACAGAAATAGCAAGAATGACTCAAAAATCATTATTTTAATAAATAAATAGTATCTTCAATTTTTGTTTGTTTGTTTTCCATTGGACTCTAGAGTCTTACGGAGTTCATGTTTTTGAGCTATTTCCTGGGATCATAAGGTTGAGAGCTGTTTTTTTGCTAGAGCTCAAATTTTTGGGCAGTCACACAACTTCTGAAGTGAAAATTTAAGAGGCAATTCCAAATGCCATCAGAGCTGATGCACCAAAAGGCATTCACACAGGTCAAGGCATGCGGACATTCAGCATCAGTGCTGTGTGTAGGCTAGAAGCAGGCATCCTATCTTCAGGACTTGTAAAGAGCAGTTGTGGAAGCTCCCCTTGGAGCTGCACAGCAGCATCCGTCTCCCAGCAGGGAGCTGGCCTCTTCTCCCAAGTGACAGGGGATAGGACAAGAGGAAATGGCCTGAAGCTCCGCCAGGGAAGGTTCAGGTTGGATATAAAAAAAAAATTCTTCACAGAAAGAGTCATCGGGCACTGGAACAGGCTGCCCAGGGAGGTGGTCGAGTCGCCTTCCCTGGAGGTGTTTAAGGAACAGGTGGATGAATTGCTGAAGACATGGTTTAGAGAGTGTTAGGAATGGTTGGACTCGATGATCCAGTGGGTCCTTTCCAACCTTGTGATTCTGTGATTCTCCATCCTTTTCTCCAAAGAGCAATCCCAGTACTGGAGGGAGATGAGGAGCAGGGTGCCTCCCCAAGGGAAAATGCCTCAGGAAAGAGACATAAGGAATCAGGGTGTGTAATCTCTTCTGCATGCATGAGCACAGCAAGCAAGCACAGCCCCAGCCCTCCCCCTGTTCACATCCATACAATCTGATCACCCTTCTGCTCGTGCAGGATTTAGGCATTGCTTACTTCCCCCCCGAAATGCTTGTAATGGTTGTAGTGAAATATGCTGTCACAGGAATGCAGTCTGGTGTTTGCCAAAGTCTTTCTTTCCTTGTACATGTTGGAAGATCCACCAAAAACTAAAGCATAAAATGCACTGAGGAATGTATGTGAATTGATTAGACAGTAGTAATTCCTTATCCCAAGTGCCTAAGCCATGACATGGACCAGTCTGTTTTTCTGACTGCGCTTTGTGTCATGGGGTGGGGAGAAAACCAGATGTTTAAAGATAGTGAGAAGTTTCAGGAGTAAGACTGGGAAAGTGGAACGCTTTGGTCAGATCACAATCAGTGGGTAGGGGAGAGCCAAAGGAGACATGGAAACAGGGAAACTCTGGACACGCAAGAGACTCAGTGTCCTGCAAGCTACTTGTAGCTCCAGTGCCGCAAGTCGAGCCATCTTCCCCCATGCCCATTTGGGTTGGTCAGAGTAACTACCAAACTCAAGCTTAGTATCCTGATGTGAGTACTCTGCATTGCTTTATGGAAGGCTGCATACTGTCATGGTAGCTCAGTACTGTGATTTATGTGATAGAATAAAACCCCCGCAAAATGTCAGAGTATGTGTTACAGTGCACGATGAGTTGAACTGAGGAAACTGCAAAGGTTCTCTGGCAGTGCTAAAAGCCCCTCTGCTGTTTATGCGTCTGTGCAGTATATATGCAAATAGGTGTATATACTGAAAAATGTCACACGAAAGTCTAATAAATCTTTGTGTATTCCTTTTAAACAATGACGAGCTCAAATAGCTTTTAGTTAGATTATGTACAGATGAAGTCTTAGAAAGTTCAGTAGCTAAAAAAATCTCACTGTTCTTTTCACTGCATGGACACACTCAACCTGCTTGCCTTAAAAATAAGTCAGCCACCATGCCCCCAAAACACAACCACCAAAATGCATCCTTATTCCTGCATTCTTGTGCCACAGTGAAGATGAACTGACCCTCAGTATCCACTCAAGGAGCAAAATGGGAACCTTTCCTGGGGTTCCCTTTGGAGTGCAGGGACAAATTTAATAAGGACATCTGCCAAATACCAAACTTATCACAGAATGGTTGAGACTCAAAGGCACATCTTGTAGTCCAATGTCCTGCTCTGAGCAAGTTCATCTAGAGTAGGCTGCCCAAGGCCATGGCCAATAAAGGTTTTAATATAGAATCACGTAACCATAGAATCATAGAATAGTTTGGGTTGGAAGGGACATTAAAGATCATCTAATTCTAAACCCACTGCCATAGGCAGGGACACTTCCGACTAGATCAGGCTGCCCAAGGCCCTATCCAACCTGGCCTTGAACACCTCCAGAGATGGGGCATCCACAACTTCCCTGGGCAACCTCTTCCAGTGCCTTGCCACCCTCATAGTGAAGAAATTCTTCCTTATGTCTAGTCGAAATCTGCCTCTCTCCAATTTATAGCCATTCCCCCTCATCCTACCACTACAAGCCTTTGTAAACAGTTCCTCCGCAGGTTTCTTGTAGGCCCTCTTCAGGTTATTGGAAGGTCGCTATAAGGTCTTCTTGAAACTTTCTCTTCTCCAGGCTGAACAACCCCAACTCTCTCAGCCTGTCCTCACATGGGAGGTGCTCCGGCCCTCTGATCATCTTTGTAGCCCTCCACCGGACCTGTTCCAACAGCTCCATATCCTTCCTATGTTGAAGTTTCCAGAACTGGACACAATACTCCAGACAAGATCTTACAAGAGAGGACTAGAGGAGCAGAATCACCACCCTCGCCCCTCTGGCCACACTTCTTTTGATGCAGCCCAGAATATGGTTGGCCTTCTGGGCTATGAGCACACATTGCCGGCTCATGTTGGGCTTCTTATCAACTAGTCCTCCAAGTCCTCCTCTGCAGGGCTGCTCTCAATCACATCATCCCCATCATGTGCTGAAAACGGGGATTGCCTGGACACAGGTGTAGGACCTTGCACTTGGCCTTGTTGAACCTCATGAGGTTCTCACAGGCCCATTTCTCAAATCTGTCCAGGTCCATCTGGATGACATCCAGTCCTTCCGGTGCGACAACTTCACCACTCAGCTTGGTGTCACCTGCAAACTTGTTGCGGGTGCACTTGATCTCACTGTCTGTATCATTGATGAAGATACTAAACAGCACTGGTCGCAGTACAGACCCCTGAGGGACACCACTCGTCACAGATCTCCATTTGGACATCAAGCTATTGACCACTACTCTCTGAATACAACCATCCAACCAGTTTCTTATCCTTACCGTGGACCTTACCGTCCACCCATCAAATCCATATCTCTCCAATTTAGAGAGAAGGATGTTGTGGGGGACTGTGTCAAAGGCTTTACAGCAGCCCAGATAGATCACCTCTGTTGGTTTCCCTGTGTCCACTGCTATGGTTACCCCATCATAGAAAGCCACTAGTTTGGTCAGGCAGGACTTGCCCCCTGTGAAGCCATGCTGGCTGTCTTGAATCACCTCCTTGTCCTTCATGTTCTTTAGCATAGCTTCTAGGATGATCTGTTGCATGATCTTCCCAGGCAAAAAGGTGAGGCTGACAGGCTTGTAGTTCCCAGGGTCATCTTTTCTACCCTTTTTAAATCAGGCACAATGTTACCCTTCTTCCAGTCACTAGAGACTTCTCCTGATTGCCATGAGTTTTCAAACATCATGGAGACTGGCTTGGCAACCACATCAGCCGATTCCTTCAGGACTCTGGGATGCATCTAATCAGGTCACATAGACTTATATATGTTCAGGTTCCCCAGGTGGTCATGAACCTGATCCTCCTCTACAGTGGGAGGGCATTTACTCCCCTGGTTACCATCTTGTCCCATGACCCAGGAGAGGTGAGGAGAGCGGTTATCAGTGAAGACTGAGGCAAAAATTTAAGTACCTCAGCCTTCTCCTCAACTGTTGATACAAAGTCATCATTTTCAACCATCAGTGGGGGTACGTTCTCTTTAACCTTCCTCTTCTGATTGACGTACCTGTAGAAGCCCTTCTTGTTAGTCTTCACTTCCCTTGCCAAGTTCAATATCTCTGGGGACAGAGACTCCACAGCCTTTTGGGCAACCTGTTCCAGTGTTTGACCACCATTACAATAAAAATTTAAAAAAAAAAAAAGTGTTTTCTTGTAGTTACATGGAATTCAGTGTATTTCGTTTTGTGCCTGTTGTCCTTTCCACCTTCCCTGGGCACCACTGAGAAGAGTGTGGCTCCATCTTCTTTACACCTCCCAGCAGGTTTTTAGAGACATTGACAAATATTCCCTTTTGATCTCCCACTCCCTCAGATGCACAAGATGTGCAACTGAAGACAAGACAGTAGCCTGGACAGGGCAATGTTAGGATTACAGAGGATCTCAAACAGAATATGACTTAAAAAATTGTCACATTGCTGCGCTTATGACAAATTCATATGGAACATATGGACAGCAGTCTTACATGTAAGGCAAGTGACCTTACATCTTACTCAACAATGGTCAGGTCTCTGCTGAAAGATCATGGTAAGTTGTAAGCCATTACAACTCAAGGCAGTTGCAGACCTGTCAGAGAGGTTCCCAGTGACGGCAACAGCATTGATCGCTGTGCTAAGAAACATCATCCACAAGAAAATCTTACAAGAATGTGGTTGGGTGTGTCTAGGGGGAAAAAAAGGAAGAAGGAAGGGTAAGGCTTCCAGCAGTAAGTCTTCAGATTCTGCAGGAGAAAGTAATGAGCAAAAAAAAAAATCCACCTTAAACATGTGCCTCTCATGAAGCATTAAAAGGTCTGGCTATCAAGCCAGGCATTTCTATTATTGCCTGGTTTAAAAATGACAAAATCCTCTTTTTTTTTAATGTCAGTAAACATAAATAGAAATTCTAAAATAGCTCACCAAACAGATTTGTATCACCTAGAGAATACTAATGGGTGAAACTGAAAGAAGCTTAAGATCTAGTCCAAATGATCTGGAGAGATTTCTGAATCTGAATACCTGAAGCAGGCAGTTTCAACAGCTATCCTCAAAATATCTGTAGGCGTCCTCCCAAATCTGGGCCTCGCAGAGGTACAAAATATTTCTGCTCCCACAGTCTGTATTATGTTATTCTTCAAGACAGATTGTGTCACGTTTGTCACATATGGTTCACTCTTGCCCTGAATGTTTTAGCAGCCACTGGCACCATTGCAAAGCAAGTATAAAACACCATCCAGCTAACATAGTGCCTTCTTATATTCGATGACTCCTAATACAAATGACTCCGTGAGGCCGCTGGGAGCCGGGCTCTCCTGTTTAATGCACAGTTACCTGTCACTCTATCTGCAGGGGCTGCTTTCAAAGACCTCTTTGTCTGCAAGGTAAACTCAGGCTGGAGATGATTTCAGACTTGAAATCCCAGCCAAAGGAAGTCATCAGGCTACAAACCCACAAAGTTAAAAATACAGGGAGCACTGGAAAATCAACAGGAAACAGTTTCTGCTGACTGAAGTTTTCAGCCTCCTTCCAAACGCCAGCTAGCAGTGGCCTGTCAGATGGAACAAAGCAGCTACATGAAAGAAGCAGCAGCCCTGAACTTAGTCCCTTAAAGTAGGAACGACTGCCAGGAAAAGATTATGATTGTCTCTCAGCTGTGATTGCATATCTGGATGTTTTAGGGACGAGGTAGCTGAGTCCTGCAGACCCTCTTTCCACCTCTCCCTCTCCTTGCCAGGGTGCCTTGGACAATGGATGCCAAAGGGGATTTTTCCCTTTCTTTTGGCTCTCTACATTAGCAGGCCTGAAATTGGTCCTGGCAGTTTGGTACAGAATACTTACCAGCTCTGGGGATTCCCAGGCCTGTTTGGATGTCAGGTGTCTGAACACAGCTTTGTTTGGTTTGACTGCCTTAGGCAACGCCTGTCAAACCGGCTTAGATTGTAAGTGCTAGCCCTCAAATGAAGATTGCCCATTTTGACCTCCAGCACAGCAAAGAGTTGCACTCTTTAGATCAAAAAAACATTATGGAAAAAATTACGGGAGAAAAACACACAAAAAAATGAAAACATAGACCTAAAACTTTCCTCTCTTTCTCTGATGTTCACATCAGATTGTGAATCCCTCATCTGCAGAAGCTGAAGATCCAGCTCAGTAACACTCTGCTTTCAGAGTGGACATCTCTAAGGCGTACGGAGACAGAGAGGTGGGGAAACCATCCTTTCACTTCCCCAGTTCATAGAGCCTCTCAAACTCACATGTAAGATAGCAGGCTTGCCTCGGTCCACAGGGGAGTTCACTCATGGTACCCAGAGCATCTGCTCTTGCTGGATATGCTTAAGGTGGACTCCTCTCTCCCTACACCTAATGAGATTTTTTTTTTTTAACGTACAAAATGCAGGTGTCTGTTAGAGTTACATATTTCTCATCTCTGATCCAATATGATCACTGAAGATAGCATGGCTGTGGACAAGGTAGCACTGTGCAATCTCATAAGAAAAGCCCAATCAGTCACCTGAACTACTGCCACTCCCTCTATGTGTGTGTGCATGTGTTTGAAGTGGAATTTATTTCTCAGCAACAGGAATTTTCCCCTTCCTTTCATTGTAATTCAGAGTTACAATGATGTAAGATCATATAAATGTGTTGCTTTAAAAAGTTTACACACGGCCGCAGACATGAAATCTAATTACATCATTGGGTCACCAGTCCACGGTCAGTGCTTTAAAATTATGTGGATTTAACAAAAAAAGTTGGAAGTGATTTTCTTCATGTATCGTCTGGCCTCTGAGCCTTTACAGGTGCACTAGTTCTCCATTGACAAGTTTTTTCCATGCGTTCATGAGGACAAAACAGGCTTTCTTTCATTTTAGTTTTTTATTTTCATATAAAAGTTATTCCTGGCACTATCTTTTGGTTCCGTCTAGTAGATGTATCAAAAGAATTTAAAATACTACAAGAATACACAAGACTCCTACCAAGCATAAGCAACACCATCTGAGAACTCTGATTCTAGGTAGGCACTGGCTAGAGGACGATTTTGATGCTGCCCAGTCACCATCATAAGAAGTCTGAAAGAAAAGTGTAAATAGGAAATGGAGAGGAACTGCTAAAAGGGTGAAGATTAAATTTTCTGTCTCAGAAATTGAGATCTGAATATTTATATACACAGGCACTAATTTAAGACAGGATTGTAAATCCGTACAGGTAAAATTGCCTTGTACTGGAAAGGACTTGCTTGGCACAATAGGGTATTCCAGTCTGGGCTCTACTTGTTTGGTCATAAAGGGCAGGGTTAGGATTTGGACTCCAAGACAAGCACTGACCAGCTAATCCTGCCATCCTCCTCCTACTGAGTGGCATGAGACCACCAGGTCTTGCTGCCACTCCTGTCTTGCTCCTGCAGAGCCAGCGACCACATGGGAGGATTATCACACTTCTCACCCAGTTAATCGCTCTGATTTGTGTCTTAACCTCCACTGACACCCACTGCAGTCGTAATCACCCCAGTGCATATTGCCTTTTGCTCCCCGCAGCTTAAATATTCCTTGCCAATCTTTCCAGCCTTGTAAGTCACAGCTCTTTTAAAACATAAAGTGTTTTAATAATTGAGCAGCACTGTTAACTACTTATCCAGCTTTACTAACCCTTTAATAGTTACAATCTTAATAAGTAAACTTCATCAGTTGGGTTTCTCTGCTTATCACCTTCCTGCAGCATAATGAGGCTTTTTAGCTATTTAGGGATTTTTAAATCTTTTGTATTAGGGTTATAGATAGCCAGTGGCACAACAGCCAACTCAGACACAATTCTTAATAGATGTTTTTAAATGGAAACTTCGAATTTGAATTCAAATGACCTTACCTCTTTTTATTATTATTATTATTATTATTATTATTATTGTTATTGTTATTATTATTATTTCCTGTATGCGTTTCTCAGCTTGCTCATTCTTTATTCCTTCAGTGCTTATTATTGCAACAAGCCTAATCCTGTCTACTAGTACACCCCCAGTGTGGGAGCTGTAAATACTTCTGCAGTCTCTCCAGGGCAAATCAGCTGTAATTGGATCTCCTGTTGCCTCATAGAAAAAAAAAAATAGGGAAAAAATAAAAGAAAAAGAAGGAAAGGCACATTCCAGTCCAAGACAACTCTGCGTAGGTGTCTGCATCGGTGTCTGCATGTTTGTGTCTCTGCTATCCTTGAGTAATGCTTTGTCCCTTTGCTCCACTCCAGGCTGAGTTCTCCGAGCTGAACCTGGCTGCTTATGTTGTGGGCGGCTGCATGGTGGACATGCAGGTCATGAGGAACGGCACCAAGGTGGTCAGGTGAGGAGTATCAGCTTTTCTTGAAATTCACGCTTTCTGGAGCAATGCTGGGGCAAGAAGGATGACCTCAGCATCTGCTGAGTATCTGAACTAGGGCAATACTGTCCTGACAACTTCAAGGTTTGCTGGAAGTGGTGGAAAGACTGCCCTGACTCTGGTGGTTTTATATCAAGTCTCGGGTGCACATCATGCCACACGGTCATTGTTTCCAGTCCAGACCCTTTGTGCAACTACAAGTGCATACTTTTCAGGTTCTTTTTCAGTCTCAAACCTCCCAATAAAAGAGATAATAGATCTTCCTTTCTCTTGATTTTTCTCTCCTTCTGTGTCAATTAACCTTCATTGTAAACAGGGGTTAGCATTTATTAGCCTACCTGTATTTGATCCTGATCCCAGAGGACAAAGCCTTCCCATGATCATCATCTTTGTAGCCTGATTTTCTCCTGAAATGCTATCTCTTTTTGCCAGATTTCCAATACTCTGGCCTTGCCCTGTGTTATATCTTACAGGTAATACTATGTTTCTGATAGAGATTTCTCTCCCTGCTAGCATTACTTCATAATTGCAGTAATTGTAAGTCAACTCTTTTCCTGAGCAATGCTTCCACAATCATGCACACCATTCACTTTCCAAAAGCATTGTTCCCCTTCTCTCTGACACCAGAGTGCTTGCAAATTTGGAGTTAATGTTAGATGCATTCTTACTACTGCAATATAAAGAGCAATGTAAGTTGTCAAATCTGTGTATGACAGTAAAATGCCTCTGTTTACTTAGCCCTGTATTACTTTTCACCCTCTTATTCCCAAGCCTCCATGTTTATGAGTTTCTGTCATTACAACTTCTAACTCTGCATTTAATCTTTTATACAACAGCTTTTCTGTGTTTGCACTGAAATTTCACTGCTATTACCAACATATTTTTTTCTGGTGTTCCTACTTCTTTGTGCAATTCTGAATTAAATACCATTCACACATTTAATCAAGACTTTTGTCTGTTTGCTTCTAGTTTAGAAATAGAAATGGAAATACATAATATAGCGTGCAGGGATATTTTTGAATGGGATTATTAGAACAGCTGAAAAACAGTGATTGAGTGTGCTGGCCTCAGTTTAATTTCTCAAGATGTCATTTCCAGTCCAAACAGTGCAAAGCAACACTTGTCACTGTCAGTTAGCTATGACTGTGGTCCATCAATTCATTTCAGGTCTTGACAGCTCTTAGTAGGTCCACAAGTCTCCATTCGTTCTTTGCTACAATTTCACGAGCCTCTGTTAAAAGCTTTTAAGGTTGAGTCTGTTACATCCATTTGCTTTCTCTCAGCCCACAAATATCTGTTTCACAGTGAAACAAAGTGTATGTCCCATGAATCAGCTGCTGGAGCATCCATCAGCTACTGCACTCTGCTAATGCGCTCTTGTGTTCACTTGCTCACCATACTGGAAGGTTTCCCAAGAACCATTTCCTAGCTTGATCACATCTTCATTTTCCATCCTGTGCCTTTCCTCCTAAAGCCATTCATACATCTGGCAGAAAGATCTTGAGCTATTAAACTGAAACTGAAGACAAAATATATTTCACAAGAGCATCTGGGACATGGTGTTCATGTTTCTGCATGCAGTAAATACACAGGTACCACAGTTAAGCTTTTTGCATATTTATATATGAAATTTATATATGAAAATGCATGGGGGGTTATGAATGGCATTAGTTCAGAGCTTTTGTTTTCATTTATTCATGTTTAAGGACACGTGTTCCTGGGTTGGGAAGTGAATTTGGCAAATATGTACTTATCTGGATACCCAATTCCCAGTTTATGCAGCATGTGTTTTCCATGGTTTGTTATACTCCTTACAAGGATTAGCCATTTGTTTACAGCTTGTGCTGATGTGCCCCTGTCCTGCTTAGCTCAGCAAGTTTAAGAGCTCAGGCTGGCCAACTTCCACAGCTACTCCTACCAATATTTTAGAAGAACTCTTCTTCATTTCAGAAGGTGAATTATGGAGCATAACGCTACTGAACTGTTTGGAGGTCCATCAGTCCTCCTTGGTGCAGTGTGTTTCCCACCCTAAAAAGGCCCCCCATCCTACCTGCAGCTGTGTTCTGCCTCAGCGCAGACACCCCTTGGGGGCATAGCCACAAGGAAGACGCCACGCGGGACACCTTCGATTCACATATTTGCACCAAGACTACTGCTGCTGACATCTTTTTTCCCATCACTTATTAGGTCTCTGTTAATTACTAAGCAAAATATTCACAAGTCAGAATCACAAGTCAGAATGTTTCTAGACAGTGAGATGTAATCCTCATCACATTTTTGGACACATAAAGTCCTCTGAGATCCCACTAACAAGTTATAGGAAGGAAATACGACAGCATCTTCCTAACAGGCAGATTTGGGATTTTCCTCCTGCAGAAGTCCCACCTTCTTCATACTCTTCTTCAAAGCAAAGGCAACCAAGCTTATCAGTTTAGTCAAAAGACAGTGAAAAACCAGTGGATTTTAAATCAATGAAATGATAAAAAGTTATAACAAAAACATCAATAATACTAGTAAAGCAACTACTGGGCTATTCTCTCCAATTTGAAATCATGTTAACTGATAAATGATCTATAGACTATTAAATAATTTTGCAGCAGGTTTCCTAGCTGTTTCTTTAAAGTGGGGACATCCTATTGCATGTTTAAATCAAAGCCCTTTCTTTACTGATCCCTTGACCCTTTCCAACACCCTGGAGTTAAGGCATTCTTATAGACCCTGTTTCAGCTTACTGGAACTGCACCAGGAAAGAATTGTGGTTCTTTAACCTGAAAGACAAATCCCCAGGTAAGAAAGTATAAGAGTCCTTCAAGCCCTACACTTAGGAATTACCTCATGCAATTTTTTTTTTTTTTTTTTATAAAAAGAAGGAGATTTAGAAGCATTATTGGCAATTAAAGAGAGCAAGGAACTGGAAGTATACAGACCACCATGACTACTAGCCTGTGTTTCTTGAAACAAGTAGCTGCAAGTAAGTTAGAAAACAACATAACCGAAGCCAGACATTACTTTCCTCACTGTGGCTCCCGGAATTTAATTTTACAGTAACAAAATTCTGAATCTTCACTTCTTCTTAGCTACTAAGTTCTGCACATCTGTAGGATGTAGTGAGGAACTTGATACTCTTCATGAAATGTGCTACTGGAGGGAGAGACTATCCTCTAACAAATCTAAAAACCTGCATGTGGTTTTTTTCTGTGCCAGTTCCACCATGGTATGCGATGGCTGCATCAACAGATTCAGCACATTTTCTTTAGAGTTGGAAGATAAAAGAGCTGGCCATGGTGTATCTCATGCTGTTTCTAGTGCTTTCCCATTCCAGTCCCTTGTAACCCATGCCCTGCAAGAGGTGATAAGCTAGGCGCCAGCAGAAGTGTTGGGCTCAGCCAAGGCTGGTGGGGAGAATTCTCCCACATGTTGATCTTCATTATCCAGCATTTCTTTGGGTAAAATTGGCACCAGAGCTTCCCCAGTGAAAAGTTAAATATGGGAAGGAGGAGGCGGTGTTTACTCATCCCGAAGGACCCCTCACCAACTTAGACATAGCAAACCCGTCAACAGAGGGTGTTGTTTCTGGAAGCAGATGGAGATCCATGACAAGTGGTGTCCCTCAGGGGTCCATATTGGGACCAGTGCTGTTTAATATTTTCATTAATGATATAGACAGCGAGATTGAGTGCACTCTCAGCAAGTTTGCAGGTGACACCAAGTTGAGAGGTGCAGTTGCCACACTGGAAGGACTGGATGTCATCCAGAGTGACCTGGACAGACTGAAGAAGTGGGCCTGTGAGAACATCATGAGGTTAAACAAGGCAAAGTGCAAGGTCCTACACCTGGGTCCAGGCAATCCTCGTTTTCAGTACACTATGGGGGATGATGTGCTTGAGAGCTGCCCTGCAGTGAAGGACTTGGGGATGCTGGTTGATGAGAAGCTCAACATGAGCCGGCAACGTGCGCTGGCAGCCCGGAAGGCCAACCGTATTCTGGGCTGCATCAAAAGAAGTATGGCCAGCAGGGAGAGGGAGCTGATTCTGCTCCTCTATTCCTCTCTTGTGAGACCTCATCTGGAGTATTGTGTCCACTTCTGGAATCCTCAACACAAGAAGGATATGGAACTGTTGGAATGGGTCCAGAGGAGGGCTACAAAGATGAACAGAGGGCTGGAGCACCTCCGATATGAGGACAGGCTGAGAGAGTTAGGGTTGTTCAGCCTGGAGAAGAGAAGGGTCAGAGGAGATCTTATAGCGACCTTCCAGTACCAGAAAGGGGCCTACAAGAAAGCTGGAGAGGGACTATTCATAAAGGCTTGTGGTGATAGGATGAGGAGGGAATGGGTTCAAACTGGAGAGGGGCGGATTTAGACTAGACATAAGGAAGAATTTCTTCACGATGAGAGTGGTGGGGCACTGGTACAGGCTGCCCAGGGAAGCTGTGGGTGCCCCATCCCTGGAGGTGTTCAAGGCCAGGTTGGATGGGGCCTTGGGCAGCCTGATCCAGTGGGAGGTGTCCCTGCACATGGCAGGGGATTGGAGCTGGATGATCTTTAAGGTCTCTTCCAACCCTGACTATTCTATGATTCTATGATTCTACAACTACTGAGTAATGGGAGAAAACAGATTTGGGTTGATGCCTACTTTTAAAACATTTCGATGGATTCTTTAGCATCTTTTTCATGCATGCACAACTTCTTTTGCACGGGTCTACACACACATACAGCCAGAGTGAACTGTCTGGAGTCTAATATACCTTAGAGAGCTCTTGGGCTGTGTCACCTCTCCTGGGGCTTAACACAAGAAATGGGATTTTCATTTCTCTTTATTTCTCTGAAGTGTCCTTCATAGCAATGTTTCTGCAGTGCAAAAAGGCCATCAGTGCTGGCACTGCACCCACTCTGAGGTGCATTTATGCTTTCAGGATACTATAAAAGTGTCTTAGTATAAATGAGAATTTGGGCTGTCTCTGCTTCTGACAACACTTAGACTCCCAAACTATGATCTCAGCCTCTGCACTAGATTAAATGCAGTCCTGTGTTTGCCTTTTGGCCTTTACGAGCCTTCAGTTATTAATTCCAGTAGATGTGGGAATAAGACAGGGATATGTTGAAAATCTGGACAGCTTTCCTCACATGGGGAATACTAATGTCTTTGGGAGCATTTCAGACTTTTAAGCATATAAATTAATCATGCACCAGACTGCTCTCATCTCCTGTCTCCCTGTGGAGCTGGCTTTTTTTGCCATTGGGGCTGATCATCTAAGGGAGAAAGCACATTTTTTTTGTGTCTGCATGGGACCTACCACAGTGGTGGCCATACCACTTACAATGTGGTATGCAGACTCACTGTAATACCACAGTACAGACAACAGCTGATGGACCAGGCAATGCTCAGGATCTGAAGTGGAGAGGACCCTGCATGGAGCAATGGCCCTGGCAATTGTGGAGAGGTGACAAAACTGACAACAGAGCAAAGGGGAACTGAGTGCCATGGACAAAGCCTTACTGTGAGGAAGGATCTCTACCATAGAGTGGTTTTTAGTTCTACGGATCTTGCCTGAATTTGGCCAGTCTGTGTAACAAGGTGCATGTCTCACTCCGCTTGCCCTGGATGATATGTCTTTGGCACTCATAGCTGTGGTGGGGTCAGTGAATGCTCCAATTCCTCCATACAAGCCCATTCATTCCTTTACTTAACATTGACCTTCCTGTTGGTTGCAGCTGATTCAGTGCTTCTACTATGCTCTTCACACTGTCAGCGGGATGGTGGCATGTTGAATCAGCATCCCAAACAGACCAAGACCTGAAAGTGCTTTTTTCCACAAAATGTGTTTTTGCATTGCAAGCTGCAGTACAATCACAGCATGAGGAAGCAACTCCTTTCACATGGGGAGAGCGGGGAAGAAACTGGCCAGCCCAGCAGCAGGTGCTTTCCTGCTCTTCAGAGCTTGCAGACCCCAGGGGGTATGCACTGTGGCTAAAAAAAGTTTGCCTCCAAGATGCAAGAATCTTTATAGCCCAATGAGGATATTGACCCCTTCCCACTGCATCTTTTCCAATCCCAGTGGGTTCACCCAACCCACAGGGCCATTGTTGAGCTGTTCCTTGAAATAAGCATGTGGGTTTTCTAACCTGCAGAAGCCATGCTTTCTCACCAGACAGTAGCTGCACATTGCTGTGAGATGGATATTTTCTTCTCTCTGAAGAACTATTAATTCAGAAGAGTCAGTGTTTTTTTGTAGTTCTAGAGGGAGAATATCCAGGGAGGTCATAGAAGCAGCTACTATCCCTGTACATTGATGTCATTGATGTAAGGCATATTGGTAAGCAGTAGGTCACTTTCCAGATTCTTGTCTTCCAGGAAGCTTGTGTCAAAGAGGAACCCTTGGCTCTGTCTAGTCCCCGTCTTGTTAAATGTAACTCTTGATCTAATCAGAGTCTTTTTTAGGATGTCTTTTTTAGGATGTCTTTTTCTACATTTTTGTTGCTTCCAAATCAAAATTCTGAAAAATTCTGCGAAGATACAAATGGGATAAAAAAAATCCAGAGAAACTGATTAGGAGAGTTTCAGTTCCTAGAAGCCAGATGGAAAAATATGTTGAGCACATAGTTCTCCCAAGATTCACAGAATGTGCCATGCTATATAGTACAATATGTGCTATATATTTAATTCTGAGCAATATTTGGACAATGTGTAAATGTAATGCAGAAGTGTTTGTAACAGCATGTGAGCTTTTGAAAGTGCTCTTTGGGCAAAACACCAACATGCCAAATGACCCCTTCCCTTACCTAAATACCCTGAAGAGATAATGGGCTGGGACAAGTTGACAAATAGGATAGAAGTTGGCAAGCAGCTACACACAAAGCAATATAACACCTCCAGTAAACATTTATAAAGTGAGAAATTATTCCCACGTGGAGGATGATTTACCATCATCTTTCATTACTATCTGCCCCTTCCTTACCTGTCTTTCTCCTCTTTTTTTTCAGCAGGAGCTAAAAAAGAAAATTACGTATTTATGAATTATTTATGTATTTATTCTCAGTTGCTTCCAACTCAGCTCCTGCTGCTAAACAGCTGCCTGGAGGCCTGCTTCTCCCTTCGGGGTTTACTGATCTCCCAGATGAATAATGTCCCATTTCACCTCCCCAGCAGCTGGCGTCCAGCCGATATGCAGGCAGGATGCTGACAGTTATTGGGAAAACATTTGGCATGCAGGCAGCTGCCAGAAAGCAAAAGTCACTCTGAGCAGACCAGGGTGGGGAGCATCTCAGAGACTAAACTACTCCCTGGCCTTTTTCACATTTACAGTAATTCTTTCCAGGAAAAAATGTGCTGCCAGGGCCTAAAGCACTCATTAATTAGTTAATCCTGGACTGAATGCAAGAATGATTAAAGATTGTTGTAGATTGTTTCAGTCTTGGTTGCCTTTTTCTTTTTTTCCAATGTTGCCTTAATTCATCTCCTTTCTACATGGGTCTATACTAAGGCTTTTTCCAGGGAATGGCAAACAGAGAAGTGAAGGGAAAAGTCTGGTTGCACCTGCACTATAGTATTCAAGGTGGATCTTCATTAACAACTTGATACTGGGACAGAGTGCAGCCTCAAAAAGCTCATGGGTGGCAACAAGTTGGAGGATGGAGATCTATAGATATGCCAGAGGGCAGAGCTGCCATGGAGAGGGACTTTGACAATTGGGGAAATGGGCCAACAGGAACTTCATGGAGTTCAACAAGGACAATCAAAGAGACTTGCAGTGAGAGAGGAATAACCTCAGTATTGCTTGGGGGCAACTGAAGGGAAAAGAGCTCTGCACAAAAGGACCTAAAAGTCCTATATACCCTTGCAGGGTGAGAATCCCAATGGCTCACTAGGTATTAGGAAGCGTGTAGCTAATAACACACTGTTCACATCTCGAGTACTGTGTCCAGCTCTGTGATCCGCAGTACAAAAAAGGCATTGGCAAACTGGAATGAGTTGAATGAAATGCCACCAATCTCACTGAACCAGACCAAAGACATCCAAGGAGAGACTGAGAGATAGCTTTGTTCAGTTTGTAAGAGGAGGCTGAGAGGGATTCACCTACAGCCATCAGGCAACTAAAAGGAGGGTGTGGAGAAAATTAATCCAAGCTCTTTGTGAAGGTGTACAGTTAAAGGAAAAGAAACAACAGTCACAAGCTGCAGCAGCTGAAATTCCAATTAGATTCAAAATTTTTAAAAACTTCCACAGTGAGGGTGGTCAAATACTCAAATAAGTGCCCAGAGAGGCAGAGATCTTTGTCCTTAGGAATATTCAAAATTTGCCTGGACAAGGCCCTGATCAACATAATGCCACTTTAAAGTTAGCTCTGCAACAAGCAGTGTGTTGGGTCGGATGATCTCAGGGATACCCTCTGACTTAAATTACTCTATGACTTTATTCTGCAATGTTGGAAAGTATTCGGATCAGCTCCTGTAAAAGCTTGGGGTCACAAGCATTTTGAAGGCAAGCTGCTGTTGACAGGTGTGGTCGTTACTGCTTTGAGAAATCATCTGGGTCCACATGTTTTTCCTTTGTCAAGTTTGATTGGTTTACAAGTAAAATACATGGCAGACTCAGGAGACAGATTGGAGAGTGTGTGACATGCAATTTATGGCTTGTTGACCACTAGGCTGTTGCTGAGAACATGAGAACATCTTCCAGGGTGTCCTCACCAGCATACAGTGGTAATGGTACTGCTGCAACCTAATTCCAGGTTCCTCCTGTTTTTGCTACACTCATCTCCCTGACACCTGATTTTTTTTCCCCAACCATTCTCTATCATAGTGTCCCAAAAGAACCCCTGCTCCTCTCCTCCAGGCAAGTAAATAGAGGTCACTCTTTATTCTAGTTTCTCTGAAACCAGCTCTGCATTACTTTATTCACATAAGCACAGTCATTCTTTCTTTGAATAACTTCAACAGAGTTTACTTTTTTCTGTTGAAAATATGACATAAAGTTTTGACTGAAATAAGATTTTTTTTCTTAGCAGATTTCCCACTTTGTTGTGACATCCAACATTAACATTAAATCTAATATTGTGATAGGTGAAAATATCATAGATTTCTTACTACTTTTCAGTAATGCAATAACAATACTATTAACAATCAAGTAAAGCACACAAAAAAAAGAATTGTTCCTGTCTGTAAATGCCGTTTTTTATTTGCTGTGAAAAACAGGAGTCACTGCATTTCTCAGGTAGTTGCAGCCACTTACAGCTTGGACTTGTACCTCAGAAGCTTGCCTGAAGGCTCCATTAATTGCCAGTAATGCAAAGCTTGTTGTATCATATTGCTTAATTATGTGCTTTTCTTCCTCTCTGTGTGATGCCAAGCAGATGGGAAAGGCTTTGGAAGTGAACTTAGTCAAAATGTGTTGATCACTGGGAATTGTCAGAAAACTAAGCAAAGCCTATTTGAATAATAGAAGGTAGACAAACCTAAAGTATGTGTTTCTGCAGTGTACAAGGAAGATATTTTTCTATTGACATGAAGGGTCAAGTGCCTTGTAAGACTGTAAGTCTTTAAGAAAGTGAGCAAGGAAGCTCATCCTTCTCCTACAGCACAGGCATGAAGCTCTCTATACTGAATATGGTGCTAAAGTATGAAGCAGGTCTACCCTTTGGCTGAGGTGATTTTCCACAGTGAAAGCTAGAAGGGCTCTTTAAAAGGTATTTTGATAACGTAATCTATTCTTGCATGTCCTTTCTTCGTGCCCATGAGAAACTTTTTGCTTCAGTGAGAAAAGCTGAAGGACTAGGAAGCAAGCCACTGATATGGCTATATGCAGAAATAAGAAACAGGAAATCACTTTAAGACATGAAAGCTTTCAGTAAGATTTATTGTCTTCATTTTCTCTACCGCAAAGTAGACTGGGGACCTACTTTGTCCAAAGAAATTTTATTGATGATCTTCTCAGAGCTGAGTATCTTCTTATAATTACAGAAGTTAGACACATGGTGATCACATAGCTACTGCTGCTCCTGAGATATTTAACTTCCATATTTAACATCAGGAATCTCTTAAATTGTTTTATGTTCACTCATTTTTGACAAAACTATCTCTAAAACAGCTAATATTGTCACAGATCTAAGTGTAGATGGGTCCAACCTCAGAAACCATATTCTGCAGTCAGGCCTCTTCCTATTTGGTGTTTTGAATCCACGCTTTATACTTAGTTTTTTTCTCTAAAGTATAGTTTTACGACCAAGAAACAAAAAGATTGTTAAAATGCATTGGAACAAGTTGAAAAAAAAAAAAAAAAAAAGAGATAGTTAAATGCAAATAAGCATCCTGCACTGCAATATCAGAGCCCAGGCTCAGGACTGACGGCACTAGCAGTGTCCTCACCAGACTTTTGTCATCACTGGGGGGTGATTGACTCGGGTAACTGCTGGCAGATCTCAACTGCAAAGAGGAGAGGTAGGCTGAATGGTTGCCACATGCCTTGGCTAGCATCTGGGACAAGGAGGCAACTACTGCAAAGTGAGAAAAACCCACCGAGACCTGTGGGGGCTGCTTTGCTCTGGGGTGGCTGATCCAGTCATGCATGCACTTGTTGGAGTACTGAAAGGCTTATTCTGTGTGAGGCAGGGGCCACTGCCTGTAGCAAGATGAACTGAAAGGAAAGCACTTTTCCATTCTGAAAGAAAATGAAGTCTCACCAACTATTTCAGTCGGAAAATGAAACTTTCAGTCTGCCAGATTTTATTCTTTTTTAAACAAGGATTCTTGTATCTCTGTGCCCCTCTAGAAATGTGTTACATGCATTGTAGTGGCCTTTATTTTGCCAGGCAATGTTAGGAGCCAAACTCTGAATCAGAATTGAGCTCACAGGGTCTGAGAAAGGGTTTCTGTGAAAGGGTTGTGGCCAAAGGTGGGCTCCAGCTTTCTCCTGTAAGCTTCATCCACCTATCACACTAAAGAAAACTTCAGGTAGGTATCTGTCATGCAGCCCAGGAAGGGCACTAGACCAACATGCGGAGCACAGCTTATTAGTGACATGTTCTACATCTGTGGTTTATTTTAGTTCCATTTATCTATCCCATCTCCCTGTCCATTAGATGTTTGAATGGGCTCTCCTGTACTCTCTCTGTGATCAAAACCATTCCTATGACCTGTATCTAGCAGGGGTCTAGGTACAGTTTTATTCAAGTCTGTTTGTGGTCATCTAAATGCTGGCTGGACAGATCTAGTGGAGAGGAAATGTACATGCTCCTTCCATTGCTCTCCTAGTCCTGCTTGGATTTGGGTGCTTAGGACATCAACACAGTAGGTGCTACTGAGTTTGACTCACTCAAAGGTTTTGGCAATGGTGTTTCAAATATGAGACCTCTGCCTAACCTGTCTGTCTGCCAAGTATTTAAACTTTCTGTCATGGGAGATGTTATTGGGTTGGGTTGAACTAGCAAAGAAAACAGTTATGCTACTAGCAATTCCAAATCCAAGGCTTGCTATGTTAGATTAAGCTTTTCACTCTGAGAATGAGCAGTAGGTTGTGGAAGTAATCTTCTACCAACTAAACCAAGAATTCTAATGTGAAGCAATTAAACTTTTTTCTCCCCATATCACTGGTACCCCTAGTTATTCAGTTTTCATGCCACTATTCTTATCATGACAATTCAGTTCCCTTTTACTGCCTGCTACCTTTCCTAGCTTTTCACTTCACATTTTGCCATTGGTCTCTCTTTCTCAATTACAGACATCTTGCAGACCCTGAGATTCTCCAGCCAATGTTTATTCTCAGCTAGTCCCAGGCCTTGCACTCCTCTGTCTCGTTCTCAGTATCCATGGGAACATCCTCATTGTCCCCCAGCTCAAAACAGGGAATCGGTGTCCACTTTGGTTTAGAGATTCACTCCTCATCTGCTGCGTGAGAGAGTGTTCTGCCTCCCTACACAATGTGGAGTTTGAGAATAGTCTTTTCTAAATTAGTTCTGTATTATTGTGTCCGACTTCTAAGCAGAGAAACTCTTCCTTTGCCAGGATCTGAAAAGACAAGAGCTTTTTTTCCTAAATTTTGGCTGGCAGAATTAAAGTAACTGAAGGCAGCTTCTTAACTGCTGTGTGTCCTCCCCAATCTGCTGGCCACATTTGTTTCAATGCTTCATCCCCAGCAGAGCACCACATCCCTTCCCCGGGGTACCAAGGCAGATGTTGCAAGGGCAAATTTATTGCTTCCTCTGGGGAGAACAAGAGTAATGGTCTGAACCATTACCGTGCAGCTCCAATAAGTGTTGCTCTCTAAGTCAAGCCTGGGGAAAGACTTTAGCTATGACAGAGTCCATTTTCTTCTTCATGTTCTCTGAAAGGTGAATGGAAGAGGGAAATGCCTGAAGCTAATGCCCCTCCAGGCATCACAACTGTTTAGTAACTCAGTATGGACACTGAGTCCTAGTCCTAGGAAGCTGATTAATCCTTCCCGAGGTCCTGTGCCTGCCTCCACGGTATTTTCTACATGGCAAGTCCAGCAGAATGGAACAGTTCAAGCTTTCCAGGATTTGTATTCACTTGCTGTTTCTCAGCAGGGGGTCACCACTTGCCTCACCCCCATTGACGCCAAGGAGGTCCATAAATCAGCTGCACAGTGATAGTGCAACCCTCTAGATGCTCATTATGCATCTCACTGCTGGAGGAAAGCACCACCTTTGGTGCCAAGTACATTAGGGAACATGCCTGGGTTTAAAAATACTCCATGGGAGGGAGTCACATTTCCAAAGCTTGGCCTCGTGCATCACAAAAGCAGAGTGTGTTCCTTACCGTGTCTTGAGTGATAACAAAAGCCCAAGGCCAACAAACAAAATGAACTGCTTTGAAACAACAAAGCTGCATTGGGGTTTGTATACAGAATTTGTTGCCACAATCTGGCACAAAGTCACCATCTCGGATTTCCCTGCCAGAAAGATGGAAATATAAATAGGGCCTATAAACCCAAGGTATTTCCAGCTCATACATCCAAAGTATAGAAATTATAGTCTCTTAGCAAGGAAAATGTTCGAGGCTAGTGAGGTAATGGGACCTGGTTACAGAGCTTATTTCTCTGAAAAATTTTAATACAGAATGGAAATTTCTCCAATGTCCTTGATGCAACCTCTGTTAAAGTATAAAATAATCCTTGTTTCAGTGGAAAAGCCCCTTCCATGCCTTCAAGAATGAACTGCCGAGCTCCATTTTGGGAGCCGTTTCTTTCCAGCTGCTGTTTCCAGACATTTCTGAATGACTCCAAAGACACAGCATCAGCAAGGAGTGAGATCTGGCTGTTTGAAAGATTGCCTGTTGGCTTACCTAGAAAGGGCCTCACTTTTCTGCACATTTGCTGAGAGCTACTGCTGTTGAACCATAGGAGCCACGGCTCCAGTCTTGCTAAGAAATATTCTGAAAATCCACACTATGAGTCACAGCACTGGATGAGGGGCTCTGCTCATTTGATTAATCCCATTGCCGTGCCTGCCCTTTGCTTGTTGAGTCATAGCCATAGGAGTCTGGGATGCGCTGCGTATGTAGTAAACCGATCGAAAGGAGAACATATGTTAATGCATGAATGTGTACTATAGCTTTTTGAAATCCCTCATGATCTTCCCACCCACTGGGCATTGCTTCAATATCAAGTTCAATCATCAGGAAACAAACTTGCTCCCTCATCTGCATCGCACATTGCAATGAGCTTGCCAAAATGGCCAAGCTTTTAGAAAGGAAAGAGAATCCCCCCTCACCAGTGAATTTATGACCCTTGGCTCCGCTTGTGGCTTGTTCCTGTGCATGCCTGAATGACATGGAAACTGCAGCAAATCTCTTTGGCCTGTTTCTGCACTCTCACACTTGCAGCTATGTTGGAGTTTTCCTTTTTTTAACAACTAGAGGGATTTTTTCGGTTTGTTACCTTCTAATGCAAGTAACTCATGACAAGAGGCACAAAGAAGTGCAAAATGCGGTAATGAAAAGGGGAAGGATGGAGAAGACACAGGAACAGGATAGAAGTGCTGCTGGGTGTTTGAAAGCAAAACATCACTCCCTTTATCTCTTCCAGGTCCTTCAAGCCTGACTTTGTCCTAATCCGGCAGCATGCCTACAGCATGGCGCTGGGAGAGGACTTCCGCAGCCTCATCATTGGCCTCCAGTACGGTGGCATCCACACGGTCAACTCTCTCTACTCCATCTACAACTTCTGCAGCAAGCCCTGGGTGGTAAGTGACAATACAGCTCTCCTGCATGTCAGCACTGCAAACTAGATATGTGGTACTGATAAAGCACCAAACTCAGCTTCCAGGCTACTTCATAGGAATTCATCTCTTTATGTTAAAAACACTGTTAAAACAAACTTAGAGGTCCAGCTGGCAATTCCTTGGGAAAAAAACAAAAAAACAAAAAAACCCAGACATCAGCAGGGCTTATTTATCAATCTCTAGTAGTATCAACTCGTTATTTCCTCATCGAGTGTCTCTAACGTGTCTGTCACAAACAGTCAATACAACAGTAACAGATTTCTTGTAAGGCAGGGTAAATTAATAGCAATAGATTAATAACAGCAAATCAATAGTAGCATATCTCTGTGCTGATCAAAACACAGTAAAACTACCTTACAAGAAACATTTAACATCCACTGTTTTAGAGAGTATCTGAACTACGCTATTTCTATCATCTTTTATTAGATGTACGCTTGTGGTAGGCAGGTGCCCGAGGTTTAACTAAGATTATCCATTCTTTGTCTTCTCTTCCAACTTTTTCTGTGTGGTGTTTTGTTGTGAGGAAATTAGCTGAAAAGAAGGGGAAGAAAGGTAGAGAGATGAGGTCTAGGGAAAAAATGAACATAGAATGACAAAGACCTTAGAAAGGGGAGAACATGCAGAGTTTTTCATCAGTTTCAGAAGGAAACAGAAGATTATCATAAAGTGTAGGTTCATTGAGCCTTAAAGGTTGCAGCTTGGAAACGCCTGGAGCTGAGTCAGCTCCTGGGGAGAACAGGGTAGTGTTTTGACATTTTGCACTGGGACCCCCCCCCTTCACCTGTTCTTTAATTTTTATCGAGTTCACCTGGAAATCTCAGAAAAATCTTAAAAATATTATTATTGGCTTAGTCCCAAATCAAAGTCTGTAATAAATACCCAGACCTGTTTTATAACCATCTCCAAGTCAGCAGATACTGCAGGAGCAGGAAAGCCAGAGAAGTAAGACTGGCCATCATGAGCCACGGCAGCAAGGCTGGCCATCACACCATGTACAGGAAGAAGTCAGATGCTGATACCATTTTAAAGCCCACTTTTGGGTCTTTCAAGCAGTTCCATCCCAAAGTGCCCTCTCTGATTGCTGATGCACCTAGAGTGGAAATTTCCCCGCATCATCCTAGGTCCAAAGCAGGGAACTACAAGCTATGCGGATGTGACAATCCAATGTGACCCATCTAATGGAAAAGTTTTAGATAAGTTTTTAGGAATTCCCTTTATTCATTCCACAAATATAGCTTGGGTGAGACAGAATGTTTATAGCAAGTGGTAACTATCTTCTTCATTACCTAAGTCTTTTTTGTTGTTGTTTTTTCCTTGAAATAAATATCTTCTTAGTTTTCCATGTGTTGACTCTTAGTTCAAATCCAGCTGAGATGGGTAATGACTCAGACTTTTATTTTCGTGACTGTGCAGTGTTGGATTTAACTCCTTTCTTAGCAAAAAAGTACCAGTATAACAGACAAGTTCTTCTTGGTTTTCACCTCTTTATGACATTGGGGGGGGAGGGTTTGAGGCCAAAAGCAGGGTCCTGTCTTTTCTAAAACTGTTCCTGTGCAGTAATAAGAATAGTGAGAAAAATCTCACTTTTCTGTCACTATATGAATAGATGATGCACAGTTGGCCTTAGTCGCCATTTGAATGACAGCCGTTACAGGGACAAGAAAGGGGAGGAAGAGAGGGATCAATACCAGGCTCTGTACAACACTTTTGCATTGTTCAGTTGGTCAGTTGTACAGTTTGTCACCCTCACACTAGTCTGTTGATCCTGGTGACCAGACAAAAAAATCCTCCACATTTATACAGGCTTTTTCTGAAGAAGACGGTCAGGTGGTCTATTTCATCTGATTTTGGAGTTGAGTCAGTCAGTGTTTAGTTGATATTTCTCCACTCATGCCTTGTAATTACATTTCTGATGGTGTGGAGGGGTCTCTAGATGTGACTGACCTATTTTTAGGAATCTAAAATAAAAGAAAACAAACAAATGCAGCATATAAAGGAAAAGGAAGAAGAAGAAAAAGAAGAAGAAGAAGAAGAAGAAGAAGAAGAAGAAGAAGAAGAAGAGGAGGAAAGGAAAGGAAAGGAAAGGAAAGGAAAGGAAAGGAAAGGAAAGGAAAGGAAAGGAAAGGAAAGGAAAGGAAAGGAAAGGAAAGGAAAGGAAAGGAAAGGAAAGGAAAGGAAAGGAAAGGAAAGGAAAGGAAAGGAAAGGAAAGGAAAGGAAAGGAAAGGAAAGGAAAGGAAAGGAAAGGAAAGGAAAGGAAAGGAAAGGAAAGGAAAGGAAAGGAAGGGAAAGGAAGGGAAAGGAAGGGAAAGGAAGGGAAAGGAAGGGAAAGGAAGGGAAAGGAAGGGAAAGGAAGGGAAGGGAAGGGAAGGGAAAGGAAGGGAAAGGAAGGGAAAGGAAAGGAAAGGAAAGGAAAGGAAAGGAAAGGAAAGGAAAGGAAAGGAAAGGAAAGGAAAGGAAAGGAAAGGAAAGGAAAGGAAAGGAAAGGAAAGGAAAGGAAAGGAAAGGAAAGGAAAGGAAAGGAAAGGAAAGGAAAGGAAAGGAAAGGAAAGGAAAGGAAAGGAAAGGAAAGGAAAGGAAAGGAAAAAAAGAAAAAGAAAAAGAGAAAGAAAAAGAGAAAGAAAAAGAGAAAGAAAAAGAAAAAGAAAAAGGAAAAGAAAAAGAAAAAGAAAAAGAAAAAGAAAAAGAAAAAGAAAAAGAAAAAGAAAAAGAAAAAGAAAAAGAAAAAGAAAAAGAAAAAGAAAAAGAAAAAGAAAAAGAAAAAGAAAAAGAAAAAGAAAAAGAAGAAAAAGAAAGAGAAAAACCAGGGCTGGCAAGGCAGTGTGGGAGAAATTGGCTCTACCAGTAACTAGGCTTCGGCTATTCTGGGTCCAGTTGTGCCATGCTTTCCTCACAGGGAATATAGCTGGCTCAGGCAACTTCCCAAAGGAGTCAAGGAAACCACTTGTAAACACTTAAATTTGCAGAATGGCTCCTTTCCCTACTGCCCCCGCGCACACATCAACCTCACAAACCAATGATTGTAACACAGTACGTGATCTAAGAGCTCAGATGGGATCTGAGCTAGTATTTGGCACCACTGATATTTTATCAGGTTGGAGCTCAGGTAGAGATTGCAGTGGGGCATTTGAGGGCAAAAAGCTTCATTTGCAGCAGAATCAGCAAATTTTGATCTTGTAATAGCTGGGAAATGAGAGATAGGGACAGACCACTTTGGTGTATGATTGCAAAACAGGCATCTTGAAATACAGGATCTGCTTTACAAAGATTACTGGAAACTTTTTGGATCTCAAAAACAGTTGAGATACGTGAAGAAATGAAATGAAATACCCCTGGGAAATGTGCTTTTTAACTCTCCCTTTTATTTGTATTCCAAAAATGGTTCCATTCCATAGAATTGTTTATACTATTGTGGAGGGGGATAGAAGTGAGACTGTTTGTCCTTGGCAATTGGCAACAATGTTTTTTTCTCAGCAGCTCTAATTACAATCAGCTGAGTTTGGGTTTGAATTTACTCAATCAGCAGCCCCATTTTTTAATAACATTTGCCGGTTTTCCAGTACCACAATATACAAATTTCTTCAATGGTTAAAGTTTGCATTAAACATAAGCACACTTTAAAACAGGTGTTTCTGAAAGAAAAAACAGAGTATTCAGGGGATCTCACACACAGAGAAACATATACATTTTAAGATAATCCCAGAATTACTGAGAAATAGTGCTTCTAGCACACTGAACATAATGCTTCAACCACCAATAATAATTTTTGTGTTAGAAAAGTTACAATACAAAATGTACTCAAAAACACTCAGAGTAGTACTCATATTATATGCATTTAATGTCCATAATCGCAAGGAAACCTTTGCATCTGTAAGACTGCAGGAAACAAGAAGTCTTGAAAACAGTCACCTGTAGAGTCCAAGAGACTCCCAGTAAAACTGTTACTGTCAAGGAATATCGGCTCCCTGATGATCTAGGCACTTTCAAAATATGCAAGAGGCATTGAGATCCTCCAAATGGACATTTTTGTCTCTCTATAAATACTTCCTGCCAGTAACTCTGATGTCCACACAGCCAGGCAAGGCATTCCACTTGCATACCTGTTCCAGGTATTTAAAGCCAGGCTGTGTCACATTGCGTTGCCTTGTGTCTTGCTCTGTGATCTGAATGCAATCTCACCCAAACCAGTGGAACCACAGAAAGTAAGAACTGATACCAAAATGGGGAAGGGTTCATTATATGTAGCTGAGCTCCTGACAGTAACATTCCCACTGGTAGTTAAAATCTAAAATGCACTGGGTAGTGCTACTTCAGCCCTGCTCTCAGGTATATAAGAGACTGCTGCACCACGTTATATTGGTGTCTCTTTGCCAATATTTTGCCCTAAAAATTGGCAGGAAAAAAACCCAAAACGTAATAAAAAAAGATGGAATTTTCCCATGAAGGTCAATACTAAAGTTAGACTTTTTTGCTGGCTTGACCCATTAAGGAGGCTCCCAGATGCCTGAATCTCTCATCTGTCCATTTGAAACACTTGCTATCTCAGCAACAACAAAAAGCTGTATGCTTCAAAATGCAGACCAAGGAATAAGTCAGGACACTGTCTGTCAGCTACACAGTTGTTCCAGTTATTTTATTTGACTGTTTTCCTGGGTTAAACGTATGTCACCTCAACATCACAGCATCCATGGTAGTCCAGGGCTGCGTGCACATGCAGTGAGGGGCATAGTCTGCTCTCAGCCAGGGTGTTTTTCCTCCTCTCCTTGTCTCTGTCTCATTTTGTTTAACTTTCAAGCCTTGTTTTCTCACTTCACTAGTCAAAACAGGGCTTTATTTTTCTTCTCAGGGATGTGCAGGCCTAGTGCAAGTACTTAACAGAAGCAAACTGTCCTCCTTCCCCAACATCAATACTCTCTGTGCCAACAATAATTATTCTACACAGGGTGTTTTTTTCTTATCTGCTGATACATGTGAGGGGTGGGATGGTGTTAGTGATGGGATATGCCACCTCTTGATGTTTTCTGGGTTTTCTTAAACACCACACTTTGACCTACGAGATGAGGAAAAAGATTCTCTGCATTTGTCTGCAGATGTGCTGGCAGCTGCCCCATCAGCACGTGGCCTGGGTCTGGCACACTCTTGCAGCCTAATATTTTTGCACATTGGCTGCATTTGTTTTCTTACACCTATTCACCCTTTAACTCCCAAAGGGGCATTTCTTCTCTCCCACTAAGTGAAGTTTCAATTTGTAATACAGAAATGCTTGTACTTAGACTAGCCCAGTAAGCAGGACAGGAGTCTAACACAGCTGCTCCACAGAACACATTCTCAGTAGATCTCTTTTTATCTGCAGTGTAACCTTGAGGCTGCAATTTGGTAAATTTACTCAGAACATGTACAATTAGTCAGCTGATGCTACCGGGAAGAAAGAGGGCTTTCTTTCCCATCCTTTGTTCCCTAAATATTTGTCTTATTTCCTTAATCTGTGTGTCACCTCCCTCAGGTGACACAAAGATCTCTTTCAAATGAATGCATTTCTAGATTTGTGGGAAACTTGAAGGAAGTTGTATGAAGGACTTACAGGGAGACTTGGCCCAGACTGGAGACCTTTATTAATTTAACTCGATTTTACCAGCTTGAAAGGTCTTGGAAACTCAATCCAGTTTCTGAATTTCTCTGTAAATACGACATCAATGGAGAATTTAGCCACATCTACCAGCTCAGCAGGAACCTGTGGAGCAATCCCCAATCATGTTATTCTCTTAACATCCATGAAAGTAAACAAGCTGCCTTATTCAGCTGTGCTCCCCCTTCTTCAAGGCTGCCAATCTAACCACTTCACCAGCAGCATTGCCAGTCCAGCACTGCCCATGGTAATGGGGCTATACCATTTCAGATAGAAAGCAGGATATCCAGATGTGTGATTGTAAAGAATCTAAGTTGCTCCTGAAACTCATAAGGTTTCTGGGTTATTTCTTACCTCTTATTCTCTTTGGTATATCACCTCTGCTTCAGCAACATTTTGTCATGGTCATGAAATTTCTCTCTACCAGTTTTATTTTCTTCTGCAGCTGCTCAATGATAGATTGAACAAGGAGGCTGCAGACAGCATACAGAATAGTCTGCTTACTTCACAGATGACCAAAACAGAGAAGGAATTTGCTGTGCTGTGCTTCTGTTGGGGTTTTGAAACCTGAAGAGAAATCAAAATTCAGTCCCACCATGGGGAGCTTTGTGTCTGTCTGGGCACAACCTCAAATGATAAGCAGTTTATAGTAGTGATGATAGTGGCAATAATGGTGAGGTTCATGCTGACAGGTGGGGACAACGGCAAACGTTCATCCCTGTATGTGAATTAGTAGCACTGTTGCATTCACCGTTGATGGTGCTTTCTTTAGACACCATCCTAACAGACTGGTGCCTCCTCACTGGAAGATGGGACAGGGGTAGCAAATGATCTCCCCTTTCTCCTACCATGCATGAGGGGTGTTGGGAGACCCTTGGTTCATAATAAATGTCAGTTATGATTGACAGTGGTCTAGTGAGGTAGCACTGGCAATTCCCACTAGACACCTCTGTCCCTTAGCAAGTGTCCTTCCCGTCAGCACAATGGATAAATGTGCCTTGCTTTGATTTGGCTGTGAGGGAGAGATCCAAGGGACAGCTTTGGTTTTCTTTCTTTCTACTCAGGAGTGGTGGCACAGATTTTCTGCCCGGTCTCTCCTCTGAGCCCTTTCCTGTACGAAGAAGGGCCCATCCCTCTAAGCCACATTTGGAAAGCAAAGCTTGTTCATAGCAGATCTGTAACTAAACCCAAACTGATTCACCTCTGACTCTTGAACCCCTTCTCCACTCTCTTAGTCCAAGGTTTGTGTACACAGGCTGGCTTGGCCCTGGATAAATACATACTGCCCCAAGGTCGAGAAAGTAAGGTGGGTAAGGCATAATAACATGTTTCTCTCATCTCCTTCACCCGTGTCAGAACATTTTGCAAACAGCTGTTACACAATAAGCCACTGACAGCCACTGTGTCTGTTTTTTGTTTCCCCTCCCTCCCCCCAAGTTCTCCCAGCTGATTAAAATCTTCAACTCACTGGGTCCTGAGAAGTTCCCCCTCGTGGAGCAAACGTTCTTCCCAAGCCATAAGCAGATGGTGAGTACTTTTGCTTTCTTCTGATGCCAGCATGGGTAGGGTGAAGCAACAAATGTGAGCTAGGCACAAGAGATGGCTGTGGGAAGCCTGGGAAGACTCTCAATTTTATTTACAGAGAATTACTAGCTAAAAGGCAGTATGCAAAAAGCACTGCTCAGGAGCCTCTTTCCTTTCTTGCCCACCCTCCCACAGGTCACATATGGACCCTGAAAAAGTGAACAGACTCAAAACCAAAGCAAAAATCCATTGCAAAATCTGGTCAACAGACGCTCATCCCTTAGAGCAAGGAATCCCTTTATTCAGATAAAGTGGATTTTTTTCCCCTCCCAGAATTCTTTAAAATATGTTGACAATTTGGGACAGGGGCCATAAGAGATGTTTGTTTTACAATTTCAGGTGGCCTGGTCTGTCACGAGGTTGCCATCCGTGAAACATTTATCAGTCTGACTAGGTATTCAAAGTAAATCAGAGTTCTTGAAAAAGAGTTGGTTTCAGCTTATAATGTTTCTTTTGCACAGTGGCTCTGGGGTCTAGTCTTCCTGTCAACAACTAAACACTCAGTGCCTTGTATGGCTACTGGGCATTGCACCAAACTCTTAGGGCACCTTCCAAGGAGATCTGTGTAGGTACTTTTAGTCCTGCAGAACATGGCAAAGCAAGTGGCTTTGTTTAAAATTCTCCATATCACTTGTTTTCTCTGGGTTAAATGGATGAGCAGTCCTTCATTAATTTTTACTGCCAACTTACATCCATGAATTAGTGTCTCTTCTTACTTTGCTGTGGCTTTGATGAGACCCCATATGAACCACAGCCCACTGTGTGAGCTGCTGGCTGCCTGAGCTTATGTCGCATGCTTGATTGTGGACTCAAGCAACACTAGCAGCCTGAAGTTTAGAGTTGTGGAAACATCAAACCAGGGCTCAAAAATATTCAAACCCCTCTTTTCTCACACACTTGTTGCAACACTGTGGGCCAGCCACAATGCATAACAGGGTGCAGGCACCTGATGGCGGAGATATGGACCAACTGAGAGTTTGAAATTCAAATAGAAGTCTCATTTAGATTCTCGTGAAAAATCCCGCCACTGCTTGCTAGGTACTTGAATATTCTGAAATGCTGGTCCTTCATCTCTCTGTTCCAATGTTCTGTTCTCTTTCTGTGCTGTGTGGACAACAGCACTTCCATGCTTCACAGGCACATCATGGAGGTAAGTACAGTCACAAGAGCTGTAAAGCACTGAAGTGATGCAGTAGTAAGAGCGGTATTATCATTTAAGACATAAAGAAATAGATGGTCCTTAAGCACTGTGTGACAGCTTGTTGCAGACTTTTAAGACAAATTATTTGGTAGATCTTGTTGTGTTTAATTCCTGATGATTCATATATAAAGAGGGGTTTGTGACATATGTAATGCTTCAGGACAACTGTGACTGTGTGACCATCACTTCAGGAATGCTATTTTTGAAAGTATTGGTTAAGATTTTCATTGCAAACATGTTGACTAGTACTTTTAGCATTATTTTCTTGTCTGGAAATCAGATTCTTGTATCCTCAGCATATAAATTCATTTGTTATCAGCACAGCAGTTTGGTTTAGTAGGGCAGTGCTCTTGCTTTCACATCTTTGTCATCTTTATAACTGAACAGCTACTTGGAGATGCTATAGCAATGGCATCTGCAAGTAAGCTTACTTCCAAAAGAATACATGAACAATTTCAAACTGAAGGTAAACTCATGTGAACACAAATGCTAATGTTGATATGCAAGCTTGTGTAATCTGGTTTAAATCAGTAACTTTGCAAACATTTACACAAGCAACAATCCACTTGGGCAAATTCAGGCCAGCCCTTTCCAGGTGGGAGGTCTGCTTCACAGAATTAATCTACGTAACTTCTCAAGATAAATCTCCACAGTATCCCGCGCTGTGAGAAGCTGAGAGGGCAAGTGCTTAGGCCAAGCAAGCTCCCTTGCAGTCATCACTCCATCAAACACCTGTGAAAGTTGCTTGCCCACTGTGTTTCAGCTTCTCCATGTGTCAGACAGGAATATAATACCCTCCCTTCCCCACTCTTTTCTTCCCTTTCCTGGCAGCGTTTTCAAGCTGTACCAGTTAGCAGTTATAAAATGTTCTGTGGTCCTTTGATGGCTGCCTCCCTGGAAGTGTTTATAACTAGTGTTATGGTTTTACCTCCTTGCAATGTGATATATTTTAAGCAATGAATTTCTCACATAAGAGATCCTCACCCTTCTATTTCCAAAACTTTCCAAAGCTTGCTTTCTAAACCTTTGGATTAAACATAGAACAGATGTTAAAATCTGTTTCATTCTTTCATCCGTGAATAGAGATGTCCCAAAAGTAAAAGTGAGATAAAGGAAATTTCTGACAGCAAGACCATTTTCGTGAGCATTTTAAATTAGTTGAGAACTCTCTGAAGCTTCCTTCTCATGACAACGGGGCATTTTAACCAACCTTAAACTCTAAACCTGAAAAGAGGATACAGGGCTCTGACATTTCACAGCAGAAAAGATCCAAAACATGAATCTCTCTTCCCTTTGCCATGGGCATGTACCTTTCAACCCTCCCGCCAATGATCACTTTACTGGAAATTAGAGCGATCTGGCAACTGTTCTGAGGTCCTACTGGTGCTACACACCAGCCACAATGACTGCCTTGCTCTGTAGTGACCCCCTATGGCCAGTTAACAAGTGGGATAGGTCAACTTCAAAAGGGATTTTGTGCTTCTCCTGGGCTTACAACCCCAATAAGAATTCTTAGAGAGATCAGCCTCTTAGAGGGAGGAACTGCTGGATTGATCTTTGACAAAGAGCAAGAACTGCCATAGGTGGGCTATCTGCTTTGGGTCCAATAAAACGGTATCAAAAAAAGGGAAGGAAATGAATAAATTCACTTGGAAATCCATTTGTGTACATTTGAAGTGGACAGAAACTAATATAAGTGAAGCAGACACAGAATGTCTGTGATAGAAATAAAACCACTTTACTGTTTAGAATAAAAGGACACTATAAAAAGTGAACATTATGCAACATTACCTTAAAAGACAATATACATTCACTGAATATAAAATTTATAAATAACATGGAGGAAAACTGTAAACAGTGCTAGAAAATTTAGCAACAAATACATTCCTTCTGGACAAGATTTTTCACACGGGTTTGGTTCCCTCCCCAAGTTTCCATGACTATCAGGAACAGCGGAGTGGCTCTATGAAGGAAAGACAGAGTCAGAGAGAAGAAGCAGCCAGTAGAGGCAAAGCAGCAGCAAAAGTTTAGTGGATTTTAAAGATTTTTCTCAAGACTGGTAGCCCCCAAATACACTTATTCTAAAATAGAAAAAAACTTTTTTTGCAGCTCCTTAGATTTTGTTCTGCCCTTTAAGCTCTAAAATACATTGTAAGTGAGATATACTTCCAGAGATATCTGAAAGAATGGAAACTTGCTCCTCCCATGGAGGACTTTATTTCAAATAGTCCTTACTGTAAAAAAAAACCACAACAGCATGTTTCTCATCGCCATGAGGAAGCATTTTGCTCTGGCCAAGAATGAATGGGATATGGTGATATACTTAGGTTTTAGAATAGTCCTATTTAAAGGACCATGTAAGTCTTCAAAGCATGAGAAATTTAGACCTAAAATGGCAGGTTTGTCCCAAATGGGAGGAGAAAGCCTCCCACAAGAGGACTTTATCCCAGGAACTCCATTGCACAGATCTCCTGCTCTCCTCACTCTACTTGGAAAAGGAAAATCAAATCCCATCTTTCCCAAACCTTCAATGTATTTTTCATATTTTTTGTAACTCTAAAGGGAAAAACACTCTCAAGCAAATAAGGAAATATAACTATAAATAAAAAAGCAAACAGCAACGGTCTTGAAATGAGCTATGCGTTTTTAAAAGTACTTTTAATAATGTTGGTATCTAAAGCATGGGGCGAGGGGGAAAGCTCTCATCCTGTTCGTGGCCAAAAGTCGTGCTCACATGAGCTATGCTTCTGACAGTTCCTCTTTAACCTTAGGTTACAAGGAGCACATCAGAGGTGACAAGAAGATATTTGTGCTGCTGCAAGCCATTGTACGCTCTATAGCCTAACATTTTGGGTAGAACTTCACACCTGCCTCCTTATATCTCCATGCCTGGTGTTGCCACATATTGCACATCTGCTGTAACGAGAGTGAGAGTTTTGTCCGTTGGCAGGCAGAAGTGAATTAGCAGGACAGAAGAAAGGAGAGCAGACAGAAAGAAGAAGTCTTTGAGTCTGATTTAGAGCCTGTTCAATCCATTTAATGGCTCCCTCCCACTTCAAGGGAGCCTTCAGTCAGGTTCTTAATGCGAGCACAAGTTAAAGCTTAGCCTAAGAAACGCATGTGCCTGATAGCATGCATAGAAACAAAATTAAGAAGCCTCCCAAAAGAAATGTATTTTTACTGGATTCTTGCCCCTCCTTTTGGCTCCACATTTTTAAAAGCCATAACAACTATTTCTTTACACAGCAAGGGGAAAAGTTTGTTACCAAACCCCCATCGCTGCTGTTCTAGCTGTCTGCATCTCAGAAATATTTTACCATCTGCAATATAAAATGGGAATACACCTCACTTTCTGGTAATGCGGCTGCCATTTTGTTGTTTACAAAGCACATAGCTACATTATATCCTACTTAGGGACACAAGTCCTCATAGTATTAGAATGCAAATATTTTCACAATAATTTGAGTGCAATACTGTGATGTCTCAGCTAGCTAAATGAATCAGTGACAGGTAAAATACGCAGAGCTGCAGTTTAATGACAATTCAAATCAACACTTCACTGCATCGAGAGGCATTTTCATTTAGCCATCCAAAGCCACCAAAAGTGGCTGCAGCTCAAAGAGACTTCAGCTTTGCAAAATCACCTTTGAGCATTAGGAGGGCCATCTCCTGCGATGCTGACTCCACACAACGCAAAGAGTGAGGGTGGTGAGGCCGGCTCCTCCCTCCCCTCAGTGACCCTCAGAGATTTTGTGAGTGGTGCACAGCTCGAAAGAGATTGCTCCACTGTGTCCAAAGCCCAAGCTCACACTCTGCCAAAAGGGGCAACCCACCAGCTGATCCTATGATGGGTACTATAAAGCACCCTTCTCTCCCTCTCATCTCTAACCCATAATTTAGTTACAGTCACAGAGAAGAGGACTTTTTAAAAAGTGTTCCAAGACTGAATCACAGAAAAATCTGTGACTTTCAGGGGTTTTTTTGTGCTGTGTGGCCACTCAGAGCAGCTGAAAAAAAAATAAACAGCAGACCTAGGCACCTCTTACATCAAATCTTTGAAAACGCCCTTTAAAGCTCATGTTAAAAATGAAGCTACAGGCTTTTGGCCGCAACAATTCATCTAGTAAATGGCATCTAGTAAATGGCGCTTTTCATGGGATGTATGTCTGGGAGAGCTCTGGTAGTACACATGGAACAAAAAAACACATCAAGGCCCACCTCAGACACCTTTTCCTTTCCATTTGGCAGAGAGGCCCCAAACAACTCTCCAGTAATTGAGGTCACTGACTGTAAAATGCTCTGTTGCCCAGGGCTGGAATCACTATGCTTTTTCCTGCTGGTGGCAGCTCTGCTTTCTAAGTGGAATGAACTGAAGATACATGGAAATGTAAGATAAATAATCATAATAATACAAAAATGAAGTTAAGCATAATCTTCTCCCTGCCCAAGCCCTCCCCATCCAAAACTCAGTCACCCATTTTGTCAGCGCCCCTTCTTCACCAACATTAAAACTTAAAATACTTTTATTTGATAAGAAAAATTATATTATAGTTTTCTTAATAAAAAACAAAATAGAACAAAAAAACTTCTCCAGTCAAAGCACAAGACAGTAAGGCTCCTCCTCCACATCACTGCAGGGTGTGGTACAAGCACATGCACAGAGCAATGCTTAACAGTGCTTACAGGGAAACACAGCACTTGACACAGTAGGAATCCTCTGGGCAGCTGAAATTTTATGATCCCAGCCAGCACTTATTAGGAGACCACTTTTCCTTGCTTAGCCCCCCACACACAATTCCTTTCACTATACAAACAAATGCAGCTAGAGTAGCCGCAGGGGTGGAACCGTGGTATGAGAAGGTACAGAGGAAACAATGACTGTAGCAACTACTGCAGATACACTGGAGCTTCAATATTCAACTCCTCACTGACTCGGAATGTCAATATTTCTGTCTTTAAAACACAATCAAACCATTCTTTTGTTTATAACACCAAAAAATTAACACATCCTGTCAAAAATAGCTTATGTCATTATGTGTATATACATCTTAGTTCAGCAAAACACTATTTTGGCAATTTTTTTTATAGTAAGAGCTCTAGCAAGCCTCCCCTTTCCCTCTTCCATGTGATTGATTTACAGTTGGTACTTCTGCATCTGTTTGATTTAAGGTGTTCACAAGCTGGTTTTGCTGTGGAAGCTAAGCTGCAAAAATTTCAAGGGCCAATGCTGCTCAAAACAGGGTGGCACAGCATTTCATCTGCTCTGCTGTTGGTGGATTTACCTCCCTGAACACAGGAGATGGTGCTTTTGTTTGTTTTTTTAAACAACAACAAAAATACAAAATGCTTTCCCTTTTGTTCTGGAGAAACCCAGAACTTTAAACGTGCTGCTGCATTCAAACTGTGACTGAATTAACTAGCACAATCAGTCAGCAATGCTTTTATCGGATGATGTAGTCAGACACACCAGGTGAATTCTCTCACTGTTGCAGTCAATCACATTGCCAATCTCTCCCATAAAGGTGGATTTCATTTGGACATCATTTTATCCAGACTTTAGGCTAAGTTTCTTTTCAGTTTGTTTCATTTGCCAATCTGATTAATGAAACCTGTTTTCCTTCAGATAGATTTGTCTACATATTTTCAGCACTTAGTGCATGAGGAGGGGTGACAGGAAGCCAGCGCATAGAAGAATACAGTGCCTAATTGGCATAGTTTTTAGATTTTTGTTTTCCTAAAAAAATAGAGATTATATTGCTACAGCTAATGATACGTGTAAGAGAGCAAGAGCTCTGTTTTTTTCTTTTTTTTTGTTTTTTTTCCTCCCACTTTTCCCTCTGGTGTGCAAAAGTAAGCTCCCAAGTGTTGTCTGATCAAAATGAGTGGTATCAAAAAATGGAAAAGATGATTACAAATTCAGTAAGGTAGCACAGACTTTTTTTCTTTTCTTTCCTTTTTTTTTTCCTTTTCTTTTTTTTAAGTGTTCGAAGTGCTAAAATTTGCATGAAAACAGGCACTAATTTCATTGTCATCATCATGATCTGGTAAGAGTTAGTGTCCAAAGGAAGATCAGCCACAAGTAAGGGAGAGGGGAGATAAGGAAGGGATAGTGTGCTCAGGGATCTGTGGCATTGATGATCGTTTTATCTGGAGGCGCCCATCCTCTATACCAGCTGCAGTAACCTTCCACCCTCTGGATGCAGGCATAGTGCTTTGCTTGGTATCCTGAGTGGCCGAAGTTGGAGAGCATGTCTGTCCAAATACACTCGTTCTTGGAGGTGGCAAAGCAGGGCAAATAGTAGCATGGCCGAATCTGCAATCGTAAAGAGCAGTCGGGTTAAGGCTACATGGAAAACCAACACCACATAAAACACCTTTTTATCAGAACCAAAGGATTCAAAATTCCATTCCCCTCAACCTCGCTTACCAATCAAAAATCCGGTCTCGGTAAGCATGTGCTTAGCTTCATATACACAGGTAACTCCAGAGTTAAAAGGGCTTTTCAGGTTCAGAAAAGTTGAGCTTGTGTCTATGTTTTTGCAGGCCTTGGGCCATGAATAAAAATCTTATTCCCAGTGCCAGGCTGTGAGATTTTAAGCACTCAAAATGTTTACACAAAAAAAAAGTTGGATCTATCTTTGCCAATACCTCTGGTACCTGATTTCATTCACCTGCAAAGGATTCTGTGGGGATTTTTAAATCCTTCCCCAACCCCAGTTAACTCCAACAAGGCATTAAAAAGGCACAGACTCTGCATTTTATTTGATTGTCTCTTCTCTAATCTAAACACAAAAGCTGGGCTTTAGTTTTTTCCCTGTAAAAAATTGTTGCCCTCTATTTCTCTTCCTGGCTGTTCACTGGTATCACTGGTATTACCAGCCAGGGGAAACAGAATTCTAAAGTATGAATGTCTTTACGCCACCTAATTAGAGATGCACATACCTTGCATCCACAACCCAGATGATAACGATGATTCAGTCCTTTGCGCTGAGATAGAGTCAGACGGTCCCATTTCTCATACCAATTGCACAGGCCAGTGTAAACCTTTCCTTCATACACGCGGCCTTGAAAACAGAGACACAGTCACAAGTCAGCACTTTTCAGCTCAAGCACTTTTCTCGTTTCCTGAGATTGCTAATGCTCTCAATGTGTTTGGCTTCAGTCACTGTTCAACAACTGCTTTCTTTTTATTAACTGGTTCGGGAATCTCTGGCCAGTGAGATTATAGCACTTCTGTAAATTGGGAGGGTTGTGCCGGCTCTAAGCACCAGCAACAACATGCAGGCAAGTAAAGCTGTCAAGCTCCTCTCAACAACAGAGCAAAACTAAGTGAATTGACACCTTCACTACAAAAAACACTTGGCAACTACCACACCTCTATCTTCTTGCATACCCCCATCTCAGCAGCTTGCATTTCTCCCGCTCATTCCTAAAGGGATCTTCTGTTTCTGGCACAGCTGAGGAGCAACCAGTTCCCTGTTACAGACATGCCAGCTCAGGTATGAACTGACAGCTGTGAACTGTTATACAGTATGTTTGCCACGACATGGCTGGGCGTGAGAGATATTGCAGGAAAGAGAGGGAAATTTAGAAAGTGAAATTACTCTCAGCTTAAAGAATACTGAGCAAAAATATTGTTGACCATCTTAACACTTGGGAAGCTGTATATAGATCATAGAATCATAGAATAGTTTGGGTGGGAAGGGACTTTAAAGATCACCCAGTTCCAACCCCCCCTGCCATGGGCAGGGACACCTCCCACTAGAGCAGGCTGCCCAAGGCCCCATCCAACCTGGCCTTGAACACCTCCAGGGATGGGGCAGCCACAACTTCCCTGGGCAACCTGTGCCAGTGTCTCACCACTCTCACAGTGAAGAAATTCTTCCAAATGTCTACTTTATCCACCCACATATCCTTACATACATGTCCTTAGCAGGTGTATGTATAGAACAGAAGAGGTTTTGATTACGAAGAAGTATACTGTCCTTTACCTGTAATCAGATATTGGTACTTGTTGACCTCCAGCTTGACTCCACAAAGACTCTCAGAGGCTTCTGTGTAGATGTACTGAACATGTGGCATTATCTGGAAGCCCCTATACATCTGGAGAAACAAATAAAAAGGCTTTAATCTTCTTAAGGTGATGAGTTTTTCCTTAGATTCTCCACAATCTTTCTTTCTAGATGGTGGTGATAAGCCGCAAACTTTTAGTGTTTACAATGGTGAGGGACCAATGGCACAAGTCTCCTCATCAGATCTGCTGGTGGAGAACACTCACCTGTTAACAAACCATTGCAACTCAGCACAGGAACCACTTTTCCCCGCTTGCAGTAATTCCGGCAGCATTGAGTGAGCAAGGTGCCAACATTACAAGCTCTGCCAACACCCTGAACAATTTTTTTTTCTTTGTATAGCTCAAAATTAGGGAGAAATTAAATTATCTCAGGTTCGGAATCTTCCTCCTTCATGCAATTTAAACCATTTCTTCTGAATTCGGGGATTTTTCTTTTGAACAATGACCGTATTTTCAAATGTTGCTGCTGTAAGAGTTTCAAACCTTTGGCACTTGATCTAAGTTATCAAGCCAGACATCTCTTTCTCAAACACCTAGCATACACAACTTCTGCTGACCTCACCAAGGTTTTTATGTTTCTCTAACTAAATGCAGAAATAGAATTCTACTCTGTCTCCTAAAATTAGCCTGGTACTGATGGGCACCATAAAGAAAATATCATGTGTACATAATTCCTCTATGCTCCTTCTCCTTTTTCACAATCATTCTTAAGAGGAGGTCAACATACAGTTCAGTTTAATTGAAATATGAACCCACAGATATACTGGCAGTTGGATTCAGAGAAATTAGCACGTGTCCCTATCTGACCTGACCTTACTGCTGCAATTTAGAGAAACTCACGCACGCCAGTTAGTAGCATAATGAAGTCTTCACACAGCAATAAAACAACCCCTGTATGTGTACATTGCACCCAATAAAATGTATCCTAATTTTGAAATATTGAGGATTTTTTAATCCAAATTTCATCTTTAAAATTTGGTTATCTTCTCAAAGTATTTAGCTTCTCTTTCTTGCTTACTAACTTTATGAAGGGCCAATGTATAAAACTTAAATGAAAACAATAGGAGTCAGAGACAATCACAGGTTCATAGCATTTCCCAGTCTATCCTTTTCTCTGACAGCTTTATAGATGGAAAGCATATTCATATTCAGTTTAACTGTAAATATAAAAGTGAGGCAAAAGAGAAAAAAAATCCCAAACAATCCCAGAGATATAGATGCTCACTGCTGTGTTATCTGAGCAGTGGCATTCTCTTCCATACCGTAATTTATTTCTTGAGGTCTCCTATTATCTCCAAGCGCGTGTCTCCATTTGTTCATCTTTCACTATTCCCCCTCTCCTTTAAAATCAACAAATCTTTTTCTCCTACAGATTCATCAGTGCTATTCCTTCTGTTGTCAGGGGCATGATTCATACCTCTGTGAAGTCAGTGAAAGGATATCTGTCTATTTAACTGATTTCATTCTAGGCCCAGATACTGCATAAAAAAAAAAGATTCTACTAATTCTGCTATGCTGAGAGCTCAAACTATCTGCTCGGCATCCACGGAATGCCTGCCAGGTCTTTTTTTCTCCTTAGTTATATTACCCAAATCAGCATAATTGTATAACTGTATCCCAACACAGTAACAGCAGTGCTTTGTATAGTAAAGAACATGCTAAAGGGTTTGCATTTTCCAGCCTTCCCTCTACACCCAGAAAATATGCAAGGAAAGAATTTTTTTTAAATTAATCGTACTGTATCAACAAAATCTCACAGATCATGTTTGGAGTATACCCTTGTGTCCATAAGCGTGCAGAGGGCATATTCTTACACTGAATATGGAAGAACTGAACCTTGCCTAATCTATACTTTATCTCTGTCGTTTTCTTGGTATGGGATGATCTACTCAGATTTTCCAATTATGCTCAAGATAGCTGGAGATACAGGTTCTGGCACAGACATCCTGTCTGTCTTTGGATGAGTTATTTAGCCTTCAGTACACTTTTGTTCCTCATCTCTAGAAGAGCCCTGCATTGCTTCAGACCCCATTCTAACGGGCATCACAGCAAGAAGCTATGATAACAGTATCTAAGCAGATAAGACTAGTTAAGATAACAGCTGATGCCACCCAGTCTCTCCAGGCAGCACATTATTTATGCCACAGAGAGCTGTGTGCTCTGCATGTGCAGTACAAGTAATCTGTCACTCAGAGTGCTAAGCTCCAAGCAGTGCTGGGCTAGTTAAGTACGCGTGCTGAGCCCATCCTCCCCCTTGCAGAAGGGGCTACAAGGCAAATTAATCATTCCTCTGAGAAGGTGCTCAGGCCTTTCCTACAGTACCCTTATAGCCATCACTCCTCGCATCTTCTGCACCAGTAAGCTCATCATGATGGTCTGTGAAGTAACTAGTGATGCTGAACCGCAGCTTGGTTTTTGATTCCTGCACCTAATTTCCTGTTCACATCACCATCTGGGACAGCACTGTCAGGATTGCTGAAGGAAGCTTGCTCAGCCTCTCAAAAAGTCACCCCTCAGTGACCCTCATCAATGCCAGCAACGGTCACCCTAATTGATCCAGCGCTGTGGGCAGACAATGCCTACCTCAGCCTCTGATGACTAAAGAAAATTCACCATGACCTTGGTTCTCAGGGGAGGAAAACAAAAATTTGGCAAGGGGGAATATTTCAAACAAATAAAACAATACCTTAAGCACTATTTTTGGACCTATAACATATCCTGGAAGTGCTATTAGACCAGTCAGAAGAAAACCAACCATAAAGCTAGCCTTTCTCCTAACTGCTACCCTAGCCGTCCTCCTGTCACCACAAATGTGTATTTTCAGAAGCATAATGACAGGGAGCAAACTATTAGCAAGCATCACATGGTGGTGTTTGCTAGTGCTACTCTATTTCCAGCTGTGTCAGCATTCCCCTTAGCAGCCCCTATTCTGCCTCAGAAATGTACATGCAAATCTTGTGGTGGTTCCTGCTGCATGATTAACTCCACCCTGGGATACAACGTTCCTCCCTTTATCCGTCTCATGTGAGGTCACACTAGGTATCAAGGCTTATGGTCATCTTGCCTAAGCTTCAGCTACCTAAAATTTAGGCACTTCATATGAACTGGGCATCCTCTCTCGTCAAACACCAAGGATGGGCACCTCCAGAACAATTCAGTTCATCCGAAAATAGCTGTCTACAACTGGTGGGCTGAATTACACTTCGGTGGTTCCTGTCTCTCTTCATTGACAATCAAGGGAGCAGAAAAAACTCAACACCTCATTTTAGTCTGTCTAAAATTAGACTAATCCCACCCCACTTCTTTCCTCTGGAGGCTATCAAGTTTCACCTCAGACTCATTTTACAGGTTAGCAACAAACCAAGGAAAGCCTCCTTGCTTCTGGCAGCCTATGCAGAATGCTGCCATGGTCAACCAGAACTGTTTGTGTACATGAAGTAGAAATAGCTTATTTCCTCGTTTCCTTCGCAGTTTCCTGAAATAGGTTTGCGCCATTCTTAGAATGCACTGCAGCATCACAGAACATGCAGAGGTTAGATCAGTCCCGACTCATGACCTTGAAATACTCTTAAATGATTTGAGAAAGCAGTGGAGGAAGGCAGAGGGTGGCTGACAAAGCAAAAGGCCTTTTTGGGCGACAAACCCGAATGCTAAAAAGCCTGAAGGTCTCTGTGTCTGTGGGCTGATCTTGTGCTCCAGTCTAGGCTCCAAAGTAGTTTAGTTGTGAAATTCAGCAAAGAGTTCAGGAGTGTTAGTGAGAGCAAGAAACAGCCACAGCAAACTCCAAAGAACACATGAAAGAAATATAAAGATTATTTGTTGCCTTTTAAGGCTCTCAGTGCTTTTCACAGGCAATTCAGTACACACTGACAGACTAAATGGCCTGTTTATTTTTCATATGCAGGTGCAGACCGGTTTATAGGTGGCCAAAAAACACTGATATGTTAGTTTTATCTTCAGAGTCGTTCCCACGCAGCTGTGCAGAGCCATAGGCCTCCTTAGTTTTCTTTTCAGCAGGAGGACAGTCAGCTTTCATTGGGGCGAGCAAGGGAGAGATTTGCTGCATCATTCTGAGCTCCCCTACTGAATGGAGCTGAATCCCTCTTTATACTGAAGCCTTTAAGCTCAGCAGAAAGACAGCAGGGTTTCAAAGAAGACACTTTGTTTGTTTATCAAGAACTATGTCCTCCAGACATTCCAATTCTACTGAGCACTTTGATTGCTTCAGGTTCCTTCCTGCCAAAAGTCACAGCTAAATGTGCAATGCAACATCTCACCAACTCACCATCTATGTAGCAGGCATAGCTGCATTTTGACCAACACATGCTCTCCACTTTATAAGCACTCTTGCTTTTGTTGGACATGTAGCTTCCTAACAAAACACCGTGGAACTGCTCCTGCAAAAATGCAATTGTTCTATAGTCTTGGCGCAACGACTTTGCAGATTATTGCAATATCTGCTGTAAACACCCTGGTCCTGTGTTGCAGAATAACCCAATGAAAACAATCAGGACAGCCTCAGATATCATATTTAAAGATTGACACAACAGTGTCTACTGACAGTGGCATGGGTGCTGCTCCATTCAACATGCTCACCTTGCCTGGTCTTATGCTCCTCCCCATGACAAAAGACACATAGAAGCCTCTTCTACTCACAGCAGAGACGCTGCTGTAGGCTTTTAGGTCAGAGGAGAAATGCTTAATACTGCTCCAGAAATCTTTGACACTGCAGCTCAGTGGCAGACAAAGGGGCAGGCTGCACCACGAGTTAGGAGAGAGGCTAGCGTTATAGTTGGTAAAGGTTAGTAATTAATTTTGGGGACTACTGTTATTCTAGATCACCACTGGACCTTGGTAATGGTCATATGTTGGACAAGAAGCACCAAACTCTTAGAACCGAGCAGGAAGGAAACTGAGCTGGAGAGTGACAAAAGTGGACGAGAACAGAACAGGGTGCTGCAAGCCTGATGAGGCCAGGGACAGCCATCAAAAACAAAGGAGTGGCAGCAACGTCTCACTGTTGCCAACATAACCAGTTGCCTTTGTTACAAATACAATACAATACAAATATGTATTTTCATTTGAATCTTACAAAGCAATTTTTAAGTCTAAGGAAATTAGTAAACCCAACACCTCAGCCCCCTTATTCTAAGTGCAAGCATTCCACTCCAGTGGAAGAGTCGTGCCAGGACCAGATTTGGCTATGTGTGCGGTTTTGCGACAGCTTATGAAACAGGCTTTGCGTCTCCTCCTCCCAGCTTTCATGCTTTAGCTATAAACTGCCTTATAAAGAGAGTTACTGTTAGGAGGCAGGCAAGTGACTCTTTTTTTCTGAACCTTTACTTTGTCTAATATGTTTCAGATTTCTGCAGTCTCTGCCAAGCTTTTCCATTCCCTTTCTTTTTTTTTTTTTCTTTTAAAGACATAAACCAGTCTTATGACTGAAATGGCATAGCCAAGAAAAATATCTCAGGCTGATTTTTAGCATTACATAATAAGGGATCAGTTTAAGAAAAAAACCCTAAGTCCAAAGCAGTAGGTTGAGTGCAGTTTATACAGCAAAGAATTAGAGCTCTGAAAAGAGGAATAGAGAAACCAAGCAACTGGAGTAGGAGTACCTCTTTTCACCTTCAAGTCAATACAGCTCTTCTGAGTTGATGATATTTGAAAGCTACAGTGTTTGTTTTAATTTTATATAAAAGACTTCACTATACAAGTTTCATTTGTTCTATATGTGGAAAAAAAATGCCATGATTCTAACTAGTGGTCACAAAGAACACAAGAAAGGAAGAGGTCAAAGACCACTCTCTGAAGTCTGGCAGACCCCCTACCACCACCACATCTTGAATTTAATTGAATCACTGCATGGAAAAACTTGTATTACCACAGCCTAGCACTGCGTATGTTGAACACAAACAGGACTCCAGTATCTGGAGAAGTCCATGTGGCATCTTTGACTACCAGAAATTTTAAAAATAAAATGAAGAATTCAGGTATTCAGCACTGGATGTCAGGAATGATGTCTTTCTGCTCCTTTCCCCTGTCCAGGCAAACTTCTACCAGTTGCTAGTTACCTTCTGTTCTGGCTGACCAATAGGAAAAGTTGAGGTGCTGTTATTTAAAGCATGCAAACTCTGTTCATAATTACATGCTAATTAGAATCATCATATCAACAAACCTATCAAAAATTTCTGCAAACATACCTTCATCTGCTTGACTGTGTATCGCATTGTTCCAAATGGTCCATCTTTCATGAGTTTCTTCCCCACAACTTTAGCTCGGATCACTGTGATAAGAGAGGAAAAATACAACAAATTATAATCAACTTTACACAACATTTAGGCTAGACCCTCTACTTCAAAAAAGCCAGTTAAATAAATTGTTCTGTAAAACAAAACAAAAATGCAGGCCAACTTTCCTCTAAACTTATTCTAAATCTGACACACAGCAAAGGCACATTGAATGGAATGTCAAAGCAAGTATTTATTTAGAGGAAATCCAGATCTGTGTGAGAAATAAGAGCAAGCATATTTATTGAAATCTTACTGACCTCTGCAAAGCAGATTATAGCTACGACCAAGATAGGTTAAAATCTTTGCATCAAGTGACTGAGATGAAGTTTGTAATTAACATCTTAACTCTCAACATAAGGAATGATGTTCAACAACATACTACTTTAAAATTGTTCTCTTGATGCCCAATGCAGCCTCTGTTTCCCAATAGCCACAACACTATGGTACAGCACATGGGAATATCCCATATTTATAGGCTTCACTACAGCTGCCACCTTTCTGATACCACAAAACTCCCAACAAATAGCTCCCTTGAACAAATGGCTGCTGTATAAAAATAGATTGTTCAGCAACCATCAAAGTCCACAGTGAAAGCTTCCAGGCCAGCCAGAAGCCACCTGGAAGGCAAACTAAAGCTGACCCACCAGATTTCACATACGTTGCACTTCATTTCCTCATGGATACTATGGCACAGTGTGTGTGTGTGCATGCAGCATCCAGCCCGACAAAGATACCTCCACTATACCACAGATGCACCACAGCAATGCCAACTGAGCCCAAGCAATCATAGATAAGGATTTTGATGTCTCTCATACAGATCTAATGGATCATTTACAGTCAGTGCTTAATGAAGAGTTCCACTGCTCATGTATTGTTGGGGCATTCCGTAACGAAAACTACTGTTCCATCAATCCTCTTTGAAAAAGCTCTGCTATCACCTGCTCATCTCGGCACAGGAGCAAAGCTTAGTGACACGGCAGGCATTATTCAGCTGAAGTCCACTCCTCTAGAATAACAGCGTCACACTGTATAAGGACCAGAAGTGGCTTAATTTTACAAGGACTGCAGAAAATTATATTGGCGAAGACCAGTCCTGGCAAGAATAAGGATCACTGTTAGAAAAGCCTGAACCCCAAATGCCACTCATACAAACAATAGGACAAAAAAAAAAAAAACAAACCAAAAAACCACCAAACCCAAGGAACTCAAAATTCCATCGACCAAGAGAAATATCAAAGCTACAACACAATTTTGCAAATCTTGCCTAACGTCTTATTCATGAAGCTGAAGCTTCTCATTGCAAGAGCTATGAAAATTATTCCAGTAGAATAATCCAAGGAATGCAACATATTCATGGCACAATTGACATCGTAATAGTTATATATAAATTCCCAACAAACCCTTTTTTTGTGGAAGAGGAGATATCAGATACTTTTGTATAAAGCTTATATCGCTACACCACTGCAAACAATGCACCTCTGTGGAACAGAATCTGCTGAATATATGGCCAAATGGTTCCACACGACTGAAATCCAGTAGCTAAAACAGACTACATGCACCATTTCTTCTGAGCTTGTGAGAGTCCTGATTGTCCCTGCACAGGACAGAGATAGTGCTTTCACAGCAATCTTTTGCAGCACTTCATCTGTGTTTTGCTGAATGTATCATATTAATCCATCACAGAAAACAACTCATTATAAAGCAGGAAGGTATGGAAGGGAGACAAAGAGGTAGAGGTACTCCTTTGCAAGAAAATGCAACAAATTATTATTTGCAGTACAGCACTAACTAAGAGAAGCAAGGAAGTTCTGGCCTCTGTTTTGCTACAAAGGCACCTTGTTGCTTCTCATTTCATTTGGGTTTCAAACATCTGTAGAAGCCCACTGGAAGAAATGGGAAAAAGAGGAGGCTAAGTTTTTGTTCACTACCCAGACCAAATTAATGAGGCAAAAAGCTCGTCTCAGCTTTCTGAATAATCTGAAGTACAGGTTTAAAGGTTATACACAACAGACAGGTCTGGTTATACAGATCAGCTCTGGAGCTTGTTCCGTGAGGATGGTGTGAAAAGAAGACAAACTCTGTTCTGATTTATATATTCTGTGCTTCAGCCAGACTTGTCAAATAAATTTTAAACCAGGTAAGACAGTCCTGCTGGCTTTGATTCAATGTACCAACAAAACCTTCATTCACTGAGTGTCAAACTTCATTCTTAATTTTTTCAAACTTCGATTATCCAGTGGCAGTAAAAGCCAGTACAATTTTACTGATTCTGCTATTGAACAAGTTGTTCAGACTGTGATTTACTGCCTTCTTCAAAATTTACTAGCTACATTGAAACATGTCCTTGAAGACTGCAAATGTCTTTAAAAAGCATTTGTTCCCCTCAGCCACCACAACCACCAGTGATGCTACAAAACCCAGACTGCCTAAGGGTCAATGAAAAAGAACACAATTTCTTTAAGGCTTTGTGAATTCCAGGGCACTTCACTAATGCTGGAGTCTGGAGCAAAGGTTGTCAAAAATCTTATCTTTATCTAGTGCATATTTGATATCCTGAAATTAAAAAATGTGGTGTTTGTCCAACATATCTGAAATCAACAATGAAATCTTTTATCTTATTGACAATGATAAAAAATACACTAAAAGGCAATAATGCAAAACACTAGAGTTTCCAAACCAGAACACAGCTGCCATAAATGATGACAGGCACATTCCCAATTGCTGACAAAATATTTAAAACCCCATCTTCTTTATGTACTTCACTGTTATCTTGGCAGCCCTTTAACATCTAGTTAGAGTAGCACAGCCACTTCAGAAAGAAAGAAACTTTGATTTATGGTCTAATCAACAGCTTCACCACACGACCAAAGATTCAAAATATGCATCCCGCTAGCACATAACAGCATTCCAGTTTCAACTAATGCTACTCTCGGCAAGCAGATGGAAGGATTTGTGACTGGACTAAGAAATCCCTGTATTTTCAGATTATTGTTCCCCAGTAAAATTAAAGAAGAACAATCGTCCTAGCAAATTCATCTATAAAAAACATGAAAAACCTTAGCGTGGGCCATCACTTCAAGCCTTTTGTAAATAGGTCAAGCCCTCTGTATCTCAGAGAAGTTGCCTTTATCACTCAAATGGTAACTTTCCTAGGTAAACTCCTTCCTTTACCAAAAAGCTAGGAATGAACAAAAAACCCATCCTGCCTCATTTTTCCCATATGAAAGGAAAACTCAAGCTGTTAGCTTAAATCTATCCCAACTTAAGTCTACCCCTTGTATTTTGTGAGGCTAAATACCCACTCCCTGAGGATTAGATGTATCTGGGTAACTGAAGAGAAATGCTGGATGGACAGGAATGCCCAGAGGTTTCTCTTGCAAGTCCAGCTTCATTGCTGTAAGCCTCCACACATCAGAACCACTTGTAAATCTGCAGAGAACAGAACTCCAAGCTGTAGGTTTGCAGCCACATGTTCCCCAGTTCCTGTCTTTGCTCCTTCAAACCACCACTCACCAGTTATACTGCTGGACCACTCTTTACATCTGGTCAGAGGATTGGTCCTAACTGAGCAGGGGCCATGCATACTTGCCACAGGAATTTTTCACCCTCTGCAAATCATCAGGAATTCACAGTATTTCTACTGCAAACTCAGTCCATGTTACGTTAACAAAGTCAACTGTTTACTTCTGGGGGCTTCTACTGCTTGAACAGAATGAGGCAAAAGGTGCTGCGACTGCTCCTCTGAACTCCTTCCTTCTCCCTGAAGCCCTATTACAGCACTGCTATTACTGATGGGAAACTTTATCCCACACAAGTGGTCACCAAAATAGCTGCATATTTTTAAACCACAATTCCTTTGAAGCACTGCCTATGAAAATACTCTGAGATGAATGTTTCTCAGTACTTTGGGGTTTCAGATCGGGTCACATTGTGGGACTGGAGGAGTTGGCAAGGTCTCATGAGTGATTTGTAATTATTTATGAAAAGTTAAATTAGATGAGGATATAAATCTTGATAAGCATGGCAGCCATGACTCAAAGAGGAGAAAACATATATGCTGCTGCTCAACATTTGACATGATGAAAAAAATTAAGGAGAACAGAGGGAAAGAAAACCAGATATTTAGCTGATATTTGCAAAAGAAATTATTAAGAAAATAACAACCTGCTGTGTTGGAGGAGTCAAGAAATTGATCTAACAATGTATCAGAAATGATTACTGTATTTATCTCTTTTCCATTTACTTTTTCTTTTTTTTAAAAGAAAAAAAAGAGTAAACTGGCTTAGCGCACATAGGGAAACAAAGATGGCTCAGATTTGCCGCAGGACTAGTGCAGTGTAAGCAGCTAATGGTTTGTATTTCACTGGCATTTCTAGCACAGTACAAACCATTGCATGTATATGTATGCACACACAAATACACATAAAAATCCCTTACACCTTTTCCAAATGTCACTGGATGAGGTCTTATAATGGCAAACAAATCAGAATGGGCCTAAGAGAAAAAGGCCTTTATATTTCCCCAAAATGCACACAGATCTAACTCAAGCACTCCTTAACTTTATCCCTTAATCTGTGGCCATTTTCTCAAGGATTTATAGGGAGAATAGATCTAAAGGTAAGATTCTGTGCAGAAGAGGGTACTGGCTTTACAGCTGGGATAGCAGAAGGCATTCTTTTCATGAGGCGAGCAGAAAAAAAAGGCAATGACTGATGTGAGGGAAGTGGACGTGGGAGATTCAGACGAGCATTTGCCAAGCTGAGGAAACATCATGGTGAAAAGACTTGTAATTACCAAGTCATTTCATTCAGGCACATACTAGCTACTACATGTGTAACAACTCTTTTTCCCAACCAAACAGCAAAAGCATCAATCGTCTTAGTTCAGTCCAGCCTGTGTCCTTTAGAGGGGACAGCCACTAGATGGTGACACTATCACAAATCTCACCTTGAGTTAACGAGAGGACAGTGGCACTCGCACAAGCCAACACCACCAATCCCAGTTGTACACCCAACTGCACCACAAGAACCAGATGCTTTCATGCAAATGGGCTGGTTGTCATCCATAAACAGTATTTTAAGTAGAGGCACACACCCTTTAGAGACGAGGATTTGCTCCAAACCCATTTCCCTTGTGACCAATTATCATGAACAGCTCAAGAGAGTAACATGCTATACTTCTCATTATTGTTTCAAGGATTTATTTTATTGCTGTGCAATACGAGCAGTGTTACATGATGGGGTTGGCTGAGATGCATGCTCACTGTATTTAAGTAAGGGAAGGATGAGGAGGATTCATGTTGTTTACTAATGGAGACACAGGGGACAAGTTATTCTGCCAGTCCATCCCAGGACATCCAAAGATGGTAAAAAAAATATATATGGGGAGCAACAACATGAGCAGGAGGCTGAAGAAAGGCTCCTTCTGTCCCGAGGCCACTGACTACACCAGGAACTGGACAGCAAAAACAACCCCCAAAAGAATGGTGCACTTGGAAATCCTGCCTTAACACTAGACACAAGACATGCCAAGGAGGACGGTTCCCATTTTATTCATCCAAAGACTATACAAGGGCTCAATTCCAACAGTAATTTACTGAGAACTTTTTACAAAGTTTACTAGCAGCTCTCTCATTCAGCCTGTCTCACAAAAACTCTTTACTGTGCTCATACATGCTGTAAGGCTCACATCACACAGGACTAAGGCAGCTCGTATGTTTAAGACGCCTGATCATACTTAGCACACTACTGAGGTATTAGTTTATTTTGGCATTTATTGGAGTGTCTCTGAACCTTGTCAAGACAGGATGCTTTTACACACAGATTTTCTTGCGCTAGTCCTGACAGTGCTGCTAAAAAGACGGAATTACTGGGTCTGTCTTGCTCACTCTCTCTCATGAGCTGAATTCCTTTTTCCACCCCTCTGGCTGATCTGTTAGCAATTATTTCCAACACTCTTGGCCTCCGTAATAACAGGACCATAACTACAAGTGGGTTGTGTCCTTTGGACTGGAAGTCTGGCCCAACTATGTGCAGCCTCTTGGGAAGATCTATTAAATCGCCTGGCGGCTGTAGGCTTGTATGAGAAGCAAGTGGGTGGGGCTTGCTTTGGAAAGGGGACAAGAAAGCAACCTCTCACCCATTCTTCCACTTCCACAGCAAAGCAGAACAGAAGGGGAAATGCTGATGACTGCAGGGGATTCATGAAGAAGGAAAAAACCAGATATGAGCTTCCACTCTGTTTGATGTTCTATATGAAAGTCACCTCTTCCTGCATAACCGAAATAGAATCCCTCTAGAAATTAGAGTATTGAATTTGAAGGCTTCTTGCAAAGTAGGAGAAGGCTGAAAAAAAGTAAAATAGAAGAGCTTTCTCTTGCCTCATTCCATTATGACCTCCAGCCAAAGCCACCAGAGCAAAGCAAACCCCTTTTCCTTTGTCTTGGAAGAAGCCAAACTCAGCTGTGCTGCTACACAGCATCACCAGAGAACCTCGTCACAAAAGCAAAGGAAGGTACTGAAATAAGAGGTTCATGCCCCTCACCAACAAACTAGCTCTCATTACTGGCAGCCCAAATCTTGACCTTTTCAAAGCGCTCTGAGGAATACTAGTTGAGAAAGAGCACATTCTTGACACCAATCATCTCTACCAGTCAGATAGATAAACTGTCACACAAATACCATGTTGGAAAGGACTTGTGCTTACTTCAGCAAGCATGTTGGAACATTTTGACTAACAATAGAAGCCTAAATAAAAACAGGAAGGCAAGACACCCAGATAACTTTCCTTCCCATTTTCTAACCAGAACTATGACATTTATTTTTGGCCTTTGTTTTATGGATCTAAAAAACTTTCCCTGTCTGTGTCATAGCAAGGCTCTTTGAAGGCCACCCAAAAAAAGTGGAAGGCAACCAAATATCTTCACCCAGGCCCAAGCTCTGTTCAAACCAACAGATCACAATTGCAGTTGCTAAATATTCATCTGGTTTCCCATCCCTGCAGATTTCCTTGCCACTGATAATCTGTTTGCACAAGCTGAAATTCCTGATTTCCAAGACTGCAAAATAAGGACTGATACAGCTCTTTCATACAAGACTATGATTGCATTGGACCTCTCATAACTTCAAAAAATGTAAAATACTCTAGGAGGCCTTTACCTGGGAGAAAGTTAATCCTCCCAACAAGACTACAAATTAAAGACGCAATGTTGCCTAAAAGAAACAGAACTTGGATTGTGCTTGGCATTTCACCTGTGTCTTATTGACTGGATACAATTTTTCTGATTGCAGCAGTAGCAAGCATTTTTCTCCCTCTCCATGTGTTGCATCTCACCCTGTGGAAGCCCAAGCTCCCTTTGAAATACATTAGAATCAGAGAGAAAGGAGAGGTCTGTTAAATAAGAAACTGCAAATACTCTTCTAGATATTTCATTCAGGTTCCAATATGGTTGAAGACTCTTCAGCTGCCCAGCACTGCCCCTGCATCTAACTCCTGATGTTTAGCTCTCTTGCTTTCCCACCATACATGGATACTGTGTTTGGAGGATGGAGGAAAGACTGAAAGGAGGAGGAGTAAAGGAGGAGGAGTAAAGGAGGGATCTGAAATGCATTCATATTCATTTATAAGTAGAATCTTTTACAGCCATGTGTAGATGGCATGTTTTATGCCAAAGGAGACTAGCTTCTGGAAATACCTTGTGATAAACACAAAGAAGCTAAAGGAAGAAAAAAAATAAACAATATCTGTTGTTACTAGCCATTACATCTACCAAACTCAGGGAAGCCAGGTAGGCCAAGTGATTAGCTGGAACAGGCACACAGTGTTGCTAGTTGAGTCACAAGAGTTACACACGTTGCTAAGTTAGTCTCAGAGCTTGCACAAACAAAACAGTCTAGGTTTGCTACAGATGTAAGCAGAGACACTCCAGACCACATAATGAACGTGCCTACAGCTTTGAGAAACCTATGGTGAAACAAAAAGAAAAACCAATATCATTCCCGCACCCTAACCATTTCTCTGTCTCCTTTTCGAGAAGTTTTCACCTTTCCACTTAAATATTTTTTAACTAGGTACTGAAAGCTGAACTCAGGTTAGAGGCAAAAGGCAGTAGGCAAGTATCAGCATAAAAGGAAGGCAAAGTGATGCAAGTGAAGGGAGGGGAAGTGAATGTTGCATGAACAGAGTGCAGTAGAGACGAACCTTAGACCTCTCTCCAAAGGGATGTTTTCAGCAGAGTGCATTTTGCCTTGTTTTGTGCCACTGACAACTGCCAAAGTAAGAACTGCTTTCAGCTGAAGTTAGCAGTGTTGGAAAGATGGTTGTCAAAACCAACACACAAAGGCACTTCCAAAGCCAGCTTTAAAAAAGTGGATAAAAATAACAAGCACGTGACTAAGAGCTGGTCAGACATTGCTCGTCTCAAAACACCTTTCAATTTTCTTCTGGTCCGCGTAAGACTTGTGCAATACGATTTAGCTCAGCCCTCACTTCCAGATCCAGTACTCGTAGACGCAGTATATACAGGATGAGAGGAAGCCAAGCTGAGACAGACAAGGCTCTGGTTTCTCATAGCTCTGTGCAATTGTTCAAAGAAGCCACAGGCCTAAGCGTTCCACTCAGAGAATAAGGCAGAGCTGAAGTGAGACCAATTAGGGGCAAATGGAAACCATATGCGATTTTAATGAAACAAGGAGCTGGTGCACATGGCTTACTGCTGCAGGAGCATTTACTGTCTGAAAGGAATGTGCATCTGGCATTGATCATTTCCCAACCCATCAAGTGAACAGTAACGTGGAAAGCAAACTGGAGCATATGATGAGAGATGAATTGCCTAAAGAAAGTTAGGGGAGCAGCCTCTGCAAGGAGAAAATCTGTCCTTTGCCTGGGTAGAGCTGCAAGTGAGGCTGATCTTCCCTTTCCGCAGATCATGGTAATAATCTACAAGAATGAGTCCTAGAGTGATTAAAATGGATAGAGTGGTATTTTAAAGAACCTACTACAACCACAGAAATCCCATTCTGATTCACATCGGGCAGGTTTTTACTCCCTTAAGGTCATGGGCATTGCTTAAAGAAAAAGTACTGTTGATGCTCAGCAAGAGTAACATACAGTCTCCAAATGTGATGTCTGTTGCTGCAAGTATTCCAAATGACGTCTGAATGTACATCAAAATGTACATCGAAATGGGTACACCAGAAGGAAATCTGAGGCTGAAGAGGCAGCATAGATGTAACTTTCCATTCTTTTTTAATTTTACTGACAAGTTCCCAGGAAGTTTCCATTGCTGAGAAAGAAAAGTCCTTAGCCTGCAGAACTGTAGGTAAGTTGCTCTACTAGGATATAGTCTTCCTTCTGCAAGCTGTTGTGTTGCAGCTTGATATCTGGTTCTCAGAAAAAAAGCACTATCTTTAGCAAGCAGTCAGGAGACTGCATACATTACAAGAGGAAGGGGAGAAAGATGGTCTGATCCAGCACTCAACCACGTATACAGTGAAAGTCCAGGGCTGAAGCTCATAGATGCTACTTCACATTGCATGTAATAGCGAGACATCTGAAAAGCCAGATACACAGAAGTGGCGTGAATTTGCTCCTGGGCGCTACATTTCCTCTGTGGGATAACCATAATAAATTCATCATTGTTTTTTTTTCAAGAGGCAATAGAAAATTCTTGAGTCAAAACTGCCTATTTATTAGTCTTCCTTAACACACCATGCAATCTATAAATGCACTGGGAGCTCACACCCAAGTGGTCCAGCAGGAGGAGGAGGAGGAGGAAGGAGTCCTGCTGAAAAAAAAATCTGAAAGTAGTTTTCTTCTGCACTTTAGAAATAAGGCAGCTCTGACAGCCCATGTAAACCTTTCAAAACAGGGAGTATCAAAAGCCACAAGCCTGGACACTCCCTGGTTCAGCAACTTACTTCAGAGGACTCTCCTTGCTTCAGCACCTCACTCAGCTGGGATGGGTGCCAGCATTCTATGAGGAGGCTGCACTCCACTGATCACATGGTTTACAGTCAATTTTGCACGTAGGAGCTATAGAGAGGAGGAACTGTTTGGGAACATGGATAGATTTCAAGGGTACTGGGTGGGCCTGCAAATTCCTTCCTGCATTAGAAAACTTGCATTAAACTGACAGGCTAAGCAGCTGTCCGCGCCAAAGAGGTATACATATTTAACCAGGTCAGGTCTGTATGAGCTGCTCTGCTGTTCCTATTTGCACCGGACTTGATAGGACCTAGTATCAGGCCTACCAGATCCTGGAATTAAAACTGTATTCAAACAATTTCTCCTGTGAGGATCCAGTACCTTTGCCTACCATTCTTGAGCCTCTATACACTCTTTAGGAGCTAAGAGCCTCTGCAGGTTGCTCACATATACTGGACGTGTCTGTGACACGGTTCTTATCTTAACACTTAAGGAATTTTATAATTCCTGAGTTTATTAATGTCTATCCTGTAACCACAGTCATTAATACTATGCAGCTGAGCTCGACTACATGAAGAATTTTACCCTGGAGTCTAAGCACTACCTAAAGACTTAAATGTAGCACTTGGATCCTGATTCAGTGTTCATTAAAGTAAGTGGAAAACCTCCCTGAGTCCTGAAACAGCCTCATGTACCACAATTCCCAGTCAGACTACAGGTCAAGGTCATGACAATATCAGGGCAAACCTCACACTGACCACTTTGACCACCTATCCAGAACTTTCCAGGATCCCATGTAGTGTCCTGTCCTGTGTTATGAAACATCATCCTTCATTTTCGACCTTCAAAGGGTTATTGAAGGCCAGAAGAACTCAGTGTTAATTTGTTGTGGGAGTAAGGTCTATAAAAAAGGAGAATGACATGAGTCATCTCATGAAAGAGATAGTAAGATGACCTGGAAGTCTGAGAACATCTATAAGCAACAACTGTTTACACAAGTAACTTAACTACTGTACATTGTACATCCTCTGGTTCTGGAGACACAGGATTTTCCCTATACAATGACAGCAGAAAGGGCAGGCAAACACCAGCCAGTTACCTTTTTTCTTCAAAGAGTTTTCTCAGAAACTCCCTAACTGTCCTACTGACAGACCGGCCAAAGTTGTTCCATAGAAACTGCAGGGGAGACAGAAACAGTACCCCCATCTCGTTCATTTATTACCCAGACTTCCTTCATACAAACTTCATCAAAATTTCATGTTCATGAACAGCTCAATAGGCCAGGATCAGAACATTTCCAGAAGTTCTGTGTCATTACTTGGACTCTTGTATGCATCTTGGTGCTCCAATGAAATATTAATGAGAAATAACTCTTAGCTAGACTTCTGTAAGCCCAGAGAACACACTGAATGGTTAACAATGCCTGTCTACAGTCAATTGTTGACCTTCTTTTCTTTTCACAACAGATAATTATACAAATCTAAGACTAACCCATACTGTTTTAATCTTAGTCTGTACTGCTAATTAGTGTTTTTTAGGTGGAATTTCTCAAGTCTGACCATAAAAATCTGATGGAAATATACTCAAAGAGAGCCTAAGAGTCATTTAACTCATCTATGCTACTGGAGTTTGAGAGTTTCATAAAGTAATCTTACCAAAAACTTTCATAAACTTCCAGTTTGGGGGAAGTAAACCTTCTTAGGTGTCCTTGTAACTTTTTAGGAGAGAAAAAACAAAAGGTCACAAGATATGGTTGGATAGTCAGTTCAAGGCCACCCTGGCACAGAGATTGCTATTTCTGAATGCTCTGTGGCCCATTAACTGGTGTGGGAGGCAGGAGTTCCCCTCACACTGCGCTGCTGAATGTTTACAGACAAGGGTAATCATTTCCAGGGTACAGACCAAGCTTGACGGCTTCCTGCCTGTCTAGGTCTCCTAAGACATTGCTGTAGCAGGACGATTTTGGAAAAGTAACGAACCATCATCCCAAGAGCCAGCTTTTCCAAGCTCCAGTTAAGCTTGCACCTGGAAACACAGGTGTAAGCATGTTTAAATATTGATGGGGGGGGGGGGAACACGGACACGAGGAGAAACACATGGGGAAATGCCTCGTCTCAGCCCACTGGCAGCAGCACAGCCCAGAACTTGTTTGTTCATTAATGCAGCAAACCCAAGGAGAACTGCCCATTGCCAAGGACTGGAGCAAGTGAAGGCTATGTAGATTTGTGTTTTAAAGGGAATTCTCAGCATTCAGAAAAATCTAAATACAAACCCCAGAGGACTATTGAACTGAAATCTTTCCCAGCTTGAGAGGTAGTGTGTAACCTGATCAAAATACAGCACTTCCAGAAGGGGAGGCTGTTACTGTTAAACCATCAGGGATAGGACTAGTAGAAATCTATCTGTAAATGCTTTTTCCTGTCAGGAAAAAGTTTGGTTTTACTTAACTCACAAATTGCGAAGGAAAGCATTAACTTCAGTAATATTGTTTTCTATTTTTCTTCTCAGAAAAACTGAGACCTATTTTCATCCTGAATCAGCATTTCTTTTCGACTGCACTTGAAGTCTAAATACATGTTGATATGGAATGACACCTTTGTTCAAAGTGGACATTTTGAATTTACCCTTCAAAACACTAGATTCAGATGCATCAGAATCACTTTTGCCAGAAAATTCCATGCTGAAGACACCGATGTTTTCATTTTCTCTGACATTTCAGATAGAATAAATTTCCACTATTTCGAAATTCTCTATGGAACAGAAATTCTGACCCTCTCCAGCAAGATTCTAGACTTTCACTGTATAAACTAGAGGTGACAACAAGCCACTCTAACAACAGAAGCAAGAGTAAATTCTATTTCCCCCCTCATTTTTCAGAAGCAGCCAGTAAATTCCTACCAAGGAGAGATGCAGGTGCTGAGAAATGGCATCTTTTCAAACAGTAAGCCAGTATCCCCTATGATCTCAAAGAGTATCTAAACTAAAATAAGCATTCAACATCAGAGATCAGTCCTTTAATTCACTGTGCCAATAAAAGTGCTTCAACGCTGTAGACTTCAAATGAACATAGACATCCTAGAGCTACCTTTAAAAAGCAACTTAGGATACCACAAACACACAAATTTAATCTGTTCCTCAAGTAAAACATTGGCCTGCTGAGTGCTTGTACTTTGAGACCTCAGGCAAGTCAACCCTGTGACAAATGCCTTCCTACTCTCTTTTTCCTTTCTAGCCGTTTCCAACATTTTGAAGCAGTATTGTTTGATTGCAGCCTGCTTCCTGAAGCTGCTTCCTCCAACTGCCTGTTGAACCCAGTGGGAATCTTTCCACTGATTTTAACTGGAGCAGGATCAGGCCCTAAATAATTAGTGGCGGAATCCCTAGACTTACGACTGAACAGCTGTTTCTGCCTTTCCAAAAGAAAAGAGGGAAAGTTATTTCTGCAGCTGTTTTCTCCTTAAGTTCCTTTGCTCCAAACTGTAACAGGACTGGAGGGAGGGGGAGAAGGTGGAATTTTAATAACCCATTAAAAAGGAGCATGGGCCATTGCGCAGCAGGTCTTTCAGTTCTACTCAAGCAGGGTCACTGCTGCCAGGCTCAGACAACCCTAAGGGCACGGGAAAAGTCGTCGTGTTGTTTTCACATCTCATTCACAGAATGGATAAGGAGGAGGAGGGAGGAATCAGCTTTTGGGTTAATTAGCACCATGAACAGACAGCTGCATTGTCATTAAAAGTTCAAGAAGTCATCAGGGTCATCACTGAACAGCAAGATGTACACACATGCACACGAGGCACACGTCTAAGCCTGGGTTTTTAGCAGCCTTGTCCCGCTCCGATTTTCCACTACCCCAAGGGGAACACTGAGTCAAGAACACTGAACTGTTGTAGCTCTGAGGAGAAGACAGAAGCACAAAGGCACTCCCTCTGAATAGCAGATGTTCATCCCCTTGGAACTGCTTAATTTCACACTTAATATACCAACTAAGAATAGTTACACAGCCTTTTTCCCCTGAGAAAAATCAGAGGTGTGGCTTACCAATGTACAGTTTCATGTCCGCTCCTGACGTTCTGTGGGATAAGCAGAACCCCAGTTAATAAAATCAGGCTATTGGTGTGCAATGTTACCTTCCACTGCTTCCTTCCACAAGCAAAGAAGCTGAAGAGGTGCAAATGTGTATTAAGCAAATCCAGAAATGAGCATGTATGAATAATAATGAAAAAGATAAAATGGCAAGGACTGATATAAATAAGGTTTGGAGCAGTGCTAGCCTCAGAGAGTAAAAAAATTATCTTAAAAACAAAACCAATAAATTATCCAACTATGCCAAACAGCTCCAGATTACATTTTCGTTGCCACAGTTTGTAGTAACTTTTTCTGGTACGGGATTTTAGTGAAAATGCACCAAGAGAAGTAAGGATTCTCCTGCCACCTTCCAAACAGGGCAGGGAAGAAATACAGCCTTGAAAAGCTGAAGCATTACTGCTTCTACAGAAAGCAACCTGGTGTAGCCTGGTCCTGTCAGCTGTAGCTCAGCTGCCAATACATTCTAACACCACTACCACTATAGTGCAATCTCACCAAAATGTACTTTTCCTTTTCTGGGTGAGAGGAACACAGATCCTGCTTGCTCTTAGTTCTAAATTGGCAGGCAAACATGTAGCTAGCTCATGAGTGTATAATTCCACTCCGTGCTCGGTCTTTGCCAAATTACTCTGGGAATACAGAAACAATTTTTTTTTTATTTATTTTAACCATCATAGCTCTGTTGATTCTAGCGTATACTGGCTGTGCACATAACTGAATTTCAGTACATTTATCACAATACAGCTGTTGCAGCAACTCTAGTGGAGATGTTCTCATGACAGGAAAAAAATAGAAAAATAGATGCAGTCAAAAATTCAGGAGGAAAACAAAATGCATCAGTATTTCAGTTCTAATCGCCCAAGTTAAGATGACTGCTGTGAGCTCTGAAGTCCATGTGGGCTAAGCAGCTCCTCTTAGAAAACGCCTTTGAATTCTTTCCCTCCCAATTCAGAACCTTAAGTATTTTTGGGAACAAAACCTGCCTTTTCCATGTTTTTCTATGGTGCAGCCTGTTGGTGCTGCCTCAAAGTACCATCACAATAATCTTTTAATAACAACTTTGGTTGATCCTTCCTTGTTGTTCCACGTATATATTAAGGAATATATGCTGGAAGGAACCCTGCCATGTGCTGAACTTATGACAGCTTGAGGAAAAAACAGAGCCTGCACAAAAATGTGAACCCCCGGGTGTGCCAAGGCAACTATCACCCTAGAACCCTGTTCTGTTCGCTCCCCTGTCCTTCTGTCACAAAGGCTGCCTAGTCAGGATGTGTGTACGCAATGTTGTCAAATTCAGGAGAGGGAAGCTTTGAACAGCACAAAGGACAAAGTTTACGTCAATGGCCAAGCTGCCATACTACATAAAAGACAAACAGGAAAACAGTTTCTGAGACAGGCGGGAAAGAAAGACCCACTGCTTTCCTTTACCCTACCTCTTCCAACAGCCATTGGTTCTAGAGGAAATCGGTATGAGAAGGGCATTCAGAAACAAACATGAGATCTTGCACTGACAGGAAGGAACCTACTGGTTTGAAAACTTTCCGGTACTAGTGAAAGCTTTGTTTCCCATCCAGCCAAATATAAAGGTGCTGTCTGCTTTTTTCTACCCACACGATTTCTTCAACAAATTTAAACATGGCATAGGAATAAAGGCCAGTAAAGACCTCCTTCTCAAGGAAAAACAGCCAGTGAAGACCTGCTTCTGATTTTGCTTGCTGTTTTTTCAAGAGTCAGTCTGTTGGAAAGGATAAGTTGCCTTGGGATCAAGCTGGCAGTGCTACTCCAGCAGGCTCCTGCTGAATCACACATCTGTAATACATGGATTTATTAGTCCTAGCTTTACATTCCTGTAATTATTTGGCATCAGGAGAATCCTGAGTAAATATATGATTCCTCTCCTATTGACCTCTCAGTCAAACATAAAAGGAGCAAACCAGAATACACTGAGAAGCTCAGGAGATAGCTGCAATTTAGAATGCATGTGGGAGGTAGATTAGACATTCATATTGATAACAAAAATAGACTCTCCAGCACTAAAATAACAAATGCTTTTAAAGAGTTTTGGAAGGAACTTGAAACTGTAGGGTTTAAGTCAATCTTCAACTACAAGGAATTAGGATGACAGCCACAGAAGGGGGCTATGGGAAAGTCAGACTATGAGCATCAGAACTCCAGCCTAGCTGGATGATGCGTATGACTCACCATCACTGGTTCTGCTGCAAGGGTGCTTGTTCGAAAGCAAAGGTGTTAAAGGAAACATACTGATAAGGGTCATTGGCTGTTTGCCACCAGGTCTAGTTGAGCTTCTCTCTGAGTAGATAATACTGCATTAAAACCTTCCTGTGATAATTTAGGGTCTCTTAATGTGCCACCTTGAAGTTCTGCGTGATGTTGTGGAATCCTCTATTTCAGTGCTTCTCTGTAAAGCTGCAAACTGTTACACAGTGGGGGGGGAAAGCAGGACAGCTGCTTAATTCTATTGAAAATATACTGTCTGTAGAGAAAATGGAAACAGACTTACTGAAGTCTCCTTTTTATCTTGATCCTCTAAGGAAATAACCGACTAAATCCTTAATCCCTCACCCCCTTGGGAGAAGGAAAAAAAATAAAAAAAAAAAAAAGAAAAAAGAAAAGGAAAAACAGACAGGTGCTGGTCTTCATCTTTAAAGAGGTAAACTAAAGGGCTTAAGAACTCATCCTGCCCTTACCCCCCAGCACAATCTTTTGCAATGCTGAGCCTCTCGCACAGGAACTACTGCTCTTGTCTTCCCACGCTTCTCTGGGTTTGTGATTTTTGCCCTGCAGGATGCTAAGTGAGGGCCCTGTATTTTGTGCCTATTGAAGTACTGTACATGATGGCTACTTAAGTGCTCCAGGGGTCACTTTGCTGTTCTACTTCCTCTTGGATTGATCCTCTTCATCACAGCATTTAAGGTACTCATTATTGCAAGTGCTATACTTTTCCATGTAGCGTGATCCCTTGACTAGTGTCTCCAGTTCCTTCGTAAATCTCTTTTCCTCACCCACTCTTCTCCCAAATACCAGAAATTTTTCAGCTTTTAGTCCAGTGCCATATGTAGTATGTTATTTACTAGAGGAAATAATTTACTCAGAAACAGACCTATATCCTAGTGCAGCGGTGAGTACAATAAACAGGGAGACTTTTATTGTTAACGGACTCCATTTCCCCAGGGAAATCATGCACTTTATAAGGGCGGGTCTAAAGGCTGTTTCATACTGTCACCTCAATCTCTTTTTATCTGTAATGTACATTTCTCTAGACCTATGAAAGGCAGGCGGGATATTTATAGCAGTGTCAGAAGACGCAGGAAGTAGCAAACTGGGGCGGGTGTTTGGAAAGTGTATAAAGGGCTTGGAACACTGGAGCCAGCCTGGAACTCCTTCCCCAGAAAGAATGTAGAGCTGAAGAAGAAGTGTCTGGGGAATAGCTGGTTTTCTACAGATATCCTCTGGCTCTCTCTTCCTCTACCTGTTGCCTTTCCAACACCAGCCATTTCCTCTCTTTCAAAGTCAAGTGGAAGTTTTCCATTCTGTGGTTTTCCTGTCTTGGTACAAGCAAGTACATCTTTTCCCTTCTATTTTAACTATTTAGAGACTGTTACCAAAGCCTGCTCACTAGGGGGAAGAGCTTCCTATTTAAAGCTGATCAGACGTCAGAGGAGCAAGATGTCTGCTTGTTCATGTATTCACTGAGCATGAGAGATTGAACTGGTTGTCTGAACAAATGCTCCAGTGCTCTTCTATAGAAAATTAACAGACTAACATAATGCCAGCAGGCCTCCCTGCAGGCTTCACTGCAGTAACACCCAATAGTGAGGGAAACATGGAGAAAAGGAAACAGATGTTGAAGTCCCCTTATTGTAATTAAAATACAGCATGAGGGAGTTAAAATTCATGTCCTTCAGTCTAGGCCAGCACGAGCTTGGGTCATTTTGAACATGGCCCTATGAAACAGAAGTACTCCTGTTTCCTATGTGTAATATTTTTTTTTAATGAACCACCAGGGAGCAAGAAGTAATAGTGTGTTACCTTCATGCTGTTGCATGAACCCGGGTCTTTTCATGTCAAAGTAAAGGAATTAAGAAGGGAAAAACTATAGAAACTCTTTTTCATCTTTGGGCCCTTTTATGTACCTTTCTTTACTTCCCCAATAAACTACTTTTAAGCTCTTACAAACTAGCAGGATTACAATACTTTAATAACAGATGGGTAACTAAGAACAATTGTGGATTTTTCATTAGAGTGTGGTTTTTTTGTCCAGAATCAATAACAAATGTGTTGAACAATGATGGCTCTGCCATTTGCACGCTCTCCTTTTATCTCCTGACTGCAGCGGGCCAGGTTACTACATCATGAATATCAAAAGTACCTGTAGACAACATGTTACATCTGGTTTAATTTCATGTGCTTCTCCTGCTGTGCAATCTGCATCATTTTCCAGCTAAGATGCATTTGCCTTATAACTCACCTGGCAAAAATAAAAGGAGACCTAGCCCTGCACACACACTCACGCAACCTGCACTTCTCAAAGGGCTATCTGAAGGAACTTCGCATTCATCTGAATGGAGGAAGGCAACAGCTCGGCTACAGTCCATCTAAAGTGTGTGCACTCTGTCCATGGTCAGTCTAACCAAACAGCTTTTTTCAAAGCCTAAGCTTGAGTGCCAGTCAGAAATGAACATACTACAGGCTGTTAAGAGATCAATCAGCAGAACATCACATTGTTTTATGTGACTTCTCCTACTTATGCGTTCCCTGAAGACACAATACCCATTCACTCTTGTGGATGGATTAGATCTACCTTGGGCATGCCTCACATAGTTTCAGAAGGGGTGGCATATCATCTGTCACAGCTAATGATTCTTCTTAGCTTGACAGCCTATATCTAGTGCTTCACTGATACTTCCATACAGCATCTCTCCTTCTTCAGTTATCTTTCTCTCCTCCTTATACTCTGAGACTAGTTTTTTAAGAGCCTTTGCCACTCCTACAGCTTCTAAATACCTTCTCCTATTGCAAGTTTCCCATGGAGCCTATGGCTGTGATCCTCCTCTTTCCCCACTTGTAACAAAGACAGGTTTTCAGAGCTGAGCCCACTGACGCAGACCACTAGTTCCCACTAGCACAACCCAAGACCTTATCCCCAAGCTGACAGCAGCCTCCACAACATTCTCCCTCAGCACTGCTCTCTGCTGTTTCGTGGCGCATTTCAGTCCCAGGAGGGACAACCCAAATCACATCCTTTCTTCCCAAAACAGAAATAATATTCTACATCTTGGGCAAACTATAGCTGATATCTAATGAGGTTTGGTATTATTTTATGCATATGCATCTCTCTGCTATTCGACTTGAGTTTTATTGTCTGTATAGTGTTTCTAAAGCCTGAAATTGCCCTTTGGAAGGGACTTACATAGACATTAGCAGGAATTTGGGCTATTCATAGTCAACATTTATTTTACCAGCACACAACTCAACAGACTTCTATTTGGTTTCCCAGAACCAATTCTAGCTGGCAGCAATGTTGAATAAATAAAATAATCAGGTTTGTGTAAAACTACTTGCATTTTTATGTAATTAGACACTGTCAGTTAATGCACTGTATCTTCACTCTGGTCACTCAAAGGAATTACTTCGCATTACAGTAGAAGGTTAACTTTCTTCTAACAACAACAGTTTTAAGCTGTCTAGTGTTTGTAATATTCCTTTTAGAAACCTGAAACCATCACATCAAATCCAACTTTGATACAAGAAGGTAAAACACTGCTGAGACCAGTGGCACTGCACCTGCTTTACAGAAGTTATGAGGTTGGTCCAGTATTTCCTTTCCATATCGATAACTGGCCCAGATTTTAGATCTACTGTAAGAGAGTGCAAATCCATTTAAACACCTTGGTCTCATTTACATCAGGCCCAGCAGCAGCCTAATACTTTCAGATAGCAGAAATTTGAAATTCACTGGTTAACATTCCTTTCTCAAGTTATTCCAAAGTTTAAGAATCCAGTTTAATCCTAGTTTTAAATAAGGACCTAGACCACTACGGGCAAACGTTAGTAGCAGAGTCAATGGACAGCAGAGCACCAACAGTCTTGTCATGGTCTTTCAGGTGTCTGCTCTAGAGCAAGAGCTCAGTGTTTTAATAACACCTCCCTCCTTTGTGCCCCGAGTACTTAGACACAGAAGGTTACCAGAGAGGTTGACCTTCAACTCTGCTATTTGCAACAAGTGCCCAGTGCCACAAAGCTAAGGAAAAGTTAAGATAGTCTTGCAACAGTTCCAAATGTAGTCAGCTGCTTTGATCAACCTTCTCTCAGAGAAGTCTACGTAAGGTGCTGTTAGCTTAAAGAGCAGTAACAGTCCATTAAAGTTACACCAGTAAAATTTAAAATGTGCACATGTGGAGGTTTTTCAGACATTTAGATGTGTTACAGTAGGCCTTTAAGTTTAATTACTTCTGTGTCTGCTTAACTAATTGGTGCCTGAAGGCCCAGTTTTCTTCTCTTATCTTTACACTACTATCATTTCACCAGTATCATTTAAGTTGCTTCCAATTTATAACATCACGTAAAAGACAGACTCATACCCTGAAAGTCTAGAGCAATAAGCAGCACGAGAGCAAAAGCCTCTTCATCTTGAACTGAAAAAAAAAAACCCATAAATCTTAGAATTAAAAGAAAACTCAACCACATGCACTGCAGACAACATTAGGACTGAAATTAGTCCCTCAGCTTAGTCTGGCTTAGAGCTGGCAAATACAGCATGCCTGGCCTTGCCTGCTAACTCAAACCAAGCTGTCTTCTCAGGTTTACTAGCTCTTATGAACTTCCAGAGAGCATCCGGCGGAAGTTTCATCTAATGACAAGACCTCCTGCCCAGACCAAACAGTCTCCTTTTTTCAGTGATGCATGCTCAGTTGGGCTACATAAGAGCACCATATGGTTTTGGAGCTGTGAGAAAAAAAGACACATGACCTCAGCCAACATTGTTAAATCAAAAACCTAAGTTTTCATCCTAATAACTTTAGCATCCAGTTAAGGCCAAGGTGACTCACTGGGTGCTCCTCCTAAAGATTCTTGGTCCCACCCATCGTGACTGTCAGTAGGATTATGCATGAGCACAGAGATCCATTTCATCAGATACCAATCCACTTGCCATATCTAACAGACTCTTAGAGGATAAGACAGCATGTGAGCTCACTACAGAGTCTATGCCAAGGCAAAGAAAGTATGTTCAAAATCTCGTGTATGATCAAGTTGTTCTGCGTCTCTCTTTAGCTTATCCATGAGAAGGTGGAATGATCAATTCAAGAAAACCAATGAAAGAAAAAGGACAGGTTTTCAATTAGGTGCTTAGACTTCGGGCCAGGAAAGATCATGAGCTTCCTCCTTTTCAGATGTCTCTTGCTATTCCCATATCACATTCTCGGTTCAACAGCAGCTAGCCACTACAGGTGTTGTGAACTCAGTGCTATGGGTACAGCAGGCTGGGGGAATGAAGATCTTCCTGAACACCAAGGGATGCTAAGAGCTTACCTTCATCTTCCCAAAGTTTGCCTACTCCAACTCACCAAGAGTGAAGTTATTTAGAACAGAGAGCAGCACTCCCCACCGGCCACCCTAGCTGAATCAGATATTTCTTCCCCCAATGCAAACTATAGAAAGGAATGTTATTTTGAGCTCCTTTGAACTAAGGTAAAAGACGGCTAGTAGTGCCATAGCTCTTTTCTGAAGTATATGCACAAGATGAAAGCAAGATTGGTGTGGAGTAGACAGAGTACTTTCTTCATCAAATGCAGACTGGTTTGTCAAAATCTAGCCTGTGATTTCACATATTTTTTCTTTTTTTTTTTTTTCTTTTTTTTGAAGGGGAGGTGGGGCAGAAAGGGCCAGACAGGAGGTGTTTTTTCCTAACCTGTGAACACAGTATTCAGCAGCCAAGCTCAAAAGTTACTGCTGCTCCCACAAAAAAAAAAGTACAAACAAGCCTTTTTCATGTCAGCTGTGTCCAGCTGGAAATGTCACAGCTTTGTCACAATGGAACAAAGCATGCCTGGTGTCTGTTCTTTCAAAACGTCTCTTAATTCAAACAAAAGAAAAAGATTCACATCTGGATGGGGTCATATGCAGGGGGCAGGAGTGGAGGAAACAAAGTTCAGATGGCAAGTCATAGCAGTTGTTGCTTGTCTTGCTGTTTGTCTAATTATTGTACTGACATTCTAGCTCTTATCGATCCAGTAAAAGAAAGCAAGCCAAGAGTTAAAACAGCAATTTTATTATTTATTGACCTCAGAACGCCAGATGAGACACACCTCTTCACTTTTGCTCTATTCATCATGCTAGAACACTCAGGCTGAGTGAAAAGACCCCCTGTGACTAGTCTGGCAGTAGTTCCTTTTTTTTTCCCCCCTCCTTTAGAAGACCACAACCTTCATTTTCAAGGGATGTACATATCAAAATCCTGGCCTTTCCTATGACTTTATTTGAGCATCTGTTTCTGTAAAGATTAAAACCTTCTAATGACTGCAGAGTTGGGACGCTGTACCAGAACTGATCCACAGAAAAATAAAAAATTAAATGTATAGTGATGTCAGGTTAAAGGAGAGAAAGAAGGTGAGAGTAGAACTTTGCTGGATAGGCATGAAAGACTATTAGCAAGAGTTTACATTACACTCCTAAACTGAAAGTTTTCTTCTTCCACATTCAGCGTTTCTGAAGATGAAAAGTCTCCCCTAGGCTGCTACCTAGCTAGTTAATTTCTTGTATTGTTTTAGGAGCTATTTTAAAAGGTCTTCTGCTCCAGCCCTTACTGTGTTGACTCCTCCCTTTTGAGCTGGTATTTTGTCAGGAGTTTCGAGAGCGACAAAAACTTGCTGCCAAGTCCCTCTCTTCCCCACAATGTGTTTTATAACCCAGCGTGTAGTTTAGTCTGTCTAAACACTGCACTAATACACTGCCATCAGTTTCCATGGAGATTATTAACTCCTCCAGAGCCAGAAAGTTTTACTGTACTTTTTGCCCTTCCAGCACATGAAGAACATGAGAGCATTTACTAAAATCAGCCTGCAGAAACATCACGTTTTCTGGACAGTTCTAGCAAATGTAAGCATTTACATTTGCTTCAACCCAGCAAACAACGGAGCATGAGTCTTAACCAAACTTGCATTTAAGTCATCTACTAGAATGAGTTGCTTTTTCCTCTTGTGCTTCTCCCTCCTTTGCATTGCCATGATGTCTGGAGGTATGAAGTTCCACTGACATCAACTGTTTAATATGTCTCAAAGCAAAGCCAAGGCATGAGATACAAGAGTCCAGAAGAGAGAAAGATAAGGAAGATGACTTTGAATTCAACCAGAAATCAGAAAAACTTTGTGCCATAAAGTTTAGGAGCACTGTTATATGAAACTTCATAGTTTACCATACTCCTAGTCACTTAGGCATCTAGCAAAAATATACTGTCAATGTGTGTTCATTATTAAAAAATTATTTAACACCATTTTAAGTAGTTGAATCAAACTGAAAACTATCTAGTATAACATCGTCTAATCACAGCAAGAAAGTAGACGTCCCAAAACCACAGCTAATAAAGGCCACATGCTGTCATCAACTTTAGCTGTGGAAAAACAGTTTCCCAGTCTCACTTTCACAGAAAGGACAATCTCCCTGGCAGTTGCCACTTAGGTTGCATGCTTGTTAATCCAGACTATGAAAATGTCAACAGAATTTTGATTACTGAAGTTTCCTGGAAGAGTTCCCCAGTATAAAACTATTATATAAATGTTTTCCAGGCTATTATCACCGAAGCAAACTGAAACCTTCCCAGCACTTTAATATGTAATAGCTTTTTTGACATTCGGTACACTACGTAAACTAGACATGAATAACCAGACATAACTACAGTTTCTGTAGAAGAGTTAAAGGCAAGAGAGGGTTTTTTTGCCAGTAAGCTTGGCTAACTTGAAAGAGCCACTGGCAGGGTTCATAGCAATAAGTGTTCTGCTGCAGTGAGAATTATTTTCTATTTAATTTCCACAGCAGCTGCCAGGACGATTTCTTTGCAGACTCCACTTGGAGTCAGTACCGCATAGGTACCAGCAGTGCAAAGTCCCTCAATCCCTTTCACAGTCTACTACTAAGATAATCCATAGAGGTGCAAGAAGACTTCACCCCAGCAATCCACTCACGACTGCTCAAGTGACAGCCTGTATTTACTGTTATGTGGTCAGGTGTCCGTTATTAACTGAAAGAACAACACTAATTGATTTCATATACTTTGTCACAGGACACTTACCAAGCAGCAACCGTATTTGGTTAACCACCCTCAGCTACAAACAAACCAAAGAATGCGAGACCAGAGTCTCCATTACCTCATCCTCAGAGATTTTGGGTGTTCCTCTTGTTCCCTATCTAAAGTTAGTGTAGTGGAGACTCCTAGGGATGCTAAAATCCATAGCAGAAAACATCAGCAAGAATCCAATAAAAGTGTTGCAACCATCTAAACCAGGATGGGTGTTTGCAGCTGCAAAGATCACAATACAGCACACAGAAAGCCTGGAGACACTTGTTACCTGCTTCTCCAGTCACCGGCGCAGCACCACAAGCCTATGTGAGACACACCTTCCCACACCAACCTTCCTGGCTTCAGAGCACTCATCCTAATCCTGCTTCCTATTATTTGTCACCAGGTTGTGGAAGAAATTTTGTCTGCCTGCACCTCCAATTGTGTTTTTTGCCCCGCTGTAGGAAACAAGCTACTCTTAGACTTACTAATTGCTTGGAAGTATTTCTTGGAGAGTCTGCAGGACAGGCTCTGCAGCACACCTCACTTCCAGCCGTCCCTCAGGAGGGCTGGGTGGAGGGTCATAGAATCATAGAACCACTAGGTTGGAAACGACCTCTTGGATCATCCAGTCCAACCATTCCTATCAACCACTAAAACATGTCCCTGAGTACCTCATCTACCTGTCTTTGAAATACCTCCAGGGATGGTGACTCAACCACCTCCCTGGGCAGCCTCTGCCAGTGCCCGATGACCCTTTCTGTAATTTTTTTTTTCCTCATGTCCAGTCTGAACCTCCCCTGGTGCAACTTGAGGCCATTCCCCCTTGTCCTGTCCCATCACTTGGGAGAAAACGCCAGCACCCTCTTCTCCACAACCTCCTTTCAGACAGTTGTAGAGAGCAATAAGGTCGCTTCTTCTTCTCCAGGCTAAACAACCCCAGTTCCCTCAGCCGCTTCTCGTAAGACTTGTTCTCCAGCCCCTCCACCGGCTCCGTTGCTCTTCTCTGGACACGCTCCAGAGCCTCAACATCTTCCCTGGGTCCATCCCACGCCTCTGCTCTCACTAACCCACACCTATGCTGGGAGGTCAGATCTAACCCGCCCCACCTCTGCTTTCACCGAGTCACCCGTCCGACTCAGGCTTGTGGGGGTGCTCCCCCGGCTGCTGCCCGCACCCCATCAGGATCCCGCAGGACTTTTTAGTACTTTTTAGGACTTTAGGGGGGTCATTCCCCCCCCCCTCCCCAAGGCTCTCCTCCTTCCACGGGAGCCGCCCTCGGCACTCACCGATGTCGGAGTTGCAGAAAGCGTCCTGCGGGTGGATGGGGACGCAAGTGCAAGCCTCCACCACCAAATCCCGCAGGCTCCAGCTGCACAGGAACACGGCGAGGAAGCTTAGCCACGCCGTCATGTTGCCTCCGAGGTGCCTCCTCACTTCTGCGGAGCGGGAAGCCGCTGGTTTTGTTTCGCCTGACTTTTTGTTTCGTAGATTCTCGCTAACAGCCCGCTCGCAGCGCCTCTCTCGCTGCCCTTCGCTCGGTAGGACAGGGCGAGCCTGGAGGCGGCTGCGCTGCGATGGGATGCGATGGGATGCGGAGCTGAGCTGAGCCGCGACGGGGCTGCTGCGCGGAGTTATAGCCTGGATCGCGCCCTGCCGGGCTCCGGGGGCGCCGCCGACCCCGGCCAATGGGAGCCCCGCATTACCTCATCGGCGGGAGAGGCCGGCGGGACGGGGCGGGGCGGCGGCCGCAGCGCCTTATACGGAGCGAAGTGCGGGGAGCGGCGCGCCGGGCGCTGTTGGGCGCCCCGCAGCCCAGGTAGCAGCGTACTCGGAGCAGAAGTCCCTCCCGTTGCTCTCTCCGGTTTCAATCTCTCTTTTCAGCCTGCGTCCCTCTCCACCTTCCGTCCCCTCTTCCCACCTTCCGTCCCCTCTTCCCACCTTCCGTCCCCTCTTCCTACCCCACATTTCTCTTTCCACCTGCCATCCCCTCTTTCCACCTTCCAGCCCCTCTTTCCACCTTCTGCCCCTCTTCCCACCTTCCGTGCCCCTCTCCACCTTCCATCCCCTCTTCCCACCCCACGTCCCTCTTCCCACCCTCCGTCCCCTCTTCCCACTCCACATCCCTCTCCACCTGCCATCCCCTCTTTCCACCTGCCATCCCCTCTTTCCACCTTCCGCCCCTCTTCCCACTTCCCGTCCCCTCTTCCCACTTCCCGTCCCCTCTTCCCACCTTCCGTCCCCTCTTCCCACCCCACGTCCCTCTCCACCTTCCGTGCCCCTCTTCCCACCTTCCGTGCCCCTCTTCCCACCCTCCGTGCCCCTCTTCCTACCTTCCATGCCCCCCTTCCCACCTTTCGTGCCCTCTTCCCACCTTCCGTCCCCTCTTCCCACCCCACGTCCCTCTCCACCTTCCGTGCCCCTCTTCCCACCTTCCGTGCCCCTCTTCCCACCTTCCGTGCCCCTCTTCCCACCTTCCATGCCCCCCTTCCCACCTTTCGTGCCCTCTTCCCACCTTCCATGCCTTCCCGCCACTGATGCCACCAAGGGAGGCTTGAAACACTTTAAAGATTAGTTATACCCCCGAGGTACCGGCAACCTATCTGTCCCCACAGCTGACAGTGCCCAGGATGACTCCCCACCACCCCATTCAGAACCTGCCTCCCCACTGTCACTTCGCACGTAAGGGTACAAGAGGCACCTGGAAAACACATTTAAGGGATTGTTGCCCACTTGAAAAGTTTTGTCTGTTTCCTTGAAAAACAGCAAACTGGTTTTAAACTGGAGGAGGTGCATTAATATTGTAAAGTGCTTTCAGAAAGCGATCAGAAAATGCAAAGTGGGGGTGCAGCGTATTGCTGCTTTTCTTCTTTCCATAGGCAGTGAAAAGAGGATGGAAGAAAAAAAAAGACAAGACCTTGTTGAACTGTAAACCGGGATTTCATCCTGCAGTTTTTAATCCTGCCCAACTGTTCCTTCTTCTCCTGTCACCACACCACCATCACCCATCACTGCCCTCCTTGGGGCTTTCGGTCAGCAAGGGGTCATAAACGGCTAAAACTGAGTTGGAGAAAGCTGTATTGTATCTACCCGGGCACTCCCAACATTTAATCTCAAAGTATATTTTCACAGAGCGGCTTTAGTGGAATTTATAGAAAAGTCCTGGTTTGTTTTGTTTTCCCTTATCCCCTTTTGGAATCGTAAATTTCTATCAGCTGTAGGAAAGTAAATGTTACAGAAGAGCTGGGACTGTAAGGAAGGAGATTGCCAGCTGCAAGATGCAGACAGCCTTATTATCCTGCAAAGGGGACCGAGGGGTGATTAATCATGGCATCAAACCAGTGTATGTAATGTCAAAGTACTTTCCACGGGGTTTACAAGACTTAAGCATGTCAAGTTATAAATTATGCTGGTATTAAGGGCCAGGGACCAGCTGTCCTAAATTTCTAAATAGTCAGCTAAGTCTTTAGATTTACAATTCTGCTCCATCTGGGTGAAGCACAGCCTGCCCACACCTTTTCTTTAATCATACCATCCATATAAAATTAAAACCTACAGTCTTACGGAAACACAGGCTGTTATTTGGAGCATCAGTATGTAAAAGCTTCAAGATGAGTATTGCTAGTAGAGATCGAGATTACAAGGCTAACAGTGGGAAATGCAGGTTCCCACCCTTGCTGTGATACAACCTGTGTGACAGCTTTGTCTCAGTGTGCTTCAAATCCCAGCCTGTGTAATGGGGATAATGGTGATGGGATCTTCTCAGAAATGTGAGAACAAACCGAAAAAAATGGATAGTGTTGAGGTGCTAATGGGTCATGTAAGTACATATGAGGCAGGGTGTTAGAACAGTAACAGATTTACACACGTTAATTTCTGAATTGCTTGGCTGCAAATTGCAATGTGAGAGGCTCCATGCAGAAAAACCCTTTAGGTACTTGGACTGTCTGCTCAAGGTACTACAGCTGAAGTTGAATCTGTCAGATTGGACTGTCATTTCGGTCGCACGGGCTGTCAACAAGGAACAGCTCCACTCACCTCAGCGGAGTAACACGGAAGAAAAATGAGGTGTGTCTGGCACTTTCATTTTTCCTTTGTTGTTGTAGAAGGTTTGATATCACCAGCATCATGATACATCTGGTCTATCAACATCTCAGATCAGTATCTGAGGGAGGTGGAGTTATTCCATAACCTGACACTGGTGTAAATAAGGGTGAGTTTGGCCCCCCCCACAACTAGATTATAATCACAGCTTTAGCAGCACCTCCCTTCGCTCTCTGGCCACGTAACTCCTCTAAGGTTGTTTCTTCATTTCAGTAATGCCTTTGCTGCGTGTTCTGACTACTAACAAGATGAATACATTGTAATAAGCTGTAAAGATGTTGGATGCTGTGTGTATGTCGAGTGACTCTAATACACGGATGCAGGACACATTCAGAGGAGACTGAAAAACAAACCCTTCAGCCATCTCAGTCTCTGAAAAGAGAGGGGGAAGAGGGCTAGGAGCTACTGAACTTACACAGGGCCTTCCAAGCCATGGATATAGCTTGTTTACAGTGAAACCGACAAAGCTTGTTAAAGTAACACCAAGTTTATGCTGATTACAGGATCTAGTTGACTTTTCAGATCTAACCCCGAGATGTAATCTAGAGTTACTTTTCAGGATGAAAAGGAGTGCCACAGCTTGATCCAGTGGCAGGGCACATCTGTTTGGAAGGGATGGTGTGCAGGCTGTCTGTGTGGCAAGGTTTCCCATTGTCTTCCTTACCACTATTTCAGAAGTGATCCAGATTTTTTTTAATGCATGTATTAGTACTGCCTAGGGTAGTAGTACCTATGTTTGATCAGTTAGGACTTAGCCAATTCACCTACAGTTTTGACATCTAGAGATGAACAACAAGATGAACTTCTCTATAGTAGTAGGGATGCAGTTTTTCAACCATGACTGGATACTGTACAATAATAACAGTATTTATTTGCCAATTAAAGGATACATTTCATACAGAGAAACTAGAGTGCTTTATTTTTGTAAATCACAGGTAAATAATAGTGAGAAAAGCTCAGTCTAGCCAGTGACCTACTGGGAGTCCTTGGTTAAATCATTTAACCTGCTTGTACATTCATTTTATCAACTGTAAATATTGATATTGTATACTATCCAGTGATAATATCTATTAGATATTCAATAACAGCCTCTCTGCTTTGAGACCTACCAGTAAAGTACACTCTGAAAGAGTCAGGCAGGAGTTCTGGGTGTTTATTTAAATGTGAAAATTTTGATAATGTGATCAAAGTAACAAAGAAAGTCAATGAAGGAACTGAAAGGAGAAGTATCTCCGAATTCCTGCTCTATGCCCTGTCTGTGTGGGAGAAACTGCAAAGCGAAAAAGAAAAAAAAAATCCACACCCCCCCCCCAAAAAAAACCAAAAAACCCAGCATTCAGCTCCATTGCCTAGATAAAACTTTAAGCCTTATACGGCCATAAAAAGTGTAGCAGAAAAAGAAGGAGAAAATAAAGACCTTGACCTTCATATGAGAAAATTAGAGTTCACATTTGGTTAATGTCACCAAATAAAGACATCTATGTTATTTCAGTCCTCCACCAAGAACACGCTGTTGAACACAATTAAGGATTTCTCTGCTTTACTGGGCAGCCACACCACTTCATGCTGTGATCTTGTCGGATCCCACAAGCTAAGCATGACTGGGCTGGGTCAATAGTTGGTGTGAAAATTCCCAGGGAAAGCCATGTCCCACAGGTGGTGTTGGCTGAGCAGTGGCCTTCATCCCTCCATCCCGCATGAATGTGTGGATGCAGTGCTAGGGGGCACTGCGCTGCAAGAGATGTTCACTTTTTTTGTCGATGAAGCTAGGTTTATTGCAATATATAAAGAACTCACTCTTTGGAAAAGGAAAGATGTTAAGCTGTATATCCTGGTTAAATTTCAGGATGGATAAAGACGTTATGCTTCCATACTTAACTGTAGTTTACATCAGGATTGTATTAACAGTATCGTTTTCCTTCCAGAAGTATTGCTTGTGGCTGGAAAAGACCATCCTGGAGCTAGCTGCAGAGACTGAGATAAAAGCATTTTCAGATATTCCTTCGAGAGGCACAGAGTGTTGCTGTAAATGAACTAAAGGCATATTCACTTCACTTCTGATCACATTTCATTGTGAGGGATGCCAGGTGCTGGCAGAAAGCTGCTTCTGAACTAACAAAAGCACCTGAATGTCAGTAGTGCAGAAGGGCTTCATCAAACTACAAGAACTGTTGGCCAAAAAAACAGGGAGAGAGAAGTGGGGAGGAGAAAGTCAGGAAAAAAGGAAGAAAGGGAGGAGTAAAGAGAGTAAAGAATACCCCCCACTACCATCACTGCCAGAAGAAAAAGAAACCAACATCTGTAGTGGCTGAAAACGTTGCAGCTTATCACCAGACCTCAGCTGGCTTAAACTGAGCACAGCATGAATGAAGTCAAGAGACTTCAGCCTGCAGCCCAAACAGCCTTGCCACCTCCATGAACAATATATTAATTTTAAAAGCTTGTAAACTATGGGCATTTTTTCCATTTTAACTTTTCCACAGTAACTGGACTTTGATTCGTGAGCATGGAGTCATGCCACTAATATTCTGAATTATCCAGCTGCCAAGTTGCTCAAAAGCCCCCTCTTATCCTAAAAACTCTTCTTGAAGTTGACGAACCTCTTATATTTTACACCAGCTCAGCATCACACCCTCTAGGAGATATCATTGTTTTTCTGCTTTTATGCAGCAGGTGGGAAATGAAGAGTCCTTTTCAGAGCCATCTGATGTCTTTTTTTACAGCACAGTCACACTATCTCATAGGTCAGTACAGAGTCGTCATGCATTACATTAGCAAAAGATTCTCGTTGTTCCTGACTATACAATTTTTTCAGAATGTTTTTTTTCCTGACACTGTCCTATGAGAATATTGTTTTGTTTAAAATGTTTGGGTTTACTGTGATTTATGAGCACAAAAGTTGAAAAATCCTCCTACCCTATTAATTCCTCCGTTGTATCAATGAAGTTCATATGCTACCTGAAATAAGAGGATTCTTCCTTCAAAAATGTCTTTGATTCTATAAATACATATAAAAAAAATTATTTGATCTCTGAGGTTGCAAAGAAATGATGTCACCTTCCTGTCTGCAAGCCAGACATAGGTAACACTCTATCCCATTCCCAAGTTTTTAATTAGATGTACACCATTAAACCTTCATCAGCTGTAACACTTCTATACTTCAAGAATCCTTTACAGATTGTGCTTTCAGAGAACACTCAGCCTGGGAGCAGACCATAGGCACAGTGTGTTGCCAGAAGTATTACATTATAAAGGATTGTGGAATATGAAATCACCCTTTCAGTAGTGCAGGGATCCTCTAGTCAGGCTGTGATGTGGCATCAGCTGCAGAAGGGCCACCAGGAAATATCTTTTAACAGCCTTATCAAGCTGAAAATATTTCCTGCACATGACTGTGCTCTTTGGCTCCAAGCCAGCAAAACACCAAGGCACATGTTCCACTTTAAGCACACAAGATGCCCTACTGAAGTCAACAGGACCGTTTACATGCGTGAAGTTAAATATAAGCTTAAGTGCATTTCTGGATCAGGGCCAAAGAGCTTAGTACCATGCAGGGTTCAAGCCAGGAGGCTGTGATTAGATGGTCTGACAGAGTCAAGGGGGGAGGACACAATGTAATTTGCTTGGCATTACCTGCCTGTGCCTCATTCCAAGCAATTAATTTTCTCCAATTTTTATTTATTGTAAGTTTTTCCATTTCTCTTTCTTTGCTTTCATGCTGCTGTAGCCATTTCCAAACTGAAGTTTTGTTTTTCTTTTTTAAATTCTTCTTAGCTGCATCGATAGCTTTAATTGACTGAACAAAGAGATTTCAAATAGATGAAGTACTTCAAATGGTAATAAGAGCTGGTGTTCCCAGAGCTTTGTAGGCTTGAACTAAGCAGAGAAGAGAGTTAGAGTGATTGAAAATCACTTTTCTGTTGTTCCTTTGTATGAACTGGTTTCTGGCTTATGCAATGCACACTAATTAAAATGACTGGAATGCCTCACATTTTTAAGAGAGCTTTAAGGCAGCTCTGTGGCATTGTGGCCAGCAGAGTTCACAAGCAGATTCGTGGCTGCAATTCAGGTTCAACGTTTCTATCAGCATAACTTGAAGAAGCCAATATCTCTATAAAGGCCTTGGAGGGGAGTTTGAGGAAGAAAGAGTAGACGGAGAAAAGCAGTAACTTCTGCTCCTTGCATCAGTTTCTTAAGCAGCTATGGGGCAAGTCTCCCTTTCAGAGAGATGAGAGCCTGAAGGTTGGTGTAGTCATCAAAAACCTCACGGCTTTCTTTCACTGTAGCCCTAATGTCCTGCACAAATTCAAGCGTGGGACAGCATTTACATGTTCTTTATCTCTCACTGTAATATCAGTTACTCATAGTGCCCCATCCTAGGTACTGTACAGCAAACATCTCTTTCTGTGAGAGAGGGTTACATTTGAGGACTGACCACTGCAGCTGCTGGGCGTATTTGCAGGGGTCCAAATAGCTCCCTCATATTTAGAAGACTGCTCATACTGAGTTGCTCTCCATGTGATGAGTTTTACTCTACCTGGCAGTGATGAGGGAGTATCTTGCTGCTTTTCAATCCTCCTAGCATTGTCCAGAATTTCATTTTCCTATTTCACTATGTTCCATTTTTTTTCATTTTCAAGGTGCCTGGCTACTGCATTGCTGGTCTTCTCTCAAAAGGAGGCCTGGCTTCTCACAGTGATGAATGGCCACAGAGGAGCAGGAGAGCCTAATACAGACTCTTTCAGAGCTGACTGGCCTAAGGGTATGACCCTTTGGCATGTTGAGCAACCAGATCCTTCTGTCACCTCTCTGCCTCTCACCAGCCTTCTGAGGATGTGGACCACTCTCTCATCTCACAGCATAATATTTTTCCTCTTCTCCTACACGTCACAGGGCACAGTCAGGATACTGCGATCTTCACAACCCTGTGTGAGTGTAGGGAGATAGGGAAAGATCCCAGGCAAGAGACAATAATCCTGGATCTCTTAGACCGTTCAGGTTGGCAGAGCTACAGCCCCTCCATATGCAGTAGGCCAGCCAGTCCCTAGGATGTGCCACTGGGATTAAAGCATGTTGGATCCTCTGAAATCACTTGTGGAAAGCAGAAAGAGCAGCAGCAGGGACCTGGCACCCCTCCTTTTGTTACATTAATGAGCTTAGAGACAGTGGCTAACAGGTCTGAAGGAGAGAACAGGTGCAGCTGCAGCTAAATGTACCATCACTTCCCTCTCTCTGCACAACCTGCAAAACTGTGCTGCAAGAATAAGCTAGTCACTTCATCCCCGTGGTACACTTGTTACTAGTTTCTCACCTGAAACTCCAAATAAAGGTATTAGTTACAAGAACAGTCTCTATTGATAAGGATAGTGTCCCAGCAGGGAACAAACTCAGTGATTCCTGTCATGCATGTCCGCACATGGATGTCAAAAGTGAGAAACAGCACTGCTGTGTAGAGATGCCAATGGAGATTGTTGCCTTGGCACAGGATTTTTTTTAAAATCCAAATTGGCTTTTTCAGTGCTTTTGTTCCTGTGTTCCCAAATCAGTGCTGTATTCTAAACAGCAGCTGACTCCTCACTTATGGCAGAGCCTTCCCACACAGACTCACAGTCCCAGCCCGTAGAAGCTGGAAGATTTCTGATGTGAGATCTCAAGGATGAATCTCTTTCTTTTCTGGAGCAAAAGGCACCGCTTCTGTTTCCTCACCCTTTTGGAATTTTTCTCCATAAATCTTGGCATACAGTTTGAGACAAAAGATGAGGAGATGATAGATGTGCAGCCTAGAGTGAGGACCCTCTCATTTGTTTAGTGTCTTGTTGTTCCTGAGTGAAGAGCAATACATTCCTCAAAGGACCTTTTCAGGTCGGGAGTGTGAGTTCCACACCTAAAGCATTTATGTCAAGAGTGAAAAGATCAGTGTTTGATTTAGCACAGATGTGTGAAGATAGTATTCTTGCTGCACTACAGATAGAAATAACAATCTACAGCCTTTCTTCCCCTTTCTTTTAACATAACAGCCCTGATTTCCTTTAATCTGGTGGCCTGTATATCTTAGTTGTGCCTTTCTGTTTGCTCCTGAGGGGTGCTTCAGTGGGGGATGCAGAAATATGGAAAGATACTCTGTTTCACAATCACAATGTAATTACAGAATGTAATGTTCATTTAGCAAAGAAGCCCTGTATTCCATTTCCTTATGAGCTGTAACAGGTATTGTGCAGCAAGAGTTAATCTGTAACCAGATACAGCATGGCTGGAGGTGAAGCTAAGAAAGAGCAGTGAAAACTCCCTCTGTTTTTCCTTTGCAATGAATAGAAGTATCTTTACCAGGGACTGTAGGGCTAGGATTACGATCATATGTTTTATTAGCAGAAGTTTTTAAAAATCAGTGTCCTATACTGACAGAGTTCAACTCCTTCGTATTTTAACTTGCATTGTAGCAAAAGCAACATGGTAGTTCACAAGGGAGAGTTCTCCTCTGAAGGGCAAGCACACAGTGTGAGTAAATGTACTTGCACAACTGGTACTACCCAAAGAGGAAGACTTCAAATGCATAGCCAAGGCAGCAATGAGAACTACCCAGAGCTGTCAGGAACCAGGAAGGTGTTGAATGTATGTAAAAATTACATACCAGGAGTTTAGCTATGAAGACATCAAAGCTTGAATATGTGCCTTGAGCAAGAAAACACCTCTCTGTTCTTAGTAACAGTGCCACCAAATCTTGCCTAGAGCGTTGTCAAGGGATTTGGCATTAGTGCTCTGCTGTGGGAGCCTCAACTGCTCCAGTGCAGAGCTTCATCACGGGTCCTAAGAGGTTGGAGAGGTTGTGAACACTTTTAGTTGTAGCAGGTGGCCAACATGAGCTTACTACAGCACATTCTTCTTCTCTCCTCTTTTCTCCTCTCCACTCGTGACTGTTGCACCTATGGCTGACAGTTGGCTGGGAGGCTGCTCCACAGCATAACTCTCATTCTTGCCATCTCCCAGAATCTGCACCAGTGACTTTAGCAATGCTTAAAGCTCACTGTAAGAAGGGATTGAGTTCTTACTACATCATCCAGGAAGGAAGAAGAGCTCTCCCTAGACACCTAGATGAGGTCAGGAAGGAAAGTGCTCTCAGTGCAAAGGTTCTGCAATGCATGGGAGGGATCTACAGTTTTATTCATGGGACAATTCATGGAAAACAACCAACAAAGAGTCTGAGCAACGGCAGTTTCTACCAACAAAGAAGTGACTCTCCAGCAGACTTTCCCCAGCACCCGACAATACGAAAACTAGATAGACAAGTTGGGGTTGTTTTTTTTTCATTAAGCTGTATCTTCATGTCTGTAGATCACAACCAAGCATTTCTTAACCAAAATCTTATTTCCTCTTGTCTCAGTTCAAGTTCAGCAGAAACAGCATCACTACTACTCTTTCTCTGTCACAGACACACACACACAGAGTGAGTCTAAAGGGGAAGGAGGGAGGGCGGGATAGAGGTATATTCAATGCAGGCAATTCCTTAGTGCAGCTAAAAGAGAAGGCACTAACCTAGTCTCCCTCATCTCAGAGTATAGCTTTAGGAATACCTTCTGAAGGCACTGAACTTCTCTCTCGCACTGTTCAGGTTAAATGATCTGTTACTGGAGAAAACCTCCTTCCACTGAAACTTACATAGTCACTTTTGTTTCAAGGAATTTTTTGTGCCAAAGTAGCAGGATCATCAAAAAGAGCACAACCTGCCCCATGGAAGGAGGAGCAGGCTAGGAAGGGAATATTTTACTTCATATGAAATTGTTCTCCCCATCCGGAATAAATCTTCACCTCTGAACATCATATATAATGACAACTCAGTTTAGATGGGCTAGTGTAGCATATGCTGTGGATGGCTGTACGTAAATAACACTGCAGAGAGCTGGCTAGAGGAAGCAAAAACTTATTCCCGGTGAATGTGATAGCATTTTCTCCTCCTTGCCAGGACAGAACCTAGCTTCTTAGCTTAGGCAATGCTTCCAAGTCTCCTAAGGTGTTTCCACAAGTATCAATGTGATTACTTTAAACAACCTCCTCCTCCCTCCCTCTCTCAAAACTATAACCTGAAGAACAGGCAGATATAGCCATTCAGTTTTATTTTGAGGGGAGGCTTTTGAGAATAGGAAGGAGAAGAGAGGAGAAGCTGGTTCTGCAAAAAAAAAAAAAAAAAAAACAAACCACCCTTATTTCCATGAGGCATTTCTGGAAAGGAGGACAAAAGACAGCTTTTAAAGCTATGCCTATGGCTGCATGTAAGGGATAGTTCTCAAAGGATTCCCTTAATCAGATTCTGCCAAAGATAGGTTGTCTCTCTGTAATTCACTCCATGTCTTATTCTAAGGCCATATGCTCTGGTCATGTGAAGATTTACCGTGTCAAATTTACTGGCCTTGGAGAATCTAAAAGAATTATGCAAGAAATCATGTTCCATGATAACTGAGGCCTCACACAGCCATGCATTCTAAAAACTGCTTCTAACTCGATAGATGGTCCCTTTAGGGCTTTGTAAGCCCTTCTGGAAAAGATGGAAGGGGAGAAAAAGGGGGAGCTGCTGATCGTTGCCATATGTGAGAAGCATCTCTGCTTGCATGTGGGTGTGACGTCCATGTTATCAGAAAGGCTGTGCTCTCCATAGCCCCCCTGTTTCCTGTTTCCAGTCAGCAACTTGTTGCTGGAGCAGGCATCCCATATCAATTTGTACCGCAGTTACAAAAGAGGAAAATGATGGCCAGCGGAGGGGGAAGGGGTGGGGGAAATCCTCTTTAATAGCCATGTAGAGGATGTCTGAGCAGGGATATGAGCCAGGAGTCCTCAGAGGCAGTAGAATAAGTGGGAGTTTAGCAAACAATCATTTTCTTTCTTTGACTAGTGTTCCTCAGAGACCTCAGCACTCCAGTTCTCAGAGCTAATTTTAGCAGTTTGTGGTTGGCCTGTTCCTAATGTCCCTGTCCTATCTCTCACACACACTGAACCTTGGGATACTCTCTGTGGGCTGACAGATGACATGAAAACCTCTAATCTGCAGGTCAAGTATCAAAAATGAAGTGGGATGAGGAAACTGGGAGCTCAATTTGCTTTTTTTCCAAATAAGGGAGCTATATTCATATTAGAGTTCTTAGCATACCAAGTTTGTGGCTTGTTGGGTTTTTTTATGCATATGAAGGGAATGACTTATTCTTGAAAATTTTATGGTAACCACCAAAGATGTTATCATCCCACAGACACTGCCTTTCCTATGCAGACTATGACTGACATGCTTTCATTATTTATTGGCACTGATCTTCTGTAGGAAAACCAAAACCACGTTGTCCCAAACACTGTAGTGATACATAACAGGCAGAGTGACTCCTTGCCAAAGGGCATAGAGTACATGTTAGAAAGGGTTCAAAATGAATGCAGTGGCAATAAAGTTGTGATGCCAGGATTGAAGGAGCTTGCAGCATGTGGCATTTCTCACAGCATTCTGCTTCAGAAACTGTCAGCCTCTGGCCTGGACAGGCGCACACTCTCCTGGGTTGAAAACTGGTTGGATGGCCGGGCCCAAAGAGTGGTGGTCAATGGAGTTAACTCCAGCTGGAGGCCAGTTACAAGTGGAGTTCCTCAGGGCTCAGTACTGGGTCCAGCTCTGTTCAATGCCTTTATCAATGACCTGGATGAAGGCATTGAGTGCACCCTCAGCAAGTTTGCAGATGACACTAAGCTGGGTGGAAGCATGGAGGGTAGGGAGGCTCTGCAAAGGGATCTGAACAGGCTGGACTGCTGGGCTGAGACCAATGGCATGAGGTTTAACCAGGCCAAATGCTGGGTCCTACACGTGGGACACAACAACCCTATGCAGAACTCCAGACTAGGAGAAGTCTGGCTAGAAAGCTGCATAGAGGAGAAGGACCTGGGGGTGTTGATTGGCAGCCAACTGAGCATGAGCCAGCAGTGTGCCCAGGTGGCCAAGAAGGCCAATGGCATCTTGGCTTGTGTCAGAAACGGTGTGACCAGCAGGTCCAGGGAGGTTATTCTCCCTCTGTACTCAGCACTGGTGAGACTGCACCTCAAGTACTGTGTTCAGTTCTGGGCCCCTCACCACAAGAAGGATGTTGAGGCTCTGGAGTGTGTCCAGAGAAGAGCAATGAAGCTGGTGAGGGGGCTGGAGAACAAGTCTCACGAGGAGTGGCTGAGAGAGCTGGGGATGTTTAGCCTGGAGAAGAGGAGGCTGAGGGGAGACCTTATTGCTCTCTACAACTACCTGAAAGGAGGTTGTGGGGAGGAGGGAGCTGGCCTCTTCTCCCAAGTGACAGGGGACAGGACAAGGGGGAATGGCCTCAAGCTCCACCAGGGGAGGTTCAGGCTTGACATCGGGAAAAAAATTTTCACGGAAAGGGTCACTGGGCACTGGAATATGCTGCCCAGGGAGGTGGTTGAGTCACCTTCCCTGGAGGTGTTCAAGGGACGGGTGGACAAGGCGCTGAGGGGCATGGTTTAGGGAGTGTTAGGAATGGTTGGACTCGATGACCCAGTGGGTCCCTTCCAACCTAGTGATTCTATGATTCTATAATTCTATTATTTCTACTGCAGATGCCATGTTCATGGAAGTCTGAGTCTTACCCAGTTTACACTCCTGTGATGAATTAATGTCAATGATTTATCTTCCACAAGATACTAATTTGCAATACAGTCTGTGATGAATCTGATGTCCAGAGGCACAGGTACAGGGTACAAAAGGAAGGTACAAGGTTTAGGATGATTCCTCCTATTCCAATCAGACTTTCCCAGAAACATGAGCAACAAGTGGCACTTTTCCTTCCCCTAAATTTTTGTGGATTCCTTCTCCTGATCTCCCCTCCTCTCCACATACAAATCTCTAGAGGATACTCTGCAGGCCTGAAGTATATCCTCAGAATGATGTATGTGTGGAACTGGGGACAGTAAAAGGGTGTACGGATCCTTAAGGGATCTGGAAGAAGTGCTGGCTCTGCTCTCTAAGAGGCCAGGGCCTGAGAATCAGATCAGGAACCTCATTTTCATTTGATAGATTTAAGAAGGCTTTGAGTCAGGTAAGAAATTCTAGGAAGCTGTTCAAGAGGAGAAAAAGCTAGTTATTATGTCCCTCAAGGACAGGAGAGCAGTATTTCTTGAGCTGGCAGAGGCCAGATTTGTGTTATTAATTGGGCAGACAGCCCTGGTTTTGTGTTGGACTGGAAATAACAGACTGACTAGGATATCTTGGACAAGACTGCCTGTAGCACTCTGCTCTGGCTGGCAGGAAGCAGCCAGTCTGCACACAATACAGACCTAATGAGCTGCCCATGGCTCTTCTTCATGCCCTGCAGGTATGACACTTCAGGTGAGGCTATGCTGCATAAGGAGCTATTTTGCACTCTGTATAGACCCAACCAGGACACTGTAGTCAGTATCACTCTTAACAGAGGCACAGACAGGCTGCTTGCAGTAAGGAGAAGCCCAGCAGTGAGCAGAGACGTGTCGCGGCACAGGGGTCACCTCATGTTGTCTATGGCTTCCCAACAGATTCTTGAGAGCTCTGCTCATTGCTGGAGATCCCCTTCGTTTTTAAGAGATGTGTTGGCAGCTTGTTTTGCTTTTGGACAGAGATAAGTCCCGTCCAAATTGAAGGTACGGATGGGAGGAACCTTGTGCACACACACAATCTACAGGTTTTCCTAAAAGTCACTGGGCAGATTGACACAGTCACATGAGTCCTTAAAGCTCTATCCACTTTGGAGGAGTAGCGGGTGTGGCGTCATGGATGTGGCCAGATATATGTATTGCCTTTTACAGAGAAGCTCACTGTCCTCCAAAACCCAACTGTCAACAAAGTCCTTCCTGTGGGGACTTCCAGCTCTTCCCGAGCCAGCTGTAAATTCCTTTGAGGCTGAGACTAAGAAAACCGGAATCTTGGGAGGGCCTTGGTACGGGACCAAAACCATTTCCACTGAACATTCAAAAAACTTGGTTTCTCTGACCCAGGAATGTAAGCTCTGTAACAATGGCAAAGCCAAAGCCCTAGACCACTGGCATTGGCTAATATTAGCTTATTACTTCTTTATGCTCCATCTGTCTCATCTAATATGAAAATAATTGTCCCTCTGGGAGACAGACTGTGTTTTCATTCTATTGTGTAACACCTGGCAAAAATGGGGGTGCTGTCACTTTTGTGGGGTCCTACCTTCATATAAACAAATGAAAAAAAATAGTGGAATCCTAGTTTATCTGTTTACTGGTTTCTTTTTGAGTGTTTTATTTTGGAGTGAATTATCATAAAGTTCCCAAGTTAGCACAACAGCGCTAATGGCTGCTGCAGCCAGGAAATGACTGGGGAGAGGGGAAAACCAGCAGAAAGGTAGCTACATACACAGAGAGCTCCTCAGCTGGTCCCAGTAAAGCTGGAAGAAAACTACGTTTGCTCTAAAGCAAGTGAAGATACAGTCCTTGAAACCCAGGACAGCTGGCCACCCTGACCACGGGACCTACCAGCTGTCTCCCCACTTGCCAGACCTCATGTTTTTGCATTCTGTCCCTCAACATCTGTTTGTCCTTTTTATGGGAGTGGTGCCTACAAGTTGTCACCCTCTGCAGGAACCAGCTGAAAAGTTTGGCTCCCCTACTGTGACAAGTTCCCTGCACGTTTTTTTGTGCTTCCTTGCATGATACAATTTCTTTTCTGAACATTTGCAAACTTCCCCTTTTAAATGCAGAGGTTCTAGAGACACTATCACCTTTTGGAGTGAATGCATTCCCTAAAAGCCTTCCCTGTGATGTTGTGACCCCAATTGTCAACATTCTTCCCCCAAAGGGTGGTGAATGCAATCAGGCCTTGCTCCCTTGGCTGTGGTGCCTCCAAAGGAGTAAAGTCTTCAGCATGCAGACAGCCAGAATAGCCACCACTAAGCTGGGAAAAGCATGTCAAGATTGGGAAGGAAGGGTGGCTGCTTTGCATTGTGTTCCTGGGATGCTTAGATGGCAGACAGTCCCGTAGGGACTACTAGATGCTGCTGTATGTTTAGGGCAGCTTCTGGGCTACTTGCACTCACGTTGATAGGGGTAAGGTAAAACCACACAGCTGCAGCCAGATCCTAGGGGCTGTCTTCCTTCCCAGCACCTGTCAGAAAAGTCTGCGCAGAGCACAGGACTTAGCCCCACATCACACTGTTTAGACACACCAACTTCTCTGCCTGTTCCTACCTGGCAAGGTAGGAGGCTGGGTGTTTCAGTCAAACTTTCCCTGCAGTGTGAGGAAAAAGGCAGATAAAGCACAGCCAAGTGGCGTGCTATGCTCACGCTCTTCCTTGCATCCTAAACTAGACTCACAGACTGACATGAATGGTCTTACTCATTTGTGCTTACAGGAAATACACACAAGCATAGAAGGGGAGAAGGCTGTCAGGGCTGTTCCTAGCTCTAAAGCAGCCCTTTGACAGAACCAGACTTATTTTTTTCCCCAGATGAGAGGCTGGTCAACACCACCCCTAAACTCACCTCCACCCCCAAACAGCTGTTTTGCCAAAGGGTGGAGAAGCAGGCCTCCTGATTGAGGGTGGAGCAGTTTGAAGGGCAGGAAAGCAGTGACTTCACTTTTTATTAAGTAATAAGAGAGCAGGGTGTGCGTCACTCTGAAAAACAAGACTTTGGGTGGGGGCAAAGGCTCTCTGCAGCATCTTATGCATGGAACCTTCCCCTTTGTGGGAAATAAGCAAAACACACCATTCTGAAGAGGGAATTCAAATAGTCAAAGATAAACTGGTTTAGAAACCTTGGTATATCTTGGGTTGTTCAGCCTGGAGAATGGAGGGCTCTGAGGAGATTTAAACTGGAGATTAGGAAGAAATTCTTTATGATGAGGGTTGGTGAGGCACTGGAAAAGGTTGCCCAGGGAAGCTGTGGATGCTCCATCCCTGGATGTTGAACACCAGGCCAGGTTGGATGGGGCCTTGGGCAGCCTGATCTAGTGGGAGATGACCCTGCCCATGGCAGGGGGTTGGAACTAGATAGTCTTTAAGGTCATTTCCAACCCAAACCATTCTATGTTTCTATGATCTTATTTAAGGAGATCCAAGCGGATTCCGAAAGTGAGAGGGCATGTAATGATGAAGGTGGTTTTGGCCAGACTTTAGGAAACATTTTCCTCCAGCAGGGATAGAGCAGCACAGGAATAGATTCAAGTCCATGTGAACAAAATGAGGGTGAAAGAGTGGGCTGGACATAGCGCTGCATCTAGCCCTAGGCCAGGGAGAGGCAGGGCAGGGCAGCATCAGGGAAAGGAACACTGTCTGCTTATCCTGGAACCTGGTCAGCCTTGGTTGGAGCACCAGTACTACTGCCACTCAAAATGCCATGCAGCTTTCTCTTACTTGTGTCATTGCCCCAGTCTCTCTAAGGATTCTGAAACTCCTGTAGTCTATCTGGCTTGTCCCTTCCCTGGTGCCAACACATCGTTTACTATGCAAAAAGGGCAGCTCTGGCAATTTTTATACCAAGGGGTACTCTTGCCCTGGCAAGGGAATTCTTTGTAAACAGAACAGAGCTTCTCAAGCAGCACACAGCAGTCAGCTTCCATGGGAGCAGACAGCATTAGGGTCCATGTACAAATACCATGTGGGATGATGGCAGAATAGACAAAGGAGCCTTTCACAGGGAGTTAGCTAGAAGAGTACTGCTGTTCTTAGACTGGCAACAGCCTCTTCTCAGTCCTGTGCTAGTGAACGAGTATTGTAAGATCTGGAACTATCTCCCCAAATAATCCTTTCCCTGCAACTGACTCCTGCAGGGCTGTATGGGCAGCCTCAGGCCAGTCTATAGCTGCATTCTCCTCTCCCCAATTCAGCTGGTTGCTTCCCATCCTGACTATTACTGGAAGAGCTTCTCAGGCTCAAGAGCAGTCTGATATGTCAGAGATCATTCCAGGCTGTTCTCACCATCATAAGAGTTAAAAGCAGTCTTAGACTCCAAGGGCTGCAAATGTAACAAACATTTTCATACTTTTGATACTGCTCTAAAAGTGCAGTATCCAGGCTGGCCATCAGAACAGAAGCTGTTTCACAGATGACCACAGACTGGCTGTAAGAAGCCTTTCTGGTGGCTCTGGCAATGTTTGTGGCACAATCACAGGGTACCTCTGGTGCTGCTTACAGTGGAGACATAACCAAAGCCACTTCTTTCCTCTCCTAGTCCTCCAGGTGAAACTCAAAGCACCTTGACACCATGCTACAGAGACATAACAGTGTAGGGGCACACCTACCTACCATTCCTCTAGCATAGGTACTGATGTGTAGTGCATTGGTGCTGGCATGTGCTTCACTTGTTGGATATTTACCCAGTATCTTGCTTGGGCATGTTTGGCCTGTCTTGACGTCCAGGCTACTGCATTTGGACTCGTGCTACCACTCAAACAGGTTATTTTATATCTGGTTCCTACATTCCTTTGCATACTGCAACCACACATGGTAAGCAGGTCTCAGATGCAGTCAAGAATTCAGGCTCTGCGTAGCAGAAGTGTAAAAAACTGCTAGGCTGTCAGGCGTTCAGGACCTTTATCTATCTTTTTCCTATATATAAACTAAAACACCAGTTTGATTGTACCAATCTCTCAATAGTTCCTCCTGCAGTCTTTCCCTAGAGACTGATGAAGGTCACAAACAACTCAGACGCAAGCAATAAGCAGCTTTCCTTACTTCTGCTTCAAGTATATGGGAGGGGGTAAAGATAAAAAATGAAGGAAGCAATAAATGTGGCTTTTCTGCCAGACTGATTGACAACTGCAAGGGAAGAGTTCAGTTTGTAGGGGTCACTAATAAACAGAATTTTCCGGTCCCATCTCCCAACCTGAGAAAATTAAATTAACTGAGTGTTCAGAGAGCTCTACTTCCTCGCTCACAAATCATAAATGGCTTAGCAGAACAGCATTGTTTTCGAGATAAAGAAGAAAAGGACAAAGGAAGATAAACAAAATAACAGGCGTCCACCAACTCCCCCAGCAATACTTGCCAAAGTCTTCTCTCACTGCTTGCTGACGCAGCTGCTACAGCACATCATTGCTTCTCCCAGCTCTAGAAACACTCCTCTTACAGTTGGTGATTTTGGGGTACCACCACTTTCCTGCTGGGTAGCAAGGGTTTCTTCAGAATTGAAACTTAGCCAAAGTGGGATCCCTGACTAGACTGTCTGTCTTGCTGCTTCTTGTAGCACTAACTGTATTAGTGACTCTCCTTAGCGACTCCAGCTAAGCATCCCCCATCGCCTGCCGTTCCTGCTAGTCACTCCTAATCCTCACCGAGTCCTGACTTTTTGTTGCTCAAAGACAATTTCCTAAACTTCCCTGGCCCTCTAGTTTGTTGTATTTTTACCTCCCAAGACTGTAAATGATCATATGAAGCTAAGGATGCTCACCTACTATGGGCACAGCTAGTCCCAGCTTTTCACACTAATCGAAATTCATATCATTGTCACTTTTATGATGAGATTATTGGCTTTTTATTACACAAATCCTCCCACATGCAGTAGCATTTAAAATTCAGAATGTAAAGGTATTAGACTGGCCTCTAGGCTTTTTCAGCTCCATTTCTCTCCAACTGAGGCCAGCAGAGCAGTCCCGCTCTTCTGGATCTCCATCCATTCGGGCCTCCTTGCTGGCAGGCCAACAAAACATAGAGAAAAAGACAGTGTCTAAGTTAGTGCTTTATGTCCTGCTGTCAGCCCAAGCATCTCACCAGGGTTCACGAAAAAATAATAGCTGTCCTATATAATCCTCAAGACAATCCTCTGTTTATAACAATTTAAGACCCTACCGTTATATCTGTGCCTCAGACAAATTAACTCAGAAAAACTAAGAGATGCTAATGAATTTGTGACCGGTTCCAACGCTTTTCCACCTCTTCCCTGTTTTCTTAGGAGTAGGCAATATTCCTTTCTTAAACCAGGGCATTAGTAACATTAATGACTGGATGTATCATCCCTGCATGCTGAGTGTGACTCACAAAGTCAATATGGCCCTAGAAGCTTAGGGGAACAATGTGGTGTGTTCACAGTTACTCTTTTTGGCTATGCCCAGAACAAGGGCAATGATGTCATGGCCATAGGCTTAATATGTAATAACATACACAATACCACAAGCTCTCTGTGATCTATTACTTCCACATTAATGTAACTTAGGGCATATATGCGCAATTATTTGCCAGAGAAAAGAATAAGTCATTTGGAACAGTTTATATTATTTCAGGCTTTTAACAGCAGTATTTCTTAGTCCCACCCTACAGGCTAGTTCTGGAGAGGTAGTACCTAGCTCGATGTTGAGCTATATAATTTAGTTAAGAACTCAGCTACAAAGACAAAAGCCTGGAATGTAGAAATGGGCAGACAAGAATCCCAGTAAGAAATAGCTTACATTTTTCTGACAACTAACCATTGTTGCAAGTACTTACATAAAAAAAAAAAAAAAGAAAAAAAGAAAAAAAGAAAAAAGAGTAAGAAAAAGCTCTGAGGCAAAAAAACCGAAATTATTCCCTGCCATTTTCAAGAAAATTACTTTGAAGCCTTTTGTGCACTTGTATTTGAACAAGACTTTTCTCCATTAGTCTCTGAGTGGAGGGGGAGGTTGCTCCTTCCTTTCAAAAACTTTATGTGTGTTTAGTGGTCCCTCAAAGGAGCCAGTGCAGCAGGGAGCGTAGAAGGTAAGCATACAGCGACATTGTAATCGGAGGCCAGTCTGTGGGTCACGCAGACAAGCGCATTCTAGCTTTAAACTATCTCATGTGTATGCTGATAGCCATAGACTATGGATATGATAGATAGCCATGGAGTTCACGGTAAAGCTATTAGGAAGCATATTCCCCCAGGGAACTGGGCAGGTTTTGCAGCCCACGCTAAGCTCTGAGCTGCTACAGCTATGCTGTTGGTAGCACCCAGCTCAGGTAGCCTGAACTTAGCGTGGATAGGACTACGTAAGCTACTGTCTGCTTTCTGCGTGGATAGCTGTACCAAGGGTGACAGTTCCCTGCTTTATAAAACTCTTCCTTAATGTACTGCCAGGTGGCTTATGGATACCTCAGGTGACAAGGCCTGCCTATGTCCCGTGTTTTGAGCCCTTTCCATCATTTGCTGGGTTAAGCCAGGATTCCTCTGCCCAGCAAAACAGGGGAAGCCCTGAGAATTCATAACACGAAATCTTATCTCAAGGGAAAAAAACAGAGGCTTGTGTGTAGAGGCTTGTTGAACTACGCATTCCTGTAATAGTTTCCCAACATTGAGTACCAATGGGACAGTCACACACTTTGCTGCATGTTCCCAACAGGCTGGAACCTTTATCTGCTGGGCAGGCTCAGGCTGGAGCGCTGCCAGTCTCCCTGGAGACCAGCTGTGGCCCCATAGTTCCTGTGCTTCTGTACTGGGCAGTAGATTGGCGGAAGCTGGTGCAGAGCTGCCTGTCCGATTAAATTTGTTATTTTGCAAAAGGATTTAGCTTTGTTTGCTGGTTATTACTAAAGCAAAATCCTAAGCCGCTGCTTTAACCTGTGTTAAACCTTTCACGGGGTGAAAGAATCTGCTTCCTTTTCTTCTAAGTTGTAAACAAGGAGCAAAAAACTAAGAGAAGGCACAGAAAACAAAAATACTTTAAATTATTTTTATTATTATTATTGCATTCTTTTTATTTTTAACCAAAAAAAAACATTTTTAAGTTCCCTGTGCTAAAAGGCTGCCACATCAGAATAGTTACTGAACTTTGCTTCTGAAAACGCTCTGACAGCGGTTCATCAGCCACTATCTCAAACGTATTTCAGCTCCCACACATACCTGCTGTCTCTTCAGGTATCTGCTAGCAAGCCCATCCAGAAGGGTCTGTAGAACATAAAGTTGATGAGATATGTTCACATATTTCATCTTCTTTTCCTGTACAAACCAGTCAAAGAAGGCCAAATAAAATAAACCACTTATTCCAAAACAAGCTTTCTACATACAAGATTTGCTTTAGTTTAATTGAGTTTGTAGTTGACTATTAGTTAAAACAACAAAGTGTTATCTGTTGAGAAAGTTTTACAGCAGCAGTGACTGGTAGGCTATGAAAGAAAATGACTGTAAATGTATTGTTTGAGCACAATAACTGCACTAAAGTACTATTATGGTTGCAAAGCCGGGAAATGCCTATAGGAAGTGCCCTTACAAGGACTGCCAGTGGAGTTTTAATTTCCTTTCTCTAAGCCCTGCAAGGTAGATAATTTCTTTCACAGGATTCCTACTGCAGAATTAATATTTCATATTAATATTTCATATTAATATTTCATATTTCATATTAATATTTCATGTTCAGCTTTATCCTTCTGCTCAGTGGATGGACCTAGATCTCTAATACATAGGATTTAACCATGTTCTGAGAGCAGAATAACTAAAACCTTTTTGAGTTCTTGGTGTTCATCTTGGATATCATATCTAACTGCTTCAGAAATACCAACAAATTTGTTTTCACAGCGCTACAGGGGCTATTATGTATTTTGTAGAGGAGAGGCTGCCTGCTGGAAGGGCAGAGTCAAAAGATTTTCTGTACCTGATATAGAAAGGCAGTTTCTAGCATGCTGCCGCACTTTATATTCAAAGCACAAAGACCAAATGCAATTGCAAGTGTTCAGTCCCTTTTGCAAATTGGCTGTGGTTCAGCCATTCAGGGGCTCTGGCTGCAACGCCAGCTTCAATAGCTTGCGCTCCTGTCACCAGAGCCCATGCCTTCCCACCCTTGCCCTACAGCAGATCAACAACACACACCCCCAGAGCTGTTTGTGAGCCTGTTCTGCAAATAGGATCAGGGAATCAATTCACATTAAAAATATCCCTTCTGGGCCTCAGAGAACAGTCTAAAACTGGAGGATATATGTCAGGCATCCAGAAAGCAAGGGTTAGCCGTGTCATGCTCACCAATGGGACATCTGGCATGAAGTAACTTGCCCAGCATCACACTGGACCTGTGTGGCAGTGTCAGGGACACTAGCCATCTCCAGAGGGCAGAAATCCATTGCTTCAGTCTCATGATGACTCTTGCTGCTTCTGCAGCCCCCTTCTTTTCTGGTGACTCCACCATCTACTTCCCACAACATATGATGCAGGGGGTGCTGTAGAAAACTTTTGCAAGGCTTTCACAGCCATGAGTACACCTCAAAGCACTTCCCTCCTGCTCATGAAACATGGGAGTGTCCAGAGAAACAATAGCTTGTGTGCTTCGAGATGAAGACAGCATCATAACCTGTCTGCGCTAATGTTGCCCTGATAACTTTTAGCCCAGATTTCTGAACTTTTTAAGCACTTGATTTCATAACCATTACAAAGTTTTGATGCAGGCTCTTTATGTGTGATATGTGTCCTCATTGAAAGCAATCTAGTATGCAAGAAGAATGAGTAAGGGAGGAGATAGCTATCTGGGCAATGCCAAAGATTGGAACAAGTACTTTCTCCTTGCTCTTTGTGCTAGATTACTTAGAGATAAAGGAATTTGGAATGATTGCCAGCAAAGGCTTCTCACTCTCAGAAGCTGACTGTTGTTGTAAACTGTGAAGTTGAACGAGCTGTTGGATACTCACAGAGAAGCTTCCTCATGTTAAAGGGGTTTTTTCTATTGGGAGTGAGATAGTTGCTGCAATTGTTCAGCATAGGCTCCTTCCTAAGCCATGATCACTGCAAATATGGAAATCTGTCACTCTGTCAGACACACAGAGCATGCATGACAGGCTTTGCTCCATATCACTGTCTAGCAAAATCGATTTTTTTTTCTCTTGGAAGCAGAAATACATAAAAGAGGTGACAGTTCCTCTTCAAGTATTGCCATCACTAGAATGAACTGGGAAATGCCATTACTGACCTCTACACAGGTCTGTCTAGCTCCCTCCAGTAGGACTGAGTCCCAGACATAAGCTAGAGAAGTCTCAAGGCCTTCTGGACTGCTGCATGATAAACGGGATATCCTTGTGTCTCCTCTTTCCTTACCTGAGAACATTTCATCAAGGAATGGGACAGCAGTGTCATCCACTTTGCTTACATTCTTGTGCACCAAGATAACTCTTCACCAGCTCATTATATCAGTTTCAGTGAAGATCCATGTAACTAGAGTGGCACAGAGCCAAATATCAGAAAGGCCAAAACCTGGCACAGAAAGAAAAGCTGTTGTGAAATTCACTAAAATAAAAGACTTAAACTCCAACTGAGTCATCCTTAAAATCATCTTTTTTGGCTTCTCTTTCATTGCATCATAGCATCATAGAATCACAAAATCATTTAGTTGAAAAAGACCTTTGAGATCATCAAGCCCAACTGTACCTGCCCACTACTAAATCATATCCCTAAGCACTTCATCTACTTGGGAGATGAGAACAACATCCATCTCTCTGCAACCTCCTTTCAGACAGTTGTAGAGAGCAAAAAGGTCTCCTCTCAGCCTCCTTTTCTCTAGGCTAAGCAACCCCAGTTCCCTCAGCTGCTCCTCATAAGACTTGTTCTCCAGCCCCTTCACCAGCTTCATTGCTCTTCTCTGGACACACTCCAGGACCTCAATGTCTTTCTTGTACTGAGGGGCCTAAAACTGAACTCAGTATTTCAGGTGCAGACTCATCCATGCTGAGTACAGGGGCAGAATCACTTCCCTAGCCCTTCTAGCCATGATGTTTCTGATCCAAGCCAAGGTGCCATTGGCCTTCTTGGCCACCTGGGCACACTGCTGGCTCATGTTCAGTTGGCTGTCAACTAACACCCCCAGGTCTTTCTCTGCCAGGCAGCTTTCCAGCCACTCTTCCCCAAGCCTGCAGCACTGCACAGGATTGTTGTGTCCCAAGTACAGTACTGTGCACGTGGCCTTGTTAAACTTCATCTCCTTGGTCTCGGCCCATCGATCCAGCCTGTTCAGATCCCTCTGCAGACCCTCCCTACCCTCAAGCAGATTGACGCTTCCTCCTAGCTTAGTGTCATCCAAACTCTTCATTCTCAGTTTTTAGGCTCAGAATATCTGTGCCTTCCTGCTCCCTGTACTACCGCAGTCTACCTTTGTTTTCTTAGGTGTACCTTCTGAGGCTTACACTTTTCTCTTTGTGCTGTGCTTGCTGTTCCCCCCTCTCCCACTCCAGAATCCATGGGACAGACTCAGCCATGGCCAGCTAGCTATTCTAAGGGTCCCGTGCAGTGGAAAGTCATTATGGGGCACACTATATTGAGGCAAGGTGAAAACAACTCACTTTCTGGAAGTTTGTCTGCAGTTAGTAGAGAGCATGCACATCCAGGTTAATCCAGTAATATACCAATCCCACTTATTCTGAGCCATGCTGTTCTTGTCAAAAAAATCCTATTGTGTGGCAGCAGCAGCATTAAAGATGTATAATCATACATGGGAGATTTCTACCTGAAACAGGTAGCTCTTAATTCCCATATAATATGCAGCTTCTTCATTCTCTTTCCAGAAACTCCTTAAAAGCTCTGACCAACAGTTTTCCACAATGTTGGATATGACATGCCCTTAGCCTAGATTTCCTTGTTATTGTATCTGTTCTGACAGTCTGCATTATGCTGACAGGCAAGCTTGATACTTGAGTTTTCTGGAATGACCTTTCCATAGATGTTTCTGTGTGATATTTCTATTATGTTACATATGACTGAATAATAATAGGCGTAAAGATAATAATGCAAATAGCGGGAATAACGGTAACTATAAGGTGAGTGGTAAAATTACTTTTGAAATCAGTCTTAAATTTGAATAAAATGTAGTATTATCCCTTCTGGAGAAGCCAGAGGCACTCTACTCTTGCAGGATGAAAGGAGCTGAGGAATGTGCTGGCTGGCACTGCATCCCTCTCCTCTTGGGCCTTTAATAGGTTTCCTGCTCCCGTAGGTTCAAAGAGCAATTACAGTCTCCGGCAAAAGTACAGCAAATGGAAAACAGATTCTTTGGCTCTCACTAAAATGCCAAGAGAATAAGTAACCAAAAGGTGGAGGACTCAAAGTCACTTCATTGCAGCAGTTTACTGAGCTGAAGGGAAATTTCCCTCCTTTCACCCCTAGATCCAGAAGAAGTCCCTACCATGGGAGGTGGGCGGTGGGAACCCTGTGAGAAAGCTGTGTTCACACCCATCTCCCTAGAGGGGTTTATACTAGAGGACAGAGAAGATACTGGACTGCTGGAAACTGACTCTGAGGTCCAGCTCCTTCCCTTCTTTGTTGGGGAGTTACTTTGTGCCTCTGAAACGGCTCTCAAAGAAGAATAAAAGCAAGGTCTTGAGAGATGAGAAGGCAGCAAGGGCAGTGCAGCTTCCTTCAAAACAGCAAGTCATCATAAGGTTATACAAAGGTATATATCCAGTACAAGACAGATGGATAAACAGAGATAGGGTCTAATTGAGGAACCAGCCTTGGCTATCACCAGCCTGACAGTGACAACACTTGCTAGCTCATCCCGGAAAAACAGTCATATGCCCTTTGCAGAGGAGCAAAGTTGCGAAGGCAAGTGATGGAATATGGAGGACCCTCAGACTCAGGATTATTCCAGAGAGATGCTGGATGCATGTAGCACAGGGGGTTAACATGCTGGGATTTCACCAAGACGGACTAGTGGGCATGAGTGCCGTGAGCCGCATACTAATCCCTTGTGAATATTTGTGTAGGCCACTAAGGTGGCCTTCAGCAGGGCAGCACCACCCGAGTGTTTCCTCAGGGGTCTGCACATTGAAGTACTTAATGTTGAAATGAAATCCACAGCTACAGCAGGACTGGATTTAGGACCATAAGAACACGTTGGTTGGGTTTTTTTTTTTCAGATCTGGAGTTTGATATGATAAAAAATACGTATAGTCCACGGTTAATTAACAGAAGGTAGCATTAAGTACAGTGTCTGCATAAAAGACAGTCTCACATTGTTCTTCCCTCTTATGCCCGGCTCTAGGAAATGCATTCCCATGACCAGTAACACCTGCAGAATTAACACACCACAGCACTGGAGTGTTGTGAGAGAGGCTTCTCTTCCCTCTCTAAGAGCTATTGCTTTAGCAGTAGGTTTCTGATTTGGTATTCTGTAAGCTATGCCATAGAGGGGAAACTAAATAAGACTGTCTGAAGTGAAAAGCCCTTCAAGTTGCTTTGCATCATGTTTCATTTCCACCTCAAGTTATTTGAGATTAAATCCTATCACAGATGGCAGAGAGAAATAACTAATAAGTCTGAGCATCAGCAATAATACCAACTTTGTGCTCAAACAAGGGCGTTCAGTATCCAGTGACAGTACAAGTGGGTCACCCAGCCGGCTTAGCAACCAGAGGAACTTTTCCATTAGAACTTACTTCTGGCTCAATTCAGTCATACCACACGCATATGGGATGTAGCTCAACCCTGCAGTTTCTCAGGTGTAGAGAGGAAACTGTATCCTTATAATTACACAGTTGTGATGTAATAATTGCTAAGGATTTCCTTGGTCATCTTATATTGCAAATTGATGCTTCCTCTAGCTTTCCTTACTGTCAACAGAGGAAGAAGGAATCCATTCTCTCCTTACCTTATGGATGTGCAATTCCTCTTAATCTAACAGGAAACAAAAAGAAATTGAACCCTGAAGAGGAGTGGTGAGGAAGAGATGAGTGAATGAATAAAAGGCCCCCTTATAAAAGCTCTGACCTGGATGTGAGGTGCTTTTCATCTCTGACCTCCTCCCAACAGACATGTACTACATGTACAGAGTTTGGATATCAAATATCTGCATCCAGAGCTATGCACATTTGGACACAGAATGTTTCAGGTTTGGAGCCATGTTTTTACACCAGGAAGAAGGACATGCAGCCAAAGCAAAATTAAAGACTGATCAATTTAGTTTGTTCACCTTTTGAAACTCTTCCAATCTCTCCGGGGTGGGGTGAGATGGCTGTTGTAATTAAATATTACAACAACAGGCCAAGTAATTTTCTTCCTAGAAGAGGATGTTTTGAGTTAACAGATTTGGACAACATAAGGTGGAAGTGGCCTTTTCCCACTACAGTTTGTCTGGGTCTATAGACACTAGCTACACCTTCACTGTTTCTCTACACCAGGCGTCATCCTTTCTCCTTAAACTGAACAATCAAGCTAAATTTCAGTTTCTATGAGTAAGCAAAGAAACAAAGTCAGAAAGAGGAGGGTAAAGTAAGAGTTTTAGAGCTGCCAGTGCAACAGAGCCACCGTCTTCCATGAATGCCCAATTCCTGTTTGAACATGGTCTTTCCTTCATCAACCCCATACCGTCTCATGCAGTCTTTTTGATGAATCAATACGAATGCATTTAGGAAACAATACCCCCAGTGCTGCTTTAGAAATGTCTAGTAATGTTAAACCTCTTCTACCTTCTTCAGTGCCAAGGCTGGAACAAAGGACTTCTATGTGGGTTGAAAATCAGCTCAACCCCAAGACTGAAAGGGTAACGATGATCAAAGGCTTAGCGTCTGCTCACAGCCAGTAACAAATTATGTACTTCAGATGTTGATCGTATGGTCCATGAACTTCAATCTTCAACAACAACCTGGATAACACAGAAGTGCACCCTCAACCTGTTGGTGGAAGATGCAAAATTATGACAGCTGACTGACACAAAAAATGACATCTTCAAACACCTAAGGATTGTGCCAACAGAAATCTCATGAAGTCCAGTAGAAAGAAATGCAAAGTTCTGCACCTGCGATGCTCCCTGCACCCCTACATTCTGGGAGCAAACTAGCTGAGTAACAGCACTGCTGAAAAGTATCAGCAAGTTACAGTGGATGTCAGACTGAAGGAGCTGATAGTATATTGTCACTGTAAGGCAGCTGTGTTCTGCACTACATTAGGAGGAGCATTGCTGGCAGATCTAGGAAAGTTATTTTCTCTGCTGCCTAAAACTGATGAGGCTACTTATGACATACTGTCCAGTCTGGAGACTCTCCATTGCAGAGGGATGTGAAGAAACTGGAGTGTGTCCAGCAGAAAGCTACAACAATGGTCCGAGGTCTGGCTTGAGCAAGCATCTTGGCTTGCTTAGGCAGGTAAAGGGAAGGCTAATCTAATAGCCTACAATTACCTGAAGGGTAATTATAAACATCACAGATCTACTTTCTCCTCAATATCTTCAGATGATACCACACAGAACAACAGCCACAAATTGTGGCCTGGGACGTTGAGCTGGACATTAAAAAAGTATTCCCTATAAGGGTAGAGAAGCATTGGAACACATGATCCACAGAGGTCATAGAATATCCAATTTAGGCAGTTGTCAGTATTCGACTATTCAAAGTTAGGACTGACTTAATGATGTTCTGGCAATAGTACTTCTGCAAATAAGTGGGTGGACTAGATGACTTCTACAGCTGTTTCTATCACATCATCTATTGTTCTGTGATTCTTTACAGTCACTAGTCAGTGGATTTGACAAGGGGATTTCCCCAAGTTCACTGCCAGACAGATTTGTGTCCTAGCAGACTTGCATTGCTGCATGTCTGACAGCCATTTTTCCTCTGAAATAGGGTGGGCAGCATTATAATGAGATTTCCTGATGCCAAGTACCATGATTCTCATTTACTTTGCTGGCTATAGGTTGGCTGTTATCATGCTTGGATTGAACCCGAGATTGAGAAGTGTGCTCATTGAGAGTAATATTGGGATCAGCTGTACAACCAACCTTTTTTTCTCTAACTGGTCCTTAGTCAGAGGGAGCCTCACCGGGCAGTAATATGGGATTTTAAAAGCTTACACTTAAGCTAGTTCTTGAAAGAAAGCTCAGGCGCGTTCTTGATGGTCCAAGACATCTTTTGGATTTTCTCCTTGGTCCTAAGAAGCTGTGAAGATGTTTTCAGGGGTATCCAGCCACAATGAAGAGATGTTGCTCCAAAATCCTGAAGCAAAAGGCCAATTTGCTTTAAATAATAGTTTGTCATCCAAAACATCTTTGGAAGCCCATGCCTATGACCCATGTGTACATATCATACCTGTGAGACAAAACATACTTATTCAGGTGACAGGAATACAAAATTCATTCTTTTGCTCTGACAGCTAAAATCCTAATGCTGTGTCGTCTTTTAAGTAGTCTAATCTCTTTATTATGGAGAAGGATCCCTTGAAAATCCTGGCTATGTACAGAGAACGATGACGAAAAGCCAACTGTCTCTAAATCTAGGAACAGCCAGATCACAGCCCACGTTTCCATCAATGATCCTTTAGCTGGAAAGGATGAGTGGTACCGAGGAAAAAGCCAAGCTCAAAGTGTTGCATTTTCACAAAGAATGCAATACTCCGTTGTTTATGACTACTGAATCATAAGGACCCAGCGAAGCACTAATTAATTTGTAATAATATTTGTGAATCAGAAGAGGCACAGTCTTGTGGTTAAGCTGGACTGAAATTCAGGATGTCTGGATCTAATTCCTAGTCAAGCATAGATTTTCCTTTGTAAGCATTGGCAGGCTGCTTAATCTCTCATCCTCGGTTTCTTGCCTATAAATTTTTTCCTTTCTTTGACTTTTTGGCTGTCTGATCTATTTTAGTTATGAAGTATTTCTGTAGTTTCTGACATCCAGGAAAGGGCATAATAACATGTACAGTGTAACAAATTGTGCTTTGAGCTGCAAATACCTCTACAACAGCCCACAGGCTGCATGGATTCTCTTCAGCAAGCAAACAAAAATATATTTGAAGGAATCAGCCTGGACAAGTGAATGGTTGGCAAATACAGAGACTACATTCAAAAGTAATTGTCTATAATGACTTCTCTTAAATGCCTGCTGCTGCTGTTACCATTAAAACCAGTACCAGCACAGACATCTTTACTACCATTTCATGCCAAACCTTTTAAGTGATGGTACAAGTTTCCATTAGTATTTATAACACCTGCACTATAGGAAAAAAAAAACAAGTATTTGGTTTTTTTCTGACCACCAAATGTGAAATGGGAATTTTATGTCTGACATTTTAAAATATTCTTTACAAATTGCAACATTCAAGTGCTTATCAGTGATGTCTCCCAGGGCTGATACCTCCAACTTTCAACATAGAACATAGTTTCAAAATTGAGCCTACTGCTGATTAGGCTGCTTTCTAGCATGAAATTTTCGGAGGCTGATTGAAATGTCAAGAAGACAAAAACAAATGTGGACGTAATTATCTCTATCTTGCTGCCTAATTTCAGAAGAACACTCTTGGCACCAGTAGGTCTAGATTAAAATAAATAAAATCAAGGTAACATTTTATTCACTTGTCTCTCTGGACCCTAGACTGGAAATTGATTGATCCCAAGTTATTAGAAGTAAGCCAGGGGTTTTTTTCCTTCTACCAGAAGAGTCGTACATCCTTACAGACATGTTAAAAGCTGTCAAAAAAAAAAAAAAAAGAAGTAAAACACAAATATAAATACAGAAACAGAATTTAATCCATATATAATGCCAGACTCGCGAATGTGCCTGGAATCAAAGAGAGAAGGTGGATATCTACAGAAGTGGGCACAAATACCTGGAGAGGAAAAGATTGAGAAAAAAAAAAAAAAGGCTTCTGGATTCCTATCAGAAATTCAGTAACTGGGGGAAAATCCAAAGAAAATTATACAAGTTTTTTACAGTAGGAGGGAGAAGACAAGTGTTCGCTAGGTCCAGTAAAGCAATCAGGTGAACTCACTTTTTCCCGCATTGAAAACAATTTTTGTGCCAGCCAGGCATCTTTCATTCTTAACTGGGTGAAGCTGTGAGTTGGAGTTAGACAGCATCTGTTCTGGGAAACAGCATGAGCTGGAAAGATTAAGAACAGTACAAAAAGACAGCAGGACCAGAGAACCCAGTGGATCTTTGCCCTCTGCAGAAGATAACAACCACCAAGCGGAAAAGAGCTGCATATATGTTAGCTTTGCCTGCGACACATTGCGCTACTGTGCTGTGGACTTGTCATAATACTGGTCATTGCACCAGCAAATTGCAGCTCTTCATTATATTCAACTTTGAATGCTGTGCTGCTACCAAATTCAGGAGTCTCCTTTTCAAGTAGCTCTGCCTGTTGTATACACCACAAATCCTGCGAGCCAAAGGAGCAAAATCCTAGGGAAGTTTTTCAGAATTAGTGAAAGGAGGTGATGGACTCAATGAGTTCCTTAAGAGTTGCGGAAAGGATGTGAGGAAGACTTACAGAGCCTTTAATGGAGCGTGCTGAACTCTGAATATTTATTTAATATTGCATTTAATATTGCATATTTACCAAAATATGCAAGGACTTATAAGTTGGCCTGCCTTCTACATCTTATGAGCTGATGAGGATTTTTTCCCCTGAAGTCTCTGGAAGCTGTTAAAAAGGTAAATATTCTCAGATACAAAAAAAAAAAAAAAAAAAAAAAAAAAAAAAAAGAGTGAAGAAGAGAAGATAAGGTTGTATTACCCTCTTGCATGATTCTGGGCTGACAGCAAAATGGTACCACTCAGTTCTAAAGCTCTAACAAACACCAGCTGAATCTCTCACCTCAAAACACTGGAAAACAAGAACTGATGGACTCATTTGAGAGCTCAGACTCTCTGCTGCCATATGGCAAATCTAATGACTTACCAAAACAGCACATTGTTTAAGAAAGGAAAGACAGTAAAAATAAACAGAATAATGTATTGTAAGAATGATGTAGTCTAAGGTTAGATTAATCGATTAGCCCTTTCCTATAATACAACCACCATTTCAAGCCCTCTCAGGTTTTGGTGACGTAGCTGCTAGTGCTGCTTTAGAGACACCTCCTCGCAGTTTCTGTGGGCCTGGGCCACAGTCACAGCTGGGTATCAAGGCCTGATTCCATCTTCAGCAGACCACATAGCATGTCCAAGCCACTGCTACCTGTCACTCTTAGCCCATTAACCATCCATACAGGTTACTGCAGCTAACCACCTGCACTGACTTTGACAGACACTTCTATTCTTCGGTAACACCTGTTTTAACAAGAATATACACAGCTCAGAGACACATATATAGACCATTCTGTCCAAATAAAGGGTTTTTTTTTAGACAACATATTCTAATCCTTCATTTAGACTGGATTTTCACTGCCCAAGAGTATCAGCTATTGTTAAGATAAGGATGTTCCAACTCTTCCTATGCACATTTAGGTACCGCTGGTTTGTGTAGTTTATTACATATAATTAAAAGCTATAATACCTCCCCTTTATTTTAGAACCTTTTTTTTTTTAACTTAACTACTCTCACGATAAAACCAAATGCACCAGCTGAACAGGCTCAAGCCAACCAGTAAGTCCCTTCCAGTCACTTTCTGACATGGTGAGACAGGGTCACTTGAACTTCAGCTATTCAGCTCACAAATGAAAGCCTGCTTCAGAAGTTAAAGGTTGGAAGTTCTTAGCATTACTTACAATGTCTATAAAACTCCTTCCTGTTAATCTCCATCATGGAAGACAATGACAGTAGTTAAGTTACATGACACTGCTCTTCACAAAGCTTACAGTACCTTTTGGAAAACACTCACCAAGGCTGGCTTCAAGCACGAGACTTTACTCCTGTCATTCCTAGGCTGACCATTTTTGTTCTCCGCTTGATTTTAAGTCAGATTTCTCAGATATCATAATGTGATAGAAGATGAACAGATACAGTAGAGGGCCAAGATGAGGAACAACTCCACCCAGCTAATGACCAGCCACCTGTCAAAGCAGCATTGTTTTGACTCAAGCTCTGAAGTACGCTATGGCAATCCGGTCAAGGGTAGGCCCTCATCCTGCCTTGAATGTAAACATGCATAAGATTTCTTTTACCACATATTTTGGGAAGCATGAACAGTTCTTGGCAAGGAAAAGATGACTGAGAGGTTGCTGGCATGCTCCTTGAGCTGATGTCATCTTGCAGCCTGGCTAGATCTCCGGGTGCACACACTTAGTCACACATACACACAGCTACCAGTCACCAAACTTGTTATGGCTAAAAAACTAAATTAGTTATTTTTGGCTGGAGAGCTCTCCATCCCTCTCAGACTTGCTATATTGCTTCCTGGCTCCGGCTAGCAAGGCACTCCCTCTGGAGCACCTGACACCCAAGCACCGGGATAAGTCTGTCAGGGAGCAGCAAGAGCAGGGCTGCTTCTTAGAGGGAGGTGAGCCAGGAGCCAAGGGGGAGCCTTGCTAGCCAGATCCCACAGTGCTAGAGAGAAGTGAGCAAAACAGATCCAGTGGTGACAACCAGGTCCAAACAAATTTCAGGTCAAAACACAGTATCATAGTGATGAGACAGGTCTGAGGTCAAGCCAGGGAGTCAATCAGGAGGTCAGGAACAGGATTCAGTCCCACGGATCACCAGTTATTTTCATCATGGTAGGTCCACAGAGACAAAAATCAAACCAGGAAGCCAATCCATTGGCTGAGGTCCAGCCCAAATGGTTCCATAATCAAGCAGGTGCAAGGTCATGGCTGTGGCTGCACAGGAGACAAACACACATCCAGCACAGCTCTAGCAAGGCATGAATGCCCACGGCTGAGCTTAAATACTGCTCCTGTGCCATGGGTATGGGACCCAGGTGAGGCTCATGGGGTGATTAGGGCCATTAATGAGCTCACAAAACCAGAGGCTCCATTTAGTCTGGGATAATTTTGTATTTACTGCTGCCTTCCAGGTGTTGACTCCTTACCCACGTGGTAATTGACATCTCTCCTTCAATATGACCCACATAACTCCCTTCCATCCCTCACTGAGATAATTTTTTCTTTCCAAATCTGATTGTAGAGATCCGATTGGCTTTGCCCTCAAACATTTTCCAGTCTTCCTTTGTGACTCACATTAGACTTCCAAATGGGAATAAGTTGCTGGTTTGTGTAAATGAGATGGGTTTCTCTCTAATGTAGGCTCAAAGGAGATACACCTGAATTTATGTCATGCTGCAGCTATATATTTTATTATATTACATTTTCTTTTGTGTGTCCTATGGAAGATGTATCAGCTAATAAACTGAAGAACACAACCAGGCTAAAAACTCTAGGTTTCTTCGGAAATAACAGAATCAGGATTGATTGTGCAACTTTATTTGCTTACCTTATACTTAGGCATCCTTGATTACTGGATCACATACTGAGGGGTTTTTTCATAAGTTTTCTGCATCATTTATTATCCGGTTCTGAGCGAATGGGCTGTTACCTCCTCATATATTTTTTGACCTCTGTTTTCACATCATTCAAATGCTGTCCTGAGGTGAGAATTACGCTTTTACTCATGGGAATTTCAGTGGTTCTCATACCTGAAGTTTCACGAACAATAATCTGTGCACATTCAAAACATCTCTTCCAGCTAATGGAAGATTATCAGCCTCATTTTATAGGTGTAAAATTGAGCTAGTAAGAGGTTACATTCCAAAGTGTGAACTATATTTGAGTGCTGTAAGTGAGATACCTTAGAACCTGTTTTTTTTCTGTCTGTGCACCACTATTTAACTTTTTATATAATCATAGACAAGTTTCCGCTGACTTCAGCTGCAACCATGACTGCCTGGCACTTGGATTAGTAAAGATAAGGGCTGTTAAGTCACTGAGTCTGACTTCCTGTATTTTACAGGCCTATATATACACTTCACTCAGTTGTCCCTGTAATTAGTCCAATAATTCAGGATCATCCAAAGTATAAAGTTAGTAGACTAGGAAGGCAGCTAGTCTTGATTTGAAGACCTCAACTGATAAAGAGCTGATGATTTGCTTGGGTTGATTTTTGAGGGGTGATTAATTACTCTCACTGTTAAAAATTTATGCCAAATTCCTCATCTGGTTCTGCCTAGCTTCAACTCACAGACATAAGTTCTTATTTTGCTTTTCTCCAGTGGTTTAAGGATTCTTTTTACAGCTGGTATTTACTCCTCAGGAACATATTTGTAACCTGTATTCAAGTCACATGTCAAGAAGTTTGGTAGGCAACTCACTGATAGACGTGTTCTTCGTTTCTTAAATAATTTTAGTTGCTCTCTTCCACACCAATTTTTAAGCCTTTATTCTTTTTTCATATTTAAACACCCATCCTAGATGTCATTCTCAGGAGTTAATTACAGCAGGATTGAAAAAAATTCAAGTCAGTTTCTAGTGTTTCAGACTAAGAAGGCAAAAAGTTGAAGGATACCACATTAATTCCTACAGAGAAGTGTGATTTAAAGGATTTTCTCAGAATTTCATTTGTACTTCTTGGCACAGTTAGGGACAGAATCCAATTCACTAAGGTGCCTTTCAGCTGCTTTAATCATCAAAGTGCCCTTTCTTTTTCTGCTACTCCCTGACTCATAATTTATACATTTTCCGACTTTTGGAAGAAATTAATCAGGGGTCCTGCAAACAACCTCCTCCTTAAGTCCGGATTTAGCCTCAGAGCAAGTCTACCTAGTGGACCCTTCTAAAGGGGACCAGTGCTAAAAATAACTCACAGTCATGTAATTAAACACTGATTCATTATGCTTATGTACAAGCAAGGAAAATGAAGGTTATATTTCCTAAAGTTTAAATGCTTAACTTTTTGACCTTCATAAGGTTCTTTTCACATGACGTAGAGGCATGGTGATTCCTAGGCTTACCACAAAGCAAACTGGAAACAAAAATGCCCTCTGACAGCCATATATTGGCACATGTATGACTCACTGAGGTTGGCACTTTGACCTGCACTTCGTGAAGAGCTGGCATGTGTTCACATTCATCACCTGTGGCCATACAGACATCTTTGCAAACATTTTCTATTAGGAGAGCACTGGTAAGATGCAGGACATTTAAAAATCTGCTCTGGGCTCTGTGAAGAGAAAATGTCACAGTGGAGACAGGCTTTTTTGACCTGTTCTGTCCAGTTCATATATATCTTCATGCTGGGATCATCCTATCTTGGCTCCTTAGGCAAGTCCCATTCTGCTCATGTATCTGGTTTTAATATCCATACTATTTTTCTTGCTCACCGATTCCCAATGCCTGCCATCAGCACCACTGGCCTTGGCTGACCCATCCAGTGCTTTTAATCCCTTCCTCTCTGTCTATGCTCTCTCCCCTCTCTATCAGTACTCTGCCCTCTTGCTAATTTCTTCATTCAGACTCCCTCCCTAAACACTTGATTCATCCACAGTGTACCTCTTTATTTCAGACTTTCTCTCCAGCCCATCCCAGTTCTCTCTTTGCACCTTGATCTCTGAGAGATATCTGCTTTCAATAAGATACTTGTCCACACTCTGCTCTACCTTGATCAATAATTCCTTGCCTAGCCACTTTATGCCTTCCTCATTGCTGCACATCAGATCACTGCTTTGCTGTCTCTCCACACAACCTTCTTCTCCCACTGGTCCCCATATGTTCTGCTTTTAGCTCCCATTCTTATTCAGACCCAGCCAAACCTTTACTTCTAGTTTCTCTCTTTCATAGCAGCCTTCAATCTCAGCACAATCACTTGACTTTCCATTACTCCCTGTCCAAATTCAGTCCTTCTTCCCAGGGCTGGTTCTTGTTTTTTCTGTGTTTGAACCATGGCTTTCACATGCAGTGCTGTAGTCCTGACACTGGACTAGCACAGAGTGTAGTACGCACACAGAAAGGGACGGATATGCAAAACCATCACCAGGCAGCAGCACATCCCATCAGCTTTTAATGACTACCAGCAGGTATCTGTCTGTGTGGCAACTCTTGCCATGTTATAAATGTAAGGTACTTCATATGCCTTTTATTGAAGGTTAGAGTGCTGTGAATTATCACCCCACCCCCATTTATGCAGAGTAAGAATGAACAGGAATAACTGCCATATATCAGTTCACACAAAGCAATTTTCTTCCCCGTGTTTATTTGTTCATGTTTCCACACCCATTGACTCCCTTGTTTCAGTTCAGTACCTATCACACTTGAGATTTGCAATAGTAGGGGAAGATCTCCGTGAGCCTCTGCACTTCAGGAACCTGCTCTAGCGCCGACAGGTGATTTGATAGATCTTTGGGAAGACTGCACTTACCAGGTGCTTACTGCAGGTACCGGAAGTTTGAAACTTGACCAAATTTGGCCAAATTTTCATAAGGATGAAGAAATCCAAGAACCGCTACATTTCATTGGCTTTTCTTCATAGCTGGAGTTGTCAGTGACCCAAATCAGTCACGGGGTTCTTCCTCTGCTGAAGTGTGTAAGTGTATGTGTGTAAGTATATATGTGTACGTGTATTTAGCCTCCTGGTTTACCTGAAATTCTCAGTATACTCATCTTAAGGGAAGCATTTAGGGTGCAGTATTCCATCCTGAACAGTCACCAGAAGGCAATTTTTTCAAAAGGTAAACCAGTATTTTATACTACGCAGCCTGAATATCACCACTCCTCTGACAATGCTGCAGTGTTACAGACCACCTTGATCAGCCATAGAGAGCTGATGGCATGTCTGCATCAAAGCTGCTCATAGAAGATATTGTTAAATATATGTACCATTCAAAGTATATATATTTATATAGTGCAGTATACCATAAACAAAGAACAAATTTTAATTGCATCCATACAATCTCCAGCAGAAACTCTTGTGATCTAAAGAATGATAATAACAAGAATAATATGCCTAAGCATGAAACATTCTACATATATGCAAGCCCAGGACTGTTTTCAAGTATGCATTTAGGCAGGCTAATATGTATAGGCCTAGAATAAAGCTGGGTTGAGTGATAGGAAACACATGTTTCTTGGTACTTGTGGTTGCATAATGGTATAAAAAGAGTCCTGACATTCTATAGGTCTCTGGACAATTCAGCTATTAATGTGTTGTGAGTCACTGCAAACAGACCATCGTATGTTTCTGAATCACTTCCTGCTCAAGGGGTTCCTCCACTTCTTCCAGAGATTGTATGCTGAGGAGGAATTCAGTGGGCTAAAGCCCTGGAGATTCATTCTAAATGCTTTCCCTTTCCCTTCCTTTAAGTGTAGCTGAATGACTCAGAGAGGGGTTGACACCTCGCACCGATGTCACTATTCCCTTGTTGGGATGGGAGAACCCTATGGGGAATCCAGAAGGAAATGTAATTTAATGTTTTATTTTAAGGAGATTCCTTTTGCTTCACTTTGATTTATTTTCCACTGTTGGCATTTTTGGCTCTCTAGGGTTTGGTGGGGAATAGGAGTTTGGAAGTGAGAGGCTATGCTGTGATAAAATAAAGGATGTTTCAGCTATTTTCAATACTATTACAATGCCTTGTCTCTCTGCATTAAAATATTAGGGCACAGAACACAGGAATGGTCGTTAGGTACCTAAGTACCTCTGAGGCCTTATTACTTTTACAATTACCAGTGCCATGTAACTAACTGCATTGAGATGCCTGGAACATTCATAGGTGCTTCTCTTAGATCAGTGCTACTAATTTGTTGGTATTCTGGTAACACAAGATCCTAGTAGAATATAGCAGTCAAGCCACTACAAAATTAAAAGTCTTATGTGGTTTGGGATGTCCCAATAGTACTGTATTACCTAAAAAGTAATGTCAAGAGACTAGTCTAATATATTTTCAGAGAGGAGAAAAAATCTGCATTTAAGGAAAGTGAAATCTTCTCCTACTATTTAAAATGTTCCTGCTTTCATTCGACATTTTCACTGGAAAATGCTGTCTCGATGACATTTTTTCACATAAAGATAAGCCATCATGAATTGCAGAAACCTTGCATTTCAAGTACTTTTTTGTTTGTTTTTCCCAAGTTATACTGGACTGATATGTGATCTTTTGGCAAATCAGTATTGTGATGAAAGTACAATCAGTTTCTGAATAGTTGCAAAATTATTTTGACTTCAAGAGATGCTTATCCTGAATGCCAGCTGATGCAGTACTTTCTCATTAAATGACAGTAAACAGTATCCCTGTTTGAGCTGTGCCTGTTGTTCAGAAATCATTTAGAGCAATCATATCCAAAGGAGCTGTTTCACTGTGGCCTGATCTTCTGTCCATCAATGCATATCATGGGGCTGTGATCAAGGCAGTTGCTGCTGACACTTGCTTTTGGAAAGCCTCTTAAAAGTACACTTCTCCATATGCATCTTTGCTAGCAAAAACATAACATAGAATGCCAGAAACATGTATGCAGCATAGTAATTAATACTGCAAATTTCTAAGGAACTCTGTAAAGTTGCATGAAGTTTCCTCAAATCCCCTTCAGTGCAAAACCACCAGCGCGTTTACTACTGAACACCTCTGAGTTTGTTTGTACTTACGGGGCCATCATCTAGGATGCAGCTGCCACAGATAGCTGTGATCATTCCCTGCTTCAGACCTTCCTGAGCAAAATAACCTGACCTTGTGATCTTCATTCCTTCCTTATGATCTTCATCTCTCTGTCACTTCCAAAACTTGGAGAAGTCACCTCTAATTTTAGAGACCAAATGTCCACTTCTTACGATAACCTCATGAATTCAAGGCTACCGTTTCAGATCTCACTACTGCTTGCAACTATTTGTTGTCTGGTTTTGTAATCTGGGTTTTTTTCATTGATCGTCTGCTTTCCTTTTCCTGTAGCAGTGGATGGTTCCACAACCTCAGCTTTTATAAATTCATTTTACCTCATCTGTTTCTTTGTAGATTCATCAGGCTTACAGGTTCTAAGACTGTAGGCATTCTTACCTTTTCAGATTTTTGCTGAAGGAAACCTTTGTAGCTGACAAACCACACATCTTCTGTACAATCCTGTAATTTAACAATGCTAAATGCAGGTCATGGTTAACCTCTGTCCTCTTCTCCAGTGGGTGCTTTCTTATTTTTATATTGCGTTCTACCAACCTGTTGTGCTGAGTATGAACTTGGACTAGTAATAAAATGTCTCATACTGTGTTCACCACAGACTGCTTAAACTCAGATCCACTAAACCGCCATGCCGTGTTAGCCCTTTGCTATGCCAGGTGCCTAGATCTAGTAAAAACGGATATGATCACCTTTACAACTGTCTCATAAGGCCACCTCTGAATTGAATACGTCATTTCTCCGACATAAAGGAATATATGCCAGACTACGTCAGCTGACCAACCCTTTCCTATGCTGCAGAGTTTTCACTTGACTGGCCTGTGCTTTCAATATATGTGACAAGCCTTAACAGGTTCCCTTTCCCTTGGAAGATGTCCTCAAACTCTTATTCAATTGTTTTGATCTTCTGCCTCTTTGGTGAGTTACTTCTTTGATGAGATGAAGGGAGTGGCATGTTTTTATTCATGGATAATTTTTTTCCCTTGGTGTGATTATAAACTGTACTTCTTCCAGTTTGCTCATTGCCCATGAGATCAGTTACAACTCTTCTAATAGGAATTAGCTCGCCACAGTAAGTCCTGAGCTTCACCTATTTATGGTCAATTACCTATGGTTTTGCTTTCCGTGCTAACATGCCCATTCCTGGCAAAAATTCAGTTTGCACTGACATCCGTATTCCAGGCACAGGCATTTCATCTGCTTTCAAGATCATAGAGCTTTAGTCCTCTGCAGCACTAGTCCCATGAAGAGTCATCTGAGGATGTGGTACGGTTGTCCTCTTTGTCCACACTGGGGTAGAATTGTTTGTAGATAGGTAGAAAGTGGTTTGTAGATCTGTGTGCAGCTTTGTGAGGACCACAACTGCATGCTCAATGTACCATTCCGTTGCCAATCTCTTGTCTTGTAACAACCTACATCCTCTGCAGCATGATAACATTGTCTTTCTTCTGTAGGTTTTAGTCTGAATTAGGAAGCTTCCTCTGGCAGGCAAAATTTAATGGCATTTCCAGAAAATAACTGTGGCTCCTCCAATAGATTATGACTGCTTTTCCTAGGGTTTCAGACATGTTTGCTCTCTTACTAGAGACTCAGCTCCTTAAAATCAAGGATCTTAGCTCTTCAACACCATGACAACCACAAACTGCTGAATTATTTTGCCTATTTATTGTACTGTTTAATGACATGTGGTTCACATGCTTCATTTTTATGTAGAAGTCAGTATTCTTCAAATTCCTATGATACAGCGTCCTGGTGAGCCTCAGATGTCAGGCTTAATTTGAAACTATTAGAAGTGTCTAGTACTTCAGCACCAGCTGTTGTCAAAAATAAAGCCTCATATTTCATAGAAGCCTTCAGCTGAAGAGTCACCATCATTTTCCACAATTACCGAGGGCCACAGACTGGCAGTGGAGGTTAGAAGGACACGAGATGTCCACACATCCATGAACAATCACTGCAGACCACTGCACCTTAGGGCAAACTCCTTTTCCTTGGCCTCCAGTATCAGCTGGTAGACAAAAAAGCCCTTTTAAAATGTCCTCCAACTACGTGCCGTACTCCCAGAGAGCATCAGCTCTTGTAAGGTGAAGGTTTCATCAGTTTCACTCTTCCAGTCATAGCATTTTCTTAGCTTTTTTTTCTTGCTTATAAGCTTCAAAGTGTTGCTTAAAATCAATCTCATTCAGGGGCTAGAATTCATCCAATCAAGTGCAGACATGTGTCCTGTAGCTGTGTTTTATGGACATGTGTATATTTGACCTGGTCACCAGCACTGTCTTTGTCATCAGCTGGGAGAAATACAAACATTACTAGGGAGCAGCTATTCTCAGCCTGAGGTACAGGTCTCAAATAATTTGGACAAATCAGGCTCTGAAACCTCCAATTTCTTTCCACTGATTTTGAAGTTACTCTAGACTGGCTGCTGCAAATGTAAAAATGAGGCTCACAGGTGTCTAATGTTAGGTGTGAAATATCTCATTGAAGGAGTGTGATAAGGGCCTGCTTTATTCAGTATCTCATTCCCAGGTCTCCATCAGCAAGTAACATAAACATCAACACAGGAGTGGGATATATCTAGACCTCATAAAGGTCTTCAAGCTCTGATCACAGAAGAAAAGCAGAGTGCGACAGGAGCAGTTTCTCCTGGAAATGATGCAGTGGCTGGAAGGATGGAGTCACCACGTTGCAGTTTGCTGAGATTCACCTTCAAAGTGCAACCTTAAGCGTAACACTGTATAAATCGAATATAAATGACATTTTCCTCACTTTCCTGACAGAAGAAAAAGTGCATTAAATTGCTTGAGTGAAAATCAAAGCAGGGTTTTTGTTGTACTGGTAGCAGCGTCACAGGAAGAGAGTGTTGTGCCTTTTCAGCTCTGTAGACAAAAACCAGGTGTCTGCCAAATTTTCTAGTTTCACTTTAACTGTGAGAAGAGAGTTGCAGGATAGACCCCAAGATAGTAAAGACTGATCTAGATACAAAACATGTACCAGACAGACTTGCAGTTGTTCAGCACGTGCTCTAGACTGACTGGGAGATACATAAGCCTTCTAGGACAGCACTGAGCTCCAGCTGATGTATTCTCATCAGCAGGGGTAGTTGCCTCAGGCTCAGTACTCTGTTGCCAGAGGTGGTGATAATACTCTGATCTGGGAGGGATGTAGAGTGCAGACATGCATCTGTGCTTGCACTATGCATTGCATGAGTGGTTACTACAAGAGCTATTGCTTTTTGACCTTCCTCATGAATCTGTGCCGACTAGAGGGCTACATGGCCCTCGGCTGGTATGCAGTCCCTGTAAAATAACGTCTTCTTTGCCTGTGAACACCATCCCTATTGATCAGTTTCCAGCTGGCTTATATTGATTTAGTTTAATTTAATGCAAGTGTTTTGTATGTCGAAAAGGCTCTGTGAATGTTCCCATGAGGTCTACATCAGTTCCTCTGTCCTTCTTGCTCTTTAAATCCTATTGTCACTCATCTGTAGCTTTCCTACACTCAGTATATGCCTACTTCTGGGGGGAGCAATTGCCAGGGGCTTAATTTTAGAGAGGAATGCTCACGCTGCTGTCTGGGAATGAAGCCTGGTGTAGCCAACTTCAAAGACTAGGCAGATTTGCTGTTGAGCTTAAAAGACATCTTCCTCTTGACTAGGATTTGCTATTGTATCTCTTCTGCCCTCATCTTCCCTTTCAGCACATGGGAGGGCTCAGGTGCTTTCCAGGCTCATTCCATCTTTAGATCCTTTCAAACGCACATATTAGGTGCTGGCAAGTTCTCAGCTCTGCCTCTTGCCCACTGAACATCACTGGGATGACTGAGAATGTAGTGGATTTGACAGTATCTGTGCTTAAAGAATCCATCATTTGGCTCTCCTGTTTACACAGAGCCCTGGCGCTCAGACAGCACAGACATAAAAGAGGGGTTATTTTTAATCCTAATAAACTAGTGCAGAAAGAGAGAATTCTTTGCCTTCTTCCTTCACTTCACAATTTTAGTCATAATGAAGGACTTCACACCAACTATAATAAAGCGATGAACCATTTTTCCTGTGTTCCTGTTGTTTTTCTGACAGACATATGTATTTGTTTATTTTTAGGTTATAAAATGCAATTATCAGGTTCTCTGAAGTACATATGTAAAATTAAAACCATGTTGAGCCAACTTGCTGCTTAATTTATGTTAATTAAGCTATTCAATGGGAAGGATGTTCCTGGTTAGGTTGCTTCAGTGGGATCTGGATGCTATTCTTGGCTCTGCCACAGATTGCTTATTTGATTCATGGCAAGTCACTTAATCTCCCAGTGTTTCAGTTCTTCATTCCCAAAATGAAGATAATTTTCCTTCATCTTATCTGTTTTGATTGTAAATGCTTGAAGCAGGGTTTCTATTGCACAGTATTCAGCATAGTATACTCTTAAGATTAACTTATACATTTATATATTGATAAGAAAGACATCTTATCTCCAAGAACAAAACACCTCTGCAAGTCCTTCCCAATGCACAGATTTGCAAACAAATATACTTCCCACCACACCCAGAGAGGCAATAAGTCAGAGCTCTATCACCTCGTGCTCAAAACTGTGTTTTCATCAGTGGAAACATGCTGATCTCGGTTTCCAAACCCTGGGCTTTTATTCTGGAAGTTATGAACTCATTTTCAAGAAGAGCTTAGTACTTCCATTGCATCCTTAAACTTTATCTAAGGTAAGGATTGTGTGAAATCTCATCAGGAGTTTTACTATGGATCAGGTTCAGGCCTGTGGGTTAGGTAAGACAGAAACTCTGCCTTGAGCACACTTGGACAGCACACCTGGGAAAACTCAGCGTCATGTGAATGGCTGAAGGATCTGCTTCACTGTGACTGTTTCTCACATCTCCATCTGTCAAATAATCAGTCTCAGAAGAGGCTACACTGGGCTGCCAGGATTTACCCCTGATTTACCCCTTATGCTTTTGTACAATTCCCAGTACATTGAAGACCTCAGCCCTAAACTGACAGAGGAGATGATGCCCTCTGTTTGCAGTCGGTCCTGGCTTTGGCTGAATCATTTTCTCAAACCCATCAGCTGTCTTGAACACCTAGGCTTTATTTCTCTATATCTGAGAACTCAGGATATATTTGCAGTAAAGAAGATGAGCAGGAGCTAAAGTGTGATGGGATTACACTGTTACTTTATTACTTGACAGCACATAGACAGAATGCTTTTCAATGTCATCTATGGTCAGTATAAGCCTCTCATTATAAAAGACCATGGTATCTGTGGGGCTTCCCCTCTTCCCGCTGCCTGTGTCTGCCTCAGAGCAGTGTGAAGGCCAGGTCAGCCCTGTAGTTTTTCTACCTGCACAAAGTCCCACTGTAGGCACCCTTCTATCAGCCTAAAACACCTTTCTTCACTTGGCATACAAGGTACCATCCTTTGCAAAAGTAACTGAGACACATCTAATGTGAGCTTCACTATGCGAGCTTGGAATGCTAATCCTCTGACTACCTAGTTAGCTGGATTGGGCTGTCACAGCAAAGGAAGAGTCCCAGTCCTGCACTGCTGCCAGTTTTGGGCCCCATACTACAAACGGACTTCTACTAAATGACGTACTTCCCATAGCCAACCTGGCAGCAATGCCCATGCCTCAAGCACGATCTAAAGGACTGAAGTACCCCTTCCCCACTGGCCTGCCTTTCACAGAGAGGAATTGGCAAAGAGAGCAGTAATACTAAGCTTTCTTAATGTCACCTGGAGTCAGTATAAACCCCACTCATTATAAAAATTTTGTGCAAGGTTTAAATCTGCCCTACTCATTGCTGGGTATATTTGCACAACAGCATTTTAAGCTGCATGATGTAACTTACCCTGTTTATGAACAATATGGTCATGCAATAGACTTCTCTTGCTTGCTATCCCTTTGGGAGAAAAGTTATGGCTACCAGCTGACACTCCCAAGACAGATAAGACTAATGAGCCTAAAATAGAGGTCACTGAAGTTCAGAGATAGTTCATTTTCCACCTGGGTGTTTAATTCATGATGTTTCTGGTTCCCATCAATAAGTTCATTTTCTACCTGGGTGTTTAATTCATGATGTTTCTAGTTCCCATCAATAAGCCATAAGCAAAGGAGAGTGACAGGAACCAAGGATCAGGGTGTCCATGGGCATCTACATTCCCTAGTACTCACACTGAATTAAAGCAAATAGCCTCAGCTTCACCTCATTTAGGCAGCTCACTTGCAATTCGCATCTATCCTATACCACTATTTCCATTTTCATTTTTTCCTCCCGATTCACTGAAAAATTCTCCCTCACCCCTTCCATAAACTCAGCACCCTGTCTTCTGTTGAATTTACAAGTCAAATGTTAGCTTAGCCAGTGATTAATGCAGCTCTTGAAAATGTCAGCTTTGAATCTCACTGCCAAGTTCACCCACCTCTCTGGGCAACTCCTTATATGTCTTCTCTTCCCTTCATAACATTTTTGCAGTTGCAAATAATTAAAACTGATATTCTACTTTATATCTTGAAAGCACCTTAGTTATAATCTTGCTCTTGAGTGTCGGGAAATGTTTTGAGGCTGTGCTTGGAGAAGAAGGATCTTTTTAATTCACTTCCCACATGGATTGTTTGCAGCTCTGAAAATCTGATCTGTGGGTGTCTATCTCGTCCTGTGTACCATCCAACCACCTCTTGAAAGAGCCTGGTGGATCTGAGGAATTGAATTCTATATAATTGTTGTCATCTATTGGTGGGGATACAGAAGGATCACATCGAATTTTACAAACAAACTAAAGTGTCCTCTTTCTCCCTCACTCTCAATCCAGGGCAGTCTTTGTAAACTTTGACAAGTAGTCTCATCACGTTAAAGATTAAGGCTGGATTTGCCATATACTGCACAGCTTAGCTTGTCCCAGTTCTGCCTGGGCTTCTACGTGTGCAGTGTCACCAGATAGAATGCCGCTCTGCCTCAACAAAAGCAAAGTAACCCTTTTGATAGGTCATGTTCTAGGGAATTTGATCTTGGAGCCTCTGCCATGGAGGAATACAGTTAGAGGCAAGCAGATTTTGCCTGTGAGTGTTTTTATTTTCTTATTCCTTTTGAAGTAAAAGAGGAAATGTGGGAACCATTTCCAAATTACCCATGCACCAGAGTGACAGAAGAAACCCAGAAACAGATAAAGACCAACAGCTGGAACGTATTGTGGTACAAGGAAGGAATTAGCTTATGGCGTAAAAGAATGAAATCACATATAGAAATGATTTGTGTCTCGCAGCGTTACCCCAGCAACCCAGAAATGTTGGGGCAAAGGAGGCCCATGGTCCCAGGACTGTGTTGGTGTGGTACGAAGATATGCCACTATATAGGTGGTATTCCTTAATACAGCCTTTCCTTAATGGTCTCCTCTGAGACCTTGCAGATGTGTAGGAAGAAAGGGAAGATAGGGTCAGTCACTTCCCCTCTCTCCAAGCTTTCCCAGCACTGCCCCAAGTTCCCAAAAACACTTGCCTCTCCGTGCCATGGGCATGCCTTGAGGTAGCTTTGATCTATGTTCCCCTGAGACCTTGAGTCATAAGCTGGGTGACTGACCACAGATCTCGGCTGCCCTCCTGCTCTCAGTTGGCCTCAACTTTGGGCACAAAAGTCCAGCCTCACAGGATTGCTTAAAAATTGCATCATCAAGCAATAAAACAGTGAAAATACCTCAGGGTGGGAGAGGAATTTGAGATAAACATTCTTTACCAGACATTGCAAAAGAAACCATAGCCTCATCAGAATGAATGAGCTAACTCCCATCGCCTTGAGTCCAGCCAGGGCTTCAGCCTTTATGTGTGAGATGCCATGCTACCATAGTGATGAGCTCAGGACAGCATTAGCCACATGAAGTCAGACAGTCAGACTGATGGATGTAATCAAATTTCCTGCCTCAGTTACAGTTTTACCAACCAAAGCCTCAATTTAATCAGCATTTGTACTCATATTGGGGTTTGTTTCAGAAGGGACTCCATTTACCACTCCCAGTTTCTGAGAGTTGGTTAATCCTTTCATGGGGCAGGGTTCATATATCATGCCTCATAAACTCCCTACGTGAGGGTTTAGGAAGAAAGGACAGGATTTGTCATAAGTGCTCTGCGAGTGTGTGTTCACAGCAGGCACAGAGATACCCAACCAGATGGCTTCACCCCATTAACTTCTCGCAGGTGGAGGCCAAGGTCAAAAAATAAACAACTGCCCAGTCCATGTATGCTAACCCCCGTCTGCCTTCCTAGAAATGCCTGGAAACAGAAACACCAAAGCTGGCCCTGCAAAAGCCATCTACATATGGCAGTTTTTGCCACATTCATCCAGCTCTACATTTCTCAGATCCAAACTGGTAAGCTTGCATCATGATGGGCTTCATGAGCCTGTCAGCCCAGGGGATCTCCACACGATGTTCCACTGTGAAGTGTATATGCCAGCTCCAGTCCCACGGAGGTTATGGAAAAATTCACTGCATACAAAGGGTCACAGCAGCATCCATGCTTTTGGGGAGCCCCTGCCACCAAGGACTATCACCAGCCCTGTGTGGTGCAGGATCAGTTTAAAATAACTTCCCTTAGAACGCTCCATGGAAATCCCCTGCCAGTCACTCTCCTCACGTGCTTTTTGTTCTGAGAATCAACAGAACTCTAAGAGGGGTCTCAGAAGAGGCCACATCTGTACAGAGTTTGCTTTCATCCCCACAAGAGTTTCCAAACAATGGCAGTGCCAGCCGGAGGTTTGCTGAATGGTATGAGAACCAAAGGCTTTCTTTGCTTTCTGTTCATCCATTAAAACCTTGTGAGTCAAAATTAAGAGGACAGGAGTGGGAGCTCTTGGAGGCTGTGGTTTCTCACAAATGCCTAAAGCTAAGTACTAATGAAAAAGTAAAAAAAAAAAAAAAAAAGTCTGCAAGCCATCACCACACCAATGCCACAATTAGAGACAAAGCCAGTGTGCACTGCTTTACATTTATGATGCAGACAAACTAATTTAGCTAATTAGGGCTGTCTACAAGATGCCTATGACATAGTAACCTGTCCACAAGGTCCAGTATCAGAGTTTCTTGCTACTATAGTCCAAAAGTGCACAGACACGCTGCCTGGACACCTGCTACTCTCTGAGCATGGAATTAGCTGAGCCACATCTGCATAGGAATTTTTGAACGTTTTCTCCATCGTCCCACCCAAAACAGATGTGAGAACCCATAAGTTGAGAAGCCTGCAAGTATAAGTATATAGAAAACTTTCTTTTATTTCAGAATTTGAGAAACAAAACCATGGAAAAGTGAAAAGCCCACCTGGCTTCTTCCACTTAAGACTAAGTTTTATCTTACAGGTTTTGAGTAGTCCTAAACAGATTGAAGTATGGTTTAGCATCTTTGAGAGAGAGAATGGTTTTTCTTTTTCAGTGCGAAGACTTTTATTGTTGTTGTTAAAAAGGAGCTTCCCATGGAGGTTTGGTCTATATATTTCAGAAGCAATAGTTTGTGCAGCACAGAAGTTCAGCTGCTGCATTTCTGAGGTGCTGGTAGTACCTCCATGAGAAATGAAGCCAGGAACACTCAAGGACAACTCAGGAACAACACTTCAGCGACCAGTTTTGGAAAATAATTTAGTGAAGTCTGCTGGGAAGAAAAGAGGTAGAACTGTAATAAGGAAACAAGCACCCATCTTTCCAGAGTAGTTGCAGACTTTGCAAGCTCGTGCAGCAATGGAAGGACAGCACATCCAGTGATAAGTAGTGTAAGCGAGTGGTGCCTCTGCTCCTCTTGCTTCGCTCCCTGTGGCTGGCACTGCCTCCAGCCAGAGTGACAGGCACGAGCTCCCCTAGTGAGCCCAATACCCTTCTTTAGGGCATATGCCTTTTTGCCTCCATACAGGTTTCTGCCCACATTCCAAAATCCTACCTGGATCCCATGTCAGCCTCAGTAATGTGCCTGGGAAAGAAACAAATAACTTCCTGTACAGGGTGTGGAGCAACTCACTGATATTTGTCTCATTTATCCCAGAGAACTGGAGGTATTGCCTCACAGATGAAATCAGCTCAGGTCCCCACCTCTTTTTCCAGTAAAGGGTGAACCCTTTCTCTCTAGACAAAACAGAAGGAGTGGGCTCATGGAGACCACAGCATCCTTTGCTGCTCCAGGCTTGCCCAAGATAAAGAATAGGGTCTATGTGTTACTCCAAAAGGAATTTCTCTGTTTCCTGCTGCTTGCCATTCTTGGCCGCTGCAGCCTGCGGTACATCAATGTGTGTGCTCAGCAGGGGAAAAATGCTACTGACCAAGGTGGTGGTTGCAAGATGAAAAAGGCTGATCCACACAGTGGTTTCTTCTGTCTTCCTCTGAATGTGTTCACTTCAGGAGACCCTTTCTCATTACAGCTGGAAAAGATGTAAACAGAAGCCAGTTCCAGATGAAAATAACTCTGCCTGTGTTGCATGTGGAGCCTGCTCAGTGACTTTACTGATTTTGACTCCCAATGGCAAACTAGTTTGTTCCTCAGCACAAAGTTTGCATATAGGACAGTCATAGGCAAATATTGTACCCACTGAATGCTTTTCTTCCACTTCATTGGAAGCTCTAATGTCTTTAGCAAACAGGTGGAGCCTGACCGTATCTTATCTCATGGAATAAGCCACAAGAGGGAGACAAATACCCATGTGGGTCCATTGTGGGCTCATGCCCTTAAAGCCTAAGTAGGAAAAGGTTTCCTTAGCTCTTGAGAGGTTTCAAGGTTTTAGATTATTTCCTTAACCTAAAGTCAAAATCTCAAGAAGCCTCAAGAATGAAACATGGAGAAACAGAAAGTATGTCGGGAAAAACTTCCTTTTCACAGTTTAAAAGGATTTCATTTCCCTTTTGGATTAAATAAAAATAATAATAATAATAATAATAATAATAATAAAGTTAAATAGGGCTCATACACAGAATCATTGAAACATGACACTTTCAGCTTTGAAAATATGAAGTCTGCACTTTGAGAACTCATTTTCATCCCCAAGGAACTGCTGCATTTGGAGAGATGGTGAAATAGAGCCCTTCCTACAGTTTTTGCCTCCTACAAAAAAACATGTAATTTGAAAGTTCTTAAGAAAACTCAAGAGAGACAGAGCTAATTCAATCATAGGATACAATGGCTGCCTTTTGTGTCCTCAGGGTCTCTGACATGAGTCAAAAATTACTCTGAATAAATAGAGAAACTAGAAGAAACTGTGAAACACAAGAACGAGGATGTAGGAAGAACAAGGGTCATACTTGGTCTCCACCTGCTCTAGGTGCTTGCAAAAGATGTCACAACAACTCAGGGTTCAGAAGAGCTGCCATCAGTGTTCAACTGCATGTGCAGCTCATGGAGGCAGGTCCATGGAAAATGGTTTTGGAGACCCCAACTCCCCACATATATGTCCCAGAGCACAAAAAATAGGGAGTGTGCATCTCACTGCCAGGCCACATTAGTGAAGTATTTGAATTCCTGCATGAGCCTATGGGCTCAAAATGCTGAAAATAAAACCTGGTTATAAAATAGGATGAGCTGGGCCCATACCATAAACATTTCTCCTGTGAGGTAATACCTGACTTTCCAGCTTAGTGGACAAAAGAAATGTGGTGTAAATATCTGAGATGGAAAATGCACCCACTGTGAATTTGGTCTGAAAAAGGTAGTCAGTAGAAATTATCATAAGGGAACGGTATGACATACAGCTGCATGTGACAGACCATTTGTCTGTACAACAGAAAAAACACTAACGTGAGAACATCCAAAGGGCATAATATGAGATAAAGCTACTCTCCTCCTCAGCCCTGGAGACAGACTGAAGCTACATAAAAAGCAGGAAAACATACAGTGCCGGGTCCATCCTCTGGCAGCTCTGGCATGGTCCAGCCCCAGTTGTGCTATCAAACTCTTAGCCTCCAGAGTATACTTATGCTGGTTTCCATGTTGTGCTTGGGAGTTGTTTGGGAGAAAGAATGTTTGACTTAAGCCAGAATATGCCAGGGATTGATCTAATGATTTAACAGTATAGGGAACTTGGGGCAATTGTTCTTGCTGTGTCATTGCTCTGTTTACTCGTACAGACATAGCCTAAGATGCCACTTACAGTAACACATCCTGTGTTCCTCATTCTTCTTTATGTACAAAGTCCCTTATACTCTGGAGCATTAATTAAGCTACTAGCTTCAAAAAAAATATGAAAATAAACCAAGGATCTTTCAAAAAAGCCCCAACAATTACTGTCTGGTTCTCTCTGCTACTATTTCTATAGCTCTGAGTGCTGAGGAACAGATAGACCGAAGGATCCATTACTCAAGAGCTTCCAGGAGCCCAGAAGGTCTTTTTAATGTTCTGGTGGACCATAGTATCCTGTTCCCTGTACCAGGCTGCATCTGTGGCTTATTGCTTTTGTCTTTCTTCCTGCCAACATCCACCATGGCAATGTCAGCCAGAGCTGCGCAGAGTCATTTATACAGTTGTAACAGCATGAGACTTAAAATAAAACATCAGAGCCACTTCTGTGCCAGGCAGAGTATTTGTTGATTAGTGTACTAAATCCAGGGCTTACCTCTTATTTTACACTGACATAACTGCACCACTCTCAAATGTACTACAGAAGGTTGTGAAATCCCAACCCAGCCTTTGGAGTTATGTATAATTCTCCTGAGCTTTGTACTCAAGGCACACAGATTCATCTTGTGTAAAAGCTGGGGTGAGAATCGTATTCAATTTGTCCTTTGGAGATAGGAAAGCACCTGCAGCAGACTGCATGGTGAGGTTAGAGACCGTCAGTAACAGGCAAATTATCAGCTTCAATGAGAACTAATTACTTCTGTGGTGCCTGTTGCTAAAGGTTGTTTTCCACTGTGAAGTTCAGGAAAGTTTTGTTCTCATCAAAGACACCTCATGCTGCTCATTTCGAAATCAGTGAGAATTCAGAGTTTGCCCCAAAAAAGGGACAGTCAAGCCTTCCAAAGAGCTCTGTCATCCAGCATCATGTGAACCTTAGGGGTTCTTGGAAGAGAAATGGCTTTGAAGACTCCGGTATAACGTCATAAAGTATTTTTTTTACCCTCTATCACTTTCCTGTGTGTTCTATCACAGCTTAGATGCTACAGTTTTCCCAGAGATAACCCATCAAAAGAAAATTCCTAAAGAATTCTCAACCCTGTCAACAAATCGAGTCCACCATCTCTCTCTCTACAATGTGTTCATATGGCGAATTGAATTTTCTATTCAGAGAAAAACAGCAAAAAGTGTCCAATTCAGGTCAAGAAGGAGAGGAAAATAAAGAAATTTAAACAGTTTTTCAACATCAGGAGTTGGGGGAAATGTATTCACTCTCTCAGCAAGCAGAGAAAGACAAGAGGCTTCCCTAAAGGAAAGACTGCAAACTAGTGGTAAGCAGACACCATGCATTAAGAAGTTAAACTTTTCTATGTACTCATAACAACCTTTAAAAAACTTGCCTGTATTTTAAGATGTGGTAATTGGGATTTATTGATGAAGACTGCTAGATATACGTGTGAATACAAGCACACACACGTGCATAGACACACATCCTATGTTATTTTCTTGCTGACCATCTGCTTGTCTGGATAGGGTCATATAATTCTCACACTTGAAGATCCAAGTGAATGAGAATAATATAAGATACTCACACTCTTATCCTCCACATTCTGAGGGGGACCCCTGGGAACCCAAAAGTATTCCACCTCAAATAAGGTAGAAGTTAAGTAGTGTTATAGGTGAGATTAATGACAATAAGTTCCATTTCGTGCTTAACCTTTTACACTCGCTTCCGTGACCTATTCTAACTGCAGCAAGTGTTAGTAGTCCTGAAACACTGGTTTGTGGTTTGTTTACTCTAGGATGCGAGGACGAAGTTATGTTTCTGTTGGGAGTTTTGAGGTGGGTTTTTTTGTTGTATGCTTTTTAAAAGCAATGATAGAATCAAAAGATTTTTTCACCATCCCGAAGGATCTTCATGTCCTAAGGGACTACTGACTTCAGTTAGTAGCAGAAATCAATTTCTGTTTTATCTCCCTCTAGTTACCTACTATGTTCATTCCTATCTGAGGCTGGAGGTCTCAGCTCCAGTGCTAAATGAAATGAAAAGTCTATCCATCTAAAGCACCGTAAATCTAACCTTTTGCTTTGCGCTCATTCCTGATCCTCCCATTGCTTTCACAGAGATCCAGGCCTGGAGCAGTGAAGACCCCTTCAAATTACTGAATGTTTTTTCTTCCCTAAAACTTTGTAAACAGTAGCCTCATTCTTGCCTCTTATTTAAGCCACCTCCAAAGCTTTCTTGCCTGCTAGAACTTTGGCCTCTGCCCTCACACGGCTTTGAATCAAGTATGTTAGTTTGTTCCCATTTGATTTTACAAGCCTTCCTTACAGTCTACTCAAACTACTGTGGACTAAATCATCCACCTCCTCCACAGCACTGATTTCATCACCCCAGCTCAGTGATACGCTGTAAAACTTTAACCATCATAAAGGTACATGCTGTCTCCTCTTTTCCTAGAAGGAGCACTGCTGTACTCCAGCTGCCATTCCATCTATTTAATCACCATGCTACTTCAGGTCCTACCTTGTACAATGCTGTCTTGATGCAGCTGTTGTTGAGCTCTTCCTGTCATGAGTATCTCACCACTTTTACTATCATAACCCAAACACCTCCATTCCTATGGAAACCCTTGTGGATGCCTACTCCTCCTCGGGATTTCCTTCAGCTGGCTTGGAAGCATAAGCCCTCCTTCCTCAGCTAATGACTTTTTTCTTCATTGTGCTATAATTATAATATAGTAATGAACATACACGTATATATGTTTTAAAGAAATCTGTATCACGTGTCTCCAATAGAGCACAGATGTTGATGCTGGCAACTCTTATTGTTCAACACGTTCTCCCATCATTGTTCATTTTTTCTTATACTATTTCTGATCTGGTAAACAGCAGAAGGGAAGGACTTGTCTGCCATAGCCACTGGCGATCACAAACCTCCACAGGGCCACACTGTTAGTGCACTGAGTGAGCCATGCCACATGCAGCTGGTGATTGCGTAGACTTGTTAGCAAGTAAGTGTGTAATGGGGAGCAGTACTGCTTCTCCTCCACATTTCGCTGTACAGCCCTGACTTTGCCATGCCTGGCAGGGCTGGCATGTAACCAGTGCTGATCTTCAGCTCAGATTTTCAATAAGATAGTTCCATAAACACAATGACATCGTGTCATGACATCATTACTTTCCTGTAGGTTTGAATCAGCTTGCTTGCTTTTGCAGGAAATCATCTATTCACTGCTCCTCCAGCTTAACTGACACCAGGAAAGTGCCACACACATAACTTGCAATGTCCAGCTCTCAAGTGCATGAGCAACATTCCCGTAATACATTAGGTACACACCCAGAACAAATTTTGTCTTCTTTCAAGGAAGTTAAATAAGCAGAAAAGTGAGTTTTGGAGTGTAAAAGCTTGAAAAATTCAATGTATTACTTCTAGGAAAAGGCTAGAGAAAAAATTACAATGCCTTTCACTATGATAATACAATACCGGAGACCAAAGTTTTGATGTCTCTATCTCCCATCTCCCCTGATCCTTCCTAATATCATCCATGACATCACTGCATCCTGGGCTATTCATTTTAGCATTGACTGGAAAGGTTTTGCAGAAGAAGAAATAATTCTGGAAACTGGAAGTACATCATACGCGATAAGCAGGATAATGTGAACTAATGCACAAACCCTAACATGACAGAAAGAAATCAAAAGAGACATTCTACATTGTTTATGGATTATGGGACAATACACAAAATCACAGACCTAAGATTAGCATCTCCCAAGAGACCCAGTGAAACAAGAGAGCAGAAAGCATTGCATTTACGGGGTAGATAGGTTTTATCTAAGATTCTTCTCTTCAGGTCGGTTTATATCCAGCTTTGTTCTACTGCTCCACCAGAACCAAATACAGAAAATATTCATGTATTTACATGAAATATTGAAAATCTCATTATTTGTTGAAAAGGAGGGGCAGTGGATGAAGGGAAAAGTGTCATAGTTTACAGCTATGTGTTTTCCAATAGATGTTAATGTATGCATACCAGCACTGACTTTTACACACTAGTGCCAAAATACTGCTTAACTGCAAACTGATCTCTGCAGTGACACTACATACAGAGCAGAGCCTTTAAAGTCAGGGGATAAAATTATATACTTTGGGCCATCAGTGTTGTACGCTGGAAATAACTTCATAATTCTCCCTTCACACCTACCAAAGATGGCTTTGCTGAGTTCCTAATTCGGGATTCAGAATCGTACTTACATCTTCATACACTGAGTTCTAGACACATATGTAAACCTTGCCATCTCAAGGCTTTTGCGTGACAACATCTGGGAACACATTTACAGGATTTTAATTCAAAAGGCTGAATTATGCACATGAACTAACATCCTGTGACTGATCACTGAGCTAGCTGTCCCATCCCTAAATCCACAGGCAACATCTACATGAGCCCTGTCAACAGTTCGTGTGCATTCTAAAAGCATCAAAGTGGTTTTCCACATTTTTCCAAGAAAAAAGGGCCTTTACATCACATAAACACAAATGACACAGGCGTATTTCTTTGCATGATTTCAGTAAAAACATGCTTTTCTTATTAAACTCTGGTGCTGTCCTTTGATTATAAGCATGTTATTTCCCAGGAAATCTATGACTAAGCATGTGTAAATACTGATCTCAGGGGTCTGCCCTTGTGGTCGCTGCAGCCACCTCCGAACTTCTCACCACATATGTGTGTGAATTGCCTCATAGTCATGTGTATAATACATTCTCCCTTCCTTCGTCTTCTCTGTCTGTCTGGATGCTTGCCAACTACACTGACTGGCCACCTTATTAGCAGCAGAAATTGGGCTGAAGTCCCGCTGTACACTGGTGTAAGCTTTAAGTATCCCCACTGACTGCAGTGTTCAGCCTGCTCCCGTCACATCATCATGGGCTTCCTAGCTCCATTATCAAGCCGTTGTGGACTGGTTGCTTTAGTCCTGTAGACTGTTGAGAGCTTTGGATTCCACTTAACTCCAGCACAGACTAAGGATGCTCCATTGCCACTAGATAAACCCATTATAAAGTGTAGCTAAGTGGACCTGCTGCTCTCTCTCATTGGTTCTTCCATAAAACAAGTTCATGTAGGCAGAAATTTGGTGGGGCTTCAACGGTAGAAGCAGACTCCTGGCAAACACTGTGCCAGTGTTTTCCCAGAGCTGCAGCTTTCCCTGTGAGGCTGTCGCACAGTCAGAATCTGGATCTGGGTTTCACCCAAAGTCCCACGCACTATGGCCAGCCCAAACTGCTTGTGACTCCAGCGTGCTCTGCCACCAGCTGGTCACCCCTATGTGGGATGATGCCAAGCCTTACCGAGAAAGCTGAGCTCTTATTTCCAGGAAGCAAAGAGGCAGGGAGAGGTTTGAGCAGATCTTCATCATTGCCAGTGGTCTCTTCCAGGCTTGCAGTTAACTTGGGTTGTTTACTGGATCCCAAACTTTCTTTGCATGTACACAGGAAAACAGATGCTTCCCACTCCTGGACCCCATGCTTGATCCAGGCTCCCTCAGCAAAAACCGCAGGTAGGGTACACAAATGGGGCAGTAGAGACATTGCTTCCTGCCTATGGCTGCTTTGAGCTGGTGATATAACATTATCTGTTGTGCACACATTCTTTGGCCTCCTTGGTATCAGCCCGGCTCACATCATGCAGTTTGCTTTTCCTGTGTGGTAGGAACAGCTGCTGCCTCTGCTCACAAACAGGGAACAGAGGCTGGGGCTTGCAAGTGCTTTGGCTCTAATCCTATGCACAGGGCATGGATGACAGAACTGGGAGGTGAGCCAGGTCTCCCAGAGACTGAGCAGGTGGGTGCTCTAACCACTACGTTATCTTTCATCTTCCAGCATTAAGATCTGGTATGGTCCATACATAGCCCTGTCTTTAGTAAGCCTCAGGTGCAGTCCTCCATTTGATTCATTTATACCAGCACCAAATTAAGTTTCAGGCTCTTACAATGAATTAGGTAGGCAAAGAAGAAATAGCACAAACTCATATGCCTGGACATACATTTAATTAGGGGGTTTCAGCACAGCCACCTATCATAGTCTCTTGCCTCTTCTCCTGAAACAGCAGGTGCTGGTCCCTGCCTGTGCCAGGACTGTGATTTATTGCAGCTGTGTGTCCTTCTGCAGTCCAAAGAGGATCCATCGGCTTTCTGTCCGAAGAAGGTCCTCACAAGAGACACAGGTTGTTTAAGAACATGATGCACTCACTGTTCCCCTCTCCTGTGGCATTTCTTTACATAAGCAGCTGAATAGCAAAACATATCAGTGTTCGTTACTAATTTTGTTATTTATAGCAAGCTGCCGCAGATGGAGACTGCAGCACCATTCTATCTTTAGGGCCTAGCGCCTGCCTGTCCATGCAGACAACTGGTAATTAGTACAAGGAGAATTTTTTAATCTATTCTCAAACTTAAATAAATAAGAGAGCCATTTATCTGTCAAAATTCAACTCCTTCTCATTGCCAGATCTCCAGGTTAACTGCTTAATGAATAGAGCTCATAGCTTCAGGCATTTAGGTAAAGACAAAAGTATCTTTTAAAAGAATTCCTGTTACAGGAAATTAAATATGCAATACAAAATAACAGGTTATGTACTGGGGGATAGTATTTAGACCACAAGAATCAGGAGCATAGGACAGGATGAAGATCACAGGCATGTAAAGCAGACGTGTAGAAACGGACCAAGTGGTACGCAAGGGAGGTGTGGTGTATATAGCCTAGCATGTGTGCTTCCTACCGGTCCAGCCACCCAGCCCTCAGTTTGGTCACTGAAAGTGAATCCTTGCATGAGCCTGTAACCAGATAATAGAAGGCAGAGAGGATACTTGCTGTTCTCCAAGCAAAATCCCACACGTGCACTAAGATGCACTTGCATGGCTCGGGTGGCAGGACACTGCTCAAGGTAAACATCACACAAGCCAGGGAGAACACACGACATAATTTTTTCTAGTTTTTATTGCTGATTCCAACTCTTCTTTGGTTTATTTTATTCCCTATACCCACCCCTGAAGTTCGAGAAGAGAGGAAGAGGCTTTATGAGTAGTTGATCTTTGTGAGTTGTACTCAAGGGTAGGACACTGGTCTCTCTCCTTGCCCACACCGCTGCTGATAATAGGGGAATGGGAGCTGGTGAAGGGCTGCTCACACTCACTTTAAAGGCCAAAGCGGTACGTGTGGAAAAAAACACACTACCCTTGTTTTTCTCACAATTCAGATGTTTTCCGCATCTGAAAGCGTTCACTTACTCAGGCTTGCAGGTGCAGCATTTTTATGTGCCCATGAGTACACCCACATCCATACATACAGGGCAAGAAAAGTAACAGGGAAAAATAAGAAGGTTTTAGAAGTTATTGCTATCAGGCATAAAAAGTGGGTCAGATCTGCGGAATTCTGCCTGGCCTCCACTTCTGATCAGATGGGTCCCAGTGAAGAGCTTTTTGCTTGCTGTCCTACCATCTGGACAATCTTTATTTGACCTTTTTATCCTCCTATTAGCATCCAGGAAGGGGACAAAAACTAGTAGATAAAAGTAAACTGTTTCAAATACAATGGCTGCAAATAAGTAACTAATGAGGAGCTCCTTCTTTTGTCTTTCAGATCACGACTCCAAATTTCCCTGTAGTGGTCAAGCTGGGACATGCGCATGCTGGAATGGGGAAGGTAAGTAAAAGAAAAAACACATATAGCTCAGGAAACACACACACACACATATATATATGTGGCATAGCATTCCTGTGATCATACACAGTGTGTAGCCAGCCAGCGAAGGGGTTAAATCTCCCCACAGCCTGAATGGGTTGCACTGGCTGTTCCTATGGGAGAAAAGGCCTTTTTCCGCTGTCATTAACTCAGAGACAGGCAGTGGTATTGGATTGGAGGCTGCCTTGGATGCAGGAAGGGGACTTGTGAAGAGTGGGGGAAAGGCTGGCTGTGCTGAAGTCATTAGGCTCGTCTTTTATATATTTTCTCCTCTCCTGAATGTGGTAGTATTGTTTATTCAAGTACCTGTAATGTGCAGCTACACCCCATAGCTCTAACAATGAGGAGCAGTGGCGCTGGCCTTTTTGAGCGCATTATGATGGCCTTGTTCAATAAAATGGGAGCCCTTCAGTTATTTTTTTTCCTCCTTGCAAGGAAGAACAAGACCTTACAAAGCAGAGTGGCTGGTTGCCTGCCAAGGAATCCTGAAAAACAGTTCACTCCCCAGAAGGACTTGTTTGTTTTTCCCAGGCTCCCTGAGATCTTTATTCCCCTTGTGAATTTGCAGCCCCTGTTTCTTGGGGTGACTGGGATCGCCTTTCAGTGAGGTATCACCAGCACTTTAGCCTCCTCTTTCTTGTGTACACCTTTTAAAAATGCATCCCCTATCTGTCTAAAAATTGATTTTTTCGTAAGTAGGAAATTCTGATGTGTCAACTCTGCATCCAAATGGGTGGTACATGAACTTCGTAACTAATACCGCTGTCACAGTGCTTCCCTAGAACAGACAGACCTTCTCCCAGCCTCACACTTTGCCTGAAAATTATATATAGGTACGCCAAACATAAACTTGGTACAGCATGTTTGCTTGCACTCTGGAAACAGAAGTCCTTTCTGACTTCCTGGATTGTACATGGAAGCTCCCATAACCTTTCTTCCGTTGGTTGCAATGTTCCCCTGTCTGGATGGTAGTTGACAGAAAGGAAGCGGGCTCAGATCCCTAGGCTAGTGGTAGAATTGGCTTTCAGCATCAAAGAACAAACATTTAAATAAGCAGGAAATGTTTGTTAAAATCTTGGTGCTATGTAAACTAAACAGGCAGAGGTGTCATTGAATTAGAGTGCATGCAGACAGCCTAGAGCTGCGTGTAGAGCAAGCCACTGTACATGTCTCTAGGAAGGATTTCATTAGCAAAATCCAACCAGGACAAACCAGGGGATAGAAACCTCTCCCTTCTGAAAGGTTTCAAGAACATTGAGACCCTGCAGTCCTAGATCTCTCTGACTACTTTGTAATTTCACCTGTAATATAGGGAGGGCTTCATGAGTTTCTCTTGTGCACAAAGAATCCTCAGTGGCTACAGAAATGAGTCAGAATCAGATAAAACTACTATTTCCATATAAAACTCTCAGCAGAATATTTGGCTGTTGTCTTCTGCACCAAGTACCAGATTTTCTTCCACCTCTCACCTTCCCTCCAATTTTGTTCTTTAATAATGTTAATTTTTGCTGTCACAAGTTGTAGGTGAAGAGAGTTTCTGTTCAAACTCCAGGCACAACTGTATGCAGTGGTACCAGGCAGGTTTGTAGGAAGTCATTCCAGAAGAAGATAGGCTGGCAGCCAGCATCTTAGAAGAAAGAACTGGTATGAGGCCAATTTTACTTTAGTCCAGGGACTACTAGCAAAGTCTGGTTGTGGATTTGGGCACAGAGTTTCAACACTGCTCTGTTCAGTAGATGAGGAAGGTACAGGGCAGAAGGGTTCTTTACCTTATGGTTTTCGTTTGGGCCCTTCTCCAGCCACAAGCAGGCTGAAGGAAAGTTGAGACTGATTAAATTAGTTTTCTTGAAGTCTCACTGTATTTCATTGCATAGAGCAAAAACAGAAGAGAGAAAGTTAAAATGAAATAAAGAACAAGTTGGTTTGCTTAAAAGATGAACAACAGGAATTTGTTTCATGTTGGCTTTAAGACAATAAGGTTCAAGTCCATGTGGGACTAAGAGAAGGAAATCACAGAAAATGTAAAGAGAAATACAGACAAGCAGAACTATGGTTGTACTAGAAAAGTAACATCCATCAGTAAAAAACATGAAACCTCCAATTAAATAGTTCAGAAACGGAAAGTTTCAAAGAGACATAATAGTGGTTTTAATCATCGTAATGTAAAAGTAATGATTAGTGACGATAAAGAGATTACAAAGAGATAAAGGATTTCTTTGCATTGGTCTTCAGAAGTAGAGATGATAGCAGGAAACAGCATGGTTTTAGCTGTAAAATAGACAGAATATGGAGAGAGAGATGTTTCCTTTTGGTTTAGATGAGTGTAAGAAATTAAAAGTTATTAAAGAACCTGCATCAGGTCATGTTTTATATAAAGACAGTGACTGAAAAACTAAGGATAAAACAATCAACCTATTAGTTGAAGTACACATGAGTATTAAAAATAGTACTTACTGCAAAAAATGATGCCAAGATCATGACCCATGTGTTTGTACCTGTAACAGGTGCTTCAAAGGATGTGACCATTCAGATTACAGTCTTATTACCAGCAGAAATTGCCAAGGAAGTCCTTACACTTTTGGTTTTTCTTAAAGATAAAAATCATATGTAACAGTAGGCACCGAGACTTAGAAGAATGAGTGAAGATGGGAAGTCCAAACACTGTTATTCTTTATTCATACTGAGAAGTGGCCAGGAGCCAGAAAAACTCTGGACACGGGAAAAGGCTCTTCACCAAAGAGCTCCACCAATGGCTTGCAGAGAGATGGGTGTCATTTCACAGTTGTTCTTCAGTTTCTGTGTGTTACAGACCAGAGGGATTATAATGATTACCTGATACTTATAGCTGATGGATATTCATAAGGCTCTTGGCACTATGAAAAGTGCTGAGTGTTAATTATTTTGCATTAATGGCTAGAAAGGGCATAATTACAATAGTCAGACTTTGATTTTCATGTATCCTTTGTTTTCACAACATATTCATAAAATTCACTCACCACATATTTTAATCAGAAGGTTGAACAGAGAATCCTGAAAGCCAAAATGCAAAATAGCCATGTTAAAACTTGCAAGAAACAGGCTCTATTGACTGTCTTTAGCTTTGAAGAGGAACAGTTAGTATTCAAGGTCAGAACCAAAAGGAGTGGCAGTATGCCATTAGTGGTAGAAATGTTCTTGCCAAGTGATGTGTGCATGTGAAGTGCAGGTGAAGATGAAGAAAATAAATTTGCAATAAAAAGACATCTTTTGAAATTTCCATTGAGAAATTCAGAAACAGCTTCACTGTTGACTTCAACAGAGACACAAGGAATAGCCTTCACCTAAAGAGACAAAGGGGTCCTAGATAATCTTCTCATCTAAAAGCCGGACATATGCCCCTTAGACCCTCCCATGACCATCACTAAACTCCCATGAGCCCTTCTAAAACTGGGAGTCACTTCACATTTTGCTGGCACTGAAAGACAATAACAAGTGCTCTGTGTGCTGCTTATCCAATACAATTTCAATACAAATACAATATCTGTAGAATTATTGCTTAAACAATGGCTTAAAATAGAATCAGCAGAGAAGGACCCTTCTCGTATCATATTTAAGTTGCTCAGGCTCATGGAATCCAGGGTTCTTCCAGGGGAACTATGGATGGACACTAAGAGAACATGTCCTTCCCTGTGTAAAACTGAACTATATTTCACCCAGCAGTTCCTAAAGGTCAGGGCATTTTTAAGCATTGTGCAGTTTCAGGCTACCTAGCCCAGAAGTGAGTCTCTGTTGAACAGGGTGAGCACTACAGTGAGAAAGAAATGACACTTCTTCCTGACTCCAGACCTCATAGTGCCAGAGCTCTTGGAAAAGAATAAAGCTTTGACTGTGTTAATATCTGCCATTTGTGTGCTAACGTGACCCTAAAGTGCCCTAGGAACAGAGCCCAGCACTGCAAATTCACTCAAAGAGACTCTTTGCCTTTTTCTGATCAGATCATGAGAAGGAAACAAGTGCCAGATCTGCAAAGAAAGGAAAAACAGTATCTGTTAATGTGACTTTACATATATTTATATTAATTTAATAAATAAGTATCTATATATTTTGCTACTCTTACTTTATTTTTAAGCCTCTCTAATTAGGCCAGTTTAAGAGCCACCTCCTGTCCCCTCCTGCCCCATAATTATAAAACACCTCCCCGGTACAAATCCTGGCTCAGATGAATTTATTACATTGTAGAAGAAAAACTTGTTGTTCATAATAATGCGGTCAGAGTTATTTTCTCTCTTACTGGATGGGACAGACTTCTCTACTTTTTTTTTTCCCCTGGTGTAAATATAGCACAAACTAAACAGAGCCACTCTGTAATGTAAAAATACTGCAAGCTTTTTATCAGGAAGGACAGCTCGTCACCTTGTCTCTCTCAGGACTGGAAATAGAATGTTCCAAATGTGAGAGCTTTGAAAATCCAGTGGGCTAAAGAGGAAAGGAAGAGGAAAGGGCTGCCTCAGTTTGTCAAGGAACAAACATTTTCTGTTACAGAAGACGAATAATGACTTGACATGTAACATTCACAACAGAGCGGCCCAATCACTCTGTTCCCACTGACTCATGAGGGAGGAAGTACCACCCATCTTGAAAATAGCAAAAGCATCCTCATTTCTTGCACATCAGTCTGGAACCTTTTGGTGGATGCAGAAAACGGTGTTTGATCCAAGGCACAAGAGACCAAAGCTGCCAAGACTTGAAGCTGAGAGAAGCTCTTCGTTAGGTAGTTAGTAGGGATTATAGGGTTTAATGCATTAAGGGCAGAGTAACATCTGGTGTATTTGAGCGTAAAGATAATAAGGAAATGGAGACTCTGTTGTGTCTTTATTATTTTCATGAGTCAAAGTTAGGCCTAAACTGAATCAGTGTCAGTTGGATCAGGTATTTTCTGAGACAAGGAGTTATAATTTGGGGTAGGGGTAAGGAGAACTTAGGAAACTTAGGAAACTCTCTGTACAGTCCCATTTGTGAAGACCTGCTGTCTCAAAATGGGAACACCACTGTAGAAAGGGTAAGTGTAGGTTAAAATGGATGAAAAATCACAAGCTCTGTGTGGCCACGCCAGTTCCTCTGGAGGAAAACACTCAGACTTTCACAAGCCTACCAAGATTCACTGAAACACACCATTGCCAAGCCTGGCCCTGGCTCAGCCTTGGACACTTACCTTCCAGCTGAACCTGCCCCTGACCCCAGTCTGGACAAAGAAATTGCTTCTGCAAGCCCTCTCCAAAGTGGTGTGGGTTTAACCTGTGAGGCAGATTTAACTCTGGATGACACAGAGAGGCAAGTCTAGGGCAACCCTAGCAGACTACTATAATTATGCCAGTTTGGCTGACTATTTTTTCACATGGTCACATAACTAACGGAAGCAAAAGGAGACTGTGAGGCAATATCTTGCAGTGCTTAGGCTAAAGATGAGAGAGGAGTGCTGTAACCCTGGGACCCTGGTGTCCAGGAACATCTGGGATATGCAAGAGGCAATAGATTCAGGAACTACAAGGCAGAGGTAGCAGAAATTTCTGCCAAGTCCCTCTTGGAAAAAAAACGTGTTCATGCTGATCTCCGGGGTGTCTCAAACTTCCCAGAAAATATCCATGGTGGTGTTTTAACAGTGCCAGGACCTGCTCTCCGAAATCCTATTATTAAGGAAAGCCTCAAAAGAAGATGCACAGCAGGAATAGGACAGAAGTGTTTGTTCCTGATCTCTCTCTCGGACCACTTTGCAGCCAAGGGCAGCAAGATCAGTGCCTCTTGGGCAGGCTGAGGATGGGAATGGGCACCTGCTGCAAGTCACATAGTATCAGCCTCTGAGATGCCACCGCTAGACATGTGATGGTCACACCTACGTGAGCATGTCCCCAGGGCTCCTGTCAGACTCCTCTCTCCACTGCAGTGATAGGGAGCATGCTAGGGCATGGCTGGTACTCAAATGAGACAAGAGAGCCAGAAGGAAAGAGGGGACTCTCCCAGGGAGCTTTCTTACTCAGAAAAGGCATTTGTCAACACACTGGCACAAACTCTTCACAACAGGTCACTAAAACTCTACAGCAAACAGCAGCTGATGGCTCCAGAATAAGTCTATTACTGCTCAAACAGCCAGCACAGCTAAGCAAACAGTCCACGAGGGCAGGGGCTGTGTTTGCACTTGTTGTTTGCACTCCTCTTCGCAGCTAATGCATTTATCCTAAGAAAGGTGAAAAGAAAAAAAAAAAAGAGAGAGAGAGAAAAGGCTTCCTGTTGACTTTTTTCCAACTTCTTTTTTCAGTTTTACACATTGGCCAACCTGCCATTTTAGACAGATTTATCCCCTATTGGGTAAATTGGTAGCTGTTTTCTCTAGAATGATTTTTAATAGTCCTATCTTAAATAATGCCCTCTGGCATCACACTACATCTACCTTGTCTTTGGTTATCTCTAGGGGTTTTTCTTCTGTTAGGAGAATGGATATTTCACTGACATGTAAAAGGGTTACAAGGCAGGAGGAAATCAATTATACAACATTTAAAAATAGAAAGCCAATAAGATTGCAGACTTTATAGATAAGACAGTAAAATAAATCTAATTTGACTGTAACTCGAGTGCTTCCTGTTTATGAAGTAGTAACTGTACATGGGACTAAAGCAGCCTTAACCCGGGACTTGGCTGTATTTTGTCGAATTCTGCCTGCTCTAACAATTAACAAATGTTGACTCAGATTTCAGCTTTGGTGTGGTGATTATTTTGATGCCTCTGAGAAATAAGGCCATGGCCTCCTGAAAGCAGACCTCTGTGAGGTGCTTTCTCTAAGAAGTCCATGGAAAGGGCTCTGGCATGGACCAGGGAAGATGGCAGAGCTCTTTCCAGAGAACTTTGCAGCGGTGTATCCCTCTGGGCATTATCTTCTTTGGTTTTCATACCTTACTTTGTATTCTCAGTGAGTTGCCTCACTCTTTAACTACCTACCCAGCCAGAAATATTTAGACGTATTGGAGAAACCACTCTGAAGTGCTTTCCCTTTCTCCCCATAGGGAGAGAGTGGTAGAGAGAAGGAAGAAATGAACCTTTCCTTCTCGTAGCATGTTGCATTTTTAAGGAAAAACACCATTTAATGAGATGAGCATACAGCTCCTTTCTAGCAATAACAATGCAGTCTAATTCCAATCTAGAGAGGGAAGCAGTATCCTTGCCTCTGGGAAAAATGTTCCTGGGCTGGGAATGCAAACATTTCTGCTGGGGCCCAAAGACATCTGTTGCACAAGCGCAGCATTATTTTTCAGACCCCACAAACGTCCTTGTTCCAAGTTGGTCATTATATAATGGCTTTTGTCTTTTCCCACTGTCGAAAGGGTCCAGGAGAATGGGTTTTAACACCACGCATTCTCTCGTGTGTGCCCATGCCCTCACGCGATTATCCCACCTGAGTGGGACTTTTTCCCTTGGTGTCAATTCAGCCCAGCTTCACTCCTATCTGCACAACAAAATTATTCAGCCCCAACACTGCCTGCATTGTTCCCCCTGTTATTTTGTGAGCTATGCCAAGGCAGGGGGCTCCCCCCATGTGCTCCCTTCTCCTGCCCTCCTGATATCTCTGGGACTTTTCTGCCACTTGACCCTTCCCTGCCACAGCCCCGCTCAGACATAGAGGGGAACAACACAGCCCAAAACAAGGCTGCTCCTCCTAGATGACGTGCAATGATTGCCTTTACGTTTCCCCTTTGTGTTTGTTATTTCCTTTTTTTTTTTTTCCCCTACCCTCCCACTCCACAGGCAATATTCATCTTCCTCTGCGCCTTTTCTCAGCTGTCTCTGAATAGCAAAAATATAGCTCTCACCACAGCAAATGGGAGGAAGACTAGGGGTATTTGGTGTTCAGCAAAAGGAGAAGCAAAGACCAGGTCTTTTTGGTTCCTATTCAGGCATCTAGATATGGTCAAACTAGTTGCACTTTTCACCTTCCCCATAACGTGTCTAGTTCTCAAGAGCTTTTCTGCACCAGGATGTGGCTGTATCTTTGGCTTATGTTATGGCTGGCACTTACACAAAACCATCTAAACAGAGTAAAACAGGTTAGCAACTGGCTTGTCTTCTGTTCTCTAGTGAAGATGGCTCCTGCCCTCTCATGGTTGAAGGAAGATATGTAAAACCACTTGTTTGTTCTTTACAAAGAAACACCAAATACCATTGCATGTCTCTTCCTTCAGCCGGCTCCAGATAGTCTGGCATCACCCTCCTTTAATACACACATTGACGCAACTGAGAAACTCTACTAGGGCAGAGACTGACCAGTAGTCACGAGAGAGTAGATACTTAGCAAAGCAGCGTTGCAATCTCCGACTGTGGTCTCAAAGAGTTACCAAACTACAAAGTGTAGGTAATACACAAAGTCGCTCACTTGCTCACCCTTTTTATGCAGTGTTGGCCTTTTTTTCCACCAATTAACCCATCCTTCCTGCATCTGTCCAGCTCTGTGGAACAAGATTTACATGTGTTTCTCTGATGCACCAGACATGGTTTTGCCAATAGACTAAAAGGGCTTGACAGTACAAATGAGGTGAAGCTGTCCATTATGTTCTCATCACCTGCTTGTTCAGCCTGAATTACTGAGCTTTTGTAGAAATCTGACCATATCATTAGAGCTTCTACTGTTTTGTTCCTTCTTTCTTCCTTTTTTTTTTTTTTGTATAAGATACAGAGTGTTTCTCATAACTGAATACAAATCTGTGAAAAGCCATCTTCTCAGAAAAGCTCCAGCTCCCAGCTCGTGGGCCACTGCCCTCTTATTTCCAAGCACAACTCAAGCCTAACACCCAACCCATGCGTCCCACACACATGATGCTGTGATGCCCATGGCATCACACTTGCACAAATCTCTCCGAGAATCACAGGCTCCCCTAGAGATATTCTTTTCCTTCAGAGCTTGCTTACAGCTGGGATACCTGCATTGCTCCTCAAAGAATATCTGAAGGGGGGTAATGTGAAATGCCAGGGAACTGAAGCCTAGCGGTGGCAGACGATCAGCTCTCTTGTTGATTTTCTGGCATTGATTTCTCTTTTCTGAGCACCCAAAATACTCTGGTTTTATCCATCCCAACATGGGAAACAGCAGTTCCAATGTTTGAATGAAGTAATGCCACTTAAGAGATCAAATATTTTTCTGAAATATCATAAAAGCAATGAGCATCAGCAAGAGCCATCTGGGCAAAGGGCTAGCTGCCTCCCCGGTGCCAGATTTACTGGGTTTTATGCATGAGGAAGGAGAAAGGGGTTGATTTGTTCTGTGTTGGCTTGGATTGGGGAACCTCTCTTTTTAATTCATGCCATTCCTGCTCCATCCTCAGCTCCATCTCTGTGGGTTTTAACTGATGTTGTGCTATTCAGACATGGAGATGACTTACGCTCACAAAGTATTCCTGTCCTTTTTCGCTCTTACCACTTTTCCACTGGATTTTGGCAATCAAGGTCAAAGTTGAGAACCAGCATGACTTCCGGGACATAGCCAGTATTGTAGCCATGGCAAAAACCTATGCCACTACTGAGCCATTCATTGACTCCAAGTACGACATCCGCATCCAGAAAATCGGAAGCAACTACAAGGCTTACATGTGAGTGCGTGGCTATGCTGGAGTGAGATGGAGGGGAGGGGGAGACTGCTGTGGATGTGATTCAGTTGGTGTCTGCTCTGGGCAGGAGTAGGAAGCTGACTTAATTTCTTTGAAGAATAGCCCTGCTGTTCTCCTCCCACTTCTGGACCCAGATCTCTCATCTACCGATCATCTTCTCCATTACTCACTGTCAGCTCATTGCTTCTGGAAGGTAAATGTCTCTCTACGTGTTTCTGACATTCAGTTAGTTTCCACTGTGATAACTGTGGTTTGCCATCACATATCATTTCTGCCTCCTGTTGTTGAAGGACTCATCTTTCCCAGCAAAATCCTCTAGCTCCCAGTACCCTCTAGAGGGAACTGAATCCAGTCTCTTCCCACATGGGAGGAACAATAAAAAAGATTGAGCCAGCTGCAACTCATGGAGTCCTACAGTCTCCAACCCATAGCAACACCCCCTCCTCTCCCCAGCTGGAAATTGCGGCACTGCAGCCACATGAGGACAGGAGGAACACACAACACTGGGTACGAATGGTCTCAGCCTGGCCAGCATGTGCATTTCTGTGAGCATTTTGCATGTGTGCTCCTTGAACTGTAACAAAGGAGGGAAAGGAAGGGGCACTTCTTTGGGTGCCCCAAAGCTCCTCCCTGCCCTTTGAGGTAGTGAGGGAGGTGTCACAAATGCAACCCTCAATACTGGTGTGTTTAAAAATATTAAAAAACATTCAGCCAAACTTCAGTAGTTCTCAAGCTCAATTAAAGGTCTAACCACATGAGTCGGTAAGACACCTGTTTCTTCTTACTGCAAACCAGTAGATGAGAAAAGACAAATAGCACAGCTTCTCCACAAGCTCCTTATCCAGCCACAAAATTTTGGACAAGCAGACAGCTCCAGCAGTACATTTTTCAGGTCACCAGATAAACATCGTGTGTTACCTAACATCCACAACACTATGAGTTTTGGGTCCATGTTTACAAACCCTCAAGCCATAGTTCTGGCGAAACAAAGTTAAGTGAGATAATCAAATGTACATGACCACATATTTTTCAGCTATAGCTGCCTAAAATTCCCAGTTAGATTCCTCAGTTAGCACAGAGGTATTTAAGTAAACTAGATAATGCTTGACTCACATTCTTCATGGGAAGGACTTGTGGGGCACTGGGCTATTTAGTGTGAACTCAATGAGAGAAAATTCATTTTAAATCTGATCAGGTCAACAATAGCACAGTTGCCTAATATTACATTAACATCTTACAGAGTCTAGCTCAAATTGGCCAAAGGAAGGAAGGTTTAAAATATCAATTAAAATTCCCTGTTCCTGCCAACTTACCCAGCCTTGGCTCCACAGCCTGCTCTCAGCCTGCCGCTAAGTAAAACAAAGGTCCAGTTAGCCTGACCATATTCTGTCCCTGTTTATTATTCTCATTCACCATGCACTCATCCAGACAAGGACCAGAAATAATACGAGATGATTGAGGAAAGAAAGCAGTCACAATAAGAGCTAATCCCACTCGGGAATATAGCTGCGCAAACAATTGTTTGCTAAATGAAAAAACTTTTCACATTAAAACAGCCATGAACAGGAAACACCTTAATGAGAAACGAAGCTTATTAGCAAAGAAAGCAAACAGCAAAATTCACCCAGTGACTTGGTAACCCCGAAGTTTGACTTATATTGAGAGAGCCATTTATGGATGTGAGCTTGGGAAAGCAGTATATTTGGTCCGATTATGGGCTGTTCCTTCTCTCCCAGCATCAGACAGAACAGAAGGTTATTTCTATGGTATAAATAAGTCCCTACTATGTCCAACACCCAAAATATCAGAGTTCTCATTGGTGTCTCAAATAGAAGAATAAAAATCATTAGTCATGCTAGGAAATCTCAGCCTTAAAGGCAATGACAGCATCTGCAGTAACGTCATATTAATTGAATTACTTTGATCTGTGAGCCATAGAATCTACCTCATATTTTTATACCTTCACCCACACATATAAACTTTGAAAGCCCCCTTCCTTCTGAGAAAAGACTGAGTACTGAAATTCTCTAAAATGTGTTTACTTTGCATCAAGCATCTGCCAGAGGGAGGATGCTGCAGAGTGACTCATGCATTCCTCTCCACCCCAGATGTTCAATGCACTTCCTTCCAGCCCATGACCCAAGGCTTGAGTTCAGTTTCCCATTGACTTTAGTGCAGTGACTCCAGATTTACACTACTAACAAACACCTACTTAGGCCGTGCCTTGGGCCAGTCTCAAAACAGCAGATAAACATGTGATACGTGCCTAAAATTCCACCAAATGTATTTGACTGTCATTGTCATGCTGGTGAAGAGAAAACACAAGTATTGTTCATGTGCCAGAAGAAACTGGGACAGAAATTATGCTTGCACCCTCATCCCAACTAGGGGCATTTCCAGTTAAGACTTGTGAAATATTTTTCACTTGAAATGAAGTCAGCTGCTGTTGAGTTTCAGAGGTGGGCTATTCCTCACCAGCTCTTAGTAAGAGGATATTATCCTCTCCTTTCTAGTTTCATGAGTGTGACTTCTGATCTTGACACCTGAAATACGGTTCAGTGTACAGGGGATACGACACCAATTGTGTCTAAACTAGACCTACTTTCAGACTGAAGTGGCCCAGCTTGGAGACGGTGATTATAGGACACCAACAGCCCCTGATTTGCTAGTCTATCTACTTACCCTAAGAAATGCTGAAAGTGTCTTGGTCACAGATCTGCTTGATCAACTGGTTCCTAAAATCCTGGAGTCCTTTCCTTCAAGATACTGACTGTATAGCGTTCTGGGCCCCTAATGTTTAGTATGATTGGAAGCACTTTGATTTTCAGCCCCTAAGAGAAATGGGGCTTGAGGCAGGGCATCCTTATGGAGAGATTTTTGTCTTCAGTCTTCTTTTCCACTTACAGTTGAATACAAAAAGAATAATAATAATTTGACACCTGAACTGTTCAGACATGCTTGGAAGGGAGCGAACTTAGCACAGGCTGTGGTGTAGAGGTTTGGTGAGTAGTCCAGAGGACTTCAGATGAAGGTTTTCCCTTTAAAAACAGGAAAGTTTCCTAACAGGAAAATTAGGGATACAGCTGAGAGAAATATTTCATATTTTAGGCCAAATATTGGCTGGAGATGAGTAGACATAAGCCAGTCAAACCAATCAGCCCAATGACTAGACCAGAGTTTCTATTTTGGGAGCTTTCCCACATCAAACTTCCTTGTAAAAATGCATAGCTGTGTTTTTGGTTTTCTCCGGGACAACACAGCTGCTTATATTTGGTATGCCAGGTACATTTTCTAAACATTGGTATCAAATAATCTTGTCACTAATCAGACTGCAGGAGTTCTCGTCAGTACTAATGGGATTCTGGATGCCATCTGCCACCACAGGACAATTTTCTGAACATAGATGTTAATAAAGAGTGGTTCTTCCCATCATAGAAGTGAAAAATGCAATCCTAAGAATCTCATGTCAAAAGAAAAAGAAAGGCTGAGAGTTGAACGCTGACCATACAGGCCATCAGAGGGCTCATAACACACAAAGCTTAGGAATCCATTCTTTTGCTTAGAAAGTAGGGCAGAAAGATCAATGTTGGGAACAAGGGACAAGAGCCAACTATATGAAAATACAGTTATTCAACACAGTAATTATGCTCCTTTGTTATCCCTCCTCTGACTATTTAAATTTCACAGCAAGTATATATACCACTTCAGAAGATACATGGAAGAAGTACGCCAGGCTTACCAGAGTAAGGGGGAATCTTAGACAGTCAATATAATAATCCAAGTTTATGGTCTGCAGGTCATGAGTATTACCATTGTTTCACAAAGTTTTGCAAGTTCAGAGTCTCTATTTCATATCATGTTGAAAAGGTGAAAGAACTGGCAGTGAGTGTTCCCACCACCTCATGTTCAAGTGTTGGATCACATCTCATACTCCCTTCTCCTAAAATACCTAAATCTTCATCAGCTTAAAGGTACTTCCTGGATGTATCTTGTCCGCTTGTTGACTTGTCCTAGCATATACCTTATGGCAGAGTTATTAGCACAGCATTGTCACAGCAGGCTGTTCAAACTCTGCTTTGTGCCTAAGGTCAAGAAAAGGAAAAACTTTAACTCCTTGATGGATGATGATGAAACCCTGGACATGCCAGCAATAGTAACTTTTTTGGAAATTAACCATCAATTGCAGCTAGCAAGACTCCAACAGTTTTGCAGCTATAAATTCTCCAAGTCCAGACACAGAGAGCCACAAACAGCTCAATGAAAAGTCAGTGAAAAGAGGGTATAATCATATATTTTATGACACTAGTACAATTGAAATCAAAGTTAAGGAGACCCAGAATATCAGAGCTGACATTTGTGAAGATGCTTAGGTAGATGTTTGCCTGGAAAGTTGCTCTTCCATGGACAGAGGGTGCTACCCATTGAAGAACACAAGGGTGTTTAGCCCAGAGATCTTCTACAGGCATTTCAGCTCTCCTGGGTCTGATGTCTAAAGAAATAAAGCACTCGTAGAACTTAACGTGTGCTTAATATTCCTTAGAGTTTTTCCTAACTCCTCATTCAGTTTTTCATGAGTCTGCATGACATATCACGTATGGAGTGTTGTTGAGGCAGGATTTGTGAAGGCTTCTGTGAGGCAGAATCTCACCTCATCCCCTCCTGTACAAGCACTGAGTCAAGAATGAGTACTACAGTATGAGGCAGGATGGGGCAGGGGTGTACTTTCATGTTCGGGTTATGTTTTTGGTTTGTTTTCCTAGGAGGACGTCCATCTCTGGAAACTGGAAGGCAAACACAGGTTCTGCAATGCTAGAACAGATTGCAATGACAGAGAGGTAAGGAAGAGAGTTTCAAGACAGTATTAGCTATTCTTGGGTTAGAAAGGAGGAACTGTATTTCAGACTTCGGTTAATTGAGAGAAATGGTAAGTGAGGTCTCCCAGGAGGCTAGATAAAGGAATTTAAAAGACCAAGTGCTTCCTTAAAAAAATACTAAGGGCACAAAGGCAAACTGTCGTATTTTGGAGAACAGATTGGAAGTACAGATAGAAACCAGCATTGCTAAATCATTAGATCTTTAGTGAATATAGCCACAGGAAACAAGACCAGCAGGCTAAGGTCAAGCACACGAGCACAAACATGTAGGGATAAAAACAGAAAGGTCACAGCACAAAACAAGAAGCAACAAGAAGTTATTCTAAGTATGTTATTAATGAGAGGCAAACACAGAAAAGTCTTCTTCTTCTCCTCAACAGAGAGAATAATCTGTAAGCTGAAGTGTTGAAAGCATTTTTTGCATCAGTGCCCCAAAAGTGGACACTATTTCAGCTAAGGTCTTCTCACTGAAGCAAAAGGAGTTGCCTCATGCACCTTACAGGATAAATTTGCGGATGGTATATATTCAAATCACTGTGATATTTGCTAATATTGCAACTGCATAACATTTGTTCACTTATAGTGATTTATGATTTGCTGTAACTCCCAAACCCTATTCTGCAGAACTAATATCACAGGATCATAGAATGGTTTGGGCTGGAAGGGACCTTAAAAATTATCTTAGTTCCGATCCCCTTGCCATGGGCAGGGATGTCTTGCACTAGAACAAGTTGCTCAAAGCCTCATCCAACCTGGCCTTGAACACCTTCAGTGATGCGGTATCCATGAGTCTCTGGGCAAAGTCACTTGTTCTCCATCCTATGTAAACAGATTATTTGTACATTTATAGAATCCATAGATTGTGTGTAGGCACTCATCCCTACTGAATCTGATATTTTTTTCAGATTAAACTTCCAGTTTGTGGTATCATGATCTGACTCTGTCCAGGTCTGGGCATCACATTTAAAGAGTAATTGCTGACCACCACTTCGCCCTAAAGATGAAAAAATTTAAAGGCCACAAACTCTACAACCATGTAAAAGGCTGCTAATAGGGCATTACTTACTATTTATATTAGTAGCATAATACTGTAAGAAATAATGGGCTTAAAAAATAGCAGGAAATGTTAGTTTGAATATTTTCTAACAGTAAGGATAGTGTAGCACAGAAATGGATTGCCTGGAGGAGATGAGTAATCTCTGCACTCTTTCAGACCAGATTAAAGAAATGTCCCCTCTTTAGAGTACAACAATTGTGCAGATGATCATCTAAGGTCCATTCTGCACTTTTAGTTTTGAAAGACAGAGAAGCCAAGCCAAGCCTCAAATCAGATGCTGAAGGTGACTCCTCAAGACCCTAACAGGACTGTGGGAACTCAACATTATTATGTATCCTAGTTGTTTATAACACAGCTGAAGTTAGAGAGATGAAGGGTAGACATTTCCTCATTGCAGTGTCATAAGACTAAAATCCAGATTCCTGCCAGCTTGCCACACTGCATTTTGAAGGTTCATTTTATACATGTAGTACCACAATTCACCGCTCTAACCTTACCCAGCCATAAATCAACAAATCCTGTGGAAATCTGTGAGTCATCAGTGCATGCAACAAAGAATGTGCTGAAATCCTCTGATGAGAAGGAGCAACCCAAACTACCTGCTGTACTGAACAGTAGCTCAAAGGATTGACTCGTTCAGGTAATACTAGCCAAAATGGCAGTAAATCCACTGCAAATGCCAGCCCTGATGTATATGCACAAATACGCTCTTCTGTCCTGTAGCACTGCTATCCCAGCCTATCAACCCTGATGCTTCCCAGTGCTCACCTAAGGCCAGCAACATACAGCTATTGGGGTCTCTGGCACCTGCAATAATTCCCTGTGCTTGGTGGCTTAACCCAGATACCTAGAGAAGTCCCTCAGGAGGAGAGGTGGTTTATGTGATGGTGTTCTTGGGTGTGGGGTAATGTATGAGGGTGTCTCACCATGACTCCTGCCTAGCTCACAAGGTCCATAGTTCTTCTTCTTATGCTACTGACTCCTTCTCAGGCACTGTCTTCCTCAGGGGGACTGGGGTGAATGTGCTTGGTCTCCTCATTAAGGATAAGAGAACACCAGTATTCATATAAGTCATATTCTTTCTTCTTTCCACAGACATTTTGTTCACACAAGCTGATCATTATATTGTCAATCTATGGGGGCTCTTGCTGGCTTCAAGGATGTAAACTTGCTCTTTGGCCAGAACAGCTCGTTTCCCAGTCCTTGTAGGGTTTGTAAAATGTCAGCGTATTCATGAGACTGTGGCCTTCCCTCCCCTCTCTGCATCTTGTCATAGTCCTGCTTACAGACCTGCTGTTCTGAGATTATTATTTTTATTGAAATTGTGTGACTGCAGTGCAGCTGCACAGGAAATAAAACCAGGCCACCTTATTCCCTCCTCATTTCCACAGCAGAGCAATGCGGTCCCCCATAACGTGACTCTTGTCATTCTCTCTTCTCCTTTGATACCAGGATTGCTAAGGGGACATCAGCTCATATTCCTGTCTTGGAACACCCAGAGAAAAGGGCTACAGCCTGTAATAAAACACTGCATGGTCCATGTGATGGGACAGCCTGGTTAGAAGCAACACTGAGGGGATAGAAGGGAGGCAGGAGGATGTAAAAGGAAGAAATTGAAAGAGTAAATTGTAAAAAGCAGGAGCTGCTGGGTTACAGATCAGGGAGGGGATGGCCACTCCTTGCTAAATTCTGCACCGACTTTCCAATCCTATTCCAGCCCCAGCATCTTATCAGAAGAAAGCTGCCTGCATAGTGGAAGGCTTTCAAGCAAAGCCAATACAAATGCTAAGGGGCCAACACTACTGGAAGATTAAATAAGCTAAATATTTATAGCTTGGCCAAATGACAACTGAGTGGAGATCTGATGTAAATACCAAGGAGGGAAAGAAACATTTTAAGGTGGTTTTGAGGGTAGGATTAAAACAATCTGAAATGAAGGGAAATTTTGTGCAAAACCTTTTTTTTCCCCCATCTCCTGTGCAAAAGAGGGTGACAATGACCCAGCAAAGCATATGAAGTGTGCCTTGTGATAAAAAGGGCTTCTGAATCTCTTTGCCCTCGTGTAGGCAGCGGAACAGTTGGCTGTATTTGATGGACTACCCAATGACAGCTAATCCTACACTGTGCTTCTGTGGTTTCTACAGGTACAGACTCTGGGCAGATGCCTGCTCAGAAATGTTTGGAGGTCTTGACATCTGCGCTGTCAAAGCTGTCCACAGCAAAGACGGAAAAGACTATATAATTGAGGTGAGAGCATGAGAAACCTGAATGCAAGTCATCTTTGGGAATTGTATCTACAAACATTGTCCCTCAGACTTCACGTGCACCAATGTGCTTGTTTACCACTGTGTGCATGGTTCAGCAGTCACTGCTCCTCTGTGCCCACCTGTATCCTCCAAGCTGTGACCCACTGATACACAAGAAACTGATTTAGAGTTCCAGCTAAACTGGCAGATATGCAGCAAGGTGTCACAATTGAAGTGCCTCCATTTCTCAGCGTGGACTGTGAAAGTTAATAGAGAGCCATAGATTGCTGGGCTGCTCCAGCTTTCCACTTGATAAATCCCCACACTGCAGAACCTTACCAGCATGGGACAGATTTGAAGCTACCTTCTTGTTGAGCACATAACAGCCTGCAAGTGTGGCAGGCAGCGGCCAAAGTTCTCGGTGTCTCCAGTGTCACCAGTGCCCCGTACCATCATTCCTAGGCTAAACACTTGCAAAGCCAGTGCATCTCTCATAGCTGTTAGTAGCAATCAACAGCATTATGAGCAAACATGCTCGTATTCAGCCCAGCCTGAATTCACGTGCCAGATGATGCTGCCACATTAGCCAAGTTAACCTCCTCCCATTACCCACACAGAGGTCCAGCAAGGTGATTCAGTCGATTAAACATCTCAGTTTGTCTATAAATGAACCTGTCATTCTCTGATCACTTTAAAGGGACTCTCAATAACAAAAATCCTAGTTGAATCTAATTTAAAAGAGTAAAATAACAGGTGAGCGCATAGCAAATTGCTCCATAAATAGCATGAACAATTTAATTAAAAAAAAAAAAGGTGTATTTTCTAAAATCATTTGCCCACACAGCATTCACTGCTATAACAGATCAGCAAGACAAAGCACCATGCAATTTCTGTGGGCAGTATGGACTACAAACTTTTGTGTTCAGAGCTGGACAGACTATGGCTCTGAGAGCTAAAGTTCAATGTACTTTTTGCCAGGCCAGGAGGAACACTTGGGAGAGGGGTAAATAGCGCACTTAGGTCATCCTAACAGGGCAAAGAAGGAAAAGCTGGCCAGAAAATCAAAGTGGAAATTTAAGAGACACTGAGGGAGAGAAAATCTGGCAAGTAAGCAAGTGCTTCTGTCATTATGTGACTCAAGGAGGCACAGCATCTGACCTGCTGTAAACTCCACCAACACAGGCCAGCCACGGAAGATGAGCAGAGCCAGCCTATGGCTTCATGCAGGGGTGCTGACACACTGGAAAGCTATGTGTGGGAGAGCAGTCCCACCCGCTGAGGGTTGGGATGCTGATGAGAACCACATGAGCCCTCCAGCGACTGTGCATTCCTGCAATATGTATCTGTTCTCCGCGGATCAGTGACCTGTCAAAGGCCGTGTGATAGAAGTGTGCTGCCAGCAACCAGACGCTGGCAACCCTCTGTCTTTCCTGAAGTGATGGGGCCACGGCTGACAGGTCTGCTCCTGCATGCAATTCATCAGCACCTAAAGGAGCGTTCCCTGGAGCAGACTGCTGCCTACTTTTATATCTGTATGCAAATATAGCTGAGAAAGGAAGGGCAAGAAAGCAGAGACAACTGTAAGGACATTTGGACCATGTCCATACATGGTCAGATGCGAGATGAGGATTTCATATCCCTGCACCTATTCTTGCATATAAGCCTATGTACGTGCACACATGGCTAATTCTGTGCTTAAGAATTATATACCTCTGTCAGGGTTTACCTCTGGGCTTTCACATCTACCCCTGTGTGTGACTGACTGGATGAAAAGCACATCCATACGCTAACAATCATCAACAGCTTGCACACAGAGGGGAGCGATGCACACTAATACTCCTCTCTCTGAGACCAAGGTAAAAAGCAAATGATCTAACATGATACAAATCAGAAGAAAAACATCAGCTTCAGATGGATCATGCTGAATTATCCCAGAAGAGAATCTGATTTACTTGGCCTGATGTACCAAGATCTAGCAGGCTTTCAAATGCCAGGCTAATGGACATTTTGGAAAAGGAGTAGAGTAGTGGAATACAAAGAGCAGAAAAAAGCCAAAGTGGCACCTTTTCTACTTTATGCAGATTAGGGGGAGGTGCTGACAAGCAATTAATTGCCTCCAACCTACTTCCTGAAGCACTTTTCTTGGTCAGAAACTGATCCTTTATTTTCCTTTTTTTCTTTTGATAGCAGGAGAAGAAAGTTATTTGACAGTGTGACAGTTGTACTTTTCTTGGTGAGGAGGAACAGTGTGCTGTGACATTTTACAAGAAAACATGCCTAAATGGGCTGAACAAATAAGGAATTTACACAATGCAATTGCAGGCAGTAATTAATTTTCACAGTGCAACATAGTTCTCTAGGAAAGATCTGCAGAGGCAGTGATGGGCAGGCAGTTCTGTGAACTGAGATTTATCACAGTGGTTTGTTGCAAACAGAATGAGATTATCAGCACAGCACAAGAGTCATCTTGCACCCATGGAATTTGCTGTTACTTGAACTTCACCATCTTTTCTTTTCCCATTGAAAACAGCAGAATCCAGTGCATTTTTGCCCTTCAAAGCACTAGCACACTTATGTGCCATTTTCATGGTTCATATTGAAAAGTTTCCATTTATTAAAACAGCTGTGAATTTAATGGTAAACGCTTGTACTTCTTCTTCCTCTGCTTTAAAGAACTTTGTCACTTTAAGGGAATATTCAGCATGAATAATCAGCACTTGATCAGAAGGCCAGATACTCAAACAGTGTAAGTTCAGTACTACTGTTCGCAGCCACATTCTCAAAAGAGCTTCGCAGCATGGATGATTTAATAATTTCTCCTGCCTTTTTTTTTTTTGGGGGGGGGGGGTAATCTAATCCTTTTCCATATCTCTGCAACCATATTTCTAACCCATTTTCATATCTCTGTGATCAACTAAAGGGCAAATAATATGATCCATGTGATTTATTCTTCCTCCTGGATCAGCTAAGCCCTACCTGCCATAGAGTTAGGCGGTGTTACAAGACATGCTCCTTGCTGCCCTGCAAGAACCTCTGCCAGTCCCTTCAGCACTGCCATATCGTTTCTTTTGATATGTCTAATGATCTGTTTCCTCCCTTCCTTCCTTAAAAATCACCGAACACTCCACTCTTGCACATCAGAGCATGGAATAACAAGTCCAGCCTTCAGTCCTCAGCATTAGACAGGCACAGGGGAAGGACCAGGATGGTGTTTTCATGAATCTCTTCTCTGCTTGGCCGCTTTCCACTCCCCCTCGTACACCTTATCAGGCAACAGCAGATGCATCGGGAACAACCACTGACCTTGGGCAGCTACAAAGGCTGGGTCCATATGTGCCGATGTCTTCTTGTCTTGCCCAGCTGTTCTGTGATGTCCCCAGGAAGAGTTGAGTGCAATCTGTCTGTGATTCATGTATTCCTTCCAGCTGTTTGATTTATTTCAGCGTTAGCATTCATATCTGCCCAGTTCCAGAGCAACTCCCCTTTCCTAGAGGAAAGACAAGGTGACATCTTACGCTCCTTCTCAGTTCAGCGGCAACCAGCTGTGTTGCTTTGCCCACAGAAACCTCTGCCATTTTCAAAAGGCTTTCCCCTATGCACGTGAATTTTCATTCCCATATTTGCAATTTCCCATAGCTCATGGTCCCCTGCCAAACACTACGCAGCAGGACAGCAGGTACCCTCATCCCTGGTGCACGCCTGCTGTTTCAGGTGGGACCTGCTCCAAGGTTCATTCCCCCGGTGCCTTTATTTTGCGAAACACCGTCTTCCCCTTCCTCTCCAGCCACAGAAATAGGGGGAAGCAGTCCTTAGGATGAGAAAATTCGGGGTTTAGGGTATTTTGACCAGAGCTGTATCGTGGTTACTCTGCGGAAGGGTTAGGGATGCAGGAGTTGGGCTTGGCTGGCCAGAGTAATGGCATCATCTAGTGGTCAGGTGGGTCCCTCGCACCGTGATTGCTCTACAGGGAGCAGGGAAGACCCCTTTTCTCACTCTTGAACTGGAACTGTCAACTGAAATGGCCACCTGGAATCAAAATGCTTTTAAGCTGATAGCGGAGGGAAGGGAAACCTGCGCAGAGACCTGCAGGAGGGCCCCCAGGAACCCCTGGCTAGTGAGACACAGACAGGAACTAGATGTTCATGACGCTGCTAGGAAACCTCTCCTTTCCCCACCTCATTTTTTAACAGAGAAACAGCGAAGTGGACAGTGGAATGAAAAACCACTTTGTGTATTTAGCTGAGCACTTCCATCTAATTTTCCAACCTCCTCCTTTCACCCCCTGGGTCATGGACATAAACACCCACTCTCCATGCAAACCTCAGTTATAATTTCTTAGGCTGCTTAGTCTTCTCAAGAGACGCCAGCAGAAATTAAATCAAATTATATTCTGCAAGAAAAGAGTAGAATACAAACTCAGTGAACTCATTTTCCCAGTTCCCCTTACTTTAAATCTAAAAAAAGAAGGATGCAAAACTTTCCATTTCACTCCAAGAGTGGACTCTTGCAGCCTTGCCAGGGTGGAGTGCACTTCCGATTGTTATCTGAGCGTGAGTCAGTGCCTTTCTTGAGCAATGCAACCTTTAACTCTGCATTTCCAGGGGTTTTAATGTTTGGTTTAAAAAAAAAATAGCAAAGTAAAATAAACTCTTCCAACTCAAGTATTTTGGTACAATTATATTTACTCCAGCTGAATCTTAAACTTCATCATAGTGCAGTTCTTCCTGTGGGATTTAGCGAATGTTTGGAAAGCATGTGATTTATGATGAACTGTTGAAAATTATGTTTAGGGCTGCTATACAGCTGAGGGTCTGCTGTGCTTTCATTATTATTACTGTTGTCAGACTATTTCTTACCTTAAGGACCCTTTGACAGGTCTCCTTCCCTGATCCCCACAGTCTTGTTTCCCAGCTTTTCCCAGCACAGTTGTAGTATTGCTTGGGAAGTAGTCACATGGCAACAACATCAAGAAGACAAGCAGAGAATAAGTTTACTTTCCTGCGCTGGCTGCTGTTGTTTCGATGACATCCTATTCATTATACATCTGTGGTGTTTACTTCTCAGGGTGCAGTGCTTTGCATTCATTAGTTCCAAATGTTTCCTGGTTTCCCATAGTCCTTATTGCTCTCACACCCTCAGGATGTGGTACATTTCTTCCCTTCTCCTGTGGGTCTTTCTGCTGCAATGTCATGCCCAAATATTGTGAGACAATGCCAGAGACCTCATTAATCAGTGACATCTCCTCAGGACATGTGAAGAAGCAAGTTTGTGTTTAGTTGATTTAGAAAGCCACCAGCCACCAGAAGTCTTGGCTTGGCTTCCAGGTTGTGAAGGAAAGGGAAATGAAAAGTGAGGAAAGTATGTGCCATCTCTAAAAAAAAAAAAAAAAGTGAAATCCCACACCTAGGAAAGTCAAGTCAATGTTTAAGTGTGGAGAGGAGTGGTGACAATAGGTGTTGGCAAGGATGTGGAGACACAGAACAGGTTAATGTGAGAGATGAGTTGAAGCAGGCATCTGCCATCAGGAAACCTCCTTGCTAACTGTTGATTTTCCTTCCTCTGGCAGGTGATGGACAGCTCAATGCCTCTGATTGGGGAGCATGTGGAAGAGGACAGACAGCTTATAGCCGATCTGGTTGTTTCCAAAATGACTCAGCTTGCCATCACCGCTGGATCTACTCCATCACCACTGAGACCCTGGGTATGAGCAAATGGAGACCTTACGGCCAAATCATTTTACTGAACATTTGTCTCTCTCTCTCTCCTCCCTGGGGATGTCAGGCAGTCAGATATCTCAGAGAGACGAACAGTCCCATACTGGAGTGTTATGGATAGACTGACTTCTGCTCTTCCAAAGAAGTCTCTCGTAGACCCTTTGAAATGCGCACCCCTAAGAATGGCATCTTTCTCCTTCTTCTCCTTCTATATAACTGTGACATCACACCACACATCTAAATTGCTAAATTCATAGATTCATATCAAAGACAGTCATTTTTAGAGGTTCTTGTAAAGCCCAATGTTATCTCCATCTAACACCATCCTGCAAGATAGGTTTCTTTACATTTTTTGCATCCCTTATGGAAATCTGTTCTTCCCAGAACAGAAAGTGAGAATCTCCACAAGGAGTTGTTCTATTCCTTACTGCAGCCCTTCTTCTTTGGACATGCCCTCCTCTCCCTTCATCAGGAGGAGGCTTGACTAAAGCTGAATTCATATAAGAACCTGACATTTTAGCATTTAAACTGATGCCTTAATGCTTCTAAAAAATACTGTACAAAATAAAGGACAGGAAAGTAAACAGGCTGAAGGATCAGCTTCTGTTGTATGACAGGCACTCCGGCTAAACCAGGTGCCCAACACAAAGGGTATCACGGTAAGTCCAAACCAAGCTTTAGCTAGAGTGAGGGACATTTAATAGGCATTACAAATGCTTTAAGATGGGGAAAGCAATACAAAAGGGATAGGTGGCCATCTGAAATAGCCGTGATACGGTGCATAAACGAAGAGCAAAGGGGAAGCCAACAGCAACTGAGAACATAGACAGAGGCATCTGTTTTCCAAGTCTGTAATATACTGGTACAGGATTGGATTGGATTGGATTGGATTGGATTGGATTGGATTGGATTGGATTGGATTGCAACAGACCTAAAGTAGGGCCGAAATAAGAATAAAGAAATGGTCCTGGAGAGATAGGATGTCGAATAGAAGAGTTAAATAAGAAAAGGGTCATCATCAAGAACGCAACCTACAAATAACTGTAGATAAAAATCAAGTCAATTAGAAACATGTTAACTAGAATGCCATAGTGAAAGATCATCGTACAACAAAAAATGCAGAAACTGCACAAGCTATAATTAGCAACATAAAGCTATAACACATAGTTGCTAATGTGCGGAGAGAATTAATTACATGTGAGGCTGGTGAGATGCAGAACTAGAGCTACAGGTGAAGTCTTCCACAAAATGACAAATATAACAATTCTGAATACAAATGCAGCAGCATCTATGAATACATAGAAATACCCTTGGATATCCTATGGGTATGCATAGAACATCTAAATACATTACTGGAGCCACCTGTACTAATCTCTGGATCAAGAAAAAAATCAAGACATTATGAAACTGAGTGCATAGCATTGACAGAGGCAGGAAAAAGTCATAATAATGTGAGACTACAGCTATCAAGAAGCAAGTCAAATAGCACCGTGGGAAGGAAATTCAGAGAGAGTTCTCCATTTCTATACGTGTCTGCTTCCAGGAACTGCAAAATCCAAGCACAACAGGAAACAACAATGTGACCTAGCCTTACACTCAGGTGCAAATTCAGAATGTGAATATATACCACTAGGCTTGATATCCAAGGGACAGATATGATATCAAAAAGTAACTGTATGACACAAGCAGTTTGAAAAGATTATTTTAAAATTAAGAAAATAAATCAACTCCCTCATATTAAAACTATACAGATGTTATTAGAGATGACATTGTTTTCCAGAATGCATGTATACATTTATCATCTGCTTTCGAACCCAGAATGCAAGAAATAAACTTCTAGAGCTTAGTGGCAAGGTGATAGAGGATATTCAAGACAAACAGAAAAAAAAAAATCTTCCAAATTTGGAAATCTGACATTTAAGAAAACCTTTATGCACCATCATGCAAGTAATAAAAGGAAACAAAAATAGGATAGAAATTGATTTTGAATAGCAGATAGAGGGAAGAATGAAATAAATTCTTTGCATTCATCAAAAGATGGAACCCTACCAAAGAATTGGTGGGCTCTATGGATCATCCAAAGTTAAGGGAGAAAAGGAAGACAACAGGGACAGTGTTGTGACTCCAGTAAATTTAATTACTGAGAGTGGGGAACTTCTTAAAGTAGATCTAGCATTTCCTGATCAGAAAGACAGGGAAGAGAACAAAAACAGTAGTTAAATCAGTGACGACTGATATTTTTAAAAATTATTAAGAACCCAGACCCAGAAGGCTACATCCAATGAACTGAATTCAGGAAGCAACTAAGCTGCCAAGAAACAATGTGCAATTTCATTATCAGCAGTTATTGCTCCAGAGATTTGGTGTACAACAGATACAAAATATGTGTTTAAAAATTTCTAAGAGTAGTGTAGAAAAATGTAGACAAGTCATTGACCTTATCAATTATGTCAGACAATAATTTAAAGAATAATACAGAAGACTACCAAACCAACAGAGCCATAGCTTAAGAGCATCTACTTTCGTTTTGTGAAGAAAAATGTCCCATTAACTCCTTTTGATTCTTTTGCCCTCGTTTCTTTGCGAACTCTTTCATAAAATGGTAGATAGCAGGCAATCAGTCAAAATAATGTAGCTAGATTGTAAAAAAGCCTTAGGCAAGGTAACAGACAAGTACTATTAAACAAAAGAAGCAGGAAAGGGCTAAAAGAAAGTTTCATTGTGGAGCAGAAGCTGGCCTTGGATAAAGACATAGATATGAGAGATTTTAATTCTTGCAAACAGTTAGCAGAGGGCTAGTAGGTAAAGAATGGCAAGCTTGGTCATGATAATTGGGTTAATTGAGCCACGGACAGGATAAGATGTTAATAACCTTATTTTCATGGCCACAACATGAAACCTCCTTTCATGGTTACATCTGAGGTTCTCTTCTCACCTCTCTGCCCCACTTCCATTCCTTCCAGTCAGTGTTTCCCTTCCAAAGGCATCCCTTCATTTATTAGTCTCAAAATCCTGTTTTGTCTTCATCTCTGAGAAGCCTTTGGTTGGTTGTTGGCAAAGGCTGTAGAGGTGAACATGAGATCTGATTCCCATTCTTTGGCTGGTCTAATCAGCATGTCTCACAGAATTAGGACAATAAATTTCCACCAACACCAAGGGAATGTCTAGTGTCCCAAGCTATGGAGGATGAGAAGCCAGGATGGAAAATTCCCAGGTTTTCCTCCCTGTCCCTGTGGCAAGTCCCAGAAAAACAGCGTAAAAGAAAGCCTGGCAACATCATCATGTTAATGTTAGTCATTTGAAATTGATTTCAATGCTTTCAACTATGAAATGTTTTTTCCCATTTCCAAAATCACTTAGCTCATTCTCCTGACCTTCAAGGAGCCTTGAAGACCCTTTTTATCACTGTGTTCTCCGTGTAAATAATCCAGCATGTACCGGCCTATCTGTCTCCAGCTTCCCCTGTTTTCATAAACAATTCTGTGCAATAGGCTTACTCAGACTTTTGTTAACCTTGGACCAGCCCTTTGTGCAACAGCTCTGTGTTATTTAATCTGTTTATTAAAATATCTGTCAAAAAGAGAAAACAGTGAGAGAGAGAAAAGCGCAGATGGCACCAACTTATTTGTATTAGTCAGGACCAGGGATGAAAATGAAGAATATCTGACATAACTACGTACATTAAGTCAACACAAGAGCAAACATAACCCCATATGGAGGACTGAAAGGTAAGCAAGGCTGGGGGTGGAAAGAGGGAGGACATAAACAATCTGTACACCTAGCAAATGGGACTAACCACGTCCCTGGAGAAAGAAATTGTTGCATGCAGGCTGATGAAAACTGTAGCTCAGCCTATGACTGTGTTCACAAGGGAGAAGCAGAAAATTAAGATACAGGAGAAACGAACTGGTAATGTATACAGAGAACACAGATACTGGTGCCTCTGGAATAACGTAAGTAGCTCTGCCTCTGGCATCTGCAGAAGGAATCACGAATCTGGGAAAGATAAGTGATGAAAACAATTAAGGGCCTGGAAACATTCCCATGGAGGGACTGAAGGGATTCAGTCTCTTGGCTTTAGAAAGGAGGTGAATGACAGAGAGGGCAGTAAAAATTTCCAAAATAATGAATGGCCTAGCAAGGGTAGGTTGTGAGAACTATTCTCAAAACTCAGAAGAAAGCAATGGAGTTAAGAAATGGGAAAACAGTGAGGCTGAGAGCCGAGTGAGACTCAAAGGATCTGAGTATAAATATCAAAACAAAATATCTGGAACTGTTGCAAAGATTTTGTGAAGCAGATAGCAAGCTTCACATTTCAGGGTTTAAGCTGGCCCTTGTTTATTAACAATCAAGAGATCCCTTAGGGTAAAGAGATGATTACTCCATAGATGTTTCCATGGTTCACCCCTCCTTCATTTGGAACATCTGGAGCTGGCAACCGTCCAAAGTGGGAGATGGGACTAAGAGACTCCCTCAGGCCTGACACATTTGGTAATTCCCAATTGCCAAAAAAAATTCTAAGTTGTAACTTCACTGTTATTCCCTGTGAGCAAACAACTTCTGTGCTCTTTATTACTCAGCTCTCCATTTTAGTCCCGTGAGATTTTACCAGCCAGCTGTTTTGTATGTGTATTTAAGGAACACTTCATGACTTTGCAGTTTCTATATTACCTCAGGGCTTCTCTTTGGGGACTCTGTATTAACTGGAATCACTTTTTTTCCCTCTAGCCTCCACAGGTCCAGCCTGCCTCGGCAAAATCTCAGACTGGACCTCAGCTTGGACAACTGTCTCAACCACGGCCTCCTCCCCAAGGTATAGTTCATCAGGTCCCATGACAATATGGACTGAGATGCATCAGTTTTCCTTCTAAATAAAAGTTATTGGGATAAAGTTTTCACTCATTGTTCCAATTCACTGACAAGCAGGCAGCACATTTCAGCAAAAATCGGTTAAAACAACTATTCCACGGCAGTTCAGAAAGTGAGGTGAAACATTTATATAGATTCAGTTGATACTGCCAGTGAGACTTGGGTCAGCAAAGTGAGGCACTCAAACAGGCACTGGAGGAGGATTCTGGGCACAGAGTGTATTTGTCTTTGCACAAAACTGTAGTGGCTACAAGTGTTAAGAAGTGATGGGAAGATGCTGGTACTATCAGGCTTGGAACAGACACCAATATGGTGATGCTAAGATCCTTAATCCATACATCCAGCTGTTCCTCTGTCAGCAAGAGCACACTCCTAGTTGCTCCTGACAGCAGAAGCAGGTTTGACTCGCATGGTCGCTCAGAACAACAGACTTGGTTTATTGGCCTGATCTACACTGAGATGATGAAGCACGAAGTTGCACTGTGGGTATTCAGGCCACACCAACCCCTCCATTCACATAACCAATTAGACCCCTCCTTCTTGCCACTTTTGTCCTTCCATTTCTCCATCCCAATCTTCTACCAAATTAACACCCATTTCTAATTATTTTTTCCTCATTGGTCACAGTTTTCTTGCATCCAAAATCTGGTATTTCTGGTGCCAAAGGCATCTATATAATCTTGGCATTATACGGTATTACTGATATGATGACTTAGGAATTGCTGGCCTTGTGGGATACTGGTTCCCCTTCTGTCTCCAGTACTCCTTCTCAAATGTCTGTGAAAGTTTTTTCTCACATAACTCCCCCTTGACCACCTGCAAAATCCAGCCAGCTCTCACAATGCTGCTGTAACTTTCGTCAGCTTCTCGCTGCTATCTGCCATGACCAGCAATTGCTCATGTCATATCCAATTATTTTCCACATCCTTTTCAGTTTTGAGAGTCTGCTGCCAATATGGCTGAAGCCATGTGCTGATAATGCTGGAATAGGTCTATGGATAGTAATAGGGTGCACAATCTCAAATCAAACTACTGGACCCATGAAGGGAATGCTGACCCAAACCAATAGATTCAGCTTTAATATCCTGCAGAGAGTCAATTCTGCAGTGACTCTTCCTTCACAACACAAAAAGTGCTTGCCACAAAAAAGAAATATTAGTTACATGGAAAAGTACAGCATGTTGAAGTGACTCCCTTCAGAGAGACTGTTAGAGCTTCTTCAGTACTGAGAGAGGCACCAAAACGGACCACAACTGTAGAGATATGGGCATGACAACAGTGTTAGATCTATAAAAGAGTTTTTTTTCTTATTGTTCTGCATGAAGCTACACCAAATAGTCTTTCCCCTTAGTTCTTCCATATAGATATTCCTTGCTTGTTCTCCACCACACGCTCTTCCCCATGTTTATGCCTGTATGTCCTGTTCAGGTGGGCCACGCCAGCCTCAGGGACCTCAGCCTCCATGGACAAATGCACCTCCACAGCAGCGGCTCTCTCCTCAAGGACAGCAGCCCCAAAGTCCCCAGTCCACTTCACCTCAGCAGCAAAGGTCACCTGGATCTCCACAGCAAGTTCGATCAGCAACTGGGTCCTCTCCAGTCCAGGCTTCCAAGGCTGGCATGTTCCCTCCACAGCAGCCTAGACCTCCTGCTCAAGGCCGGGCTCCCACCCAGCCAAGCCCCACTGAAACATCCAAGCAGCAAGCCACCCCACAACCACATCTGAAGTAGGTGCTCTGTTAAACTGTCAATATCTGTAGATACTAGAATACGATTGTCAAAAATGTACCCTGAGCTGGCATGAAGAATGTATCACCTGCTGTCAGGTAGTAGTCCCCAGGGACAACAGCTGGGACAACTATGAGTGACTTCAGAGGTATATGTATCTAGGCATAACAGGCCAACATTGAACTGTTGTTAGGAAGGACAAGCTGTACTTGACATCTCTAAGATTTCATAATCTTACTCTTGCTCATGCGCTCATAGTCAATTGTGAGCTCTACCCCAAGCATACCAACACACCTACTGCCTTTCCAGCAGCGCATATATTCCTTACAGGCTGTATTCCACATGTTATTGGCCAGAAAGCTCAACAAGAGTCATTCCTTCACAATTACCTGAATATAGGAGCTGCATTATGTTCTTTAGCAGGAAATCTTTTGCAATTGGTAACAAAAAAGAACCCAAACTATGGGGGTGGAGAGGGAGTAGAAGTGGTGCTACTCATTTATATAAAACTGCAGATGGTGACTGTGTGTTTAAGCACTCTTTTGGAGCAGAGCACACCACTGAATAATTGTGGCTCTCTGGTTGCAGCTTTTGCTGCCACTCTTCATGAACCATATCCAGCCACCACCACGGTAGGAGACAGGAAAAAAAAATGTTGGGTGTTGACAAAAAGTTTGACACAAGTGCAAACTGGTATGAACAGACCAGAACAAAATATAAGCTAGGAATGAGAAGATAGTTACCAGACAGCAGAGGAATGATGTACTGGAACAGATTTTCAGTGATGATGCCCACATTAGAGGGGCAACCCAAGACCAAGGGACTTGAGGTTCAAAATGTTGGTGCCAAGCATGCAGTCACCACACCATAGATATTTCAGGTACTTTAATCCAGTCTGGTATTGTGCTAAATACCTATTACTGACCAGGAGAAACCACTCAGTGACAAAGCATGGCACGAGGGGAAAACCAGGAGATTTACTTCCAAAGCACAGTCCTGGTTTGAACTTAAACAAGAGTAGATACACATCCAGAAGGACCAGCATGGCCAAAAGAAAGAGCTGTGTAACACAGCAAACAGAGCAGACACACCAGGGAGAGCAGGCAACAGCACACATCGCAGGCTACATGGCTGCCAACTTGCCCAGCCTCTCATGCCCTCATATTTGAAAGGACAGGACCACCATTCATGCTGCAGCTGATGAGAGACAGGTGACCCTCAGTATGAATCCATTCTTCTGTATTAGTAGTGAAATTACTTAACTGCCTCACAACAGTCATTGCAAATGGTGATTGCATGGTTTTAATCATGTTTTCAGAAACACTTCGTACTCTAGACTATGATACTGGAGCCACCTATCTGTGCTCCATCCTCTCCACTCCCCTCCCCTTATTCCTGGATGTGTTAGCACATGAAGATTCTCCTTGCTTACCTCTCCTTTTATCCTTGAATTTGTGATGGAACACAAAGCATCAGCTTTGAACTACCACCTTCTCCTGCCGAGTCTGAACTCTTGTTTTCCATTCCAGCAAATCGCAGTCCTTGACAAACACCTTCAGCTTATCTGAATCATCTCAGCGAGGAAATGCCAACGAAGACGAAGCAAAAGCTGAGACCATCCGCAACCTAAGGAAATCATTTGCTAGCCTGTTTTCCGATTAACAGCCCTGCAGCTGGATCTGTGCTTTTGTCAGCCCTCACTCTTCATATCAGCGTACCTGATGTCATCCTGGAACACGCTCAGTGGTACCCAGCGATTCACAATTAACACCTGGGTAAAAGGAACTTGGTAAATCTATTGTTGTTTTAATACAAAGAAAATGTAATAATGGCCTGAAAAGTGACTGTATAGAAATGCATTATTTCATTAGGTTTTGTGCATAATCAGAACCACATCTGTTCAAATGACTGATTTGTAAAGCAAATTTTACTCTTGATAACCCCTGTGGAACAAATACAGTTACAACAAAGCAAACTAGGATTTTATTTTGATTTGTATATAGTCATTACAACTGCCGATTTCCAATTACTGAACTCTTGTTGTGGTCAAGCTAATATATATATATATATATATATATAGGCTTATTTCCAAAACAGATGTGCAAAGACTGAGTCGAGTAAGTATTCATTGATTGATAAAGTAAGCATGCTTGAGTATGGAAACACAGTGAACTGTGGAACTTCATGATACCAACTATACAAAAGTCACTTTTCAGAGCAAAACTACATTCAAGTTAAATACGGTACCAGACATCTGTAAGTGCTGAAGATCACATGAGCAGGTCATCCAGATGGACTGCTGTTTTTTTCCAGAGCACTCTGCTCAAAGCAGATAAAACATCTCTGTTTCATTTTTTGCATTTATGTCCCCTGCACATGATTCCTGACTTCTGAGATAAAAATGTCATGTTCTAACCCTGCAGCCTTAGCTCAAAAATAACCTGAGAAATGGGCCTTCCAGACAAAAAACAACTTCTTCCCCTGCCCCTGGAAAACCAGAGTTCACGTTCGCAGTTCACACAAATTCCAGACAAAACCCAGCTAAACTCCAAGTACTTTGGTGACTTGGTCACATCTGGATAAATATGTCCCCCAGGAATATGCTTAATTAATAGCAGAGCTGATGAAGTGCACATACTTGTTTGCTGAGTGTTCCATAATACCGAATGGACAGAGACATGGAGTGAAATCCTGTCTCCCTCCTTGAACTCCCACTGACTTCACTAGGGTGACTGCAAAATGAATGCAAGGTGACAAACCTGCAATAGAACAAGAAAACTATCCTTTCAAAATAAGATAAGCTGGGGACCAACCAGCAACACCAAGCTCTGGGAGGGCATTGTATGGGACTGCTCCAAGCAGTTAATGGTCAGTATTAGTCCTCCTGAACCACACCCAAGAATTATTCTTCCAGAGAAAACAAAGAAGGACCTTTGCCAGGTGTGTTTTTCCTCTACGCTTGTAACATATAATGAAGCTGTAAGCACATGTACTAGAAGTGGGACATGGCAAAAATCAGGAATGACATTCATGATTGAGAAAAACACCTTGAGTAAGTCAATCTATCTACAGTTATTTCTACCAGCTAAAAAGCTACCTGTAGCACTCTGCTAGTTCTGTGTATGCCACACCTAATTCAGGTGCCAGTTCCCATCCCATCCTACCTCCTCCACTTTTCTTGAAGTTTTGTGAAGTACTTCAGTCACAAACCATGCACACAGCTCCAAGGCCAGACCTTTGGCTTTGTACTTCCCTTGGCAACTTCACCTTGATGACACTTGGGAACATCCACGGAGATCAGCAAATTAAAAGCATTTGAGCCAATGGCACAGATCTTTGCTGTGACTTACAACACGGAGATCCCCAAAGTAGCAAAAGCAACAGCAGCATTTGCTATGTTGAATCTGACGATTCACTGGTGGGGAATACAGCCAAACAACCAATTCCTTCCTGCACAGCACCTGCAACAAACATCTAAATCCAATGCAGTCATCTGGACCTTGTACGACCTACACCTGATCAGGCTTTTACACATATAATGGCTTTTGTGACCCGCAAACTTTCAGGCAAGTAACAGCATAGCTTTTCCAGGTTGGAAGGCTCTCAAGAGACTCATCTGGATCAATGATTTATATCTCAATGATTTCAATTTTTTATATCTCAATCATATCTCAATGATTTATATCTCAGTATTACAGGACCACCCTATTCCCTGATGATTTATGTTTTTCACACACCGCACCCCTCTTCAAGTTCTGTGTTGTCCCTGTGTTGTCCTTCCAGGTTTGCTAAGCAGTTTACAATGTAGTATCATAAATACATGTCATTGACCAAGGAGAAAAAACAGACCTTGCTGGTTTGCAGTCTCCAGGAGCAATAAAAGAGTGACAAATGCCCTTGAGCAAGCACTGTTCCATTGGCAAGAACAATAGCAGATTAACAGGCTGCACTACATGGAGAGGAGGTAATACAACCCTGGTGGGAAAGGATTTCCTTCTGTAGCACTTCCCTTAGTATGGTTTATGCCTTTCCCTACTAAATGGTCACCAGAGATGCAAAGGCAAAAATAAAAGTTTACTGCCAGAATCTCCAATTGCTCTATCTCCTGAATCTTTTTATGTCTCTCTTACAAACACAACAGACACAAAAAACAGTTAACTAGTGACTAGTATGGCATGGCCCCATAAATCGACCCCAGTTCATCACAGAAGCCACAACAGTTGGATCATTTGCTGATGCTGCATTTGAACACTGCAGTGCGATCCTCCAGTGGACCACAGTAACAGCAGAGCACTGTTGACTGGACACCCAGCAGTGACTCAGATCTCATCATTTGCCTGCAGCTCCCAGCTATCATCTTTCGAGGGACAAGCAAACAGAACAGCAATACCCCTCCTCCTAGCTCCACTTGCAAAAGCAAGTAAAAGAAACAGGCTCTCTCTCAGCTTAACTTGGTTGCTCCCACAGTTCCTGAAAAGCACCTTCAGTTCTATCCACAGAAGCACTTTAATGAAAGCACCGAGCTGATTTCTTAAGTTAAAATGATGAAGCTCTACACCATGTCCCATAAGGACTCCAACAATACACTTCTAGCCATCATGCTCACGCTACCAGATGTTGCGGCTACCAGGAGATTCAGAAATGCATCGTCATATATTCAGGTTATCTCCTTTGACACTATTCCAAAATCCCTACAATTTAATAAAGCAAGAAAGAGAGGGAATCCAAAGTGTATATTCTCCATTTTAGGAATGGGGAATGAAGGTATACCCAAGAGGTATTTATGTACTTAAATAGAACAGCCGGAGTTAGGGGCAATTAGAAGGCAACAGAAAATTTGGCAAACAGAAGCTACAGTTAAACAAGAGGGCAGACATGCCCCACATCACTTAGGATCATCCTCATACAGCTGTCAAAAAGAGCACCTGGTCAGAGCTTCCCTTTTGTCCTGCATGCTTTAATTTTCTTCACATGGAAGACAGGAAACATGAATAGATTTGTGTGGATCCAGCCCAAGAAGGAGCTGGGACATAGCTGAGACACCCACTTATATCCACCACCCCGAAAATTAACTTACATTATGCAGCTTACATAAAGACTGAGAAATATCTTTACTTTCTTGTAGTATCTAGGTGCAGTATTTCAAGAGGAATGCCATTTATATTCCCATATGACTAAAAGTCTCGTATAAAGCTAAGGTTCAGAAGAATAGCAGTCCTGTTCCAACTGCAGTAGCATTTTCTTCTCTTCCACTAATCACAGTCAGGTACATAAAACCTTAAATCCTGCATATGACCCAGTTACTTCACCTGGTCAGCTTAAGTTTCAGGAATAAGTTAAAACAATAAATTTAAAAGCCAAGGACGATAGATCCTTATTTCCAACGGAGTAGCAGAAGCAACCCTGAGAGTGATAGATACAAATGAACAGTACAGTAGGAAATGCCCATCTTCAGGCTTTTTATCTTTTGCGATTTCTCTTCTAGAGTTTGCAAATGGCAATGTCACTCATACCCAACTTACTAGCTGGTGAATAAACAAAATAAAGGTTAGTTTTCAAATATTCCCTCTGTTTTGCCTTCTAACTTTAAACTGTTCATCCCAAGATACTCACTTTATATTTCATATCCTGTTTTATGAATAAAGGGAACTTCTCTTTAGGGAACCTGACACTTGCAGAAGTCAGGTTCCTTTATTTTTGGCTCACCATACCTTTACTACAACGTGAAGGAACAAGGAAGAAAGGGAAGGAATATCTTCAGATCACTTAGTGGTGCAACTATAAAAAGGTTGGGCTAATTTCTTCAAAAACAAACGTTCAAATGACAAAATCTAGCATAAACAGAACCTGTGGCATCAGCCTGATAGAAGTATGATGAGGCTGTCTTCATGGTAGAGAAGGCTCAACTCCAGAGCAGCATGGTGCGTGTCAGCAGACCAAGAAGCACGACTGCCAAAGGCACTGGTAATGCAAGCACCATTAGTGCCACAAAATTAACCTATCACATACACAGAGATCATTGTTCCCAGAAACAGCTTAAAAAAAGCTAAAGCTAAAAGAATAATTTACACATTACGTTCTCAGTTAAAGCTGTATAATCTTATCTGAATACTACACGTGCATTTCTGAAGCACTCATCACAAGGACCAAAGCAGTGTAGATTTCCATCTTCCTTTTATAATCAGTGCAACCAAGAATCACTAAGCTCGAAGAAGCCCAACTATATACTTAAATGAAAGTTCTGTTGGAATAAAGCAATTCAAACACTGCAGGCAAATGTTAAAAAATAAAGCTAGTCTTGGTACTGAAGGGAAACTACTGTCCCCAGACTCAAACTCTTAAGTGTTTAACTATGGCAGAATTTGCACTGGTATGCCATTGCTGTGAAAGAAAAGAAAGAAGCAATACAACTTTTGACAGCAAAATAAAGTAATATATTTTACTTCCACTGGAGTTAATGGCAAAACTTCCTGTTCCTACTGAAGTCAGCTGATTTTATACAAAACAAGAAAATTAATCACTGAAATACCACCTGAAAAAGCACCTAAGTATTACTGTTTAAATAGCTTGTATTTAACAGGAAATGTCAATCTACTTCTTCTGCTGAAATTTCAAAAGGATTTTAGAAAATATCAGCTGTCACAACAGTCATCAGTACCATTTACATGTATAGAAACACTAAGATCAATCCATCTTAAAAAATATGTAAGAAATGAAAAATTTCTAGTAAAGTTTAGTCATTCCAGTTTTCCTTTAATTGAGCTCCAGCATCAGCCTGCAGACCTCATTAGGAGACTTTAGCAGTGTCTTGTTAGTTGCTCACTGGTTAATAAGACAACACTTGAAAGGTGCTCATAGCATGCTACAACACAGTTCCTCTTCGCAAGATGTATTTTGATACTTCATTAATGAAATTAAATGATATTTACTGCAGTAAAGTGAGAATTCATTCTGCTTCTGCTGTGATCCCATTTCCACTGCAACCAGGTCAACCTATTTAATTCCTTAAGTAAGTTAGGAAGGAGGAAAGATTTGGTTTTGTGCCAGTTTTAGTTCACACACAGCAAACAGCCATGTACTATAGCTCCTTACTTGTAAAGTCAAGGAAAAAGAAAAGTTTTGCTGCTGGCTCTTTGTAAAATTGCCCTGCTTCTGTCCAGACTTCTGAGTTGCACTGTAGCATGACTTTACTCAGTTGTTTGTAAAACAGTTTTATTTGTGTTCTAATATCCCCACTGTAAAGAAAATCCCTTCCCTGTATTCTTTGTGTATTAAGTAATACAAAAATGCTTTTTACCTAATAAAACATTAAAAAAAAAAAGGAAATGGCATCTTTGAGAATTTCTAAGAACTCACATCTACCATAACAACAGAAGAATCCTGTTCTATGTCAGACACAGTAGTTCTTTTTGTTAATAAAGATTATTAGCCAGGTACATTTGAAACACCATTTTTCCTGGCAATTTAATAAAACTCTTCCAATAAGACAAACAATTTAAGGGTTTGTACTTTAAAGTGCTCTTTATCTGATGCAGCAAATATTTGGCTGGTATCCTTCTGGTCTCTAAAGTAGCACTTCACAGATGATTAAAGGTGAGAGGGGGGAGGGAAGCAGAACAAACTGTTCTAAGTTGTAGCTCTTTGTGAGACAGACCTTAGCCAGGTGGTAAGAGTACTACCAGAGCATGAAACAAACCCAGCCTTTCTGGCTGGAACATCACCATGCACACATGTTCTTGCTACAATCTGAAGAGAAGGCAGGTGTTAGTGCCCGTGATGTGCAATCTCCTGCAGTTAGAAAGCAAGCTCAGGACTAGAAAACTCACTGAAGGGAAAAGCAGCAATCAAATGAATGCACGACGAATGTCCATGGGGCGGCCCCGGCTGGGTCTAGGTGGAAACCTCTCATTGGGACCAGCTCGTCCTGGAAGTGTGGGGTTTGCTCCAGGCAAGGAACCAATTGGGTCAAAATGTGGTCTGAATGGAGGAAACTGGCCTGGTGCTTCTCCTTGGCCAGGAATGAGTGAGTTAATTGGGTCTCCAACATATGGAAGTGTTGGTCTCTCATCATATTCTCCACCAATTATCATTGGGGGATAGATTGGGTTTGATGGAAATGGGTTGGGAGGAAAAGGATTAGGATAGAATGGGTTGGGATGAAAAGGGATTGGATGAGGTGTAGGGGGCAGAAACATCATGTGCCTCCATCTCAGGGCTTCCTTCTTCTGTTTCAACTTTTTCTTGTACAGCTGCAGAGAGAAACAAAGGCATTTTAAAACTCTGTAAGTGCTCTGTGTTCCAGCTTCAGCAATTGCATTCAGTTCTGCAGTACTTCTTAGAAAACCACTTCTCACCAGTCTCAAAACCCAGAACAGCAACTCCTCTGCCAGCCAAAGACCAAATACAGTATCTCTGGAAGACCCATACCCCATGATCTGCATTATATAACCTGTTAGCCTGTTTTCTCCTACTCTGACCAAATTCAATGCATGTACACAGAACACCACACTTTTAAACTCAAATGTAACTCAAAGTTACTGCCTCCCAAAGTGTGTTCCATCTCCAAATTAGCCCACGGAGACTAATCTCAGAGGAATTATATAAAATAGCCACCTACTTCTTTCCAGTCTGTGTCACGAGGCCTTGCAATAGGATCTACAAAGATAAGCAGAAAATTAGTAAGAGCTGTCTATTTTATTTTTAAGTAGCATTCATGCCAGATGCCTACAGTTTTGTCAGAAATTGCAGAAGAATCAAGAGATGAAAAAACACTTTTGGTCAATATATTTTTCATAAAGATAATGCATCTTAAAGAACATAAAGCTCCATAACCGTTCAACAGAAAACCTACTTGCCCACCCTTTCCATGTAAAGCATTGTCTCCACAAGTTACTGTGTCAGTAGAAAAGTCACAGAAACTGTCTTTGACTTCTGACAGCACTTCCCTTGATAGCCCTATTTCTTCAATCTCTTTTGAGAAATTATAGCAGGAATACCTCTTTCCTCCACTTCCTAGTACCTGCCATAGTTCATACACCAAGGCAGCCAAGAAAACAGATGAAAACAAGGAAAGTCTGCACCGCACAATGAAAAGAACTATGTGGTCTATTAGTAATGGCTGAGCAGACTGCCATTAGCTTTCATGGCAGAAAACTGCGCATCCACCCAACCAACTGTACTGGCCAGCATCACAAACTATTGCATTTACTCAGTGTTTAAAAATCATATTATCATAGAATCGCTAGGTTGGAAAAGACCCACGGGATCATCAAGTCCAACCATTCCTAACAATCCCTAAACCATGCCCCTCAGCACCTCATAAACCCATCCTTTAAATACCTCCAGGGAAGGTGACTCAACCACCTCCCTGGACAGCCTGTTCCAGTGCCCAATGACCCCTTCCATGAAAAACTTTTCCTGATGTCCAGCGTGAACCTCCCCTGGCAGAGCTTAAGGCCATTCCCTCTTGTCCTGTCCCCTGTCACTTGGCAGAAGAGGCCAGCTCCCTCCTCTCCACAACCTCCTTTCAGATAGTTGTAGAGAAGCAGTTGCGGCTGAGGAGCCTCTAACAAAATCTGTCAGACCTAATCCCCATGTTAACACAAGAATGTAATTAGAAAAACACGTGTCTCAACCTTACCTCGGAAATCTCGCAGATACATAAACCTCCACAGAAGCTGGTCATTTGAAGCTGTGTAAAGATCACGGCAAACAGCAGAGAGAGAGATGAGCGAACGGACATCCAGAAGTCTGAAAATTCGAAGCTTGAGCTCAAGAGGAAGGACCACTAACCCAAACACATCTGGCAAGTTTAGAGCTACAAAGCGGATAAAAATACAAGCATTACCTAAGTGGTGCAGAGTTTATCACTACAGATCAAAAAAAAAGAAAAGGAAGGTTACAATAACCTTTCCCTTAAATCATTTCCCTTTGATGCCTGAATTAAGAGCACTTTTCTCGGAAAGTACTGTGATGTCACTTCTTATAAAACAGGATCTCCTGCAACTCCAAGTACATTCACAGCATGCACAAAAAAGAGCAAATGGCACTTTATACTCACCACTATTGGCCACCGTAAGCCTAAGAAACATTCCACGCACCTAACTATGTTTATAGGCTACAGAACAAAGGAATAGGTAGAGAAAAAAAGACCTGCCCATTTCATAAGCCCACAAAAAACACATTAAATACAGAGCACATGCTTCACATAAAACCTTCCTGCACTGAAGTTTAGAGGGAATTCCACTGAATAGTCTTCAGAATACAGCACTGAGACCTTTTATGGTAATACCTATGCAGAGAAAGTCTGGCTTCCTACTACTCCACAGACACCAGCTTGGATTACCTCCTACCATCCTTTCCAAGCCCTCAATGAGTGTTTACTGAGAAGATAATTCCTGGGGTTAGACTTCCAAATATGATGCTACATAAGTTTTCCTGCTTTGACAAAGAAATGGATCAAAACTACAGAACCACTGCCACGAAGTGATTGTGGTATGATTTTCTCATCACTGAGTGTGGAAAACAGCCACTTCATTTCAGTCTCTTCAGACCAAACAAACATTAAAACTGGGAAGTTATCATTACATTAACATTTTCTGACATACACAGATTAATATAGTTGCATTAGAATGTATAAATTATGCTTACTCTTTATATACCCATCACTGAACAGCTGTTTCTAAAACTTTTCCTTCAAGGTTTTAGATAGACTCCTCTGCTTCCATCCTCAAAAATAAAGTGCCATCTCTAATACTAAACATTTTCTCTCACCTTGTCGGGCAGCAGCCAGAAGAGAGTAAACCAGCTGGTCTTTAAAGAGACGGGATAATTTCTGAAGGTCTTTGTAAACACCTGCAACCTTTTCTATCAAGAGAGAAAAAGCTCAACTTCAGGAGATTACAATGCAAGAATTATATAAAAGCAGAGGAATTACGGTTTTCTTCTAGCAGCTCTGCAGCTAGAACGTAACAATTATGAAACAAGGAATTCATCAACAAACTACAGACCGTTCCACTGTCAGGCTAGGCTTTCCTTTAGGAAACACCTTAAAAAGCACCACTAAGAGAAATCTTAGACTCACAGAATTGTTTGGGTTGGAAGGGACCTTAAAGATCACCCAGTTCCAAACCCCCTGCCAAGGGCAAGACACCTCCCACCAGACCAGACCACTGAAGTCCCCATCCAACCTGGCCTTGAACACTTCCAGGCATGGGGCAGCCACAGGCTCCCCGGGCAGCCTGTTCTTCAGAAATAAACCGACTTTCAAGCTGTCAGAGCTTCCTTTGTCAGATTTCAAAGCTCCATGTGTACCACACACCCATGCTGTATGTGTTTGCAATATTCATTTGTATGACAGGAATGTTTTTCTATTACGTTCTTTTAAGAAAGAGGAACAAGAAGACTCTAATTTTATATCAGACACATTTCAGGGCTCAGCTATTCTTCTAAAGTGTTTTAACTTGATTGGTACAACACCAGCTGGGGCTACCAGTGCAGGACAACAAGTCAGCCTCAGCTGTCAACAAAGTAGTTCACACATACTTCAGAGAACAAAAGGCTAGTCAGTTCTGTGCTCACAAATCCATCTGCCCTTCTCTCCTTCCCTGTCTTAGTCTTCCCTCTAATTCTGGCATTCTGGAGAGAGCCACGTGGTCAGCACATATTTTCTGACAAAAAATATGACAATTATGGCACCACAACAAGAGTGTAGGTACCATCAGTCTCTCAAGTCCTGAAATGCCAGGCAGCAAGGGGGAATAATCCAGCATTGCTGCCCCAGAGATTCACACATATGCTTAGTACCTAATAAATAACAGGCATATGGGCCAAAGGACCACTAGGGCTTTGAAAGGTTCATTCCTTACGCAGTTAATCCAGTAAATTCAAACAGTTTCAACAGTAAAATATGAGTAAATGGCTACACTCTTAATTTCTTTTACCACAAAGCTATCAATCACTAAATGGTAGCCGCATTTTTATTCTTTTTTTGCTATTCTTTACCTATTTAGTCCTCTACTGAAGCACATTCTTACCCACTCTGTGACTTCATTAACTTTTAAGTTTACTACCACGAATATCATAGCTCAATCATACCTGGCTCCTGAAAGCAAACAAACGATGCTGGCATTAGCTGTATTCTCTTAACACCTTTAATCTCTTTGTTGATTTTTAATGTTGCTGCAAAAATAAGAGGAAAAAAAAAAAAAAAGACATTTCAAAATTTAAAACACATTGAGAGATAACAAAGATCATTTCACTACTGCCTTACCCTTCAGAAGTGTTTCACTTTCTTCCCTTACTTACCAGATTCCCTCAAGGAAAAAACCCAACTATAGCAAGCAGCTAGACAAACAACAAATCCAGAAAAATGGAACTTAAAATATCAGGGAAAAAAAAATATCTCGGTGAAAGAAACCAAGCACTGCCTTCAACAATTCTATCGCATGGAAGGAGGTGCAACACAGCTAAGAGGTACACAGCGAGGCACTATTAAAACTCAGTCATTAAGTAAATGTTAACTAGAGAAAGACTCAACAAGCTTACTATACAAAGGCTATATGCATGGCAGATATAACACTGTCCTAGTTCTAAACTTGGTTAAAAAATTTGATCAAAATGTGTACGTGTTCTGAGAAAACATATATGCTTATACAACTTGGCATAACCAGTTATCATTTTTAGAAATAAACATAAAAATGTAAATCAAAGATATCTTGAAATTAGAATCAAGTCCCAGTTTATAACTGGTTCTGCAAAAATGTGCAATTGCTCAGATGCTAAATAAAGCATGAAAAAAAAAGACAAAAAAAACAACGAAAAAGATAAACAATACAAACTCTCAAAACCACCATGTGATATGGAAGTTGTTTCAAAAATTTATACTTCCTTGAATTTTCTAGACTGAATAGCTTAAAGTAAATACAATTTTTGAGACCACAGCTAAACTGCTAGTGTGCTACAGGAAAGATTATACCTTACAGTTAAAGAATACAGTCTGGAAGTTGCTTGTAAATCTTGCAAAGAACATGAGACACGACAAAATGTTGTTTGGGGCAAATCTACCTCTTTTAACGTTTGGCAATGTATACTAAATTTTCCATGAAATGAGATGAAAAACAGATTTCTACAACATTGCAATGAGAAGGACAGTTGAATCCCCAAGGACTGATCCGTCATGATTAGAGGGAAAGAAACCGTTAACATGGAGCCATGAAAGGCCAAAATTATTCAGCATAAGGAAGTAGCATCTCAGCAACCTTGATAATCAAGATGCAGTTCTAAACAGAGTGTACAAAAATACATTTAGAATTTTCTCTTGCTAAATACTGGTCATATTCATCAATGTGCATCCCAGATCAAAACTTGACTAATTTACCATTAATAGCAACAAGATCTCCCAAAGGTACACAAGTCAAACCAGCAGAACCTTCTTCACAAAGTGGATGTGTGTACTGTAGCTTATAAACACCATTCCCTCTCCATTTCTCTGGCATAGACACTGCCTTGGCTTCTGTCCCCTAAAAATACAGAGATAAGACCACCAAACTTTAGCAATGTACCAAGGTTAAGGGGTAAAAAAAGAGAACCACAAGTTAGAAATTGCCAGAATGCTGGCTGCAATTCAAATCTTAGTTTAGTCCCTATAATTGCATGATTTTTACCCCAAGACCAACAGCAAACCTAAGGAGGAGTTTAGTAATTTTTGTCCCGTCCCAGTTTCTGACAAGGAAGGCTGTTCAGTGAGCAGACTCACAACTATTTCTTTGAGATATGTACTTTATTTTGTCATTTATCTCAGCATTCTGACAACTCCCGCATGTACATTAATTTACTGCATGAAACACTGCACCTCTTCTGTGAACTTAAGAGGTCTGACAAGGCTTGAAGAATCATAGTTTGAGATCCATTCAAAAATCTGAGTGGACAAACCGTTTTTCCTTTCAATCTCAGTACAAAAAGGCTCAGATGGAATCCCAGAGGAAGACTCAGCACAATCACAATTACAAGCAGACTCTCTCTCTTTCCCCTTAAATCTGCACAGCAATCATCTTCCCTACTTCCAAGTCTACTAATTGACATAAAGAAACTTCTTTCCCAGTGGCAAATGTATTCTTCAAATAGTATTTTAGGCTATAGGAAGGCAATTAACTTAGCAGATTTATTAAAATGGTGTTGGTCAACCAGACACCTAAACTGACCCCCTACATGTGTTTAGTTAGCCTCCCAGCAAGAAAACTCACTAGAATCTAAACATCCTCCATGACAGCATATCTTTTTTTTTTTTGCATGTTTTGCCACATATTAGTAAATATAAAATACAAAACTGAAAATTTAAAGGAAAAAGGTGAATTCATGCATGGTACAAAGGAACTGTTGTAGGTGCTAGATTACAAGTTTGATACCTGTATAGGTTAGTGGAACCAAAGCCTATTAGTTAAATTAATACAGAATTGGAGACATTTTGCCAGACCTAGGCGTTGTTAATCATCATCTGAATAGGATACCACTGAGATGATACTGATGCTTAAGGCAGCACTTCAAAGAAGTGCTGCAATCTAAGCACATCTACACAACATCAACAGTATTAAGCAGAATCCAGCCATTATCAGCTGGGTCCCAAAGAGGCTGAGGACTGAAAGAAACACAGGGATAGGTCTCTTCTCTCACACCTAAAAGCTATTCTAGTCTTTAACCTTAAGGCTTACTGGTTAGGCAAATTAAAGAAGCTGGTAGTTCAGCAGCCCTTGACCTATACAAAACCACAAGTGGATCTTCGGATGCATCTTGTATCACACGTTCCCATGACATTCCACAGCTTTTTCATACTGACCAAGAAATGTCCTGATTGGTTGTGAACCCACCTGAGGTACATAGCCTGTCTCCATCATGAGAAGATGAACTAGGACGATCAAGGCATCAGTGGCACTGGTACACTCAGCAGAAAGGTAGAGCATCTCTAAGGAATGCGGTATTTCACCATCAGCAGCTTCACTGCACAGCATGGGTTCAGAGGGATAGGAGCCTGTACCTTCTTCCAGGTCAACATCTTCTGGGACTAATCCAGAAGGAAATGCTAGGCTGGATCCTGCCTTCAAGGGAAAGCAAAAACCTTCATTCAGAAAGCTGAGCCACTATGTACATCGATACTGTCTGTCTGCTTAGTCCAGTCTTCAGAGGCACCAAGTCTACTCTGCTGATTTCTCATTTAAGTTTTACAGATTGGTTATATCTCCATTTCCCAGCATCCCAGCTGGAAACTGAGATTATACACATAACCCCTGTATTTGACATTTACAATGCAAGCCTTTCATAAAAGGGTCTGTCACTTGATTGCATATACTACATGAAGACAAAATAATACTATATGAAACCTTCACTGGAATTTTTGCAATATGCACATGAATAATTCACTCACTGTAGTACCATCATTTATTTAAATATAGCCAACATGCATGACAAGTAACAAAAATGATAACTTGGACTGGTTAGAAACAGAACAGGCTTAAATAAGTGGGAAAAAAAAAAACTCTATGGACTATATCTGCTGACACTTGAGAAGCGCTGTGGTTTTATTGTGACTTCATTTCTTCTACCAAAATCACAGCATATTATAATGTTAACTGTTAAAAACTACCCACAGGCTTGTTAAAAAAAAAAATAGTGAATGAAAATTATAAGCAGATTTACCTAAGGGAAGGATCGGGAAAAGATTAAAAAAAAGAGTCTAAAGGAACTGTGACTACTTCTCTCCTACATCCATGCCCAGGGGCACAAGATACCCTTGACTGTATGACCTTGGCACAGCCGTCCACCCATAGCACTTCCCTGCTCCAGTTAAAACACAGATTTTCAGACTTCCAGAGCTCTTCTACAATTACACTGGCTTAGAAGTTTTCCTGCCATCTTTCACCACAGTTTTGAAAGAACATGTGAGAATCTTTCATCTTGCCTTCAAATATTAAATAAATATGAAACAGATACTTCTGCATAACTTCATATGGTCTGACTGACAGACACGAGGAGTTTGCATGCCCACAACAACATGCTCCTGACAAGAGCCAATGGGACAGAAGTCCAACTACATTTTCTTTCACTATTTACAATCCTTTCTATGCTAAATCTTATTTTTCATATGTTAAAACAATATTTTTAGAAGACCTTATATAAAGGCTGTATTAAGGGACATTTTGCATTTGAAATTTGTTCTAAAACCAAAAAAAAAAATACTTGCTTTTAAAGAACGTTGGAAGATAATTTCCTCCCAGTTTCTCAAGCTCCTGCCTAAAACAGACAGATCGTATAATGAGATAAGACTGTGGCACTAGGCTGTACCTACAGAGTCTCTTCTAGGGAGACCATTCAACACAGGACCCAGCAGTCAGTGGGAGCTCTTAGGTACTTAACTATCTAATGTACCATCACACAGGAAACAAACACAAGTAATATGAAAAAATGTGCCTGTTAGCTGCATGAATCACACGAGGTCATACACATGTACACTTACAAAGCATGAGGTAGGAGCTACCTCAGCAATACAACCTCCACGTGCAAGACATACAGGTCTCACCTGATGACAGGATGTCAGAATCACAGGGAACTGTTATAAACCATTGGAAAGGAACCATACACTCATCTTTTCAGTAGTGTTTGCAACTGGCACTGGCTGTTGCATTTATTCAGTACCTAGAATCAGCTTCCTCAAGATGACAGCACTGAGGCAGGTAAGAAACATACTCCTAACTGCCTTATGGAAAGTGCATGTTCCGGCAAAACATTAAATCCTATGAAAATGTCAGACCCGAAACACCTCAGGGTCTCTGAAATTGCTTCTGTGTCACAACTAACATACAATGAACAGAGACAAATTTCCATCCAAATAACTGGCTATATATCAGACAAGTATAAGGAGACAAATAGTCTGAAAAGATTGCTTACTATCTAGTATAGCAACACTTTTTCACCTTGTGTTGTACAGCACAGTTCTCATGTACTTACCCTCTCATCACTCTTTTGAACTTCCACCTGAGTTTTCTCACTGTCAGATTGCTCATTCTGCCCTTCTTTTGGACTGCTAGCCTCCATTTTGTTGGGGACCAAGGTGGGCAGCTCATGACCATTCTCAAGTCGGGGAGGAGTAGAAGGAGGAGGTAGGTTGGGTTGTCCATCTGCTTCTTCTAGTAATAAGCATATCAAGTCACCAGGAACAATCCCATATGCAGCTAATGTCTTTTCATCTTCTATGAGAGCATCTTTTCTGTTCAATGTTATTGAAAACGCGGTATCAGAACTGCAAAATAGGAAACAAAAAGGAACCATGGTTGACTGCACCTGGGTAACTGCACGCAGTTAGTTAGAAATGCATAATGCACACTATGATAACACTATGTGTGTTTTAATCCATTAATAATTTCCTACATATTACAGGAAGAGTGAGGAAAATAAATAATTTAAATTATTTCCCCAATGTTTATCTCCACATATATTTTAAGTAGATGTAGCTGCTTGGTAAGCATAACTTCATTTACAGTAATTGCTCATAAAATCATTATGAAGGAAACAAGTGCCCTCCAAATTAGAAGACATTCACACCTAGCAAAACAAGCTTTAAATAAACCACTGGCTGAGATTATTTAAAAGCAAGATAACACTGCAGACTCAGCCATTTTCTCTCCAAGTAAAACCTTCATTCCAAAAGGTTACCAACTGCTGTAGAGCATGCTTGTTGCAACTGAGGTTAATAAGAAAAGGTGCTTCGGGGCAAGCACTTACAAAATAAAACCAAACAGAAATGCAACTGGTTAGCACGGATGCAGCCATCCAGTGTCAGCTACAAAACACACCCACTGTGGCAAGACAGTCATTTTGGATTTCCCCTGCTCACATTGATATGCAGGTGGATACAGTGTAATCAAACAGATGTATAGCCAGCATAACACCAGCACTTCATACCTAATTAGAGGCTGGTGAACACAAACTCCTTAACCACCACCAGAAAATGAGCCCATTCTACAGGCCTTACTCTCCTATAACAGCTGACACCAGTTCTTCATAGATTGTTTATAGAATTTAAACACAGAGGTTTCCAAGAAGCCTGCAAAGCTACAAAACTGGAAAGGCCACATGGAAATCCAAGCTAGCTCTGACTGAGCTGCAATCCGGATATCACAGCGCTTCCTATAGTTCTACTTTCTGGCTCTGTAGCAAACAGCTGCGAAGCAGAACTGGTGAGCAGCCGTGGAGGAGTGGCTGAAGCTACTTGGTCTGTTCAGCCTGGAGGAGACTGGGGGGGGCTTCACAGCAGTTCACTGCCTCCCACTAGATCTGGCTACCCAAAGCCCCATCCAACAAGGCCTTGAATACCTCCAGGGATGGGGTACCCACAGCTTCCCTGGGCAACCTGTGCCAGTGCCTCACTACTCTCATGGTGAAGAAATTCTTTCTCATTGTCTAGTCTAAATCTGCCCTATCCAGTTTATACCCGTCGTTCCCCCTCATCCTATCACCAGAAGCCTTTTTGAATAGCTCCTCTCCAGCTTTCTTACAGGCCCCCTTCTAGTACTGAAACGTCACTATAAGTTCTCCTTGGAGCCTTCTCTTCTCCAGGCTGAACAACCCCAACTCTCTCAGCCTGTCCTCATATGGGGGTGCTCCAGCTCTCTGATCATCTTTGTTTAGGTCGGATATTCGGAGAAGGTTCTTCACCCAGAGGGTGGTGGGGCACTGAAACAGCTCCCCAGGGCAACAGTCATGGTGCCAAGCCTGACAATACCCAAGAAGCATCTGGACAATGCCCCAAGACCCATGGTATGAAGGCTGGATTGTCCTGTGTGGGGACAGGAGCTGGACTCGATGATCCTTGTGGGTCCCTTCCAACTCAGGTCATTCCGTGCGTGATTCTGTGAGGATCTGTGGGAAGGAGCTGGGCAGCGGCCATTCCCAGCCACCACATGAGCTTGGCCGCGATGTCCCCATCAACCAGACCAAACCTCCAAGCCCTAAACCAGTGAGACGGACCACCACCGCCTTCGCACCTGATGCCTCTCCCCGCCCCTTCCCTGACCCCTCCTCCCGGTGTCCGAGGAGGAGCCGCACGACCCCGCCCCCAGGGGGCAGCAGCGACGCCGCGGGGAGCGAGGACGCGGAGGGGGGCGAAGATGGTCTGGTCCGCCGCCCCCCTCCCTCTGCACCGCGTGGCACAGCCCCGCCGCGCCCCCCGCCTCCGCACCGCGTGGTACCACCCCGCCGGCTCAACACACCGCACACACAAACACCCCTCCTTTCCCCCCCCTCCCCTCCACGCGATGGTTCGGTCCGCACGCTACCTGTACCCCCAGGCGGGCAGCAGGGCCCGACGCAGCTGCGCGCGCAGCTCCCCCAGCGTTGGCTCCGCCCCCGGCAGTTCCAGCGCCGCTGTCCGCTTCTGCACCCGCACGCGGAGCTTCATGTCCGCGGCCTGGGTCTCCGCGCCCCGCTTCAATCTTCCCCCTAGCCGCCCCGGCCCCGCCGAGCAGGCCCTACCGCTCGTGTCTCGGCGGGGATGAAGCGAGCGCAAGGGCTGTCGGGGTGTGGCGTTGTTTTGGTTGGCGCGGCACCGCCTCAGCCCGCCCCGCCCCGCCTCCGCCGCCTGGGGCGGGTCCCGCGCGCGATCGATGACTCGGCCTGCCACGCTCTGGGCTGGCCCGCCCCGCCCCGCCAGGCAGCGAACGATGATTGGCCGCTCGGCGGCTGTGATGCAACAAGTTGTTACTATTGCAGGAAGTGAACTGTTTTGACTTAATCTAAAGTAGAGTTTCGTTCATCTAGGTACTAACTAAACTAGACTGTTGGAACGGGTCCAGAGAAGGGCTACAAAGATGATGAGAGGACTGGAGCACCTCCCATGCGAGGACAGGCTGAGAGAGTTGGAGTTGTTCAGACTGGAGAATGCTCCAGGGAGACCTTATAGCGACCTTCCAGTACCTGAAAGGGGCTACAGGAAAGCTGAGGAGGGACTGTTCACAAAGCCTTGTAGTGATAGGACGAGGGGAAATGGGTATAAACTGGAGAGGGGCAGGTTTAGACTAGGCATGAGGAAGAATTTCTTCACCATGAGAGTAGTGAGGCACTGGCACAGGTTGCCCAGGGAAGCTGTGGGTACCCCATCCCTGGAGGTATTCAAGGTCTTGTTGGATGGGGCCTTGGGCAGCCTGATCTAGTGGGAGGTGTCCCTGCCCATGGCAGGGGGGGGGGTGGAACTAGGTGATTTTTAAGGTCCCTTCCAACCCAATTTATTCTATGATTCTGTGATTCTATAATACTAAGTAACTGAGCTTTTTGAAAGCTAGGCAGGATGTCCTTCTGATAGCACGCTTTGTTATAGTGTGTTCTTTTTGCGATAGAGTGTTTCCAGATGCTGTTAGGTTTTGTGTTCCCTGTGATCTTTGCTGAACAGACTTGTCTCCTGCCTGTGGAATATCTCTCCTATCTCAAATGCAAGGCCAGGCAGAGAGCTGGAGCCAGCTCCACATTGACAAGAGATTTGACTGTTGTGAAGTTCATAATAACATTAAAATTAGCCATTGGAAAATAATAGAATATGCATAAGATTTCTGGGAAAACTTATACACACGTGTGTATGTGGGAAATCTGTTCTGTCCCCAGCTCTTGTCTTGCTGCACACAACTGACGGAGATCACTCCCTCGTGTTGGCCAGGTCTGATAAAGGGTGCTTGCTTGCTAAAACTCCAAAACAAATCTTAGAGAGTTTATTTGCCGGCATTTTCTGTATCACATGCACCACAAGGAGTTCCACCCACCTACTCCCCCACTCCACCACTCCTGGACTTGGCACTTGGTGGCCGTGACTCCCGTTCGCCTCCACTACTGAGGTTGCTTTGTTGCTGTTGTTTAGCAATGGCTTATCCCTCTCAGTGGTTCATCCTCGCTGTGCCTGAAAGGGGGTAAGCCACTGATGAGAGAGATCCCCACCATGTGGAGGGGTTTGAATGGGCCGCTTTCCCCTCTTCCCTCTGCCTCAGTGTAGTACTGGTTTAGATGTTACTCTAAACCCAGGAATGTCAAGGAAAGTGTGTTGCTCTCTGGCTGTTCAATTGTGTTGGCAAAGTTCATGGTAACAGGTGTTAGGGGAAGGGCTGGATGAGGATGCCATCCTCAAGAGGGTTAATTTTATAAGAGAATATGTTTTTCTTAAGGCAAAGAGACTACTGAAATGGAAAAATATTACTCATTAAACAGTGGAAGAGCCGATGCTCCTGCAAACGAGCTTGGTGTTGCATACTGGGCCCTCCGCTGCAAACTACAAGTGATTTCTGGAAAAGCCTGCTGCACCTTTTGCCACTGCCTCGGTTTGAGAAGTGCTTATGCAGTCATCATCAAACGAGGCCACCTCCTGGACAAATCCAGAAGAGAAGAGCAGGTTTCAACAATAGAGGGGTGTGACAGGGGAAGTGGCAAAGGCAGGGACAATGACAGTAGAAAAGAGAACACGTGAAGAGGTATCAAGAGCACCACACCTGTCAGAAGCTGCTTTCTTCTCTCTTGAGGAGGGTTGAATCCAAAGTGAGTCATGATGCTGCCTCAACATGATCATCATTTTCCATTGGCCATGGATGTCCTGCTCTGTTTTGTCCTTCAGTGTTGTTCATTTCCCGCACACCTCCTGTGTTCCTACTAGCTCCAGGGCAGCTTAGTCTGCTCTCTTTAGGAATGGTGGAGGAGGCTTCCTCAGTATGAGAAATGTTCATGGCTCAGCTGTGATGTTTCAGTAGCTTGTGCAAGCTAAAGTAATTGTGTGAAATAAAATGGTTTGGTTTCTTAGGAATTATTAGATAACCAGCTACACCTGTTACAAGTGAGCATTTCTACTGGCATTCTGCTAATTTTTCCTTTGAATTTTATGAGTCATGCCTCGATGTAAGGTTTAGACACATTCTCCACACAGCAGTAAGTATTAAACAAAAAACCCTCGTTGGACTTGATGATCTTAAACTTCTTTTCCAACCTAAATGATTCTGTGATTCTGTGAAACAATCACAATGAAAGGCTAAAATGTGTTCCTCAGCTTTCAAGTTTGTCTGCAAATTTCAAATGACCCAAAAAAGCCGTCATGTTTTTTTCCCTGCATAGATCTTTCTAAAAGGGCTGTGTTTTTGGTTTGTTTTTTTTTTTGATGAGTACTATTTTTTTCCTCCAACATTTTCATTTTATCTCAGCATGTAGGCAGGAGACTTCCAGTGGCCATGTATGAAGTTGACCTCAGGCTGGGAAGGGAATCATGTGAAAATAGAACAGGAAGCATGTGTGCTTATGAGCTTGAAGAAATGTCCGTATACAGAAGAGTTCTGACTTTCAGCATAGTTCACCCTTTGTCAGAAATGGTGATTCCTTAAACAAGTCTAATTCATTAAAATAGTATACAGTATTGTAACAAAAGAGAGCTCTGTATCAGTAGCTCATGTCATTGTTAAAGACAATGTGGTTCTCAACTCAGAGTACTTTATTGAGGGTTTTTCTCCCCCATATGGTCAGTGGGTTCTATGAGCCATAGAACTTATTCCACTGAAGAAATAAAACCCTATTGGTAGCCCTACTGGTTTCTCTCAAGAAATTTGAAACTTAATATAGCTGTAGTCCTGTTGACCTGCAGTCAACTTCCCATGGCAGAGGAGAAGTATAAAAAGTAAAGGTCTCTTAGGTTCAGTTACATACCTCATGGAATACTTTTTTTTTTCCTGAAAGCTGGGCATAGTAATAAAGCTGTGAGACAGTGGAACTTTTCCATTGTTTTTCTTTCTGTATTTGCCACTACAAAGACTATTTTATAATATGTATAAATAAATACGTATGTGTATGTATTAACCCTTATGATACTAACGTTCTGAATGACTTGAGGTCACACTGAGAGATGTGAGATATGGTGGAATGAGGAGGATGAGGATAAATAAATATGTATGTGTGTGTATTAACCCTTATGATACCAATATTTTCAATGACTAGGGTCGCACTGAAACATGTGAGAGATGGTGGAATGAGGAGAAGGGTATGAAGGCTGCAGTATTGTCAGGAGATTGTGAAAGTCTAAAGTACCATTTTAAGTGTGCTGGTGGGTGAGGAGATTCAAATCAAAGGCAGTGGAAAGAACCTCCTGACTTCTTGCAGCTTGATGGTGGTCAACTTTACTCCCAAAAGGTCTTTTAAAGCCCTTTCATGATAGTACCCTATAGCTATCCATAGATGGCCCTTTAGCAGTATCTGAAGTTGGATCAGGTGGCTCTTAACTTCTCTGTTTCTGATTAAATTTTTGGTGATATGGAGCAAAGGACTTTTCCGTGGGATTTCTGGGGTTTGACAGATTGCATCAGACCTTTTCGGCTACCACCATATTTTCTTAGACTTACATTTCTTTACAGTATTGAATTGCTGAGAGCTGTGTTCAGAGCAAGTCTTTGAAGTGGTACATCAAAGACAGAGTTTGATATCTTTGCTTTAGCAGACCGAAGTCATATTTATCTGTGTAGTAAAAAGAGACTCCATGCATGGAAGAAAATTCTCTGAGGAAGATTTACTATGTCTTATGATGAACCAAAGGTGTCAGGTTTTTCTTAGTATCATAGTATAGTAAGGGTTGGAAGGGACCTTAAAGATCATCTAGTTCCAACCCCCTTGCCGTGGGCAGAGACAATTTTTTTTATTTTTTCACACACACGGAAGATCAACCAAGGTCTTAGTGGCATTGCTGCATCCACCTTCAAGGAATTTATGGTGACTAATTATAGGACTGCAATTTATGTGAAACCGGAGTAGGATCTATATAGGTTGAGGGAGTGCCTCATCCTAGTGTCATCTCCAGTTAGCAAAGTAACTGAATGGTTGTACATGAGATTAATGAATGAGCCAAAGAACAGGAAGAAAAGCAGAAAAGAAACCTTAGAACAGATCTAATAAGATTATGAGCTCGATTCTCAATCTGGGCAGATTGCAGACAAGTAGTACCTGTTGCATTCCTGTTCAAGGTCTCAGTATTCCTTATTCTTGTCCTGTCTCTTGGGGACCAACTTAAGAGCACTGTTACAGTTCTTAGCTGTGAGGGCAGTGTGCAGTGCAGAGCTAGAATATCATGCTAAATGGACACTGGTAAAAATGAAACTAGTAGTCCTGGCTGAGATGCTATGATAGAACAGTTACAGAGGTCAGCAACGTGAACTCAGTGGATCCAAACAATAGAAAGTGTTCATTTTCCATCAGCTCATCAGGCAACTGCCTTCCAACATAATTATCCATTGTTAACAGATTCTTTGTAAGCATTGCAGCTATGATATTTATTTTCCAGCCTAGAACAGATTAATAGTTCTCTGGCAACTCTGCTCCAAGGCTTTGAGAGGCTTTATGAAGGGTATCAGTAGGCAACCCACACTCGGGAAAAGCTGTGCTAACACAGCTGCTTTACAAAGCCTCCATAAGAGTGTGTATAGAGGTGAGTGGTGTGCGCCAGACCTACTCACAAATATAACTTGTGGGGGCAGGGGTGCCCATTGCCTCCTGTGGACACTGTCTGAAGATTTCATTGAGCTAGGTCACGTGCTTCCTCATGAGTTGGGAAGTGGGTAGCATGGCTTTCCACACTGAATGGAGGAAACCATGAACAGGAACTTACTGGATTTTTTATTTTTCCATGAGTATTTCTGGTGGTGATGGAGACATGATCAACTGCTTCTATGTCATTTAGCAAATTCCTATCTATATCGTTGGCTGGTTTCTTTAAGCATTCCTGCCAATATATCTCTCCTATCAACTGGATCAATTTTGTATTCATTTTCCCTGAAAGGTGATTTTCCGTATGATGTATATTGGTGTATAGGAGGGGTTAAAATCTTGGCACTATTGAGTCCTTTTTGATTAGACATTGCTGACAGAAAGCCTACCTGTTCTTGAGCATGCTGCAGAGTAACTAGAAACTATGGAACAAGGGAGAAACTGAAAACTCCAGTCCAAGATCTGTGTTGACAGCAGAGATATTTGTGAAACCAAGGTGCTCTTTCTGGACTTCAGGTTGGGTAGACACTATATTTGCTATCACATTTGAGAACTGTTTGTCTTGTGTTTCTTAACTGTTGAGGTTTCTTTTCTGAATTTTTGCAAGTGAAAGAAATTCCTCTGTGGGCTGCAAGTAGAGAGTTTTGTGCAGGACCAAGGCAAGACAAAGACAAAATTCTTTTTCAGAGCTGTTCTGTTCTGTTTCAGAGGTTGGTCGGTTTAAGATAGTGTGTTTTTATGGCTGTGTTAAACCTGTAGAAGACAATTATAGTGACTTTTTTCTTTTTTTCGCCAGATGCTTTCTTAGTTGTCAGGCAGATTTTAGCTGTAATCTTTATTGCAAGTTTTATTGAAAGTTTTTGCAGACTCTTCACAAAGGAAACACCAAATGTGGTATTTACAGACTAGTAAGTAAAGTACTTCATTAGGGTAAGACAAGTACACAGACTGAAACAAAGGAGTTTTTCATCATTTTCCTCTACTTTAACTTTCTTGAATACACTATCTCTGAGAAGACAAAAGATTTAAGAGAATTACTTATTTCATGTTCAGTTACTGAAGATAAAAATCAGAGCAATTTGTCTACCATCTATTGTTATCAACAATGCAATTGGCAGCACTGATTTAGATTATCAAGCAGCTGACAATTTCTATCTCCTTAGCTCTGCCTGTTTCAGCCATTTGACTAACCTTGTACAGTCAGTCCTAGCATCTGACAGAGGCATAGGGCTTTGATAAAACCATCAGCCTTGTTGGTTCGAGAAATCAATATGAAATGATACCATCTTTTACTGCCATAGCAGTTCTGTTGTTGGTTGTGCTTTCAGCTGCTCGCTTGGCATACTTTTAAGATACAAACAAGAAAATATTACCTGCAAAGCATGGTAGTGACTCAGATTGTTGTTGTCCGTTCCTCAAGGGGAATGAAATTCAATGAGAATGAGGTACCTCACCTCCATCAATGCTTTTAGCAGTCCTGCTAGATAAATATCTAGAAAATATCCTGGTATTTTAATGATCAAAAAAATCCATCTTTCTGATTTTACATTGATTTTTAAATGACCCTTACTAATCAGGATAGAAAGTGGCATGTTTGCAGGAAGAGCTAGGACATTTTTTGGAAGAAGTTTAGAATTGAGACACTAACTGGCTGTTCTGCATAATATAGTATTGCTACCTTAAAGTAATTATTTATTTTGAGTTGCTTAAAATAGAGAAAACTAAAAAGGTGTAAGGACTAGAGATGGCACAACTAATTAAAAAGGGGATTTTCAAAATTTGTCAGAATGTGGAATATGTTTTCAACATATTTTTTCCCTGAAACCACCTTTCCTTGCATGTATGTTGGTGGTAACTTTGTAAGGATTCCTCTGACAACATATATTAGGGCAATATTGATATCGCTTTTTGTCTGTTTTATTGTTCAGTAAACCGCTGAAAAGCAGTATTTTACAAGGTACTGGGTAGATCTTGGATTTGCAAATGTTTAGAATCTTTAAGTCCGACACAGAATTAAGACTACCAAAGGGTGGTGGGTTTGAGGGGTTTTTTTTGGTGGAGGGGAGGTTTTGGGTTGTTTTTTTGTTAGACGCATTAACATGTTTTCTGGCAGATTATGGAATAAAATGTCTAAGACGATATGGTACTTTTTAGAAATCCAGGAATGACCTTATAGGGTGGAATACCTATGAAAGCAGCAAGACCATTTTGCTACTTATTAATTAGCAGGTACCTACCATAGGCAGATACCACGATCACAGTCAGTTATGTTAGAAAAGCATGTGCCACTCCCCTCAATAGTAAGGCAGAGTAAAGTTACCGTAGGTCCCTAATAAATATTTCCTAATGCAGCTTCTTCCTGAGAAGACTTGAAGATGACTTCAGATGTTATTTCTAGGAAACTGAGCAGTGCCTGTCATTGGTAGTGAAAATTAGGATGAATGCGAGATTTTTTTAACAAAGAAACCTTACTTTTGTACCAGTGAAGTGTAACAGAAAGAAATAGTTTGTCACAGCTTTTGTGAAGCTCCATTGTGTGGTTATGTCACACCAGACAGTGGCTTCTAGTCTCACTTTGCACTCAGAGACACCATACTGCAGGCTTATGCCAGGGCACACATGGTCTATTCTTGTGTGATCACCCTGTATTTTTCACATTCGCTTTGAATTTACCCTTTCATTCATTTCTCATGTGACCTGATTTAGTCAATCTCATTTATCAGCATTTGGATTAAGTCAGAGGTTTGTGTGTAACAGGGAGGCAAGCTTTATGGGGAGACCTATTTTTATTTATTAGATCGGATGGTTTAGTTGAAAAACTTTTGGACTCACATATCCTAGGGGGTATGCATACAAAAATGGTGGTTTTCTATAGGAGGACAGACCTGTTCCTCCATGGCTGGGATTGCTCTGTCATGTTCACTCTGTAGGAGGTAGGACAGATGATAAAATACACCAACCAAGACATGGGTATGAAGAAAGCACAGAGTGGTGGAGCAAAAGCGTTCATTCTCGCCAACAGCCAATGCCTCTTGAAGTGCTGTCTAAGTAATTAGAAATCTATGTCTGCTCCTACACTGACTGCTTCATACAGTAAAATCATTGGCTAAACCTCTTTTGATTATCTACCCTTATCTGAGTTTCAGTGAGAGGAGTGATGGATACAGATTTTTGCAACTCTTGGTATGCATATGATTCTGTTTGCATCATAAATGTCATTAACAGGTGCCCGTGACAAAGGTGAGAAGATGCTAAAGACATGGTATTGTTTTCTGCTGTGTTGCCTGTCCTTGCAGCTTGAGGCTAATCCTGGTCTTAAAGTGAGGATTACTCAGAAGGGGCTGGACTATGGTATGTCTGACATTGCCAGAAGTTATTTGATCATAAATACTCTGCATAGGATATAGCTCCCTAATAAAGGTGCAATGTAGAGACAAGCTCCTTAAATATTGAAATAGAATAAATTCCTTTTGTCACTTCACACAAGGAACACCCTTTGTCTTTTCTCTCATTTATTTCCTTCCTTTTTGTACACCCCAGGGGTGAATTTATGCTTGCATTGGTGATTGCATTCGCCTGCAGTCCAACAGTGCTTCTACTACATTCTTCATATCAATCAACTTGTTTAGAAGCAGAATGAGATGTTCATGTAATTGCTGCTTTTTTTGAAGTGTCAAAAACCTGATTGAAAGTGCAATATTTATTTGAAGACAGTAAGATATAATTGGGAAAAAAGCTTACAATTTTGGAACAGCCATATAGCTGCACATCTTTCCTCTCATTGCACCATTTGGTGTGAGATAGCATCAGTGTTCTTTCAAAGAAATCTAGTACCTCTCTGCTATAATTCTGCCCTTTAACAGAATTTCCATGATACATTTTCCTTACTCTTTCTATTCATGTTAATTTTCACTGTCTCTTACCTAAGTCTGACTCCATGAGTGTTGAGGGCATGCAGTATAATGTCAATTGTTTTCTGAATTAATATTAATAATAAAGGTTAACAAGGCACAAATTCAACAAAGGCTGGGTCATGCTAAGGATTAATCGTCATTTATGTACTGAACATGCTGACAGGTAAACAATGGACTTGTGAGATGAAAAGTAGAAGCTCAGGGTTAATGCCTTCAAGATGAAAGCAAGGATCAGGTCCACTTATTTCTCTGTATAAGCATTGTTTTAAAGGCTTTTGAGGAGTTGAGAAGTGCAGGGCAAACATCAGTCACTCAAAACAGAACTGATCTCCAAATCTTTTTATGACACACAAGAGAAATTGCCCCTAGGGATCTCTCACAGCTTTAGAAATGAGAATTCTGTCAAGTATTTCTTAGTGTGAGCCCAGCAGTTTTGGTGACATTCAGCATGGACTTCAAGGGTTGAACAAACAAACTAAGTTTGTACACCACCTGTCATGGCTTTTCCCGTAATAAGAAATTTGAAGGCTAAGGCAATAGATCCTGTCGGCGAGCTCCTTGCCTGCTGCAAGAACCTTAAGAGAAATTCCACATGGAATCATTGGCTGCCTTCACTGACAGATATGAGAGCTTTAAGTTATTTCAGTCAGAGATTGTATTTTGCTTTGGAGGCAGGAATTCCCAGGGAATCATAACTTACTTCTCCTTCATAACAGATGCATTTTATGAAAAGGTATTCCAATGTTGAGTTATCATTTGTTTCAATTCTTTGGGTTTTTTTTTAATACACTGAAGTCTGGGGGAGAAAAAGAAAGAAAAGGCCTTACATATTCAGCAGCTGTGAGGCCAAAAGCTAAATAAAATCATGCTAAAAATAACTGAAAGCAGGACATCATTCAGTATTAAATTTTTAGTAGTGTTCTCATCAAAGATAAGTGAAAAGAAGGAAGACACAAAAATTTGGGATTTGAAGATGTTCTGTTTGTTGATGATAGTCTTTGTATGTTACCAGTGCACAAGTAACATTGAAGCATTCAAGAAAGTAGGGATTCCTTAAAACAAGGAGAGAAGGTAAGCATATAAATCAGAGATCTGCAGCGTGCTATAATGCTTAAGGTGCAGTGGCAAAACTTACGTATTCTGAAGAGAAATGAGAAGAAAACATTTAAAAGGATTGGTTTTAAACCTCAAACATCTTCTTTACACAAGCAGCAATACAGATAGCTCTGTATACCAGCACTTCAGATGCATATATTGCACTTTTTTCATAAGTAAACACTACGGATAGAAGTCATCTTGTCACTTCTTAACTGCCTTTTTCATTCAACAGGTATGAGACAAGCTCAGGTAAAGGTGACGACCAAGTCTTTCCCAAGGCTGTCCACATTGTGAGTGAAGTAAAGGAAGTATAAGATTTCAGAAACCTGACAACAGTTCTACAATATAAAATACAACTCAGGGACAAGATGTTCCTAACAGATGTTCTTCATTTTGCGTTGAATGATTTGTGTGTGAGGCTAACAGAAGTTATGAGTAGGTGTATAAATAGTTGGAAGGAGGTCTAGGTGAGGATCATAGATCAGAGTGTTTCAAGAACCACGTTAAAAGAGATGATTAAATTATTTGGCAATTATCTGGACCTTTGGATGCCTGAATCCAGTCTGCAAGGCATATGCTTTCTTCTGTTCCCTTACAGGCAGGAAGATTGGCATGGAGCTCCTGAAGGAAGCAGTCTTGAAAGAGACTTTCCCAAGCTGGAGTGGGCAGGAGAGATTCTTGATTGCTAAGGTCAACTATGTCATTTCAAGGTACGTAAAGGAAATACATTTTGCAGTTTTAGGATGAAACATCTTATTATGCCATTTTTTTTTCACTGCAAAATTTTGGTGGTTCATCTAACTCTGCTCCCACTGCCCAGACACTAATTTGATTTTTTTAAGTGCTTCCTTCTACCACACTCATGGATGAGCTTTAGTAAGCTTCTGAAGGAGCACCTTGGCTGATTTTTAGTTGGTTTGTATTAGTTTGGGGCAAGACGTGTGTAAGTATGGCTATGACACAGCAGGGGAAATGGGTGGGACAGAGGGTAGAATTGGTGTTATTAACAGCCTGCTACTATGAAAGACCTGTAGAAGTGGAAATTATTTGTTCGTGTTTGATGAGAAAAAGCCAAGAAAGGGATAAGATGAAAATGTGTGCAGGGAGACAGTATGTCTGGGCTGGTGTGGCAGCAAGATGACTTTTACAGAATCTTTTTTGATAGATTTACAATGGTGAAACAGCATTTTGATTGAGTAGGGCTTGACACCTATTTCCTGCTGAGGAAAATCATGGTACCAGGTGCAGCCAGTAGAAAAACAGTTTTGTAGCATTTCCTACAGTTTCTCCAAATAAGGAGAATAATGTAAAAGCAAGTTTTTCTACAGCCTTTCACCCCAACTTCCAGTAGGCTATAAACAGAAAAACAGAGATTTCTGGTCTTGTAATATTACTATCAAGGCAAGCTGTGCTGTTCAGTAGCATTTTACTTCCTTTTCTTTACAGATTACCCAGAGCAAGAAGTATCAGTCTTGGAGAATTCATGTACTTTCTGCTGGATAGGTTCTGCAACCTTTATCTATACCCAGACCTTTCCTAATAGCCTGCTTTCTGGCAGGCTTCATTGTGTTATATCATCCTTGCAAAGTTACACATTTGCACATCTGAGAGACTTGTATTTGGACAGTCTGAAGAAGAGACTGTGGGGGTGGCAGTGCATGTGTCTTATTGCATGTGTTCCTCTGTCTGCTGGGTAGTGATTATAGAGAATATGGGGCCAGATTCTTACTGGAGATAAACAGTAAAAGGATCATGGGCAAGAGACGTGTTACATCAAGAAGAGTTCCAAGTAGAGGCTAGGGGAAAATGCTAGGCAGCACCAGAACAAGGGCCCAAAAGACTCTTCATCCTTGTAGGTCTTCAGAACTGAAGTGGGCAGGACTCCTGAATTGGCCCAGCTTTGAGCAGGGGCTTGAACCAGAAAATCTGCTATGGTCCCATTCCAACCTAAATTATTTTATGATCTTCAAAAGTCCAATTCATTCTCCCAACAATAGTTCTTGAAATTGGCTATCTTCCCAGTAGGTAATCTGATTTTCAGTCACTGCAAACAAGATTACTAAAGGCAGCCTTACTGCTGCCCAAGATGTTATTGGAAAGTTATGGTCATTTTAACTAAAAGTAGCCAGTGCCTTCTGCGCCAGAGGAGGTAGATGAAAGGCAGTGTTTCAGAGATCTCTACCAGATATCAGAAAACAATGAGGAATGTGTACTACATGATAAGATTAAAGCTGATATCTTTACAATGTTCAGCTTAATTCAGCACACCCATTTTCAAGACAATATCCTTGTGTATCAGAAACATGGTTTTGCAGGGAGATCTTCAAGTAAGATTTTGTTTAGAAAAATGGATCCTCTCCAGAGCCCTTCGTTGTGGCAAGTAACGGGATAGAGAATGGGGAAAGATGAACTTTGATGTTCTTCAGCAAAGGCTAGCATTCAGACTACATGGATTTATTTGTAGATGTAGCGTCTGGGTTTAGCACAGACTTATTTTCGCTAGCAAGCACATTTCACTTTAATGAGTTTGGTTTTCTCCTAAGGGGAGGTCTTTGTTTTGGTCAGACTTCCTTTTTAACCTGGGCAGGTATCAAATTTTTTTTTTTTTCCAAGGATGTTACTAAATGTAATGGTACAGGTGTCTTTCTTTCCTAAAATATGCAAGGGTAAGTTATTTCTAAGAAATTCTTTTGCTGAAGCATAGACTTTGCCTTCTGTAGTGGAAGGAGGTTTTTTTTACTTCTTTGACACGCAGTCTAATATCCCCATTTCTGTGTTTTATAGGATCAGAATTAATGCTGTAGATTTCCCAGAAACCTCTGCTTCCTTTATTCCTAGCACTGGCATTAGTCTATCAGTGGCACGTGCTTCTGCTACAATCAGTGCAGACTGGAGGATGAACACTTGGCTTCTGTAAGTATTGTACAGTGCGATGCAGGTGCGGGGGACTGCTCTAGGAGAAGGATTGCAAATTAAATTCAGAAAACTAGATGGTAATTATTATTTTTCAGTTCAAATATGCTTCATCATTTAACGACAACCTGTTTGAATGAAATTCTTAAGAAGGAAACATCCCCTGCCAACTAAAGTGGGTTTTTGTTAGTTTGGTTTTTTTGGTTTTTTTAAATATTCTACCCCACAGATTGTCTCTTTGGAAAGTATCAGGTCCGACATCTGTTAGCATGCTCAGTTTCTCCAGACCATATATTACATGATATTATATGAATATTCAGTATCACAGAGTTTGCAATGGCCACATTTGTTACTTTTGTTGTACAGTATAACTGTAATGTTGACCCTATAGCTGATTATCTGTTTGCTGGTACAGTGTACGAGGTCTGACACAAAAAAATAGAGGCTAATTCTATAGCTCAGAAAGCAAGAGTGTGAGGGGAAAGTTGAAGAGATGGTTATAGAACATGTTCTAACCTGTCACAGTGAGACAAGGCTCAACTCAATCACATCACTCAGTACAAATGGGCATGTGTTCAAATATAGACATTTTCTTAACCTCAGTCAGAAAATGTCAGTGTGCAAGAGTGAACAGTGAGTTAACATCAAGACAACGTGCCAGTCCATGACACTTTGCCTGTGAAGCAGTTTTCAGTTTATGACAATAGCACCGTGCCTGAGCACCCACCCCTTTCACCAGATCCCTGCAATTTCTGCCTCTTTCTACCACAAAGATCAAATCAATCGGTGCTCAAAGGAACTCGTTTTTTTTGTCAGTAGAAGATGTGAAAGCAGAAACAAGGCAGATCCTCAACATCCTTCCAGAAAATGATCAGCAAAATTGCTTTGAACATTCACAGCACTATAAGCAGCTGTGTGTCAGCTTAGAAGGGAACTGTTCTGAAGGTGATTGTAGTTGAATTGCTTAATTTGTTAAATAAAGAGAGTTACAGACACAGACTCGGGGTTTTGTGTCAGTTGTGTATATCATCTTCCAAAGTGCTTCTATTAAAGGAAGGGCACTGCCACGACACGAAACATTCAGAACCTCAGAAAACTCCAGAATTCAGGTCATTATGGAAAACTGATTTAGCTTCACAAGCCTGTGCGGTATTAGATTTGCGTTAATGACGTGAGTGCATACTGATTTTTCCACTTTTTTATCTCAGCATTTTTGCTATAGAATTTTGATATAATATTCTAGATTTTCTTGGGGCCGGGGGTGAGGGCTAAAACTTCTGGGATATCAGAAAAGTTTGCAAGGTGCTAATCTCTACAGTTTGGGTTAATAGAGTAACTATTAACAGCAATAGGCATTTCTGTATTTGTAAGCAAGATGGATGACCAGGCTGCAAGTTTCACAGCATGTCCTAATTTCAAAGGAGCACAGACATGCAGTTCTGCATTCAGCCTCGGTACTCGTGGCTGGAAACTGCTGTCACTGTGCCCCCAACCTGTCTGTTGTTCCTTCTGTCATACCAGTATTGTGAGGAAAAGAATATTGCGTTCAGCAGGGCGAATCAACTGTTCTCAAACATGAAGCCACCTCTCCCTCTTGCTGAAAGATAAAGACCTGAGTATAATCTAGAGAGAACCCAGGTGTATAAAACTCCAAAGGCTTCACAGATAGAAAAGGAAGCAGTGAGAAGGTATGCAGGGTTTAGTGGAACAGCTTGTGGGGAAGGTGGTCAAAGCCAGCTTTGGTGGAGTTTAGGGGGTGAAGCGTTCTTTTCTTGCCTTTTTGAGGGGCAGAAGGAACAAATCTGTGCTGTTTTGTTTGATGTGATGTTTTGTGAATGGCTGTAGGTTTAGACAGATCCAGAATAAGTGCTACTCTTCATGCCCTCTGTTCTCTAGTTCTACATGTTGCTTTCAGCATAGCAGACTAAGAGGGACCAGCTAAAAATGAGCTTTCCAAGGGAGACCATTGACAACCCACGCCTCCTGGACTGTTTCCAGGGTCAGTAAGATCGGTCTTATTGCACCTTTTTAGTTGTGATAGTATTATCCCTGCATTTCCAGCTCTTACTGTAGCCCTCCTGTCCACTGTGTTCCAGAGAACTATGGAAGTCATAAAATCTCGTGGTGGGCCCTTTGCTCCTGGAGGCCTGGAGCTGAGACTTTGCCATAGTGATTCAGGATTCCTCCTGAAGAAGAGCAGATATAAGGATGCAGAAACAGAGGACCTAAGTAGTTGGGATTCTCCCATCTCCCAAGTGTCCTGAAAAGGTGGGAGAAGGGCTGAGATCCTTTTGCAGTTGTCCCTGTCACTGAAGTATGGGTAAACCTTTGTTGGAAGGATTTCTGGAAATTATTTTCTCCATCTTCTGGCTCAAAGCAGAGCAGTCACCAGACTACATCAGGTCAGCTGTCCAGAGGTGGTGTTTAGCCAAGGATGGTGATGCCACAACCTCTCCAAGTAACCTGTGCCAATGCTGCACAACCCTCCTTGGGAAAATGTTTTTCTTAATGACTTATGGGATGGGAGTTTGCTTAAGGACTGGAAAATGAGGATCCGAAGAGTGTTGCTTCCTCCAGATAAGCACTTAATGCATATATATGGAATGAAAGGTCGGGTTGAAAGTGGTAGTGGTGTGGGACTCTGTGACTGGCAGTCTATGGTTTGAGGTTGGGTTGGGTTAGGAGTAATCTTTTGGGATTACAACCTCTTTCCCCAGGATATTTGCTTAGCCTGAAACGTAGAGAGGAAAGCTGAGAGACTCATGATTTGAGCTTCATAGTGGGCTGGGCTCTTGCTCTGTAATGTGGTGCAGCCACTGTACTAATGTCTGGGAAAAGAAAATCTGAGTAATCAAGATGAAGGGGTGAAAAGAGATGCTTTCAGTGCCAGTTCTGTTATGGTAAATTAGTTTTTTATAAGGCTATTCTAAAATCCATTCAGCAGTATCCTGCTTGGTTAGTCTATAGCTTCCTAATGATAGTCCTAGGACCTAAATTTGCTGGAATTTAGGTATAAAGATATTTTTGTTGGGGCCTTAGAAGGGATTTTTACAGAAAGGAGACAGAATGAATGGATTTGAGGCAGAACAAAGAATGGAAGAATGTATACATTTTAAAGGGTTACTGAAAATGCTTACAGAAAAGAGCAAAGTGGAACAATTGCAAAGTTGAGAACCACTGGGTTATATACTGGCTTCTGCTACTGCAGTCCCAGAGGCCTCCAGGGTGATCTGTCAGGAAGGACTGGAATGTCTTGTGTTGCTGTAGAATTGTCACATTTTTGCAAACTTGTCAAAACCTGCACAACATTGAAGAATTCATGTCCTGGAAACTCATGTGTATAATCTGGTTTTGAATACCATGCATGTCCCTAATCTATTTTAATCCCTAGAAAACGCATTCTTCATTTTGGATGACAAAAGCAAAAGGTCATTTCAAATTTGATTTACAGATAGTTTCTTAAATTGTTCTCTTAAAACAGATGTTTCCTTGACTGAGTTTGTTTTTTTTTTCCCTCTGAGCAGCAAAGACCAAGGAAGAATGACTGTGTACATCTCAGGACTGTTTGTTGAACTTATCTTCAAAGTGTCAAGGGATAGCACAGGCCACTTGTCTGTGTTGCTACACAACTGCCAGCTGCGCATTAGTAGTGTGAAAGTCAAGTTAAATGGAGGATCAGGGTATGTACAGTAGGTTTTCTAATTACTGTGTGGGAAGCAGCAGGGTTTGTTGCGTAAGGGCCACTGTTCAAATTTTGACCTTAGGGACCCAGTTAGAGGATGCAACTAACTATTGAGGGCTATGAAAACAGATTTTTAAAGGTCTGTTTTCAAAACCAGGCTTCTTTGCTGAGTTTGAGAAATGTAGTTAATCTATGCTTCATTGTGCATGTGCCTACAAATGGGCTGACTAAATGTACTGCATATGAAAAACATGCCTTTCACCATATTAAAGAGTACAAGATTGCAAATGGAGGCTTGCAGGCATAAAAGTGATCTAGACTGATTACACCTTTTGACAAGCTGACCTACAATTACAGAATAAATTTTTTTTAAAGGCATTATGAAACAATGCTTGTAGTTCTTGTCATCTTGATTTCTAGAAAACTTTTTTGTCTTACTCAAAGACAAAATGTGGCTAATTGAGTATTGTTTATTAACATAAACATTCACTACCTTGCAGATTGCCTTCTAAATAGCTCTTTTGAGACTGAGAACCCCTGGCATTTGTCTGAGACTCACAAATTAATAAAAACAGTCGACTGCATAGTCTAGCAATATCACTGTCATCACATCTCATTAATAAAAAGTACTTCGACTCCCAGACTGCCATATTTTATATTTCAATCTACTGTAAAAAGTCATTGTGCTCATTTCCTTTCCTCCAGCTGGATCTACACCTTTCTATCTGGTTATCTCGAGAAGCCCATTCACAGCAAATTGGATAAAAATGTAAGTTTATGAAGATGGTTTCAGCTAGCTGAGTTGAAATACAGCCCTTACATTACTGACTTGTCTCTCTTTTCATATAGCTATGCCTAAAAATCAATTACAAAATCCAAATGATGGAGGCACAGCTAAGAAAGCATGAGGGTGAGTTGTTGATCAAAGCTTTTTATTAAGTAGTTTGCGTAGTAGTCAAATTCTACCTTTTTTTATTAGATGCCAAACCGTTCCTGTGTTCACAGTTCAAAAAAAAGTGAAGGAAGGAAAATACAGCCATTGTTCTGTATGTTAACCTATTCCAGAGTCCACTCTAGAAATCTCTTGTGTGCATCTTATATATATTATATAGATTTCTTCTGTGTCCACAGCCCGTCACCCATAATTTTTAGTCTGTTGTAGCTGACATGTGCTGTTTTCTTAGATTTTTTAAATGAATATTTTCATGCTGATCATTTATGCTTTTGGTACTATGAAAACCTGAGTTAGCAGTAATCCAGTACAGAGCTAGCAAACACCACTGTAAGGTCTCATAAATTTAGGATATCTTGTTCTGAACTTGAGTCCAGTGAGATAACAAGATGCTGCAGAAAGACAGAGTCACACTATGCATGCTTCTCTCCACACCAGTAATAATTCCTGTGTCACTCTTGCAGAGCCATGAAGATGAGTAGATATCTGTGTCCAAAAAGCATATATACGTGCTTTTCACTTCTATAATAAATCCCACAGCTGGTTTATATGAGGGGTTTTTTTGCAATTTGTTGTTGTTGTTTTCCAAGACTAAGGATATTTGTGGTTTTCACCAATTCAAATTAATTTAATTCACCTAAGTCATATAATTGAGGTCAGAGAGTTTGTTCCCACTCTTCACTTTGCATTGTGAATATTTCTATTATCTGCTCTGTTGTTCAGAAGCAGAGTAACTAGACTTTATTTTTTTCCTGAAATGGCCTATACCTGCCACATGCCAAGCAGTGGCAAATGCTACTGATAATAATCATCAAGAACATTTTCTTATGAAGCACACTTTAGGCTCAAGGGCACTCCAGGTTGTGCTGTCATACTGAAGAGTTCATAATATCTGTGTGATTTCATCATTTCTCTTTAAACCCATCTGATTTTTATACAGTATGGACAGACCTCACAGGCCAATAAAAAATAACAATTAGGCCATAGTTGTGATTGCCTTTCAGAAAAAGTCCTCAGTCATATTGTCTGATAAAGCGCGCTCTATTGTTGTGAACAAACATCCCTTGTCTTCAACACTGATATGCATACAAAGGTGCTAATGTCGTCTTCCAAAGTATTCAGTAGTATTTACCAGTATTTCACTAATCCATATAGGAGAGTTTAGTTCTCTTGTGCAAACACATAATGAAAATAGGAGACACTGCTCTAGATACTCCTTCTTTCACTGCACAGGATAGATTTCTGAGGAGTGTATTCAGTTGTGGACAGGAGAATAAGGCCTAAACCAGGAGAAATTGGTGGCTTTCCAGAGGGAGTACTCTTACTTTTATAACAAGGGGTGCAGTATTTCCTTCTCCCACCGTTCTTCTTCTTCAGATTCATCTTTTCTACGACTAAACAATAACTGCTTGTGATGTGGTTTTATAATAACAGCTGTTTTGTTTTTGTCCATGATTCTTCTAGTTGTAAGACAGATTGATGCCTTTACACAAATAGACTATTCCCTAGTTAGTACTCCAGCAGTCTTCAATTCACACATGAACTTGGATTTGAAGGTAATTTGTCTTTAATATCATGTGCTTTCTAAGACTTTTCTGATTATCTTTTGTGTTGATTCGTTTTCTTTCAATGTTTAGAAAAGCAGTAAGACATTTGGGCATTTTGGTCAAGAGCTATTTTAGAAACCAGATGTAATTGATAATTTATTAAAGCAACTACATTTGTAGTTACCAAAGCTATTATTTAGAAGTAAATTATTTCAGGGTTGAAACCCTGCAGAGGCAATTTATAAGCAGCATAAAATCGTTCTTTAGGTACACAGCTTTTCCACCGTTACTTTGTCTTCACTAGTGATATGTAATCCATGATGGCTACCAATGTGATTGCAATCCAAAGCATTTGTTTTGTCATGACTCAGCAGACTGTGTATGTACAAGTCACACCCAAAAAAAAGACTACTCACAGACAGTCCTTGAGCACCACACAGCAGTTCCTTTCTTATCTGTTTCTCACCTTTGTTGGCAAGAGATATTTAAGCAACGCCCAGCTTTTCCAGCAGCTTCAACAGTCTTTGTAATTCAGAGCATCCTTATGGCTCTCAGAAATAACTTCAGTTAAGAAAGATGTGCTAGAGCCATGGTTGAAACTCTCCGTCTTAGTTATTTTGTTCAAGGAACTTTTACCACCTACAAAAAGCACTCTGCAAGCAGGATAGCTTGCAGATACTTAGCTTGAAAGTACTAATTATTTATCAGCTACTATAGGTATCTAGAACTTACAGGCTAAGTGTTAACATGCTGGTACCCCAATGGGATACCAGATAAGTCTTTATAAGTTACTAATCAGTTAAGGAAGTTACTAGTCTTCAGTACTCCTTGGAACCAGCTGATTCTTAGTAGTCATGGGTTGCCATCTTCCAACTCTCAACTTTTTTCTTAGGGTTTTATACCTTCCCGTGCCAGTATTTTTCCTGTTGAATCTTTTATCTGCTAACCATTAGAGTGTCAGTAATTACACTACTTCCTGTTTGTTCTCATTTTTCTTGTCTTACGTGGCCTGAGCTCACATACCTTCTCATATTTTAAGAATTATTTTCTTAGTCAAGGTCCCCCACCTGTGCAGCACCCAAACTAGGTCTTGAAGAGAAAGAAAACTGTGGTCCAGAGGACTTTTTTCTGTGTCTCACAGCTGCAGCTCAGAATATTCACTTGAATGCTCAAATTCGAACTTTGAAAGGATGGAGGCCAGATTTTCACTGTGATTCCTGTATTTTTCCAAAAGAGTGTGAATTTGCTGATTTTCAGGGCATATCACAAACTTATTTGCTTACTTCAGGTTTTCTTTAATGTCAGTCTTCTGATTAAGAAGAATTCTATCTGTTCATCCAGTGCTAATGCATTTTGACAGACGCAAATGTTTACAACTAGAAATACTCAATAATCACTCTTTGCAGGGCACAATCTATCCTGTAGGAAATCACACAGACCCTCCCTTTGTACCAGCTCCATTTGTTCTCCCGAGTGAGGTTGATTCCATGCTATACGTGGGCATCTCCAGTTATTTTCTTAAGTCTGCTTCACTGGCTTACTACAGAGCAGGAGCTTTCAACATTACCATCTCCAAAGAGGTGAGTGTAATTTGCATGTAATAGTATTACAAATAGCAGTGTGGATAGCAAAGGAGACTAACACATTGTATTTGCCATTTCATCCAGATTTTAGTTGTACTTCTGCCACTTGTTGGTAGGATCCACCTAAGGATATACCTAAGTCTGAACTTTTTGGCAGCTCTAGGCAAGGAATGACAGATACAAACATCGCAGAGTTGTTTAGTAAGGAGTGGCATAAAGAACTGAAAAAAGCTTTTCTCTGCATAGATTCCACATAGGAAAGGGAAGGGCATGAAAGGAAAAAGTGTATGGAAGCCATACTATACTGCGTGGAGGCCCTCAACAAATATATTGGCTGTGCTAAGAGATAGAGTAAACCCGCAGATTTAACAGTGCAGCAAAATGAGGGAAGAAGCAGGTACAGGGAAACTAAGGTTTCAGTTGTGGGTGAACACACAAAACTTCTCTTAGAAATGCTGTTTCCATACTGGAATTAGTCAGAATTTCCAGAAGGTTTTGCTAAGTGGAACAGTGCTAAGAGGATCTTTATAAAAGTTGGTGACACAACTGACACCGACAAATATCATCACAGTGGTCAGCAGCAGAAGGGCAAATGAGATTTTTGAGTCTTGCCAGATTCATCTTAGAAAGTCCCAAAGGTAGGAAGTAAGCACAATGCCACATCTGTTCTTTCAAAGAATAATGCTTGTTCACCGGTACGTGCTTCCCAAACATGTCTATGAGAAAGCTGTGTCTTTTCTGTCTCACGCAGCACTCTGGGTTCCCTAGGACTTATTCTGGGGCAAGGAAATACTAAATCAAAACATGTATTATCTAAAGCTAAAGTAAAGAGGATATGTTTTTTTCACCATGAAAACTTCATTTTCAAGTATGATCAAATTTATTTCATTTGTTTACAGATTGCTACTACTTTTAACCTAAATACCAGTTTATTCAAATATTTTGCTCCTGAGGTGAGTACTTTTACTTGTACAGTCCTTTAAAGAAAGCTAAAGAGCTAATGTTTCTTACGGATATTATTTGTGTCATTTGCAAAAACTTGGAGGAGACAAGGAAACTGGGCTGGTTTATGATTAGTGCAAGATCCAAACATATATATCTACCCATCATAACATTATGGTCTTCCTAACTATATCACACTACTCTTTAGCTGTTCTCTGTGCTGGATTTGCTCTCAGTCTCTGAAACAGTTCTCTATGCAAAGATACTTGATTTGATACTATTAGAGATTAAATACAATCAGAAGTAATAGCCATGATTATATCATAAATGTGATGCAAGAAATTAAGATACTATGAGATGCTTTACAAATCCCTAAGATGACAACATATACTATAAAATTATGAAATTTGGAATCTGTGGCATTGCAAACTGAAGGTTTGTCCTCTGCGAGTTTCTCTGTTTTTCAAAAGATGACTGGCTCTTTTGGAAGACTGCCTCTTTTGCAAGCTCTTTGTATTGTTGGGGTTTGGGTTTTCTTTTTACTGGGATCACTCATTTTCCTCATTTCTTAAACATGCAGTGCTAATCGCCTCCTCTTGAAATACATTTTTAAGGAACAACCTTTAAATTTTTTCTCTATATATGTTCAACATTAATGGGTCTAAAGCTTCATCATTTTTTTTATAGTCCCTGAAACTCAGAGTATATGCACTGTTGATTTCATCATTTCAGTCAGTATAGTTAAAATGGAGTACTCCTACTATGGGTTAATTAACAAAGGCGTTGGAATACAGCACCTGGTTATGATGCACCCACAGAAGCTGTGTCTTAAGAAAAGCTTAACTCTGCACTTGATGTTTTTTTTTCTCTTTCAAATTCCACAGATCGCTCTGAGATACAAAACAGCATGCCCGGTGCTGCTGAAGCTCATGGCTACATCACCACCTGAGGTCATTTTAGATACGGACAGATGCATCCTACAGATCACTGGCTATGTAGAAGTGTTTGCTGTTCTGCCAAATTCAACCCCCCAGTACATCTTTACCGGGAATCTAGTAAGTAACATGAGCTAGAAGGTAACATTCAGTGCTGGGGCTGAACAAATTGCATGGTAATCTCCCAGATCCTTTGAGAATCATAAGGATCAGCATAAAATAGCATATACTGGTCTGCCACAAATATGCAACAAAACAGTATGCATTTTACAGGGAGAAAATATGCACCACATATTACAGAATTTAATAAGCAGGTGCAGATAGCTACTTAATGAAAGCCCTTTTTTCCACTAAGGAGGTTGAGTGATTATTCAAAAGTAAATTGTAATGTATAAAAACGTGATTATCCAATGCTCAGTATTCCTAACTTCTTTGTTATAAAATAGTTCAGTGTGTCCCCAGACGTCTTTTCATTAAGTTGAAAGTGAACTGATTGTGTCAGCCATGCAAGGATTTAAATGATCCTGATGATAAGGGGGCAATCAAGGCAGTATTGTCACTTCGCTCATGCAATCTCAGTTGCTGGCAGAAAGTGGCAAATTCACAAATTATTTCACTATCTACATGTGTTGAGCAAATCAAAAGTTTAGACATTGTGTTTCCAATCACAAAATCGATTGCATTCGTGTCTGTATCTAAAAGAGTATCTGTATATACAGTCACAGAAGAATGTTGTTTTTTTTCCCTGCAGACAGCCAGTACCAGCGCCAGTTTGACAATAACCAAACAGAAGTTGATTATCTCAGTACTTCTGAAGAGGTAACCAAGGAAAATTCAGAAAGCAACGTTAATGATCCCAATATTAGGGCACAACAGAACTTCATTTTGTCACCCTGACAGTGCTTGTTTCACCGTGAGAAAAAGAAAGGCAGTTGCTTTCTTTCCCATAGGGGCTCTAAGATACTTTTGACTGGTTGGTCTAAATCTTGCAGATGAAATATAATAATATTGTGAGACAACCATGTCTCTTGTCCAATATGATACCACCTGTTTCTGTAGGTTAAATGCCTTCTCAGATGACAGTGTACAATTTATTGGTTATCTTAAATGCATCTGTTTCAGTCTGTGCTGGTGTTGGAGAATGAAGTTCAGTAGTTTATTCAAAATCCTCTGAATGTTCATTCCATGCCATGTCTGAGCCTCATATACAGAACTGCCAGAGTGCAAACACTGCGCTGGACCACTGTAACTAGTTCTCTGACTTCACACAAGAAGAAGGGAAAAGTGAGACTACCTAGCATGTACTGCAGCAGTAGACACCATGCCATCAAACAAATGAGACTACAAAGGTGTCTGTAGTTTGAAGCAGAGCTCTGAGTTTTTTAGATTTTTCTTCTATCTTGCTAGTTTTGTGGTTACCTGCAGTTACAGGTGTTCTCAGCTGTTTTACAATGCATTTTATTCACACTTCAAGCTGACCTGGGTTTAGAGACCCCATCTCCCTAAATGCACCAGGTGGGTAGAAGCAAGTAGCCCACATCGCTGTTTCTTTTTGTTAGTGTTGTACTCCAAGTTGGGGCAGAATTCCAGAATACATGATATTTTTTAACCTATTACATTTTCATTAAAGAAAAAAAGTGAGCATATTTTTCTTTCATTTGGTCACTAGACCTTTTTAACAACAAAAGAGGACTTGGAATGATCAGACGCTGTCAGTATAAGTAATGGGGCCACTCACTTAGAGCTTTTGACTAAAAATGTGTTCTTCTGTTCTTTAAAATATTGTTTTTCCCCAAGATTATATTTGCAGTGATCTAAGGATGCATTACAGGCATCCCTGAAAAAAAAATTAAGAAATCATAATGGTTAGGAATGGTTTTGAGTTTATTTAAAACATAATGAACATTTGAGGAATGTGTAGTTCAGCCATTGCAGAAAAAGGCAATTCCAGAAAAAAAAATATTTCCCAAGTCTTACAGTCACAGCGGGGGCCTATACGTGACTCTAGGAGGAGATTCCTACCAGGATATCAACGATCCTAGAACTCACTTGTAGTGGTGCCAGTTTTGATTAAAATCTGATGGGATTCAAAGAGTCTGTGGCAAAGTTAAATGTGTGAATTGGCATGAAATCAGTATGAAATTCCACAAATTAATATTCAATTAATGTGCATAACTTCTGCCTTCTCCTTTCTAGTGAATCCTTATCTTTTACTTCTTTTCCTCAGGTTCCAGTTCTCCCTGATGCACTCCACTTTTGGCTCCTCTGAGGCAAGTTGATGGTTTCAGTGCCTAGGAAAGGTAGCTGAGCCCTTCAGAGATAAAAGAAATAAAACTTAGCTTGTTGCTGGACAATTCTTGGACTGTTTTGGGGATATCATCTGCCACTGCTCTTTCTGCTTTGAAATAGTATATTCTCTGCTTTTATTTTTCTTTCTAGTAAGAGGAAATACCTCTTGGAGTGTTTTTTTTTTTCTAATTCTCATCAGAGACTTCAAATGTTATAGAGTTTTTGTAGTGTAACATAAATTGAAACAAAGATGAATATCTGCTTATTATTGTTGATTTTGCCGACTTCTGTATCCAGCAGCACAAAGGCAGGCATTGGGCTAGCAGCTCTTCTAGCTGTTTCTGATTGCTAGCCTGAGTTCACAGCTGGATTTAGTAGGCATAGCAGTTGGAGTGAATACAAAGTCAGGCTTAAGCTCAGCTTCAGGAATTATCTAGGATCACTTCAACCAAATATCATAAAAAGGGGAGTCAAAAATAGGGAATAAATGAAACATGATGTCACTGCTTAGATCATTCACTGTAGATTGAGAAATAATCAGTGCAGCTCTGCAGCAGCTCAGCCCAACCTACATCTTTAAGTGAAGGGAGGAGGACGCTAATCATAGTGACCTAAGACAAAGCACCAGGACAGGGCAGTTCTTGCCACCTAGAGAACAGTTCACTTCCGAGAACTGAGCTGTGACAGGTGAAATGGGATTGAACAGATTTCTTTCCTAAAGTTAAGTTTAAACCCAAATAATTAACATGCGGGGGGGGGGGGGGGGAGAAGATACTGCAAGAAAAAGTGGACACCTCTTAACCACATATATTTTTCCTTGTTCATCTGCAAGAAAAGATCTTTTTTACCTGAGATTTTTTCTGCCAAGCTCTGTTCTGATCTTTCTATATGTCACTCCAGTTCTAACCCTCCATCTGCCCCCTCAGGCTGCTATCCCATGGGCATCAGGCAATAATCACCAAATGTGTTTTCTCCCTCACAGCAGATATCACCAGCAGAGAATTTTCTGTCTTACACTTTACAGAATGTAATCATCCCTGTAATTAACGGTAAGTGTTGTGGCCAGTTCATGGGCATATTTGGTGGGAAAGCAAGACTGAAACAGTCAGTGCCTGGCTTTAAAGACTGTTTTATGGGAGGTTGGTTTTCTGTCCATTTGGCTACACCTCGATAGGTCTACTCTGTGCTGGTCCCTCAGCCACCTGGATAAGGGGCTGGGACAGAGCAAGTCTTGGTTCCCTTCCAGACACTGGGCTTGGGTTTCACTTTCACTGGCTGTAGCATGGCCAGAGCTGACATGCTTGATTCTTGTCCTGACACAGTCAAGCCATGACCAGAGAATGGCCCAGTCTGGGGAAGTGCAGAAGCATGCATGCATCCTGAGGCTTAGGGGAAGCATCTCTAACTTTACCACCTCCCTCTGCCTTTGTGCTTCATCTCTTTTTACAGGCAGGACAAAGTAGAAAACCAGCTTGAGAAAGATGCTTCTGAAGTGTATTTTATTATTATATTCAAATATATTTCTATTTATCCTTTCGAAAGCTAAACTAGGAAAAGGATTTCCTCTTCCTAACTTGGCTCACACTACCTTGATGGGACCTAGAATAAAAATTAATCAGGTGAGAAGCCAAATTTCTTGTTAAAGAATATTGGGGGTTTTTTCATGCCTGCACATTTGTGTGTTTTCCTGTGTTGGGTAAATCTAAATGTTGCTAATAGTAAAGCTTTAACTACAGACTAGATATAAAATCCAAACTTTGGATCAAAAATGAGTCCCCACCCCTGGCAGCTGTAGGTTACAAAGGGTCCACTACCCTTTGGGATATGCCAGCGTGTGGAAACCACAAGGACAGCTTTGCTGTCCCCACCAGCTTCAGAGCATTGAGTGCGTGAGTCCTCGCTATTCTGACTGTTCTCTAGGTAGACTCCAAGGCAACCTGACTGTCTCTGTGGTAGTTGCTACTCAGCCTTTTGGTGGGTTGTATTTAAATCAAAACCCATTCCTACCCCGAAGTTAAATAAATCTCAGGAGGCATAAAGTTCTCATCTCCTGCCCTGCTGGGGGGGCTTACTATGGGATCTGCTTCCAGATTACTGACCCTGAATATGTCCACCTGAAATTTAAGGTAATTTTACATGTTCTTCTTTCCTCAGGGTCATCTGGTGATTTCCACTGATGTTCTCTACAAACATGAGGAAAAGGAAGATGAGGAACTTAACAGTCACTCCTAATGTCCTTTTACTTTTAAACAATAATAAGAGAAAAATTCAGTCTTACTTCTGTTGGCTTGTAGGGAGTAGTTTCTATAACATTAGAAGCATGACTTTTTCTCACTATTTTTAATGTTTTAGTAAAAATTCTTAATCACTTTTCACAAACTGAATCCGTTGTTTTTTATAATACAGGGACTGTAGCTGACAGTGTTATTAATGCTTTAGAAAATTTGTTGCAGCATGAGAAGGAGTGACTCGTTCTCCTCACTGGAATTGTAGACACCACATCTTATTCACTTTAGGAACCAGTTCTTGCATCATTCTGTTTACCTCCTCCACTGTTAGCAAAACTTTGTGTGTGGTGTGAGACCTTATTCTTTGTAAGAATTTCACAGTTTGTCCCTTTGTAACTGGACACCAAGAGTGGGAATAGATTTAAAATCCAATCAATTATCATAAAATTATAGAATCATATCATCTAGTCCAGGCCCTGGCTCAAAACAGGACTAATGAGATCAAATTGCTGAGGGCTGTGCCCAGTGAAGTCTTGAACCTCTGCAAGGATGCAGGTTCCACAACCTCTCCAGGCAACCTGTTTCACTATTTAACTATCTTCAAAGTAAAATTGTTTTCCTCATGTCTAATCAGTATTTCCCATGTTCCAACTTGTTCTGTTGCCTTTTGTCCTATTACCACACATTTCCAAGAAGAGTCTGGCTCCATTTTCTCTGTATTCTCTGATCAACAAAAAGATCTTTCAAGTCCTCTTATCTCCAAGGTGAACAGGCCTGATCTCTCAGACTCTCCTTGTAGATCATGTTCTCCAGCCCCTTTGGTGGCACCTGCTGGGCTTGATTTAGGATGCCAATACCTTTCTTTTAAGGGGGAGCCCAAACTGGACACAGAGCTCTAAATGCAGGTGTCAGCACCTCTGGATGCATCCTGTCTGGTTCCATGGATTTGTGTACGTCAAAGTGGGTTATGTGATCCTGAACTCTTATCTTCCTCTGCTGTGAGTGCTGCCTCACTCCCACAGACTCTATTAGGAGCTCAGTAACCTGCGAGGCCAGAGGACAAGTCTTGCTAGTGAAAACAGCCTTTTCTGTGTCTCTTGTCACTAGTCCCCCAGGCCACCGAGCAATAAGCCCACATTTTCCTTAGCCTTCTTTTTGCTATCAGTGTACTTACAGAAACATTTCCTGTTGCCCTTTACCTCCCAAACTAATTTCAGCTCCAACTGAACTTTGGCTTTCCTGTGCAAGCAATATCTTTGTGTTCCTTCCAAGTAGTTGGTCTCAGTTTCCATCTTCTGTGTGCTTTCTTTTTGTGTTTGAGTTCATGCAGGAGCTCCATGTTCATCCACACTGGCCTTCTGCCACAGTTACGCAACTGTCTGAATGTTCTAATGGACCATTCTTGTGCTCTGAGGCAGCTGCCCTTGAAAATTAGCCAGCTCTTCTGAGCCTCTGCTCTCCAGGGCAAATTCCCACACATCCTGCCAAGCAGGTCCCTGAAATCTGCTCATCTGAAGTCTATGGCTATATTTCTGTTCTTTGTCCTGCTCGCTTCTCCCAGGATCTGAAACTTCACAGTCTTATGCTCACTGCAGCCAAGGCTGCCTTGGCCTTTACGTCATCCAGCAGTTCCTCCTTGTTTGTGAGTAGCTGCAGCTCTTCAAGGGTATCAATCTCCAAATAATTCTGCACCTCTCATCTGTAAAATTGAAAGTTCAGTTCCAGCCTGGGACAGAAACACGGCTTGCGTTTGATTTTTAGCTGAATCGCTTTAGTTGTCTGGATGGCTGCTACAGCTTTTTACTTTAAAAAGGCATCCTGAAACTAAACAGCAGTAAATCACAAGAAGGCTTCCAAATCATCATGTTCTGTGGTAGGTGAGGAGTGACTAGAAAAAGAATGGGAGAAGACAAACTCAAAAGAAATGGAAATGTTGATCACTCACTCATTGACAACAACGCAGGCACTTTCTTCGCCTATTTGGGGGAGAATTCCATGAAATGGGGAAAAAGCTAACCAAAGCCCTGAAGCCCATCTCTTCTCTCTTCCAATGGGACATGTTCTGTGGGACTGACCAATGAGTGCTATGGCTAAATGGACCTTTTCAAACCAGAGCCATTATGGCTCTGCCCCTTAAGGTCTAGTCCTATGGCTGTTGTTCACAAACAGAGCATTTGTTTGTCGTAGGGCTAAAAAGGATGCTATACACACCAACTTACCCACTGGTCATTTTGATCTGATATTGTTTCCTAATGGACTGAACAAGGGAAACAATGCATGTCTCTCAGTGTGCTACAGACTAGACCGCATGGAGGAAGGAGAGAATTGGGGAGGCAGGAAAAAGAAATCACCAGAGCATCGATCCCGAAGCAACAACTGGAATCATGCAAAGCCAAAATAACTTGCAGAGATGCAGCAACAAGTCTTCATTGATTGCCATACTGGTAAACTCATTGAGTTTCTTCTATATTAGGTAAAAGGATTCACAATCTATATTCCCTTTAACATATAAATTGAAGTGAATGCTTGGTGGCTCAACAAAGAAAACTGAAATAAAACATTCCTTTTAGAGGCTTTATAACACCTTGAAAGGTGAAAAGTTTGGCTGTAGAAACTATCTATAGCATATTTGAATGTGCTATCTGAATGTGACCACAAGCAGATACTTGGCTTTTCCTGCTATATTTGTAAGAAAGAAATAATGAAACTGTTCTGGAAGCCTTAGTCTGTCTTTGTTAAATTTGCTGAAAGTTTTATCTAAACTGGGTGGTACTCCATTAGAAATACTATAAGATGTCAAAAGGCTATGAAGAGGATAAGCTGAGATAGCTTCCAGACAATTCAGTTGTTTGTAAATCTTGGAAATCTATATGGATGGAAACAGCGGAGCTTCTCCCCTGCTTTGAAGGAACTGCAGAACCTGTGCAAAAAAATATAAAGGAAAGGTTTACATATCTGAGGGTGTGAATTTTATTCATGCTCAATCGACAGAGATATAAATAATGAAATTATTATGCACATGACTCCCTTCAATGAATGTTAAGTCTGTGTAAAGTATGAGTATTTGTTGACTGAATGACAAAAGTCTCTATCCTTTTCTATTCAAGGATTGCACAATGAAGTGACTCAGGTCGTCCGTCTCCATGCCTGAGGGAATTTGCTTGGTTTACATGCAAGCTAATTGATTAAATCACCTCTTTGACAAGCCAAGTAGTACTGGTTAGCTAAAGTACTGGTTAATTGGATAAGCATGCAGAAGAAATAGAAAATATTGACTGCAAGGACTTGATGCTATATATTTGCACCATATTACTATAGTATAAATATATTACAAGTATTATATAATTTATGGTTTTCTATGTCCTGGGCAATTTCAGAACTGACAGCCCTAGGCAGTTGTTTTCCATCTGTTCTTCCTAGAAATGGAGTATTCATTTCTTTCTTTCACAATGCAGACCTGGCTATGGGTGTCAGACTTGTGGAACTATTGGAATAGAGTCTCCACTGAGGTTTCTTCTCAGGTCCATCTGAAAAATCAGTGCCAAAATGGAATGCCACAAAGGCAGCACATTGTCCCAAGCTCAGCATCCTAGTGCCTGAGCATCCCCACCCAACAGTTTATATTGCTCTCTGCTTACTCCCTAAATGAAATTAGAGTGGTAGATTTAAGTTGAGACACTCAAAATAGTTTGGGCCATGATTACCAGCGAGGCCACTCCCTGTGTGATACTGCTGAAGATGGCAGCAATTGGCTCTCTTCAAGCTCACAGCTCTTTCCTTTAAAAGACAGGGAGTCGTGGCTGCAAAGGGTTTTCCCTGCAGCATCCTCAGCTCTGTGGTCTGTGACAGCAAGGATCTTCTCTTCAGCATTCAGAGGAGAGGTATGGTAACAAATACATAGTGATTACTTTTTATTGTGGAGTGGCTTTGTTGGGAAGAGATGATGTAGCTAAATCTGGCTAAATTTTGAGATTTTATGTTTATGAACTATGCCTATGTCAAAGACATTCCCCTCCAGTACTTTGCTTTTCTTTTACACATGAAGTGTGTTTCTTTCGCCTCTCAATTTCTGACAGTTAAAGTTAAAAAGAAAATATTAGTCTTCCTAAAAGACAAAGGCGTTCTATGGGTTTACTTGAAACTGTAACAAAAAAATTAAGTCAGTGTTATCTCATAATTTTGCAGTTTGCTTAAATTGTGGTCATGAATGAAAATATTTTAGAGGTTTGAGGTATATTATTACCTCTGCTAGTGAAACAGCTAGTGGAAGATGCAGAAACATCAAAACCATTTTTCAGATATTAGGAGAAAGGCATTTGCCTGTTTCCGAGTGGTTTCATTCCAGCTCTTCAACAGCAAATTCTTCCTAGAAAAGACACTCTCATGTATTTTCAGCTGTCCATAATGCAGTGTAGTACCCGGGAATAAGGAAAACCATACTAATGTGACCTTTTGCCAGTCACATTGGTAACCTCAAACAACAGGTAACTCCACGGAGTTTTCAGCTTTAGGGGGAAAAAAGCAGAGCCAAAAAAAAGCAGAATCATTCTCTAACTTTGTCCAGTTTGGTTTTAAAACTCTCTATCAAGGTTGCTTCTCCCACTCTCCCTGGGAGACCTTGCTGACAGCAACAGCTACTGACTTTCACACTACAGGCAGCCTGTGATTCATACAGCATAGCTACATCGCAATTTAAATCCAGTGGCAGAAGCCCCTGGGATGGGAATTTGCTTCACTCATTCAGTACCCCTATGATAAATCCTGTACAGCCACCGAGGACAGTTGTGTGACATGCAAGAGAAGGTAGGGAGAGCCAAGTGATCATCCACTGCACAGCTGGTCAGTGGTATCACCCGTACCTTTAATTTATTGTGGGTTTCTGCTTGGTTTTGAGGTTGCCTTGGGGGAAGGAGGTGAGGGGGGTCGGGCAGACTGTTGGGGTTTTTTTTCGTCCCATCAAAGAGAGTGACAGGTCTTGCTTACAGTATCGTGGAAAAGCTGCCATTAGCAGAACTTACTGATTCTTGACAACTTACATGTAGGCATGCATTATCCAGAAGATAGGTGTCCTTTAGAAGTCATCTGTGTTTTTAGGAGCAGGTTCTTCACATGAAGAATGAGGTGGTGTGGGGGCTTCTCATTAACTGAAGGATCATCCCACAACCATATAGTGATTGGTCACCACTGGCACACAATATATATATGTGGTGTAAGTTCAGCATAACTTCCTTGGCCCACCTCAGAGGTAAACATTGAATCCTGTAGTTACAGGAGGAAGATGAGCATCCCTCACAGGGCCATTTGTTTTAAGAGAGGCAAGATGTATCCCTCTCCATTATAATGATGACTGTCTTAGATGAGCAACCTAAATAGAAACAGTTCCACCCAACCATATTGGGGAAGGGTAACATTCTGTGAATGAAAAATTATTTTTTTTGTACTGTTCTTAAGGTACTGCCCTAGGCAATGAGTATCTCCTTAAAATTTTGAGAGAAGATGACAAAAGAGCAGAGTCCATTGCTGATGAACCCAAACAAGTAAAGGGAAACAAAAGACTAGCAATAACATCTAAATTCTTTGTAAAGTCACTTAGGCTGCCTTTATTAATTTGTTCTTATAAAATACTTTGAACGCTGAAGTCCCTGTCTGTGAATGAAGAATCAGGTTATGGTTCTCCATGGGCAAAAAAAAGTGGTTTAACAGGAATGAAAAAAGTAAAAATAAACGTCCATTTACCACAAGGTTTGCCAGGAGAGTTTTTGGATAAAACCTAATGCATTTATTAATATGCAGACTAGGGGATATGAAAACATTGTCTGCTGCCACGATATTATTTTCTCTTGTTGACCGTCAAGAGGGAATGTAAAGAGCTTCTCAAAGTTGTGGCTAAGATTTTAATTAGTAGTTCTTAAAGTGGGGAAATCTATGTTTATGACTAAATTAGCTGATCAGGTTTTTCAAAGCGCTAAGACACAGTGACAACTGTTGAATCACCAGGCACTGAGAGATCCATACATTTCGGGACAGATAAGCTTCTTATTTCAGTAAATAAAGGGAAAAGAATTACAGCCTAAAAATTCAGTGCCACTTCCCTTTCAACAGGGCTTGTCAGGAAGATGCATCTCAAGGGCTTTCTCCACTCCCTTTGACAGTGAACGGGCTGACTTTTCTCCTCTGCCCCAGGGAACTCTACTTCTTTAACAGTTTGTGCAGAACAGGTCTTCTCTTCCTTGGTTGCTAGGCTTTCCATTTCATCCATTCTAGTGGGAAAGCTGGTGTCAGAACAGCTTGCTCCAGGGAGGGTAAAGGGAGTACAGCAACCATGTGACATAGCATGAACTTCTACTATCATTATAAATGTTTATTAACAGGTCCTGTAATAAAAAAAGAAGATGGTGAAGATTTGCTGTTCTCTCCTCCTCTTAAGTTTGCTCAGTGGGCAACTCAATGCTAACCCTGGACTCAAAGTGAGGATCACCCAGAAGGGGTTGGAATACGGTATGTGTAATGCTTTGAGGATCTGGTGGTGGTGTTGCATTGAATCCTGGTATGACAGACATATTGGGAAACAACTGCAGTGGAAGGAAATTACCTGATCACAGGCTACAAAGAAAAAGAAAGCTAAAGAGTACATTATAGCAGAGTAAGCTGCTTGACAGCGTTGTATCTCATATCAAGGCTCACTTGACTCTTGCTATGACTTGGAACGAGATCTGAAATAGCATTGCTGGGTCTCGAATAAGATAGCCTCTTCTTTCTGACTCTGTGTCCATCCCATCTCCTAAGCCATGAGCGCTAAAGCACATAAATTCCCAGGCAATATCAAAGACAACTGAACTGATCACTGTTTTTCCTGTAGCCAAGGAGGTTGGGCTGGAAATCCTGAAGCAGAATATGGAGAAGGAGAGTTTCCCTGATTTGAGTGGCTATGAGAAATTTGGGCTTGGTAATGTCAAATACAACATCTCAAGGTAAATATGCTCTCTGGGGGAAATTTGTGTTTGAGTGAAATTTGAATCTTTGTTCACCCGCACTCATGAATTACCAACTTTTCCTATTCTTTTCTCCCCCTCATTTCCCTCACACTCTAGAATACACATCACTGCTGTTGAATTCCCCAGCGCTTCCATCTCTCTCATACCTGGGACTGGGATAAAACTGGTGATTGGAAATGCTTCTCTAACCATCGATATGAACTGGAACATAAGGACCTGGATGTTGTATGTAGAGCTTCACATGTCCTGGGATTTTTCTTGATGGATAATAGAAAGTTAAAAATGAAAAGTTTATTCTAGTGACCTCTTTGTGGCAAAAGTGCTCTTTAACAGCTAGTAGCAGTAACTGAGGAGTAGTGACTTCTTTTTCTCAACAGGTCTGCAAGTAGGAGACAGCCCCTGCCCTCTCAGCCATGAGCACTGATAAAGAGCCCATGGCTGTGAAGCACCTCTGCAAATACACAAGCATGATGTTCTAGCTGAAAGGCATCATTGTCCAGCCTGCCAGCTAATGGCATGTTTAGAAAAACCACAGTATGGTGGATCACAGTCCACTGTAATAAACCTTCCCAATGTAGGTACACTGTTAGAAACCCTGTGCTGTGCCTCTAAGAGGTACTGTTCAAAAGCTGGTAGAAAACAGACAAGCAAATGACAATATTCTTGGAGCAGTATCCACACCTTCCTAGTCTCAGGCTGTTTCACAGGGAAAACAAATCCCTGCGCCTCTTTGATTGATTGAGGCTTGAATACTAAATAAAAAGAGGTTTTTTAGTTATTTCTTAATTTTCACTTTATACAGCAAGGACAGTGGAAGAAGCACCGTCTACATTTCAAAGGTGTCTGTTACTTCAATCTTTTCAACACCCTTGGATAATACAGGTCATACATCAATATCACTTACCAGCTGCCAGACAACTTCTGGTGATATAGACATAAAGTTGACTGGAAAAAGTGGGTAAGTAGAAGAGATCTGTATATTCTCTGGCAGCAAAATAACTGTGAATGAATGGCACAAAGACAACTTCACAAAATATGGCACCTATTTTGGCATCCATAGAAAGCACAAGTGAGGATCAGGCCACTAATCCAATGTTAAAATGGACAAATTTGACCATAGTTCCTGTATTTGTGCACATTGACCCTTCAGTAGAGGACAGATACATCAGTTCTGGTCAGATTAAATAATCCCTTGTGCCTCTTGAGCACCCATTTGTTTCCAAATACTGCTCTACTCTTCAGATCTAAGTAGATGTTACATGCTTGTACTGTGCTTTAAGTACTCGTAGTCACAGTGCTGTCAACACTGAACAGAACCAGACTGCAGTCCATTGCGCTTCTGATTACAACCCTGTGCAATATTTTTTCATTGTTTTCTCATACTTCTCTCGCTAACTAAATACAACTCTTGACACTTTCAATTTTTGGTTTCTTTGCTTGTTTTTACTTGTATTAGAAGTTTCTAGTGCAGAGACTACTGATTTATTCTGTGTTTATAAAGACATGATAGTGGTAATATAAGGAATTACTTATTCATAAATATGAATCTACCCAGGCTAATTGCTGAGATGCCTAGTGGTGAAATTATCTCCTTTTAAGTGGTGTCTCTGACAGTTGTTACGTTTCAGAAAGTTCCCCTGTGTACCAAGATATCGCTTTCAGAGTCCATTACATTCATGTTCTGCAGACATATCTGATTTCCTGACTGCAGTGCCTGAGCCATGAATTGCTTTCTTCCTTTCCTCTAGCTTCCTGCATAACTTCTTTATCAAGTATCTGAAGAAACCCATTCACAGGACCTTGGTCACTAACGTAAGACTTTCAAATCATACGGGGGAGGGGTTTAAGGAATATGAGTTTCACAAGTCAGTGCTGTGAACTTGGCAAAGGAAAAACTAGAAAAATAATATAGTCTTATTCTGGTCTGATCAGTACAGTCACCATTTTGCCAGCCAGAAATGCTTCCAGATAAACTGCCACTTTCTTGGCCAAGATATAGACTACTACACAGCTAGGTTCAATCACAGCAGCCGTAGGGCTGGAAAATGTAGTTATTTTCCCATTACAATGCAGAATAAGTCTCTGCCCAACTACAGGCATCCTGGGTTTGGGGTCATTTTTATGCTCAGCAGACAAAACATATATTGGGTGATGCATAGAGGTGTGGTAGTACACCACCAGATACTATGACATATTCAGACTTCATCATATCAAAGAGGTGGGAAATACAGCTGACAGCCTGCCCAGGGCCTCTGAAAGGAGACAGAGATTGAGATGGCTGTGATTCTGCACCGGGAAAAGATATCTTCTCTGAGACCAACGTGGAATCTCCACATGCCTCTTGTTCTATTAAGCCTGTGGTTTTGTCACCCCCATCAGGCTGCCTTTGGCAACTTCTCGTTTTGTTGCCTAAAGGCAGCTCTGACATGTGATATTGCTCAACCTTGGGGAACCAGATGGCTGAGGAAAAGCTAGTTTAGGTGTTTTGACAAACAAATGCAGCCATGGGTGTCACATGAGCAGACAGATTTGCTACTGCACAGGTTAAGAGGTGCTTACAAATCCACGCTTATCAGACTGTAACTTCGGTGTGCTTTTATGCAGTCTTGTCCCAACATCAGATCTGGGATCCAGTTGATAGATGAAGACCTCCGATCACTGAATGGTGAGTTTTCTTTTCCTTTTGCTTTCTCTCTCTTGTTCAGTAAGATTCTGCAGTTTTCTTAACAGCAGCTGGTCAGCAAAGCCTCCAGGAGAGGTATCAGACTTCAAACTCTGCCTGCTCCCTTGCTTACAGGACCACACTTAAATAAAGGGAGTGGAACTTGGACATGCAAAGGTTATTTCTGAGAAGCCAAGGACTTGGGCACAATTCTTAACTGGTGAATCTGTCAGAAATGCAATCAGAGGCCACACAGCACTGATGTAAAGGCAGTTTTCCCTTTCCTCCCATGCTGAGCCCTCCCGCAAACATAGCACTTCACAAACTGAAGCCTGCTCTTCTAGCCTGCCTGGAAATTGAACTCTTACTTGCCAAGTTTTCAGACTTGCCAAAGGCAAAATGAAGAAGCTCCTTTGTAAAAAAAAAAAAGCTCACTTTAACCATTTTGTGTTAGATTTGCAAGAATTTAAGGCATCTAAAATGTTGAGCAGCTACCATGTGCAAAACACAATAGCTAAGCAGATCAGGAAGCCACCTTTTCTGGGGAAGTATTTGTAAGTCAGAGGCACTCTGGTTGCTCTCAGAACCACTTTAAAAGAAATCCCAACATCTCCTTATGCCTTGAAGCTCTGACATGGCCATTTCCTTTTTTTGGCTAGACAAAGTTTACTTTTCCACAATGAGAAAATATTAGACAAACTAAAGAACGTGCTTTAAAGAAGGTGCCAGTAGAAACATCAAGCCTTAGATCAGAAGGTGCATTAGGAGGTCCCTGGTTGTGTTTTTCCCTACCCTTTGGAACAACTTGTGTCATTCTCCTTCAGGGACTGACTTAGTTATAAGTGTACATAAAATTCTTTCTGTGCTTTTTGTAATCTTGGGTGTTTTGCTTTATCTACTACCCTTACAGTCCTAATGCCAGTTGATGATTTGGCTGAAGTAGACTACTCCTTAAATAGCTTGCCAGCAGTATTCCAACCCTTTATTGACCTGGACTTAAAGGTAATTGCCTGTAGTGCTATTTGTCAAGATTGCTGTGGTTTTCATTATTGTATGACTCACTTTCTAAGATGAACATGATCACTGTTCTGTAAGACTCAGTATCTGAGAAGACAGGCATTTCAAAGCACTAGTGCATTTGTTATTGTAATATTTTTTTAACAATACTGTTGTAAAACGAGTTATTTAAAAGCCGCCTTTTTTAAAAAAATTTGTGTTGGTTGGTTATGACAAATAGAGAACAGTAAAAGTTAACTAAGCAAGTTAGAAGAGAAAAAGAGAAAGGGAAAGGAGAAAAAGGGGAAGGAGAGAAAGGTATAGGTATTCAACTTCATCCTTCTCTTTGCTGTTGGTTAATATCTATGACTTTGCTCACCCAGTCAGGGGAAATTTTCTACACATTGCACTAATTAGGTGCATCTGCTGTCAGATAACAGTGGAAAATAAGGAGCAAGACTATAGGAGCAAGAATTAAGCCTCTGGTACCCTAAAGGGAAGAGAGATGACCCTTGAAAAATCATGGGAGCCCAAGGAGTGTTGCTGAGTTTGAAGGCCTGAAAGTTTATTTCAAATAAAGGAAAATATCTCCTTATATACTGAAACTGAAATCAGACTAGTTCCTAATTCTAAAATGACTTGATTGTCATTCTGTGTAAGGTGATTTGGTTGAGAGTAGTTATCATCATCATAGCATCTAAGATCCTTAATTAAGTTTAAGGTCCCATGTGCTAAGTGCTCTACAAAGGGAGAACGCAAAGATTGTCCCATCACAAAGATGTTATAAATTAATTATAAACTAGAGACAATGAGGAGATAAGAGGCAGGAACACAAAGGAACAAGAAGCCAGTATCAGTCAGTATGGTAGACACTGGTCTTGGCACACCACCTCTACAGCTGCTGTCAGGCTCTTGTGGGTATTGTAGCAACTAGGTTAAAAGCCAAGACTTGAGGCAGACTGAACAGGTAATGTCATGGTTGTTTACAAGAGCAGTTACTCTCCCACATAAGGTACAACATGGGGGAAAAACAGAAAGCGAGTGGCTATTTAATTCAGCAGGCGAGGATTGAATAGGAAGATCATTGGCAAAGTGACTCAGCACTTTGTATGCATTTTAGTAATCCCTAAAAAGCAACACAAAATTTAGAGATAGATGGGGAAGAACTGGGAAAATAAAGACACACAGAGTGCATTTGAGGTGAAACTTAAAGGGAAAGCTAATAAAAGAGAAAAACCTTAACCTATGAATCCCTTCCTCACTTAAAATGAGGTTTACTTTTTTGTTTGATCTGGATGCATTTGGAAATATTAGATCTGCAAGCCTTGACTAATATCATCAGTAATACAAAAGACAACATAAGTGTTTTTAGGATTGTCAGACACAACTTTTCTTTCTCTCATAGGCTTTCTTTTGTCTGCACATGTTACCAACTTGGTTTTTTTGGGTAGAATAACGTGCTGATTTTGCCCTAGAAGACCTCTGAGTTTAGAGATCTATTTTGTAATTGAGACCATTGAATAGCTCTAGATGGCAGTTCACAGATTTAAATTCTGGGAGATGGGAAAAGGAGAAACTAACACTTTTCAATAGGACCCTTAGTCATACTCTTCATGCAATATGTAGACCCTTAATTTAGAGGCTTTGTTTTCTGAGGTGGTAGACTGACTTCAGCAGGGGATCAGCATTCCGGTTGATGGATCTCACGTGTCATTTGTGAAGATGTCCAGTCTCTGGAACTTGCCTTCACCACCTGATTGAAAGCACCAAGGCTTCAGAGTGTATTGTAAAGCCTATGTACTCATTCATGCACCAAGTTAATAGCCTGAGCAAGGGAAAGGAAAGTAGCATTAATTGTCTGCAGTTATGTTCAAGTCATATTTGGACTCTGAGTTTTTTCATCTCTTCCAATACCTTTCAGGGGATAGTCTATCCAGCTGGAAACTATACTGGCCTTCCCTATATGGCAGCTCCCCTCACTATCCCAGACCCAAGCGACTCCATGCTCTACCTTGCTTTCTCCGAGTATTTCTTTCAGACCTACTCGTTTGCTTACTACACTGCAGGGGCCTTCAACATCACCATTGCAGAGGAGGTGAGTAGGACACACAAGGAATGGGATCAAAGTGGCTCAGGTCATCCAAGATGAGGTTTTGACCTGCCAGTTGTGTCAGTATGTGGCCATATAAAGCTGCTAACTGGCCTGCAAAGTCCTGAAACATTTAATCATAAATACTAGGGTATTGTTTTATTTATTCTTTACATAGGTGTCTCAGGCCACAGCCTGGGGTGCCAACTTACACTCAACAAGGTACCAATGGGTACTGACAACTCTGCTACAAAAAAAAGGTTTTTGTAGACCCAGGCCATAGACATTTCTGACATAAAGGATCTACTCTGGGGAGTTCGGCAGCCTCAGCAGCTGTTTTCTGAGGTGTCTTCACAGGCTGAAAGTACTACAGGGGCCATGGGAGCAAAGCATATGTCACAGTACAGTAGCTGTGGCTTGGAGGCTGGCAAACTCGACTAGTGCATCTCCAGGAGGTTCAGTAAGTCCCAAAACCTCTAGAGTGCAGCCCACACTATAATGATATTAAGCACTTGCTTTCCTAGGAAGTATTTTGGCATGTATTATTGGGAATCAGCTTGAAGTATAGTTAGTCATTTAAGAATATTTCTGAGAACAAAAGGTACTGAATCAAAAATTCATTGAAATGACAGTAATAATGCATTTAAACAAAAGCCGACCATGAAGGTCGAATTTGGTAAATGCTTTTTTTTTTTTTTTTCCTCCAGACTTGCAGTTATTTTAATATAAGCACAGAGATATTTGGCAGTATCATCCCTGAGGTGAGTATCATTACTTCCACAAACTCTTAAGAAACTACTCAATGTCGGGGTGTGGGTGTCAGACACCTCACTACTGTTGTATCCCAAAGGGCCAGGAGTGTTCCTGCTCTGGAGATCCAGGCACGTGTGCCTCATAACAGCAAAGTAGATGAGCTTTGTCACCTCCTACTTCCACAATGAGTTGAATAACCTGCATGGTTACCAAACATGGCCCATAATGTTGCACATCAATCTTTACCTGGGCACTGTGCCCAAGTCACAGCTGTTCCCACCTAAAACCAGCTCTAGGCCAGAAAAGGCTTCTAGTCATGAGTCCTGCTTTGAGAGACTTCTGAGAGGGCCTTAGCTCTGAAATAATACCTTTCTCCTGCCCAAACCAGTATAATTGGTTTTGCTTCACTGCTAGCCTGTGACTTACTAGCAGAAAGGAATCCAGTGAAGACATGGGAAAGGCCAATAGTGGCCATAGTGGCCATGTGCAGGAACTGAACTAACAGATGGACAAGAAACATGTAATTTGTGGAACAGACAAGGCAAATGCACAGGATTTCCATTTATTTTAGGTGGGGGAGATTAATATAACAGGGCAGAGACTGTAAGCTACTACAGGGCAGAGAATGTAAGCTTGCATGGCTTCCACCGACCTTCTCAGACAAAATGAGAAACCAGAAATGAGCATAAGAGACCCTAGGCCAGGAATGCCACGGTCAGAAGAAGTCAAACTCGTGGTTCAAAGAACTTCGCATCCTTATTTGCCTCCCAGATTATATTAAATTCCTCCCTCAGAAATCTAAGAGTGATCCAAGGGCAGTCATTATCTAGTCTTCTCCTTAAAATGCCAAGAGGGCTGACCGTAATATTCCACCTCCTCTGTTCTAAGTAACAAACTTGGTAAGCCTACTCACTCTTCAGGCAACGAACAGAGTGAGGCTCCTCTGAGCAGGGACCAGTCTCATGAGACAGATGAATCTCAAAATGAATGACTCATGAGTTTTTTTAGCTTTTTCTATCTCTCAAAGTGATAGATCTATTCATATTCTTAGAGTGGAAGGAACTTTCCACTACATTCCTGATGTAGCCAGGACTGTTAGCTTATCATCACAAAAAAACTTCTTCTTCCTGCTTACTTGAAAGAATCTTATGTTAGCATCTGTCCTTAACCTCATTTTAAGAAACTACTTCAAAATGATTGCTTCAAGAATGAAAAAATGCCGTATTCTGATCTATTCTACAAGAAAAGCATTTTTCTGGTTTGTTTTTTTTTTTTTGTCATGGAACTTTGCAGGTAGCCAAATATTCAGTTACACCCTACCCAGTGATGTTGAAGCTAATGGCTACTGAAATACCAATTATCAGCTTAGAGCAAGATTCCTTCACTGTAGAGATTCAGGGCTCCATGGAGGTGTTTGCTGTTCTACCAGACTCAACCAGCCAGTCATTGTTCACAACAAACATAGTAAGTACAACAAACAAGGTGACATTTACCTCAGACTTAAATATGTTTGTTCCTTCCTTCTCTTAAAACTCTGTACAAGAAACAAAGCACCAGATTTCTAGTACTCAAACATGTAAATTCCCCTTAGTCACAAGTGGTGACTCAACCTATAGGGCATTTCCATGGCGAAGAACATTTTCCTATAGATAGACAAAAATCCAAACATATAGCAACTCTGATTAACTGAAGTTTTGTTCTCTGCAGTGACAATTCTGCAGGCATGAGTCATGCCTCTTGGCTACTTGTTCATTTAACTGAAAATGTCTTTGATTAGTGAAATCTCATTACCCACATTTCAGCTCGTGTCAGAACCATTCAGATAAGCAGACATTTACTGTGTGCAGCCCTGCATGAGCCATGGGCTAAGGAGAAAGTTGCATCTACATGAAACAGCTTCCATAAATAACTGGGAAGGTGGTACTTTGTGACTAATTCACAGCAAGGGTCCTCGGTTTTCGTGTCTGGTAACCCACAGTTTCTCTCTTCTGCAGACAGCCAACGCCAGCATTGCTCTGAATATATTTGACCAGAAATTGATGGGCTCACTATGTTTGAACAGGTAATTCAACCTGGGATGGAAAGGGTTTGGAAGCGTTTGGAAGTGTTAACAGTCTCAGCACTAGCAGTTCAGGCACACAATCAGATAACCATATTTTAATGAATGTGCTTCCCTGGTGAGTTCATCTGCATTAGTTTCTCTAATTCTCTATGTGGCTGTACTTGTACAGTTTAAAGGAGTCAGGAAGCTTCTCTATGACAACTGCCACAGTCCCCAAGGGACTGCCCACCAGCTGTGGATTGCTGCAGGGCAGTGGTTTCACTGTATTTCTCTGCTCCTGACATCGGCTCTCCTGCTGAGCTGGCTAAGTGAAGTGTGCAGGGCAGTTATGATGACTGAATCGTTTCAGACCTTCCCTCATCCCTCTCCAGCTGTCAAGATGGAACTGCTTTCTAGCCCACCTGTGCCACTAGGAAAGTGCAGAGGTGTCCAGAATACAGTAAGGAATCTGGACCCCTGCAGTTCTCCTATGCTGACAGTCTTATAGCAGAGATTCTCCAGCTAAGGCACTGCAACTCCCAAGGGTCAGAAAGCTGGAGGCCAGAGGCTTGGTCATTTAGAGAGAAGCAATTTTATATAGAGAAGATCTGTATACCAAGATCTCACAGCTGGGAGTTGTAACCCTCATTTCACAAAAGTCTCATGGGAAGACAGTTATAGGATTGAGAATATGCAGAGTTCATCAGGGCACAGAAGCATTGGGAATTTAAGGAGGATGGAACTGTTAGTATTTTTTGCAGCAACATTCAGAGGAAAAAATCTAAAGTGTGCTGAGAGCTGAGATGCTAGTTCTGTAGAAACTCAGAAATCATGTTTTGAATACACATTTGGATACTTGAATACGTATGAACAAGTATTTGAATTGAAACAGAAATATTAGCAACGCAGCCATCAGCAGCAGTACCATATGACGAACAGAATTTTTCTTCTTACCCCAGTAAGGCTTACATGAAAGCATTAAGTAGACGTACCAAAATTTTTGCAAAATATATGAGAGCCTTCAGGTCCTTGATGCCAGACCCAGTAAAATGAATCAGCAGCAGGACTTCCAAAATGCAGCACAGAAGGAGAAGCACACTCACATTGCTGTCTACAACCCTTCTAGCGTACTCTTCTGCATGCATGCTCAGCAATGCCTTGAGAAAAACACTTCTTTCTTCATAAGGCAGTATGCACTGTGTAAAACACATCAGTTCCAAAGTCTCTTTACAGATGTTTCGTAAGGCCTGGGGCTTTACAGCAGTGACTGCACATGACTAGAATAACATGTGTTTATCCTTTCTAGTGATTCATCTTGTTTCACTTCTTTTCCTCAGGCTCCAGTTCTCCCTAGCCCACTCCAATGTTGGCTTTTTCGAGGTAAGTGGATAGTGACAAAAAAGCTGAAGAGTAAGCACCTACATTTTATTTGTATTCCTAAATCATTTGCTTTCATTCCTGGGTAGGTCTTTTCCTGTCCTCTGGCAGCCACCTCTCTGCTATGGACTTAAAAAGTATATTCTTCGGGGAAAGTTAGCGCCCTGAAAATGAGATCTCCTGTAGTTTCCCTGACTGGTGTATCATATCTCGTCACATAAGCAGAGAGATCTCTTGAATCATAACGGTGCGATGCACAGCCGTAGTCTGAACTGCAGCAGCAGATGGAGCAGTGTGCTGTCCAAGCAATCACAGGCCTGACTGAGGTAGAGGCACTCCATGTGATGCAGTGGTGCTCATCACAGGTGCTCAGAAATACAGCGGGGAACAGGAGCCAAAATACTCATCTCAAGATGCCCAAAATGGTGTGGTTTTCAGGGGAAAATCCTGTCTCCACGGACAGTCATTTAATTCTGAGTACAATGAAGCAGTTCTGAGTAGCTGAGGCGAAAAGATTAAAACTATTCTGGTCCTTTCTTTCTGTTGGTGATAAACTCTCACAAATAAAGGAAATGGACTGTTTTAAATGAAAATGTTGTGCAAGCATAGTGAAAACAATTGCACTTTGCATCTCACTTCCTTTGCATCATTCCAAAGACTTCAGCTTGGTTGAAGTTTGGATCTTATGACTCTTTTGGGCCAAATAAGAGCTGGAAGTTGAACATGAGACAACTAACGCCATCCAGGATTAGGGCATGAGAGTTCTCCTGCCATCAGGAACTGATGACTAACTCACTTTTCTTGTCTGTGGCAGATCTCGCTTCTGGAAAACATCCTGTCTTACATCTTACAAACCGAAGTCATTCCATCAGCTAATGGTAAGGCTGTGTTTCTAAGCTAAAAGATGTAAGCAGAGTGGGTGATTCTAGGAACTTCTACTAACTTTCTGCTAGGTTTCTAGTTCCTATTAAGTTGAGTGGAAAATGGCCATCAGCCAGGTAGCAGTGGAAGGGAGAGACTGGTTTGTAGGGGTGTAAGTATCGCTTCTCACTGCCACTGTTCTACAAAAAGCGGGGGGGAAGACTTCGAAACTCATAGTTCCTCTTTCTTTGCCTCACTCAAGGTGGCCCTGATGCATTAGTAAGGAGCATGTCACTCTAGTCTGCAGACCTGCCTGAGGCTACTGTGTGTGAAATGTATTCCTCTTTATAAACCAGCTATGGGCTTTTGCCTCTGATACATCTTATTTAAGGCTCTGGAGGGAGATATAGCTTTATGCCAGCCCTCTATACCAGGATAAACTTTGCCTTCCTTAGCTAACGGAAACAAATGAGATCAGGTTCTAATGATGCTAAGGCTGCATTAACAATCTCTCAGATCACTAGGAACAATCCACTGAATGTGTAATGTGTTGCACGTGAAAAGCCTTGGTTTGGCTGCAACTCTCTGCCAAATGTAAAGCATTTGTAATTCTTTTTCCCCACTGGTGTCAAGCTTCTCTACCTCCCAGGGTTGTTTGTGAAGACTAAGAGGTTAATTTTTGTAAATGACCTAGAGATCTCTGGACAAACAGGGCTGGTGAAGGGCAGGTATTTTTTGTCTTCCCCATGTATACCTAAATCATTGTGTTTGTCTTTTTTTTATTTTTAAGCTAAACTGTCAAAAGGATTACCTCTTCCCAATCTGGCCAATGTTACCTTGACGAGACCTCACATTACAATTGTACAGGTGAGATTTTGACACTTTCATGTGTGCTTTTGGCTAGGGATTCGTTCACCTTCTGTCTTTACAAGAAACTTGCTAGATTTGAGATAGTTAAGCACTAAAAAGCTCTGAGTTTAAAACGAGATCTCTAATAGAAGTAAAATCCTATCAGAAACAAATTTAATCCTTTGAGAAGAAAAAGCTAGAACTGCATTAAATACATTACCACAGATTGATCAAATGCACAGCTTGCTCAGCCTTTCAAGTTCCAATTGAGTATAAAAACAGGTTTACCTTTAACATTTCATTTGAGTTTGGCCAATAACATTAGGGTTATTGCTATCCATGCAGTCTTGCTGGATTTAACAAGAATAGCTGAACTATGAGAGGGAGGTGAATTTAATTTTGTGCACCTAGGATGACTGGATTCTGTTAATAATTGGCGACAACGGCTGAGGCCATTAGTCAAAAGTAGTTATTGAGGTCTCAGAAAATATTCTTTGCCTTTCGGTTATTCTCCAAACCATGCTATATTCTGTGCCTCTGACAAAACACTCATGCTCTTAGTTTGAACATTCAGATTATTGCTTGATAACCAATCAGTACAAGGGCATTGCTGACAAATTAAGTCCCAAAAAATGTGTAAGCCAGTTACATTTCTCCACTTATTTACTAACTTCTCAGTGATCTTCAGCTTCGCAGAGACAGTCTCAAAGCCTTGTTTGCAGTTAAGCACAAAGCACAACTCAGGAAAAAAACACAATTTTTTTTTTAATCTTTCTTTGCATTCCACATACGCAGCTACAACCAACTATGCAGTCCCTACAAATATAATCGCTTGAAGACTGCTTCTGTTGGCACTAGTTGCCAACATCCTTGCAGGCTAATTATGAATGAGGGATTGTAGTGGTTCTGTGGGGCCCTCGTCTTCTCTAATCAGTCTCCTCTTAGTAAATAGGAATGAGAGAGGACATGGGAGAATTGCTATAGCTTATCAACGTGAATGGAATGCCTATTTAAAAGCTAGTTTTATCGTCTCCACTTGCAGTCCAAGTTTATTGGTTATGGTCAATAGGAAGAAAAGCAATTCTTCCCACTTTTGTTAGATAATCATATTAGACTGTGATGGGCTGCTCTCTGCAGGCTCCTTGCTCTGTATGCTCTGACAATGCAGGAAGTCTTAGAGATAAAGTTTATATTAGATGGCTAATTCTTAAGCAGCTCAAATCAGGTAAAAAATAATCCCACCTAGTAACGATTGCCTAGTTACCTCAAGGCTCAGACAAACTTTTCTGTGTAGGCTGCATGATCTTTAGATGTCCCTTCTGTTGCTAGCATGGTGCAAACAGACAACACTCAGGGAAAGATGGGGCTCTTATGCATAAGTTCGAAGGACAGAGTTTAATAAAACTTATTCCTTCCAAGGCTCAGCTTTTTTTCCCAACAGATTTTCTGACTTTTAACACCAAAATCGAGTTTAAATTTAAAAAAAAAAAAAAAAGAAAAAAGAAAAAAATAACAAACAAACCACAATAAGAGCAACCAACCAAAACCCAACTTCATTTTGTAATTCATAGAACTTCAGTGACTGTTCTTCTCCCCACAGGGATACATGTTGATCTCTACTGATGTCCACTACAAACCCTAAAGGAGAAGAGAGACCTTTTGTTAAACATGAACTTCAATCAATACTGTGACTCTGAAGGCTAAAAACTGTTCAGTTCTGCTGAAATGTGTAACTTGAGCTCTGACAAGGGCAATGACACCCTGGCTGGAGGCAAAGGGAGATGTAAAGAGGCAAAGAAAGCTGATGGCATGGTTGGGGTCTACAACGGAGGAGAACACACGACATGTTGACATTATTTATTCTGTTGTTTAACCGATGCAACACTGTTTTTAAATACACTCTTGCATATACACTTCCAGAAAGGTGCTGCAGTCTCTCAAAAGAAGGTGAAGCACATTGTCAAGATGCTGCAAGGGCAGGCATGCCTGCTAGTCTGCCTCTACTGTAATGATCTTAAATAACTTCCTTCTGAACACAATGCACTCAGTATAAATGAACGCTCTCTAGAACCATGTCAGACTGGGAACTGTCCCAGTTGCAATGGGAACTAAAACCTTAGTAGTGTCTTAACTAAACTCTTAACATAAATCTTAACAAGGATGCAGAAGCAATCCAAGAAGGTAGACAAAGGGGCACTGCTACTGCCTTTGACAGTCCCTCTCTCCCTGTGGCTCTTCGAATCCTCATGTCTGTCATGTCCCCTCTGTTTAGCACTGCTTAACCAAGTTAGATATATTTGACTCGTTGAATGTTTCTAAGTCTTACAAGTCTCATCTTCCAATATCTTTTGTCAATATTCCTCTAGATCGAACTGGTTGCAGATGCTTTACTTTTTACTTCATTTTGGTACACTGTTTTGCCTTCTCTCTTTCCCCCCTTTCTTTACCAACACTTCATTAGCATGCAAATCTGAACACAGTTCTGCAGAGGGCTGTGCCTGCGCAGCAATGCTTCAGTGCTTGTACTCTGGGAAAGCCTGACTAGAAAGCAGGCTCAGGCCTCCCAAACTAGCATCAGCAGAGGAGAAAGAGGCTGTGATGCCACATCCCACCATTTCGCTGGTTTTGTGAGCCCCAAACCACCCCTATGCAAGGCCCCACCCTCCTGGCGTGATGTCAAAACCTTAACCATCCCCACACCTCTTACTCCTCCACAGGAGCCCTTTTCAAGCCAAAGCTGTACAGCAAAAAGATGTTTTCCTCACAATGAGAAACGCAGTTGATGATGAGGTGCAGGCAGCTTTTGCCTGACTGTAGCTCACCCAACTCCCACGCTGCAGTGGTACCTAAATACACCTAGGCTGAGACTGTCTGGTCCCCAGGGGAACAGCACATGAAAAAACATTCATTCCTTCTGCAAAGCCAGCCCAAAACTCATATGCGGTGTGAGGGATGAGGCAGCCAAACACAAACATAGAATCATAAAGACTGGAAAAGACCTCTAAGATCGTCCAGTCCAGCTGTCATCCCAACACTACCGTGCCAACTAAACCATGTCCCAAAGTGCCAAGTCTACACGCTTTTTATATGCCTCCAGGAAAGGAGACTCCAGCACTTCCCTGGGCAACTTGTTCCAATGTTTGGCCACTCTTCTGGTAAAGATTTTTTTTCTAATATCCAATCTAAACCTCCCCGGCTCAACTTGAAGGTGTTTCTTCTTGTCCATCAATTGCTATTTGGGAGAAGAGATTAACACCCACCTCGTTAGAACCTCCTTTTTGGTAGTTGTAGAGAGCCACAAGGTCTCCCCTCAGCCTCCTGTTCTCCGGGCTAAACCACCCCATGGAGCACATGCAGAGTAGGGTAATGCATGGTGGAGGAGCTGGAGAACAATTCCTATGAGGAGTGGCTGAGGGAACTGCAGTTGTTCAGCCTGGAGGAGGCTGAGGGGAGACCTTATCACTGCCTACAGCTGCCCAAAAAGAGGTTGCAGAGAGGTGGGTGCTGGTCTCTCCTCCCAAGTAGAAAATGATAGGATGAGAGGAAATGATCTCAGAGTAGATTTAGATTGGATATTAGGAAAAATTTCTTCCCTGCATGGGTTCTCGGGCTTGGCAGAGGCTGCACAGGGGGTGGCGGAGCCCCCGTCCCCGGGGGTGCTTGAAAGGTGGGCAGAGCAGCTGCTCAGGGGTGCAGTGGGTGGGCAGGTCCTGCACTTGGGGCACAACAACCCTATGCAGTGCTACAGACTGGGGGAAGAGTGGCTGGAGAGCTGCACGGAAGAGAAGGACCTGAGGGTGCTGGTTGACAGCCGACTGAACATGAGCCAGCAGTGTGCCCAGGTGGCCAAGAAGGCCAACGGCATCTTGGCTTGTATCAGAAATGGGGTTACCAGCAGGTCCAGGGAGGTTATTCTCCCTCTGTACTCGGCACTGGTGAGACCGCACCTCGAATACTGTGTTCAGTTCTGGACTCCTCACCACAAGAAGGATGTTGAGGCTCTGGAGCGTGTCCAGAGAAGAGCGATGAAGCTGGTGAGGGGGCTGGAGAACAAGTCTTACAAGGAGCGGCTGAGAGAGCTGGGGTTGTTTAGCCTGGAGGAGGCTGAGGGGAGACCTTATTACTCTCTTCAACTACCTGAAAGGAGGTTGTGGAGAGGAGGGAGCTGGCCTCTTCTCCCAGGTGACAGGGGACAGGACAAGGGGGAATGGCCTAAAGCTCCACCAGGGGAGGTTCAGGTTGGATATCAGAAAAAAATTCTTCACAGAAAGAGTCATTGGGCACTGGAACAGGCTGCCCAGGGAGGTGGTCGAGTCACCTTCCCTGGAGGTGTTTAAGGAACGGGTGGATTAAGTGCTTAGGGACATGGTTTAAGGAGTGTTAGGAATGGTTGGACTCAATGATCCAGTGGGTGCTTTCCAACCTGGTGATTCTGTGATTCAGGTGCATCTGGATTCAATGATCTCAAAGGTCTTTTCCAACCAAACGATTCTATGCTTCTGGGGTAGGAGTGAGGGAGCGGCAGGCCATAAGCGAGCCAGGCTGAACAGAGGTGTCCAGCCCCGGGGGCGAAGCAAGCGGCCACCCCTGCACGTGGGGCGCTGAAACCGCGCCTATGCGCGTCCCGACCAACAGGGGGTGCTAAAAGCCGCGCCCGTGCCTATGCGTGTCCCGACCAAAAGGGGGCGCTGATAGCGTGGCAGTGCCTATGCGGGTCTCGGCCAACAGGGGGCGCTGAAAGCCGTGCCTCTGCGGGTGAGGGCCGCGGCCAGCGCCCGGCCCATCCGCCGGAAGTTTGTCTCTTAGCGGCTCCCGTCCGCTGCTGCCGGCGCTCGGTGCTGCCGCGAAGCCGCCGCCATGAGCCGCAGCTACAACGATGAGCTGCAGTACCTGGACAAGATCGACAAGAACTGCTGGCGGATCAAGAAGGGCTTCGTGCCCAACATGCACGTGCGTGGGGAGCCGGGGGGTGGCTGGGAGCGACGGGGAGCACTTGGGTGCCTCGGGGAGTCAGGGGGGGCCCGGCCCGGCGCGGCGCATCCCGCATACTCCGTGTCCCCCCGCATCCCCGGCTCCCGCTGTCGTCCTCGGTGTCCGTCCCCCCATCTCGGCTCCCGGTGACCCCCCCGGCTTCCAGTGTTCCCTCTCCCGGCATCCCCGACTCCCACTGCCCTCCCCCGGAATCCCCCGCTCTGGCGCCCTGACAGTTCTCCCCACAGGTGGAGGGTGTTTTCTACGTGAACGACCCACTGGAGAAGCTGATGTTCGAGGAGCTGCGCAACGCCTGCCGCGGCGGAGGTGGGTCCCGTGGGACTCGGCCCTCTGAAATGGGAGCAGGGGGTCCTCACATGCTCCTTGCCTTGGCCCCAGAGCCCTCGCTGAGCGCCTTGGTTCACACTGTGGGCATTGAAGGGGGCAGGGTGTAACAGGAGCAGTGGATGCAGGCTCGGTGCATTTCTCGGCTGGTGGGTCTGGAGAGGGAGAAAGTAGAAATCAGTTTTGTCGCCTTGCCAGCCGCTGCAGCCTGGTGAGCAGCACAGGGGCGTCACCTGCGGTTGCAGCGTGTCCTGGGACCAGGCCAGGTAGATGGCACTGCCTTGGTAGGTGCCTTCTGTAGAATCATTGAATCATTAAGGTTGGAAAAGACCTCTAAGATTGTCCAATCTAACTGTCAGTCAACCACCACCATGCCTACTAATCATAGAATCGTAAAATTGGTTGGTTGAAAAAGACTTTTGAGGTCATGAAGTCCAACCATTCTTGTCCACTACTTAAACCGTATCTCTGAATGCCTTATCTACTAGTCTTTGAAATGCCCCTTGGTATAAATACTTCCTTGGGCAGCCTGTGCCAGTACCTGATACCCCTTTTGGTAAAGAATTTTTTTCTAATACGCAATCTAAAGTAAACCATGTCCCAGAGTGCCACATCTATACATTTTTTGAACACCTCCAGGGACAGACTTGACCACTGCCCTGAGTGCCTGCTCTCAAGAGTTTGCTTTGGTAGAGGCTGTAGCCCAGCCCTGACTGTTACTTGTGGGGCTGGAGCACAAGAATGGATCGAGATCTGGCAGCTGCGCTGCTGGTAACAGACTTCTGTTGTTGTTAGCACAGCTCAGTCTGCGTTGGTATAGCACAGCAGAGGAAGGACTCTGGCAAAATATCTCATGTAATCAAACTGCAGACTGTTTATAATGCTAGACACTTTATAGCAGATTGGTGGCTGACTTCTGATTTGCCAGGGTTTTGAGCAACCTTATTAGAAAGTGCTTCATTGTGCTTAATGTGGTAAGTTATCAGTTTACTTACCTTTTTTTTTCTTGTTCTTTTGAGGTGCGGGTGGCTTTTTGCCTGCTATGAAACAGATTGGGAATGTGGCTGCATTACCTGGCATTGTTCACGTGAGTAATTGCTCTGAAAATTTGTTGTTTTTCTCTTGCTGTTTGCCAGAGATTATTGTCTTCCAAATGAGGAGTCTGTTGTGAGAAGGAGTAAGGACCAAAGCTCTTTTCAAGTCAGTCTGTGTGTTATGAAACTGTCTCTGAGTAAGGAGTGCTTGCAAGGATAGACTGTAAAACTTCGTTGTCAGAAGTATCCACTTACTTCATTGACTGCCTTTCGACATGAACCTTTGTTAGTATTTCTTTATGCTGTTACAGTTTCAGCCACCTTTCCCCTATTGCTCATATTGTCTCTTGGTTTTGAGTTGCCTCTGCTGACCCGGAATGCATGGAGAAATGAGGAGAGAGCAGGAGGCTGTATTGTTGTCTGTATTATAGTTGCTGCCCTAATGTTTGTAGTGCGCCTTCCTATGCAGTCAACACTCTTTTTCCCTCACCCTGTGCATTTTGGGAAGCAAAGCATTAGATATGATGATGATGATGATGATGCAGGAGGAAAATATTAGGCTGTGTCGCTTTTCAAGAAGCGCTAAGTCTGATGCAGAAGGGATCTTTTCCACTTTCAATATTGCATTTGTTAATAAGTAACAAATAACAGAATTTTCTTTTTTTGATTGGTTTTTTTTTTTGGTGACTTGACAAAAGTTTTGAATTTCTATCTGTAGTAAGAGGCAGCCCATCATACTGTTCAAATGCCCTCATGGGTCAGCCAAAGAGAGAATGAAGTGGAATAGTAACAACCTGTTAAAATGGGAATTTTGGCTAGTAGTTTGTAGGAGAGATGTTACAATCATCTATCTATTCAGATCTTTACTTTTTATTTCCAAACCAAGAGATTTCTTGGTGATGGCAAGGGGACACAGGAGAAGCACATCATCACACTGAAAAGTGCTTTTATTTTTAATGTGTGGTAACAGTTTAACACACATTGAGAAGTTCCAATTTCTGACAGCTTTCTGTGTGTCTGGGGCTTTTTTTCCTGTTTGCTTAATTTTAAAAAATTAAATTTAAATTATTTAAATTAATTTTAAAAATTAAATTTCCTGTTTGCTGGTGGAGTGCTGTCTCTGATATCCTCATATAAACTTGACAGTCTTGATGTACTTTGAACTTGGAGAGCTGGGGAGAAGCAAGCTCTCACTTTTTTTAATTAGTCGTAATATGAAAAAGTTTGATAAAAAGCATTCTTTTATAAATTGAAATGTCACAGCTTTTATCTTGTCTGTCAGGATATCATCCTAAAAGGATGACTTTTTTTCCTGTCTACAATGTGGTCAGTTTTCAATGACACAGCTAAGAAGAGAAAATGCTGACTGTTTTAGGATTCCATTCTGTAGCATTTGAACTCTGTCCTTGTTACATTTGCAGTATGTAAATATTGCCTGTATCTCTGAATGGAACTTGGTAAAAATGAACTCGTTTTCACTATTGTCTTCAGTTCCCATTTATCACTGTTATGTTTCTGCTTTAAGCTACCCATAAGCTATTCCTTGAATAAGTTTTGAATGCTAGGACTTTTGAGTCCAGGAAAAAGCTAGGTTGGAATTCAATTGGAGATCACAATTCCTACATTTAGATGCTTAAGATCCTTTTAAGTCTTCTTGAGATCTGGTCGCTAGAGCCAAGAGGTCTTCTCAGCTGACCGGGAGTTTGCTTCAGAGTGAGATATGCCCTCTGCTTTCTTTGTCTGTCCTGTAACTGCAGCAATATAAGTACTTACCTGAATTCATGTGTTTCCTCTATCTACATCTGAACATCCATTCTCCTTTTGGTACATTTATTTGCAAATGTGGCAACCACTGCCACAAGGCAAAGCGTAACCACAGTGACTCTGTGCAGCACAGAGTTTCAAACAAGTTTAACATTTCCTTCATTCTCTTTCAGAGATCAATAGGCCTGCCCGATGTCCATTCTGGCTACGGGTTTGCCATTGGCAACATGGCTGCCTTTGATATGAATGATCCCGAAGCAGTGGTTTCACCAGGTAGGGATGCCTGGCTTAACCTGCACTGAGAAATATCTGGGATGGCATAAAAATACTTCTTGAAATGGCAGGTCTTTACATACAGAGCAAAAAATACATTAATTATAGGGACTTAAAAGTTGCCTAATTCTCATGCTCAAAATCTTTATTCTTTATGGAGCAGGTGGTTACTCTGGTACACCCCAACAGTACAGAGAGAATTGCCCTTGTGGTTTTGGCTTGGGCTCGTAATATCCCTCAATTTTGAAAGAAAAGTGCAACACTTGGAACTTGGGTTTCGCCAGGCTGATAAAGAATTGACTGTTTTCTTTGAGTAGTCTTTGAAAACATCTTTTGAGATGTTTTCATCTTTATTAAAAATGTGACCTTAAAATATGTCTATCTATTTTATAAACACCTGGGTCTTTAATTATTGGAGATGCTTTTGTACTTGTCATGAAATATGGTATTCATGTTTCAGGTCTGCTTCAGACAGTTCCACTGTTCCCAATTGACTCAAATCCAAGAACTCTTAGTCTGCTCTCCTCTGTCTGGTGCTAGTTAATACCAGAACCTTCCTGCTAAAAGTGGCGTGATTGGTCTTTCACATTAGGCCTTGCCCTGCACTATTTATTTTTATTAAACACTAAGAGTTAAGCGAAACACTAAGCACCGAAGTTAAATATTCCTTATAAGTATTCATCACTTATAATAATTAGCTATTATTTATTCCAGTGACGAGTCAGAAAAGACTTGCTTTCAGGGACTTGCTTTCGAGACCATCTTACATCTGGAAGGCATACTATGATCTGTCACTTTTCTTAGGCAGAAAAACAGGAACATCCTTTCTGCTTCCTGAAAACAGTATGTTTTATAGTTGTATTTACCTTTCTTTGTCTACCTGCTGGACCAGCTTTGAAACACAGAGCTCTGTAGGCAGTTCCTCAGCTATGTCTGTAAAGCATATGCTTGAGCCCAAAAAACTGTTGGTTTTTTTAAGAGTTGTCAAGTTTCCCTCTGCCAGAATGCATTTTTGGCTGTCTTGAAATCTGAGGTTTCATGTAAGTCTTTTAGGTGAAGCTTAATGCGGTTCTGCTTTTTCCCCGTTCAGAAGGAAGGTATAAGATCACAGCATTCAGTACATACTCCCCATCAGCAGGGGCACTGATTTACAATGAATGCTCAAAGTGCTTACCATCAGCACACTTTCTTTATTAACTGCACTGCTTTTTCTACACTTCTAGGTGGTGTCGGATTTGACATCAACTGTGGTGTCCGCCTACTGCGTACAAATTTGGATGAAAGCGATGTGCAGCCTGTGAAGGAGCAGCTCGCCCAGGCTATGTTTGACCACATTCCTGTTGGTGTCGGCTCCAAAGGTGTCATCCCCATGAATGCTAAGTAAGGGAATGACTTTATCCACACATCACTAGAGGGGCCATCTCTGTTGTTTATTTTGATGAAAGATTCATCAGTGGGAGACTTTATTAAGAAAAAAGTAGTTCTAAACCTCTTTCCATTCCTTCTGCATTTCTGCATCAGCAGGAAGGCTGGCATAATCATCAGTGCACAAAGTCACCTGTTTCTTCCCCCATTTAAAACCTCAAAACAATTAAGTTCTTGAAAAGTTTTCATTTCTTCTAACAGAAAATCTCCGTGAACATAAAGGTGTTTTTTGAAAGGGGTGAGAGAGAAAATAGGCTGTTCCCCACACAACAAAGAGGAAAAAGTAATGACCTAACTATAGCTAATGTATTTGTAGAGCTCGATTTTCATGAGGTATTAAGAAGTTGGACTTCTTGTTAGGGGAGTTGGAGACTGATCATAAAATAATTTAAGTTGGATGGGATTTCTTGAGGTCACCTTGTCCAACTCCCTGCACAAAGGAGAGCTAACTCTGAAAGTAGGTCTAATGGCTAAATTATGTGAGGTTGCTCACGGTCATATCCAGTGGAGTTTTGAGGATTTCTAAGGATAATACTTACATAGATGTTTGATAATTGTAGGGATTTGGAAGAGGCACTAGAGATGGGTGTGGACTGGTCTCTCCGGGAAGGCTATGCATGGGCTGAGGACAAGGAGCACTGTGAGGAATATGGAAGAATGCTGCAGGCTGACCCCAACAAGGTCTCCTCAAGAGCCAAGAAGAGGGGCCTGCCTCAGGTAATGTTATGTTTCAGGAGGGGTGGGAGTGCTCCCAGGGTTCAAAGGTAAAGGCCATCAGGTAGTTCTCTAATTTTGTGTCTTTTCTTGAAACTGCCAAGCATTTCTGACAGAGGGAAAGGTGAGATGATGAGACTTCCTAAATAATTCCAGACAGAACTGTAACAAAGAGAAATGATAATATCCAAGGTCCCTGGGGCCATTAATTTTTCATCAGTTAACACCTGGTGCTAGAATTCAAATTTGATGGCATCTCTGCATCCAGATATAGTTTTATTTTCAAGAGATAGGTGAGTTATTTTGCAACTTTTCTGCTTATTTGCTCAGCAAATTAATAGCAGGCTAAAGAAGGATATCATAATAAATAGAACTAGCTCATGACTTTGAATCGCAGTTCAAAGGTTGGATTTCCTTTCTATTATTGCTCTGGGTGGAACACTTGAGTTGGCTGTGCTAAGACTACCATTTGTAAAGGTTTCTTTTATACAACTTCTTGAGTTGTGAATTGTGGTGCTGCAAAATTATGGCGTTTTAACCTCAAAATAATCTTATGTCCTCAGTTTTCATAGTCACCTTGCAAATCAGTGATCATCTATTATGGAAGTGAAAACAATTGGGCTTGAAAATGGAATATCTTGGTTTAATCTACCAAGAAGTTGTAAGAACCTAATTAACAAGATGTTCTAACTTCCTTGTGGAATTGTAACCAAGTATAAGACTGTATGTCTTGCTAATACAAATTGAAGATGAATTGTCAATAAACTGTGCTATCCCTATCTTTCAACTAGGCCTAAGCAAGTAGGAAAAAAGTGGCAGCATGGTCAGTAGATCCTGTTCCTTTTGTTTAATTGCAGTCTTGTAATAGTTATAAATCTGAACCAAGAAGACAGTGAAGATGATGCTGTATTCTACTTCCTTTCAGTTTATATGGGGATGTTTTATGTTTCCCAAAACCTTGCTGTAGCAATTTGTCTTGTTGCTCATGTTCCCATAGCTCTCCCCTGTCCTCCCCAGGGCTGGATTATTAGCAGTCTCTGATTAGTATGTTGTGATTGGCAGCTGGGGACTCTGGGAGCCGGAAATCATTACGCTGAGATCCAGGTTGTGGATGAGATTTACAACGAATACGCTGCCAGGAAGATGGGCATTGACCATAAAGGGCAGGTGTGCGTGATGATCCACAGTGGCAGCAGAGGCCTGGGCCACCAGGTTGCCACAGGTAAGGTCTGACTGGCATAGGTCTCTGGAGTGAGCAACCTCTTCAGCATGGTATTGTCATTGACAGTAAACTCCAGCACCAAAGAGCATTTCTTACAGTGTAGTTGCTGAGTCTGTTCTGAGTTGCCTTGACAGGAGTTGTCTGTTTGCAAACAGTTGATAATATTCTGCCGCAGATTTTGGTTTTGCATTTGAGAAGAAACTGTAGGTTTGGCCATCAGACAAACGAGTTCAGGTTTAGAATATAAATTATGGACACCCAGAATAATCTCATAGATTTTAAACAAAAGTAGGAAGTCGCTTAGACTTACTGTTTTTTATTTCCCAGATGCATTGGTGGCTATGGAAAAAGCTATGAAACGGGATAAAATCATAGTGAATGATCGCCAGCTGGCATGTGCCAGGATTGCCTCTGCAGAGGGACAGGATTACTTGAAGGGAATGGCAGCTGCTGGAAACTATGCATGGGTCAACCGCTCTTCTATGACTTTTCTAACAAGACAGGTAAGAGCAGAATAGTCTCTGTTGCAACTATTTTGGTACAAATCTCCTGATTTATCCCAGACATATGGAACACAGAGTAGCTGCAGTGTTTAGCATAATTTCCATTTTTGTGCTGCTTAAGCTGAGTTTTCTGGAGAGAGTTGCTCAAAGCTTCAGTCGTGGCAATCCATCTAAAACCTCTGAACATCATTGGATTGTACATGCTGAAGCAACTTAATGTTTTTGAAAATGTCTTGGAGTGGAAGAAGAGGATACAAGAAAATTGTTTTGACACTGCTGAAGCCATCTTCTCAGAGTTGCAAGAATTGGTTTAGATGATAATCTGAGAGAATTCCAGCATTAAAGCTCCCAATGGGCAGATGAATAATCTAGACAGTCCAGTTTGGTCATACCCAGCATGGTTGTATTCAGTTCCATTGTGGCTGAATTTGACCGAAGTTTCTTACAAGCCATGCAGGTGTTTAGGTCACTGACTCGTCAGTAAGAAATAGTTGCAAGCAAATTTCTTTCTCTTAATTCCAAAAAAGATTATAAATCTTCCACGTGTACACAGCAATTATCTTCTTGTATTTCACATCCTGATTTTTGCTCTCTTTTTAGGCCTTCGCCAAAGTCTTCAACACAACCCCAGATGACCTTGATATGCATGTTATCTATGATGTGTCTCACAACATTGCCAAAGTGGAGCAACATGTAGTGGATGGAAAAGAGCGGACTCTGCTGGTGCACAGAAAGGGATCAACCAGGGCCTTCCCTCCTCACCATCCTCTTATCGCTGTCGACTATCAAGTAAGTATAGCTGTGGGCGAAGGAAATCAGGCGATTTTAGAGTCTCCAACAGTGAGTTCCTCTTTTGAGCTAACACCACTGGAACCCTAATGTGATGGCAATATTCTGCTTGTCTCTTTGGGACACTGGGCTCCCTCTTCTGCTCCACACCCACTATGGCTGGAAGATCATGAAGGGAAAGAAGTGAAGCACACATAGGGCAGGCTTCGGTGATTTGCCTTGTGTTGGACACAAGTCTGCGGCTCTGCATATTTCTGTGCAGTTAGTTCTCCAGAATCCTTGATACTAGGCACCTGAGGCAAGCAGAGATGCTTTGAGGGAATGAGAACCTAATCTCCTTTTCTGGAGATATGCTTTCTCTCAGGCTTTTATTACAAATGAGGTTTTTAGGCTTTTTCTTGTGAATTAATACCTTGCATCCACAGCTCACTGGACAGCCTGTTTTGATCGGCGGGACTATGGGCACCTGTAGCTATGTTCTTACTGGCACAGAGCAAGGCATGACTGAGACCTTCGGAACTACTTGCCATGGAGCTGTAAGTTGAAAAGTTATTTCATGAAGGTATTGGAATGGGACTGTCATTCAGAGAACAAGGGTCATCTACTCTGTGATTCATCGTTATACGAGCAGAGAGAAACCTTGCCACAGTAATCTCAGCTTAGGAGGACTGCAGACTAAAAGTTGTCTTTGTCCCTAACTGAGCAGTTTTAACTGTTCCTGCGGAAAATTCCAGGGGTGCTGTTTTATACAAGGCAAATGTTAGGATGGAGATGTGGAGAATAAGCTCATTTTAACAAATTCCGATATCTCTGAGGTAACAAGAAGGATTAACTGTGCTGAGGCTGTCTGTATAAAACTCTTCAGTAGTTAGAAGGAGGTATTTCCTCCACTATTGTTTACCGTGTGAGACAGAATGTTTAAGGAGGATAAATAGCTTCCTGTAAAACTGACTCCTGAACACTGTCAGGTGTAGTGGTGGTTGTGTTGTCAGGTGACAAGTGGTTTGGGTAAAAAAATATTTGCAGACTAGTATGCTATACACACAGAAATTTCCTAGCCATGGTACCAGATGTGTGATTTTGCAAGAGCCCGTAACATAAAGTCTAAATTAATTTCCGGTTTTGTGGCTTGCTGTGCTTTGTGCTCTCAGCCATTTTGTGTTTACTTACATTGTAATAATGTTTCTTTTTAATGAGAAAGAGTTCTGTTTTGCCAAACTGCTACAAAAAAATAGGACAAACAAAATTTCTCTCTAGGGTCGTGCACTGTCTCGAGCCAAATCACGGCGTAACTTGGACTTCCAGGATGTGTTGGACAAGCTGGCTGATATGGGCATTGCCATCCGTGTGGCTTCTCCCAAACTGGTCATGGAAGAAGTGAGTTTAATACTTCATTATCCAAGATGGAGAAGGGGTTCTTGTTCCTTGGCTGAATGATCCTCCCTGATTTCATTTTCAGTGCTAAGTGATTGATAATGCTCTAAATATATAACCTGTGCAATTTCCAATAAAGCTATCCAATTTTTTGGAAAATAATGCTAAGTATTCCCCATCTCTGCAATGCTGGTGAAAAGGGAGATGCCTGTTCGTCAGGTTTTGGGGTGCATATTTTTTTACTCTTCTGCCTGGCAACTGGGATAATTACTATTGACCCTGAGAAGTCTTCATGTGAGCACCACAAAAGTAGTTTTATGGATTCTCTTCTAGAGTTATGTTCTCCTAGCTTTAAACTTAGTTTACACTGCAGCTGTAATGTAGATTATTAGCAGTGTATGAGAGATGTGCTTCTTTTAAGATGAATTCCTATATTTGCTCAAGAAGAAGAGAACTCTGGCTGGAAAACTTTGAATCTAACAGCTTCCAGTTCTTCTGCATTTACACAATGCAGTGTCTTTTGTGTTCACAACCTTGCTCACAGAAGCATGTTAATCATTTGGAACTATACTGTTATGGTTGTTGGTGTTGTACAAACATTTTGATCACATTGAAATCTGTTAAAGAGCATCTTCCTTGTCAGAATGCTGGAGGGGGGATGTTCTAGAGTTCAACCCTGTTTCCTGTCACTAATGGGCACTGAAGATAAATCTTAAAGGGGTATCTGTCAGGAGAGGATTGGAGTGACTTCCTACTCGATAATGATGCTTGACATTCTCACATGCTGTTGGACTGGATTGTCTGAGGGGAAACTGAATCAAAACAGCTAGTATTTTATCTGAAATATGGTGAAAGATTTTGGAAAGCTAAGTGTCTCAAATTTCTTATATGTGTGAGGTGGCCAGATTCTCAATGTGTTCACCTATTTCTACACCCTCAATTCATATGATTCTATTTTTGTGAAGAGAAGAGGGGATATCAAAAGCCTACATCTAACTTCCCATGACTTTGGGTTGTTTATATGTTTTTCAATTTTTCTCTCGTCCTCCTCCAGGCACCAGAGTCTTACAAGAATGTGACAGACGTGGTTAACACCTGCCATGCAGCTGGTATCAGCAAGAAAGCCATTAAACTGAGACCTATTGCTGTTATAAAAGGCTAAGAACGGACAAGGCAGCAGAAACACACTGACATCTCCAGGCCTTACAGAAAACTGACTAGAATCATCATCTTCCCACACATCTTGGGCTCTGTAGGATCACATCCCCGTTCTGGATTTGCAACAGTTGAGGATACCTCTATTTTTAATCACTCCTAGGCATAATTAATGCCCCTCTCCATTTGTTATATGGTGTTCTTTTCTTTTGAGAAAAGGGCAAAGAAAATAAGTCTTGGGTTTTACATACAGTCCCTCCCCCAACTGCCTGATGATTCCACAGGCAGGGCTTCAGTCTTACCAGAGTTATCACCAGTTGCTGTGCTGCAAGACCACCACGATTGATGAAGATGGCATGAGCCAGACCTGCTGTCTCCACACCCGAGTGCCTGGAGCTCTTTCTGCACATAGAAGTACTCTGATATCAGGGTATGGCTCTTCTGGGCAAGGAGAGATTGCTTTGATAGAGGTACCTTTATGTGTAGTCTATGTTGTGCATGTTTTGTGGCAATTGGGTAAGAAATCTGGAGTTGGGAGGGGTATCCAACTTAGGTTGAGAGGGACTAGCTAAGCTTGAGGCATAGTCCTTCTCTCTCACCTGACCCTCTCCTACTTAAAAAAGCACCTGGTGCACTTGGCTCAGTACAAGCAGGTGGTGTTGCAGAATCTTCTGGAAATGCTAGTAGTACTGAGTATGTTTCCTAGAGATGTTTCTTTTGTCCAGTAAAAGTTGTGACTTAACAACATATAGATGTGCTAATGCAACATTTTGCAAAGTCCTGAGCGTGTGAAAGTTGGATTGGATAATACTCCAGTGTATCTTGCAGCTCCGACTTAAGTGAGTCTGTCTGCAGGATCAAGCCCAATGCGATGTGACTTCTGATGTTTCTTTTATGTTCATATTCCAAGACTGGAGGGGAAGCTGACCATCCTCACTGGATCACTTGGGGAATTACAAATAAAATGGGAAGATGGACATGGCAGTGTGTCTGTGTCATGATTATTCTGTAGCTAAAATGTCTGTTGTCCACTTCAAAGCATATAATACAAGCTTGAAATGCATCACATTTTGTAATGCCAGCTGATGGATATTGTGAAGAAATGTGCAGATGGCAGAACTTCTTCCAGGCTACGAGGGAAGGGTAATAATTGCTGTTTTCTCAACTCGGTTATGAGCCGTGATAGCTACCATTTGTGTTTCTCTGAGCCTGCTGGGTTCACCTCACTGGATAGGGAATAGAGCTTGCCTGGAAGCCTGTGTGCAGCCACACGGGGGCGGCTGGAAACAAACCTCGGAGCAAGAGTGGAGCCCTTCCGGGGACTCCTGTAAAAGGGGCAGATTGTGATTGATTGATGGTCTCGAGTGCCTTTTCATGAAACATACCTTTAAGTTTAGGCCCTTAGCTGAAACTTGTTGATCTTATTTCGGCCCAGCTGAAATGCCTTTCTACAAATACATGCAGTTTGAGCAACAAGCAGGAGGAGCTGGAAGCTACTGTGCTATTAGAAACCTAAGATTTGGTTGCCATCACTGAAACTTGGTGGGATGAATCCCATGACTGGAGTGTGGCTATCGATGGCTACAGGTTGTTCAGAAGGGACAGACTGGGAAAGAGGAGTAGAAGCATTGCCTTCTATATCAGAAAATGGATATAGTGTGAAGAGCTGTCTTTGAAGAGTAGCCACAAACAGGTTGAAAGCTTGTGGGTCAGAATAAAAGACCAACGAACTAAGGGAACCTTGTGGTTGGTATACTATGGACCACCTGATCAAGGAGAGCCTGTTGATGAATCCTTCCTCCAGCTACAGGAGGCTTCATGACCGCCAGCTCTCAGCCTACCGGGAGACTTCAACCACCCTTACATCCACTGGAAAAGTAGTATGACAAGCTCTAGGCAATCCAGAGGACTCCTGGAGTGCATTGAAGATAGTCTAGGTAATAGGCAACCCCTATCCAATGAGATGCAATACCGGACCTGGTGATCACCAGTGCAAGTGAGGTCATCAGTGACATCAAGACTGGAGGCAGCCTGTGCTGCAGTGATCACACACTGGTGGAGTTCAAGGTCCTGAGGGATATGGGACATGGGAGGAGTATAGTCAAGACCTTAAAATTTCAGGAAAGCAAACTTCTAGCTCTTCAAGGAGTTAGTCAGTAGGACCCCTTGGGACACGGTTCTTGGGGACAAGGGAGCAGAACAGAGCTGGCAAATATTTAAGACTGCCTTCCATGAAGCACAAGAGCACAGGGACAGGGAACCTGAAAAGCATATAGGGTTGCTGCACGGTTGTGTAGGGAAGAGGCCAGCAAGGCCAAGGCGCAGCTGGAGCTGAACTTGGCAAGGGAAGCAAAAAATAACAAGAAGGGCTTCTATGGGTATGTCAGCCAGAAAAGGAAGGTTAAAGAAAGCGTCCCGCAACTGATGAATGAAAATGGTGATGTCATACCAACAGACGAGAGAAGGCTGAGGTACTCAACAATGTTTTTGCCTGGTGACATTGTGCCCATTTTTAAAAAGGGTAGAAAAGATGACCCTGGGAACTAGCGACCTGTCAGCCTCACCTCTGTTCCTGAGAAGATCATAGAACAGATGCTCCTAAAAGCTATGCTAAAGCACGTGAAGGACGGGGAAGTGATTAGAGACAGTCAGCATGGCTTTACCAAGGGCAAGTCCTGCCTGACCAACCTAGTGGCTTTCTATGATGGGATAGCCAGAGCAGTGGACACAGGAAAACCAATAGATGTGATCTCTCTGGACTTTTGTAAAGCCTTTGTGCTTATTGGTTTCTTAAGTTCAAATACTGTATGTGATCTAGGTTCAGAAGCAGCATGTAAAGTAATAGTCACTGCTGTCAGCCCTTATGGAGATGACTTTACCGACAGTTTCTTGTTTTCCCTTGCTTTCTCCAGCGGAATTGTTCCAGATTGCCACCTCTGAGGTCTGAGACATGATTGCTGAATTTCAAACAAAAATTATTTCACTTAGAGATGTGAATTAGCCTCCAGTGACTGAAAGACAAATTGCTGGTCTCAAATTTTCTGCAGAAGTATGTGTTTCATGCAGAAGTTTCTGTCTACAAATATTTCAGACACTCTGCTGTGGAATGCCAGGGAACCCTTAAGCATTTCTCAAACACAGTTCTTTCAACTTTTACCTACCATTGCCCTCAAAAGACAAGTTTCACTATTTTACAATAAGCAGAAATCCTGTGTACCACGAAGGTGCTCTCATACATAAGCCTTAAGCCTCTTTCTGATCAGCAGAGGTTTTGCATTAGCATTCAAAAATGTGAGAAGTGCTGTCAATTTTTGCTCTCCTGTTGCAAAGCCAGTACTAGTTTTGGTTATACGTTGTGCTGTGTAGGGGGTAGTGCTGATTTTCTAACCACCTAAAAACAAAAGTAAAAACATAAGATGTCTCCTAGTTCTTTCTTTAAACTTGGATGTTTTTCTAATTCAAATCTCTCTTCTTTTTTCTCCAACTAGGGCTGTCTAGTAGCTTTTTTGTAACCTGCATTTTAAAAAATAAACTTAAACTGCCTGTTTAGGCAGGAAGGCACGTGGTATTAAAATTCATATGCTGAAACACAGGTAGGTCTGTGGAAGCATTTTGGTAACACCAAAGAGCCAATGTGGTTATTACACCACTGCTGCTTCCATGGAAGCTTACTGAGAACTCAGAAGTGTCTGTTATTGTACGATGTGCTTCCCTTCCTTCCCCATAAGACTGAAAAAGCTTTGGCGAATGATTGTTAGGGTGGTTTATTTTTATTTTCTTTTTTGTTGGGAAACCATAGGTGGGAGATCCAGGTCTATACCACACTCCTGGAGCTGTTGCACCTCTGTCCAACAGTAGGCACTTACTTTTTCCCTGCCTAACTGTAGTCAATTCAATGATCTGTACAATGACCTGCAGCAGAGATTTGCTGGCCCTAGGTTTTGCACAGGGCGTTTGCTTTAAGTCTGCCTTCAGCCAAGGCAATAAAACTACTCCTTGGATGCAGTCTTCTTTCCAGCAAGAACAAATAGCCCACTGCATTTATCTTACTCTCTGCTGGAGAACAAGACAGTTTAACTCACAGATTGGAGCTGCCAAAACAGAGCTGCTGCCTCTGGGAAGTAGAAGGTATCATCTCTGGTGGTGGTTTCAATGGCACCTTCCTTCTCTCTGTGCTCACTGGGCTTTGCTGCAGGGACTGGTGCTGTGCAGCAAGAGCGAGCATGGGTGAGCGCTTCCTCTCTTGCTGGGAACTGTTTGCCGTGCGCTCAGGCGCTTGTCCCTGTCAGCACAGCATTGAATAGTAAACAGAAAAGCATTTCAAGGTTTTTGTTGCTGGTGGGTGACTCTTCCAAAGCGTCTTCTAAATGCATTCCCCCAAACTGAAGGGTGCCATCTGCTAGGATGCTGTGTGAAAGCCCTTGGGAAGGCAGTTATGCAAATGAGGGGGACCAATGTTTCTCTTGCCATAAAGGATAGCAGAGCTGGGGTGCAGCTGATGGTCGCCTTCTCTTTGAATTGATTAAACTTCATGGACTCCAGGTCTCCATAACTCAGCCTCCCTGAAGGGAAACCAGGATGCAGCAAGGTATGCCCTTGCAGTGCTGTATGCTGAGCTTTATCTGCTCTGTATCTCACACCCCATTGACTGGGAGCCCAGCATCTAACCTGTGTCATGTTTATCACCATCCTCAGTCTCTTGGGAGGTTTTGGGTTTTTTTCTCTGCTTTAACTTTCCTTTCTCTGCTTTAAACACAGCTCCGCACACACTGCTTCCTCCTCCGCTGGTGGTCCTGGGCTGGTGTTCTGGCCCAGGAGGAACAAGTGATCTCTGACACATCTCTGGCGCAGGCACCCCCAGCCTCTCCTCCGCTCTCCTTTGTTCCTCTTAAACATAAACACACTTAACTGGCCTCTTCTTTTCTCCCTCCGCCTCCCCAGTCTTCAAAGCAATCAGACAAAGCAATATCCCTCCTGTAGCATGTGCCAACACGCTTCCCAGCTTGCAGAAGGAAGGCTCCCATTAAGCATCCCGCCCTGCCTGTACCTGGCATTTGCTTTGCTCTCTTGAGCCCTGTCCTAGCGTGAAGGGTTTTGATTGCCAGCACCTCTGGTTTCTGGCCTGGAGAGGTGGCAGGGAGAGGCATATGCTGGAAAAGCGTGAGCACTGCAGCTCCCCAGCCAGGGCGATACCAGGAGAAGGTGCTTTGTCCCTTTGCACTGTGGGAGGGAGCGAAAGATAGTAACTGCCTGGCACCCACAAACCCACCAATTATTATGCAGTTTCTGCTGGGCTTTTTGTTTTTAATTGCAATACGTAACAGGAGGATGGGGGTCATTCCTGCAGCAAAGGGAGTGCTGAGCAGCGTGTGAGCTGAGGGAGGCGAGGAACAGAGAACACAGAAAAAGCCCTGAACTCCCAGGCCAGATATGCAACACAACCTCCTCCGGCACTGACCTAGCAATCCGCAGCCTGAGCTGCTGCTGCTGCCAGCTTTCGTGGTGCTGAGCACATACCCATCTGACCGTGCCCTCGATTCCAAAGCCCAGCAGACTGCTTCGGGTCACATTGTATATAAAGCTCAGAAACCAAAATAATCAGTGGTCTTAATTGCAGAGATTAAGACCAGGAAAGGGAAATGGAATCGTCTGCCAGCACTTAATCTAACATTTACTAGCATAGAAAAAGACACACAGAGGCTGGGTGTCCTCACATACTGAGGTGTTTGAGTCAGCCTTGTGGTGGAGCCTGTTCCTAAAAAGAGGTGCCAGGGGCAGCCTGGATTGCTGTTTGCCCTCTATGCCCCCCGCCCCGAGCAGAGCCACAGCCAGCACCCTGCCTTCTGCATTTTCCTCCTCTTTCTTCTCCTTTGGTGCCTGAGGAAACAGAGGCACTGACCTCTTTTTTCACCCCCTGCACAAGCTGTGCCTTGCATCAGGGAGGTGAGATGGAAGCCCAGGCTCTTCCCATCTCTATTCTCAGCCCCAGCAAGCTGGCATGGGGTAGGAAGTCGGGTAGCTCTTCCTTGTGAAGTGCAAAGGGGAACCTTTTCCCCTGCCATATGTCAGGGAAGGGGAAGAAGATATAGATGGGGAAGGGGCCTCCGAGCACCCGAGGGGAGGGAAGGGTGCTGCTCAGCAGGGGAAGATTTGGTGATGTGTGTGTATGCAATAAGGTCCAAGCCCTGATGCATTAAAGCAGCATCTTATTGCCTGAGTCAACTAAGCAGTAGGAGATACCAAACCTGAGCATGCCCACAGGGAAGAGCTGCCCAGGGAGAACAGCAGGCTGCCAGCAGTTGTGAATATAGACATTTGAGGGCAAGGCATTAGGATTCTATGACAAAATTTAAGGGGGGAAAGGAGGGGAATGAAAAGCAAGCAAATACAATATTTGAAACAATGGAGGAGGATTTGATTCTCTAAACTCTGCCCCGGCCTGAGAGTATGAGAGATTGCATGTAGCTTGGCCTTAGTTCTTCTATGTCACCATGAGCACCCACACATGCTTCTGCCCAAAATGTTGCTCTTTGCCCTCGGGTCAAAGGGAAGGACATAGACAAGTCACCAAAACCTCTCTGGGCTCTGCGGGAGCAGCATCTCCCTGTGACAAGTAACCATGAGACTTTTGCATTACAGTCAGGTCTTGGGGTATCAATGCTGTGCTTTGTTTCTGTTTCACCCCTCAGGGAGCAGGCTCTAGGCTGTAGTGCCTAATACAATTCCATAACTTTTTGTTAAACCTTTTTTGCAGTTCCAGGCAGAAGGAAAAGCTGGGTTTCCCAGCTGGAGGAATGCCTTGCAGATAAACCATCTGGTTACCCAGTTCTTGGCTTTTAAGAATTGTAACCTGCTTGCACTTTTAATTTAAAAAAAAAAATAAGTAACCAAGCTGGTTGTTTTATTTTTGGTTTTGACTAACATTATTGTTGAGCTATAAATTTGTGGCATTCACAGACAAGTTATCAAGCTTTACAATCATAGGTAGGCTGATCAGTTCCTCCACCGTTTTCCTGCCAAATCCTTAACCACATCTTGGATAAGGAAGAAAAAAGTATCGCATCACTGTAAATTGTTTTGTTCCAGGAGGGTATTTTTACCATAGCTGTTGCTAAAGGGATTTTCTCCATTCACCTCTCCTAGGAGGTTTTTTTCATCAGACAGATACAAAAAGGTCTGTGATGAGCACTTCCTTCTCTGTTTTGATTTTTTTTTTAATATTTTGAGTATCTGCAGAGACAAAGCCACTTTGTGGTGGAGGGACTGAGTCCTGAGCTGGAGAAGAAACTTCTCCACCCCTGGAAACCTCTTTGCCCAACCGGAGACATGGGGCTGTGCTGGCAGCAGGTAGCCTTTGCATGCAGGCAGGGCTGCACAGGGTGCCCTCCTCCCCCAGCAGCCTGAAAAGCTGGTGGCCACCTCCATAGCACAGAAACTCCACAGGGGAAGGCATCTCGGGGCGGGGGGGTGGGGGCTGCAGTACCCAGAAGGCAGCCAGCCAGCACACAAAGGGATGAACAAGAGGAAGAGAGAGATCCTTGCTACAGGGATGTGGCATGCCAGCAGCTGTATGCTGCTCTGAAGAGGGTTTGTCCTTTGGGTTTCCCCCATCCCTCCTTGCCTCAGTTCCAGGGCTGCAGATGACCCAGGAAAGGGTTCCAAAATTCTTGTTAGTTCAGGAGGCACACAGGCTTCTTGCTGCTCTTCTTGCCAGACCCCACAAGCTCTTGCATTAATGGTCAGTCAATGAGGCAGAAGTTTTATCTTGATTGAGAAACATGAAGACCTGTTTGTGAGAAAAATATTAGTTTTCTTGTCTCTCGGGCAGGAATTCAAACTATTTGATGATTATCAATGGCAGCCAAAAGCACCATTGCTGCCTCCTTTCCTCCCTGCTCCTCTGGCAGGAAGTGAATGCTTTATCACAGCCTGGTTCCTGAAGAGAAAATTTCAGCATAAGTCTGAGGCATTCGGGTACATCTGCAGAGAGCAGCTTTCAGCGCTCTGATCCACCACAGACTTGTCCAGCCCATACCAAGTTATTTCATCTTCCTATGTCTTGGTGACCTATCTGTAGGTGAAGATAAAAATCACTTCCTTTCCTCTCATCTTTTATCACTCTTTCCTATATAAATACCAAGTTCTGATTCAAGGACCATCTCCTTTTGCAGCTGTGAGCACTGCTGAGCACAGTGGTACCTCCCTGCAGAGCCAAGCCCCTGCATGCCGGTCTTCTCTTGAAGGTTCTGGCACTACTGGAGGGATGAGTTCGTTCCTGTCATAATCTAAACTGAAAGTAGAAGATCTTGTAAGGTGTTCAGAGGTTCAAGCAGCCACTGCAAAGCTTAGAAAAGTTTTTCATAGTCCCCTGGCTCCAAAGCCTCTGAGCTAGATCCTCACCTTGAGTACAGTGCTAGTGAGGTGCCTAAATTTCTCTGTGCTTTGAGATATAAGACCTAGACTGAAGTGAAATGCTAAATGTGCCGCCTCGCTTTTGCCACCTGCATGCGTTCACACACTAAGGGACAGAAGCTGGGAAAGCTACATGTTGCTCGAGGGGATGCTTGAGTCCCTCTGTCTCCATCAAGAGGAGGATGAAGACACAACCTCTCATTCCCAGCACAAAAATACCGAGTGGCTCTGCATCCGTGCAACCTTGACATCTCTTTGCAAGAGGAGGTGACATCACGAGAGCAGTCTGAAGCTAGCAGAGGGGTGAAATATGGACAAGAAGCGCTGGGAGGACAGCCTGAGAGACCAGAATTGTCCTCTGTAACCTGCAGCACACCCCATGCAATGCTCAGAACCTGACCAAACTGCTGGGGAAAGTCACTGTCACTCAAGGAAATATCCTGCTGAGCATCCAGGCTCTGCTGCTGCCAAAAAAAAACCCTATCCATGAGGCAAGTAGATCAGTGAAGGAGAAATGAGAGCTCGTAACTGAGTTAATCCTAATATTAATGCCATCTGAAGAGGCAGAGAAATCTAGATGTTTTTCCCACCATACTTCTACAAGCCTGTCTCAGGAAAGACCAGTGTCACTTGGAGCAGGAGACTGATGAAGAAGGGATAGGACAGTCCTGTTGGAGTCCTGGAGTTCTCATTTATCTAGACTCTGGACATGTTCTGGATGTGAAGCAAGTCAACAAAGTTTTCAGACATCTTTAGTTGTACAGTCAGCCAGCAAAAGCTATTGGAGGACTTGTCCTCAGTGTTAGGCCAGAACTAACCCTATTTCCCTGACCTTTAGTGGGGAGGAGTGGTGGCTGGGCTGGATGCTGAGGTCTCAAACCATAACCTGATGCAATAAAAAACCATACACTGTAAGAGAAAATAATCCGGTGGCTGGCTCCAGCTCCTTCCGCACAAAGAGATCAAAGCTGTGCACAAGGCAGTCTTAAGCAGACAGGTTCCCACCAATGGCTGAAAGCATCTGCCCCTGTCTACCATCCCAGTGAAGTCAGTTTCTCAGGGCAAGCTGTGGTGCCACGAGGTGGTTTTCCTCCAGCAGATTTTTTTTCTTTGCTGATAATGCGTATTTGACCCATCTAGACTTCACGTCAAACTCATCAGGAGGTTTAGTCGGGAAGGTAGGAAAGGAGGGTGGGCCGGGAAAAGGGACAGCATTTGACTGACATTGTCAGCAGGAAACATTTCAGCAATGCGTGTTGGCATGCGGGGTTTTGTTTCACTTTACTTCATGAAGGACTTCAAAAAATCCAGAGATCAAACCAAAACGCTGCACTTTGGGGAAGAAAATATTTAAGGGAGGCCTTTGGTTCCAGCAGGAGAGAAAAACAAAAACAAAACTCTCGTGGATCAACCGGAAATTATTTTCTCTTTCAGCTACTCATTTTTGCCAGGGAAATGAGAAATATTGTGCTGTAAGCAGTGAGAAGAGCCTCAAGGCCTCCACAGCTTGAGTCAGCTGTCGTGCAAGGGCAAGAAGCCCACTCCACCATCTATGTGGCATGCAAGACCTCTCACACCAGTGTCCCCTTAGCCCAGACCTCACCATCTGCGTCCGCCTTCCTCCTGTCATGGGGGAAGGTCCAGCCTCTGTGGCACCACCAAGAATGAAAGGCTGGATTTAGTCTGTTTTGTGATCAGCCCACCTTTCACAACACCCTGTGGACACAACTGCCCCCTCCCCACGTTTGGTGACTCAGCCAAAGAATTTTAATCTCTGTGGTCTGTCTGTGGTTGTAAAATGTAACACCAATGGAGTTGGGCTGGTTTATCCCAAAACCATGAAACTGTTGTCAGAAGAAATTGATATACACTACTGAGGGGAAAAAAGTGCTGCTGCTGGGGAGGATTTGACTCAACACGGCACTTCAAATGGAAATTTCCCTGTTTGAAGTGGATACATTTTTCATTTCTACACCTTTCATTTCTTTTACACTGCAGGAGCGAGGACTTCGAGGGTCTGTTTGCAGGAGGATTAGCTTCTGCTGTGACTATTATCTGCGGAAGGTTTCTACAAGCAGACCACAGGTGCCTCCCCGCCCACAAGGCCCCTGGAGAAATGGTGGTTTGGAGTGATGTGGCACATCTTGGGAAGCACCTCAGCCCATGGCCTCCTGCCCTACACCTGCAAGCCAGGAACCCTCCACATCTGATCAGCACTGGGCACAGGACATCTGTCCACATAAACACCAAGTCTATCCTAGGCACTCCAGATCAAATCACAGGGTCTTCCCCTTCCTTCAAAGACATCTGAAGCCTAAAAAGAAGCAGATCAAACATGTAAATTTAAACGGAGATTAATTATACATTTGAAACTGGAGGGGAGAAATAAAAAAAAAAAAAAAAAAGCCATTAAGGTTCATCTGCATTAACTATGCCCATGGGGTGTTTCTTTGTCTTTGCATGTGATTATACTTCGTGAGATACCAGGTCTGGTTCCACCAGATCTCTGGAAAAGCCTTAGAGGCTTCAGGAAACTCTGCAAATGTGTTTTGGCAGGAGGCAGACAAGGAGAAGGGAAGTGTCGGCACAGCTTCCTCAGAGCAATGGAGGAGCCTTTGTTGAATGGCTGGAGGCTACTTCTCTGCTCCTGGATTTCAAAAAGGTATAATTATTACTTGGATAGAGTTCAGGACTCAGAGAGAGCTGCCAGATCTTTCATGAGTTTGTCCCACTGAATCTAGGATTAAAAAAAAAAAAAACACAAAAAAAGGAAGGAAAAGAGGGATATGATTTAACTATGTAGGTGTTGTCTCACATCCATAGTGTACCAGGTAGAATACACTGCTAGTGCTGTCCAATAGCCTGGTTTATACACACTTTCCCTTCGGAGCATCTGTTGTACTATTTTTATATATGTAAACTGTCTGAAATGAAGAGGTATTCTCTGAAGAGCTTCATCCCAAGGAATCTCAGAAAAAAAACAGTATCTGATCTTCCAGGGATCTCACTGACTCTCCAAAGCTTCTGAGCTTTTTTACTCTGACCTACAAACTGCCTTTCCTTAAACTTCTCCAAGTAAATTCTAAGTCAAATGGATTCCTATCCACACTATTCATGGTGTGAATGCCTTAAACTTTCAGATGTGCCAAGTCACTTTCCTAATCATAGCAATGAAGTCATTGTCAATATCTGAGCATAAGCTTTTGGACTTTGTTCTCAGTATTAAAAGTTAGGGCTAGCTGAAAAAGAGGGAAATGCTTTCAGAAAAAATAAAACTAAAAGCAAAGCTGCCACCATTTTGCAGGCGTGGCTCAACAGAAATACATTTTTACAGGGTTTTCAACTGTATCCTTTTGAACTGAAAATGGCCTTCAGAATGATTTACAGAATAAACATTTTCTTATCTGTAAAACTTATTTCAACTATAAAATAAAATACGAGGTCCAACACAGAAAAACCTGAGACTAACCATGTAGCTCGGGAACCAAGAGTGGGAGGGGAGAGACAAAGGGATGGTTATAGAACATGTTCAAACCTGTCACAGTGAGAACAGGCTTAACTCAATCGCTTCGCTTAGTACAAGTGGATGTATGTCCAAACATGGATGTTTTCTTACCCTTAGTTGAAAATATCGATGTGTAGGAGTGAAGGGAGTTAGCATGTTTCTTGTGATACTGAAGAAATCCATAATGGAAACCATTCAAACACTGACTGAGTCTTACAGTGAAGAGATCCCAAAGATCAAGTTGGTGCTCAAAGGAACCCATTTTTTGTCGGTGGAAGACGTGAAAGCAAAAACAACATAGATCCTCAACAGACTTTCATAAAGTGATCTGTGGAGTTGCTTTGAACATTGGTGAACATTGCAGCTGTGTGTCAACTCAGAAGGGAACTATTTTGAAGGTGGTCATAGCTGATTTTCTTAATCTGTTAAATAAAAACAGTTACAGGAACAGTCTAAGTTTTTTTTCGTCAGACCTTATATCATCCTGATGATTCCCAGTCACTGCTGCCTTTGTAACACCTGAGTGACATTTTATACAGACACTGGTATCAGATGCCCTTCTGCCCTGCCCCATGGTCCAAGTCTCTGGTCCCCAAACCTTAGTGCCTGCTGTCATAGGTGCTCTGTGGCATTTGTTCCACACGTTTGTGCCCACACTTGCGTGCCTGACTTGATTGCTAAACTTTTACTTTAGCTCTTGCAACTAAGAGAACAGTGAAGAAAACTCACCCGTGACTTCCTAGAGGTGTTCTCACCCTGTGCTTCAGCCATGGAAAGTCTGACCAGAGACCCAACTCTAGACTTCCTTTCTTGGGAAAAAAAGATGAGACTGTGAATGTGCTCCTAGTGCCACCTTCCCAGCAGGCCCACGTGGATGAAACCTTTTCACAACACATCAACAGGCATCTCCTTTAAATCAGTCCAAACTCTTTTTTCCAACTGTTCCTGTCCAGTTGCCCTCTGCAAATGCTTTGCACAACGCCACACTGGCTGTGTTGCTGTCACTTAATCCTCGCTCTACATGGCCATCTACCCAGCCACAGCTTCTAATATCCATCACTCTATATGCACAATAACTTTAGGTTTTGTGGTGATGACTAAGTTAGGAAGTGACCTAAACTGTGACTTTTTCACCAAAGATGCAAATGTGAAATGTGTGCTTTAAGACAATGACCTCTAAAATTCCGGTGAAGTTTGCAGAAAATAACCAATGCTAAAAAGTTCTACCAAAGATAAATTTAAAAACATTTAAATGCAACTTTTTTTTTAATCACAATGCCAACATATTTCATTTGTCTCTGAAAACACTGACCACTCATACTACAGAGTCATTCAGCGTGGTGATGGCATTTCCATTGTCCTTTCAACACAAGCTCCCCCAATACATGCAGCTACAACTTGGTGACTTCATGAAACTGGCTTTTAGTAAAAATTGAACCAGATGGTAACTGAATGATCTTCTTAGATAGGGTACTATAAACACCATTTAATAACATTATGCTTTATGGGCTTGTTAACCTAAATGGAACTTTTGAAGCTTTCATAGTGCTGCAAAATGCAAAGCTATAGAGCACGCTGCACATAAACAGAGGCAAATGCCTCACATTTGTACAGTTTGTCATGCTGACATGTTGCAGGTGCTCAGTTTTGATCTGCCCTAAGAGGCCCCTTGGGATGTGCCACCACTGCTTGCATGGGGCATCACGCCTGCAAACTGGGGGTGCAGCATTACCCTGCTGTGAAAGGAGAACATTACTAGGAGCAGGGTGCTGAGGGAGGTGAGAATGGAACCCGGCGGGCCTTTTCACAGCTTTCCATAGCTTCACCAGCTCCTGGTAAAGTGGTACAGAGGCAGCCTGATGATATTTTCCAGTGAGATGGGGCAGGATCTCCTGGTGTTCCCATTACAGAGGTGAGAGGAGGGCTGTTGAAACAGAGGGAAAACCCGGGGCTGAAGTAATCTAAGTTTATTGTTTGGCTTCTGGCAGCAGGTGGGCTGAGTTCTGTCATCATCCCCTCCACTCCCCAGCTTGAACACATTCTGCTCACAACTGCTCAGCACTTTGATAAGAAATACGCTTGGAGGTATTTTGCAATGATGAACAAGAAAAGATGAATGAGAAGCGATGGGAGGCAGATAAGCGTGGTGTGCCTGAAGTGCAGGCAGACAGACTCATCATCATGTAAATCCTGTGGTCTCAGCCACTTTTGCACAATAGCTAGTGGTAAAATCATATTGTTTCTTCTTTTCTGATGGGGTTAGGCTTTCATTTTTAATTTAAATTTCACTTATTAAGCAGCTCCTTGCCCACCTCCCGCCCAGCTACTGCGAGGCACGTCCATCTTCATCAAGGGCCACACGTAGTGTGATCAGCAGAAAGGTGTTAGCAATAACGGGTGCTAAAATTAGGCCACTGTATGCGAAGGACACAAAATGCACTGCCAGGACATGCCCTTGGACCCTTGCCCCTACAGCAACAGCCAGAGCTATAGCGGCCAACAGGAAGGAGGAGAAGAAAACAGCAGAGATGGATGGAGAATGGCAATAGCAGAATGTAAAGAAAGCGGCTATTACCATTATAGTGTAAACTTACATCTGCCTTCTGAAAAATACTAGCAGCAGGGAACAGCCCTTCCTTTAGTCCTGAGCTTGAAGCTTTCCATCATGACCAGCAGCGCATGCCCAGTCTACAGCTCCTTGATTACTCTTTCTAACAGATGTGTTGCTGCATTGGGTTGGACATTCATGATACAGACTTTGCTCCTGTCCCATCACCCTCATTCACAGAGTCAGTGCTCTCCCTTTCCCTTGTGATGCCCTGTGCAATGTACCCATGGTTTTCAGGAGTGCTCTTGTTTCCCAGCACAGGGAGGGAGGAGAGGAATGGGGAAGAGTGGTACCAGTGGTGCAACTACTCATTTAAGAGAGCCATCTCCTGTACTTGGCCTCCATCTGTGCTCTATGTTCCTTGTCACAGCTCTCATCGTGGCGCTGGCCTCCTCCTATGCTTCCCACTATTCCATTTTGCTCCTTCAGGATTAAGCCCACTCTGCAGTTCAGCCCCAGCCTGCTCTGCCTCTCATTTCCTCCTCGTGGAGAGACCAAATGCAGTGGATTGTGGCCAAGCTTTTAAGGGATGCCTGAAGTATGCAAAGCCTCAAGAGGCAAAGCTGAGTCCTCCCTAAACTCATGGCACCCCTGAGCTGAAAATGCAAAGGCAGCCCGCAGGGCGGAGACAGGGGAGCAGGAGCATGCCTTCCTCCAAGTGGAGGAGGAGAAGTATGCTGGGAAAATGAGGACAGCACTTTAAATAGTGGAAACATCCTCACTGGCTGGTGATGGGGCAAGGGAGGGAGTCATGCCTCTCTGAAGCCCTGCCTATTGCTCTCTCTAAGTCCTGGTCCATTAGAGTCATTGCTTTGCTTGTTCTCATTAGCATTTTTGCTATAGAAAATCTGACAGCTGTTTCCATCTCCACAGGGTTTGCCTGCAAAGTATTGAGTTTTTTTCTTTTTCAGGAATTAATCCTCCCCAAAGGTCTTGTATCTCATTTATTTCTATTTCCCTTGTTTCAGCCATGCAGCTGATTTGATATCAACCAGCACACCACACGTCAAAACCACTTTCTTTTCTCCCTTCCCTCTGCCATCCCTGCTTCTTTTCCCATGCGCAAACACCACAACATGCAGCCCTGTGTTTGTACATCTGGCTTATTTGATTTATACGTTGCACAGTTTGCTATCAGTTTCATTCGTTAAGCAGCAGTGAGCTTTAATGCCTCTGGGTGTGGGGTCGCACACATCACCTATGCATGATTGTTCCCCCTGGGATAAACCCTCTGCAGCTGAGCCTGGGACATCTTCAGTGCTTCTTAAATTTAAAAAGCTACGTCTAGAGAGTAGCCTAATATAGCATAATGCTGGCGGCAAAGCAAATACACAAGAAGAGATTAAAATCCCCTTTGTTTGTAACTACTTGTTCTCTTTGTGATCTCAGTGCAGATGGAAGAGATTGGTTAGGATTCAGTGCTGACAGCTGACTGCCTTGGAACACGAAAATCTGCTATTTATGCCCAGAACCACACTGCATCAAAATAATATCGTGGGGACAAGAAAGGTGTGTTGTGAATAGCATAGCAAATGCAGTTTGGCTTGGATTTTTGTTATACGTTCCCAGGCTTCACTGCCCACTACCTTGCCCATATTTTCAGCCCTTCAGCCTCTCACAGTCCATTCATTCATCTTCCCCTTTCCAATTCCAACACTCCCACAAAATACTCATATTTTCATCCTCTGGCCCAAGCAGAATAGACAAGAGGCAGCACGTTATACTAGTGCAAAGTACATGTGCTTGCTGACGGCTAGCTGAGGCCCATGAACTGGCTGACCATCAAGCAGATCAAACTGAAAAGACAGTTCAGCATTAACTTTTCCCTCTAAAATAAGCATGTCTTTCTACTCCAATGACACTGGTGTTCACATGCCCTGTAGGAATTTCACATCTCTGAGACCTCTATCTCCAGTCATATATGAAGTGAACCGGGAAGGTCTCCAAGGTTGTGAAGGCAGAAAATGGTAGAGAGCTGCATGGACTCTCTTCTAGGGTTTCTTTTAGCCCGGCTAAAATCCCATGATCCATACCAATATATTTTTTCATTTTCTGCCCCTGCTAAAACATAATTGATAAATCCTGAGATTCACAGTAACATATGAGGTCCAACACAAAAAACCCGAGACTAATCCTATAGCTTGGGAATCGAGAGTGAGAGGCAAGAGACAAAGAAATGGGCATAGAATATGTTCAAATACATCACAGTGAGACAAGGCTCAACTTCGCCATCCTGTTCGCCAGACTTGGCTCGCTTTTCCTGAAGACCAAGTCAGTGTTCAAGGGAACTCATTTTTTGTCGCTAGAAGATATGAAAGCAAGAACAACAGAGAACAGTAACAGGCACTGACTCTGTGTTGGATCTCATAGACTCTACTGTTGGTGCTTCAGCAAATGCAGGGCCATTCCCAGACGACACTGAGTCCCACAGAACTGGCTTCAAAGGTTTTGAAAAAGAGTGAGGGAACTCAGAGAAAAAGATTGGTTTACTGGCTGCTCCTCACACCTGTAAACCACAGTTTTGGGAGTATTAACCTCTCCAGGCATATCTAAAGACAGTGGTGGTAATGAATTAGTCTCTTCAGCCACTCAGCTTCACAGATGGGTGTTTTGACCTTGACAAATCCTCTCCGTTTACATGAATTCCCCAAGTTACCACCGGAGGGGGCTAAAAATCAGATGTCCTGTTTTCTGTGTCTGCCTTGAGGGTTGTGGCCTCCAGCAGTTGAGTTGCCCAGGAATCTGACTCAGCATGAAGCAGCACAGCTCATCACCCAGAGCCTTAAGCCCTAAACTGAGCTCCCTGCCCTGGCCCAACCACTGTTTTGAAAAAGAATTCAAAACGTTGAGAAATTTTATTTGCATTTTGAGACTCTCTTCCCATGGGGGTTGGCTGAAAATCAGAGGTTCAGAAGCCTTTGGAGACAGGACGTCTCACACACAGAGCATAGTCTAAGCTTTGTTTCCACTAGCAAGCAGACAAAAAAATGCTAATGGGCTTTGTCTTGGACTTGCAAGGTGTAAGACGGCATGAAACTTCTTTTCTTCCCAGGAAAAGCACAGCAGCAGAGCTCTGCTCCAAGGCCAGGTCATGGATACCCTGGCCTTTCCTGCTTGTATGCATGTAGCTACTGTGTTTCTTAGGGAAGAATGGCTCTTGCATAAACTGTGGCAAATACGGGGAAACCACCTGAATCAACTTTTTCTTGTGCTTTTTCTCTGAAGCGTACCAAATAAACCCAGGCTCTGCACATACCCATACTGTCTATTCCTGAGTTGGGTTTTAGTCATTGTTCACTTCATTTTTTAATTCAGTTTGCAACTGGGCAAAGGCTTTTTATTCCGAGGCAGTACTTCACTGCCAGGCTAGGACTCTGAACCTTTATTCTCACCCTCAGCCCAGGTCTGGTAAAGGCAACTATCTCTTCATATACTCCAGTGGCTGTCATGGTGCTGGTTGTACCCTGCATGCATGCTGCAAGCTCAAGCCATGGAGAGACAAGCTCTAACAAGGGGAATAACCAAGCACAGTTGCGACACCAGGAAACAGGGCTTTATCCAGTGACAAAAGCTCATTTGACTTTAGTGACTGATTTGCTCCTTTAAAGCACTACAAATAAGCTCCCTCATCCTTTCCTAGGCCTGCTTTTTGGCTTTGCTTTTTAAATAAGAATTTTTTGAGAGATATAAGAGGTCAAGGCTACTGAAGTATGACACGACCTACTAAAACATGACCTGTTGAATCCCACTTTCAGAGAACGGTAGCTCCCATCTCACTCCCCATCTCCTTCCCAGAGTGAAGCAACATCTCTTCTCTGATCCTGCCATCATCTGCTTCTCCAGAACCCCACAGCCACCCAAGCACATCTGGGTCCTTGGTCTCTGACCCGCCAGTTAGCTGTGCCTCATATGCAAATTGGACCTCAAGGTCAAAGGAATAGTTTCACAATATGGATATGAGTGGGCAGGGGAAAGGACATTCTGATGACAAGAAAAGGTGGACCTTTCACTCCTGAAAACCACTACCAGCCTCTTGCACAGTACACTTAATGAGCATGCTGGTTCCTATTGAGTTTCCAGGGTCTTGGCTCAGGGCAGCTGAGTCATAACATTTTCAGCCAGCTCTGGGGCATCTTCTGAGCAGTGCCACCTTGTCAGACTGCTTTCAATTCCAAACAAATATTCTTGTCAGTCTATGCTCGCTTTACCGGTATTCTAGCCTGACTCCTCTCTGTATTTGACCCACCATGGACTGTATGGAGATCCACTGAGGTATGGAAAGAGATGTCTATCTTTAGAAATATCTTCACTCCTCTAGTTTGTTCTCCCAGCAAGGGCAACTTGGAGAACTTCTCTGTTGCTCTGTCAGTGGACATGTTCACAGTGAGCTAGTAAAATATATAAAAATCATGTGGGAAATACACGAGAGAGCATTTATATTACATTTTAACCTACAAGCATGCCTTCAGTTTGATGGAGAATTTTGCTTATCTTGTGTTTACAGATCTTCCAGATCTACAGCTGGACAGCCTTGCAGAAGAGCTAGGTACAGCTGAAGTCTTACCATTTTACTGCTCCCAATTTGTCTAGAACAAATTTGCTTCTTCCTCTCTAAGTTGTCTATATGCCTAGGGTTACTAGTGATGACCACCCGCTGAAGTTATATTTGTTTGGACTCTGTTTTGGAGACACTAACTAAGACCTTGCTCAGCCATTGTGATTGACCTTAGCTAACTCCAGCAGGGCTCTCCTGTTGGTATCACTTGAGAGTCTCTCTTTAAAATGTTTAGGATCTTGTTTTGCCTACTTCCCAAGTATGCTGGTGGCAAATGTTTTCAAAGATTCTTTATTTTTGTGTGGACATTCCCTGTTGATTTATTCCAGTGAGATGCTTTACTGTCTGAACAGAACTGTGCCTTCTGGTTTTCTTTAGCCACGTTATTGACACTGGGTGATATAACATGAAAGGAGTGTGGATGGGCTTTTACAAATAAATCAACTAAATAGCTATTAGAGGATTAAAAGCAATCCCATAGCCAGGATTACACATCTTTAAAATGCTAATAATATCAAGGAGCAAATGGATTTGTAATTTAATGTCAGAAGAGGGAAGAATTCAGATGTGTGGGTTTTTTCACATTTGATAGAAAGATTAAAGTGTCTGCACTTGGTGTGCAGGAGTCTGATAAAGCTGTAGCATGGTTGCCTAGGGATATTAGTGTTCACCTTTCTTGTAAACAGTTACTGCGCCGCATGGAGAAAATTCTTCTGGTCAACGTTTTTATTAAAACTTTAATTCTCATGGTGACAAGTTGGATCATTGTCTGCTTTCAAAGTCTGATAATGATACTCTTTAGAAGCTTTGAAGAAGACCTTTGTCTAGACAGAAACAGCTTAAGAAAGCTTTTGAAACATAGTATTCACCTTAAGTCTTTGTTGATGCCTGTAGGAAGCACTGATACATATTTGGGAAACCTTGAGCTGTTTCCTATTTCCCTGTATTAGAAGTGTGCAAGAGGTTTGCAAGACAACTGGAGCTGTGAGAAATAAAAATGCACAACTTTCCTAAGGAGAGTGGTTCAACCTGTGACAGATTTTTCCCACAGAAAGAATTTCCCTTTCATCCAGAAACTCATTTTCCTTTAAAATTAAATTAAGCTACATGTGACATTCTGGCTTTTGCATCTTCACTACTGAGGCTCGATTGGGAGATATTTTAAGGACATCTCCATAGCTGATAAACATGCATAATTGAAAAAAAAAAAGCTACAGTTTTATTGAAATGTAGACTTTTAATCAGTCTCCTTAACTTGAAGTCCACAGGCCTCTTCCAGGATACTATTTCACCAAATCCAAGTTTGGTTCTGACTGCAGAATATTAAGGATATGCAACAAATAAACCAGTCCCATCTAGATATGCAGCAGATCAGCCTGTGTCTCATATGCAAAGAGATACCCTACAGCGGACATGGCCAAGCACAGGCCCTCAGTACGATGCTTTCCACTCAGTTAGACTCCCGTTAAGAAACATCCCACACAAGATGCAGTTGAAAGGGGACAGAGCCACAACCTGGTCCACTTCTCCAGCCAGCCTAACGGGCTGATCACAGAGAAGGTGGAATGCTGCACCATCTCCCTAGCATCTGGAAATTAGAGGATTATGGCTCCTGGATATATCTTTGTAGGGCTCAAACCTTTGTGATAACCATCTGATCTAAAAATTTATTTGGGATGTTGTCTGATGTATCCTGCCCAGGAAGTAACGGTCATTCTGGTAACTTTCATTTTTAGTAGTTCAATTTGATTTGGCTATTTATTGTCATTATATATATATTAACTGCCTTTTCATCTTCAGAGAGCTTTACAAACAACAACACATTTCACAGAATTTGTTTCAGGTACTCTGAGGAAGTGTATGTTTTTCATAGATAACAAAGATTTAATCTCTGCTTTCAGGGAAAAATGCAGTTCAGGTTTGCTGACAGAGTTACCAGCAGCATTTCCAGAAATATCCAAACTGAAGCAAAGGGAGAAAGGTTGAACCATTTTATTATTTTTGGTTTTTTTTCAGAAATCACAAAGGAAAGGAAAAAAGCCAAAAAATAATAGATCCCAAACAGACATTCAGACCACTACCTTGCCCTCTTTCCCTTTCTCGGATAATAAACACAAACACTTAGGAACCCAGAAATGGGTGCTTTGGATCTGGATCTGAACTGCCCAGGTAAATCACAGAACAGTTTGGGTTGGAAGGGACCTTAAAGATCACCTAGTTCCAACCCCCCTGCAATGGGCAGGGACACCTCCCACTAGAAGGGCTAGTCTTTGGGTCTGGCAAACAGACCCTGCAAAAGGAGCAGCCCTTAGGAAAACAAAATAGTCATCAGACAAGGAAGCTGGCTATCATGTAAAGAATAAAGAATGAAGCCTGTGACTGGACTCAATAGCTGCAAGTGTAAAAATGTTCAGAGTAGTCTGCTAGAAATCATCAGAGTCCTTTGATACCAAATAATTTTGATTAGATGCCCACAGCACAAACTTGCTCCTTATCTAGATTTTAAAATCCAGATTAAAAATTTAGTATCATAGGTAGCGGTTTGAATTTACTTCATACCTATTTTCTTTATTCTTTCCTGAAAACTCATTACTCCCGCAAATAGTGCATTTGTCATCAATTGAAAGGGAAAAAAAATCAGTCATGTTTAATTCATTTTTTTATTTAAATGAAATTTATGGACACATTTTGAGGTATTTGACCAATATTTGTTCTTATTTATACACAATTATTTTTCAGGTGTTCAGTCAGTATGACATAAAGGAAAGACATAAAAATACAAAACCATTTCACCAACATGAGGCTAAAAAACCAAAAGTTCAAAAGGTCTGTGGAAAGTGTATGGGTAAGGATTTTACCCCATATATTCAGAATGCAAATTAAGCACACAGCTAAATTATATTTAAATCTGGCCTTGGAGAAAGGAAGATTTTAGAGCAAATTGGCGACAAACTCTCATTCTAAATAGACATGGTCCAAATTAAAGGTATTCCATAGGTTTTGAGTTATTAATTTTAAAAGGTATATCTTTTGAAGAAGTAATGCAATATTCTAAACAAAAGGAGAAATGCCTACATTTTCATGCCAATGCAAACTGATACATTCAATGTTACCCTTTTCGTACACACTGGTATCTAACCACTACGGGAACATATTTCTAAGCATATAACATCTGACTTGCCAAAAAGTCACAATCAAGACTGTTTTGTCCACAAACCCAGTTTTCAGAAAAGGACAAAAAAGGCTGGTAACAATTTTCCAGTGTCATGAGTGGAGCTTTGCTTTTGAAGGTTCAGTTTTACACAACTCTGTTTCCCTCTTCCTAGCATTGATTAGACTGGACATGTCAGACTTTCTTTTCCTGAAAATTATCCTTCGGAAAATCACCAAATAGCCGGTGTCCAATGTATGAGTTGCTTCTTTCACTTTAGAAGATGCCATAAAAGAAATGAATTCCCAAATATAGCTTTATTTAAACTTGTAAAATTGTCTTTTCAGAAATAGAAGTATTTCTGTGAGTTGTTTAGGGAAAGACATTTTATCTAAATCTTACCTTTCTCAGTCCAAGTATTTACAACCCAGTGCATCTCAGGTTAGCAGCCCGGAAAAAAACAGACAATAAAATTTACAGAAGGAAGCAGGAAAAAAAGGGAGGGTAATTTCCTGAAATGGTTTTATCTGGTTTTGTTGTCTCATCGAGTGAAAGGCAAAATAGAATAGACAAACAGAATAAAAGCTGAATAAAAACTAGAATGCAAAGCTTGCTTCAGTTTTAACAATCCAAGAGCAGTTTAGTAACACAACTGAAGCAACCTGAGAGATATCTGTTTGCTTACAAACGATCTTTTGGTTTTGTACAGACAACACTTAAAGTCCTTTGACAGACTGAAAATACCTTTTTTTTCTTTTCCTTAGATGTTTTTCCTTTTCCTGGTATCTGTAGAAAAATCCCCAGGGCTTTAGATTTGGTTTTCAGCCGAACTTGAATCTTTCTCAGAGGCTGTTACCTAGGTGCCCGTCTCCTCAAATTCACTGTAGGGGGATGAAGCTGAAGAGGTTTTAGATTCTCCATCACTGTAGCACTCCCGTGAGGGACCAGGACTGGGAGCTTCCGGGAGCTCCCTGGCAGAGAGCGTTTCCTTACTGTTAGATCCTAAGGGATGGCAGTCCAGCAAGCTCTGCAGGTGTTTGATGTAGCTTATTGCAGCTCTCAGGGTCTCCACTTTGCTGAGGCGTTTGTCAGCAAATTCCTTTGGCAGGTGTTCTCTCAAGCGTGTGTAGCCTTCATTCACGCAGCGCACCCGCTGCCTTTCCCTCTCATTCCTCTTTCGAATGAAGGCAGGCTCAAAGGAATAGTCATAGACACCCACGTAGCCAGGGAACGGGATGTAGGAGATGCGACCTGTGTGGCTGCCATAGGCTTGCTCCCAGTAAGACGGGTCCAGCTGGAAGGGAACCCCAAAGGGCTCTCTCAGGGGGACTCCATGGGGATGCACATGGCTGTTAGCCAGGGACACGGCTCCTGGAAATGCAATCCTGTTCAACAGTCCATCATCATCTTTATTGCTGCCCATGCTTCTTTTTTTTTTCCTCACCTGTAGAATGTCAGATCCTGAATTTGGCTTCCAAATCTTGTATCAGTCCAAGCAAGGAGGAAACATTTGTATAGGTACTTTGCCCTGCAGGCTGCAATTTCCTCCCGCGGTGTATAAAAGCTCAGATCTGAAAGCACTGCTGACAACTCATGAGGTCCACTCTGTGCCTGGAAATCAACTCTAAGCCTTGTTGATTTTATAGATGTAGAGTGCCAGCTAATTTAAAGACAGGTTTTGAAGACCATCACTCGACAATTTAAACCCTTCTTTTCCTCTGATCTTCATATTTCAAAAGATAATAAGAAGGTTCCTGTGTATTCCTTTTCTCTCCTCTTGAAATTATGACCGTAAGAGTTAATGCCAAACATAAATAATCTTCCAGGCTCTAAACACTTCTCATGTATTGCAATCCACAGTATCGTTTGATATAATTGTCTCCAAAAGATGGGTAATTTGCAAAGTTTACAGAGATCTTCAAAGTTCTGGCAGAACTCCTCCCTTTCAGGAACCAAGGCTCTTCTGTCATCTGAAAACTACCCAAAGGCTTTTCACAATGAAATCCAAAAGACAACTGCAAGCTTTGTTCTTTCGGCTGTTCCTGTCTAACTGAAAGAGCTCACAAGCAGTTTGCAAAACTTATATGGCATGTCTCTAGCTTTCTGGGGAAGCTGAGAAATCTTCAAAGGAAAGAGTGCTCTCTTGTGGTTGCAAGTCGTGTCAGATCAAGAACGCATACATGCAAGCATAAGCAGATAACTGCTTTCTTTGCCCAAAGAGAGGCTTTTTCAAGAAGTGTGAGTTTCACAAGCTAAACACGAGCATTTTTGAAAAAAACCTTCAACATGTTGCATGTTTCTGCTCATTGCAGGAACATTCTGGTCAACACGATAAGCACCTGCCTCAGATAAACAAATACAAAGATGATGCCCTGATTGGTCCCTTTGTGGCTATTGTTAGATGTCTACACAGATATTGGCTTACTTGATGGATTTTACACATTGTTTTATTTGGGGAATTGAAAATCCCTCCCTACTGTGCCAGATCTGTTCTGTGTTCTCTGATTTGCCAGCAGCTTGCAAAGAACAGGTAGACAAAAGACAAGAACATTCATCAGTATAAGGGCATAATGTCCTAATCTATGCCTTTCCTCTAAAATATCCTGTTGTCTTAGGATCTTCTTTTGCTGCTACTGGAGGGTCTTGGACTTGTTTCACAGTGTTGTTTTAAAAGTTCCATAGTTATAGGCTTTTTTCTTGAAAACACATCTCCACATTTAACTGAATTTCTTTTTTTTTTTGCCACCAACAGTTTAGCAATTTGAATGTTTGGTCTGGGAGAGCTGTGGGAAGGAACGGACATGAAAAAGTACAGGCATGTAGCATCTATTAAAACTGTTCTTTTGCTCAAAGTGAAAGTTTCCACCCTATTCAGTCTTTCATGCCAAACTGCCTCAGAAGCATGAGTGACTGAAACAACATCCTCCACTCTAAGGAACACATATATGTCTCTGCTGAGTCAGAAACCAGCAGCAATGATGTCAGTGTGCACTTTTAATTCAGCCTTTGTATCTTTGCTGGCCTATTCTGTGGCTTCAAAAAAACAATGGCAATCTTGAAAGTATGATGAAGATACAGGCAGACTGTTCCAGATAGACATAAGTGAGAACAATCCTGGACTCTGATATATGCCAGGGGCAGGATCAGCATTAAAACGGCTGAAAAGACATGGCAACTATCTATGTACTTTCTCCTCCGTCACCCACATTTCCTAGCAAGAGCTGGTGTTAGAGGCCGAAAGTTTTGTAGCATTACCTAAGAGCTAGTTGACACATTTCCTGAGGGGCTGAGTTCTTTTCCAGTCACAACTAAATGTCTTTCTAAAATATGTGCCATAGCTGAGATTGAAGGTATTGGTGTCAGGCAGGAATTACAGGGGAACAGCCAGTACATGCAACTAATTTCTGATCAAATAATTCTGCCTTTTAAAATATCTTCTGAAACAGTTGAAAAATATGGGCTTTTGAATAATGCTTGCACTATAAACTTTGCTGTCAGGAAAGTCTCCAAGTAGAAATGTTTTCAGAAATGAATGCTTAAACAAAAATAAGTAATTCCCTGTAGCACTGAGGTAGGCCAGGACTTAAAGTTCTCTTAAAACAAAGAGGATGTTGGCCTCTATGCAAGTATCTGAAGTAGGAAATGGACATTTGATTTGTGTCATCATTAGATTTAAAGTGCTGTTCTCTGGTGCTATTCCTGTAAGGAAATGGACGAATGCCTCTTGGGGTTTCTCAGGTGCCAGAATGTTTCACAGCTCTCCATGACCTTGACAGAAATCTAGGTACATTCAAAAGGCAGGGTTATGTTTCAGTTCTGTCATGCAAATGCACTATTCCCTGCTGCCAAACTCCTTTTCCATGTTTACTGTAAGTGCAAAAAATCACCTGTGCTAAACAGACATCCACTCTTCCTACAGAAAAATTCATGCTGTACAGAAATACATGAAGAAAAATCACAGGTAAATGTTATGTTAATCTGAATGACTGAAGACGATCTCATATCAAACAGACACTGCAGCCTGATTTTGTTTGTGTGCAAAAGAAATAAGTAAATACGCCACAGGCTTTTGTTGAATGTCATATCTTGCTGACAATCTAACTTTACTTGCTCCAAAAGGGATTTGCCTGTGGGCAAGGAGCCAGCACAAGGCGAACACACCTTATGTCCCACTGAGCGTCCTTGTTGAGAGTGCAAGCAGGATCAAAGCCGTGTATCATCCCCATACCAACATCTGCACAAAGCAGGGCCTTCTCAACATGTTTGCATGTGCAGACTCGGTGAAAGTAGCAGGACTGTCCCACCCAAGGGAAAGGCTAATACACATTCTTTTTAAGAGTAGGTTAACACTACGTAGATAACGTTACTCTTCTAAGACAAGCCTTTGATTTTCTTTCTTACGCTGTTTCTCCAATTAACTTCTCCTCACGCCTTTGTCTGGATGATGCCTTGACTCCAGAATGCAATATCCTCCATGCCGATACAAAGCAGATGGCCTTTACTTTCCAGGTGGTACAAATCAGATGTTATTCACTGCTCTACAATGGCAGGAGTCTTGTTTCTACTTATGTGGTATGTTTTGATTTGGGGGTTGGGTCTGGGTTGTCTTTTTTTTTTGTTTTTAAATACAAGGTTTAAATAGGGATGCTGGGAGATTCCTCACTTACTGCATTGCCTGTGGCATTTGAACAGGTTCCCTTCCTTCTCTCTTTTCTTTTACTTCACTACACACACCTTATTACCCAGCCAAAATTAATAGAAAATGTTTCCACCATACATAAAACTAAAACATTGAGGCATCTTCCTTCCAGATATAACTTAGTTGTGATTTTAATTGCACATATCCTAACACAATATCTACAAGAATGTAATCTTTATACGAAAGAACACTTAACCGTTCACACTCCTAGAAGAATCACGATTAACACTAGTGGCATTAGACAGTGATTGCTTTGAATTACTTTAAGTTACTCAAAGCAACAGATTCTCCTTGACAACGTGTCCCTCTGTGTCTGAAAAGAAAGCCATTGGTGGAAAAACTGCAGTAGAAACAGAAGAGTCAGCTGAACATATGCAAGTCCATGCATTTCCCAACAGATGATGTCTTAACTATTCATCTGTGGACATATTACTAAGAAAGAAGAACAAATACACCAGGAGTTTAAAAAGAATCCCTCGCAACATTGTGCATTTGTTATATTTTACTTTGCTGTAATTATACTAAATTCTAGTATTCATTATAAGTATCATGGTTTGTCTGGGCTACTGCAATCTATTATCAGATATAAAATTGTGAAATTAGCAGTTTCTCATGTTAACTGCATACCAAAGCATTACTGTAATAACTGCAATTTGGACTGAGATCCAAGAATACAAAACTGAATAGTTTTGTACCTCCCTAATTCTGTTTTACCCCTAAGCATAGAATCATAGAATCATAGAATGGTTTGGATTGGAAGGGACCTTAAAGATCATCCAGTTCCAACCTCCCTGCCATGGGCAGCGACACCTCCCACTGGATCAAGTTGCTCAAGGCCTCATCCAACCTGGTCTTGGACACCTCCAGGGATGGGATATCCAAAACTTCCCTGGGCAACCTGTTCCAGTGCCTCACCAACCCTCACCGTGAAAAATTTCTTCCTAATGTCTAGTCTAACTCTTCCTCTCTTCAGTATGTAGCCATTACACCTCATCCTATCACTACATGCCTTTGTAAAAAGTCCCAGCTTTCTTGTAGACCCACTTCGGGTACCAGAAAGCCATTACAGGGTGTCCTCAGAGTCTTCTCTTCTGCAAGCTGAACAGCCCCATCTCTCTCAGCCTGTCCTCATAGCATAGGTGCTCCATTCCTCTGATCATCTTTGTGGCCCTCCTCTGGACCTGTTCCAACAGTTCCATATTCTTCTTATGTTCAGGATTCCAGAACTGGACACAATACTCCAGGTGAGGTCTCACAGGAGAGGAATAGAGGGACAGAATCCCCTCCATCTCCCTGCTGGCCATGCTTCTTTTGATGCAGCCCAGGACATGGTTGGCCTTCTTGGCTGCAAGTGAACATTGCCAGCTCATGTTGAGTTTCTTATCAGTAAGCATCCCCAAATCCTTCTCCACAGGGCTGCTCTTAATCAAATAATCCCCCATCCCATACTGAAACCATGGATTGCCCTGACCCGGGAGAAGGACCTTGCACTTGGCCTTGTTGAACCTCATGAGGTTCACATAGACTATATCTTTCCAGTACTATGGCTAAAAGCGAGAGCTGCATCTAAAGTACCCAGGTTTCATTCTGGAACTGTCACCAAAACACAAGGGGTATATGGTAAGCCAATAAAAGGTGGAGGGAAAATTAAATTTTTCATGTTAAAATGGCTGGTTTCAATAATTAGCTTTTGTGTAATCTTTGTTCAGTGTAATTCTGCTTGCTCAGAGAAAGAATCTAAGCGTTGGTTTGCAATAGCAGAAGAGAACTGATTGTATTGAGATGTGGGCATGGTCCAGCAGGGACATCTGCTTACGCTACAGAGAAAGCCTGAAGTGTCATTACTTCATTTCTTTTCCTCACAGTTTCATGAGTCTCCCTTATCTTTCAGTACATCTCCAGGATCTGAAGATGACTTGAAACACAGCTCTACAATTTGTTCCCCACGCAGTAAGCACTGCTATAAATGTCAATAAACTAGGCTTTCAGGGGACGTAGAGCAGTTGCCCTATCAAAATACTTCACATATAATAAAAGTGTTTGGTATATTAAAAAAAATCTTCCCTTGCAGAAGAAACAGTTCTCAAATCTGTTATATCACAATACCTTGGACATGCAGAGTACATCTCTGTAGACAGATTAATTTCTCATTCAGTGACACTTCATATCATCAGTAGCTTCCTTTGATACTCATGCTTTAAACTGGTAGTTAAGACATCACTCATTCAAGGGAGCAGTGACTACAAAAAAAGCTGGAATCTCAGAGGACTCATGTTTGACAGAAGGAAAAAACACTCTTACCTGTGTATGACTATATCCAGCCTGGCTCATGGGCTCAAAGTATTACTTTCAGCTCAGAGAGTTGAAATAGTACAAGGATTTCAACACCAGGTAAGTTCTGCAGTAGAATTACATTATCATAATTGGCATTAAGAGAAGATGAAGGCTCAGGATAACATAGCATTTCAGGATGGAACTGAGATGTGCTGAGTATAACTGTGAAGTTGTAAGGATGACTGTAAGTGACTGTAAAGTCTCCAGTCATCTCCTATGTATTAGGGAAGGCAATATGAGGAGAGAGATTTTTGGGCTTGTAGTCATTTTCTGGTGTTTCTAGGAAAGACGCAAACAACCGTGGGAACACGTGGTACTACATTCATACAAATAAAGCACAGATGACCCCCTTCCTCCACATTACAAGCTTAGCAGTCCCCAAAAACCTGAGGACTTGATGAGATTTTTTCTTGACTTGATGAAATAATGTTTGTGAACAGATTCAGATACACTCAGTCATGGTTAGAGTAAGGATTAGTGGAGAATAGAAGAGGTTGCACAATATGTGGTGAACTAAATAAGGTCATTCTTTTGGTCACCAAGGACAGAAACCTGCACTTACTTTGCCTAAATGTTGTCCTCTAGAAGTTACGTATTTACATGAAACTAATTATGCAGGTTCTAGTTACAGGCCATAGACAGACAGAGGGAGCTTAAAAAGGAATTCTTCTCACACATCTCCAACACCTACCTCAGAACAGGATAAAGCTTCCTGTGGCAGTCTATTTCTCTCCCTCAGCTACAGAGAAAGCTTGAAGAACTTGCACACCCAGGTGTCTTAACTTTCTGTCAGCTAAATCCAAATAAGAAGAGCTTGTTTCCACCCCTAGAAGAACCAATGGCTTTGTACCGAACTGGAAAGACCCTTCTAGATTCTAAAGTTAGGATCGTCAGCTCAAAAAGTAGCAGGCAGAAAATTACCTTAAGTTTCCTCCTGTGTGGTTATCATGTCAAGCGATGTCTCGTTTAATGCAGCATCGTTAAAGTGCCAGGCATGATCAAATTACAGAAGCACATTACGGTATTTCAGGAAACAGCTGTTCAACCCAGCACTTAGGGAACTTGTAGATTGATTTGAGCTGTATATGTGATGAATATCCATATCACAGGCAAAAGTGAGCAACAAAACTACTTGTGCACATCACTAGTTTCTTTTGCAGTGTAGTTTTAGCCAGAATTGTACATATGAGACATAAAATCACAGGTAATTGAACAGCATCTTATGTCTAGAAGGTAGCTGGGGAACTGTGGGGTTGTGGTACTGGAGACCATGAAATGCAGCCTTCTAAAGACAGGGTGTGATGAAAAATCAGTGAGATAGCTGGGACTTCTGTGTGGAAAAACAGAAGTGACAGTTGTGCCCTTCAGAGACAAGAGCCATGTGAAACCACAGGCTAAACTGTAAAGGCTTTCAGTTTGCCAACCAAGCCAGGGATGACATCTTACAGCTGGTGAATGCCAGTGGAAATGCTCCTCCTCCAAAAAGGGAGAGCCACCGTGTACCTGGGCATCTCCCAGGCCTGTTCTCCTGCCCCAGCAGCTCCCACAGGGCTAGAAATAATCTGAAAATTATCTGGAAATAAGGTGGAGAGGCGGCAGTGAAAGGGGATGAAACACCGCCAAGGCTGGCGGATGAGAAGCTCAACATGAGCCAACAACATGTGCTTGCAGTCCAGAAACACAATGGTATCCTGGGCTATGAAAAGAAATGTGGCAACCAGGTCAAGGGAGGTGATTCTGCTCTCATGAGAGCAGAGTACTGCAGTGAGTTCTGTAGCCTTCAGCACAGGATGGACATGCATCTGTTGGACCATTTCCAGAGCAGGGCCACAAAAATGACCCGATGGCTGGAGCGCCTCCTGTGCAAGAACACGCTGAGAGAGCTGGGCTTGTTTGGCCTGGAGAAGCACCTGCAGAGACCTTACAGCAGCTTTCCGTACTTAAAGGGGGGCCACAGGAAAGCTGAGGATGAGCTCTTTATCAGGGTGTGCAGTGACAGAATCACACAATCATAGAATAGTTTGGGTTGGAAGGGACCTTAAAGATCATCTAGTTCCAACCCCCTGCCATAGGCAGGGACACCTCCCACTAGATCAGGCTGCTCAAGGCCCAATCCAACCCGGCCTTGAACACCTCCAGCGATGGGGCAGCCACAGCTTCCCTGGGCAACCTGTGCCAGTATGTCACCACCCTCAATGTGAAGAAATTCTTCCCTGTGTCTAGTCTAAATCTGCCCCTCTCCAGTTTAAACCCACTGCCCCTCATACTATCCCTACAAGCCCTTGCAAACAGTCCCTCCCCAGCTTTCCTGCAACCCCTTCACAGGTACTGGAAGGTCGCTGTAAGGTCTCCTTGGAGCCTTCTCTTCTCCAGCCTGAACAACCCAACTCTTTCAGTCTGTCCTGATCTGGGAGGCGCTTCAGCCTTCTGATCATCATCGTAGCCCTCCTCTGGACCCGTTCCAACAGCTCCACCTACTTCTTATGTTGAGGATAGGACGAGGGGTAACGGTTTTTTGCTGAAAGAGGCGAGATTTAGGTTAGATATTAGGAAGAAATGTTTTCCTGTGAGGGTGGTGAGGCACTGGCACAGGTTGCCCAGGGAAGCTGTGGGTGCCCCATCCCTGGAGGTGTTCAGGGCCAGGCTGGATGGGGCCTTGGGCAGAGCCTGATCTAGGGGGACGCGTCCCTGCCCATGGCAGGGGGGTTGGAACAGGATGGTCTTTAACCATTCCATGAGGCCACGATTCTCGGTCCGGGAGGTGCCCTGCTTTCCAGCACCCGGGAACGGCCCCCGGGAACGGCGCAACCCAGGGTAGGCTGAGGGGGAGGCGGCACCGCTTCCTGGATGTGGCGCGCGCGGCGGCGGAAGCGCCTCTCCCCCCCGCCCACCCCCCCAATCGCCGCCGCCGCCGCTGCTGCCATCAGCGCCTCTCCCCCCCCGGCTCCGCGCGCGCGGCCCCGCCCCTGAGGCGGTGGCGGGTGCGGCCGGGCCGGGGCCGCGGTGAGGGGACCCGATGCGGCTCCGCAGGGCCCCATGCACCCCAGGTGAGCGCGGCCCGGCGGAGAAGGGGGGCCCTGGAGGGTTCGACGAAGGACCCCGCCATCGGCCAGGACGCTTCGGTGTTGCGAAGGAGGTGGGGGCGGGGGGGCGTCGGGCATCGCCAGCCTCTGCTGGCGCTGGGGACGAGGCAGGGGGATCCCTGGAGCAGGGGGGGTCCCTGGGCTGTGGGCGGGGGAGCGGAGAGGGTTCCCTGGAGCAAGAAAGGATCCTTGGGCAGGGGCCGGGGGAGGGGGGTATCACTGCCCCGGGAGTGGGGGGATCCCTGTCCCGGTGGCAGAGGAGTGGGGGGGGTCCCTGGAGCAGGAAGGAGTCCCTGGGTTGGGGACGGGGGGAAGAGGAGGGGGGAGCACTGTCCCGTGAGCGGGGAAGATCCCTGTCCCGGGGGAAGGGGAGTTGTAGGATCCCTGTCCCAGGCGCAAGAGAGTAGGGGTAATCCCGGTCCTGGAGGCAGGAGAGCAGGGAGGGATCCCTGTTCCAGGGGCGGGGGAGAGAGGGGATCCCTGGAGCGGGAAGAGATCCCTGGATGGGGAACTAGGGCAGGGGAGGGGGGGATCCCTGTCCTGAGGGAAGGGCAGTTGTGGGATCCCTGCCCGAGGGGCAAGAGGGTGAGAGTGATCCTAGTCCTGGAGGCAGGGGAGCAGGGAGGGATCCCTGTCCCTGGAGTGCGGGGAGATCCCTCTCCCAGGGGCAGGGGAGCACGGAGGACAGCGGACAGGGGAGGTAGGGGGGTTCCTGGGCAGGAGACAGGGAAGTGGAGGCATCCCTCTCCTGGAGGCAGGGGAACAGGGGGAGATCCCTGGGCAGAGTCAGGGAGTGAGGGAGTGGGGATATCACTGCCGAAGGGGTAAGAGAGTGGGGGAATCCCTGTCCTGTGGCAGCTGGAGCCCTCAACCAGCTCCTGCAAAGCCATCTCTGGAGGCACACAGGGCAGTTGGCAAGGGTAGGAGAGCATAGAATGCAGAAACTGTTCAGATGTGAGGTGAAAGTCATCTGTTTCATCTTTGCGGCTCAGATCTTAGGGTTCACTTGGATCGTTTGGTGTATTTGGCCAATTTTTTCAAGGTAAGCCAACCTACTGGAATGGCAGTCCAAGCTGCAGCTCTCCATCAGTACTGCAGAGCTCAGGCCTTTGGCTTGCAGAGAGTGTGTGAGAGGCTTGGGTCAGCATGAAGGCCATTCAGTTCTGTTGCCAGGATTGTGACCACTGTGGGGGCAGCTGGTCTTTCTGGCCCTAGGAAGCGCTGATTAACATCATAGAATCATAGAATCACTAGGTTGGAAAAGAACTTTGAGATCATCAAGTCCAAATGTACATTTCCACTAATCATATCTCTAAGCACTTCAGCTACTTGTTTGTCTTTTAAACGCCTCCAGGGATGAGGACTCAACCACCTCCCTGGGCAGCCTGTGCCAGTGTCTGATAACCCTTTCGGTGAAGAAATTTTTCCTCATTTCCCATCTGAACCTCCCCTGGCACAACTTGAGGCCATTCCCTCTCAGCCTGTCAGCTATCACTAGGGAGGAGAGACTAAAACCCACCTCGTTACAACCTCCTTTGAGATAGTTGTAGACAGTTAGAGCTGTTGTGTGGGCAGGAGTGCCAGGATGGGCAGACCTAAGGCCAGGCAGAGCTTGCAAAGCTGTTGGAAGATGGGAGGTGACCATGTCTTCTTGGTGTCCCTGTGCCTCTGGACTGGTTCTGGCTGCATGTCCAGCTTAAGACCACAGAGGATGGATGGGCTCTGAGGTGGTTTGATTTCTCCCAAGGCTGCAGATTTGAGTTGTTGGGCAGTCTAGCAGTTTCTGCAGTGTTATAGCCGCTCATGCAATGTGCACCCACTTGAGTAGCTTGAGAGGTGCAGGCACTCAAAAGCCACTGGCTGATGGCTCTGAAATAACATGTCATCCACAGTGCCAGTTTTTAACGTGATAGGAGTATATGCCATGTCTGCAGAACCAGATTGAGGCAGCCTGTTGAAACTGTAGAGTGAAAGAACGGTTTGCTTTGGAAGGGACCTCAAAGATCATCTTATTCCAGCCCCCTTGCCATGGGCAGGGATGTCTTCCACTAGACCAGGTTGCTCAAAGCTCCATCCAACCTGGATAAAATGGCTGTTCTGCAGAGGTGACTCTTGTCGCTGTTGGCCTGGTTCAAACTGATGGCGAATTAGACATTTTGTGTCTGTTACCAGTTTTAAGTGAGCTTCCTCCCTTCTCTTCCCTGACTTTGGTTTTTGAACATGAATGTGGTGTCCAGAAGTCATGAAATGTAAATCAGATGCTGTTTTCTGAGTATTTGTGACATTCAGTTTGCGGATTGATCTGCAATACTTGAATCACTATGGGTTTAACTACAAGGAGAGAGGCTTTGTTTTCCCGATGGCAAGGAAAAAGCTATGGTCTGATTTGTCTTGTTGATCTGGGTTGTTGCTATCTATTATGATGACTATGTTTTGATCATGATGTGATCACAGGGTGAGTGGTCGATATGCTTTAAGCTTAGCTTTCTAAGGCAGAGTTTCTACGTGTCAATATCTGATTTTGAGTTTGTTTGCTTAGACCTTCCTCACCACAGTACAGTCAGTAATCAGGAATGCTCTTGCTTCTGCTTCTTTTTTCCCTCCCTTTCTGTTCCCTGCTCCCCAGGATGAATGAAATGAACTTGAGTCCTGTAGGGATGGACCAGCTGACCTCATCCTCTGTGAGCAATGCTTTGCCTGTCTCGGGGAGTCACTTGGGATTGGCAGCATCACCCACTCACAATGCCATACCAGCACCAGGTAATGGGGGAAGCTCTCACAGGGTATTGCAGCTCATGCACTGTGTTTTACTGTCATGGGAATGTTTGTTACTAGGTAGCAGTGCCTGCTCTGATGTCCAGTGATGTCTTTAGTAGGTAATGAGGTAGTGTCAAATTGGGAAAGGGTGGGCCATATACCATTGCTTATGCAGGCAAAGTGAAAGGAATGTGTGCTTACCAAGCTTATGCCTTAATGGCAGACTAATTTTGTTCTGATGGAATGGTTTGCACTGTGGATTGGTAGGTGATAGCAGAATCCTTTGAAATATGAACTGTAGCTGCAAATCTGTCTCCATCTAGGTCTGTCTTCTCTCAGGTGATTTTTTTTTTTTTTCAGTAGAAGCAGGCCTTACATAATGTGTCCAGAGAAGATCTAGCTATGTTCAGGCTTGCTTCTCAGTTCTGTGATAGCTGTGATCCTTTCTTTGAAGCTTGCCACTTTCCTTTGACAGTAGTATACTGTACTTCCACAGGAAGCTCCTGAGGAATTAGTAAACTTTTTGTTAGTTTGTGTGTTCATAAGCTCAAGTAGTTCCATTGAACTTACACGGACATTTCCTTTTGCAGGCTTGCCTGTTGCAATTCCAAACCTGGGCCCCTCCTTGAGTTCCTTGCCCTCTGCTCTGTCTCTGATGCTCCCAATGGGTATTGGGGATCGAGGAGTGATGTGTGGTATACCAGAGAGAAACTACACCCTACCTCCGCCACCATACCCTCACCTGGAGAGCAGCTATTTCAGGCACATTCTACCTGGTAAGTGGCTTGGTGCTGATGGATGGGAACAGAGACAGAAATTATTTCAAGGAGCCACCTGTTTCTGTCCTGAAGCAGGCAAGACTGACTCTTCTGCAGAGCTGTAAATTCCTGAAGTTTGTCTGGAGTGTTATTTACACACGCATCTTTATTTTCAGGTCCCTGTTTCTATGTATGTACGTGAATAGAATTGCAGGGCATTTTCTACCTAAACTGAACCACTGGTCACTCCACCTCCTATTTTGTTTTTAAGATTAACAAAAAAAGAAGTCATACCTGATTTCCATCTCAAATCATTTCGGTTTGAAAACTATTTTCTTTTTCTTCCTGTAGTCTGAAGCAATATTTAGTATGTGCATGATGGTAGGTTACAGTAATTCAGAACTCAAAAAGAGCAAGCCATCAGCTGAAGAGTTTAGACTCCTTCCCACCCCTTTAGCCCATGACATAGATTTTCTTCATTTTTTGTTCAAAGTTGATTTCCAAAGGCCCAATATACTGGTTTCTATCTTGATTCCTCTCTCATAAGTGTTTTAGAGTATAAATGTAGAATTTTACATGTTAGTATATGAAGACACAGAAATTCAAGCTTTAAATGTAATCCTTGTTTTGTTTTGTAGCTAAGATTGACAGAGGAGTTTCTTCAGGGTCACCCAATGGGTGTTGTTGGTTCAGTCTAGGTTAGGGAAAGAAATACAACAGCCCAGATCTCATCAGCTTCTTGATGACTAGTGGTTGAACTTGCCAACTGCTTAGGAGTAACCTTTCCTACTGCATTACATGCCCGTTCATTTTATGGGCAAAAAGTAAAGGAGGAGGCAGCGCATTTGAGGACTGAAGGTATTTGCCATTCTTCTGAGCTGGAATATTTATGCAGAAATTCACTTTTTCTTTTCTAGTCTGCTTGATGTTTAGCCTGATGTTCCATAGGACTCTTTGATCAGTCATCTTACCGCCTTCAAGGGTCCTCCTTTTTCAAGACACAGGGCAGCATAGCACGCAGAAATATTTGGCACAGCTGATTAAACTGTCCATTTCTTGGTTTATCTGTTTTTAATGGAGTTATGCAGCAGAAAGAGACATTCAAACAGACATGTTTGAATGGACAGCTTTTATAGAACAAATGGCTTATAAGGTTCAAGGTCAAAAAGAAACTTGCTGACTCTTGCAGAATCTACAAAATCTGTCACTGTCTCCACTGGAAGTACTGTTTACTTGACTGTGCTGATGTATTTCTTCCGAAGAGTTTTTTTTAGCTTTACCCAACAAGAGAAGTTGGAAATACAGGTTGGTGTTTCTTTGTATCTTAAGTGCCAAGGTTGTTTGACATTGAGGATCTTTCCAGAAATCCAGAAAAGGTGTTGGGGTTTCTGATTTAAATTTGACTAGGCTATTGTTTTAGAAGAAACAACATACTTTTCATCTAAGGAAAGAGAGCAGACAACTCATGATACCTTTGGGAGACGTTATCGTGGTCCTTCAGAATTGCAGTTAATGATCTCCGAGGTGGACAGTTGTGTCACTTAGTCTTAGAGAGAAGAATAGTCATTGTTAAGTACCTGGAATAGTCATTGTTAAATACCTAAGCAAAAAAGAGTGTATCCTGGAAAACTGTTTCTACTTCTCCTAGCAAAGATGAATGAGGAATTATCAAATGCTAGATTCCACTAGTAGTCCTTCATCCTTTGTGAGCTTTTCCTTGAGAATGAAAAATTGTGCCTAAAATGTGAAGAACCTCTTTCTGATTCAGTCTGTGTACTGAGGAGTCTAGGTTAGGTGCTGCTGGAAACCTGGCTATTCAGTGTTTGACAAATAACTGGGCACTTACTCTGTTGGATGGAAGTTCTTCTGTTTGTTGCCAAATGATACTTTGACCAGAGTGTTGGGTTGGCATATGTTTGTGAGCCATGTTTTAGAATCAGTGATGTTTAATTGGGCATAGTGTAAAGAGCATGTTTTCAGGGACCTAAGTCTTAATGTACCATGCTGCGACAATAGGGTATTTTTGTTCAAGATTTGAAAACTGATGTCATCTCACTCTTCTCTTTCCTCCTCTCATTCTCTCAGGTATCTTATCCTACTTGGCTGACAGACCTCCACCTCAGTACATCCATCCCAACACTATAAATGTTGATAGCAATCCGGCGTTGTCAGTCTCCAGCAATCCCTCGGCCCTAGATCCCTACCAGCCCAGTGGAACCGTGGGGCTGGAACCAGGGATTGTCTCCATGGACTCCCGTGCAGTGAACACACATGGTGCTCAAAATCTGCACCCTAGTGACAGCCACGATGTAGCACTAGATACTACAATCACTATGGAGAGCGTTTCAAGAGTAACCAGCCCCATCTCTACTGATGGGATGACAGAGGAGCTTACGATGGATGACGTAGCCGGGGATCATTCACAGATCCCAAATGGCTCCCAGAGCCATGAACCTTTAGCCGTAGACACGGTGGGGAGTAACTTGACGTCGGATGCCGTGGGACATGGCGGTGTCATTCCCATTCATGGTAGCACTTTGGAACTCCCTGTTGTCATGGAGCCTGACCACATCGCTGGGCGGGTGACAGGAATATCGGACAGCACACTAAATGATTCCATTCATACTGTGGCCATGAGCACCAACTCTGTGAGTGTGGCGCTCTCTACCTCACACAACCTGGCTTCCCTGGACTCAGTAGCCTTGCATGAAGTAGGCCTCAGCCTCGAGCCGGTGGCAGTGTCTTCCATAAATCAGGAAGTAGCCATGGGGCCAAGTCATGTGGATGTGTCTGCAGACAATCTTGCCTTTGTACCATCCTCTCTGCAAATGGAAGACTCCAACTCAAACAAGGAAAACATGGCAACCTTGTTTACCATATGTGAGTGGGCATTTCTTGCTTTCTCAGAGTGGGATTTGTTACATAGCTCTTGTCTGGTGGGATGACAGGACTCTTGTTGCTAGTCTGACAGATTTCTGATGAAAGAAACTTAGTTATTAACAAGTCCATGAAAGCTGGGACATCTGCAATAGCAGATTAACCTCGCCAAATGGTACTGCTTGGAAGTAGACGTAATAGGATGTTTTCGCATCATTCTCTTTGTATCTGTCTCTCATGTTTCTTTGAGGCTGGCAACCACGTTTGTTTTGAACTTCTTGCCTTTTATGGATATGCTTGTATTATCCTTCGTAATGAGACTTTTGTTTTTAAAGTCACATCAGAAATGACTCTTCCTGCTCCATTAAAAAAAGCCGCCACCACAAGCCATCATTTCATGGCGTGGGTGTAGTTGTTGAGTCTGATGTTACATGATTTTGCAAAATTTTTTTAAAACCATGAACAATTGTCATGAAAATCTTGTTCTCAACAGGATCTGCATGAAAGAAAGAGCAGAGAGGAAGGGTAGTTTACAATATTTCTAATTATTCTCATCAAAGAACTCTAGTCCAGATGTTAGTTGATCTCCTAGGAAGAGAGGAGCTCTGGGTATTGCATCCTCTCAATCCTAGTGTCGTTCAGTGAGTGGTGTTTGATAACTGTGAAGTTCTCTGTTGCTGGGACAGAGATTTGAACTTCCACCCACAGAATGCCTGGCTTCTTGCCACTAAAGCGTAAGGCCAGCTTTTGTATTAGGTTTTGTTAGTAGCATTGCTGAGTGCCGCTCTTGCACACAGCGTGGCCCTACAGCTGCCAGAGCCTCATAACAAGCTTTGCCTGCAAAACATTTTTTAAGAAACGGAAATAAATAGTGCCTTGGTTAGTGATGGGAGAGGGGCAGTTCAGAACGAAGTGTCCAGTTAGACATTTGAATTGAAACTTTTATTCTGTGGGACAAAATATAACTTAAAATCAGGTGGTTGTAGAACTATCATGAATTTGAAATTCCTAGGCGAAGAGCTTTACAGTTGATGCACTCAGAAGTTCTCAAAAGCATCTGTTACATGTTTAACCAGTAACTGTCAAAATAGTACACGGAACATGTTTGTGGCGAAATCACTTCTCTTGTTCACCTAAGTGAGATTTGATGGGTCAGCTTATTGCCACTATACTTAACAAGAGTCCTAAGGTGTTTCCCAGATGGTGTTTCCCATTGATAGGATGTTACAATGCTAGTGAGGTGGGTGTTGGTCTCTTCTCCTAACAAGTGATAAGAGGAGAGGAAATGGCCTCAAGTTGCACCAGGGGAGGTTCAGATTAGACATGAGGAAAAATTTCTTCACTGAAAGAGTTATCAGGCACTGGCAGAGGCTGCCCGGGGAAGTGGTTGAGTCCCCATCTCTGGAGGTATTTAAAAGACAGGTAGATGAGGTGCTCAGGGATATGATTTAGTGGACAGGTGCAGTTGGACTCGATGTTCTCAAAGATCTTTTCCAACCAAGCAACTCTGCGATTCTATTGCATGCTTAGTGCTTTCCTGTGATTTACACAAGAGGTCTTTGATTTGGGAAGGTTTAGATTTTAACTTTTTGTTGTTGTTTTAAAACTTCTGAATAAAAAATGAATTTCTGCCTAGATAGGTGACAGCAAGGAAGAGGAACTGGTTTAGAGCCTGTTGGTGTCTCTCACTCATTGAGAAGGCAGGAGTCAGGGCCTTTTTCAGAAAACCTTCTGCACTGTTCCTAAGTGGGAACAAAAAAGCATGCCTTTGCTACAGTCCTAAACGTTTGTGAAACTTTTAAGTAGTGTTTTTTTTTTTTTTTTATCATCTTTTCTTACAATTCTGGGTACCTAAATCAGAGAAGTAATCACTGTGATTTTTTAATTGTTTTTTTGCATTATTTGGTAAGGACAGAAATGGAAAGGGTATATTTTGCTTCCTGTAGAAAGTAGAATTTTTTTTTTCAACTTCTTAAAAATATATGAATCCCTACGTCTTTCCAAGTGGCAGTGTCACATGCCTAGAACTTGCTTTCTTCCTCTGCTTCTCCTTGGGTCCACAGACCCATAGTGTTGCTTCCCAGACAATATTTAAAAGAACTGTTCTACATAGTGTTTCTCATTACTCAGGTCTGGTTGTTGTTATCACTGTGCTCCTACATGTCATTTCTGCACATGAAGCAATTCTTATATAGGCTCTATCTAATAATTTTCTGAGTACCTTCCTATCTGTAACTGTGTAGTTGCTTGAGCTGTATTTTGTATGGGGTCAGATTCCGGTGCCCTAACATGTGAAAGAATGTCGCAAAAATCTCTTCAAACAAATAGAACTGGAGCTGCTGTTTATGCCTGCTGAAGACTGCTTTTGCAAGAGGTCTTTTATACAGGAGTTCCGCCATCAAGAGGCCAAAGAAGGACTTTGTGGAGATTTTGCTTTAGTAGCTAAGCATCTTTCTTCAGAAGAAGAATGATATCTCCTGAGTGTGGTTGCTGAGTAGGCATTGGTTGCTCCATTCATATAGAACTAAAATAACAGATTTTTTTCTAGATGAGAGCATTTTATGCTGTGCTTTTTCCTGAGTTTATCAGACTGAGAACTTTCAGTGGTTTATTTTTCAGTAGTACTCACACTGATGACAGATTGGGAAAGGGATGCTACTCATCCTTCCTGAACTTCTGGTTTTGTTCTATTCAGTGGCATTCCACAGAGGTGTACTGTATGAGTTTATTGCAGTAGGTCCTTCTAAAGCAGCACTGAGGTCAGGTTTTTGCTGCCATGCAGATTTGAACATTGTCTGAATTTAAATGGAAATAAGGTGATTTGTGGCTTCAAGTTAGAAAAAAATTAGAAAGAAGGGGCCTTGCTGTCCTTTTGCATGAATGTCCTTGATGTTCTACATGCAAGACGACTCCTGTATTCCTGGTAAATCCCATCACCAGTTAGAAGGTGTTTGGTTTCGTTTGGTACACTTGGATTTTTCTGTCAGTAAAGGTCTTGTGATAGGAGAGAAAATGACTCTTCCAGCCTTCCCATTACTGCCAGCTCTGGGGAGGCTACCGTCAGTTTTGCAGTAGTTTTGACGAAGTGTGGGCTCTATAAGAATAGTCGAGAGTCCAAACTACTGCCCCTGTAGGAGTAGTCGAAAGTCCAAACTATTAAGTTACCATTACAAAGGCAGGTGGAGATCCTTATATTTGACCTGAATTGGACAGGCACAATGACACCTATGTTGGTGCCAGTCTGACTGTACAGTTCATATTCTTCTAAGTAAAAGCTAGTAAAGCAGATGAGTTAAACGTGATAAAAGCAGCCTTTGCCAGAAGCTGAGCTGAAACATATTGGTAGGGAGCTGACCGCAATATTGGGGCTGTTGCATCTTTTTAATCTCTGTTGTCCCTTCCCCTCTCTGCAGGGTGCACACTGTGTGACAAGGCGTATCCATCGGACTGCCCAGATCATGGGCCTGTCACCTTTGTCCCTGACACCCCAATAGAGAGCCGAGCCAGGCTTTCTCTCCCCAAGCAGCTTGTCCTCCGGCAGTCTATCATGGGAGCTGAAATGGGTAAGAATCAGATTGCTATCTATTTCTTTGCAGCAGTTTAAAATACACTTATTGCCTGAAATAAAAAAACTGTAGGGAATTTAATGTGGGAAAGAAGCACTGCAATAGACAGATGGTTCCCTCTTCTGCAATCACTCTGACTTGCGTTGTGCAAGAGCTTCTTGTCTTCTGGTTACTGCTTAGACTTCAGGTAGACTCCAGTGGTGCTGCCACAGAGCGTCACTGAAACACTTGATAAGGTCAAGCACAAGCAAGTTATGGTGTTTATTGTGTGCTAAAAGCCCAGGCAGAACTTTGATACTTTATAGAAGCTAGAGTTTAGGAGAAGATAACAGTTAGAAATTATGGAGGATATTTCTGTTTGTTTGTTTGCTTGGTTTGCTACCTGTGGGTCTTCTGGATGCTCTCAGTGGAGAATTGATCACAAGTGCCTGTTTTTTCCCTTCCCTTCCCACTTACATTTGGCATGTAGACTTTGACCTTGTCACTGGATATGGACCTTGTTTCTGTATTTCACGCCATTATCACCTGGAAGTCGAAGAGTGCAGTACAATACCCTAAGGATCTGAAGGCTAGAGAAGAATGTGATTATTGGCTTGCTTAGCAATGCTGCTTGTTGAGAGTAGATTACATCTGTTCTTTTCAAGCTGCACTAGTTCCCAGTTTATTCCTAAAAGCTATTCAGTGTATTCATGTAGATTTTTATATATATATAAATGTTTAATAATAAATAATATACACGCAGGAATCCCTCTGCCCATGACAGAAATACAGCTGCCTCTGGGGAGAAATGCAGAAGCTGCTTAACAATGCCCAGCAACAATTCTGGAAATTCCTGGGGATTAGGTAGGCAAAATGTAGTTACTGAAACTAGTATTTTCTGCTTCTGCAGAAAGTGCCATGAAAACTTTAATTGGTACGAGTGGCTAGGATCTTAGTTTTATAGCTTACTAAGAAGTAAGTTACTTGCTTTTGACAAAAAAAATAAATACTTGTAATTAAAACAAAGCGGCTCCCAATAGTGTCATGTGGTGGTGGTGGTTCTTGTCTCTGCCTTAGGTGTGTTTTACATGTGAAGTAGAAGCTTTAATGATCTTTTGCCTAGATATTACCCCTGGAGCATTATCTCATAAACCTCTCACCTCTTTGTTATGCATGATTACTTGTTTAAATAATTGATTTCTGCAGATTTTGGTCTTCTACTGATAGGTGTGTGGACACGAGAAACCATTCCTGTAAGAACTTGTTTTGGACCTTTGATTGGGCAGCAGAGCCATTCTCTGGAGGTGGCTGACTGGACAGACAAAGTGGCTAGTCACATCTGGAAGGTCAGTGGATGTTACAGCTCACAGAGTCTGCAGGCACACCTTTATCTGGTGAAAGCCACCACACGACACAGCAGCTTTAACACTGTCATCCTTGCCAAAAATCAAAAGTAGTGAAGTTTGATCGTTTAATATTTGATATCAGCATAAAAGAGCTGTATTCTATGTAATATGCTAGTAATCAATCCTGAAGTACAATGAACTTGCTTAATGCCTTTTCTTTTAAAGGGCTGTGTGTGGGTGCCAGTATTTTTGTGGAGTTGCAGCAGAGATTGTATATGAATTACTAGGCAGCACTTGTTTATTTGTTTTGTATCATAGTTTATTGAAAGTTCCACCAGGTGATGAATGATTTGTTTTAGGAAAACCGTTTTAAAGCTTTCTTTTTCACATCATTTCACGTTCATTGATCTGTATAAATAAAACATGTACTGTTTGCCCAGATACTATCCACAAGACTTGGCTTGTTAGAAAAGCAGCCAAATGCATTTCTGCTGGGAGCTAAAGTGGGGTGGTGTGTGGGAGCAATGCTGATAAACAGTTTTTCTAGCGTCGTGGGTAGCACAAAGGTCAAGATCCTTGCGTGAACAGGAAAGTAAGGAGTAAGAACAGGGCTTCAGTCTTGGCAATGGCAGTAGAGACCTCCTAGCTTGTTCTATTTAAACACATCCTCTCATAAAGAAAGAAACTGGCTTTCTTCACTGCATTTGTTGTTGTGTTTTTTTCCTAAAATTGCATTAATTTTTCCTGGTAGATCTATCACAATGGTGTCCTGGAGTTCTGCGTCATTACAGCTGATGAAAATGAATGTAACTGGATGATGTTTGTACGCAAAGCCAGGTGAGAACCACCTGTACTGTGCTAAGTAGCTTGGAGTCTGAGCTGGAGGTTCATAAGAGGCTGAGCTGGAGAATGCACTGCTGCACTGGCTGCTCCGATGGGTCATGAGCTTGGGATCAAAGGACCTTCAAGAACTATCTAGGCGTTTTGGACTGGTGGGGATGACCCAGTGGAGAACGTTATGGGGGAACCAGTACGTGTACTGTAGTAAAACAGCCCAAAGGTGCTTATGTACTTTTTTCCCCTAGTTCTAAAGCTTTAAATGGGGTTCTTTTTATATTAACTTACTGTGTATTAGCTTATTGCCTTCCTTCTCCCACTGTTTTTGGATACATCTGTGAAGATGACGTTGATTTTCTTTTTGATTTAAAACTTTATTAGCAAAGTGTCCCTGCGTTCTTTTGGACAGGTTCCAAGCTCTTACAGCATGCAAAAGCTGTCCTTTTCAGTCTTTTCTGGAGTCTGTGATGAAAACTAGCCCGACTGGCTTCAGTGTTGCTCTGTGACACAAATGAGGTTTCCCCTGCAATTCATTTCATTGCTCCTATATGCAGGAGTCAAGAAGTTAATTCTTGATCTCCCACTGCAGTGGGGCAGAGCTTTTGCTGGTTTCAGATGCTAGGAACAAATGTGTGCAAGATACAGCTGCAGAACATGGATTATCACATCTTGGAAAGGCTTTTCAAGGGTTATTTTGGAAGTTTATTTTGCTTTTAGTCTTTACTGATATTTTTTTCCTTCCTCGAGTGTTCTCTGTTTCTTAAAGGGGTTAATATGAAAAAATATATACATTTTTATAGTTTCTTAAGAGATCATAAACTCTCTTCTCTCAGCCCACTCCAACGTCTATTAATAATTTTCTCAGCAAGATATCACAGTAGTGTGAAAAACGTATCATTTGGTGGAGCAGATTGGCCCTCTCATAAAGGAGGACAGAAGTGACAGACAGGAAAGTTTTTATAATGTGATGACAATTTTATAATGTGTTCCCTCATTACTTATTTATAGGAATTTCCTATAAATTTTCCTGTTTCTTTTTTTTTTCTCTCAAGAAGTCATTATTTCTGGGGGGCTTTTTTTCATAACTCTTGTTATTGCTGTAGGAACCGGGAAGAGCAGAATCTAGTAGCTTATCCTCACGATGGAAAAATTTACTTTTGCACCTCTCGGGACATCCCACCTGAACATGAGCTTCTCTTCTATTACAGTCGGGACTATGCACGACAGCTTGGTAAGTAAGTGTTCATCTTTGTTGGCTTTGCAGGGAGTCCTCAGCTTGAATTCTTTTTTAGTGCCATCTCAGGGCACTGTGACTTGGGATTGCATTATGTTCCTTCTTCAGTGCCTAGTGGTGCATGTCATAGTTTCCTTTTATGTTTCATGGCTACAGGATTACCATCCTTTAAAAGGAACTCTTCACTCTCTGATTCCACCGACCAGGAGTAAAAGATGGCATTTACAAAGAAAAGGAGTTGGTTTTCTTCTGTTCATACATCTAGTGCTAAAGGAATTTTGCTAGCCGAAGATGTTCCCATCCTTTCCCACCTTTGATTACGATAATTGAGATTTGTTGGAACTGTGCTCAAAACCATTCCAAAGTTTGGCCCCCGAAATCATTTGAAATGTCCTCCCTAGAAAAGCTGAAAAGCAAGTACCGGAGCTGAAAGGAATGGAGGTGAAAATCTATGCAGCTGGCTTTGCAACCACAGACAAAGTTTAACATGGATCATGCTCACAATGTTAGGCCTTGCTGTGCCTCATTAAAAGTGATGCTTTTGTGTTCAAAGGTGTCCCTGACCATCCGGACGTGCACATGTGCCACTGCGGAAAGGAATGTGCTTCCTATGCAGACTTCAAGGCCCATTTGAGCAGCCATATTCACAACCACCTCCCCAGTCAGGGGCACAGCAGCAGCCATGGGGCAGGCCATGGCAGGGAAAGGAAGTGGAAGTGCTCCATGTGCCCCCAGGCTTTCATCTCCCCTTCCAAGCTCCACATCCACTTCATGGGGCACATGGGCATGAAGCCGCACAAGTGCGATTTCTGTAGCAAAGCTTTCAGTGATCCTAGCAACTTACGGACACACCTCAAGATACACACAGGTAAGGGCGAGTTGCCTCTGCTAGTAAAACATTGGGGCAGGATCTGTTCTCTCTGATCCCTTGGCCAGTTAGTAGGGCATAGTTTGTGTCCATAAATCTAAGCTCTTGATAGAATTGCAGAATGTTTTGGGTTGGAAGAGACCTTTTAAAATCATGTAGTCCAACCCCCATGATTTGGGCAGGCACATCTTCCACTAGATCAGGTCACTCAAAGCTCCATCTCCAACCTGACCTTGAACACTTGCAGTGTGGGGCACTCAGAGTTTCTCGGGGCAACCTATTCAGTGTCTCACCAACCGCACAGTAAAAAATTTCTAAATCTATCCTCTCTCAGCTTAAAATCATTGCTTCTTGTCCTGTCACTACAGGCCCTGGTAAAAAGTCTCTCTCCATTTTTCTTGTAGGCCTCCTTTATATACTGAAAGGCCACAATAAGGTCTTCTCAGAGCCTTCTCTTCTCCAGGCTGAATGACCCCAACTGTCTCAGCCTGTTTTCATAGGAAAGGTGTTCCATTCGTCTGATCATTTTCATTGCCCTTCGCTGGACCCATTCTAACATGTCCATGTCTTTCCTGTGCTTGGGACCTTAGAACTGGATGTGCCACTCTGGGTGGGGTATGAGAGCAGAGTAGAGGGGGAGAATCACCTCCCTCAACCTACCTTTCTAAGTATGGCAACATCCTGACTCTCTGTGGGAATGAATGATATCCAGTCCATGCTGACCCCAGTTAATGCCAGGACACTGCCTGAGATAGCGCAGGTAGGCATGGGATAGGACTGCACTGGGTTCAGTGGTGTGGGTGCTTACAGAACAGTATGTAGACCTGTGTTCTGGCTGGTTGTGCCATGTCAAAAAGCACTGGATGAGTCTAAGTTAACTACAGTTGGGAATAAGTGGTTGTCATCTGGGAGACACAAACGTTCATTCCCACACAGCAGATCCAGTGCTGCCAGCTATAATAAAACAAGGGTTCTTTTCTGCTTATGAGAAACAAAGCAGCTGGATTTAAGAGCTTGTAATGTGGTCGTCCACTTAAATGTGGGACTGAGATCTTACCCCTCTTTTCTACTTAAATTAAGGAAATGTCACGAGACTGAAATTGGTGACCGTGGGGTCAGAGTGATGTGGATGAAGCTCAGCTCTGTCACTCAGCAAAACTTAAGTCTGAACATGCTGTTGATTGCTGTGGGCATTTGGATATCACTAGAGGCTTTGGGAATAAAGAGAGAATTGCCAGCAGATCAGTGAATGAAGGGCCAAAAGAGGAAAACAAAATAGTGAAAGATTTTTTAGCTGTGTAAGAAGAGAGGAAATACGCAAAAGCATGGATTTGACACAGTAAGGATGGGGGAGAGGGTGAAGGTCAAGTACGACACAGTAAGGATGGGGGAGAGGGTGAAGGTCAAGTACAGACCAGTGACAGACTGTGGCTATTTTTGTCTTTTGTTTTTCAGTAAGGTTGAAATAACTTGGCAATCACAGAATGCAAAGCACAAAGCTGGAAAGGGAGTAGAACTGGGAATACGGTGCACCTGAGTCAAGCATAAGAAGATGTGGGTTTAGTAGCGAGGCATTTTCATAAACTGCTCAAGTACAAATGTGATATGTACAACCACAGAATACTCAGTGGGGTAGGGTGTATTCAGACACTGAATTCGGTGGTGTGCAGGGGTTTTGAACTAGTTCTGTGAAAGAATAATAGAAGAACTACAGATAAGGGAAAAAATGGGATAAAACAGAAGTTAACAAAGAGCCAGTGAGCTTTGTACCTGTGTGTTTGTTAGATAAGAGAACTTGTTTTTCTAGACAAGGCAATGTAGTACATCAGATGTGGTTGGGCTCCAGTAAGGCATCAGATATGGTTCCTGTGGGAAATTAGTGGAGAATGGGATGTAGTAATGTACAGTAACAAGATGGTTACCATGGCTACTGGTAACCGTGGTAAAAGGAGGCCGTTTTTATTTTTACTCGAGAATTCATCTTGGATAGTCATAGTTTTAAGTGTCCAAATCTCTTTGCTGGAAGATGTACAAGTCTACTGGTGCTGTTTTGATGCCTGGAACAGGGAGGCACAGTTGATGTAGACAAGAAGCAAGCACTCTCTCTTTCAGGAAAGGCCGACTGACCACAAGCACTGGAGGAAACGGAATCAATGGTGTTTAAGACAAAGCCCAGAACCATGCATCACATGAAAAACTCAGTGGTTTGAAACAGTAAACTGAAGTGGGGTTTTTGGCTTCAGATCATAGCGTGGGGGATGAAAAGCATTGGGAATGATGAAATGAAGTCAGATGCCTGTTTTTTGCCTAGCTAAATCTAGACTGTAAGTAGGTAGGCCTTTCTGCTGAGTCTGGTGGAGCGAAGGAGGTATTGGGTCCTAATCACAAAGAACCTGCCTTTCTTCAGGGTAAAATTTTATTTTTGGGAAGTGGGCAGGCTTGTTTTCTTACTGTATTCCCGGGGATGCTGTCAAATTGTGGGCGTACATATGTGTGTTATTGTAGGTCAGAAGAATTATCGCTGTACCCTCTGCGACAAATCGTTCACCCAGAAGGCTCATCTGGAATCGCACATGGTCATCCACACAGGGGAGAAGAATCTGAAGTGTGATTACTGTGAAAAGCTGTTCATGCGGAGGCAGGACCTCAAGCAGCATGTACTCACTCACACGCAGTAAGTGATGCCACAGGATGCATTGGACTGGCCTGTACAGTAAATAACAAAGCTGAACAGCCCAAGAGAGAGCCTCCAGTTTGCAAATAGTTTGGCTTAGGGTGTATAGGTTCATCCTCTAAGATGACAGAGAAGTCAATCTGGACAAATTCCTTGTTCCTGGCTGAAGTTGTCCTAGTCCAGCATTTGCAATATTTTAAGGACACGGTAAATTCCAAGCGTGTACCTTGTCTTGTGAAACGTCATTCTGGAATGTTGACCATTTTGAAGAGAGAGTGGGTTAGTTGATTTACATTTAGTTCTTTGCTGAGAACTGTTTCCATGTCCCAACATGACCATGAAAAATCATAAACTCCTCACTGCTATTCTCGTGGAGCAGCTTGTTTGTTAGTGAGGTCTCCCTCTCTGTTTGCACCAGGGGTTGGGGTGCAGCCATTCCTGGCTGTTGCCTCCTTCAGGTCCCATTCGTGCACTTGCTCTCTTGCTCTCTCTGCCCACAGTCATGGCATATCCCCACTCCCAAGTCCTCACTCAGGTTAGCTTCAGGTCTCTCACAGCACCTCAACTCTCTGCCAGACCTTTTCTAGTGCTGTGAGAATCTCTCCATCCTGTTTAATTACTCCCAATCCAAGGTCCTCCCTTAAAGACTGCTTGCTCAAAGCTAGTCCCTCTGCTCATTTTGTTTTCAGCATCTGGTTCTTGTATTAATTTGGAATTGATTGCCACTTCTGACATGCTGCCTAGGAGATAGTGCAGCTAGCTTGAGCAAGAGAGAGGCAGACAGACAGACTTGCTTTGCTGCTTGTTCTTACGGCCAGAGCCAGGAGCACTACTGCAGGGAGGTGTTTTGCATCTCCAGAATTTGACTGTTTCAGTCTGGTAAGCCTCTGTTTACATATAGGCGACAGCTTTGTTTTCTTTCTTGTTCTTTTTTTTTCCCGTTTGTGCAGGGGGGGAAGGAGGGAGACTGACATCATTGCAACATCTCTGCCTTTGCCAGGACATGGGGCTTCACCAGAGTTTGGTCTTACTCAAAAAATATAAACAAACAAATAAAGCCCTTGTAGAATTCTTTCTTCTTCAATTTATTATCAGGAAAGAAAACCAGCCTGACTTTTGCCAGTAATGGTGGGTGGGAAAGCAGAGAAGAGGGGCTTTGTGTACATACTCTGTGAGAGAAAAACTGGGCAGTGTTTGCACTTAGTGCTGCAGTAGTCCTTTTGTTTCTGGTCTGCTGCTTCTTCAAGTATATTGGAAGTTAATACCTAGGAGTAAGACTAACCCTTTCCCCCTTCCCAGAAGCACCATTCCACTATTTAATGTATTAACCTATTTGATGAATTATCAGCAGCCTCGTGGGAGGAACAAACTGGAACTTTTTCATGTCTTGCAGAGAACAGCAGATCAAGTGCCCCAAGTGTGACAAGCTGTTCCTGAGGACAAATCACCTGAAGAAGCATCTCAATTCACATGAAGGAAAAAGGGACTATGTCTGTGAAAAATGCTCCAAGGCTTATCTAACCAAATATCACCTCACTCGCCACTTAAAAATATGTAAAGGCCCTACATCCAGCCTGTCAGCCCCAGAGGAGGAAGAGGAGGAAGATTCAGAGGAGGAATTAATAGACTCTATGAGGACTGAAGACTGTAGGATTAACAATGGAGTGTATTCAACAGGTGATGCCCTCCCTGGACATAAATGAACAATGGAGAGAGGGAGATTTTCTTGGATGTTAAAACTGGGGAAGGAAAAAAAACCAAAACCAAACAACCTCTTCCTTGTTTCCCCAGTCAACAGCGTATGTCAAATGAGGAGTTTTCCTTCTGTTTTGGTCTCCGCACTACCACTGCTTAATAAACTCTGTAGCCAAAACACTGATTAAGAATGGATCATGCATGTTGAATGGATCATGCATGTACAAAGTGAAGAGTTGCTAAGAAGGAAACATGCAGTAAGGAGACTTTTTTCCACACACACTGTGCATACATCTTTTCCAAATCACTTAGCTTAATCCATCCAGTGCCAGGATACACAACACACCTTGCACAGCCTTTTCAGTAAAGAGCCACAAACCAGAAATGTAGTTGAGTGATTGCAGGGACCTGTAAGCCAACTGTCCTTAACTGCCAAACCTGTAACAGTAAGAAAAACAAAGGTGGTGGCAGTTGATATATTTTGCTTTTTAATACTTTTTAACTGAAGGATGTGGTTTGGCACAAACAAGGACTTGTCAATGCTCAGGTTTCCTCCTTAAAAAAGACAAACAAACAAAACAAAATACATCATTGGTTTTAAAATCAGCATTTGCAGACAAAGCAATTACTCCACTACAGAAAACTCAAACATTGGCTTTTGGAGAACAGTAATTGACTCTTCTCACTCTGGTTCAGTAGAGCATGTAAGCAGGTGAAAAGACTGTTAGACTCAGTAAGGAAGAGGCTTACAGATTATCACTGTTTACAGCATGGAGTACTTCTTGTGCTGTAAACCTTTTACCACCTTAAGTGAGAGGAGGGGTTGCAGCCAATATTTATGGAATTAGTCACTCGGTTGTTTTCTTTTGAAAAAATTAAATATGTGACTCTTTTCTAATGTTCTTCTTTTAATAATTACATTCTGAAAAAAAAAAAGAGGTTCCTATTTCTGATAATGATGCTGAGAAAAAGAACACTTTTTCACCACCTGTCTCTCTCAAGCTTTCCTAGGACAAGGTGTGGGTAGGAACACCTCCGTGAACAGGCACAGCTAAGAATCTCGCAGATTTGCCGTGTTGGTCCTCTGGCTGTGCTGCTAAAGAACAGCAAGGTGAGCTCTGTGTTCTGACAGGGTAGTTGGAGGTTGGCTTGTGAAAGAAGATGCTCCAGTTCATGCCCTAGACGGCCTAAGTTGAGCTGTACCTCTCCCTGTAAGCTATAATTCCTAGAGAGCTCCTTGGGTTCTTCAAATCTGAAAAGGCACAATGCTTGCATTCCCAGAAGGTGAATAAAAAGCTCCTCAAAGACAGGTTGAGAGCTTTTGTTTAGTCAAGGGAGAGAGGTGTTGCTTGCAGTAAATACAATGTCTTCCTTAAAAAAAAACTTCTAACGCTACATGCCAATTAATACCAGATACGGGGATAACAGAAAATACTCTCCTCAAAGAGCTTAACACAAAGCATTATTTATTTCAAATGAAAGCTTTGAAAAAACTTGAAGCTTTTCAGTCAACAAGAGGTGATTCTGGTGCTTTCACCTTAAGCTTCACAAAAGCAGTTGTTTATTTGTTCCATACACAAGTGTTCACTGTTGCTTGGCAGAGAAAGGATTTAAGCAGGAACCCCAACACATCCAAAATATTCTTGGTTCCTGCAGTGCCATTGTAAACACCCATCACCAGACTAGAAACAGCTAAATTGGATTTGGAAACAGCTACTTCAAGGGATGGGAAAGAAACCTACAGTCCTACCTTTTCCCCATGTGCAGTTTGTACTGATACAGTTTATGTGCTTTACTTCACCAGAAGGAGGTACAGTGAGCTAGGGTGGGAAGCAGCACTGAGATCTTTTTAACTACCTGCACTGACACTGTGTCTGCTTTGCTGCCTGGGGCATTTTTGCAGCAGCAGCACTTTAACAGACCTTCGGGTAAGCAGAGGGGGAAGCATTTCACAGGACAGCATGACTATCATTTAACTTCTGGCCTCGGGTAAGGCATCTGGGTGTTCATTTTAAATGTGAGGGAATTGTTTCAGTCACATTCCTTGACTACCTTCCTCAAGCTATAAACAAAGTGTTTTAAGTCAGAGATTAGGCTGATGCTCAGTATGTTCCTCTGTGCCTTCAAGGGTCCTTTCCAACCTGGTGATTCTATGATTCAGGCAGAAATGCCTGGGAGGAGTTAAAGAACACAAGTATTTAACATGGACAGCTTTCACCAGTGACAGTGACCAGCTGACATCCTCGCTTTGTGTCCTCACAGCCTCATCTTCTGAGTAGTAGCTCCTTATTTCAGTTCAAATTCTCTTCATAGATAACTGCATTTGGAGCTTGAAGGAAAACCCAGTACACGTAAGGCAACATCAATAAGCTCCAGGTGCTGTGGAACCAGGGAAAAGAAACCCTTGGTCTTGATGGGAAACAGCTGGGACATTTCTGGTTTGATACAGTGCTCAGAGGCATTAAAAATACATTTTAAGATTCTACTTGAAAACTCCCATTTATTGCCCAAGAAATACTACTACAACTTAAAAATCATATAGAAGAACTTTTAAAATTTGTATTAGAAATCTGTAAATCTAGCCTCAAACTAAGGATAAATTATCTATTTACACTTGTCATTTCATTCTTTATTACACAGTTGCTGTGTGAAGTATTGTTCCTTGAGCCCTTAGAAAATATTTACCTTCTCTGCAGTATTCAACAAACCTCTGGGAGCACCAGAAGGCTCTCCTATTGTCTATTTCATTTTATAGATCGGCTTTACATACAGTAGCTACAGTAGCCCCTTCTTCATGGATCATAATCGCTGGCAAAAGGAACTGATTAAATCTTTTAAAGTTGGTAACAGAGACAGGAATTTAAGACTGCTGAGTTAGAGCTTAACCACATCACAATGTTTCTTTGTCTTGAGATGAAGAAGCTTGCAGATTGCAAGACGCTCGAGTAGTTTCTATGAACTCTCACCAAACAGGGCATTTGTAGAATGCACATTAGTGGTAGTCCCAATAATTACTTTGATTTTGTGATGTTTGATCCATCATGATTCCATTGCTGTCTCCGAATCATTGCTGCTACTGCCGGCTGTGGAGCCGCAAGCCGCAGTGTTGGCATCAGCCAGGACAAGTCTCTCTCTGTTTCCAAAAGCTTCATTCACTGCAACACAGAGAAGAGGTTGATTACACGCTGCTGTTCTGAGACAGGAGTAGTACAGCAGGCGCGGCACAGTGAACATCATAGCATGGAAATCCTCACCTGGTGCAGTTTTAAAGCCTTCCCCCTTCCCCTGAGCAGGGAGATGAAGCTTACATGCCACAACAATCTGCATACGCTACTTAAATTACAAGTCCTGTCATTTCTCCCCCAGAGCATCTCTAGAGGTTTCCTTGTGCATAATTCTTACACCTAAGTACTGTGAAACGGATGAGTTTTGTAGAGCCAAACATTAGGTTTAAATAATTTATTTCTAGTTTTAGTCTCTCTGGTTCCCACTAAGCTCTTAAAAGCCTGCTGCAAAAAATCATGCCACTTAGTTACACATACGTATGACAACTGATCAAAACCAATCCTCACCGTCATTCCTACAAATACTCAAGAATGCGATTACACCAGGAACATTAAGAAAATGCAAAAACATAGGTATTAAAAGAAATCAGATATTATACTTGGGCTAAAAGAAAATAAATCATGCGGCAAACAGTTCTTCACGCTAGAAGAAAAACCATATTTTTGAAGCTTAAAACATCGAAGTGTACGCAAGCCTTGGGGTATTTAGAAGTATTAACCTACAGTTTCTCCCAGAGACAATAAATTACTGAACATACAAATACACCCTGGGGGCAAGGGGAGAGCCACAAGACTCAGAGAAATGAGAATGTTACCTGCAGAAATCTTGCTTATATCCCAAACACGGAGCCCTTGTCGCTCTCCTCCAAACGCAAAAACAAATGGGAAGTCGGGGCAGCAAGCAGCACAGAAGAGAACCCCCTGCAAGGGTGGGAAGAAAGAAGATTCTTTTCTAAAACATCCTAAAATTAATTAGTCATCTGAAAATACTTCCACCAAGTTTTAACAAATTTAAACTCTCTAAGTTCCCTGGAACTTCTTTTGTAAAGACACAAAAATAAAGTCAAGAGCTGGTAATTACAAACAGTAAATCACATCTTTGTCTTCTCTATACCTGGCAGACAGATACATACTGCAGTACCTACGGTTCTAATTGGAGCGTAGTATCAGGTATACAGGTCTGAGGCTTTGAAGCAGTCTGCCAATCACGTTAAACTAAATACTGCATTGGAATCATAGAATCATAGAATAGTCTGAGTTGGAAGAGACCTTAAAGATCACCCAGTTCCAACCGCCCTGTCATGGGCAGGGACACGTCCCACTAGATCAGGCTGCCCAAAGCCCCATCCAGCCTGGCCTTGAACACCTCCAGGGATGTAATGAGTACGATTTACCCAGAATACATAGATGTGATTATATTTTTTCCCTAAGAGACATTATATAAAACAAGATTCAAGTTAGACAAAAAGAGAATAAGCAGGCATAATTTATATATAAAACTTCTTGGAATTAAGAAATTAATATTACTCTACCATTTTCATGTTCCTGGAATGGATTAAACTTGGTTTGTCTCCCAGGATGTCCCAAATTTTCACGTATTTGTCAGCAGATGATGTCACAAGGCAACCTTTGATCTGACTGCTAAGTTGTAGTCCTGGAAAATTAAGAACGCAGCAGTGTGAAAGCACTAGGTAACCACGATTTCACCGAGATACATTTTGAAGCAAAATCATGAGAACAAAAATAATAGTCTCCTTATGCTAAACTCTGCTCCAGCACAAAGGAGCAAAAAGTTAATGGAAACTCCATGCTGCCACTGCTCTCTGTAGTAAGAGCAAACTGACTTCAGGTAGGCCTATTTTGTCTCTCAATTCAACAATAGCAACATCACAAAGACGCTATTGTTCTGCTTCTTACTTCACATAATCTGACTTCCCCAGGTGGTTGTCTTCATTCAGCCACCAAAACCATCTCTTTTGCTATACAAGATTATGGGGCATATTCATACAATCTCATTTTAGATACCTAATCAGGTGCTTCGAGTTGCTACTTAGAAGCAAATAATTAAAGTAGCCCAAAGGAGGAAGTGTGAAAACCTTCCCCTGTGCCATACCTAAATCATTACCAGAGTGAACGCAAGTGTAAAATCATTACAGCTAGAGGAGGTAAACGTTATAGTTCATAATACTGGAACAGATTGCATAGTTTTTGTTCTTCCTCACCTAAAACCCACAGGGAATGTCCCCTAAGTGAACAGATCTGTTTTCATAGAACCATAGGATGGTTTGAGTTGGAAGGGACCTTAAAGATCTAACTACAACCCCCCTGCCATGGGCAGGGACACCTCCCACTAGATCAGGCTGCCCAAGGCCCCATCCAACCTGGCCTTGAACACCTCCAGGGATGGGGCAGCCACAGCTTCGCTGGGCAACCTGTGCCAGTGCCTCACCACCCTCAATGTGAAGAAATTCTTCCCCATGTCTAGTCTAAATCTGCCCCTCTCTAATTTTGACATGCTTATTCATGATATTCACTGAGAAAAGTTCACTGTTCTTAAAATACTTGCTGACAATGGCTTCTCAGTTGAGGTCTGTTTCATGCGCCAGCTACCCATGATTAGTATGCACAACACTTACTTGCTAAGCAAGGAATCACTACCACCTAAGTCGTACTGGTTAAAGACATCTTCCAGATGTGCCACGCCACTGGGGACAAACAACACACACACAATTTACCTGAAACCTCCTCATCGTGAGCTTTCAGGGTAAACAGTGGCTTATCAGCACGAGCATCCAGACAGTACACAAAGCCATCTTCTGTGCTTGCCTAAGGAAACCACATTTTAAAAACAAACAGCCATAGTTATTCATTTGGACAAAAGCTCCCATGAAATAGCACACAGCCTCTATTAAATCCCAGTGATTTGAGACAGACTTGCACTACTTCTCAGCAGGGCATATTGCACAACATACACTATTCTGCATCCCCAAAGTCAGACTCTGTCCAGCTGGTGCGTGACCTATTCTACATATCGAAACTATGCTGCCAAGACTTCTGTAGAAGTCTTAATCCCATACAAATTTCTTAAATTGTATTTTGAAGATGGTTGCACTACTAAGCTCTGTTTTCTTATTAGGCAATGAAATACAGAGCTTTTAATCTCTCAGCTGTTGTTTCAAACTTTTTGGAGCCATCCTGTGGCTTCACCATAGCCCTGTGCAAAGCTAAGTGTGATTATACTGACAGACCTACAACATAAACAGAGCAATTGCTTTTGTTAGCTGGATACACAAAGCCACAGAGAACTAGACAGCCTCTGAGATAATTACCCCCCACTTGTTCTTAAATTCTGTTTATTAGTTTTATTATAAAAATCTCAGCAAAACCAAAGTAGTTTTAGTCTATACTAGACAGGAGGACAGTGCCCTCTGGTGCTGATTTGAAACACTGAATTAATATTCAGAAGCTTCGTTCCAATTAGCTCCTTCTCAGGTGCAATTGCCTTATTACATTAAACACAACAGCAACTATGCACAGGAAAATAAATCCCACTCACTGAACACAAAGGAAAATAAATCCCACCCACTGAACGCTATGACAATAAGGCAAAGAAGCCACCACTAGACTGAAAACTCATCAGCATCAATCGCTTTTCTACTGTCACAATGAAGATACCAAATAACTAGCTGGTCTCCATACACTTGTTGAAAAAACAACCAAAACTTCCTCCCACACACAGCATTTTTTAAGTAAGCAATGCCAACAGCTCAACTATCGGGTCCATTATGAGATACAGATACATTTTGAACACAAAAATACAGGTTAAATGAAACGGCAAGAGACCAAGAACAGAAGAGCATGTTGTACTCACTAAGAAATTACAAGGTGAAAAATGATTCCAGGTTACTCTTTCAACCTGACCGCTAAACCGCCATATTCGATGGTTATCTTGTGGGTTTCTGCAATCATACAGCACAGCTGATCTATGGGAAAAAGGGACAAGGAATTAAGAAAAAAAAAAACCAAATCATGGCAGGATACTTTATGAAGTGCATTTTACCACTGAGATCTACAGAAAGTCCATGTAAAATACAATTCAAAAATTAAAATGGAAACAACTTCATTATTTAGTCTTCCAACTCAACAACAGATGAAACTTTCTTAGATAAGTGTTTTCCACATGCTGCAAAGCTTCATCTTGGTTAAAACCAGCCATTCCATTTAAGCAAAGCTCAAATTTTCTCCATACATAAGATACTTACCATACAGGAGACCATAGTTATGCAAATATATCACTTAGTTGCAAACAGACATCAGTGAAGTTGAATAATGACTGTTCAAAACAATGCACTTATTACAAAAACTATTTGCAATACATATACAAACATTTTCAAATATGCTTAAACAAAAAAAAAGATGTATCTCTATAAGTGATTAGGGAAACACTACCCCAAAACCAAGAAAAAGCAGTGGGAGTTAGTGGGTCTTCTAAGGCTCTTTACAGGCTTGTGATCAGCCCAGTGGCAGCAGAATCTGTCCCAACTCAAAAAGCTCCTGGATGCAAATGCAAGAAAGGAGCGATGATGTCACTCTTGCAACATCTCACCACAATTTACCTCCACAGTGTAACCCACTTCCACTGTATCCTATAATTAAAGCCAAAGAAATATGATCTAGATTTCTCAGGCCTCTTAACAGGCGTTTTAAAACAACAGTACTGGCACATATGCAATTTTTAACAGCCTGACTTTCAGGTCATGAAGGCATCTGCCAAAATTTACTCAACAGCCTGTGGTCCTGCGAAACTTTAAAGGAAAAATCCACAAAGGCAGTCCACTAGTTTATAGACAGTACAATGGTTTATAGGTGTCAACGAGATCAAAGGAGATCAAGAAGCTGGTCTCAGTGTTTGGACTTTATTCTTCTTTTTGCCAAAAGAAGTCAAGGGGGAGAAATGTGGACAGAAGCAGGTTCCTAACAATAATAAAAGGTTTTTCTCCAATACTTCTACGTAAGCAAATGTAGCAAGAGCATTATAGAAGCCAGAGAACATAAAGCCTTGGCTAAAGATTGACAAGTCTTTAAATTTAACACAAGGACAAAGTCTTAAAAGCAGAATAATATATATATGTGTGTACACATATATATATTTATTTACATATATATATTTTATTTACATCTTATATATGTGTGTACACACATATATAAGACAATCATGAATATAGAACAAAGTTAAAATGTTATCCCTAGGAGATGGGAGAACAGAGGGGAAGTTTTTTGGCTGGCAGGGCTTATAAAAATTAGCAGTTACAGTACTAGTCCAGCCATGCAGACACAAACCACATCATCTCCAAGCTGCAATCAGAGGACATAGCCCATTAAAGCACGGCTATGGCGTGCCTATCAACCGAGGCTCTGGGGAATGGACTGGGATTGTAAGCCCCTCATGCCCTCACCCTGGTCTTACAGTTTGGAAAAACCTGGGCAAATTTTCACAGGAATGAGTAGTGACACGTTCCCAATGCAGAAAATGCCGCAAAGCCAAATTAAGAAATAAATTCAGTTTGGAGCAGACACCTGGCACAGAAACCGTCAGTCCAGATGGTTAAAGAATTCGTCTAGTCCTTAGAAAGAGCTAAGGAAAGCCACATTTTGGGCTCAGGCAAACCTGGCTATCTTACTGGAAAAGAAATAATATCATTACTCAAATTTGGCACAGTTATAAGCAAATGAAAAATAAAGTCTTTGAGGCAATTTAACTGGCTTAATTCAATACTAACCGTCTCTACGTGTAACATTTGAAAAAAATTACCCTGACATACTTATCATAAGATCCAGAAACAAGGGTCTGAGTTTCAAATGGATGAAATTGCAATGTCTGGACCTAGATAACAGAAGATTTTATTTAAAAAAATAAACATTGAGATGTAACACACATATACAGGAATGTTCTTTGAACAAACAGAGCACAACCCCCTCCTCCTCAAAGCCAGCACATTCCCATCCCCAAACTCTGATTAAGCTTGCTGATACTCAGATTTCTCATAAAACAGTGCAAGAGATGCACATGATTTTTATTTCAAACACTCCAACCCAGTGGAAACAAGATATTCGCCAATATAATTTAACTGAACAGAACCACATGCCCTCTTTCTGCTCTAGATATTAAAAAAAAAAAAAATAAGCTGGAGGAAGTAAAAAAACTGGAAGTTTCCTTCCAGTTTGAGGAAAAATGCAGATGTTAGCAAAAAAAGAACATCAGGAGTTTGCCAAGGGCAGTGACTTTATTAACAGCAAAATAAGGTTATAGCTATTAATAACTAACCTTCACATTTTAATTACTACGAGATGAATTCATTTCTGAACTACCCATCACTATGGTATTTTAGTACCATTTATTTAAAACCTTTCTCACCTAGAACAAACTGTAACCGACACCCACTGTTGCCTTAAGAGAGGGCTACAGTTTGACCTATGCTCAGAGATCTATTTTTCGTAGCTCATACCAGTATTATTAGATTCCCAGCCAAAAAGGCTTTCTCACAAAGGGCATTTTAAAGACTACTGTAAATCTCTGCCAACTTTCTAAAGCACAAGTTAAATAACATGTTAAAAAGCAAAAACAGTGTTGTTCACAAAAGCAACTCATTCAGAAATTTAAACAATTCTACACAGTTATTAGAAAAATCACAGAACTGTTGTTCTAAGGGTTCACTACCAAGCAGCTAATGAAAAACTGTGGTTATTTTTTCCTCTGTATTTTATAGGGGAAGAAACATAGCAATTATTACATACCTTGTCTGTATGTTGCATCAGGCTGGCTGCTGGCTTACCCACAGCCATATCCCACAAAATCACAGCACTGTCAGCAGACGCACTTGCTAAAACATTCCTAATAACGCATCAAAAAAATAAGTTTTAAAAATCTTTTTAAAGATACAAACAAATAATGATCAAAACCCCAAAATACATACAGAGCCTGATTCTGAGATCAAGCACACTGTGGTCTATAGACCATACATCTCAAGTCTGAGGGATAACTCCCTTAAGGTATGAGTAAGGACTACAAACAAGCTATATTATTTTAGTACAACACTTATAATAATAACACTGACAGTTTTCCCACCACTAACAACTTAAAATATAATTTACTAGAAGACTTGAACAAAACAAAGCCAGAAAGGCTTTTAAGCACTTCCTTTCTTTTGACATTAACATAGTATTTTTAAACACTACCTACACAACTTAACTTTACTTGCATGTGTATACAGCCAACCTGTTCTTAAAATGTTTTGCTCTTGGATATCAGAGTTATATAAATTACTGAACTAACATTTTAGTTTACAGACCCCATATTTCAATTTAAATTTTACCAACTATGTTAAGAGCAATAAACACAGTTTAGGAGTTTAATCAGAAAAACCAGAACATTCTCAAAGGTCTGTCAAATAGACAGTACAATTCCTACCATTGCTCTTAAAAACGGATCTATTCCCTCAACATGCTGTTTCTGATTGAAACTGTTCACTCTACAAATTTTTCCTCTTTTTTTCCCTAACACCAACCCAGTGTTTCTGACTGAAAGAGCTAACACTCTCCTGGAGACATCCTTCTTCCAAACAATGTAACAAGGGAAAGTTAAGAAAATGCATAGCAAAGGCTATGAGAACATTTTACAGCAACACCAATGACCTACAGGCAGAAAGTTATTTATAGAGAGCTATCACAGCATGTCTTGCTTAAAACAAACTAAAAAATAGGCATTAAATATGAACTGCTTCAAGGAGTTCCTTGTTTTATCCATAAGCTTCCCACAGAATCATTTAGGTAGGAAAAGACCCTTAAGGTCAAAAAGTACAACCATAAACCTAACAGTGCCAAGTCCACCCCCTAAACTAAGTCCCTAAGCACCATTTCTACATATGGTCTAAATACCTTCAGGGATGGTGACTCAACCACTTCCCTGGGCAGCCTCTGCCAGCACTCAATAATCCTTTCAGTGAAGTACTATCCCCTAGCATAGAGTTTAAACCTCCCCTGGAACAACTTGAGGCCATTTCCTCTTGTCCTATCACTTGACAGTGACAGATTAACTAGTAACAATGAATTCCTACCTCGGCAAATTACAGAATTACATATTTCAGACACTTAACTATTGTAGCTCTAATTTTTCTGACACAGCTTTATATTATCACCAGACAACCATTTCTAGGTACAGGAAAACTACTCTTTTGTAAGGCTGATGGAATGATCACTACTAGCCTGTGCACAGATATAATTTAAGAACAGACAAAGCACCGTAAATTGAGTGCAATTTGTATCCATTTACTGCATGTCTATGTGGGTGTTTCCTTCTTCAGTATGTAGATAACCAAGCACTGTAAGCGAAGGCTTACACCAGCCCATCAGGCGTATGTGGGGTATTGTCTGTGCATCTTTAGAGGCGCTCATGACAGCAGGAAATAAAAAACAAACAAAACCACCATCAGTGTCTGACAGAAACACTTTCAATGCCCATGTCGAGGATCCTCTGACAGGTGAGCTGTTAAAAACCACCCAAGCAATAAAAAACAGCAGCATCTTTATTTCAGTCAGCCCACCGTCCGTGACCTCTTCCGCAAGACAGACCAGCTTTGTACTGCTTCGATAGCAGTACTTCATTACCAGTTCATCCAGCCAACAGGGAATTCTCTCTGCTGAGGACAATCCAAAGGTCAGAGGTATTTCTATAACTGCCATTAGGGCTTCTACACTCTCTTTTCTGTTCACAGCTCTGTGGCAAAAGCCAGAAGAAAATAACCAGCACAGCAAAGACTTTCTTTCGTAAGTCTACTCCTCTCAGTTGAAATGGTGTTTTAGGTCATTGGCAGATTGGCACAGACAAGGGTAGCCCTTGTGCTTCTCCAGTTTGTGCATCTACTTAAATGGAGACAATTTATGGCCTTGCCCTCACCTGGACAACTTGCAAATAAAAAGTGATCTGCAGCAATATACAGTTCATTTTAAAAAAAAACACCAAAAACAAACAAGATTTCTAGTTTAAGAAAAAAAAGCTGTGTGTCATTTTGAAAACTGATTCCTTTCAGCACTGCTTTAAAGTTCAATGTTATACTAGATAAGACTTTGGATTTCTGTGGAAAAAAGTACACCTAAGTAAGCATACAAATTTGTAATCACTCATTGTTATCCCAGTATTCTTTTACCTGCTTTGTCTATTCCATGAAAGATCAAGCACAGCATCAGTATGTCCTTTCACTGTCCCTTCTGAAGATAAACTCTGTATGTGCAGATACAACAGACTTTTGAAAATTACAGCTTTAACAGAAATTGAGCATTACAACACATTAGCATGACCTCCTTAATGCCTTCACAAACAATGTCTCGTTTTAAATGATTCCCACCAGCTGCAACAAGGATTTTGACAGCACAGTCTCTGCAGTACCTGTACCTCAGCTCCTACCCCACATCTCAGATTGCTCCGCTCACGGGTGGTGGGCTTACAGAACTAGTTACTCCACACTAGCAGAAGAATTTCATTGTCTCCAGCCACACTGCAGGTTCTTCAGCTTCCTTCTAAAATCTCCTGGTAGTTCCCTCTCTTTGCTCCCAATTAATTAGCTTTTGGTCTTTGTAACTGCCAGCTCCTACAAATCGTAATTTAAAATGATTAAGCTTCAAAGTTTACTGGGATAGTAATTGGAAACCACCCATAAAGCCACCTCTCCTGTTCTGAATTCCAGGCTTTAATTACCCGTACAGAGAACAAGTAGCATTTCAAATTGAGGTAACCTTTATGAATGGTATCTTCAACAGCAATTCTGATAACTCAGTGACTTTCAGAAGCAAGTTACAAAGAACAAATTCTACTTCCAAGGATATTTTTTCTATTGTTTTTGAAAGCAGAAGGTCTGAGAGCTCAGGAAGTAAAACCCCTTCACAATTACACAGAGTGGCTCTTCCGCGAACACTTCAGTGCTCCTTGGGAAACGATAGCTATATATCCAGTGTTCACCTTCCTTATTTACTTTACGGAGTCTCTAAGCACTTCATGACGCACCTACTACAAGCAAAATCTCGAATATTTAAGTTATGTTATCTTCCACACTTATTTTTACATACCAAAGAATTTGGACAAATCATAACAACACATTCAGGCATACAATCAAGGTCAGATTCATCTGACGTAACTTAGCATTCAGTCTAAGCCTTGGTCTTTCTCTTCAGTAGTTAAGGTTTTCTCTACAGTCCACTAGAAGACAGTCAGCCATTCTCTGGATGCTTCTCTATGCATTCACGTCAGACAGTCTCAATGAACAGCTTAAAATATGCTTAAATTTTAGCAAGATAAAGCTAGCAGAGGTGACCCCTGAGCAAATGTATTTTGTTAGTGTCAGCCTTGTCCTTTACTCCTCAATGCCTTTTCAACTGAAGTCACAGGAAAGTATGAATTTTAACCTATCACACACAATCATGATGTTATCTTCTGTAACCTGTCTAAACACCATCTTTCAACGTGACAGATGGACTATCTGTCTATAACCAGACTATCTATTATTTTCCCATTGCAGGAAAAAAGTTAATAATGACATTATCCTAAGTTTCCTCCATCTAACTAGATAAACCATTTTGTAATACTTACTTGCTTTCCTTTATTTTTCTTCTTTTTGTCTTTCTTGCCTCCAAGGGAAAAAACTGGTTCTAAGGATTCTACTACATCAAGGTCCCAAATGTCAATAACCGGGGTCATGTTACCCACTGCAACATAATTTCCTACAAGCAGAAACCCAAATGCAACCACATATATTTAGAGTTACAAAACAGCATATTTGGCAATCCAGCTGTTGCTTATTTCTTTGATTAAGTAAAACTTATGTGCCAGAATCTTCTATTTGAACATCTCTGATGATTATAACTGACAAGAGGCAATTTAAAAATATCAACTGACAGCAGATGTTGCCAGAAAGAAATTTACTTGCTCACCAATACATTTCCCCTTCAGTACAAATAACTGTTAAGAGAAGCTGTATAAAGTTCCAGATACCCGCAGGGCTTTTTTTAAGGAAAAAAACAACCAAAGAACACACTCCTTGTGCTATGGAAAGCAATACTATAAAACACAAGAAAAAGGTTACTAAATACATAAATATATATAAACTTTGCTGTGTTTTACAATTAAACAACTGCTTTGGCCACCATGTGTTTGAACAAAAGCAAAGTTTCATTTGCAAATGGAAAATAAGGTAGACTAGAGAAGAGCTTGCTCTGGTCTGCTAATTGACTTAATTATTTCTAATAAGAAGAGTGTTTTCATCAAATCATTTGTTAAGGCAGTATCACTAGGATGACCGTATCACCAAACCAAAAAAACTGGTATTCACTTTTTCCATCTTAATATTGTGGGTTTACTTCTGTTTGTAACACTACAGGAAATTATTTAGTGACAAAATTACATTTATATAATTTTCAAGTAAAAATTATTTAACTGGACATTTACACATCCTTTGTAATTTACCTGGTGATTCATCAGGACTAGGATCAAAATTCAACCACTCCAGACTTAGAGGGTAAGCAGGCAAGATAATATCATGATGTACATAAAATGAGTCCTCTTCATGGTTATAAACTGAAAAAGAAAGAATCAAAGATATAAAAGACATTGTTAAAGAAAAAAAGCAAGCAACTATAAACAGTTCACTTCCACAAAAGGCAGACGTGGAAAACACTAAATTGTCAAGGAGATCTAGAATGTAAATTCACAGTGTTCAGAGTTTCAATGTAGAGGCCAGAGCCTCCATGCACCAATGTCATGCCTCACAGAATCACACAAGACATTTTCGTGTGTAGCTTAGATAAAGAAGTGACAGTTCAGCAAAGCTTAGATACTCTATTCCTAGCATAACATGCTACTTTCTTCGCATTACTTCAAAAGGGATGTTACGTATACACCACTTTGTACATCAGGATATATTAAGGAAGGTTTAGATATTCATTTTACAATTATTCCAGATGAAACCAAACAGGAAGCAAAAGACAAAAAGTTTTCAAACAAGAGGAAGCTAAAGAAGTCAGATGAAGCTACCTTTAGCAGATTGTAACTGAGATACAGGAAGAGTTTTGGTAAAGCAACCATATACCAAACACAACATTCCCTTTAGCCAGCTATTTTTCTTTCTATAAAAACTCACTAACCGGATAGCAAAGAAAACCTAATAATTATTTTAATAACATCGTACCATCCCCCACAGAAAATCACAGTACTATCTTAGAATCATTAAGATTGGAAAAGACCTCTAAGACCAACACCAAGTTAGGTGTCAGCCTAACACGACCACATCTACTAAACCATGTACCAAAGTGCCACATCTACACGTTTTTTTGAACACTTCCAGGGATGGTGACTCCACCGCTTCTCTGGGCAGCCTGTTCCAATGCTTCACCACTCCTTCAGCAAAGAAATTTTTCCTAATATCTTACCCAAACCTCCCCTGGCGTAACTTGAGTCCATTTTGAAATGCACATGACAGTTAACTGAAGACTTTAGCTGGTATCTAATTATTCTTGGTGACTGAGTATGACAGAGCTACAGTTATAAACTGCAGAAGTGCGTGCTATTGTTTTGTAAGTCTATACAGGGAAAACAACACTTTGTAAGCACCTTCAGATACAGAAAATGCCATACGGTGGTATCTGAAGAGATGCCTTCAAACACTTTGGCCTTGCTGTTTTCTTAAAACAGAATATTTTGCTTGCAGAAACATGCACCTCAGCAGAAGTAACCAGAAACATTCCCCCAAAGGGCCACAGTAAGAAAAGACTTCGGCACATTCAGTCCTTGCTGCAATAGAAAAACCTTTTACATAGTAAAACTAAACCCATCTCCAGAACAAGCAGTATTCAGGCCTTAAGGATTATCTCTTCTAAATCTTAGATGATGAAGATGTTTATTCTTCTACTCCTAGCACATTTAAAGAAGCAAGGAGAAAGCAAGGAAAAAATGCCAACAACAAACCAGCAGAGGAAGCTTGCATGCTACGGAAAGCAAGACTGTCTGGAAGAAAGACTATGTCCAGAGAATAAAAATTCTATAGCACTTTCTAAGTGTCCTTAGGAATGAAAAAAGGATAGGAAACATTATACAGCCCAATGAAAGCATATTACCCTCTAAATAACAGTAGCTCCACATTTAACACTCTAGTTCTGGAAATCGGATAAAGCTCCATGATGCAGGAAAGAAGACAAAACACATAAAGCAGATGGGGAGGCAAAATAGCTTCCAAGAAACCACTTCCTCCTCCTTCTACACAGCCATGTCAAGCAGCGTAGGCAAGACATACTCCCTAGCTTCACTGTAAGGAACAAATCCTATGCTACTTACCATGGACCTCCAAACTACAGTAGTCCTTATCAACTCTGCCACAAAGGACAAGATTGTCAGTGGGCTTAATCATAAAGTCCTCCTGTTCATATTGTTCCTGAACAGCAAAAACGAGAGGACAACAGATGTTAAGCAAAGCACAAATATACAAAACCACGTGTTCAGAAGGCTGAATCAGTAGTAACTTTTAATCATAACTGAAAATACTCAAAACTCAACAACGCTGCTGCCCACTCAACTAAAACCATCTTATGGTGGTAAACAAAGAAAGACAGGAACCAAATTCAATCATGGGGAGACTGAGTAGTTATTATATAGACTGAAGGACTGTTTATGTGAACTTACGTAGATTTAGAAAGATGTTTAATTACCAAAGGTCATTACAAAATGACCTTTCAAGTCTATTATAATGCAGCCCATTGCTGAAAAGAGAACCTCTACCAGGAGCCTACATACAGAGCTTATTTCCCTTGTGCTGTCTTCCCTTGGGCATTTATGTAGCATAACAGCTTTTTACACAATAAGCATATTGTAACTGTTCCTCACATCCAGGAAGCAATTCCAAGAGCATTAAACCATTGTCTGCTTTCTGGAAAATACTGTACTGCCTACAGCTATACTGGGCATTCAGCTGTACCAGAACAGATGCAACCTCTCATCAAATTTTCATTGTTACTGAGAAATGGAAGGCATTCAGAGAATTTTTGTTAGCAGAAAACTAAGAATGGTACATAAAAGTCAACAGTCTTACGCAAACATAGTACCATCCTTCAAATATACAACATATACATGACTTTCTGATGACTTTTTGCAAGCTTTTAGCTTCTTTTCTTATTCACTTCAAGCATCTTTTCAGTATTTCAATTCTATCAAGTACAACAATTCTTCGAATTAATCAACTTAAGTGTTACACAGTCTTCAACAGTACCAGTAGTAAATACCAAAAGACAACATAAAGTGTACGTTGAAGCACTAAACAGTACTTTCAGAATTTGAGGAAAGGACTTGATTATAGGAAGAAAGGCCTGAGAAAAGGGTGTTGACTTTTTCTATCTGCATGGAAGAAAGTTAGCTTTTCTGACACAGAATAAATGCAGCTCATTGTGTGACTACCTCTTTGACCATAAAAATCACTTCTAAAGCATTTCTTCCCACTACTGGTACACAGGAGTGAGAAAAATCATCAACCAGTCGGTGAAACACAGAGAAAACACACAGTACCCCAAAGTGCATTCAGCAAGTGAATGTTTTTAAAGATAAGACATACGTCTTCCTCCTTGAGCTTTGTAACAGTACGTGAAGTCACCATAACAACTCCTTGCTTGAGAACACGTTTGACAAAATTCCCTAACATACAAACTAGATGTTGCAGAAGCCTACAGCTTCTCTTTTCCTTCAATCTCACTAGATTTGTGAAGAATCAAAAATACTATTGAAAGGACAGCGCCCAGAAAAATTTAACGATCTTTATGCTTAGATGAGGTCTCAAAAAGTCACCAACTCCATCATCTTGCCCCAGCTGATTACAGTCTCTCCTGGTTGCTCCCTAGATTATATTGTCTCTTCTCACACAACCTCACCTTGTACCTGCCTTCTGTAATCTCTCCATGAAAATTAAGCCACTCACAACTTGCAATCTATCCTGAACTAAACTGTAGGATATTCTCTGGAATCTGTCCATATCTTTCTGAAGAGGCACCCAATATTCTAGCCAAGACAACACCAACGTTAAGTAAAGTAGAAGGATTACTTCACATCTTGCATGTTGCATCCCTGTTCACCACAAAAAAACAAACAGTCTGTATAACAGGACAGCACTGTTAACACAGCTTGTGTCCAACTGCATCCAGAGACTTCTCAACTCCCTGCAGAGCTCCTACAAAGCCAGCTCCTGCAGAGATTTCCCCATCTGATACTTGGTGGAAACCAATACAGGCAGAAAACAGTCAACTATACAGTAAGCTATGCAAATACACTTAATAAACAGGAACATGTTTCTTCATGCCACACCCATAATTTGACACGTAGGCTAAGTCCACATCAGCTTGGTTTCTTCCACAAACCAGTGGAAGGTGTAAGAGTCTTGCAATCTGGCAATCTTTCTAAATAGGGTTGTTAGTGGCCTGAGATACTGAGATTTGTTATTTCTTCGAGCATTTTCTGGGTCTTATCAGAAAGGTGACAAACCATCTCCACACACAGAAGCACATGGCCTAAATAAATACTGAGCCAGTTTGCCTTAACATCCAACTTAAACTTAAAAGCATACGTAGAGGGGACTGCACAAAGCAACTTCAAAAGAAAAGAGTGCCATCTGATAAAAAAATCCATCACAACTTTTGAAAAGGACTGCAAGCACTTACAGACCCTAAGGCGGTGTGGAAAATTTAACTGGTTTTTAAGTTTATGCTGTCCATGATATTTAACGTTTTCATTAGTACTCACGGTGGTTTTTAGAGTGATGTAAGGATCATGCTCATTACTTCCATGTACTGCCAGAGTAGCCAAAGAGTCTCCAAGCTTTAGGTCACCTAAATGGGAATTTCAGAACATTTTTTCATACATGTCAATAACAGATGAAGTTAGAAACCCCTGTACCGATCCCTGTACTACCTGTATTGCAAAATATCAAGGGCAGGCTAAATGAACTTCCAAGTTCCAAACTTAAGAACCTCAGTAAGCAAAACTGCTTAGTGCTTTCAGGGTCTCTGCTGCTCTGCTCCAGCACTACAGCAGGGGGAGTGACTGTCCTTCCAACCCTGCTCTCAGTTCTGGTGTCAGGGAGGGGTTTGCTTAACTGTTTCATACAATAACCGACTTGCAAAACTGGGACAGGGAAATAATAAAAAATGTGAATTTCCAGCATTTGAAACATAGCACAGTGCAGTGGTACTTATGAAATTAGTATCCTAAAACAAGAAGTGAAAAGGTTTTTCACTTTCATCTCAACTTTAAATTTTTCTTACCTGTGCATTCTTCTTCATCATAATTTTCCAAATCATATTCACCCAGTTCATCATCAGACAGGTCTTCATTTTTATGAGAAGATTCATCTCTGCCAGGAACGGGTTCATTTGTGTCATTTGCCATCTGGCCTTCATCACTATCATCAGTGCCATCTCTGTTTAAAGACACACAATCCTGGCTGTTCACATGGGTTTCAAGCCTTTATGCCAATAATTTGGAAATCCACTTGCTCCTTTCCTATCTTTTCTCAAAATACAAGGCACTATTTTTCTCAGACTTCCAGAGAAAGCTTTTCCTGGAAAGTTTTCATGACAAAATGCAGCACAAATTTTGCTTAGCAGGGCTAAACTCAGTGTCTAGATCCCCTTATCTTACTCATTTTTTTATGGCTACAATACTCTGAACTTCACTACTGCGTGTCCGCACGCTCCGATATATTCCTTCCTTTTTTTTTCCCCATCCACAGTCCCTGTGATATGTGAAGACTCTTGCATTTCTTCAACAATTTTAAGACCTTATTTCCTCATACTTCCCACACTTACATTAGAAGAAAACACAATATGAAATCCATCAGGGTTGGGACTTACTGCAGATCACTTTTTACAGACACAGAATCATAGAATAGTTTGGGTTGGAAGGGACCTTAAAAATCATCCAGTTCCAACTCCCCGTGCCATGGGTAGGGACACCTCCCACTAGATCAGGCTGACCAAGGCTCGATCCAACCTGGCCTTGAACACCTCCAGGGATGTGGCAGCCACAGCTTTCCTGGGCAACCTGTGCCAGTGCCTCACTACTCTCATGGTGAAGAAATTCTTCCTGATGCCTAGTTTAAATCTTTCCCTTTCCAGTTTATTCCCATTCTCCCTCGTCCTAGCAATACAAGCATTTGTGAATAGTCCCTCCCCAGCCTTCTTTAGGCCCCAAGATGCAAAGGGGAGGGGGCATCTCAGATGTCTCACTGGAGTTTGCTCCACAGAAAGTCATCCCTGCTGAATACACTGTATTTCTGTCCTTCTAAGCACAAAATTCCCAGGCAACAATAAGCCAAGACAGTTCTCAAAGATACGTTCTAAAGCAAATTCCCTCCCTACAGCTGTCAGCGGCGAGGCCCGGGGGGCTCCAACCCCTTCTCCAGCAGAGCCCGGCAGACGCGCCCATCCCGTCTCACCCCCGCCTCGCCTGGGACTCCTCGATGAGACGGTTCAACTCCTCCTCGCTGAGCTGCACCTGCAGGCGGACACAGAGAGGCGGGGAGGGTGAGGGTAGGGTGGGGTAGGGGGGCAATCCCGCAGCCCCGGCTCCGGGGCGGGTCGGGGGTGTCCCTCAGCCCGGCCCCATCCCGCCTCCTCTCCCACCTTATCCGGCGTTTCCTTGGCGACGCCGCAGCGCACCCAGGCCGCGCAAGTCACGGGGCAGCTCATGGTGGTGCGGTGCGGCACGTGCGACCGGCCGCGGCGCGCCGCGAATGACGTAGACGATGGGGGGGAGGGGGAGGAGAGAGACTCCGCTTGTAAAGGTGGAGGCAAAAGGGAGGGTGCGGGGACACAGCGGTATGACGTCATCACCGAGCGCCGTGGGACATTAGAAGGAGGGGGCGTGGCCACAGGGACAAGGGCAGTTGGCTTCCGAAGGGCGGGGCCAGAGGGGTGTGGGCGGGGCGAAAAGGGGCGGGGCTTGATGGACGGAGCGGAAAGGGGGCGAAGCAAGAGAGGGCGGGGACTGAGAGGCGGGGCCCTAGGGCGGGGCCTGAACGGCTATAAAAGGGCGTGGAGGACGAAGCCTATTTTCTTCTTAGGGTACTACCTTCAGAGCATCAGAGGATCACCAGGTTAGAAAAGACCTCTTGGATCATCGAGTCCAACCGTTCCTATCTGCCACTAAACCATGTCCCTGAGCACCTCGTCTACCTGTCTACCTGTCTTTTAAACACCTCTAGAAATGATGACTCGACCACCTCCCTGGGCAGCCTCTGCCAGTGCCCGATGACCCTTGGCCAATGAAAAATGTTTTCCCTATATCCAGCCTGAACCTCCCCTGGCGGAGCTTAAGGCCATTCCTCCTTGTCCTGTCCCCTGTCACTTGGGAGAAGAGGCAGCTCCCTCCTCTCCACAACCTCCTTTCAGGTAGTCGTAGAGAGCAATAAGGTCTCCCCTCAGCCTCCTCCAGGCTAAACAACCCCAGTTCCCTCAGCCACCCCTCATAAGACTTGCTGTCCAGCCCCTTCACCAGCTTCATTGCTCTTCTCTGGACACCCCTCAGAGCCTCAACATCCTTCTTGTAGCGAGGGGTGCAGAACTGAAGACAGGATTTGGGGTGCGGTCTCACCAGTGCTGAGTACAGGGGCAGAATAACCTCCCTGGACCTGCTGGTCACGCTGTTTCTGATATAAACCAAGGTACCACTGGCTTTCTTGGCCACCTGGGCACGCTGCTGGCTCATGTTCCGTCGGCTGTCAACCAACATCCCCAGGTCCTTCTTCTCTATGCAGCTTTCTAGCCATTCTTCCCCTAGTCTGTAGCACTGCATAGGGTTGTCGTGCCCCAAGTGCAGGACCTGGCATTTGACCTTGTTAAACTTCATGCCATTGGTCTCAGCCCATTGGTCCAGCCTGTTCAGATCCCTCTGTAGAGTTTCCCTATGCTCCAGCAGATTGACACTTCCTCCCAGCTTAGTGTCATCTGCAAACTTGCTAAGGGTGCACTCAATGCCTTCATCCAGGTCATTGATAAAGATATTGAATAGGACTGGACCCAGCACTAACCCCTGGGGGACACCACTTGTGACCAGCCTCCAGCTGGAGTTAACTCCATTTACCATAACTCTTCTTGCTGCTCCCCCTGCTCCTCCCTGCTTCTGGGCCAAAGAATGGCAGATGCTTGGCTTTTGACTGGACCTGCTGGGAGACCTGGTTGCTTTCAGCAGTGGTTGCTCCCATTTTCATAAAATTAATTGCAAAAGAGAGCTTATTCACTTCACTTAATTAGCCCAGGCTGTCCCATTTGGCTCCCCTGCTGTCTTTACCTGGGGCTGGGACTAGTTGGAGCCCCAAGGCTCCTGTAGTAACAGAAATTAAAGCTTTACCATGTAATAGGTCCTCATACAACCACTGTTCTGGGCACTCAAATGAAGCAAAGTGCTGCCACATCTCTAGGGTCTTCAAGTGCTTCGTTTCCTACATTGGATCTTGGCTTGTGGGGGGACTTCTGATTCTGCCCCTCTAGGGAGGTGATTCAGCCCCTCTATTCCTCTTTTGTGAGACCCCAGCTGGAGTACTGTGTCCAGTTCTGGAATCCTCAACATAAGAAGGATATGGAGCTGTTGGAACAGGTCTAGAGGAGGGCTACAAAGATGATTCGAGGGCTGGAGCACCTCCTGTACCAGGACAGGCTGAGAGAGTTGGGGTTGTTCAGCCTGGAGAAGAGAAGGCTCAGAGGAGAACTTATAGCAACCTTCCAGTACCTGAAGGGGCTACAGGAAAGCTGGGGAGGGACTATTCACAAAGGCTTGTAGGGATAGGATGAGATGCAATGGGTATAAACTGGAGAGGGGCAGGTTAGGCTAGACATTAGGAATAATTTCTTCACCATGAGAGTGGTGAGGCACTGGCACGGGTTGCCAAGGGAAGTTTGGGCTGCCCCATCCCTGGAGGTGTTCAAGGCCAGGTTGGATGGGGCCTTGGGCAGCCTGATCCAGTGGGAGGTGTCCCTGCCCATGGCAGGAGGGGTTGGAACTAGATGATCTTTAAGGTCCCTTCCAACCCAAACTGTTCTATGATTCCATGACCCTCCCTGCCAGTGTCTGGTTCTGCTTTGGCTCTGAGATGTCCCAGCAGTGAGCTGTCAAAATTAAAGATTTAGAAAAATCTTTTTGATACCAATCTCTAAAATTTACCCAAGCAGAAGAAAACAATGCACAGAGTCAATGGTGTGAGGGAGCTGCAGGAAGTGGTGAGGGACTGGCATCTTCACAGGAGGTGCTGCTTTTTGCCCTCCCAAATGTCAGCATCCTATAACAACTGACTCACCAAATTAGAGAAAATGGATAAAATGTCAGCTGGAATATATGGGAAGGTATTCTCTTACTGACATACAGAAATTGCTGCTGTTTCCATCACTGAAATCTTAATTCAGGGGATAGCTGGAAATTACATGGAAGGGAAGCTGAGGTTAGGGGAAGGAGCATTTCTCATGGTAAAGCTCAAGGACTTGGCAACTGAACTTCAGCTTGGCAGATGGAATGGATACATTATTTCATCCACATGTCACTAGACAGCATCACTGTAGTATTTTCATTATTTTATCCTGTTTCTTCAGTGTTTCTGGCATAAGAAAGAAATTTCTATCAAAATATTACTACCTCTTATGCCCTCCCCCTCCCCCATTCATTTAATGCATTTGATGTATTTTGTTGTAGAAGCAAACATACCAAGGCAAACGCTGCATCGTTCTAGCTATTCACTGTAGGACTCTGTAGCGTGGGCATCTTAGTCCTACGGGGGGTGTGTGTGTGTGTGTGTGTGTGTTAGATAATTATCAATCTTGTATGTTGTTACAGTTGCCATTTTGCTGAGCTGTTTATTAATTGTTTTTCTGGTCACCTTCTCTTACAGTGTTCAAGTAATCCTTCTTGTTCACCCATACAAGAGCTCGCTACAGTTTGTCAGTCTTCCTCCAGACTGGGAAGTTTTATGTGAGCAGATGCTATTCCCAAAGGAGAAGCAAAGGGGAATATTATGTAGCCAAGAGGAGGAAAGCATGGTTACTTTCCAGTGGCTGTGGTTCCTGGATATGTGTTTTTGAAGATACATAGATTTGCCATGGTGGAGGTTTGCACAACGACCGCTTGAGCCATAGTTGGTTTTAGTGAAGCAACACCCAGAGGGGGGCGCACATGCTCTACCTCCCCTCCAATAGCACTGTACCGTGGTGAGGCTCAACAACAGACTTGCAGAAGGAGAAAGGAAGAAAAATCGGTAGAAACTGTGCATACGGATATTACAGCTTACAGAACTGGAGTTAGTAGTATTTTTTTCTTCTCTTTTGAGACCCAGTACATAAATGCTGGACAATTCCACTACTTCTCTCCATCCTACACTTGCTGGGGATATGGAGCTGGGTCTCAGATTCTTCTTGAGAAAATAAAGACCATTCTAATAAATATATTCTTGTTCCACAGTGCCTTGGCAATCACAGAGATATGGGACTGAAAGAGTAGTGCCCCAGGCAGAACACTTCCAGCAGACACCTGAGAGTAACTGACAGTAACTGGGCTCTAGTACAGTACAGCCCGCTCACCCCAAGGAACCAGCAAGGGCAACTCATAGGTCATAACACATCAGTAAAAAAATTGGTCTTCTTTGTATTTAGTGTCCAAAGATGACTCAGCCACAGAAGTGTGAGAGTTAGGAAAGAAAGCAGATGTTCATTTCTTAATTTGGATGAAATTTTGACATAACTATTGCAGGAATTTTTGGATGAACCCGAAGAGCAGTCCTAATTCAGAACAAGGCCAGAGAGGTGACAGAAGTCTCTGAATTCCCTGCCCATCACAGAGAGGTTGGAACTAGGTGATCTTTAAGGTCCCTTCCAACCCAAACTATTTTATGATTCTATGAATCACTGCTAGGTGTAAGAAATAGGCATGATGAAAGATATGTGCAACAGGAGACAAGAACTCAAACGGCTGTTCCAGCAAGGGTGCAAGGACCAAGTTCACATCCTGTGGAAATAAAAGGTCTCTGACCAAAAGAATTGTCATCAAACATTCTCAATGCCACAGCCTGTTCTGGACTGGCCTTGAGCCTTTTCTGAAAAGGAGCTTCTAAAACTTAAAGGCTTTATTTCCCCCACCCCATCTCATCCTCAGAGATCGATCAGACACAGCAGTATTTCTTATGCAGAGCTGGCTTGTGCCTGAAATCTCTCTTAGACCTATTTCTTCTCTAATGAGCAGAGCTGAGTTTCTTTTTATCCTGATGGACCTTCATAAAGTTAGGCAAGAATTGATAGTAGTGATTTTCATTGTTTCAGTTTAATCACTTATTCTGGTCTCAGAAAACATTGCTCCTGTTTCTGGATCCACATTTGACCTATCCCAAGCTACTGCTTTTCACCTGAAGAAGCAAGTGCTGGATAGTTCTCATTAGCAGGCATTGATGCCTGTCTTTTGTTCAAGATCATAAATATTCAGACAGGTTCAGCTGGATTAAGTTTCCTAGCTAAGCAGAGCAAACTTTTGTTCTGATGTGGATTTACCAGGTCAACAGAAGCAAGGTCAGTGGGAAAAGTTAATGGCTCCTCAAAACAGAAAGTCTAGCTTCTTTTTTAGGGAATGTGTCAAGGTGCATGGAGAGCTACAAAATTCCTCGATACTAAGAATAGATGGAAGAGAAGAGATGGCTGATGAAGAGGTGGTGTTGAAGCAGCTGGTACCAGAAGGCTCTCCCATAACTATTTCCAATGTCCAAGGCTTTGCAGGGACCTTGATATACCTTGAATCCTGAAACTGTCAAGAGATATTGTAAACATTTCTAATATGGCAGCTGGAAGGTACTACAAGGCCATGTAAAAGTTCATACTGCAAATCATACAGGCTGTAAGCAAGAAAACAAAGGGAATTTTATCTATTTTGAGAGAAGTTATTCTGCGGTTCAGCTGACCTCTTCAGATGAGAAGAGGGGAAAAGGATTAATACATTAGTTTGGCACCTAAGTCAAAAAAAAAATTCTGTTTTCTCAAATGCGTTGCCAAATATTAGTGTTGCAGTCCCAGAGATGCAGAATAGCTAAAAGTAAAGTCACAACATCAAGAAATCCTCTAACTTAGGAAAGAAAGAATGTACTTAAGAGTGCCTTTGAAACACAAAGGGCAGCCATAGAAGTCTTCAAGGTTACCTTTTGATTCTCTGTTTGCATTCCCTGTGTGTTTCTGTGAAACAGAGAGCATGAATAGTGGGAGGAAACCAAAGAAAGATCAGATCTCAGTAGGGCAGTATCTTGTCAAGGGAGACTATATACCCTGCTTGCACACCGCAGCATAGCCTAAGGGGAAGAACTCAGACTGGTAGCTAGGCATAAAGTTAAGTTTTCACGTAATTGAAACAAGGCTGCTTTGGTATTCTTTCATCCATGATCTCCTTAAGGAGTTCTTTGGGAGAGCACCAACCTCCTCACTTTAGAAGTAAAAACACCCTTGCGCTAAGGCTTGTTCTCTCAGATTCTATGTATTGCTTTTGGTGCTCTTTGCTTAACTCTATGGAATAAATTAGGTCTATCACTTATCTTTTAACTATGTTTAGTGATAAGTGTGATATCCGTGTGAACCAGAAACATATTAAAGGCATTAAATCCTTATTGGGACACAGTGAAAAAAGAGGCAAGCTTATGGAGCATCTGCTTCCACAAAATGTGTGCTGCTTGGGAATGAAAATCCCGCCATCACTGCAATGACTGCTGTCAGATAGTGCTGGAAACAAAACAAGGGATGAAAAAGAAATATCATCAGTGCCCCCCCAGCATGATGGAGAAAGGATGGCTGGATATGGCAAATGGTCATGTTCACTACATACAGCCAATACAGAAAAATAACTTTAAATACATTGGTAGAAATCCAAGAGTAGAGAGTTGAGAGGAAAAGAGGCATGTGGGAGAGGAAGAATAAAGATGCACATGAAGGCAGGACACAGACAAGGACCCACCAAGCTGTTTATGGCCAACTTACACAGACAAAATGAAGGAAGTTGAAAAGAAGCATAGAACAATACAAGATGCTAAGGATTTACTAGTAAAGGAAAATCAGTCAACATATGGATATGGGGAAAAAATACCCCAAACAACTGGCAGTGTTCCATGTGCTGGGACTCAGCCAGGTTAAGTGAGTTTGCCCCATAACGCTTGATCTCATAGCAGGTGGGAAGTGGGGTCTGTGTGTGTTTCTTAGGCATCACTAAACTCCAGCTCCAGGTTTTGCCAACCAGAGGTCCACAGTGTCAGCACACACTTGGGTGAGCACCAGCAGAAGTAGCACATGCACATGTGGCAGGGCTAAATCATGCACCTAGGGGCAGATGGACACACCAGAACACTTGAGAACCCCCTGGCATATGTCGCAATGCTGGCACTTCTTTATTTCCTCCATGTCTAAAGTACTTGTTGCTTCAAAGATTCATTATTCCAGGAGGAAATTCCAACTTTTACACAAGCCTCTGGGCTTGTAGAGCAGAGGAGCTGACACACTGTAGGAAGGTAGCCAGGCAGTAGGGTTGTGCTGGATATGACAGCCTTCCAGCCTGCAAGGGTATGTTCACAGGTTCTCACACATCACTGACCTTGTAGTCTTACCTCTTCATAGCAAAGATTAGAGATCACCAGCCCACATGCCTAGTCCAGAACAACAGTTTCCTTGAAACAGTCATTAGACAAAATGAAAGTTGCTGAAGAAATGTTTACTAAAATATAAGGCTTTGCTGACATGGAAAGAAAATTAGCTGATACTGCTACAGATCTAGAAATATGCCTGTATGAGCCACTATCCAGATTTTTTTTTTTAAAAATACCATTTATGAGTGGTTCAAATGTTACTGCTACTTTTAAAGTAGTCAAAAGGAGACATACAATGTTCTTTTTTATGTTACACAGATGCCTCTGCTACTGATGCCATCAGTAGACCTACATTAAGCACTTCTGACAGTGCTTTTGCCTGAGGCCAACATCTTATGCTCCTCTTGGTGAGCCCCAGTATGTAGCAGTGGTGGTTTAGACATTGCTGCCCATTTCTGCCTTGTAGATGAGAAAACACAGCAGTAGGTAAGACTGTCCTAAACCTTAATTAGCTCAGTAAATGTATGCCATAGCCCTCAGTCTGTACATGTTAAGATTGTCCAGAAAAAAACCTCAAAAAATGTGAACTGAGTGTAGCAAAAGCATAAATGACTTCAGGAAGCCCAGAGGAATGATGTTAACAATTGTATCTGAACTTCTCTGTTTTTCTCAGTGAAGAGTTAACTCTGATGCCCTGAAGTAATGCTTTTAAATTATTCTGGTACCACTGGTTGGGAAATGAGACAGATCATAGCAGTTTGCTACCTGTGAATCTTTTTTTTTTCCCATATGGCAAGGAGGCAAGCAAGGGGGCCTGTGTCTCTTACAAAGTGTTGAGACCTGTAGAGTTCCCTATGATCTGCTTTTCAAACTTTGCTTCCGGACAGGTGAGCTTGCAAAGCCCAAAGGCATCTGGCAGAGCCATGACCCTGCTCTGGCCAGTCACCCAGTCTGGTCTGGGCAGTGTCTCACTCCCACGACTCACATCCAGGCCATACTTGAAAGGATATTACCACCTTTTGCCTCCTGGACCAACCTGTTTCTTAATAATCTGGTACATTATGAAGAAAGGACTCGACTCCAAATCTACTAAAACATACAATACAGAAAATATCATAAAATTAATTAAAAAATCTAAAAAGTAAAGAATATGCTAAAATAAAAAAATATTTTCCAAAGCCTGATTTTTATGCTCATGCCAAAGTTGATCAGTTCCCTCTATTTACTTCTGACCCCTCCTTGAGATACCCATTTGCAACTTATTTGTATGCATTCGCAGCAATGTTGTGTAACGAAGCAAGCTCCCAGCCTTTGGGGTCTTTGTGCATCCAAACTGTCTGGCTATGATGCATTTGCAAATGCTTAATTTTAAGCACCACAGAACTCCATTCCCAGGTCTTACAGGCCCATTTCTTGCCAGGGATTAGAGAAAAGTTTTTGGAAACAGCCTCCAAGTCACTTCTTCACATGCACGACAACCATACTGACAGCAGTGTATGGGGGAAAACGGCACCAGGACTTCTAGATGTAATATCCCAAATGCACGTGGTGGAAGATGATTCTTGGGCTGCTGTCTGAAGTACACTGAGAAACACCTGAAGAGAAGAAACAACAAAACCACTCACAACAGCCATTTCCTAGGCTAGAAAACAATGGAATTTTTATTGAACAGAGATGGCTCATAAACACGCTCAAAGGAGTTCCACCTGCTGTTCAGCAATATTCATTGCCATCCAATAATAACCTATGGGAGTAGCTGTATAAAATAGGAATAAAATACCAAATTGCTATATTAATTAATAACTTTGCCCTTCAAATACAGAACCATATGTTATTTAAAGTCTGAAAATAGACCACAATTGTTAGCATTTAAATCAAACCTTTATGATAACAAATATACAAAAAAAGGCTGTCAATATATTAAACATTTAAACCAATAGCATACATTTCTCGGAGGTAAACATTGAGCAAACAAAGCCACCAATGATGTTCAAAAATTGGGTAAAAGTTTCAAGGTCAAGCTCCAAACACTGTAGCTTTCCTAAAGCCATAGCAGTATTACACTTTTATCTAGCCCCTAAATTGAAAACTATGTAGCATGAACAATTGAAAATATAACTATTGGCTATCCGGCAGGAAATTGGAAGTTTCTTAAGTCCTCATTGCATTTATATTTAAGCACCTGCAGAGACAGAGGGCAGTAGGAGTTAAGCACTTTGTTTTGCAAGGTTGGGGGTTTAGTACTGTTATAGATGAGGGCAACAGCATCCTCATACCAAACACGAATTCCAGCACTGACAAAAAGAGAAGTATTGACCTGGCAAACTGACTGAAGAATCAGCCTTGCAACTTGCATTAAACAGAATGGGACTTGCATACCTGCCTATTTACTGAAAGCCTGTGCTATTTCTTCTGCACAGAAAAAGCCTCCTTCAGTAGTTGATCTAATGCCTGAGTTTGAAAGCTGGGATACATACATATGCTCAAAAATAATGTGACAAATTTACTATCAATAAAAAGATGTTTTAATGCCGACAACTAATAAAAGTTCATATCGCAATATTGCTCACAACATAAATGTACAATTTGCACAAAACATGGCTCTTCAACATGAATATTTTGCAAGCTACAATATATATATATATAATATGTATAATTTCTTTTCTTAAAGAATTATGTGCCAGATTGCATGCAAAGAATTTCAAAGCAGTAACACAACAGGAGCAATCACTTGTTTACAGGTTATTGAAACCATTCAATACAGAAACACAGGGATATTAGATAACAGACAGACAGATAGGTAGGTGTATATACACACTGCTTTTCCATGGACCTTCCCATGTTACATCCAAAATGTGGGTTCCTTATAAGCTCAGACCCCAATGACAGACTGATCCAAATAGGGGTCTGACTGTACTCCACATTCTTTGACCATAAATCACTTCTGTTGGAGATGACAGTGAAGGAGGCACTTGTCCTTCAGCCAGGAGCAGAGGCAAGCAATCTTCTCCATAGCCAAAATCCATTCCAATTCCTGCTCCTTCATTTCGAAGCAGTGGGTTGTAAGCATCTATCCATCCTGTTTTGGTGGATCCCAAGCAGTCATCCGCAGCCTTTACACTTGCAAAAGCAAGACTGGAGAATCTGGATCTCCTAAACAGTGCACAGCACTGCCACCATTCTAGTCGGATATGTACAAGGAATGACACGTATCCTCTGGTTTAAAATATACATAGAGTATATACAAATAAAGCTATTCTATCAAGGTGCAAGTTTACTATTTTCTGGTGTGTTCCAATGACGTTTTCTTAAAAACGTGTATACAGACCTACCATGAGAGTTTACATAAAGTTGACATTTTGTTATAGTTCATTACGTAGGCTTCGTTCTGCAAACTCTGTAACAGAAACTCCTGTTATTTTCCCTTGGAGTTCTGTCTGTGCACAGGACTGGATTTTGTAGACTACAGTCATGTCTAATATAATTTCCTTGACTTCAATACATTCTTAACTGGGGTGACTTGGCACCATGTGTTTTTTTTTTTTCCCAGGAAGTCATCAATCTCTATGAACTGAGGCAGGCATGAAACTGGCCATCAGGAGGTTTGCAGTTCACGTGCCCAGTCCAGCTTTCCTTGCTTTTGATGGGACTATGGTATATGAAGCTAGCACAGTTTGGCCCTAAGGGTAAGTCTGGAAGTCCTTGGCACTATTTTACACTAGATGATGGCAGGCAATGCCCTCAAAGAAACTTAAAGACCAAATGTAATTTACTAAACAGTAAACATCAGAGTGATCTACTAAACACATGGATATGATATGCAACTTGTCTAAAATTAGAATGGTTGACGTTTTCTTAAGCAGACTTAAATTCATAAAAATCTTTCCCATCCCACATAGGCCTCATTCTGCAGCATTTAAATATATGATGCTTCTAATAACGTCATTTGAAATGCAAAGGCTGTGATCAACTGGCAGAAGGAAAGTCCATCCTCTCCTATTTCTCTTCAGCAAAAAAAAAACCCTCAAAATTGTGCAGCTAACTCATGTAACATAAGCACATGTTTATGATCCCTGCTGAAGTTGGGCTGGTGTGTGCAATGACAGCAGGATTTGGCCTTCAGTCTTTATGGGGTACCAACCACAACTGCGGGATGACCGAATGGGAAATTATATCTGCTAGCGCATTAAAAAACGTACAGCCTTGCAGTAACTCCCATTAAAGAGTCCCACTGACTTCATGAGAGAGAGAACAGACTTTAACAAGTGCATGCTCTGCACCACTGGAGTTAAGTTTCTCAAAAATCTTTCTCTAATACCATTTTTCTCCATTCTGTAACTTGAGTCTAAGGAGGCATTCGAGCAGAGGCTTGCACATGTCCTGTCAGGCTAAGGGGAGTACTTCACACTAGAAATAATGATCTGGTTTGGTTTTCTCTTTTTCAGAGTAATACAATAATTAAAAAACCAGCTTACTGGTTCCACTTTCTGCCCTGCCTCTGTACAATGTTAACAAAATGACATATAGCAACAACAAATGAATCATAAGCTCATAGGAGATTTTAAAAGGATCAGCATCAGACAGAACAGAGTTTAAGATAACCTAAAAGTACACTCAGAGAAGACGCATTCAGAGTTTTCCCAATGTTTATGCTAAGGACCCAATTATGTGATAGAACATGTAAAGCTTTCTAATCTGGCTGACTGAATATATTATAAACAAGGGAAAATTACATTCATTTTAAAAACAAAAATTAAAAAAATTAAATAAAAACATACATTTTAAAATAATGTTTCAGTTGTGGACACAGCGGACAAAACCTGCTGCTTCAAATTATAGCTCAGTGCCTCTATTTTTAACACATTCCCTTCTGCCTCGTTTCAGAATGCCCTAAGTTAGTGTTTTCAGTAGAACGGTTTGCTCTGGAACACTAACAGCTCCAAACAGGCAATTTTCAGAAATGTCTGACATACTTGAGAGACTGATATCTTTGAATGAGCTACAGATGTCTATCTGTCTATTTAAGGATAAATATTTGGTTCCAGAAACATTTTTTTTCTTAGCTATGCTCTTTCGCTATTGAAAAACATCTGCCATCCTATTGTCCATACTCTGATTCTTTGCTGTTTTAGAAGCTGAACAATTATAAATGGATAAGCAAAACAAAAGAATGTTTCACCTATGCTGTCAATAGTACATGACCTCAAACATGCCTGTGAAGCCACAAACCAGTATTTAAGCTACATCTGTGGGATGGAGGACAATATCTCTGTGTTTGGTGATGGTTACTGTTGGGTTGTGTGATCTTTCATTTGTTTCTCAATAAGAAGTGAAATGAAACCTTCCCATAAAACCCCAGCAATGGACAGCAGCAAACAAAACTACTCTGCTAGAAAAAAAACAACAAACTCATAACAGTTGTAACAAATGCAAAGTAATCATAACCATTTATATTACACAAATTAGGAGTCTGCCTAAAAGCTGCAAAAAATCAAGATTAGCTCTATGTTTCTGCACCATTCTAGTAACCATCTTATTTCTAGCACATCCTTTCTTGTTTTCATTTTTCTCGTCTAGCTTTAACTTCAAAGACACTTCAGAGGCAAGTGGGAGCAAATGTGAAGAGAAGGAAAATAGTTGTCCCACAGACAGTGCTAGCTCTTCTGTCTTTTCAGGATTGCTTGTTCTGGGATTTCCCCATTCAGCTGTTGTTCTCAATGGTAAACATAAAGATAAAAGCCCAGCCCTTCAGAAGCGGATGACAGAGGAAGGATCTCTTCCTTGTTTAAGGATCAAGATTGTGCTTTCTAATTATAGATATGCATTTAGCTTGGAAAGTGTGAGATGTGCAAAGACTTCAAAGGTGACATAAAATGAAAGAGAGATGGAAAACAGACCTAATCCACAGACTAGAAAAATCAATTAAAAGGCTTCCAGCAATTTTAATGGGGCAAATTTCACCATGCTTTTATGTTTGGTTTGTGAATGATGTTATAGTACAATCTTAACTTGTATTTTTCCTAGAATGTTCATATATCCTTCATTTCACATGTAAATTAATTCTTGAACCCTGTATCAAATATTTATAAATGCTAAACTAGGTACAAAGTGAAATCCATTTGGGAAAGTGGAGCGGAGGGAGGTTCAGCTGCACTAATGGATATTGCATTAATGCTTAGCATCAAGGAAGGCTGGCTGCCATTAACAAGAAATCTCATTACAAACATCATTTCACACCTCATAACATATCCTGTAGATCTATTTACTGTCCATTTCTCTCTTGAACATACAAACACACTAAGATAACTATTGATAGAAAATCCAATGCATCTCATATGCTTAACCTTGTCTTCCCAATAAAAATCCAACAGAAAATGAAAAATCAGAGAGTGACTTAAGATGCTTTCCAGACTTTGACCTAATCAACAGCTTGCTCTGAGGAAAACTAATGCACAAATGGCATTACAACCAGCTTTTAGACGAGCAGGACTGAAGGACACTGTAGCAACCCACCTGTCACTGTGGGGGAGAATGTAATCTTTCCTGTCTTTTTCTTTTCTGCTGCTCTTCATTACATTATGATTCAAAAAAACGCAGGATCCAGATCACACTGCTGTGTGGTAGTTGGCAGAGTGAAGAGGGAGTGAGGAAAAAGTGCTGACCTTATCCTGGGGTTGTAAACAGTAGAGATGCATTATCCAACCAAAGAGATCAGTAGAAGGAATGTCCTGCACTGCAGAGAATGATATTTACTTACTTATGGTATGCATAAGCCTCAGGCACCTCTATTTTCCCCATTGGTACAGCGCATATGGCTGTACAGCAGCCACAACACTCACAGAAACGCTGACAGGAAGCAACATACTGTACTGGTGGGATTTAAATATATCAACTTTTTCTAGTATTCATTGGAATTTAGCCAGGAATAAAAAGCCAAAAAGTTCTCTGATACTTTCCTTTAGTCCCTGTATACTTCAATGGATAAACATAAATTCACAACTCAAGGAAGACTGCACATTCTACCGTTTCCCCAAATGGCACAATTAGTTACTGGCTCGGTAACTGCATGGTAAAAAACAGTTCCCAAGCTATTGAACAAACTGTCCCAAATTTATCTGTCAGTGATCCACCCAGGCTTGACCAGGTTAAGCGAGGGATTTCATCAAGTGATTGCTTTGATGCTGGGGAAGCAGCTTTCACACTGATGAGACTCCGGGGTCTTCCTGAGCTCCTTTCTACCTTCTGCCCCAGTGAGGCACAGCCAGCACTGCAGTTCAGGGCGCTTTTCACCATGCTCAGGAGGAAATCTCAGCCTGCAGATGTGCGGTAAGCTATTGTAAAGCCACATAGAACAGAAAGAACCAGACTCGGGAAAGGCTCATTTGAAAGCCGCTCACGCAGTAAGCTATAGGATAGTCAATTTATCCACTGCTGGGAAGGAGAAAGGGTAAGGCTGGACTCTCTTGAACCTGTGGCTTGAACAAGTCCAGATGTTTTGAACCACGTTAATCTGTTCCTGCCAGAACATATGAGGTCTTAAGGCTCTGACCTTAATTAATTAAAATTACCTCCTAAAACAATGGCTTTTTCTAAAGTGACTCTTTTTTGTGTGTCTGAGCATCTCCATTTTCTAATGTGGCTTATTTTAGACCATGAATGATTTCTGATTGGATATTTCAGAGATTTTTTTTCCCCCTTGTCTATATTTGCTTTAAAAAGGCAATAAGAAACAAGTTTGCCTCTCACTGTGCTGGGCAAAGCCAAGTAATGGAAGTTTTAATGAAAACACAGCAGCAGAGGTGATGGAAAGTGGAAAGATCAAAGTTAACCACACACAAAGGGGTTGAGACAAATTTGCTCTTGCAGCTGCAGCAGTGGAGATAGTTATAAGGACAAAGAAAAGGTACCAAATGCTAGAGGTCCATAGCCATACCTGAGCAACGGGACTGTGTGAGGCTGGTTGGGGATGCTGAGAAAGGCATGGGAGACGGAGCTGCTTCCTCCTCTCCTCCTGCCCTGTCTTCTGCTCTGCCCTCCCCTTTCATTTCATGGAAACTCCAAGCTGGAGAACAAAAGAAGCAGGAAATGGGGAACACGCTACCTCTAGAATCCAAGGCAAAGATCTGGGGTTAGACATGCAAATTCTTGTAGTTCATCCTCTTCCCTTACTGATAACTCTTCAGTAGTGTGCTGTCCGACACAGACAGAAACCTGCGCCTAATCTAAGCATGCTTGTTTACACAGTGTCATCACCTCTGCAGGATGAAAGAAGAGAATTGTAAGCCCAAAGAAGAATGAAAAATGCATCTCCAAAGGAAAGCAGCCACCAAAATTGCAGTTCTGGTACATCATGTACAACCAGGTGGACAGATTTAGCCATCTAAACAGCATAGCTTGCAAAGCACAAGCTACTTGTAGAATCAACCTACCCAGCCAAAGCAATCTCTTGTAAGTTGCTGACATGTATACTGGCTGTTTGAGCAACAAGCAGTGCAAGCAAATCATAAAAAGCATTGTCTACGAAGACTACCAGCTTGAGAACACAGAGATACCATATTTTGAACCCTCTGCATGTACCTAAGATAAACCCACGCTATGCCACCCATGGCTGCTCCATGCAAGAAGCCTTGAGCCAAGCTGAAAGAATGACAGTTTAATGGCAACAAAAAGAAATTTAATACCCCTCCTCCTATCCACACTGAGCTTGCTTCCTTAGTCTTAGGCTCACTGAAGGCATATGACAAATGCCCATTAGCTTCTGTGAGTTTCCAGAATTTCCTTCTGCTGTGGACACCACATTTGTAATGTTTTTGGCAGCAGTCTCATTGAACTCACGCATCATTGACTCACAGCAGAAGGCTCGGCTTCACTATTTTTTACCCTTGGAGGCCAGTTATAAATGGTAGGTCAGGTGCAATTCTGCTGAAATGTGATAATCTGGTCAGAGTGGACAGCCTCAGTTTTCAATCACAGAAGATAACAGACCTTACCTCAAAATAAATAACAAGTTAAAAATAACAAAACATTAATTTTGTTATAAACGTAGGAAAATGCAGTTGGAAGTGCTGCAATTTAAGAATTATGAATGTCATGCTTACAGGCACACATCTAAAATTAGTGCTGTTTTCATCTATGGGGTTTCAGATATTATTTGAATGCTGTTTCAAGGTTAACTTTCTGCAAGCTACTTTATTAAATATTAGCACAAATCATAAGCAGCTTTTTTAATGCCTATATATTTCAACATCTCTGGGCCAGAAGATGAAAGCAACATCAGGCCCTTCATTTCCGTAAAGCACTTGCAGCACCTCACATGAAAGACACTTTGTCAAACAAACTAACCTGAAGTATTTGACTCAGGGTAACTCTCGTTCACCAAAAAAAAACCACCCCAGCATACACTGACTTCAGAGGCGGCTTTAGTGAATGCAAACTTCAGGATGCCATCTTTCAGCAATAGTTTTAACAGAGCCAAGCTTCCAAGAGACACTGAATACCTGCAACTGACTTCAACAAGTTCTATAGGTTCTCAGCTTGTCCGAGGGCATAACCCATAGACAAGAGTACTAGGAAGGCTTTTTCTCTAGGATGATCTGAGCCTCGCCTTGAGTGTGTGGATGTATGAAACTTAACACTACTTGTATTTTTCTTGAGCACATTAAAATGCTCTTAAACAGGAGCCTCTACGCCTGAGTGTCCACAGACTTAGTTGCATTGCATGCTGTAACAGATCCCTCATCTGATTTTAGACAGGTACAGGGGGGGAAGAAGAGACACCTTTTCTTTTTTTTCTCACTATGCTACCTCAGAACAGTTTATTTCAGTGCAAACTGAGGATTCCCCTTTTTCTTTTAATCTTCAAAGAGCAGCACATCACTCTGAAACAAAGCTAGAATTTCTGAAAGCCTCCAGCACACCACACACTGCAGCCCGTCCAGGACTTGCGCAATGGTTGGTATGAAACCAGTGGGTATTCCATACAAAAAGGTTCAGTGTCAAAAGATGCACATGGAGGATTCAGCAAGCCAATCGAAGCCTGGCTACTAAGCCATCACACCTCTTTAAAGATGTTTCCTCAGTCTCTAATAGATATTTGCACAAATCTACTCCGAAGCTGAGACCAAACAGACAAAAGTTTTAGCTGGGGGGGGGGAAATATCTTAGTCACTACAAAGCTAGCCCTTTTCCAGAGTGGAGAGCATCTGGCCACCAGCTGTGTTTAGAGGACAGCAAGTGTAAGGAATAGATCAGGGGAACATCCAAGAAACAAGTAGACAGTGCTGAAATTTGTTCTGAAAAGAATGCCAGCTTTCCTCTGTGATGTCCAAAACCTTTGCCCTCCTACATTCCCCATCCTTTTCTCTTCCCAGCTCTCAAGCCCGTTATTGGAAGACTGCCTGTTCAGGAGAACACAGATACCCTTTCTGGCCTTGGGAAGGGATCCAGCAGGGCTCTAGAGTAAAAAACTGGGAAGTGTGGAACCTGGCAGCATGTGAGGCAAAGTGGAAATGTGAGAAAATTCTGGAAACTTAGGGAGGACCTGGTACAGAGGCAGAAGGAAAGATCTGCAGTGAAGCTGAGGCAGGATGCCTATAAGTCCTCAAATACTGAAGCAGTGGATTAGTTTAAAAGACAAATGGAAAGGAACCAAACCAGCCCTTCACTCATTACAGGCTGCAAAGTTACGCTTTAATAAAACAAAGGAAAAACCAGCAAGTTTTTCTAAGGATTTTATACTTTTTTTTCCTCATTTCACCTGGAATGGCTGGAGAAGACTGGAGGCAGTGTTTTCCCTTAAAGTTTGCAAGTTATTGCAACTCATACAAAGATTAAAGAAGCAGAAGGCTTTTTATTTTCTAAAATGATAATGCCCTTTCTCAAAAAAGTGCTAATAAAATGCTCAGCTGGAAAGAGCCTTATCTGATAGGGATGGTATTCACAGGCACCCACTGAACCTCACACTGCTTTTTAGATTAAATTGACAACAGAGCCCTCCCCACTCAGCCCCAGATTAATGGAATGAAGAATCCATGCATGAAGCCACATATAATAAAGCTTGGAGATTATGAAACAGGCTAGAAGGCAGATCAGAATTGCAACTGATCTTGATGAAGTGGGGAAATTGTCCCAATTAAAGCAGTTAAAATTTAATAAAAGCAAGTTGAAAATGTTATGCTTTGGAAGGTGTAGCAAAGAAATGCACAAATGGAAATAGGAACTCCTGGCAAAGCAGCAGTGAATCACCCAGGAATTGTAAGAGAAGACAGACTAGATCAAAGTCAGCCATGGGATGTTCTTGTAGAATATATTCCAGCATATATTTTCTGATATGCTGTACATAAACCTCAGGAGACAGTTACTCTGCTTTGCTTGTCACTGTATAAAACCCCTGCTGGAGTACAGCAATCTGGGGAAACTGGGGACTCATAAGGGGGATGGCAGAAAAAATCAGAGAGCTGGAAAACATTAGCAAAGGAACTAGGAAAGATTTATACTAGTGAGGAAAGTAGGATAGTTCATCTTATACACAGAATAATCTTCTAAGAAGATCTTCTAAGATTATCCATTCTTCCTGTCAATCAGTGCTTAAATGAAAAGTGGCTCAATCTGCAGTAAAGAAATTCCAAAAAGTCTCTTACAAAAACCTTTCAATAATGAGGATCATGGACCCCTGTCGCTGGATGTTTCACGAGCCTGCAAGCTGCACATTTCCTGGTGTGGTTCAGCTAGACCTCACCCAGCCTCGCAGCAGGACAGATGGACTAAAACTGCTATTTTTAAACTCGGGTCTATGGACCACAAAGGTCTACTGACTATACTGACTACTTCCAGGAGAAATGAATGCCAGGGTTAAACAGGGGCTGGTTCTTCTGCTGGCAAAAGTGATAGGGGTCACAGGTCTTCTTTTTTTGTTTGTTTTTTTAAAGGTTCCTTTCACCTATACATCGGAATTTGGGATTACCAGCATTTTGAAGGGTAAAAGTTATTCCTCTATAACTCGCAATCCTTTCCTGTAACAGTTTTGAACAATAGCTTCTTGGAGCTTGTTCTCCCCTACCATTTGTTAGACACCAGCAAAGCAGATCTCACAGCAAAAGTGGGTGCCACACTTTCTGTCATGCCCAGCCATCCAGATGCACATGCCCTTGAAAGAGCAGCCGGACACACAAACGCATGGGCCAATGCAGCTCTGCTGGCAGACCCGCACAGTGTGTGTTCGGAGGCAGCTGCACTCCGTTGCTAGAGCCTTTGGCTCGCATTTGCCCTTGAATGCCCAAACACGGTAAGAACTCAGTTCACGTACAGCCACCAAACGACATATTAAGCCCTTTATCTCTGAAAGAAAACCAGTAAATGTTACCAAAGTTACTCTCAACTCTTCAGAACAACTAGCGCGGTTAGCAGTATTTCCTTCCTAATGAGTCCCAGGCAGATTCCTACAAATGCTCAAAAAACATCACTTTGCAGGGGCAGCCTGTGCACAGGACTTCACCTCCCTGTACCAAAACACAGTTAGTATTTAAGCTAGAAATAGAAGCACAACACTTGTGGCTATTATTAGAGCATTAGACACCAGACTGCCAATCCACAGGTGGACATGTTTCCCAGAAAATGCTGTTTTGCCTATGGATATATGCATATACAGCTCCTGATGACTTTGTTGGGCACTATGCATGTACCCAACGGAAGCGTTTTAATATCATGATTATTGTCTGAAAAATGTCACTATTTTAAACCATGAAGCTGCAGGGTGAAGTCTGCTCCTATCTAGTTTTTGTTGGCATGGAAGGATGGGTTTCCATGGATGAGGAGGCACACCAAACAACAAGAAGCACCCCTAAGTGTTGCTGTTGCATCAACCATGGTCTTGCTTCTCTAAGATCACAACATTCACACAGTGGTTGCCATTACCTAAATGTTCCAGACAACATCTTGTGTGAACATCTACTATGCAGAAAAAAACCAGTCTGATTGACTGACCTGCTGTGTCTCCGTGACACTAGTGGCAGTTCCGATATTTTCATAATTTGTTGCAGAAACTGTAGAGGCTTTAAAAAAACCAAGCACACAGGAGGATTTACACCTCAGAGTCATAAACCAGCTTCCCACCGTGTTGATAACTAAAGCCAAAACTGTGTTCCTTAAGCATGCCAAAAGCTATCAACGTGGAAGAGCACCCCATGTAGATACTTCAACAAAAGAACAAGAGGTTATCATGCACTGTCAAAATAAACCTTTTTAAGTCTATGAACTGGGCAAGCTAGAAAATAAATATATTAATGTCACTTTGCCATGGAGAAAGCAGTATCTTTGCACACTTCTTACGGTGGTTTTCAGAGACAGAGCATCAAGAATGTTGAGGTATGTAGCAAATTTGTCTTGCTAACAATGTGCTGCAAAATAAATGAAACTTTGACATTAAAACACAGCCCCCATCCCATCCCACCCCACCCAAACCCTGCATTGTATATAACCTATACATTTTCAGGATACAGTGAGAATCATTCTATAGTACATTTTTAATTATAATTTTAAAAAGTCTAACTTGGACACAATCTCTGGCCAGTAGCAAAATATCGACACATGACTGAAATAAAGATTTGTTATTATCCTTTCACTGTAACAAGCAGAAATCAGCATCTCGAGAAGGGTCTCTAGGGGTATCATATCACATCCAATCGCATCAAATAAAAAAATATGCTAATTTCACAAATAAAGTTTGACAAGAAGTAACATTGCATTTGTCTTGGCAAAATGAAGCACAAACGTAACATTTCACAGGTACAGTTACCATGCAAATGCATGTTGAGTTTGTAATTATTTTTAACCCCAAATCACGAGTAGCATGCAGTTCGCCTGCCCCCTCCCCCCCCTCCAACTACTGTATTAGAGATGGTCTGGGTAATGTACTTCTTTGGTGTAACCATAGCCTGTTAGGCAAGATTATACCATCCTAGGAAAGAATATGAGCAAAACTTGATCATATGTATGTTTGCACAATGTACATTTTACCATTTATAAAACCAAAACATGTTACATAGATTCTCAAACACAGCTCTGTCAAAAATGAAATTTTAAGCTTAAGAAATATTTTTTACACTACAAGGCCACCCCATTATTTTTTATGAACAATTTAAAAAGTTCCCACCCCTAAAAATCTGCCAGTATGTTTCCTCAGTTGTAACAGCTTTATCCACTCTCTAACGCAGCTGATCTTTGCTCGACAGCAGTAACAGTTCTTACATTTCTTCAATGCATGAGGATAATGGACTCTGTGATAGACATAGTTCTTATATGTATAACACTGGAACACATCCGCTTTAAGTGATTAATGGGTCAATTCAGGTGTTCCCAGGCACCACCGCTTAGGCAGGGGCTTCTGCTGTTCACTGACGTGAGTTCTGGCTTTTGTTGGCATCGAGGTCCACGACCACGTGTGTGTGTATGTGTGTTCAGAATATGAGTACAACAATGATTCACTGAATATTCTTGCACCCTGTTCACTCGAAAACGTGGAGGAGCTTTGTTTTCTCTATTCCCTCATCCAAATTGGGCCACAGCCCCAGCACAGGACTTCTGGCCAATACAGAACTATTTGGATGCAAAGTAGAATTTTTAAATTATCTTTTTGTAGTCGTTTAAGCAACTGGAATGGGTTTAAGCAACTGCAACAGCAGACTCAACTTGCAGGGTCTTTATTAGCAGGTTACCATCTTCCACAGCTTTATACAATGGAGCCCTTTGAAGAAGACAAATGAATTGACTGAATCCTTGTGGCCAACGTCCTCTGTAAGTCCTGTAGTACATTTTGACCAGATGCTTCTCCATTCTTGTCATACAACAGCTGTTTGAAAGCTTCATTTTCAATGAGGACCATCATATTTTTTAGAAAGTAGCCTTCACAATAGGAAGCTAGTTCTGTGACTCCGAGAAACTACAAGAAGTGAAATTAGAGAAAGATAACCATTCTAATAAAACCCACTCAACAAATACAGTGCGTAACAGCTACACAGAAACAACTACACAAACTACGCCTTTCAGACAGGCACAGTAACAGCTACAGATATATACATAGAGGGGAAACAGTCAGTCAGTATTTTAAACTGATGATTCTGATCACAATTCCACGTTATAAGAACATAGCATTTCAGGAAATAAACCGCACGGCTGAAGCTTTGCTCCCTTGGAAATTAGTGGAAGTTTTACTATAGAGTTCACTGGACCCATGATTTCCTGCTAGAAGTTATATCCTATAACTATATATAGATTTAGGACAACTTACTACAGGCTAAGATTAATGAATGCCATTCTTAGCAAGGATGGGTAACATGACCCGTTGTGCAAAGTTTCATGCTTCAAGGAATCTTTGGAGGAGAGATGGAAGTTTGTAGAGCATGTGATTTGGGGCTGTCAGTATTCCCTCATGCTGAGCCACGTTTGGGTAACAGGCAGGGATACTGAAATGCGCAAGGAAATCTTAACTGTGTGAGTAAAAATGTGTGAGCAAATCTGAAATGACCCATACTGATCATTTAATGCGTGACCCATATTGGTCATCACTCACTGGTTAGATCCTGTGCTCACATAAGGAAAGGAGTATAACCATGATATCCCACTCTAGTTGTCATTATAAGCCATGCAGGTGTGAGAGCAGTACCCAGTCCTGCTCAGGCAAGATCCTGCTGGGTCCAAGCTCTGAGTAAAGCAGGAACCTTTGGCCGTGAGATGCAGCCTGAATGGTCAGAACTGCTGGGGCACTGCAGAGGTTTGTGTCCAGGCTGGAATAATTCCATGACTATTGCCCACCACTATCACTTTAAGATCATGCTTGGAAGTAGGAATGGAAATTACTAAATAAATAAATAGCAAAACCCAAAACACATTAGGATTAGGTCTGTCTTCCCAAGTAAAATGAATGATTTTAACTTGACTTCAAATCATGCAAGTTTTCATCAAATTATGAGTGCGCTATTTTGCACAAGGGTGTGAAAGCCCATGTGTGAATCTGTACTCTTCTCTGAAACACCATTCATCCCTATTCATTATTTCTATATATTCATTCATGACATTGAAGAAATCATGTATTTCACTTTTCTTCTTCAGATCTGCTCTAAGGCCCAGACTGCAATCTCCACAAGTGCTGAGTGCTTTAGGCATGTATTTGAAACTCCAAATGATTTTGTTGGGAGTCAGGAGGCATTCATGCAAAACGCAACTGGTATCTGGTAGTAAATAATCAATCACCATTACAAATCCCATTTGCTCAGTTACTTAATTTCTTTCTGGAAGTAAAGAACAGTGACAAAGGCTTTGAAAAACGAAACCCTTAAAGCGACACTACTCACAGGACTGCCTTTGCACACATTGCAATTTTAAGAATGGAAAACCTATAGGGATGGTACAGATGAAGACTCTCAATTCAGCTTTAAAACTGTAAACCTTACCAAATCCACATTGTCTCACCTTCCTACCAGTATTTCATCTCTTTAACACAGAGTCTCAACCTCTTGTTTCTACAGCTCCTTTTACACAATTCACCATCTTGCTGAACACTGCTCTACAACCCTCCAAGCCTCCATTAGAGAAAGCTTTCCAAATCTGTGCTCACTTCATGCTATGCTTCCACCAAACCATCTTACTCTCAATCATGATGGCAAAGACTGTGATCCCTGTGTCTCCGGGCCAACCTGCTTGCACATCCCCAAAAGCAGGTTTCAGCATCACCTAAATTGCTGCAGGTGCAGCTGAGCTTGCAAAGTAGCATGGACTAGAAATGGTACCTAGAGCAGGAACAAGCTACTCAGAACGTACTCCTGGATGACATGGAGGTTCCTGGCTTCAGTGCCTGCTCTCCTTATTTCTCCCATCCTTGCTGTGGTCTAACACAAGCTTCTTCCACACTTGAGAAAGTAACATGAAAGGGCAGACGGCTGGCTGGCAAGCTGTGCTGATGCTGCCTGTGAGCTCCCCTAGCTCATCAGGACCATCTGGCCTCTTCTACCATATACCATTATCTTGTATTAACATAATAAACAAATGAAGCTACTGTGTGACGGAAGCACTCTGGGCAGAACAATGTGTGCTCAGATCAATCACCTGCGCATCACACAGACTGGGAATAAAAGGACAGGAGCGCCTTCTCTGCTCTGCAGACAGCGTCATAGAAAGGTACATGAAGTAGCTTTAAATGCACTAGTTCAGGTCCTGGAAACCTTCTAGCTGTAGCAGTGAGAAACTTAGCCTTGGTAATTTACTGGAAACGGGGTAAATTAGTGCATGCAGAGCTTTAGTGTGATGTGGCTTAACTAATTCCAGAAGTCAAGCCTTCATTCACAGGTAGCTTGGCTGTCTCTGTATTGCAATACCCACACCAATGCAAATATGACCTTGGCTGTAAAAGCCTCTCGAGTACACCATTTCCAATGAATCCACTGGGAGATGCAGGCACAGAATATTAGGAGGCTGGGGCCCTTGCAGGCAAACGAGAAGCTGAATTTAGCCACTGGGTTTGTTCAGTCCCAGCAGTGGCAGTGTACAAGTTCCTCAGACAGGTCTAAAGCTCGGTGTAAGAACGTTCTTCAATCAGTATGTCAAGAACAGCCACACTTAACAATACAAAGAAAACACGGGATGTAAAAACAAAACTATTCATTTTACTTTTAGTAACATAATACAAATCGAGAAGTTCCCACATGAACTAGAAGATAAATCAGATATTTTTCAAAAGATTCCTGCACTGCTGATTTTATTTCCTATTACAATAAATAGACCTGCAGATATACCTCATTTCTTATTCATTTTATAGGTGGAACTTCATGCTATTTCAAACACTGATTGCACATTATCTGTACATCAAGACCAAACATTACTACTCTCTGTAGGAAATAACTGATTATGGGAATAGAGGTCAGATCTGCAGGGGTTTGGAGCAATCTGCAAGATTACTCTGTTCAATCAAACCTCCATGTCACGCTGCATCATTTTATCTTTTGTATAGACCACGTAAGTTACTGAAAAAATTCACCTAAGCAATGCTTAAAAAATATTTCATTGCAACTATTTGTGTATCATTTCCAAGTGGCAATCTAACTACTAAGCACACAAGAGGAGAAGAAAAATAATGAAACTCATCAATGTGGCAACCACCTTCATCAATGAGCAAAAAAAGGTTTTCTAGGTCAAAAAATGCCATGCTTAATGCCTAATGACTTAGGCCCCCCTCACAAGCTAAGTAAATAATCTGATTCCAATAAGAAGCTGCAAATCTCTCCTCTCCAAGACATAAAATTCTAATTACCATCCTTGCACGGCTCAGAGATGTTGTGCTCTGACAACCTGGCATTTCTGTATATTGACAAACTGTCACCATCTTTCAGTGTATCACCCCAGTGGACTTCAGGCAGCAAAATTGTAAAGGGAAAATGCAGCTTGGAAGGTGCAAGAGAAGTGTCTTATTCAGTTAGGTGATTCCTTTGGAATAACTCAGCAGTTTGGGTTGCTATGATAGGGGATAAGCCTGCCCCCATGGTGGTACACTCAAATTGAGTTTGAAGCACTTGGAGAAGGGGGTGGGCAGTTGCCACAGGGGGTCTTACATTACATGACTTAGGACTGTCACTATATGAGGTACCTATTAGCCACTCACATAACAAATCTTAAATAAACAACAAACTATAACTACTTATCATAAAATTGACCTACAAGTATAATGGCAGATAACATGCAAGCATATGCAGTTATTTTTACCTTGGCATGATTATAAATATCCACGCAGTTTTCTGTATTAATGCTTTTTGCGCAAATGATCTCACAGTGTCGTTGTAAAGCTTCAAGCTGGAAAAATTTAGCAGCAGAGAGAAGCTAAAAAAAAGGGCAACAAAAAGTCAAAACTGCTGAGTGATACAGAATCAAAGCTTCCTTCTTTACTGTTTCATTATGGTTTTTTTTCTATCCCTGCTTCAGTTAGCATGAAAGTACTGAAAATGTTGCTTCAATCTTTTGCAGTCCCCTCTAGATGACACTGTGGGAAGCTACACATGGAGAGACCACCATGGGCTGCTCATGTCCAAGTGCTGACTTTGGGATGGGGTGGGAAGTGGTGAGAGTGAGAGAGTAAAATGAAATGGCAGCTTAGAGAGTCTCTGGTCACTTTGCAAACATGAGTCTGCAAGGAGAGATCTGCAACTACATTCCAAGAAAAAACATTTCCAGTTCAACTGTTCCCCAAGCTCTGGCTAAAACCAGAGCACCTGGCTGGATGTGGGGATGTCAGCAGAAGGGTGAGGACCAAGAGTATAAAGGAACTCAAACCAGATGATGATAACCACGCTGGGCAGTCTTACAAACCTAGAGAGGCAATAAACCTCAAACCTGTCACCTCAGGAGGCTCCAGGGAATGGAGTGAGATGTCACACACTCCTTACTCTAGCTCGTGAGCAGCAGTGAGGTCACGTCTAGGCCACAGGCACTGAAACACTGGCTGGCTCCACGTTACTCCAAGGAGTGGGTGTATGGCAGGATACAATGCAAAGGTGGGAACCAGCTTGGTGCGAGTCACTGGCCAGTAACACTCATGTCAGTGTCATATGTCTGTATCACTGCACCACCATGGCTCTCATGCCAACAGGACTCAAGCTGATCTCCCTCTTTGGCTCTGCATCCATCATACGGATATACTACCTGGACTGGCACTGCCTTGGGTTCTCTGAATGCCACTGTATGCCATGGACATGATCTGAAGGCTGTAGCCTGAAAGTGGCTTAAAATTTGAGTTGTCCAACTGATTTTAGTAGTGGTAGGCCTTCCTCTTTTGCTCCCTTCCTCTTCTTTTACAGCTAGGAAAAGGAATTTCATTTTTTTGTCTTTCCATGGTAGGTCATTGCCTTTGGCTCACTGCTCGGCCTTAGGAAGCATGTTGGGGTTCTTCATTGCTTGACACCTTCCTCTAACCCAGCCAGGTCTCTTAGGCCAAGCTGTTCAGGTTTATAGGCATTTATACAGCCTTTATCACTTAGAACTGCATGACAAAAAAATGTCCTATGAATCCCAAAAGGTCTCTTATGCTTCAAGATAGGAGTGCTGCGGAACAAAACCCTTAAACTTCCATGACATTATTCTGACTTCTTCTATGCAGTCTGCTCAATCTCTGCTTGAATCCCATAAATAAATCCAAGCGCTGGAAATCTGCAGTGCTGATTTGATAGCAGCCAGCTGGCCCCAATTATGAATTGCAGCAAAGATTTCTGTGGAGTATTTCTGGTGCTTCTTGTTATCATATTTGTAATAAAGCAAGTTGCTAAATGTAGTTTTGAAAAGATAAAGCCAAATCCTATTCCAGCTGCCTCTGTGGCTCAAGCAGTCACGTGCTGGTTTGTAATTACTTTAAACTGTGAGGAACTATGGCCAGATCTGTTATCAACAGATCAATCAATGAGTCGTACATTCTTGAGTCACAGAAGTTTTTGAGATGTCACAAAAGTAGAGCAAGCAGCCAGCTGAACTGCAGCACAAGCTTTTTAGCAGCCGGCGGAATGACACATGCATGTCTATAAAGCTGTTACGCTGCCTAGTCTGAGACTCCTTATTTCTGAAAGGGTTAGAAATTCAGGGGTTTCTTTCAAAACTACAAGTGAAATAAAGAACCAGTGACCTTTTCCTATACAGCTCAGAAAGTCAGTGTGGGTATGCTTAGTTAAAAATCCACTGCCTGCACTGGAGAGGGATAATTTCAGTCCTAACTAGTTCCATCCTCTGGCTGCCAGCAGGATTGGTACAGGTGTCCCTATATCCATGAGAATCGATTCACTCTGGCCACTCAGACCCCAGAGAAGAGTTGCTCCCAGTTTCTGGTTAGCAGTACTTCAGTAAAAGCCAAGCCTCACACGGATACCCCAGGCACTAGTGTCATAGGGACAGACTTCATTAAGGTAGGCAACAATAAAACATCATAGTAGTAAAGTATAATGTGTACATTGACGATTACCAGCTGCTTAAGTAGCTCTGATTTTAGTATTTACTGTCCTGTTTTCCTTTTGGCTGCCATAATCTGGTGATTGTCAACAGGAAAACTCCCTGAATAACTAACAGGAATAAGCTCAAATATCTCTTAGTTCTGCTTAATAAGAGTCGCTAAACTGATCATAGCTGGCAATGACAGCACATTGTATTGGGAAGAGGATGACTTAACATCCATACAGGTTACAGATGTGTGGCTACGCTGAAGGCTCAGTCAGTTCCAGTTGGCATGGTTTGGCTTTCACAGATGGGCGTTAGTGGCACTGGATGTTTTCCATCCAGTGAGAAAGAGGCAAAGAATTCTCTGTATCTCAGGGAGCAGCTTAAGATTTTATTCAGAAAATTTGACAGTCACATGCTTGAACGTGAACTGAACTGTGACTCCAGTGGGATTTCTCTCATGGTTAAAGCCTAAGAACTTTCCTGAGTGAGGAACCAAACCTGATGCTTTTATGCTGCTGAGTTAGGTGTGGACAAGTAAGCCTGAACTAATAAACCAAAAGCAAAAGTGTGGCGCAGAGAAGCTGACTGGCCCAGAGAGAAAGAGGCTGGTATATTATACTGCTGGGAGTTGCTTCCTGACTTTGTTAACACCAGCTTTGCATTCCCTTGAAAGAGCCTCTCAAAACATCTAACTAGATATTTTTATTTCAGATCCTTTTTTTGCTGGATGATCATGATTTTTCTACTCTTTCTTCTCTGATAGTCAGCTTCATACCGGCAAAAGTTACCATAATGGATAACTGGCAGAGAAGGAGACTAAATGTCTCCCACAGGACTGCAGACAGCCTGGGCACTCTAGGTAAGGCAGTGCTGGCTCTTAAAGGAGTACTCAAGTCTTGCCCAATGGCCACATGCCCTTGGGTGAACGACACACGGATCACTTAGCATCGCTCCCACTGCAATTAAGATAAATGTCTCTTACCTCCATAATTTCATTATTTTTAATCAGGAGTGACTCTGCACCTCCATAATAAAGATACTGCATAACCAGCTGTAATAAAACAAAGTGAGTGTTTATAAGAAGCAATACAAAACATCAAGGAACAGGGGGTGATGTAAAGACTGCAGGCAATACCCAAGGCTCTTTGACACCACCAAGGATTTTTAGATAAAACTGGCCCAAACCTCCTGATTTCAAGACATATTTAGTTACTCTCTTTCTCTGCACAGGTCAATGAAAACAGGCAGTCTAACTTCTAAATCCTCACCAGCCACATTGTCCGAACTTTCTGGCGAGCTCCGAACAGATCACAGGAACCCAACTAATTAATTCTGAATTTTCAATGTATTTCCCAGTATGTTAAATACATCGTTGATTCAGGAAAATATAGCATATATAACAGTTATTCCCTTACTCCTTCCCCGGCAATGGCACCCCCACCTTCGCTCAGCAGTGTGCGGGCATGCACAGATGACGAGAAAGAGTGGGGAAGGCTTTGCATTGTAATATGAGCAAGCTAAGATCCTTTTGCAGTGAGCTTCCAGCAAGCCTAAAGTTATTGTAGGCAGCTGGGAATTATCTGCAGCAGTAACAGTTGATACATGGAGCTCTGACTCAAATAAAGAGAAGCATATACATGTATGCACTACAGATACAGAAAGCAAGCTCTGTATTTTCATGGCAAAAATCTGATTGAACAATACTGCTAAGGAAAGGGATTAACTGTGTCTCTTCCAAGGCTGTCCATTAAATACAGAAAGAACCAACAGGAAAAAAAAGAATCTAGTGCTTTACCTTGACATGCACTGCTCTGTCTGCACAGCTCATATAAGTGACATGCATGCTGTTGTATCTGGTTTGGCATGACATTTCCAGTCAATAGCACTCTGCAGCTTAGTGTATGAACAGAGGTGAAGCCTGTGCTCATGAAACCACTACTCTGAGCTGTGTGTTTATCAAATATATACGTAGTAATTTGGACAGGGCATTTACAATATTCCTATTATGTGTTTAATTAAAATTCAATGTGAGAAATGACTTTACCTGAAAGATGGGGTACTTCACATAGTTGATCTCAATGCAAGTACTATCAGATGAGGGCTTGCTAGACAGCAATGCTTTAAACCTAAATAAAAAGGAGTGAGATTGAAATACCAGCCCAATTATCTCTGTGAAAAAGCACATTGAAGTGGAAGGACATCATCACCTCTTGCAAAAACAATACACTGAAATGAAGGGACTGAAAGCCATCAAGATTTAGACACTGATACAAAATAAGGTTCAAATCAAAAGGAAGAAGCCTGTCTTCTAGGAGACTTCAATTTGAAATTTCTGAAAAATGCATCTAATATCACAGTAGAATAAAACGTACATGGGAAATTTGGATAATGTAATGTCAAATATTGTAAAACCAAAACATTTTTTTCCTTTTTTTTTCTTGGAGACAACATGATTTTTACGAAGACTTGCAACATTTAAAAACTGTACACCTCCTTTTTTGGAGGAGATATATTCTGGCCTATGTCCATTATGCTGCTTTAAGAAACCATTTTGGAACACAATATTTACAAAAAACTACACTAATACTTTTAATGCAGGCTCAGTACAGTTGTGTAAGAAGAGGCAGGAGGAAAAGCTGGATAGCGTTGCTGTTCTCTGGTTATCAAAAACTGAAATTCAGACAAAAGTTTCAGAAAAAAGAATCATTTTAAGTTAATAATTGCAGATTTATGTGAGACATATCCTTATGTAGCAATCTATTTCTCAAAACTAGATATTCCCATTTGATTAGATGGAGAGGGTGGGAAACGCAGTGTCAGAAACAACTGCCCTTGTACTACTTTTTGATAATTCATCTGACCTTCTAGCGGTAGTGCAAAGCTTGGCTTATCTGTCAAGACCAGCTGGATGGTAACCTTTGTCATATCATAACTGCATCTTGTTAAATAAAACACAGATAATGATTGATTTGCTTTTACTACTGTCAAACTCCACTATGAACACAATTTAGCAGGTGTTTGGAATGTGTTCGTACCTCTACCAATATGCTGTGAACAGAAATACTTATTTCTTAATTGAGGGCAGGGTCAGATATTGCAGTTGCTTTTTCAAATTTCTTAACTCCCGTGTTGTGGTTTGGTACCATTTTTAGCAATAATTCCCACACTGCTCAAACTACCCAAACACGGTGGGTTGTCCCTGCCTCATCTTGAAATAAGCCCTTATAGGGTGCCAGCTAAATTTGTTTGAAAGCACACCCTTAATTACAAAGCTGCGTACAAATAAGGTTTGTGAGCAACTTTATGGTAGGATTGAGCTGGGTAACTGACATATGAGCCTTCGGGGCACATGGAACAGACCATAAAGACTGCCTTTAGATATAGTATGATATGTTCTGTACTTATTTAATTTTATTTAAAAAATACTACGACTCCTCTACGATTAAGAGCTGGCTGCAATGATAAGCTCCATGCAAATGTGCCTCAGTGGAATGAAGTCAGGTGCATGGCCAGAAGCATGGATCATTTACTAGGTGGGAATATAGTCATGGAAGCACTTGTTAAATATCCTGCAGACTGACTAGAAACAAGATGTTCAGATTGTCTCCTTAGGAAAAATTTGGACTGAGCCATTAGCCCTCAAAGAATCTTAGCTGCAACAAAAGCAGAAACGCAAAATCAAATTCTATTTTTGTTAGAAAGCAGAAATGTCTCTATATCTTACCTTGGTGATGCGGTAAATAGCAAAACTCTGTGTGCATAAAATGGTCTTCCTTCCACCAGAAATGTAACATCTGACATCTCTTTATTGTTAAGAAAATGGGGATCTAGAATGACAAAAACGAGTTAAAAAAACCAAACCAATAACTTTAGTTTGGAAGAGCTATGAACAAACAGAATATTTTCCTGTTTTGACAAAACAAGACAATAGTGTAAAAGGATATTGTTTTTAATGAGCAAAGCCCATAAAGCTATTTTGGAGAGCTTGAGACAGACTCCCCCCAGAGAGCCACGTGGAGTTCAGATGAAGGGAATTCAAAGCTTTGAAGCCCGTGAGGCCCTTTGGTGAGATGACAGCCAGCCATCCCTGCCATGCGGAGCTGGCACAGCCTCCCAGCTCTGCTACCCAAAGCAAACTGCAGCTGAAAGGATGCTGGAGAGCCCTATGCTCATTTGTACTCTATTATGCCCCTCTTCTTGTGCAGGGGAGTCTTTGTGTCAAGGGGAAGAGGGTCCTGGAAAATCACTCAGGTTTTCTCTCGGTGACATTAAAACAACCCAAGCTCTGTCAGCAGGGCTGGGAGGACTGTGCCACCGCAGCATCACCCGCAGCCAGCCACGGTGGTTTGAGATGCGGACAGACGTTTGGCTCTGGGCCCTGGGCTCAGATCCCAGCCTAATTAGCAACACAGACAAATCTTTGCAGATTTATAGTCCCACTCAGATGCACCTGATGACCTTCTTGATTTCAGTTGGAGTTTCAGGTCAGGGTAAGCTTGGGGCCCTTCCCCTTTCTAGTTCTCCCTTTCCAATTCAGATTTTTCTCTGACTTGTGCCCCCTAAGCACCCAGCCCGTGTTGCAGACTTCCCACAGTTCTCCTTGGAGAACTCTTGAGTATCTTCAAGTCATGCTTACCTAGGCGAGAGGTCTGCTTGCGCTTAATTTCAACGAGCTTTGGAATAGGGTAGGGTCCATAGCAATGAGTGAAAATGACAGACAGCTGCTGGCTGATCACTTCATTCTAAGCAAAAGAAAACAAAAATAGGCAATGTAACCTTAGTATGCAACATAAGATCAGTATGCAAAGGAGATGCTACAACATTCTCAAGAGTTGCCCATTTTGAAGCTGAAAAATGTGACTGCTGAAGCTTCATTAAAAATCAGAGCTGAGGATTATCAGTATTTGTCGGAAACCACAGATCTCATTTCCTTGATTGCTATGTCTCCAGTAGGAATCAAGTTAAAATGAAAAGTCGTCTCCTTGGACCAGAGGACCTCTTCTCCTAACAAACTCCATAGTGCCTGTCCCCTCCATAGAAGCAAAGCTCCTTTACAATAGTGGTTTAATTTCATTTGCAAACTTACTGTACTGGAAAATAACTTTTTGTTGCTCTTTAGAATATGGTCATTGGTCACATTTCAGAAACCCAGAGCTACCAAACAGATACAGCTGCACAGCCTGTGTACATTTCTAAGCATAAGAGTCTCCCCAAAACCCTCCCTTGCAGAGTGACAGAAGCATCACAACTGTCACTGAAACTCCCCATTTGCCCCATTTGATCCCAAAAGTTTCATTACTGTCCTCTTACACTGCTGGCAATGGCCTGGGCACCACTGTCCTGAGGAAACCATCAGACCTTCATAGAACCAGATCCTGTCCCTGGCTTTACCTATTTCTGCCCAGTCTCTGGGAGCAAGGCACCCACGGGGCACTTTCCCAAGCACCTAAGCAACTTGTGTAGTCATACACCTTATCTGCAAGGATAGTGAAATGGATTTAGTGCTTAACTGCCTAAGACTCAGCTGAAAGTGGGACTTAAAACCTTTTCAAGTTTTATCTCGCTCTTTGCTGGTAACTGGAGCAGGTCTAGCAAGTTCAATGTTGTCACAAGGCTAATTCATAACAATGCCTTTTAACTATCCCGTTGGTTGGTGATGCCCTTCCATACCAGGAAGTTGTTAAAAGGTGAGGCAGTTGGATACGAGAGGGTCCAAGGCTGAGGAAATAAGCATGTAAAGGAGAAAAATAATCTCAATATAAAAATTTTAAGAGCGGAGATGTTATACTAAAAATATCTCTAGGCTTACAGATCAGAAATGGAAGTTTTTCTTTCTCTGAGAGAATTTCAGCTCAGTTCTAACAGCAGTGCTCCTTAAATCCCATGAGGGATGAAAAGGAGTGGCAGAGATCCTGTAATGACTCCCTTACTGCATCTAATCAAATGGGGTGGGAATGGGTAGAGCTGAGCCCTCAGAGGCACACACTGATGTCAAAGGAAATTACACACACTTGTCTGCAGGCAGGAGTTGGCTCCGATTACTACATCAGATGTAGCATTAAAAGAAATGCTAAGATAAGAGAAATATTGATACTAGGAGCAACCATTTAGCGTGGTGCAAGGACCAGCCCTTGGAGAGGTGCTTACTGCTGGGGCTCTGAGACAAGGAGAACATCCTGCACAGAGAGCATCTCTGTTCAGCATCTTCCATATCCAGCTCCGAAAAGAGCTTCACAAAGGGAGTGAATCACAGGGTGAAGAGAAAAGGAAGATTTAAGGCCAGATTTAAAGAAGGAAGTGACTCAGCCGCTGGGAGGGCTTGGGGGAGAGTTCTAGACAGACAGGGCAAAAAGAGCAATTGCTTCTCTGCTCGGAAGGGCTGTGCCGAAGCACTGCAGCCGACTGACTCAGCCAGGGAGGAGTGCATCCGGAGGGATGCTGATTACCAGCAGGGCAGCTCCCAGTTGGATCTGGCAGATGCTAAGAAGTCAGTAAATACAATGGAGGATGGGGATAATTCTGTAGTTCAGAGCGGAGGCAAGCTTCTGGAGAGGAGAAGCATAATTGGAATAGCAACGCTTACCTTTACCTGCACTGAATAAAAGCTGAGTAACTACACTAAGGCAGATAACTACCTGCAGCTCCCTCTCAAGCCTGCCAAGATGCACAAGTCCTGTCTATGCCGCTGTGGTTTTAGTGAGTCCATGGACTCAACAGTTCCAGCCACAGCCGCGCCTGGGGAATAGCTTCATAAAAGCACATATACACATAGATGAAGACAATGCACCTCTTCCTTCCAGAGGTACCCATGGGAATGTGCCAATGGAAATTCTGGGTATTGACCTCCAAACATCTCATTAGGAGCTGGAGGTCTCACTCACCGATCCAAGCCATGGCACCATCTACTGGGATGTCCAGGTGTACCAAGACCCAGGAAGAATGGGCCAATCCCAGTCACACAGATGCAAGAAGGGGATCCCTGCTTATAATTCCAACCAGTATGATGTGCATGGACAACCCCATGGGAGCCTGCCTACACAGGTGAGGTGCTGCCAGCCAGCTCTCTGGGTCACCATGAGAGCATGAACTCTGTGGTGTGCAGACATAAGCCAATTATAGAGCCACTTGCTGCTGACTGCTCACAGCCTGTGAAAAACCTGGTGTAAACTAAGCTGTAATTAGCTCAAGATGCTTAAAAAACCCGAGACAGTGAACAAAGATGGCACAAAGAGAAAAGAGACCTCAGGATCAGCTCATCAAAGAAAGCAGGGCCGTGAGACAGACAGTGTCTCACAATGCATCGTGGACTTTCAGACCTCCAATGCAGGACACTGATCTCATTTGGCAGACAGGAGGTTGGAGACCTTTGGCCTCTGTCAGTAACATTAAATACTTACAATACATGCCACAGAAAGGCCAAAAAGTGTGCTCAGCTAGAAAGCTGAAGCATGTGCTCATTTAGAGTCATTGCTAGTAGACAGCAGCAAGTTTTCTCCCCAAAATACAGGGAGCGTAGCAGTGAGCTATTTCAGCAGAGCAAGCCTGCTTCCCACACCACCCTGCACGCAGCCAAGCTCACAGGGCTGTGGCCCTGGATCTGTTCCCCACAATCTGTCAGCTTTCACTAATAAACCAGGCAGAAAGAGGCAGCAAAGAGAGAGAAAAGGGACGTCTTCTCAAAAGTACATTCTGACTAGATGGCTAGGGAAAAAATCGGCTTTTTAAAGTCAAGTCCTGCTCTTGCAGCAGGCTGAGCTGGGCTGCCTATGAAGCAACTAAGAACAGCTGCAAGAGTCCACAACCTGGAGCATCAGCACTGCTCAAGCAGAGAGGAGGACATGCCCAGCCTATTCAGCCTTCCCACTCACACAGTACCTGTGCCGGGAAGCTCAGAAGTCACCCTGGTTACCACGTCCATCCTATCTAAAGCACCAAGCTGGATAATTCTTCCCTGTTTATCCTACCACCCTACCAGCTGACAGTGAAAGAACAGCTGCAGGAGCTCACTACAGCAGTTGTGGGCAGCAGTATTAATGTTGGAGAAGCAAACCAAAGTTTGTTTTCTTGCTACAGTTTGATGTTGGAAAACACTGTGCCAGGATGTGCGAGGCTGAGATCTGGAGCAAGGCCAGCTTCCTTTCAGACATGGGTGTTCATTCGCAGTCAAAGGGAGCTGATGTGCATCTTCTACTGTGGGAGGGAGAGGAAAGCTTGGCATAGAATATAATAAAAATATTTACCTAGCCATGGGGTAGTTTACAGATAGGCAAGAGGGAACAGGGAACAACAGTGAATCTTCTGAGGGAGATGGTGCTTCCAGCAGAGAGTTGGTCGGTGAGCAAGCAACTTTGCTTTGTAGATGCAAGCGGTCTCCTGACTTAAAAGCATTCTTCAGCAGAGATCTAAAGGAATTCCCCACTCCTGCTGAATGGACTTGAACTGTGAGGGGAATTCATAAATTCTTTTGAAGCAAAGCTGAAGCTGGAGCAGAGATGACTAGTTGATTGATCTGAAACGAGGTGAAGGTGGGGAGTGTAGGGGTACTTTTTCCTGAATGTCCATCTGATGGAGGCCTGGGGACAGACTCAGGAAAGGCTCCTGCAGCCTTTGGCACATACCCTGGGAGAGCTTGCTCCATTACAGCTTACCCTGTTCAACCCAGCCTAGCCATTCTGGGATGTGATCCTACAAGGCACTGGGCACACCTGGGAAATACATAGCCAGTTTTCTACACTACCTGAAGAAGATATATGTCATCTTGGTGCCTATGCTGGGGGAAACTCAGGTCGTATTCATCAGTTCAGCTAAGGTTTTGCTCTTCTCTGACCACACTTCGCCTCAGCTGCCTCTTCTTCATAGCCCCCCCCATTCCCACACCACATCTCTCCGGACTGCTCAAAACCCACTACCTACTCCTCCTTACTGGACTATAGATAGCCCACCACGGTCATGTGGCTGCCCTCTAAAGTGGTAACAAGTTAGGCTGCTTTTCTTTGCCTCTAAAATCCCAAGCAGTGCTTTGGGTTTTCCTTCTATTGATGCGACCCTCACCAGCTCAGCTTCATTAAAGTCATTTTAACCTATGTGTGCCAAGGCCTCAAATTCCTCTAACACAAAGCCCCAAACCCCAAAGCTTACCACATTAGGCAGAAAAGTAACACACTTTTTTTTTTCTGGGGTTGGTGTCTGCCTGTTAATACACATCTCCCCAGCAAACAGAGCAACCATGCTGCTCAGGGAACAGGGGCATTGGCAAAGGTATCTTTTCTCTTCCTGGTCTTGAGGATGCTGGTGGAACCCAGCTCTCTGCTAAATGCAGAGTAGAAGAGCTGCCTCCAGTCACCCATTTCACATGCAGTCTGTGGCAGCTGTTCCCAGTCTGTTCAGGATACCCTCAGCCCACTGAGGACTCATCCATGAACTTCCTTCCATGACATGCTGAAATGCCCTTGAATTATTGCTCTGTTTATGCTCCCTCCTTCCCAGAAAGGGCCAATGAAGAGTGAAGCAACAAAGAGGGCTTTTTGCTGACCCCTAGCCCTGAACTGTCAAACTTTATGAGACTTTCTTCACCATCTCTCTGAACATTTTCCATCGCTGCCTAGGTGTTTCCGCTACAGTCCTCTAGCATAACTCACTTTTGTCAGCTGCCTCAGAACTGATTAAATGCCACTTTAGAGGGTCACTCCTAAACGATTAAGCAGCACACCCATAATTAATATTAGTCAACAGTTGCAAAGGTAGGGAAGCCCCAGAGGCTGGAGATACAGTTAGAAGCACTGAACTGAGTAACAAAATGGGTTTTGTTAGTGCCGGGCTCAAGTCCTTCCACTCCAAATACAAACGGAAAAGAATTAATCACAGGTAAGGCACAAATGGACCCTTCAGTTAGCTTCTGGGAAAGCTGCCAAGCCTCCCTTTCAAAAGGCTCTTTATATCACAGCTGTGCATTGTATGTAAAAACCTTAAGATGCCTGGGCACAGTGTAATCCCTGGGTGAGAGCCCAGAAAAGGGCAGGTGTCACATCCATGGCATTTATTTATTGCAAATGAAGAATCGGCTCCTGCCTCTAGCAGGGAAACACTTTAGAAGGCAAACAAGAGGTAGAAAACGTCAAACCTGTGTTAGTACAAGGCTGAATCTGTGTTATGGATACACGAGACAGGGTTAAGTCTGTTATTAACATGCCACTCAGTACCTGGCGTTCGCATCTCACATGGAGAATGCACGACGTACAGGTGTGGATAACTTGCATCCTGGTTACTCTGAACTGTTTAGACACAGAAGTACTACAAATGACAACAGGCAATGTTACAGATGACTGCCATTACTTGAAAACAGTGAAATCTGCCTTAAGAAATCACTCAAGGTCCCAGCCAAAAGATCAGTCACTGAGTGCAGGCTGGGCACTAGCTGATACACGGAAGGGCATTAGCCACTCCATGAAACCCATAAGCAGGCCCTTTAGCATCCTGGAACATCTTCAGGGTTACTTCTAGTGCAGGTTTTGGTGTGCCTACCTCCTCTGCAGAAAGCCCACATTTTTCTTCAGTTAAAGTATTCCAGCCATCAGCCAAAATACTCCATTTTCAGGTGTTAATTTTTTCAAGAAAGGTTAAGTATAATGCGGAGAACAAATAGTCTACTGAAACCTGTCACGACAGTAAAATCTTGATTTTCTGTTGAAAGCAGTTTAACAAGGAAGTAAAATTTCAGCCAGGATACAGGGATCTTTCCTGATCCATCTCCAGGCAAAAGAAATATGCACAGCACTCTCCCAAGGGAAGGCTTTCTCCTAGGAGCTGAGGAAGACCCAGCGCCTGCCTGTGCACGATACAGGTTCACCTTTTCCCTCTACCCTAAGCCCTTCCTGCAGAACAGGGTACTCTAGCTTTATACAGCAAAACAGAGCTTCACTCAAGCCCATCTTAAACATTCATTTCAACCTCTCATGAATCAAGTGGAAAAAGGGTGAGATTTCCAACTCCTTCATCTTCCAGCATCACTTTCTAGGCCACGTGTGGACCTAGGAAGAAAGCTGATGTTTGCTGACCACCGTGCCTGGACTTTGTAGAGCAGATGCACCAGCTGAGTCTGTTGACATCTCTGAGGAACGTCTCCCAACACTTGTTTTAGAGGAATTAAATACACAAAGTCCATAGCAATAAAGAAACAGGACACTCATCCCAGGCTTCAGTCTCTGAACATTTTGCTGCTACAGAGCAGGCAAGCGTTTCAGCCTTTCCTTCTGCTTTCTGTTTGTTGGTAATGTAAAGATTTTTCTTTTAGTAGCTACTGTATGTGTGACAGAGGCTACATGCTGCTATTTCTGAAAAGATATATTAAAAAAAACCAAAACAAACTTTACTTTCTTAAGAGATTCTGAATTCTAAGCGGCTAAGTCACAGTTCAATAAGTGCTTTAGCTTTTGAATTATATAGGCCAGGTTTCTTAAGATATCCAGATGTCTGAATCCTCTCGGAGTTTTAAAATCTAGTTATTGTTTTGAATTGTTACTTGTTCTCAATGACTGTCAATTCCAGACTGATGGCTGTTATTCAAACAGCTCAGCCTTCCACAAGAGCTTTTGCACCCTGCAGCTCTCTTCAGCTATTCATAGACAGCAATGCCATTTGTAGAATTTGTGAAAATCTGCGGGACTTCTGAATCCCAAGGAAAAATCTTTGCAAAGTAGTTTCCTGCGTTTTTTTTCAACAAGCCTGGCTGCACTGTGTGATCAACACCTCGTTAATGGGCTAAATTTTAAAATAAACTATCTTGTTACTGATGGAAAGCACGAGGAGAAAACTGCAGAATCCAACTGAGGAAGGGCAATGAAGGACCCCTCCCTTGACTTTTCAAGCTGATTTTGTCTTGGACAATGTGCTATCCGGATTATCTGTAGTCCTAAGCCAAGTTTTCTGGATGTGGAGCACCTCCAGTGCCAGGCAGAGCTTCAGATAATGCTTCAGCATGTGTGCTCCATGCACATGTGGACTAACACATGCACTTCAGCAATGCATGACCACAAAGGATCCAAATAATGGTAAACAGCAGCTCCTTGCCCATACTACGAGGGGAAAGGAGAAGGTTGTAAGAGATAATTTGGAATTACAAGATTGTACTTTTTCTCGAAATATCTAGGCCAAGGACAATCTGATCTAAATTGCTGTACACAGAAAATGCAGTGGATGAAACTGGCTCATATAACCGGCAATGCTGCTGGCTCGTCTGCATGGATGGAACTGGGTGATTTTAATGACAATTCAAGCTCATGCTGAGTTCTGGAGTGGAAATCTAAAACCAATCTCTTCCAAATGCCAGATGTGTTTACCTTCCAAGATTTTGGGTTTGAGTCTCTCTTTTCATGTTGTGGAAATGTCAAGATCAGACTGAAACAGCTCCACAGACATGAGGACACAGAAGCATCCTGCACATTCCTGATGTTATCCTCCCAAGAACCTCCCTGCAAAACCAGAGAAGCTGGACTACGAGCCCCACATCAGGCACTACAAGCCCACAGATCTGGGTACAGCCTTCACGGAGCTCTTTTAAAAGTCTTTATTTGGAAGTGCTCGATTTCTAAATTGTGGCCAGTCCTCAAATATATCCACTCCTCAGGCAAATATGGTCTCCCAATGTGGAGCAGGAGGGCAATCCAGCTCAGAGCCAAGTTCAAGCAACGCAAACGTCAACCTTGTCTGGAGGCAAAGAAGAGCTTCCTATGAGAAATTCAAGGGTTTCCCCAGGCCACAAAGAGCACAACAAAGATTTTGATAGGCAGAAATTCAGCTGCATCTTCCTATCCTTCTTCTGTAACAAGATCTCCAGCGTCATCTTAGCTTTGAGGGACTCGGCTCTCTTCCATGCAGCAGCTAAAGTTCAGCTCTGGGCTACGTGCTCCCAGAAGGGTCTTTCCAGCTTTTGTCTCATGCAGCCCTGTCCAAACCATTTCTAGCAGGCCATGTTTGTGTTCTTGTCTGACACACAGACTCAACTCATCCTGCAATGGGAGTGGCTTTCCTCCATATCTGGTGGCCCAAGTCCACCATCATTAAAATCTTTAGTGCCAGAACTTTCCCAGTTTGAATTTTGCTTGCTCTTAGGAAAGTGCCTTAAACTGAGCTCTCCAAGTCCTTTTCACTGATGCTGCTTTCTCTGGAGTACCTTGTCTCTGGTCTTTGGTTTGGTAATGACCTACGTTCACTGCACAACAGCAGGAGCCACAGGGGGAGCATGTGCAAAGCAATTCTCTGCCTGTTCTTGCAGCTCTGCCTCGCTGGCATGGAAATACTGCTGCTTCTCAGCTTTCCATCCAATTCTCAATGGTGCAGCTGATAAAGACATTTAGAGGCATGAAAGGAAATGAAAGTGCTCCGTCCCACTGGAAGCCACCAGGAAAAGGGTACTGAACCTTCATTTATGCTTTTGGAAGTCCTTCTCCAGGGCTTTAGTGCAGCAGCGAACAACCAATGTGCAATCTATTCACTGTTCTTTCCCACTTATTTCACAGCTTGAAGAGAGGCAATAAAACTACGGACTTCAGCTCAGCCAGTTTTGCCTGATTTGCCAGGTTTTTTGCCATTCTGTGTTCCAGCATCAGCGCTTCTGCAAATTTTATTTTTATTTCTATTGTCAGCATCCTGGCACATAACTGGGAGTGGAGTGCCACCCTGCAGGACACCAGCATCAGTGCTGGTTGGTGGCAGAGCTCACACAGAAACCCTCACATTTGGACCCTCTAGGAAGAGGCATTTTAAAAAACATCTATAGGACAAAAGGGATTCCGTCCATCTGATGGTGTTCTTGTAGGTATTGGCTATATTTTCTTTAATATTTTCATTTTTCTATTAACTGGACTTCTTGCACAGCCTGGGAACCTGCAAGAACATTTTGTCCAGCAGTACAAAGGGAGGGCAGAAGGCATGCTTCCTACTCTGCAACCTGCCCTATGTTTCTGTGTAATTTCTGAAGAGTCCCTCTGGACAATTTACTCAAATTACAAATTGCTGTCTAGATTATCCAGGTTGTTACAGCTTCTGAAGCCAAGACTGCCACTCTATGAGGTGTTGAAAATCCGCCTGTTTAATTACCTCAGTTTCCCTGTTTGTACAGGGAGGATAAGATCTTCTTCCATGTTTCAACTCATTAATATTTGTAAATTTTTCTGAGATTACGGGATAGCTGGAACTATTTATAGGAATGCAAAATGCCATTTCTATTAGGTGCAAGTTGCCATGCAATTAAAATATACTGAGCATCACAATATGTAGCAAATGGGACATCTTGTTTCACATCAGCCAAGAAATGCTAAGTAGCTCTGTGCTTCCTAGTTGCTTATTTTATTCTTTTTGCCCTGAAAAACTCATTAAGGAAATGTACTGGGCCAGACTGTGATGTTAAAGAAGAGTTGTAATCTCCCTCTAAGTTCCCAGCCCACAGGGAAAGAGATGTCCATGTGGGCAAATCAAACTTCTCTCCCAACAGCTCTACAAAATGCAGAGCTTTACAATTTGCTGTCGAAAGAGAGGGATGTGAACCACAGTTATAGCCCTTCTGCACCTCTTAAAGGAGATTTCCATTCTGTGGGTATACGTAAAGAACAGTTTTTGCTCTCAGCCCTTCCAGAGAAAGAGAACAGAAGATCCTTTGAATCTCAATTTTCCTCAGCTGCCTTCTCCACAGTGACCAGGGAGAACTTTTATTGGCTCAGTCTCCTACAAATGAATTTATTTTGATTGCTTCCAAAGGGTTGCATAGAGTCTGTCCTCATTTCTGTCTGGGAGAGCTTTGTGAGAGGCCGTTTGGACAAGACTGCTGCAATAATTCATGCCATTTGCAGACAATTTGTAAACCCTTACAGTGTCCCAGAATGATTCATTATTTTTCTAAGAATATGAAGCAGTGTATGTGCGTGTGTGTGTGAATATGCATGCTCATGAAGAGTGAAGACAGGCAGCTCCCCTAGGCCCAGAGGCAGGAATAAAGATCAGCACAGGTTTCTTCTTTGTTGTGTAAGGCTTTTTTTTGGTGGTATTTCAGTTGTTTTGCACCTCCACGTTTTAGGTTTTAAACGTACCCAAACTAGAAGGTAGCAGTATTATTTGCTTCTGTGACTCCTACAAGAGACTCTGGAAGATCCAGTCTACCATGTCCCAAAGGTAAATACATGTAAACAACTTTTTCAAACAATGATCATCAACTTTGCCTTCAGCAACCCAGGAGAGGAGCAATTAAAGCCTCATCCTAGATTACAATGCCTAAACTTAATCTCCGTTAAGTTTTCAATACAATTAGTTTTGTATCAGCTTTCAAACCAAACAGCTTCTTGCTGGTATTTTCTGGATGAACACACATTAACCCAAATGAGTTCAGAACAAGGAATCTACAAATCCTAGGATCTGTAATGATTTCCTAAAAGGTATCTTGAATATTCTCCATAAATACCCATTCAATAAAAACTAATCCCAAAGGGAAGACTGGTGGAAGCAAAAATCAGAACAATTGCCGGAACAAATATTCAGGATTTGCTTGGGACTGTAGTCCAAGCCCTCTTTTGCAGCAGGATACAAAAAATATATCTAAATAAATAAACGAGGCGTACTAAGTCTGGAACCCTTTCGTATTGAGCACCAGAATGCCTTTCCTTTTCACATTATTTAGGTTATTTGCTGTAGGTGCTAAAAATTATTTGTTCCTTGCCATTACATGTAGAGTTGGGTGAGAAACTTTACTTACTTCCCAGTTAAACAATTAGGAGACCATAACAACATGTATTGTGGCACATGAGAAAAAGAACAGCAATCAATCAATGCTTTTCATCGCTAAAATGATCTTCTAGTGAAGGTAAAGTTGACTGGGCATTCCTTGGGAGTGACTGACTGTCAGAGGGACTAGCAAAGAGACTGTTCGTTATAAAAAGTTTTAAAAGGAAATACCCAGCCTTCGCTAGGTAAGACCTTTTCCTTTCCTTGCCTGCTTCATAAACATCACTTTTGCTATTTTACTTGCATAACCAATGGTACCTCCCTCAAAACGTTTTGTTAGTGTGATTTGTCTGGCTAAGAAAATGTCAGCTGAAAGAATAAATCTGGCAAGTCTGCAAGTATCAATACTCACAGAGAAGATTTAAAAAAATTATACTGTTGTCTGCTTGTAGAAACCAGTCTACCCACAAGTTTCATAGTCCAAATCCCACATGAAGGGAAGAGAAAGTCATGTGAGAAGTTAAAGAAATCCAAAGCAAACATGAATACTAGCTTTGTTGTACAGTCCTGTAAAACAAGTTGGGTAAAATTACTCTTTGGGTTGGTTTGGTTATCAACATCTTTTGCTATACTGCAGTTACTCTTTTGACTTTAACTTCAGAACACTGCATCAGCTTCTGTTATCTCTCCAGCCTACTGTTAGCATCAGTATTAAGCTGTTCTAGTGGAAGACGCAATCAGCTTGTGTGTTTTTAACCCATGTTTTGACACTGAAAAAAACTGAGATACATAACACAAATAATAATAACCCCACACAGTCTAAACTAGGTTTGGAACAGTTGTGCAAAAACAACACTGCAAGCTTTGTGTCTTATGGGGTTGGAATGAGTCTGATACTTTTAGAACACGTAATTTATCCTACCTTACTGGCTTTCAGTATCTCAAACATCAGAGGCAACCCTTGTGTGATGAGCTCCTCTGTGTACTCTTCTTCCTGAATAGACTTGAATTCCTTCAGCAAGCACTGGATGAGAGGTCGTCGGTGCTGCTGGAAGGATGTGCGCAACGACTCCAGCCACGTGTGCAGCGTCCAGGGAACACCTACAGATGGAGGACAGAGCTCATTCCCAGCTTCAGAGGATAACACGCCCTTCTGCTTTTTTACCTTTAGTTACGTTTAGTCTTAGGATTTTAAGCAAAAGCTGCCAAATAACCCCCAAGAAATCAAATTCCTATTTACCCCTGATTGAGAAGGTTGGTGGTTATCAGGACATCCCAGACCTAACGCATGATGCTCTCCTCCAAGCGCTAAAAGACGACTGTGGTCTCTCTGCTCATCTAGCCCTCAGCTTCTCTGCTGAGACTGCCAATTTGTGGTAATTGCTGTGGTGCTCTGTGATGCAAAAGCCTTTTGGAAACTAGATTTACACTAGCTCATTTGTTTGAATGTGGCCCTGGAGAGCCATTAAACAGTAAAAAAAAAAAAAAAAAAAAAAAGAGATTTTGGTCACTACCCATCTGGATACAAACTGGTGGTCTTCAGATTAAAACTTTCTTTAAGCGCTACTCCACGTCCTCTCCTGATCATTACTATTTTCGCTAAACAGCACTGGGCAAGTTAAGCAGATCAGCCTTTTCAAGTACTTTGTTGTGAGAGAACCACTCTCCAGGAACTTAAAGGGAACTGCTCACACACACTGAGTGCAAAAGCGCACAGAGCTAATGCACCTCTGCAGGCACTAGGCTGGAGGTGACCTAGTTTCTGCTTTTGCAGAATGGAGTGGGAGGAAACACAAGCCTGACGTTTGGCTACAAATTGTTTTTCCTTCCACTTCAGCAAATGTCCAGTGCCTGGAGAGCAGCCTTGTTGTATCCTCTCCCTCACCACCTGATGCTTTGCCTGCTCAGCCCACCCGGTCCATCACCTAGAACACCACATGCCCCAGTCCATGTTAGACGTCTCCAGAACTGGAGAGGTGCACCAGGCAGAGGTATGCAAAGCACCTGGTTTCCTCTGAATGCAGATTAGCAGGGATGATAAATGCACAGTACAGAATGATTTCCCTCCATGATACCCAACCATGCTCCCCATGGCCAGAAGTGACTTCCCAGCAGTCTGGTACGATGTTCAAGCCCTTTGTTTGCACAGTTAGCACACTGAGAAGCCAGTTCTCTCCTCCTGCCCTCAGAAGCTCACAAACCTCAGAAAATAGATGTTTTAATGGTGGGCTGCTTTATGGCAGAGTGCAAAAGAAAAGTTGTTGGACAAGCCCCATGACAGGCCAACACTGCGCCTCAAAGCCTTAGCTAATACTCTGACAAGCAGCAGTGAAGAATGCTCCCGGTGGAAACCACCCTGTCCTACAGAAAAGTGCCAGTGGCCTCCAAGCCAGGTACGCTGTGGTGCTGAAAAGGGTCCCCCACCACCTTCTGCTTCCACAAGAACTAAGATGCAGCTGTGGTCAGTTTGAGCAACAGCCCGTCAAGAGAGATGCGTTTCTTACAGCGGTCCCTCTGTGGAGGGAAAGGAGAGATGGTGCTGGGACTGACCTATGCTCCGTATGTCAATGGTCACATCCACATAGCCGTGCTCAGCGCTGTGGTACATGGCCTCCTTCAGAGCTTTCAGCTTGGCCTTGCTGTTGCGGCTGGCGCAGAGTGGAGCTGCCCCTGAGTCAGGCAAGTCCGTCCCCTCGGCCAGGATCTCCTCCAGTGAGAGAATATCACTCTTATCCTTCTCTGGCTGAGCAAGCAGCTTACGGAAGACATTCCTGTCAATCACAGCATGACAGAGAAAGGGAGAGAGGGAAAAAGAGGGTAGGAGAGCAGAGTCAGTGTCTAGGCTTTCATTGTGCCCACGATACTTGCTGCAACACGACAAACTAGGACATCTGCCCAGGAAATTACTCCAGTCAATAGCAGGACCAGCTGAAGGTAGACCTGAGGCGAGCAGCACTCCTGCTAGCCCACCTGCATTGCCTGGGCCATGTCTGCAAGATGCTGCTGTCCTAACAGGAACTGTACACAGATGTCACACAAGTGGCAGCATCTTGTGGGAACAGAGAGAGACCCATGAGCTAAATGTGACTTAAGGCTTCTTCCCAAAATCAGGGAAGACTAAGGTGCCTCTGGACCAAAGCTGCCTGGAGTTATCAAAAGCACCATCACTTGATTAACACTCAAGGCAGTCTGGGAAAGCTGGAGCAGCTAGACATTCAACAAGGCCAGTCAGGGCAGGTTCAAGCACATCTGGGACTACTCTGCAAAGCACTGATCTGGCTGGGCCATCAAATAGCAAAGCTGAGACTTGGTGCCCTCAGGTTCGTACCAGTGTTACCTCATGTATCTGAACGAAGTTGCTCTTGGTTTCTGCAGCTGTGATAAGAGAAACCAGGCTGGCTCTCATCCCACCTCTCTTATACTCTGACATCCTGCCCACACCTGCTCAGACCCCAGCATGGGGTGGCAGCAGGGCTTGGTGTGTTCCAAACAAATCTGGGGAAGAAAGGGAAGGACGAGGGTATGTGTGTGTGTGTGTGTGTGTGGTGTGTGGGTAGGATTGTAAGAGCCAGGGTCTGTGACATGCACACCCAGCAGCCAAGCCAAGGAGAGCCTCACGTTCTCCTCAGGCATGCAGCTCCCACTAACACCAGCTGGCAGCGAGGTCGGAGCAGTGAATATTGGACTCCAATAACCAAACTGTCCTCTCTGTCCCAGAGATCCCTCACAGGCTCCAGATGGGCAGCACTGTGCGAACCTGCCCTGACATGCCATTAGCGTGTTGTTAGACTGGCAGCTCGTCTCTAAGCAAACAGATGGTAGGTACTGTCTCTAACCTGTATCTATGTTCCTCTGGATGGCTACAATCAGAAAAGTAGGAATGTGAAGATCATAATACTGCTCATCCATTACACTGCAGTAAGCTCCTCAGCATTACAACATCATGCATGCCCAGTGCTTTTTTTTTTTCCCCCCGAATTTGCAGCATACATACAACACTAAGGCACACAGGACTGTACAGTAAACACAAACGCAGAAACTCTGCTCAACAACAATTAAGGTTGCAGCAATACAGATGCAATCCACTTCAAACCTGAGAAATATGTCAATAACAAATTCAGAAGGAATGTCTTTGGCATTCCTTTCTGCTGTCACATCAGCTACTATTTAACAACCACTGCGTTGCAACACACCACAAGGAGTCCCCTTCTTTATTTCTTTTCATCAGCTATCAAAAAGCAGCTTGTACCACCAACAGGTTAAATTCACATGCTAGCAAAAAGTTTTACAGGCCTGCTCAATTAGTGGCATGTTCGATTGTTCATGCAGAACTTTCACCATCTGCTCAAACCCAGTCAAAAAATAAGCACTTCAAGGATGCCACTAGACTTGTTCCCACTCTACCTGTGTCCATGTGCAGCAGCCTGACTGAAAGAGTTCATGTCACCTTGTGGGGTCATGGAAATGCCGTTCCTGTACATTGTTCCTATCATGGGGTCAGCTCCTCGCTCCAACAGCAAACTGACCAGTTCAAAATTTCCTGCAAGTTAAGAAACGCATTTTTACTTCTTTTAAAATCCAGTATTTGCTCACCTAAATCACAGATGCTTATTGAAGATTTTATTACAGTGGGAGGAGAAAGTCCTTACCAGCAGCTGCTGCCAACTGTAGAGGAGTTTCAGAGTAATTTTCCTCTCCATGCTCCAAGGAACCTTCTACCTTTGCTCCAGCATCCAGCAACAGCTAGAAAGAAAATTCGCCATTTAGAGCAACTGGGGGTATCACAGTTTTCAGAGTTCATGAACAGTGACCAATGAGAGTCTAATGCTTCCTGTTATCTGCAAACCAGATACAATGGAGACAAGTGACATGCGAATTCTGCCCATTTTTTCATAGAGGCAAATTGATTCCTTTTTTCGCTCATCTTACACTGCCAGACACTAGGAGCACTAGTGTCCAACTTCCGAGCCAAAAAAGTGTAACTCAGGTGTTTCTGAATGGGAAATGGGGTAAGGTCAGTGTTGGGAAGTAATGCGCTGAAGATGAAGTACTGAAAATTAGCGCAACAAGCATCCTTCCTTCATGATCTTCTACAAGCCCAGCACCATCCTAAAATGGATCAGATTTCAATTGCCTCTATCTTTCACATAAAGTCATGGCAAAAAGAAAGGCAATATTAAGAACCAATTGCAGCAATGAGTCCAAAAGCTGTGATCTCCACTGGGGCACTTCCACATAAATAACAACAATGCTGAAAACAAAAGCAGCCAAGGAGAGCAGGATGGAGTCTGTGCTCCAGCCCCCTCTTGGCCATTTGTGCCTCGAGGCCTTCATAGTTTGGCATTTCATTAAGTGTGCCATAGATACAGCTGTTTTGAAGAATAAACCTCGACTTTTGAGATGCCAAAGCACAGAACCAGCATATCCCACGCGATGCCTCGCTGGGGTAAGGGGAGCGAGCAGCAAGGGCTGCTGCCCACCTCACCCCCACCAAGGCCACAGTTTTGTGTTTGCTAGAATATTATAGCCTATGAAAGTGTAATGAATGAACAAACAAACACATAAAACAAGTGGTCAGGAAGGAGCACAAGGAGTTGTCAGACTTTCTTTGGTGCAACTTTGCTTCAAAATTGTCCTATTTAATCCTCATATTGGTTAAGGTTTGAACACCGTATTCGTTATATAATAGGTTTATTATATATCAGTACACTCTAGAAGAAGCAGAAGTAACCAATATGAGTATGACAAAAGGATACTGGTTTGAGATGGATGTAATTAGAACTGAAGAGGAAAAACAAAAGAATGAGATGCAGGTAGGGAAATACAATAATACCTGAACTACAGGAATATGTCCATGCAACACAGCAAATGTCAGAGCTGTCCAATGGCGGGTCTCGGGGTGGACGGATGGGTATTTATGAGCAGTACTGACAACCTACAAACAAATTAAAGTTATTTTTTTAAAGAGCTATAAGTAATAAAATTCAACCTGCCTGAAAGCCAGGCATGTGAGGGAGTAAGTAAAAGAGAAAACCTGGGAAATGTGCTTTATAAATGTTTGGCTTCATTTTTTTTTTCCTGCAAGAATTTTCTCAATATTAAACATGTTCATGCTGATTTGACAGCTTGAATAGAGTTCATACCAAATGAAGTCTTTTTTCCAACTACTGTAGCTCCATCTAAACCACTGGCCACCAGATACTTTTGCACAAGGTCAAAACATCCACAGCTGGTTACAGCAGCACACACTGGGGAGGCAGGGATGGATCAGGATGCTTACAGCTAAGGACTTCCCCCACTGACTTGTCCAGACCATCTATCAACAGCCCCAGGTCTCAGGATTGCTCCAGGCCCAAAGAAATTCTTTCCACATAAATCAGTATAACTTTTCTCACTGCCATCATGAAAGACACATCACAAGCCCTATGCTAGAGTTCACAAGCATGCTTCCAGGGTCCTCCTCTCCCACGAGGGGAAAAAATACAGGTGAGAAGAGATGGGGCAGAGTAGCACTTCAGAAACATTTAAGAAACCTCCTTTTTACTGCCTTCTCCTGTCTGAGTTGAGTTAAAAGAGCAGGGTGGTGACAGTTAAAAAAGAGATGCAAAACGCATCCTTAGAAAACAAAATGGTATTTTTCACATTGCTCCTTCCATTTTCTATGCCTTAATGCTTTGACGCCTCTAATGTAGACACTGAAGAAGATGAATAACCACTCTTTGCTTCAGTTTCCTTGTCTTAAAGATGGGGTTATTAATATTGATGAGGTTCACAGAGATGGTAAAATCTAATGAATAGTTGCAATCCGAGACTGCACACTCAGATGGAGTGTGATGCTAAAATTCAAAATCTTATTATTGATCTTCAGAGGATGACTAAAATCAGAGTAAAAGATGCACCACCTCTCTGTATCATCAGCCAGCTATGCTTTCACTATCTTGTCTGAAGTACTTTTACCCATGTAAGGGAGCAGGGCCAATTATTAAACTGTCAATTGCATTAGCAGCTCACACTTCCAAGCACCACATGCAGTGTTTTGCTAGAAGCACAGGACCAAGCCCTCAGTCCCAAGGACAGGGATGAGGACAAAATCTGAAAAGCCCATGCAGATCCCGCAGCTTGTGAGGAGGGCAGATCTGCACCTGGCTGTTATCACCCAGATTTGCCAAAGAAAGAGCTTGAAGTGCAAAAGAATTGTGCTGGTGTCTGAGCACAAGCATGGGGCTTCTTTAGGTCTGGGTTTGCTTAGAAGGAAGGGAATCAAACAGCTCGAGCCTTGGAGTTTAGGCTGGGGAGCAGGGCAGCAGAGGGTGAGGATGGGCAGGGTCACAGTTCAGTGAACACATCCAGCTCCTCCTCAAGCACAGATTCCCACTGTTATTCAGGGCAGCCGATGGCAAGCAGCAAAGAAAATAAAGTCATTTTAACTCCTTTGCTCCTTTTTTTTTTTTTTTGGTTAGAGTTCTTTCCAGTTGACATGTTATTTGCAAGAGACCTGTGGTTTGCTGGGCTTTTAAGGCCTCAGTTAAGATTTGCTGAGCAGCTACAGGTCCCACTGACTGTAGAGCGAACTGCAGCTTCTCAGCACAGCTGGAAATTAGTCTATTTTCGCTAAAGATGGGCAGCATTTGAGGCTACTTTTGGAAACGTGTATATATATATATCTATATCTCTGATTTGCAAAGACAAAGGGGAAAATGTTGCAGGGACCTGACAGAATATTTATTTTTGTTCATGGTTGATTTGCCTTTTTTTTTCATTGCAATTGCCCAATTTGCACAGTTGGCTGTGGTGTGCACAAATCATCTTATAATTGCACACCATAATTATTCACAGTTCTTGTCCCAAAGTGTTTTCATTTGATTTCAGAGCAAACGCTCTACAGAGTGAATCAGGGAGGTTCATGCTCCTAACTGGAGCTGTTGTCTCAAATGTCAGAGAAAGACAAAACTGTTTAAATTTGCATTTGGTTCAAGTCTGGAAGATTACTGGAGCAACTGGGAGGACTACTCCTAATGAAAACTTGTCCTAGGAACTAAATAAAGTCATCTCACCTCCGAGCCACAAGCAGGATTTAAAGGAGAGATCACTCTCCATGTCCCTCCAGCCTTTGGTGAGGAGAGTGCTAAGAAGGGTTCAAGTATTCAATTATTGCCAGCTCTTGAGGGTGATGTGTTTGAATTTGAGGAAGTGAAATCATCAGCTGATTTCACATAAGCCACCAAACAGCAATCAGATAGTAATGACTATCAGTCTCTTACAGGTGACATCCATTTCTACTTTTAAATTAGATTTTTTAGAAGTGCAAAATGTCTGGCTGAAAGCAGTGACTACAATTTATCAGCTCACTCAAGTCCAAACAGAACAGATGGAACACAGATAAGTGAAGCAGACAGCTTAATTTACTCATGACCTCAACAAATTGAAGCTGGAATCATTAACAAACAATTCTTTCTCAGATTTTCAAACGGCTCTTTAAAAATGTACATACCTGCATTGCACAGTTTTGGACCACAATCTGTTTGGTGGATAGATTGTGTAAGATGTGATGTGCATTCACCAAAGAGACGTATATATTCTGGAAGCTTCAAGCTCTTCATCCAATAATTTTTAGCTCAAGGCACTTTGTAAAACAAAACAGTGGAACCTACATTGCACTTGCGAGGTGGGGATGCTTAGTTGGAACATACTAGTGCATAGAAATGCTTGAGCTTTGGCAGGTTATCAGATGGGTATTTCTTTTACCCTCTTCATTTTAACTGAGGTGAGATTCAGGGATTGCTTCCAATATCATTAGAGCTTTTCTTCATGCTAGTGCCAATGCCTGTATTCATTTGCAGAGTGCAAACACAATTAAATCAATATTACCTTTGGGCTAAGTCTGATGACTTGACTCTTTCTGTGCAGTGAATCCCAGTGTTAACCTAATGCAGTTTGATTTCACTATTCATTTAAAGTGGGGTCGTCCAGGACAAGGCAAGTTTATTTTCTTTTAATTCTTGGCATTTTGTCTTGGCTAGAGTTTCAGGGAGTAGTTTATGATGTAAACAAATAACAGAACAAAGATATAACCAACAAAAAGTCCTCACCTCAGCATTCAGATCTGCTCCAGCATCTAGCAGCATCTGCACCATAGCCTCATCACCCCTGACACAAGCATACATCAGTGGAGTCATGCCCTAGTCATTTTTTGGAGTTAGAAAACAAAGGAATTCACAAATTTAACACATAATTCTCTTTGATGTTTTTAAACAATTATTTAAGTATATATCATCAAGACTAACAGTATGTATTTAATGAAAGCCATTACCTCTGTTATAGACATGACCCTCAGATTACCGAAAACCAACCATTTTTGTCAAATGTCTATTTCTGTTGCAACTTTGTTGTGTTGACTGGTTTTTTTCAAGTTATTCTCAGCATTGTCAGCATGGTGAGTGAAACCAGGCTTGTCAGCCTCATCTCCATCTTCATATATTAAACTGAGCATCTTTGTCTTTGGGAACATCTTTATCAAAGCAACCACATTTCCACTGGTATTTTAAAAAGATAATAACTCTATTCAGTTTTCTATGATCACACTTTCATAATACCTAACTTGTTAACCACCGAAAGAGCCTTTAAAAACATCCCAGGCTACTCTTAAGATAGGTTAGATTCAGGCATAGCTTTTTCAACGCTGCTATCGTAAGGAGCTGGAAATGTAAAGTCTTAGTATAGCGCTGCCTAGCAAACAAGGACTTAATTTTAAATGAAATGCCAGACATTGTTGCAAACTGCTGGCTAAAGGAAAACGTGGCCTTGTTTGGGAGAAAAGTAGATTAAGTGACCCTTCACTACAAAATCACCACAATGCAATTTGTACTAATCTGAAATACCTCCTGCGGCTGATCACTATTTCCCTCAAGATAAGTGTTACTGTGGCTGTGGTAATGAGTCCAGATGAAACCACGAAAAAAAAATCATTAAATCTACCATAAATTATAACAGAAAAGCTGCTTATTAAATACAGTAGGGGGTGTTGATCAACAGCCACCAGTTGTTTTGCAGTAAACCTACCGCAGCTACCTCTGATGCATGTTTATAGCCTACTGTTGACATTCCCTGGTAAATTTGCTGTCAGACAATAGCCTTTTTGCTGTTTAACCTGAGTGCTGCTGCAAAGTGAAATTATTTTAAGGGAAACTGGAGTTGCCCAGCATGGCCAGACACTTAGCCGTGACACCGCTCTTCCTAGCAATAACCTGGGACTAATATTTTTGCTTAACTGTCCCATTTCTCCTGTTTGCGTGCAGGGCTTAAGGAAGTCAGTGCTTATGTATGGAAGGACTGCCCTTGTAGAGAAAATATAAATTAAAATTTGCCCCTGCAAGGTCCTTGGAGCCCACCTGAAACACTTTGAGCATTTCATGGGATCAAGTCCACAGTGTACTTCTGAACATAAGGAGAAAGCTGAAAGGCACTTGGGGCCTCATGCCATTAGTATGAAAAAACAGGTTCACGCAGGCTAAGGAGAGTTCTTAGGTGACTTGAAGTTACTTGCAAAGAGAATTTGAAACTACTTCAGCCAGTGGCAAAATAGTTCCTTTGTCAGTTAATAAACAGGAACAAACAGGAGTATAAGAATGACAAAAAATTGTGTTTGGGCCTTGAAACATGGGGATAGGATAGCAGCTTAAAATTAAATACATGTTCCTGCAAATTGTTATTTCAATTTCTGTAAGTGCTGTCATTTGATAATTAAATCAAGTGTTTACCATAGGGGGTCTAATCAGATCTGAAGAAAAGAATTTGAAAACCTCATGCCAGGCTCCTCCTTGCAAGATGCAGCACGGGGGCAGCTGCAGCAAAGAACCCCGCAGCAATGCCTAGAGCAAAGGGCCTACCTGGGGACCACACAGGATATTTTATCCCTGCCAAATCTGAAGAAGGACTTACCACTTACCAAAGAGTGGCCCAGAATGTCATGGTGCAGTATCAGGCCTCTAAACAGTTAATGAGGTTTCTAACCTCCTCTCCTTTTGCACTGCTGTCCCTACTGCTTTGGCCTCTGCTGGCCCTTCTGGCTTGCTCTGCAGCTCAACTTTGTGCTGCAGCATCACTCTCTTTGCACATGGGAGGAATGGATTTTTAATAAGCCCATCATTAGTGTTCAACACACACACAGAGGAATACAATAACAACATGTAGAATCAATGCAAAGGGCATTTAGCTTTTGGCAAAATTACTTTTTCTTTCAGCTTTGCATCACTTAGGGCTCTGTCCTGCAAAATGTGGGAGCCTACAAGATGTGGGATGTTTGATCCGGTGAAGCATTTAAGCATAGACATAACTTTCACTCAGATAGGATGTAAACATATGTTCAGAGTTAAGCATATGATTAGGTACTTGGATGAATCAAGCTAAGAGTGTTCCCAGGTTTCAGCCTAGAGAACACAAGACATATGCTGTGAAAAATTTCCAGGTTCAGACTAACTCAAAATAATAATAATTTAGAAAAGTATAATAGATGAATCTTGGAACAAGCAGTCTGATATTATTTTTGTTCTGGGAGTAATGCCCTCTTCTAAATCTTTTCTCAAACAAATTCACAATATTGACTCAGACTGAAGCTACTAAACAGCAACATAACTCAAATTCCTGGAGCAGGTTTCATCCCAGAAGACCCAAATCCACTAACAGTGCAGCTCCTGTCCCAAGTGACCATCTCAGGGGTGGCAGCCACCTGCCTCCTTCCAAAAAGGATGCCACAGCTCTGGGAACACGCAGCGGCACATTCATCAGAGACATAAAAAAATCCAGGGGACTCATTTCAAAAGGAAACAGTAGTGTCCATGGCCACCCTTTCCCTCTGGGAAGGGGAACCACCTTGATGAGCAACACAGTTCAACAGACTGCTGCCAGTAGGTAGCGGCAGAGGCAGGTTTATCTCTGGACACAACCCCATGGAAGTGTAAATCCAGGAAAATTTAAGACTCCTCAGCTGGTGAATGTGGGCCATAACAGCCAATGGTGGAGTAAGATTGAAGAGATACTTTCACATCTGGAAGGTCAATTCAAACAGGGATGAACTCAATTAAATAGTGCCAGCGATAAACTGTTTCCTGCCAGTGGTTTGGTGGTGCACATAAAACGCGTTGCAGACACCAGGGCAGTGATCAGTGGAAGGATGTTCATCTCACAAAACCCTGCCCCACACCACTGTTTATGGCATTGAAACAGTATTAAGTACTCAGATCAACGCTAACGCTCTCTTGGAATCTCATTCTAGCTTCATAAGACTCAGTTCACTGTGAAGATTTTAGGGGATGCATTCACCCTCATAATGAGTTACCTCAGTACCAATGAATAAATACAACTCAAACAGACCAAACTTAAAACAGATGTTCACCCGACAGTGCTCAACGCAGGGAAATCTTTAAGGCTCTGCCTATTCTTAGCTGAAAGCTAGAGCTCATTTTTTGTGATAAGCAGACAAAATTCTCACATTTCACAGTTGCTTCTTTTCATTTCCGTCTCGTTACCTGTTCACTCATGCTGTTTATCCCATCCGGACCCAGCAAGGATATGGCTTGTTTAACCAGATCCGTTCGGCCACAATTGAGCATCCGGAAACCCAGGTCCTGCTTGAACTTCGCTTCAGTGGCAACTGCATCCAGTTTCCGAGATGCACAAAAACAGTCGTCGATTCTGTGAACAGGAGAAATAAACTCCTTCAGAGGACAATTGGAGGACAGACTTTGCTGTGCCTAGGAAAATAATACTTTGCCCTGTCTTTGAAGTATGTAGGTCATGTACACATTCATTCTCCTTTGACCTGTGTGTTCAAAGGAAATGCTGAATGGAAAATGCTAATGCAAGCTAATGGAGATTGCCCTTGGTCTATCTTGAATGGGACAAGTTATACATTTTATAAAAAACTGGGAAAAAACGGCACAGTTTTCACTTGATTTTGTTCCCCCATTTAAGCAGTACACAACATTTTGTCACTGTAAGCTGCCTCTCTGCGAGGCGAGGTAATCCACTCCCCCTGATCTCTGAGAAGGTTGAGTGGCTTCAGTTATCTTTGAACTTACATCAAGTGCATGTATAATCATTGACAATACAAAAAAGAGAAAATAGTGTCACTCCAAATGCCTTCAAGGATCTGATCAGCTCAGCCCTACTAACAGGGAAGCCTTTTTGGAGCAGAAAGTGCAATTTATAGAACCCCTGGCTGAGGTTGCAAGGGACCTCTGGAGGTCATCTGGTTCAACCACCTCTGCTCAAGCACGGCCACCCACAGACAAGCAGGGCATCAAGCAGTCAGGGAGGAGAAGGCAATCTTGCCAGGTAAACGCCACAAATTCTTGCTGGCTGTGCATAACAGATGGCATGTCATCCTTTTACGGTCTTATTCCAAAGATCCCCAAACTGTAAATTGCTCAAGATATCCATTTCAAACGGAAGAAGGGCTAGGAGTTATTCAGCCAAGATGTGAATCTACAGCTCCAGAGAGAGACAGGCAAATCCAAACTGATGTTTATACAACTTGGTTTCATCTTATTAAAATAAAGCTTTGCTTTTTTTTCATGCTGAGGAGTGTCTGGGGCAGAGGGTGGAGTCCAAATCCCCACTGCTTTTGGTGTGAACTTAGATAAAGGACTGTTTGGAAAAACATCACTTTCATTCTCCAAAAATGCTAGGTCAGAGAACGAAGGGCTACTTATGAGGGAAAAAATAAAACAAAGATCAAAAGTGAAAAAGTCAAACATACATCAAATATTTGTTCTCTATTTCATATGTAAAAAAATGCAGCAAACCAAAAGAAAAATAGAAACAGCATATCATTATCATTTAAATTCATTCTTCAAAGTGCTTTATCAGAGCTTTATAAAATATATAACACTGCTTAATATTTAACAGCAATATGCAATGAATATACTGTTTAGACAGAAGCAGCAGCATGTAGTAATAGCTACTGCTCTTCCTCTTTCAACAGAGGAAGGAAAGTGAGACAGAAAATACGAAGTATTTTCATCAAAGCTTCTGCAGGACTTAACAGAGAAACCTTGCATCTGAGCTCAAGCTTGCTCCCTGCCACACTGGGCCAAAATTAGCCTGAAAGACAATAGATATTTTGGTGATGTTCATTCCATGTGATCAGTTTGGGTTTTGACTGTTAAAAAGTTGACGTTCTATGAATGTAAACAAAGTCAGCTTGAGTATCTTTACTCAGAGGAACAACGATGATGCTTCGTCACAGCAATATACTGCAAGATTAACGCGTAACACTTGATCACAATAAATACGCCCTAACAGTAATAACAGATTCTGCACCAGTAATATGTCTCCAACAGAGATGAAGAAAGCAACACACAGCAAGGCTTGATTTTCTGCAGTAGTTACTCTGAGTAAGTTCAAGAAAAAGCTAAACCAGCACAGACATACAGGGCTGAGCTAAATGACACCAAGATCCACAGGAATTACTGCAGCTTTAACACGTTCACACCGTACGGCACATTTGTGACATAAGAGCTACAACAACATTTGGTACTTGTTAGCCTCATAGCATGAGATGCTAGTGATCATCTGTGCCCTTCTTTAACGTATGGCAAAGATAAAGCATGCTCAGCAGTTAGGTGCTGGGTGTTTGGTGCACAGAGTCTGGACCTCCCAACTGCAGGTGGTCATTTCCAGATGACTCTGAGCTGAAAATAAGGTGGTTCCTCAGCAAAGTGCAGCTATGGAAAGATCTAGACATCCTCCGAGATGCAGAGATGTCAGCTAATATGAATCACTGCCTGTGTTAAGCCACTGCTTCATCATTTGTACTGAGGTATATAACATAGACTGAATAAAACGGGTCAAATTCAGTGCTAGCAGAACCAGGCAGAGCTTCACTGACGTCAGCCCAGCTTGGTGCAAGTAAAACGCTAGTTTTAAAAAAAGCCAGGTTTTAAACTGGGTTGCACACCCACACGAAGGAGGAAGGAGGAACAAGGGCCTATATTACCTATCTGGTATGGGCTCCCAGATCTCTGCTCTAGCATGAATTCAGAAACTACTTCTCCATAAGTAACTCCTGCGAGCTGGCTCTAATGCCCGAAAAACACCTCAGTTCATCTGCTTATAGCCAAGGAAGGGGATTCATTAATTACTGCTGATATTTGCTATGAACAAATTAGTACTCCTCAATCAACTAAGGGGATAAGGATCTTGGTCCAAAGGCTCCAAGATGCTGCAGCTGTACAAATACTGCAACAATAACATGGATGCAGAGGATTGCATGAGCTGCACGGCTGCAGGGCAGCACTGACAAAATGTGATCCAGACCAAGAACCACAAAACAAGAAACCAAAACTTAGTGCTATTAACAATGGCCCACTGCCTTTCTATACCCCAAAAAAGTTCCCATCACACCGAGTTACAGCCTTGACATATGGGACATGGGAAAGGAAACAATATGGCAAAATTTGACATAGATCACTGCCGTACGCTGACTAATAAAATGGATAATTATCAAACTGGGGAGTTTAATAAAACAGGAGCATGACACAAGGGAAAGGAACAGAGGATGCTTCAGAAGAGAAAGCATAGCATTGTCTCAAAAAGCCAGAAAGATGCATGAGTTAAGGCAAAGTAGATTTAGTATGTACAGATAAAAAGCAGTGAAGAGACAGATCAAAAATTATCAGGAACGAAAAATACAGAATAGGAGAACACAACATCTCTTCTAACGCTGGAGAAAACCAACTGAGAAGATGGTACAGCAGACAGACTGAGCAGTTGCATTTCATAATGAAAACTGAAAAATAATAATAAAAAAAAAACAACAAACCCTAAATCCATCAAAAATCAACACTAAGCCAACATAGCACCGCATTTACTCCAAAGTTCTCATTCATACCATTAATCTACATAATGATGACTCCAAGAAGAAAAGTGGGGTCTCTGCTCCATATTACACTGTATAAGAGGATTCTGCTTCAAACACAGACACCATTCAGAATCACAAACATTACAGGATGTGATATAAAAAAGGAGGAAGGTAATAGGCACCCAGGCTTGACTCACAAAACTTCTTAACTTTGCACTGCAATACATACACTGACAAGCTATGAGAAGGTGAGAAAGGGATGGGATGCTTGAAAAATAAGGTTGACAAGAAACAGTTAAGTCAGTTTAATATATAAGGTCACTTTTTTAGAGTTGTGACACTGTGCCTCCAAAGCCAGGAAAGACAGCGTAACAGCAAATAGAGCTGGAAACCTCCCAGCTGCACAGTCAGTTCACAGCCCTCTTGCCAAAAAGTCTTTGGGATCTTTCCAACTGCACAGGACACTGAAACCAGCTCAACAGTGGGACATCCCCTCTAAGGCCACCTTGGTTTGCTGCCATATTCTGCAGGCTACCAGCGCCCACATGGGTCGTCCTTTTCCCAAGATCTCACCCTGCAGAAAAGGTGCTTTTTAATTGAAGGGTCAGAAAAGGCTGATGGGAGTAATTGAAGACCACAGGAGGCCAATGCTTTTCTCCTCTCCTTTCCATGCGGACCGTCTCAGGATGGCAGGATATCACCATCCCAGGTGCTAGCTGGGTCAGGTGAACTTTGACGTCCCCAAGAGGTGGTACAGTGAAAGGTCTAGGACTGGACAGCATCCTTCAAGCGTGGTATCCTCCTTCAAAAGATGGAGCCCATTCTGGATGATCCTATAAAGCAATCTGTAGGGCTGGACAGGCTGCTTGGTACCATCACTGCCGTACGCATGCTCCCACTTCCAGAATTCAGAAGTAATATGCTTGAATTAATAACATACTCAAGTCCTCATACTCAACAGCAAATCCAACCCTCTGATTCAGGGGTTCAATCACACAGCCTGTAAACTCTCCAACTGATCCCTTCCTACCTTGAATAAAGCAAACAGTTGCATTTGTGTGCAAAATGAAAACTAGAAACAGGTGAAATCTTCTTTATTTTATATTTGAAGCAAAGCCGTGATCATATTTTTTAACTTAAAGTGCAATCCAATTTTCTCAAAGTCCTCTTTTTAATTCTTCACAGATATTGCTTCTACAGCAATTATCTTCAAGATCATTATAGAGTTGCCACTGCACATAATTAACTTCGCTGTGGCTTTATATGGGAACTGCCATGGTAACATTAATTATTTGCAAATGGTCACTGTCAAACGCTGCATGGTGACCATGACATACTATCACACTCAGAAATACTCAAACCTCTGAAAGGAGTCAAAGATAATCTTCATTTATAATGGGTACAGGTAATACAGCAAATTATGTTTATCTTTTCCCAGGCTCAGATTATGAAAACACGATGCAGCACTTCCACAGCAATAGTTTAAATGTAAAGGGCTTTTTTCATTTTCCCTTGGACTGACTAATAGAGGGTCTGTGAGAATCTTTAACAAAGTTACTCATGGATTGAATACATTTAGGAAAATGGATGATTCAAAGGCAAAGGTTTTCCATCATGAGGGGTAGACACAGCTGCTGTCTTCCTATGTAGCTTTTTAATTATTTGTTCTTTGGGAGGGATTATTGCTATAGTCAGTAGTGGACAACTGAAAAAAGAAAAAAGCAACAAAGCTTTTTAATAGTTACCAAAAAAAAAAAAAAAAGTAATAACATCCTAACCATGTTTTAAGCTCTGTGTACAAGATAGCATGCTAATACCTGATTTAAAAGAAATAAAGAATAGACTACAATGAGCAGCAGGACAAACACTCGCCTCTGCTGAAATAAACAGATCATCATCCTGATAGCCAAGCACCAAAACCTTGTTTGTCCACCTGGGACTCAATCACCAGCCCTTTCAAGTAAAAGAATGATAATCTATTAATTAAGCCCATCTCTTTAGCTCTGCGGAGTTTATTCAGTCTGTCTCTGTCCTAAAAAGGAACAAGGTCTCAAGTCATAAATTATAGTTCAGCTGGTTGGAAGTCTGGAAGGAGTCATATTTTAGCCAGCAATATACATGAATTTGCAATTCTGAATTTCTTGGGGTCAGGGATCACAGTTTTGATCAGGGCATGCACAGTCCATAGCACAAAAGGGGTCCTGTTCCCTGCCTGGGGCTCTTCAGTGAGACAACAGATACAAACAGCAATAGCAGGAGCTGCAGATGATTTAATTTAAATTTGTGAGAACTCTTTTTTCCAGTGTGGTGCTTTAAAAGGGACTATAATGCTGATATTAATAGGACTGCAATATAAATAATATATTGAGACAATTATTTGCATTTTCAGGTTTAGAGAGAGGGAAACTTAAACACAACCATGCTGATCAAAGTGACGAAGAGCACTACTTTTTAATGCAGACATAAAATATCTTCATTTACTTTAATCAGGAGCCAAATTAAGAGAAGAAAATAGAAACACTCCAGATATTTATTAGCCATTCTCTTATTCTCATCAAAGGCCTGAGAATACATTGGTTACAGATACTGGAAAATACATTAAAAAAGTGACGTGGCTATCAAATCAAGACGCAAATCTATAATTCAAAATACTCTTAATATTACATGTATATAGGCCAGGAACCATGTTCAAAATTGAATCTAAGTTAAGATTTTGTATAAGGCCAACATTAAACAGGAAAATTTGGGTATAAATTCATCTTTCACAATAGATAGCACAAGTCTTCACTAACGAGTTGAAGACAATATGTTATCTGTATCTTCATTACTGTATTGAAGAACGTATCCAGAGACAGAGAATATGAAACACTGATGAACTTCCTTGCAATAGGAAAAAAAAAAACAAGAAGGCTGGATCCTAAAGCCCATAAAAGTACAAGCGTGTTCTGCCCTGAAAGTGAAGGAGAACATGAGGACAAGGTTCTCCCTCTCAATAAGTCTTTTATTATTATAGTCTTCAAGCAGCCGGTTGGCAGGACACATTGAGATTCACCTCAGAAAACCCATGCTCCACCCTTTAAATAATAAAATCTCCTTCATCCACTGGCACCATCTGCCCCAAGGGACTGATGGATTTCGTCAAGTAGCTTGTTCGCTACTGCTTGCTGGTTTGGCATTTTTGTGTCTAATTACAGCAATAGCCATGGCTGGTGTTAAGGATTAGTGAAAATTTGTCGGCAGAACAAGGACTTTCAAGGAGCTGTTCAAACACCAACCGTCCTTACTTAAAAGTGCCTGTATCTAATTAAATAGCAGAATATCTTAGCAATTTTCTACTCTCTTCTTCTACAAACTCAGCCCCTTACCCAGCACATTTTAAGAGAGAGCAAAGAGCACTGGAAATATTTTTCTGCCCTCAAATCTCTATTTATTCAAGCTATTTATATTTTCATGCTCTAGTACAAGCACAGGATTTCCATAAATAAAACATTAAATGCAACTCTTCCTCTTTCACTTTCAAGTTAGAATTGCATATGTGTGTACAGTATTAAGATGACACAGCAAACGGTACAGACTGCTCTGAAAGAACGAAATAGCACACCTTCCCTTTATGCCGCTGTATTTTTCCCCTTCCACGGTCTTAAGAAAACTCTCTAGCATAAGCCAAGGATGCTCCCAGGTTAAATAAGCCTCACTTTAGGGGTCAATAATCCTATTTTCCTAGAGAGCTTTCATTAAGAGGGATGGTCCCAGACAGAAAAGCAGACTTAGTTATTCTCAGACTAAGTCTAAATGGAAATAAGGGCTGAGTTTCAATTAAAGATAGGATTTCAAAAGCACTCAGACACTACATTTGCCCAGAGACCTTTCTGCATCAGAGCTGTAAATGTAACTTGGAGCCCTGGGTGAGGCTGTGACAGGGCAGCAGAGGGTGAAAACCCAATCCTATGCTGCAGCAAGGCTTGCATCCACCTATACCTCAGCCTAAACTTACTTGTGACCCATTTATATCCACATAGTCTTGTGTCCATGCTGCCTTTTAAAGAGAGTATATTTTTCCTTCCATGGAGTTTATACTCTTGATGTATTTCTGGAGAAAAGTCACATATTCCTTCAGCACCCACCTCACTCAGCTGAATAAGCCCCTTTCTTCTCGTCTTCCTGCATGAGAATATTTTGTTCAAACTACAATCACCCCATATCATTTCTCTCTACCTGGTTCAATGTGAATATTTTCTTGACCTGGACATAGGATTTGCGATTCCACATCACTTCCTACTACTTCCGCTACAGAGGCACCAATATTTTTCTGCTTCTACTAGAAATACCTCTCCTGACGCACACTCAGAATGCATTTGCTCATTTCATAGCTAAGGAAAAAGCCTCTTTTATGGCTCACAATCATTCTGAGATTAAATATTGCACTATAGCCTTTACCACCATTTTTCCAATACTCAGCTTCCAATACAGTATATAGTATTCTGTACATATACCATATATGTTAGATATGCTCAGCAGTATGTGTTTTAGTAATTGATCTCCACATGTTTCCATTTGTGGAAAATTGCATTTCATCCCACTTCTTTTGTCCTGGTTTTCAAGGTCATCCACTTTCTCCTGGATGATTTCCCAAACCTCCTCTGTCAGGACAACGCCTCTCAGCATCGTGGCATCAGTGAATTTTAACTTCATGAGCACATTGCTCAAATTCATGCCAAAGTCCTTTCTGAAAATTAAAAAGGACCAGTTTTTAAGATGAAAGCAGAAGATCTCTGCTTGTAACACTATTGCAGCAAACCTAGTCCTTGCCACTTCTCTGGAAGCCAGCCCCTGCTCACTTTCCAATTCCTTTACTTATTCCCATCTTCTCCATCTTAACTAATAGCTCCCTGCATGGACTGCATCAAATCATTCACTCAAGTCCAAATAGATGAAATCTACTGAATTTCCTTGGGGTAGAAAATCAGTTATCTTATCAAAAAGTTATTAGATTAGTCTGGCAAGATCTATCTTTAGAAAATCTGTGTCACATTTTATCCCATTTTCCCCTCAACAACATGTCTTTAATCAGTCATTGCTTGAAAAAACTTTCTAAGGCCTTGCTCTAATAGCCTGGAATTTTCCTCCGATGTTTTTCATCCTTTTCAAACACTGGCCATTACTATTATTAATCCTTAGAGTTATGGCACCATGCTGGGCTTTGTTAAAAATATTTTCCTCTGACCCTCTGATTTTGTAAGGCAGCTCTTTCTCATTGCTGGCAGAGAAGTTATCTGGTCTCTCCGATTTCAGTGCATTAAGCTGCATATTTTGCCCTCCTTTTGACTACTGTTTATTCCATTTTCACAGCTTTGTCATTTTAACTTATTTTTCCTTTTCCCCCAAGGATTTTCTTCCCGGAAACAGAGGCAATGTATTCACTTAAATTCTTGGGTGATGGCCTCTATTGGCACTCATGCACACACCTCACAGGTGCCTTCTGAAGGCCAGCACTTTTAGATGCAAATTTCACCTATGTACCCCTAGAAAACAGGAGAAAAATGTGTAATGTCTATAGTCAAGAGCAAGGATAGGACCCAGACTCACAGCCAGTCAGAGGAGAAAAGGGATATTTGCTGCGTTCACTATACGTGAGTCCAACATCCTCAGGGAACTCAGCCATAATTCAGAAATGCTGCTGAAGCATACAAGTGATCAGTTAAAGGGGATCAAGTTATCATGGTCCTCCGTCTGTGTACAAGTCCTGTCACCCCAGCTCCTGCTTTCACCAGCTGTGCCTCGACTGGCAGCAGTACTGCCACCTCCACCTAAATTTGACTGGAATGTAATGGGGGGCTCTGACCACACCAGTGGGGTCAGTATGCAAATCTCACCACCTAGCTCTATCCTCCGGAGTCCAACCCCAACAACCACTGTCTGGAAACAAGGGACCATGATGCTTCTTGCTGGCACCCTGGTGGTAACAGAGCTTGAGGGTTCTCCATATGCTGCACACCAATATGGGAAGGAGCAAGAAGAAAACAGACACCTGTGAGACTCCACCTGTGAGGCATCTAATGGTGAATTGTCATTTCCCTTTGTTGCTCTTTGGGTACAAGTGCTAAAATAGACGTAAGACCTCCTTACAGAATTGTCCTGGGCTTCTCCTGCGAACACCTGCCTCCAGTGAAACTGCTGTGGCCACTGCTGGATGGTAATGAATGCCGTAAGAATCAACCTTGCACCTCCAACTTTCAAGAGAAAGACATGAGCCTCTTCATCTATGGAGAAGAAACCATTCCTCAAGGTGACTAAACTCTGCTTCTCCTCCAAATCTCAGTGAGGATATTTGCTTGCTGGCAAGGGGACTAACAATCATAAGAGGTCTTCCAGACAGCCCTGTGGCTGCAGAGAAATAAATGCCCAGCCTCACACGCAGTCTGGAGGATATCAGTGCCATGGGGCCATACTCAACAATCCTCTTCATTCAGAAGCCAAGAAGGATCCCATAGATGCGACACGAGTTAGGTGAGCCAGCTGCACTGACCATTCCTTCTCCAGTCAAACTGGAAGTCAGATGCCCAGCTGGGATGTTTGACATTCAATAGCCAGAACCCCACCCTCAGACAGTTCAAGCTGGGATCTCCTGAAATGCCTTCCTCTGCTCCATTGTAAGTACCAGGAGTGAAGACACTGATTCCCTTCAGCAGAGCGCAAAGCTCTTGTATGGGACAAGAGGGGTGCTTGCCAGGCCCATAAACATCTGAGAAAAGCAGTTCTGCCCAGAGAAGCCAGAAAGAGGATGAATTGGAAGCATGAGGCAATGCTGAGAGTAGAAGCAAATATTTCAAACAATGCATGGGGATTGCTCTTTGTGGAGGGGAACTGCACTCAGGTCTCCAAGACTGGACTTTTCTTCCATTTTTTGTTGTTTCAGAATGAATATGTGTGTCTACAGGCACACTTGCACTCCAGACTATTTCCTTCTTTTAATCTCTGACTGGCCAGAAAACAGATTTTTATCCAGTCAGGTGCAGAAGTGACCAAGTAACTGTCTGTCGCAAGACATTACCATCTCCCTCTAGTCAGTTTGTCCCAGCATCTTTAAATTCTCCAAGACTGCCATGATATCTTGCAACCAGAAATGAAGCCACTGACCCTGGCAAAAAGCACAGCAGTTTTTGTGCTGAGCAAGACAGGATGCGCCTCTGTTTCTCTGCCATCAGCTTACAATCCCCAGATGTAGTCACCATCTGTTAGCAATACTTCTCAGCACGTCTAACACATTGGTTTGATTTTTGTTTAAATAAATGTCCCACAGAACAGAGGAAAGAAAGACATGCAAAGAGCTTCTTGTATTTAGGTGGAGCAAGAGGAAAGGTACCCCAGACCCAGTGCAGACTGAGAAGTGATGCTACCTTACTGCAGCAGAAAGGCAAGCCAACACAGCTTTTACCACCAGGGCTCTTTTTGGCAACAGATTAGTTTCATCCTTGATGCCTTCATTAACAAAAAGTCTAGAGCAGGGAGCAGAGCACCCACCTTCACCAGATTTATGCCAGCAGACAGCTACTTTGCACAAGGTTCTCTACTGACCACATCCAGCTACCTCAGGTGGCCCAACAAGGTGTGCGTACAGCAAGGCTTTATTTAAGTCTAGCCTCCCACTATGACAAAGAATACTTCGGACACAGCTCAGGCTTCCATCTCAGGTAGCTGTTGTGCACCCAGCAGCCAGTCCATCTGTGAAACCAGTCTCCTCAGAAAAGATGGCGACAACTGCTTTATCTAAAGCTTCCACTTCTGGGTGATGGTGAACATTTATATCCCTGGCTCATCTTCTAAGGCTGGGGAAAGGGAAGAATTTTTTTGGTATATCTGCTACTGTAAAACGTAAAGAGATCAGAAAGGAGACAGGCTGATTCCAGCTTCCCTCACTCCTCTACCCAGAGAAAGAGCAGCTCCTCTTTCAGGAGATGAAAAAGTTACAAAATTAAGGGGAAGGATTTTTAAAAAAGGATCAGAGAAAGAGAGGAAGTATCAGAATGAAAGGCAGGAAGAAAGCAGAGATGATTTACAAAACCACATATCAGGAACCTCACTGCTGGAGTATGTGATTGTGCTGAGAAGTGTCACACCAATCTGCTGAGACCTCCATGCCGTACTTCAGTAAGAAATTGAACATTTGGGTTTTATCTGAACTGATCCTGAACTTCACAGCCTTTGAGATCATGCCAATCTCTTTCTCTCCCTCTCCCCCTTATGCACGTTATTCCAGTGCAAAAGCTGATGCATTTGCAATTAAGAGTTGTGAATCCACACCATGGAATGATGCAATATCACAGGGGACCATGGGCACTTTTGGGATCAGGTTTCTGTATTTTAGAGAGAAGATTGCTAAGAAAAGCCTAGAAATTGAACCAGTTTCAAGGTCTACTTATTAAGCCATTTCTATAACAGTCACAAAATATATCAAGCTAACTGCATTTAAAATCCTCCAGCTGTCATCCGTTACACTGTTTATTTGAAAAGCCATCCCCTGCAAAGTTGTTGCATTTTTTTCCCCCCTCCCAGCATTTGCATTTAAGGAATTGATGCTTGCCAAGGAGTTTGAAACCTGCCCCCCTTCCCTAATGGGGAGGTATGAAAGGTGGGAAATTACAAGTGCTGAGGGTCAAATACAAATAAAAAATTACAAGCTGCAAGTTTTCAAATTAACATCCTGACGCTTCACACTATTCTTCAGAAAAGCTTGGTCCTTCCTTTGATCTCAGGATTACAGGCAGCCAGGGACTGATTCGCAGCTACGCAAAGAACCTGCTGCACTACACTGGCAGAAGGCACAGACCTTAAAATAAAACACGACATACATGGACACTCATTTGCAGACCTTTGTCTGCACAGTAGAGCAAGATCTTAATTTTTGGGACATCAGAGAGTGAATCAGGCCCCTGCAGCCAAATACGGGCACATCACAAAGTCTGGTCTCTCTAAAATCCAGAATTTCTCACAGGAATGTTTTTTCTTTTCATTCTTCCCATCTGAAAAATCAATCCCAGCCTGTGCTCTTCAGGCTCTCTCTCCCTTGCAAATAGGACAACAGCTACTACATATATTCTTTATGAAATGAATTCTTGATGGCAACTTTAAACTAAATGCTAATTTGTTCCTCATAATTAATAGATTCTTAGCACAATACTACTCACCCCAACTTCAAATCCTGGAAAATTGTCTGACAGTTGATGACATATACACACTGATAAAACATAATTTTAAGCATGACATAGCGTGTTTTTTTAAATCCACAAATATTTAACTGTATCTAACTTCATCTTTAAGACAGAAGATGTCAAGTAGACACAGTATTGCTTTATTTGTAATTCTACGTAAATACTGAAACAAGTATTAAATTACTCGTGCCTTTTAAAACCAAGTGCTAGGTCTTCAGAAAGTGCATAGTAACTGCAAGTCTTGACATTTCAGTAGTGACATAGAACGCTGACTTACTGGAAATGACGGCCAAGATGGTCACACCAAAAGGAAACAATTACAGCCAAGATTTGAAATCTGAAACGCTCAAGATTTCACTTTCAAAAATAAACAGATTTCTTCAATTAAATATTGAATAGCTGTAACAATAAAAAGCCTATGCAGGTCTTGAAGGAAAGTATCATACTCTATGGTAAAAGAGCATGTCGAGGCCAGAGTCAACATAAGGCAGCTGCTTTGATGCAAGTTGTCACAGATAATCAAGTAGATCAACCCTCTGCTTTCTGTGTTGCCAGAAAGAATGCATCTACTGCTCTACGAGAAGGTAAACTGCTGAAAACTGGTGTTTATGTACAAATTTGTGAAGTAATAGCAGTGAGCAATTTCTATTTTGGCAGATTCAGAATGCCTTTTCATACGAAAATAAAAAACAAATATATACTTGACTCTGGAACAGCCCTAGATCATGCTTTTATACATGTACATAATAATAAGGCAAAACAGACACTAAAAACATATCCTACCAATAAATACTTCAAGGCTTCATTACAAAACCAAAAGGTCACATTTCATACACGAAAAGCCAAATTATCTAGGCTGACATTTACAAGTAATTTGAAAAGATATTAGCATAAAAAATACAGTTTTACTGCAAGAGGTAGTCTTACCTATAAGTTTAAATGTGCCCTTTAAGCATTAATGTTGAAAACAAAGCACTGAAAAATATCTGCAGCCCTGCCAATTACATCTCAGTATTTTATAGCAAAATAACGTGAAGCAGACAATTAGCAGAATGTTTCAGCCCCTCATTAGCAAGAAGAACCTAACAGTAAAAGAAAAAAAACACGACCAGGTAATATCTGATGAGCAGATTATGGGCTCGATCCAGCTGTGAGATATTCAGGCACCCATTACCATGCAACCAGCTTATCCACGGATGTGAGCAAATACCAGGAGCCGATTTTGCAATGCACACAGCAATATGCTAGAGTATCCATGCACCTTTCGAGGCAATAACAGAGCCCTCTGCCTGCCTGCTCACTCACTGGCACTAGGAAAGAGATGCACATTTTGCAGAAAGCAGCTGATTATTTTTTGTGGACTTACTTTAACTGTCGAGGTTCGCAGTCAACTCCCGGCAGTAAGAGCCTCGCTGCCTGCCGTACGTCATCACTGTCCACCGAGAAGCTGCGACGGTGCCCCGCGTGAGCCACGGCAACCCGTATCCACTCCATCAGGGGAGGCAGCACAATGAACGGCCTGGGAAAGCACACAGACATGAATGCTATGGTACAATAGCATCAAAATAGCAGGTATACAGAGAGAGAGGGTGGGGGTGTGTGTGTGTGAATATGTGTATATATATGTGTGAGAATATAAATAGAGAGAGAGAAGGAAACAAGCAAAACTAAAGCACAGGAGAACAAACTGGATCAGCAAATTTCAAGCAGACCTGTATCAAAATGTCTCACCCTGTCTAGAAAGCAGAATTATTTGAAGAGTGAGATTTGTGAGCCACGCTCTTTTGTGGGGCTCTTGGGAGGTTAGTGCACCCACCTGGCAAGCCTGTCCTCCCTGCTGATCCTTTGCATAGTGTATCCCAAAAAGAGGGTTGGAGCCTGACCCAGGACCATGTCCTGCTCTGGTTGATGCACTGGGCTGGGTACACTCCCCAGCCACTTTGCAATACGGATGGGAGAATGAACCAGGGCAGAGAGTGGGGATGCCCTGACCCCAGGATGCCAGGGATGGAGAGGTGATGTGTAAGTGAAGCCTCCAGTATCTCCTACCAATGCAATGTGCATCTTGTGCTCCGTGCTGAAAGTAGGGAACTTTGCAGCTGGTCCCGCTTTATTATTGAGGTTATCTGTGAGCAGCATCAAAAATCGGACTGTTTTGTTTCACTTTTAGCAGCATCAAACCACTACACCTTGGGGTACCAGCTCTTCTGGCACTTGAGCAAAAATACACAAACCTGCCCCCTAAAGTGGATAGCGGGTCTCTGATCCACAGCCTCGACTTTAGCAAAGCATGGACACTATCTTCACTTCACAAGACCTATCCTAGCGAGAACTGTCCAAGCCTTAGGTGTAACACACAGCATACAGTTTGCTCCATCTAAGCTAAAAATTATTTCGGGACTAAGAGAAAGATACCAAATCTTAAATGAGGACCATAACCTCAAGTCCTATAGTTTGGGGATAAAACTGCTGAGCAGTGGAGCATCTTGGAAGGTCACTGGTCACTGTCCATTTTGACTGGTTATGTCAAAGTGGACAAAATCGCCAGAGCAATGCAGGCTACAGCAACTGCCCTCCCACCCCCAGTAAGTTTTTGTGCCTGCTTCACCTCCTGGCTGTGGTGTCCAAAATGAGTGTTTATGGGTAGAAGAAATCCCTCTTCATAAAAATACACTAGAGAGTTCTAAAAATTGGAAAATCATTAAAAAATAATAAATCTGTCTAAGAGCTACTTGAAAGCTATAGTGAAAGTCCTGTGTTTAGTCAGGACTGTTAAAAATTATTTAGACACAGTGAAACTCTTACCATCCACACTGTGGAATAGATACCATGGCTAAGGGATGTTAACAGACTACTATAATTATTTTTTTTTAAAAAAAAAGGAGATGAAACTTACAAATTACTACTGTCCTCAAGGAATGTCTGTAATTAACCTACTATTACCTTCTCCTCCTGAACCTTTTTCTTTAATCTCATTTCCTATGTGGCTCTCTTTCCCCTCCTCTTTAACTGTATATTCCCATATTCCCTCTGTTTATTAGCTCAATATATCATCCTAATATTGGAAACGTTCCTCTTAGTGCAGCATCATCCCCTACCTTTGCACTTTTCACTTCTCCTTTTCATTTGATATTGCTTTCCCTTACTTGCTTTCCCTTACATGGTCCCTTTACTCAGTGGGTAAAAACAAACAAAAAGTGATGCCTGGTTTAGGTGCCCAGTAGGCAAATACTTTAATTTTTTGAAACATAACTTTACCCCAAAAGGATCTACCCTGAGAGAATGTTGATTCTGGAATATCCTTTTCCTATTTATAGCTCTTTATGCCATTTATTTCTCTTTTGAAGATTTGACTTTATATAGCTCTGATATTAATATCCTTAAGGAAGGATAATGTATTTCCAAAGCGCCGAAGGACAGAGAAGCCCTGAGGCCACTAACTTTCCCTGGGACACAGGGTTCCCAAATCTCATCGCTTAAATTAATAACCTGCTTTTGAAATATGACATCTTTGGCTGACTTGCCACTTTCCCCATTATTTTACTGAAACACATCACCATCACCTCAAGACCAGGCTGCATTTGTTTCCAAGGCTTTTTGCTCTCCCCAGACCTGCCGCAGTCATACAAGGAGGCAGATAAAGACAGAACATCATCTCCCACAGCTCCGATTTCCACAACACAGCTCATTTTCCATGATGGTGGCAGTGGTCTGAGGGAGAGGAGGGAAGCCAGGGTGCGTCTACTCCTGGTAGATGACCTGGGAAGCAAGTCACTTGCTTTATGTGTCCTCAGAGCAGAAAGGACTCTCTACCGTGATGTTCAGCAGCTGGGGACAAGTGATCAGTGGGAGTCCTTTTCATCACTTGCTGATCTACAGCAAGGGAGCTGAAAATCGCACTGGAAGTGTGAAACTTGGTGCCAGGAAAACAATTAAAAGGAAATTCAATTCTAGGTTTTGGCTTGCATGAGTGAACATGGTCCGGATCACAGAAATGAAGACAGGGTTTTATGGAGCTTTCCTAAAACGTCTGCTGGGCAAACAGAGGAGCAGAGTGCCATGCCTTAACAGGGGGTTCAGGGGTTAATGCTTTTTTCTCAGCTGTCATGCAAGTCAGAAACTCATTCAGCAGAAGATCTGCCCCACCACAGTAAGGAGCATAACAAATAAAATCGTTTACAGGAACTGTGAGAACTGAGCTATAAAATTGTAGTTTTCATTCCTGGTCTTGCAAACTTCAACAGAGAAACGAATGTCACTATTTGGTGCAATAAATCCCAAAAGGGCAGAGAATTGGTGTTCAGCAGAAGCATGGGGATTTTCCCTAAAAGCCAATTTCACCTCATACATGAGGACACGCAGTTCACTCAGAATATATTACATTTCTTTGTCAAAGGCAACCCCTCCCTGCCCCGAATCACTGCATATCTGAGCATGTCAGAGAATTTGTATTTTGAGAAGAGAACTAAATATGGTTGAGTGCAATAGGTTAAAAATACCCTTCAAGAGTCTATGCATCACGTGAAGGGGATTTTTTTTTTTAATTGCTATTTGTGTGCCAAAGGAGAAAAGAGGAACACAAAGCTGCAGGGAGGTGAGAACCCACAAGACAATGTGAGACATCAGTATGACAGATTTCACTTTTCAAATGACACCATGCAAAAACAGGTTATGCAAATGCATCATATCATTGTTGTATATGTTGGTTTATCTCTGCTGTACAAAGGCAGGTAAAAATCAGGAGACTAGGGTACTTTTGTGTTCCAGAGCTGATACGTAGCAGATTAAGTCACCTACTTATATGTTTTGGAAGCACAAGCCTTAATCAATCTAACCATGGCAGGAACGTGATGGGCTTGACTTTGCCTGAACGATGCAGGAAGTCAGGAGCAACTCAAATGCTGCAGAATCACCTTACAGGGGTGTGGGCCAGCAAGCACTCTGATCTCCTCCCTCCAGCCCATCTTTGTGCCCATGCTTAACTTTAAAAGCATACTCCCATCCTCTTTAATTCACTGCAATTCAAAGTTACACATGAATTTAAGTAATGTCCAAAATAAAAGAAGGATTATGGCACAGGCTTAGTACTTTCCAGAACTGTTACCAAAGAGGAAAAACATGCCAGATGGGGATGCAGGGAGAGGTCTCTGCACAGAACAATCTCCATTCCATGCAAAAGACCTGGGAGAGGGATGAGGAAGGCCAACAAAAAGCAGATCCCAAAGGGCACTGTCTTCCCTATCCTTGGCAAGGAGACACCTGGCTCTTCTTGAAATCTGCCCTCCCTCTCTGGATCCCTACTAAAACAGAAAGAGGAATTATCAGAGCCTCATGAACCCTTACGTTGCCATCTCCTCCCTCTACACAGCATCTCTCCTCATTCCTTCTTGCTGCCCCATGCCCTTCTCTCACAGCTATTTCAGGATGGCTCAAGAACCCAGAAGCTCCTGTGCCTTGCAGACATCTGCTGGCAACACCCAGCCAGCACTCCCCAGTGAGGGCTGGCTGCTCGCCTTCCTTACTTTCCTCTCCTGTCCCAGATATCACACGTACGTCTCTGCATTGCCCTTGGACATGACAGCTTCCCACTGGCACCCATCCATGCCTCCCTGCAGCACCCTCCTCTCTGGAGCTGGCTGAGGACCACTCCACATGCCAGCAACCCCTCTGTGTCTCATCAGATCTCAAACCTCTCTCATTTTTTTGCAGGGCTGATGTCTCTGAGACTCCTAGAATTACAAAATGGCTCATGAGGAAAGCAGATGTTATTGGAGGGGGCTTAATGTAAGGCATAACCTGCTCCACTCATGCCACCTTTTGTCCCAAACCTACTCTCCTTCTGAGACGTCTGTGGTAGTGCTCTGCTGCTCCTCATTTCCCTCCATGGCATGCTGGCAGACAGAGATATTAAAAGTTCCATCATGCATGTGCAATAGCTCAGGCTTAACTATTATTATTGTTATTATTATTGTTGTTGTTGTTACTATTATTATTGCTATCAGTGGCAGTATACCTGTATATAAGCGAAGAAACTGTTGGATGGAAAAGCATGAGAAACGTTCAACGTAAAATGTAATAGGACACCGCATTATTTTTGTGTGGTCTGAGAGGAGACCGACATTGCAAAGCACTAGGGCTAGCACTCCTACAAATCCCAGCTCCAAATAAACCCTGGTTCTGTTTTTTCTGTCCATAACACATTTGCAGGGTGCAAACTACCAGCTGCTCACTGACCTTGACTTCATGATCCACCTTGCTACCCAGTCCTTCGAGACCAGGGCCACCATGCACATCTAAACTCTTTTTCTTGATTTCCCAGGAGGTTAAGCAGTTCTTCTTCTCTCCAGTTGCTCATTCTCCCTTGCAGAATAATCCACCTTTTTGGATAGACACCTCTTGCCAGGAAAGTGGTGTCCTGTCTCACTCTTTCCTCCCTGTTCCCATTATGGGAATGGCTCCTTCCAAGCTTCATTCTGGTGGGTGACTCCCTAACAATTTTTGCTAGGTGACAAGAGTCCCAAAGGAGGGACTATTGCTTGTCACCTTCTCTGGCATGCAGAGAACCATCTTCCTGATAGCATCCTCATCACCTCTGAGTGCTCCTCACCTAGGCTTGTTCCTTCTCCGCTGCTGTGGCTCACAAATCCCAGTCAGGCCACCAGCACCTTGCTCGCAGCAGAGCCTGCAGTGTGCTCCAGGTTCAAGAGCTCATCAAGCATGCATAAGAAATTTCCCCAAATAATCACAGTGCTCAAAGAAAAAATTACTGTTTCAAGTACAGCAGGGCAGCCTCTCTACTTCCAAGGGCACCTCACACCGCTCTGCAGAAGCCAAGCCCTGCCCCTGCCCCACCACACACTCACACACTCATTGTATGTCTTAAAATCAACTGCTATGGAGAGGATTGGCATGATTGTCTGCATCACAATGGGAATGCAGAAATTCCTGACGGATGATGCTACTAGGATATGTGTTCCTACAGCTGACAGGAGGTGTTCCTCCCTCAGTTTCACCAGCTGTATAGACCTGAGCTTGCTTTAACTTAAACACCTTCTGTATGGTTCAATTATTGCAATTGCTTCGGATGATTTCTGTTTGCAGGATCCTTTAGCTACTGTGGAGGATGCTGTTAGGTAGTTCTTCGTTCACCCCAGCCAAGGAGTGGTGACTGCAAACCTGTGTGGCAATGGCAGCCAAAGTGCTTCATGCATGTCACTGCTGTTTTACTGATGCTCTTTGCAATTTTAGAGTTAAGAGCACGCTTCTGAGAAGAAGAATCCTGTACTTTCGCAAGGAAAAGCCCATCTAGACAAAGCTAGGGAGATGGTTCTGCTTGCAGAATCGGCAACTTGAACATTATGAAAAGGTCTTCTAATTTATTTGTGGGTTTTTGTTTATGTTTTCATGGGTGATTTTTAAAGATAACCCCAGTGTGCAAATTGGAAAAACATTTGCAGGTCTCAGTTTTCATTCAGAATATATGATGAAACCATGTATGCAATGCTAGTCCATTTTTAGTGTTATCGGAGAATAGAAAAGCATGTGTTTTTCAATGGTTAGCATGCATTTCAGATGGGTTTTAAGGCCGTAAGACTCATATTTTGTATTTACACCATAATCTACTTGTCCTCAGAGCAAGGAAATACTTTCCGATGCCTTCAGAATGCTGCCACACCCGCTCCTGGCTCAGGGACCCAGTGCCCACACAGCTGTCTCAAGCTAGTCAGCTCCTCTGCTACCCCAGATGCCCAGCTACAGGTGATTCAAGTAATCAGTTCCTGAAAAAGCTAATTCATTTTGTTCAGGGTGAAGAATCAATTCTCCTGGCTTTCAGGCAAGCTTTAGTGAGACCCACCTAGGTGGAGGGAGGGTTTACCCTTATGCTTTCATATACTAGTGCTCCAGATTCCGCACAAGGTTATCTGCAAGTCAGTTTCTGAACTCACATCTACCATTTGAATGTGCCACTTCTGTGGCCTTTCCTGCATTAAAAACATTAACTGCCAAGACTTGAAATGTGACTGAGTCAAAATGATGACATGGCCAGCAACCACAATGGGAAAATACTTCCTAGGCAGTTTTGACATCAGATTTGACATGACTGTCTGTGGTATAAACCCCTGAAGAGATGCTAGCATTAGGAGTGTGGTGCAGAACAGCCTGGGTAATGAACTGGGTTCTCGCAGTGCTGCATGGAATTTTCTCTATTTAAAAAAAACCTATAGCCATCCCACGGACAGCATAAGTTTAACTTGATAAATTAGGTGTAAAACACAGTCCCAACCCAGCAAGGATATACTGTCTGACAGCTGAGCTACAAATACTGCCTGAACTATTTCTTGTAACGTGCAGTCAGCAGCCAATACCATTTCTGAAGGGATTTTTAAAAAGTGGGAAGTCTGTATTTAGGATGCAAATCTAGAGGATTTGCACTAAGGATGGATTTGGGATTTCTTTTCAGTGGCTCCCGGTCAAATCAACCATGGTGTTACTTCTGAGTTCAGTGAGGCCACAGTTTTACCACCTGAAATTTTCAATTAAGTAGTGGATAAAACTATATAGGGCTACATAGGTTTATGCCATACCGGCACATCAAGCATGTGTAATCCCTTCTTCAGATATATATTGGAAGGTTCATTCAGGTTTCATAGCATGACTTCTTCATTCCCAGTGTTAGCGCTTTACCTTTCTTCATCAGCATTCCCCAGCACTCCCTCCACTCTCTGATGGCCCTTGTTGGAGACTGTTTTACCCATGAAGTTTGCACCACACGAGAATTTAAATTAAGGACACATTTCCCTATTTATCTTCTTACTGAACTTGTTCTATAGGTATAAACTGTGCAATGGACATGGCCATACCAGTTATGAAGGTGCTTTAGATGACTTCAGGTTATTTTATAGCAACAGAATATTCCTCTCAGTAAGAGGGTTGTATTCTGTTAATTAGCCAGGTACACTAATAACTATCCAAAGCATGAAACTAAATTCAGTTGCTAAACCAAACCTTTCCCATTAATCACAAATGACTACATGCTACAATTTGGATGTGTGAGCATGTGCAGGGGATGTGCATATTTGTGTATCTGTGCGTGCATGTGTGCAATGCAGGCAGAAAAATAAAACGCAAGCAATAGCCCATGGGAGTTTCCTAAGCGATTGCTCCACATACAAGGAAAAATAGTGATGGAAAAGTGAGGAGAAGGTTAAATCCAGGCACGTATCCACCAACTCAATTAAGACCCAAGGGGGAAAGCTAAAGGCTTTTGGGTGGTACAGGGAGTTAATGCTCCTCCGTGGTGGAGTAGCAGAGGAAATGCTGGAGAAGGAACTTTGCTGCCATGTGAGCAGAATTAATGGGTGGTTCTGGACCGGCTGAGCTGCTGAGCTGCTGCTTCTCAATGAGTTGTTAATGGGGAACATGGAGAGTTAGGAAGTAATGAGGACTTTGTCAATACAGCTGTGGATAGAACTGGGTAAGGAACCACTTAAGAAAAAAAAACACCACACAAATCTGCAACTACAGATTCTGTGCTTTCCGGTGCTTAAGAAATTACTTGCAATAATTTTGGAAGTGTTATAAAGGCTGAGAAGCAAAACAGGACCACCGGACAGATCCTTTTATTAAACCAGAAGCAGTAAGCAAGAAAGAAATCTTGGTAACAGTAGGCTCATCTATAATTTCTTCTTCTTCTTTTTTTTTTTTTTTTAACTTCATGGGAAAGCAAAGGAATGAACAAACCTTTATAATCCACGGCCACCCATAGGTGGAAGCATCATAGGAGCACTGCTTTCACAGGCAACACCCAGAACAAGACAACTATTGCCACCATGTCATGGCTCGGTGCATTAGGGAAGGGAGATCCCACAAACAGGTCTACCCCACAACCCTCCACGTATTTCCATGCATGCCAAAACAGCTTTCTAAATCCTCATAAACAAGTCCAAACACCCTTCTCTACCTCCATGCCTGCCAAAACAGCCACCTATATGGTAGCTGGGGTCATTAGATAATCTACCCCAGCAGCACTGGCTTGTGCTGGTGCCAAAAACATAGACAAAAAAAATCAGACAAAAAGTCTTCCAAAGTGACAGGATTGAAAAAAGAATACAAATTTTGGGTGGGAGGGAGTCACACATCCATCTTATGGTTGGGTTTCTTGGCATTTAGGAAGTGGGGAATTTCCTCCAGGTTTTCTGAGCAATCCTAGCCACTTTCCACCACTTCCCCCTCTCATGAAAGCAGCCTCCCCAACACACACAAGAGCTTTGCTATTTAACCATTCTTCCCTTTTATTTTTATGTAAAGATAAACAGTATTTAAAACACACCATATTCTCATTTCTTTACCTCCATGAAGAGCAAACACAGAGAAACACTCCCTAGAAAGCACTTCTTAGAAACAAAGCGCTGGATTTATTCAAAGGCAAACATCTCATTTTATGTGTCCCGCAAGACTCCAAGGGAGGTACCGTTTTGTGTGCTGGAAAGTGCTAAGCCAGGCAGGACTGCCACTGTACCAGTTTCTCTCCTGCACTCACCTCCACAGAAGGACACGCAGAATCTTTGCAGCTCCCTAACTCAACCCAGTTCAGAGTCAAAATCCAGTTGAGCTAGAAATAGGTGTGAAGGATGGGAGCAGCTCTGAAGGGGCCATGGAGCCCTGCAAGTGCTGGGGGATCTATCTGGCTGCATCCTGCAACCCTCTCCACCCTGGGCATGCACTGTCAGGGGAAGAGGGAGCCAAGATGTTAGCCAAGCTGGCTTCACATGAGCCAAGGACAACTCCAATTTCATGAAAAAGCTGTCTATGGCCAGATCCACACAGACCTGGCTTCTCTGCACCAACGGGGACACAGAGGGGCCAAGAATGGAGGAAGTCACCTGGACCTCCCTGCTTCCTTCTGGCCTTCTTCCAATATAAAAGTGTTTGTTGTAGCTGGAAACGAAGAGAGGGAATGCGACATGTAGTAAGGCACAAAGCTGTCAAACAGTCTGCATATAAAAATGTCATGTTTAACAAAACTGCTCCCCCACAACACGCAAAAACCCCATCACAAAAAGAGAAACCACCAAAAAGAAGTCATGGACAACGAAGCATGCTTGCACATTAAAAAAAAAAGATAGGAAATAAATAGGAAGGCTCCTCAGAGCGCTAAAGAGAAGTAGACCTCACTGGTCTCCTTTCTGAGCAGCACAGGATTGTTACATCCAGCTGGTGAAGCTCCAGAGCACAACCCCATGGAAATATCCAGGCTTATGCTTAACCCTGCATCGCTCCCACACCAGCGCTAAGTACTAACGCATGTTTGATTAGGCAACAGGAGGAGTATCTGCTCTTTCCAAAAGTGACCACAAGCTCTTGGCAATAACACCAAGTACTTTGCTCTGGCCCTAACCACACACCACAGTTGTTAAATTGCCCTGCCAAAGGAAGACAACTTGCCAGATGGAGGATTCAAAATAAAGCAAAGAAGAACAATTGCTTTAAATAATCGTTCTTTCAAGTGCTCTAACGAAGGGAACACGTATTAAGGTGACCTCAGAGAAAGGAAAACCTATTAAAGCAAATGCTAAAAGTGATTTTTCAAATATTCCTGCCCTTTTCACTTTCCACAGGCAAGTCTGCAGAAATCTTACAAAACACGAGCCTCAGTGTTATTCACCTTTATATTCCCACTGGTCCAGTGACATTACTCCCACAGATGGGAACTACAGATCAGGCATTTTTTTTTTCCTAATTTTGGTTGTATTTTGTGCATACTAACCACTCTTGGACATGAGTTAGGTCTTCTGCAATAACAAGGCTGGATGGCAAATCATTAAATTAAAAATAATTTAGAAAAACGAGAAAATTCTGGATTCTTATAATTTCCTCTCTGATTTTTTTCATACTTGGGAAACAATAGAACAAAAAGCTACAAACATGCTCACGGAGCGACCCAAACTTGAAAAGAAACAAAATGCCATCCAAAGGCAAATGGCAAAATTCCCAGTAACATCATTAATGCCAGAATTTCATCTTGCATGCTTTTGTGTGAATCAATACAAAAGTATTTCAATTAAGATATCAAATTATATATACACCATTTATGATTATACATATGATGAGACTCTCAAATGCTGCTTTTGAGATGCAGATCTCATACTGAAACAATAACCAAGCCCTGCACGAACAACTCTTTGGGCACATGTGCAAATTACAAGTTTGGCTCACACATGATATATACATTGGGATGTAAATGTGGAGCCCAGCTTGAAAAAGCAGTTGGCATTTGCACCACCATGATACCCACCCTAAAAATGAGCATCCAGCACTTTCCAAGCACCAGCCACTCCTCTCATCACTGTACTGGGGAAGCACGGTTTAGGGGTGGAGAAAAGTGTAGCAAGGAAATAGCACAGTGTGCCTCTGCACAAAAGTAATAGACTTGTGTTGCTTGAGGTTTTTGACAGGAGATGGCTTTGTTTTGTTGGCCAGCAAGTTGTCCCGGTCGCTTTCTGCAGTGCCTGGGTGCAGAGCTGCCCTGCACTGGACACCCTGCCTGCCCACCAGCATTTGGTAAATCCATCATTGACTTCAGTGGCGTCTCCTTCTCACCTTATGGCAAACCTTGAGTCACCTCAGGTGTGCCTCCCCTGCCTTGGCCATCCCTGGAGAGGGTACAACAGCAGCAGAGCTGAAGCCTGCCACGTCTTGGGCTGGGACAGCCCTGAGGTTTCTCCTGTGCCCCGGTACTCAGCATGGCTGGAGCCTAGGATCTTTAACAACCTCTCCTTTCCGCACACTACTCTATTCATTTTCCACTTCCACAATTGCAGCTGTCGAGCCCTATTAACGCATAGAAAAAACACGTTTAAACCCAAACCTGCTAGGCCAGAAATAGAAGTTCTCATTTTCTTTTTCAAAACACAGAATAGTTGAGCAACAACGAAAGGAGAAGGAAATCTCTCCCGAGTGCACATCTGGAACCAATTTGCTGTATGTAGCCACTGGGTGTCACTTTTGATATATATTGGGTCAGCCATGCAGCGCTTAGGCGAGAGAAATGAATTTCAAAGAGGTGATCCTAAACCAAACCAGACTGCTCCACAGCCTCTCCGCGCAAACTGTAATTACCAATTAGCCAGCCAGGCTGATTTATTAAAAAAACCTCTTCACCATGGCATTAAACACCGTGCAAGTAACTCTTACCTCTCGGTCTGGAGAGTCACTTTTGACGGCTCCACGTTGGGGTTTTCCCACTCCATCTGCGGACAGTGCATGAAGTAGCAGAGAGTGTAAAGTGCCTCTGGCTCCCAGTAGAGTGATCCCTGCTTCTGGTGCATCGGTGTCCCGTTCCCGTGCTGCTTGGCATTGAGGGGCTGGAGGTGATGCATTGCTCGAGACACAAGGTCACCTAGAAAAAAAACCAAAAGTTGGGTGAATGACAGGCTTCCCAGCTGCCTCTCTCCAAAGTTTTCACACCAAAAGGCATGCCATGTTGGTTTTCCCTTTCATTTAACCTCACATATGCAAACAGTAAAGGGTAGTACAGCATCCTGTGCTTTGCTCATAGCCAGGTCAGACTTTGCCCAGTGTACACAGTATGGCGTGAAACACTTGTGCTGCAGACAAACCCTCTAAGCACTGCAGGGGATGGGTCTCTGCAAACATGGTGTACAGGCAGCATCAGGCTGGCCAGCCTCAGTAGCAGAAAAGGCAGTACGCCAGGGCTGGGGTCACAGCTACCTACAGGCAGCCCCTGGAGGCTGCCAAAACCCTATAGTCTCAAAAAAGGCCAGTGGGGACAATGAAGAGTAGCACCAAAAGCCACATACTCCTGGTTAGAGAGCAGCCGCGATACACAGCTCCTTGCAACAAGGAAGGAGGCAGTCAGATAATGCACGGAACACTGCAGGAGTGTGGAAAAGGACCCATAAGTGAAAAAATAAGGTGGAGCGGAGCAGGGAGAGGGAACTGCTAAAAGACAATACCGGAAATATGCAACCAAAACGACAATGTGTAAATCCAGGCAGGGCCTGGAAATGTTCATGCTAGTAGAAGAGCAAAACCCGTGATGAAGTAGGCTTACTCAGGCCCTCGCGTTTCCAGAGCACAGAAAATGGCCCAAGAGAAAGATGCTCATCATCTCCCTTGCGCTGATGTGGGTTCTGGGCAGGACAAGTATGGGAAATCAGCCCCACTATGTGGATTGGGATGAACAAAGCCAGCAAGCAAACATACAGGCAAGCAGCAGTGAGTCTCTTAGCACAGTACTGACTGTAACTAATTAACTAAAGCCTCTCCCTTCTAGGCAGTGAATTTTACGTTTGTTGACTAGTGACCACTCTATCAAAGGAAAGGAAACAATTGTGGTTATAAACTGCCTGTTTTCACATGTTCAAATCACTCTGAGAGTGCTCTGGGGGGAAATAATGATCCCAGATCAAATGAGATGGTTTATTTTAAGTGAAAATCTGAGCAAGAGCCCTTTGGGTCATTCTTAAACTATTCAAAAGCGAGTGATGGGGAAAAGAGGATATAATTTTCCAGTGTTAAAAAGAAGTCACATGCCTTCTCTTATTTGCTTTTCCCAAGTGACTACTGAGCACTAAAACTTGGAAGGAAGATTTGGAAATGTACACCAATATGAGTAGGAAAATAAAACCAAATTTGGGGTGTGGAGGAGGCTGAATAATGAACTCCTGGGCAAACTTAAGGGAGAACCATTTTGACTGTGTGCAAGGCAGTGTGCTGTTCACCCCTGTGAACACATCACAGCACATCACCTCTCTCCAGCCTGACTCACACAGAAAATGCTGCTGCAATAACGTGCACCAAGGAGAATAGAAACGTCTTGTTGAAAAATGCTTAGCCCAGTCCTCCAAAAACACAGCCTTAAAACCATGAAGAGAAGAAAACCACTGGCATGAGAAAACTGCCGAGTCCATGATTTCAGGGTTTTGACACAATTTTTTGCCGCACTCTGCAATATTCATCCAATTCAAAGCTTTCATTTAAAAATAGTTTCTGTTTTTTCCCTCTGCCAGGAAATTGTCATGACAGGATCAATCTTGAAGCTCTGCATGCTCATAATTTACGAGAGAATCTGTGCATGCGGAAAGCTTGCAGGATCAGGTCCTTGGCAAAAACAGATGTGGCGCTGAGATGATTCCCTAGTCCTGCAGAAAATTATCTGCAGGCAACCACAGCAGCAGGAAAGTCTGGGACCCCATTCACTCAGCCCACTCTGTCACAGCAGACATGCACTTCTAAGCCTTGCAAGGGCCAATTGAAATGCTAGCAACTTTGCTGATAGCAAAAGTAAATTCCTCCCTTTTTCTCCAGAAGGCAAAAAGATTGCATAGACGTGCTGGCTGCTACATCCAGCTTTGACAGTAATAGCAAAAGCAGCGAAAAAAGGAATTGCACTCAATTCAGCCTTTGCAGACCCAAGCCACTATGGCACTACAGCATGTGGTTAAAGTTAAGCACACAAGTAATCTTTATATCCAACGATGAATAAAAATCAGGATGCAATTTAGGTCCAGATTCTGGCAGCAGAATTACTTCATCCCCATTCCTCCCTGAGTGCTGGGGTTATGCGACTTTGATGACACATCCAGCACCAGAGGAAGCTGCACAGTGAGTAAGGAGGGAAAGCAGAAAGCAAGAATGACGTAGGCAGGGTGGGCAGCTCAGCATCTCTGCTGATGCAAGGCTGGAGGAACGCGAGTCTTGCTGAAATCAATGGCAAAGCTCCCATCTATTTCAAAATGATCAGGAGTTCACACTTCTATTCTGTATTTCCTCAGCTGCTCTTAAGAAACCCAAACCAATTCATGCCATGAAAGCTGAACTAATGCTTTTTATGTTTAAGCCGCATTTAATTACATTATACCAAGAACTGATTGGCTTAGATCTTGCTTTTGCCTTTGCTATGTTATCTCTGGTTATGTTTCAAATAACTGCTATATTAACAGTTATTACAACATTCCTCCATCAGAGACAACTCAAAGGTTAAACAATCAATAACTTCAAAGCATCCAGCTTCACAGAAGACAGTGAGTAAGCACAAAAAACTGCTGGATGTTGGTATCCAACAGGCAGAGCACTGGAGGCAGGACAGGAATTACTGCTCTCTATTTTATTTCACTGTGTAACCTCAGACAAGCCACTGCACGTCCTGGTACCCTTTTCCTCCTCCAGCTGCATCCAGTTACAGTACAAAATCTTTAGGGCAGAGATTCTGCCTTAGCATATCTGTGCACTAGGATCAGTGCCGAGAAGGGAGGAGAGAGCTGACAGGCACATGCACATACTATATGGCAGTACTTAAACATACTCTGTAAAATGTAAAGTAGTGTAACATCTGGTTCAAGATGCACTTGTGTTGTTTTAATCCCTACCACTCCTGCTGCTTCTGCCCTTCCTAATATGCTTTTGCTTCTCCATTTGCTTCCAAAGAACACACCAAGATCTGAAGCTCTCTGGCCAGGGCATCCCAAACCCCACAGACATGAAACCAGTTCCATGATGGGACTCACTGGTCTGGTCTTCAGCAGCTGCCAACTCAAGTTGCATCATATATTTGCTCTTCTTGACAGCTGTAAAAGCCACAGTACATCTGAACACTGAGGGCAACCTTGAATTTATGGCCAAGTGTAGAGAGGCAACATCCCTTCATCATGTTGTGTGAGACATCTCTGCTCTTCAGAACCATATCCGGCTACACCAACTCACAAGGGAAGGCTACCTGCTTGCAGCATTAGTGCCTCTTCTGCATCTTTTTTGGCCCTGAAAACATGTCTCAGGCATCTCAACTAAGTTTATCTGGAAGGCCAATAAATTCCTGAGTGCATAATTTCTAAAAACATTATAACAAATATAAATCCCAGTAGTAACTCCAGAGATGTGGCTCCCAAGGGCTGTGGCGTCACAACACAAGAGGCTTGGCAAGGATCCCTGCCTCACTGTCCCCTGTGCTCATTCTCACCCCGGTACCACCGCCTGCAACCCGTCTGAGGAAGAGACTGAAGAGCCAGTCTGCCTGACAAAAGATCTTGCCAATTTTATTTTGTTTTTAATTTAAACCAAATAAACACTTCCACAATTTATGCAACATAAGCCAAGCCAGCCGCTGCACAAACTGCTCTGCTGGCAGAGTCAGGGAGAGGAAGACATCATATTGTGCAGGGCAGACACAGAAAAAAATGAACAGCAAAGTGGCGGAAAATGTTTGAGGATATTTTGTTGCTGAAGCTAAGAAGCCACAATGAGAGGGCAGGCTCCTAGAGGGCAGCAAAGTTTGGTGGCAAGCCCCAGGCCAAGCACTGCCTTACAGCCCTGAGTCAGGACAGGGAAGAGCCCCACAAAGCTCCAAGCTGGAGCTTGCCAGCCAAGCGGAGAAACACCTTGGACAATGGCTAGCAAAGGACACATGAAGCCATCACCACACCATAGCATATGGAGAGCTGCCACTACCAGCAGTTCATCCTTTCCACAACTAAAGCAGGACTTGCCCATCATTGCAGCTGTCGGTTCAGCAGGGTTTATGAACACAAGGTCCACATACATTTGATTTAAAGATTGAAAATGTTATGTAATGCACATGTTGTGAAACAGGGCTGGTTTAAGGCAATACTGAATATTCAAGGAACAGCTTCACTGACTTCAAGCCAAAGATGTGATGTGACAGAGAAAGTTAAGCTGTTCCAGTCTGTATGGGGGCGTTATATCAACAACATACAGCACTCAACTAGACAGCTTGAGCCCTCTCCACCAGTGACCAGTGGAGCATTTTACTGTGTTCGGCTTCAGTAACGGTATTGTCACTACTTTTACTAACTTAGAGCTCAATGTTTAAAAAACGATGCATCTATTTCCAATTTTGTAACAGAGGAGGGGAAAAAAGAATCACAAAATCAGAATCATAGAATGATTTGGGTTGGAAGGGACCTTAAATATCATCCCTGCCATGGGCAGGGACACCTCCTACTAGATTGGGTTGCTCAAGGCCCCACCCAGCCTTGAACGCTTCCAGGGATGGGGCACCCACAACTTCCCTGGGCAAAGTGTGCCAGTGTCTCAGCACACTCATTGTGAAGAATTTCTCCCTAATGCTTAGTCTAAATCTTCCTCCCTCCAATTTAAAGCCATTCCCCCTCGTTCTGTCACTACATGTCCTTGTAAAAAGTTCTTTCCCAGCTTTCCTGTAGTCCTTTCAGGTACTGTAAGGTTGCTATAAGGTCTTGTCAGAGCTTTCTCTCCTCCAAGTTGAGCAACCACAACTCTCTCAGCCTGTCCTCATAGTGGAGGTGCTCCATTCCTATCATCTTCATAGCCCACCTCTGGGCCCATTCCAACAGTTCCACATCCTTCTTATGTGGAGGATAGAAAAACAAGAAAAGAGCAGGAAGAAAGAGGAAATTAATGTCCACTTCTGATAAGTATCCTGTGGGATTTTATGGTCCGTAGTGACAGATTGATCTTGTAGTCATACCCATCTAGGAGAAGTCTCACTGCTTTCAAAGGGATAACTTCCACAGTCTAAAACGTTCAGCTAGGTCTGTTCGCACAATTGCAATCCTGTGGTGAATGACGCTGGACTGATCCTTACATGGTCACTCTCTGCAGCATCCACCTCAAGTTTTTCTTGTTCCAAAAACGCATCCTAAAACCACAGGAACAACTTAATGACAGTATTTTTGCACACTGCCAACAAGCCACACAGTTCTTTGGCCTGTATCTTTCCTTTCTTTCAAAGTCCAAGGCAAGGAGGGGAATCTGTTGTCACCGCAGATCAGTTTGAACATGATGACCCATTAAGGCATCATGCAAAGCAGCAGCAGGCCATGTTTCCAGCACGACAACATCCTGAAGGTAGCACTTATCAGTTCAATAATGCTGATCATCCCTCCAGCTGTCCATGACTTGAATATGCATAGCCTGCTCTTAGGTACCACACCCTGCAGTGGGCCTTGTTGCAACCAGCAGCATTGCTGCTTCACTTTGCCACCTGGATGAACATTTTCTCCTGCACAAGATGGACAGAACCACAGATTGGAGTAATTTCTGTCCTTCGGAGCCCTTAATGTCCTCCTGTGGACTGTCTAGACCTTGAATAGAATTCTTTACCAGGGAACTGCATTCCAGGTGCCAGCTTCCACAGCACGGCTGGTACTTTCCAAAGTTTGCCCCTTACAAGTACATAAGCCAGGTGCAAAACTCACTTTCTTGAACTGGATTCATGTCACACCTCAGTATAAAACTTTTGGATCTGCAGCTTTGCCTCGGGACCAGCTTTTGGGAGACTGTATTGAAAACACGGATTATAACCTTGATAATAAATCAAGATCTATTCAATTGACTGCTGCCTGGTAGCCACGGTCATCTTGCATCCTTCCCATACTGTAGCTAAACCTCTCACCTTTACTCCCTCCCCATTGCTTCTGGTTTCTGCATCAAAGTGATGGAGTGCTACAGCTCACCCTCATCGTATGCCTGTAAGCGCATGAATGCAGGTGAATATGAGTAGTTGAACTCTGTCTTCTGAACCATGGCAGACTGCCTCCAGCCATCTGCTCAGTCAGACACCTGAGCGATCCCTAAACTCTTGATTTCAGCTGCACTGTTCCTCTATGCTTGCTCTGCCTCTGGTGTTGCATCAATCTCTACATTTCGAAAGTCAGCTGAACAAAAAGTGCTTGAGAAAAACCTCTCCTAAAATGATTTACTGGAGCTCCTTCTATCAGTAACTCAAGGTGACCCATCTATGCCAGGAAAGGAGTTTGCAGAAAGCAGGGTGGGTGCATGCTAGAAGGTGTTTAGTATGTATCTGACTGTGCACGTATTCTTAGCATAAAGTATCTTCAAACATAAAGCTGTGCTATTCTTGGCACACAGTATATTCCAGATTCAAGAGCCAGCTGCCTCGGGCTGTGAGTGTGCTCAGGGTGCCGTAACCTGCAGTCAGTGGAGCATCTCACGTGTGACAGATTCACCTTTTGGCTTACCTTGCAAAAACCTTCCTATCGCTGTCATGTCTGCTTGCCCACCTCATGCCCCTATGCGAATTTGCTACCCCAGGCAACCTTTTCTTCTCCTAACAGCCATTTACCTCTTCCCCAGAAGAGAAAACGAAGAAGCTGTGGTCCCAAACTCTCAAATCGCTGCCAAAAGACAGGACTGGGATACAAGCAGCCCATTTCCTCACAATGGCTTCCCTGTGGCCTCCCACAGATCGTTTAACCTTTTATCTCCACTTATCCAACTTATCCACTTATCACTAGAAGCTTCTATTTATATTACAGAGTACACGTTTGTGTGTAATCTAGTGTTTGCAAAGCCTTTGAAGACTGAGAAAACAGTCAGTGGATATATCCCATTAAAAAGCCACAAAAATAATTAAACCATCTCAAGTTCACATACCTAGTACAATAACACTGTTACCCTCAAAATCTCCTACCCACGACAGCAAACACGATGTTTGTGTTTGATTCCCCTTAAACTAAATCAACTCCAAACAAAACCAGCTTTGACTCGGTGAGCTATTCATCTGCCAGCCTAAAGCAGAGCCTTCTCTATGCGGACCACCACTGCCTTATGGACCACCATCCCTAGATTTTCTTTGGCTTGATGGGGATACATGTCCTCAGACTCTGAATTTAGGAGCCCCGAAGGCTGATAGGCCAGCTAAAGGGCACTCACCCTGGCTCAGCCAATTGCTTGTGCTCTGCACAGCAGGGACAGGGAGGACTGCAAACCAGAAAAAAGGAAAATGCTGGTTTAACCTCAAGCATGCCGTGATGCACAGGAGTTCAGGGGTGAATAGGAGTATGCACTATGGTGAAGTACATGAGGGAGTCCAGAGCCAATACATTGGTGTATTGGGGAAGGGTGATGGAACATCCCCACCCACCAAGGTGATGCCTTTTGCCTCTGATATTAAACCTGAGTGGACTTCAATGCATGAGATATAAGTCCCAGGGAAACAAAACCACCTGTGTGGGGACAGATCCCAGGCTGGTTCCCCTCTTGGAAGGTGAAGAGGGCTGAGCTCACCCCATTGGAGAACCCCTCTAAGGAGCACTGACAGATGAGTGGGACCCAGGCAAGCAACAGCCGCCTCTGTTCATCCCCTTGGTCAGCAAGGCAGTGAAAGGGAAGGTAAAGCTTTAGCAGGCTGTAGACTCGTATTTTCAAATTATCCCCCTCCACACTTAATTTCCATTGATAAATAAATGCATTGCTTTATGCTTGATGACAGCGAGTATCTCTCGGGGAAAGGAAGAAAAGCAGTGGGTTGTGTGGGGCTATTATAATTCTTCTTGTGCACAGTCACAGACAGCAAATGGAGGCTCAGGTCCATCACTCAGAGGGGGCTGCAAAGGGAAGTGAGTAGCAGCTAGGGGAGCCTGCAACCAACTAGCACTTAGTGGAGGTAAAAAGCTACCTAGCATTTCAGCACTGCATTGATCTGTCTTGTATTCTCTGCTGGGGGAGCACTTCAACTTCTCTCTTCAGCTTTTACACACAGAGTAGATGACGTGTGGATCGCAGTTAGGAAGAACCTCAAGAGGCCCAGAAAACAGCAGGAGAGCAAGGACATAGAGGTCTTGTGCAACAACCCAGCAGAGGGCTCTGAAAAACTAGGAAAAGTATCACCTCGTTTGAAGAGCACCCACAGAGTCTGCTAGTCTATGGCCAAATTCTGCGCTGAAGAGAGCACTGCCATCTGAATTGCAGGTTTCAGCTTGTACCTCCACTTAGCTCAGCCCTGTGCTGCATGAACCAAACCGCTCAGAGTGAATAAGCTTTGGCCTCTCTCTACAGTGCTGTGTAGTCTGAGAAAAATATCTGACAAACCAGGCTTTTGTTCTGGCAGTAAATAAGCAGAGCATTTACAACAACCCTCTTTCAGATGCTACCCTTCCACCAAGCACCTTTATCCTGGCATTTGCTTTTAAGCCTAGTTTAATCTCTTATTTACAAGACATGAATCAATTTGTATGGGTCCTGCAGTGCTCCTTCCTGTTGGTTGCAGAAGATTGAGACTAGATGAAAAGGCAAGGGAAAGGATGCCGACTTTCATCATCTCCTCAGCTGGGGCCGTGAGAATAAATGAAAAACAGTATTGGTATGTGCAATCACATTCCTACTTACACTTGAGCAGTAACCCTTCCTTTCACCCCTAAAAGTGTGCCAAGATCTACTGGGAGGCTGTTGTTTTGGAATATACATTTTTTTAATATACATTCAGCACTGCAGAGAGAATGATGAGAAAGGATGGCATTTTTCTAGTGGCAAGAAGGAAAATCTTGATGAGATTTGATTGGCAATGTGGAGGGAATACCAGCTTGAACATCACATCTGGGAGCCACTCTAAGTTAAATACCAGTCAAAGGCTAAAAGCTCTACGAACAGCAGCATTAAGTTGCATCCGCATCTTCAGAATATCCTGGTTTAAAATAAAAATGTCTACTTGTTGAGGTTAAACTCAGAGTAATACCACCACCAGTGGTCACCGTGGTTTACACAAGACTGGATAGCAAACTTCTCACCCAGGAAAGCCATAGCAGAGTGGCCATCTTCGGACTCAAAGCAAGCTCCAAACCACTTTCTGCTGTAACCTGAAGAAATGCATGAAAACATGCTTTGGATGACATCCTGAGCCACAGTTTACCCCTCTGTGCAGCTGAAAAGACACAACCTTTCTGCAGCCCTATGCATGCACCTCAGTATGCGGTGGTTGTCTCAGCTAGGCCATATACTAACACTTCAAGATCTTCATGCAAAGGCAGCGAGGGAGGAATATTTCTTGGTGCCAGGATGGGTGTCCAGCACACCCTAAGGCTCTGCTCTTCCTCGTCACCGCCTACATGCACACACAAAAGAAAAAGGGTCTTCCTTCATCCAGCAAAACACCAGCCATCTGTGAGCCTCACCCCTTCTGCGTCTGGTCACCAAGACAGCAGTGGTATTTTTAGATGGGTGATGAATAGACGTGTTGGAGTGTTATGCAGTTAAATATAACATAAATGTTTGTGGACTGCAAACATGCATATAAATAAGTTAGGAAAAGCATTCAAAGGTCAAAACGCAGTACCACGGGATCTCTCAACAGCCAAACTTCTCCCGAATATTCCTCTCCTCTTCTATTCAGTTGACTTAATTTTTCCCTGTCTGAAGTGGGGGGTAATAAAAAAGAAAACCCAGAAACCTAGGAGAATCCTCAAAATATTCTGAATAAAACCTCAAACAGATCTATTCCCCTTCTCCTCTAGGTTTGGTCTGGAACTACAGGAAACTTTAGGATAAACTGGAAAAAAAGAAAAGAAAAAAAAAGTCTAGTGAAATACTTTCTGTAAGATTAAACAGTAAAATACTGTCAGGCTACTATGTAATATCCTATTATTTTTGCTGTGCTTCAGTTCTTCCCAATGTTCTCTATATAACAACCATTTCAAATGAAATTACATTATTTTAAAACAAACTGTAGTATGCAATTACAATTCCTGAATACCAAATGACAGTATAACATAGGCCAGATTTACTGTTGTGCCTTAACTTTGTGCCATGTTCATTATATTTTAATGAATAAGGTTTCACATTAATTTTTCAAGCCTCTTCCTTGGAATCCCACATTACTGCTGTAATTGCGTTGCAAAATTAGGTCTCTATTTACATTCTCCTCCTAAGTCCTGGAAATGAAAACTTCCTTTGATTTTTCCCATAAGTCAGCGACATAGTCTCCTCTTCCTATTTTTGGGAGAGCATCCCAGGGCCAGAGGTGCTACCTCACCTGGTCACAACCAGCCAGGGCCAAGCCATCCCAGCAAAGACCAGTGCCTGCTGCCTGCTAAGCCCAGGAGATGATAAGCGCTTCCTGCAAGCAGGGTTTGGGAGGCATCAAAGCAGCATCTGCGAGTCTGTTTGCAACTGCCTGGCACGGCAGGCTGGGTTGACATCCTCCTCTGCAGCATTCACAGAGGATGCTGCCCTCCCTCCATCATTGTCCATCATCCCAACTTAGCCCAATTTTCTCTCACCTCTGTTAGTCCCCAGGAAGACGCAGTTCACCTAAACAGTCTTTTCTCACAGCACATATGAAGAAATAAAAGAAGCAGACAAATAAGGCACATCACACATAAGGCAAGGTGAAAGTACCACGAGACACAAGGCCTTGTGAATCCATTTTCCACCTGGGAAAGACTGCGAAGAAACCAAGAAGATTTGAGCTGAAATGCATGTGCTGGGCAATAAACAGGCCTCGTTTGCCAGCTGTTGTTTTCCAGGGGACAGATTTGATTTCACGGTCTCAAGGCCTCCAGTAGCTCGGCAGCCAGCCATGCCACCGTGTGTGAGAGGATGCTGGGCAGAGCAGGGGAAGCCTTTCCTCCACATGCGGGTGTTTGTTAATTATTCTGTGCACTTGCAATACTTTAAATATTAATGTAAATAAACTATAGGAAATCTCATTCAATTAGAATTGCTTTTTTCCTTTTTTTTTTCCCCCCTGAGATAAAATTAAATTGCTTTATTGCAAGATAACTCTTTGCCCTTGTTTTATTGTGCTCTTTTGAAGAAAACAGAAATGAAGTCCTGGCTATTGGGATATTGCAAGCCAATGGGCCATTTCGAACACACGCCCGGGGACTGTCTGCTCTGTTGGTCCAGCTGGACCATCTTCTGTCCTTGCCAAGCACTCCTGGTTGCCACCTCCCCCTTCTCATCTTCACAAGTTCTATCCTCTTAATTCCCTCCTATCCAGACAGTTTCCATCACCACCTTTATTCATCCCCACAAGAGCAGGAGGTTTTAAGTACCTAACCTTTCCCTCATATCATGCTCTCTCCATGCCAAAGCTTGCTATATCCTCTTTCCTCTTCACAATTCTAAAGCACTCCATCCCCCTTGCACCACCAACGCAATGATAAATACTCCTTCACCTACTCCCTCACGCCCCAATCCCCAGGTGTTCCCCACTGCTTCTCCTCCACTGCTCAGCATTTCTGCCCCCACAGTGCAGTTCCCCAGCCTCTCTCCATGGCAGAGGCTTTGCTCTAAACTCTGGGTCTGGCACCTTTGCTGGTGCCAGAGACACAAGCACTGAACAAAGAGCAAACCCTCTTGCACCCTCAAAACCTCCCTTTCCCTTCAATTTTAGGATTTTCCCCAAATCCACAGGGTTCTGCCCACTGACGTGCTGCACCTCCATGCTTCATAACTCAGCTCTGAACTCTGCACTAGCACTGCTCCGTAGCAAGTTTTCAACTCGACTGAGCATCAAGCCTTGCCAGCTTTACCAATTATCACTCCTCCTACTGCTTCTTCCTTGACATGCATCTGCCTGCAGTGGCTGGGGAGATACCCTTAATGGTTGTCCAGAGGGCTTTCTGGAGGGCAACCAGCATGCTCGAGGTGCCAACCTCTAGCATCTAACTCCCACTGCTGCGCTCTTTTCTTCAAGTTGGCCACCCTGAAACACGTTTTGCCTGTGTTTGCAGTCAACATACATATAGAGAACAAACCCTATCAACAAAGTATTTGAATCTGAGGTAGGACTACTTAGAGATGATAGATTTCTGGAAATTAAATTAAAAGTAGGGGAGGGGGAGATGAAATTAAAGAGTCTGATTTGCGTGTGTGTACAGAGGTTCAAAAAAATCCAGAATGGCAAAAACCTCTGAAATATCCACAGGATACTTACTTATTAAAACTCAACTTGTGTACTTTAAGAAAGACAGCTGTATCATGCATAATTTAGTTGGCATACAGACAGTACTGTTGTGGGTTTCATGCGCGTGAAATAAATAAGCATAAATTACTTAATTTCAATAATGCCAAACACCTGATTCCAGAAATGGAGTAACACTTCATGCTAAGGCATGTAAGTGCTCTTGGCTTGTTGATGTTTCACCAGAGTAGAGAGAAACCAGCAAGCTGAAAACAGAAATTCGTTTTGTGGCTTGCAGACAAACATCCATGGTACCCCCACACAGCTCATGAACAGCACATAAACTGAGCCCTGACGATATGATGAGGGGTACAGAGGAGAATCCCATTGCCAGGAAAATGAACATGAGATCCCTACACATGTTCTTTATGATGCTGTAACACAGAATTCAGTAATAAGAACAACAGTAAACTGGGCAGCCTATATCTTCACAGATTTTAGTCTTATCAATTTATCCCCAAAATTTCATAACAGAGCTCAGAAAAAGACACACTTTTTTGTCTCAATGTTTCTGGTTTTCAACACATAGCTTCATAGCTCTAAGTATACTGTAAACATGTGAGTGGAAGGCGTCTCTCTCAACAAAAAATAGTTTTTAAAAAGGCACTTCTGGTAATTTTATCTCCACATCACATAAGGATTCACTTGGTATTTGCTTCCTACAATTTACTTGTGCTGAAATCAAAGCCTTCATATATCACAGATGCACACATTTCTCAAAAAGCATTTTGATTAATACCAAATAGCTTATCTTCTAGGTGCAAAGTCCTCTGGTGCAGGTTAAAGTTGTGATTCTTTCTTCTCTGGAACTGGAGAGGGAAAGGCAAGGTGAAGGATCCTCTCTAACACTGGTGGGATAGCTCCACTTTAAATTTGTGACAGTGTTTCTTTCACTTACTGCAGCCTTCACCTTTTTGCCTGCTCATCTCAAAACAGGCATCCCAGTGAAATTAGAAGGGCACCAATATGATGGGCATTTGCAAGTCTGGCCAAGCTGTGAGGTGCTCTCAAACACAATATAACAAAGAGGAAATAAAGCATCTCTCACTTTTAAAAATGAGAGCAGTGTATGCAAACAAGTCATAAGCATTGCTACGAGACTTCTTTCCTCCTATGGCTTGTTTCAGCTTTCAAAACGGCCACGGAGAGTAACAGCATGGCTAGATCAGACCAAATGTTTCCTTCAATGTTACATGTGCCCCCTCATCTCCACGTGACCAGGCATCATTGCCATGTGACCAGGCAATGCAAGTGGTTTTGCTTTATTCCAAGGACAGAAACTCAAAAATTATCAACAACCTTGTACTTACTGAGTTCAGAAATGCTCCCCACACGCGTAGCAAGTAAGGACTGCTCAATGGTCCTTAGCTCTGACTGGCTGAACATCTGCACTTCCCCAGGTTTGTTTGACCTTTGTTGGTCTTTGTGAAGATTCAAGCTGTCTGGCAGGCAGAGAACACCTGTAATGGATAAAAAGAAAGAAGTCCAATGTAATTTCAGTCAGTATGGATGACTTCGCTGCCACCACCACATTGTTTTGGGGATATTCCAAAATGCAGCTTGTGTGTGAAGAGCTCAAAGATAATCAATATCTATAACTCAATGTCACAAATGACTCATTTTCTCAGAAGTGGCCCTTGTTAACTCTTCTGAACATCCTCAAGTCACTAACAGATAATTCTTACAGAAAATCCTAGAGAATTATCCAAGGAGGAGGTCAAGAGTGTTCCAAAGAAGCCTCCTAGAAATTATTCCAAATGCATTTAGATTTATTAGAAATTGGTATCTCAGCGACAGAATTCAAGGCTGGCTTTAAAATTATACATGAGAGAGATAATACATTTACAGGATTTTCCTTTAAGAGGAATTCCACCAACAATTGCCAAAATAACCACTGTCATTAATGGGCTTATTGAATTTCTTTTGTAAATACAGCTCCTGGCCATTGAACTGTTTCGGCTTCAAAAGCCCATTATTCAGAAGCCCTTTGAATTTTTGTGGGGCAGGACGTAAGTAAAGCTACTGACATAAAAAAATTTACATACACATTCATTCAGGCACAAAAGTCACTTTCTGCCGTGACACCTAAACCCTCGAGAGTAGACAAGAAGGCACACACTTATTAATCAAAATCACCGTCATGCTAAAAAAACAGAACTTATCTACAAGAGCAAACATTGTACTACCATCCTTGGGTAACAGATGCATGCAAGTTCAGCTTGGAGAGCAAGTCCTCCCCCCTTCCTGTGGCCTATAAACAGCCAGCTATGGCCATGCTCTCCACAGCATTATCTTCCCAGTCCCACTGGGACACATACAGGTGAAGATCCACTGGAAGCAGTGGAATTGTACCTCTTTATGATGATAAAATTTCACCTTATCTCAGATTGTGTGACACGCAATAATTACCTTTGCAAAGAAGCCAGAATAAGAAATTTATTTTTCCATTAGCTTTTACTACTTTTAAGTTCTACTACTTTTAAGCTTTATACTTTTAAGCACATGGTTCTGCTCCTATGGGCCAAGCAGACTTTACAAAATACATTAAGGAAGAGGTACATATTTAGTGTTTTTCTTAGGGTGAAGAATTTACTTAGTTTCCCAGCTCAGTAAATATAAGGCATCTAACTCTACTGATCAATAATTCTGCCAACAGGAATAACATTTGAGGTTTTGGACAGAACGTATACCTTAACCCTTGTTTACTTCAGTTATGAAGCAGCCCCACAGGCGTCACTGCTTTGGAGCACTGCAAGACCAGATAATGTGCCTCAGAGCGGACATTTCTCAGCCACCTTGCTAACTCTAACAAACTGCTCTGGATTCTCTCCTCACATCCACCTCCTCCCTGCAAACAGTTTAGTCTAAAAGCTGTATTTGCAGCACAGACCTAAAAACATCCCACCCTGGGAGGAGAGAGATGACAGTGAGCATGTTCAAAACAAAAAGCAGGGGTATACATCAGGAATACCGGGACCAAAGGTCTTGTCCACCATGGCTGCAAGACAGCAACCTAAACCAGGATCACGGTCTGCATGCAACAGCAACATCGGAACAAATTCCCTAACAGCCTGTTTGAATGCTGGAGATACAGGAGCAGAAGCAGCCGTAATCCCAGCCCTGGCTCTGGTCCCAGTGTAGTAACAACCACAGTAAAACTGTATGCACATGTGGAAGGTCACAAGAGAGGAACACGACTCTCAAGGAAGCACCCTGGAGAGAATAAGCAAGACATCTGATAGAGGAACAGGGAGGGAAGAATTAAAAGAAGAGAGGTAAGGGATAAGAAGTGAACAATGTATCAAACAAGTTCTCTAAATTCTCCTGCCACTGTTCAGTGGCTGACTTGCATAAAGGATGCACTGATCAACATTTAGATTCTGGGGATGTACATTGAGAAGTACAGCACCTGGATTTAAAATGCAGGCCTGCCTGCATATTTTAATAAGTATTCTCTCTTGGAAATGGTTCTCATTTATTTAGATTATTCTTTATACTTTTAATGGATAGATATTAAGGCAAAATTGGAAGAATCTTCCCTGCAGAAAACAGATGTGTAATTGATCTAATACTCAAAGAGATTTCTAAAAACAAGAAATGCAGCACAAAGAGCTTTATGGCATCTTTAGAAGAATGAATATCCAACAAGAAAATTTTTTTCAGAGAAAACACACCTTCAATGTGGAAAATACTACTGTTTTAAGATATCTTTACCAATAAGATTCAAATGGTTTTAAATCATAATATGTACAGGAGATATTTCTCTTGAGTCATTAAAGTAGTGGGACATAGACATTTTATACTCTATGACTCTGTTCTCAGAGCCAGGCCTTTTCCTTACAAACAGCTCTGATGATTAATTACTCTGTTCTTTAGCAAAGGGAGCATATTCTTAGGGTCTTGAATGAAAAGTGCAAATGAAATGCAAAATGCACCATTGTTAAAAACTTAGGAAATCATAGGTTATATCACGCCAAAGGTTTTAGTTGTGTTGCAGATTAGCAAAGGCATGCAGTAGCCAAACATCTGATACTTATATGCCAGCTTCAAAACTATAATTGACCACAGCGAGTGACCAGCGGGGTGATGGGAAGTCTCATCATTTTGCTGGATCAGAACTGGTTTTGGCCAGCGTGGAGAGAGGGAATTCTATAGCTTGGGCATGCAACTCTGCCAATTTTATAGCTTCAACTGTTTTCCTCAAAAACGATTACAGAAAAGGGAATAAAATTTTTCCTTTTTAGAAGGAGGACTCATTCGCCTTTTAGCAGTGTTTGATGTAAAGCTCAAATTCGCTGATCAAAGACTATGGCAGGGAATTGCTCCCTAGCAAGAAGAGAGCACGCCAAATTGAGGTGGGAGGGAAAGGTAAAAACTCTGTGATTACTAATATGTTTATACATAAATAGAAACACTTAAATAGCCACCACCAGCTTTAACTGGTTTGGCTACAGTTCAACTTTCTTATTTTAATTCTCTGCCAATTGGTATTATCCACTTGCATTTTAAGCTGTGTCTTCACCTATACCGTGCTGCATGTGACAAAAAGGTGAGGATTCCCGGTTTCCAATGGCCTGAAAAATGGGACTTTTTGCCCTTATTTTTCTGGCTGTCACTGCCAATACTATCTGTCATTCCACACCAAAGCTTTCTGTGCAGTATCTTCAAAAATGAACAGCAGTATCTGACTTTTCTCTCGACCAGCACTGTTCAGTGTCCTTCCTTTCTGCACGGTTACTCAACGCTTTGTGCTTCTTTGCCCATTATTTTATCCCTCTTCTTCCCTCTGATTCACTAGCGTGGAAATTAAACAGTCAGCTGTTGCTTGATGAATACGGGGACAGACTCACTCGGTATGCCCCTGGCTGCTCTGTGCCATCCAGCAATGTACAGCAGTCATATGTTGCATATATCACTGCTGTGAACCACTGGAGCAAGGCAAGACAACCAAAGCACTCGAGTGTATTTGGATTTTGTCACTTTTTTTTTTTGTCACTTCCCCTCATCTGTACCTTCCTTGGAGCACAGATCTGTCTAGGACTCATCTGCAAGGAGACAAACCCAGAATGGGCCATACCCAAAATTGCTTTGCCCTTGGCCTTGGGTACCCTGCAGTCTGTAGGTGGAAGATTGAAGAGAAACGCAGAGAATAAATTTTAAACTCAGCAGGATGCCAAAACAAAAATTCACATTGACAAGCTCCTAATGCTCCCCCTCCCAAATCTCTGGAGAAAAAACATCACAAAGAAAATTTAATGTACAATTAATACACTCCAGTTTTTCCTGCCCTCTGGGCTTTGCTTATACACAAGCCAGAGCTCAATCCCCAAGGACTTTAAAATCCCAAACCAAAGAAGTATTGCATAAAATGACAAAGTGAAGACTGAAGATAGTCAAACTTACAAAAGAAGCAGTTATTTTAAACTTTCATGCAAACTCATCTGAAGCCAGGAGTACCTAGCAAGTCTATTTGAGCTTCCCCATGCATATTCCCACCTCTTGGGCTTCGTTGATGTACAACCCTCCATTGCAAGGCAGGTTTTGGCACAAATTTACATATACTCCTGCATACTTATTTCAGACCTTGCATGGAGCTGCTGATGCAGTCCCTTTTAGCACGACAGAAGAAGAGCATGTGCATCACACAAACATTCCCAAGTAGTGCCGGACAGCAGCCCCTGCACAGCTTGTTCCTGCTTCTCCATGTCTGTCCAGCAAAACAGCCTGAAGGACCTGTCTGCCAAGAGCAACTCCACCACCAGGTACAGCAGTTGCGTGACATCTTAGGCTTTCAAGGCAAGAGAAACACAGGGCTTGTAGCTCAAAGTGCACCGAAATACAGAGAAAGCATTAAAAAACTCTAAGCCCCTGCCACTGTTCCTCTATTTAAACAGATATCTACACTATTTATGTACCAGCTGTTGCAAAACATCTGATTCATGAAGTGCTGGTACCTATGGCAGTAGGACTTTGCTTTCTCTCAGGCAGAGGAGGCTGCTGGCTTTCCATGAACCATGTATTGATATTCACACCACACAGTTATTTGTATCATGCAAATGCCAATCAAAGGGAAAAACAGCAAAAAATAAGACAAGCAATCTTTGGCATAAGACTACAAATGACTACACACTATGGAGAGCAATAAAATGGCAAGTCTTTTTATTGGAATGAGCAGTAAACTTCTAGATGAAGCTGTGTTGCATCCTCAAACATCCCATGGTTTGGTCTCAAACCACCTTTGCCATCTAAAGCAGCATTTTCAGCAGTGAGTCCACCTCAAAAAAAAAAGGGAATGAGAGATACAGAACTCAAATTTGCAGTTCCAGTAACTGTAGGTCTCAAGTTACTGCTCTAGCCTTCCTCTTCTCATATATTGTGATCATGCTTCAGCAGATATTTGAAGCTTTTATTTGTATTTCAAGCATTTTGAAGATGTTTCATCAAGCTATTGGTTTAGCATATAGCAAATTCACCAAGAAAAAATGATAACCTCATCTATCACCAAGCTCAGTTATATATATATATATATATACAAAGTGACAGATGAAGGCAAGCTAGGAGAAGTCTGCACTGTCTACATTCACAGGTCTGTGATACCTACTGTCATGAACGTTTCAAATTGTTTGCCTCCTCCCTTTCCTTTAGCGTTCAAACCCCAAAGACTAAACCAAAACAAGTTTCCAATTATATTAAATTAATAAAAATGCCCACTGGACAATGCGATTCAAATGATCCATGCTGGGGCATCTAGTAGAAACCCAACACAGATGTCTTTGTTTTGACTAAAACTGTAAGCACTGTAAAGCCTATAAAACATTTTTTGCACATTTCACCACTCCTCCCTTTGGAAAGAGTGTCAGATTTCTCTCTTTGTATTAATTTAACGTCTGGATAGAAGCATAAAGGTTTTGCTGCTCTCTTGTTATATTTTTTAACTCCTACTTCTCCTACTTCCAAGAGAAAATAATTCAAAGTATCTTTGACCTCCCTCTTTATCTACCTATTGAATCTTAAGCAAATGTACATATCTGGAAAACAGCTTATATATCCACTGCAAGGAATAGCTGGATCCTACTAAGAATTTATAGAAATTAAGTGTGCAGAATAGATATCAGCCAAAGTGCTGTACAAAATGAGACTGAAAATGATAGTTAACCCTGAACAGTCCCCCAAAAATGTTGCACATTACATTGTTCAAGTAAATGCTGACCTTACCTAGGAGGACTATATTTAGGAGTAGGAAAATCACTCAGTCATCATGATTTTTATTTTTTTTTTATACAGGAACGTGGGACTAGAAGGTCATTGAGTCCAGTCTTGTGTTCTCGTAAAGAGTCATGTGAAGTTTAAGAGCTCATGAAACAGCCAATCAGAAAAAGTTCCTTTACTTCCACAAGCTCACATACCAAAATATTTCCCAGCACTGGATAGCATCCTTAAGTTCTACAACATAAAGGCCTGTGGGAAAGAAATAAAATGGACAAAAGTTTTGCCAGCTGCGTTTGCAATACCAACACACTTCACTAGAAGCAAACTCCACATGGCTGGTATTCCAACATGCGGTAAAAACTGTCTTGACCGCATATTTGGCAATCGTGGAAATCATGTATATGTTGAGGGTGATGTACTGTCCAGGAACACACCACATTTTGAAGCACAGTGTGGGAACACCAGCATCATGAGCTCAGCACTCCAACACCAACATGCTGGAGCTGGTGAATACAAAGTGACATAAACCACCACAAAGAATCTCAAACTTGGAAACAAACACTATGGTCTCTGTTGTTTGAAGCAACCTGCACCGCGACTCCTTAGGTCAGCCTGTCAACCTGACTGGCAAGGCAGATGGAAAACATCATGACTTCTCCTTACAGAAATGAGACTATGGGGAAAACCATAGCGCTAATCGTACCAGCCAGCGCTTTCAGCTAACACAAGAACTGGAAGACAGTCAAGGTTAGGAGTGCAGTATCTTCTTTCCACACATTCCAGCCCAGTTAAATAACAAGGAGTGGCTTTGCATGGAGAAAATGCAAAGAACTTGGGGAAGTTAGGTGGTGAGAAAAAGTTTCCAGAATCTGAGTCTTAGAGCAGGCAGAGCAGCCCAAATGAGGAGGGGTAGAACAAGCACAGAAATCAAATTCAAGACTAAAGGCACACTATTTTGTGTGTTTTTTTACACCTACTATGCAATTAAATTGATACAATGCAAAGAAATAAGATTTCCACTTAGCCTCAAGACACTGGTGTTAAGCAGGTACAGCAATATTCATGCCCAACTTACAGATGAAGTGAAAGTAAAGCACTAGAGAGCTTAGTAACTAATTCAAGGCAAAATAAGAAATGTTAGAGAAAACCAGGAAAAGAGCATAAGCCCTCTAGTTATGCAGTTTAACCACAAGAGATCACCCTTTCTCTCCTGGAAAAATTAGCAGAAAAGCAAATTAATAAAGCTCCAAAATTAAAGGAGTCTAACAAAATTTGCCAAAATATTATCAACAGCAGCAACCACTGATAAATGACAAACAGAAGTTGTTCAAACTCTGCAGATTTTGAGTTCTCACCAGCAAGAACTTCACTTCCAGAACCACTATGGAGAACAATCCTCTGAGCTACACAAGGGCAAATTTTTTATTTCATCTGGCCAAGTTTGGAAGTTTTGTTGGTACAGTTTTGCCTCTGGCCCTTGCAATGGGAAATTTTAGTAACTATATGTCTGCAGAGCAGTTTTTTCCAAAGATGTGCGACTGTTTTCAGGGCAGTATCTCAGCTGAGTTGGATTTGATTTCATCAAAAGCCAGAAGGGATGATCATCATCCAAAGCAGAGAGTACCTCTGTGAGATATTAGAGCAGATGTTATAGGAAGATGAGATATTACAACACACGGCTGTGACTTCTCTTCTTGTAAGGAGTTTCTTAGCACAACACATTCTACTTAATTGGAACATCCTTCTTATTAGGATCTTTCTAAGGCAATCATTTTAGCCTAACAATAATGAGTGGCAATACGCAGCTGCTTAAAATGGCATAGAAGTAACAACAATTCAACTAAATTAGGATATATTCTGCTACTACCAAGCAGTTAAGTGGTGCACAATCAAGTGGAACGCAGGATGGATTTCATTGTTTAGGCTATGTATTACAAAACAAAGAAGAATCAGAAGATTAGATCCCACTAAACATAAAAACTAAGCTCCCAAATCACCAGCTACAGCTTTACATTTATTTTTATTAGGATATAAAGAAAAACAAATCTTGGTCCTGCCAAAATCAATAATCACAAAACTTCAAAACCACCACCAAAAATACCATCAAACCCCCAAATTAGGGAACATGAAGCAAGTCAGTCTACACACAAGAGATGAAAAGGAGATCCATCTCCTCACATTTATTATTCCAAAGTCTCTCTCATTTCCCTGAAGTGGACTTTGTGGTACTGCTGCCAGGCAAGCAGTGGCAGATGCTGCTTACTGACATGCATCCATGCGCTGGACAGACAACGCCTGTGCTGACAGCACAGTGAGCTGCAGCTGATGCTGTTATCCCTCTCCCTTTCCCTAGTGAGAAAAGTGGCGTTTACCTCACGCCTTTACCTACCTGTGATTTTCAACACCTCTCTCCCTGTTGACCAAGAAGGGGCATTTTGTTGACTTCACAACAGGAAAATTGCTCAACAGCACACTGTGCTCAGCCACACTATTCCACTGTCACAGTGACCATAAAAGTTTCAGTGCAAGTTCTGATTTTTTTGGCAGAGAGATGTTAGAGCTGACAAAGCACATTTATTTCACACAGAATACCCATCAGTTCAAGATTATCCTGATGTAGGCTATGCTGCCCTGGAACTAGCGATGCAGAGGCGAAAGGTTTTCTATCACACTCTTTGACATGAGGCATCCAGACATGGAAAATAAAATTTTAAAATGCCAGTATCATCTTCCTTCTCTGCTAAGTGCAAATAAACATAATGCATGCAGCCCTCAGCGTCTCAAATTAAGCAAGAAGTTGAGAGGTTCTAGGGAATTTGAGGGATCAGAAGAACATGGTGAATGTGTTGGTAAGTGCTGGCTAGTGAGGAAGCTCGGAGAAATTTGAATTTGACAGTACCCAGTCTAAGATGCCTCTTGCACGTCCCTGGCAAGTAGTCAAGACAGCAGACACATACTCAGAGGGGAAAGGACATGCACTGGTATAAACTCTGGACATGCAAAGGAGAACTAACTCACACAAAAATTAGTCTGGCTAAAAAAAGGCACAATCCTGTATTAAGACCAAGAGTTCGCAGAAAGTCTAAGTATTTGAGTGACTCAAAATGATAAAGAACACATTAACAGGTTTTATTTTACGGAAAAGGGCCTGTCAGTTAATAGCAGCAGAACATGAGGATTTAGTGATTCATAGCTTAATATGCTTTACCAGAGCCTATGATTTCCTTCATTCACTACTGTCAGCCCCCTAAAATGCCCGGCTGTGACAGATGACTTTCCCTTCAGCAATCATGACGTGGACATGGCCCGAAAGCCCAACGGCGCTGACACAGCATCTCTCCTAAACCCAGTCAAATCTCCCCCAGTCTTTGATAAACAAAACACCAGGAGCCAATTAAGATAGGTAAACGCTGAAAAATCTTTTTTTGTGAGCTTTTTTCTAACAATACTTTTTTGGGCTTCTTGAAAAGAGACTGAGTATTTCAATAGTAAATTAATAAACCCAAGGAAGCACATAATTGTCCATTTTTCAAAACCTACTATCCAAAAAGGCTCCCGTACCAGCTACTGCAGCTATAGTAAAGCATTACAAAATGCTTGATAAAAAAAAAAACACTTTTGCCATTGTTTTCTCTATGTTCCACTATTCCTTTGGCATAGCCACCATGCATCAGATGCTGGACTCAACATTTCAAAACCACCAATGCGCTTACATTTCTGAGCAGTTGTACTGAATTCCATGCAACTCACTTGGCAAGAATATTTTGAATACCTTAAAAAACACCTCCTCCATTTGCTTCAATATTTGCAAAGATTAGTATGCTTTTTACAGCAGAGAAATTGTTTGCCAAAGTTCCTCCTCCTGCTTTGGAACATCACCAGCTTGTACAAAACACCATGAATAATACATAGTGGAACAGACACTTGGTGTTCAGACTGAGCATGGGGCATTCCCATCACAGTTACCAACTGTATCCTTTGCATTTCACAGGCAGGCATGGTAGCAGCAGCTGGAAACTGGATTGCGGAGAGTGGGACAAGGCACCTGTGGTCTACAGAGCAATCACTACCTTGCTCTTGGGAGACAGTTAGGTATGCAAATGCTTATGGGAAAACATACATAAAAGAGTAAGGATAATGCACAATTCAAACTGGTGAAACACCTGAGCTTACAACGGTGGTGACTGGTTGACGGGAGAATGACACCCCTTTGTGCAGAGCTAGGTACTTGCTGTTTGCTTTATAAGTCACCTTCCACGAACAACAGCCTTGGGCTCTGTCCCAGGCAAAACTACAGTAATATCAAAAAGCGGCTAAAACCAGAACTGTCCTTCAGCTTTGAACAACTAAATCCCCAAAGGCTTCTTGCAGGGCACTAGGGTATGTGATTGAATAACATAAATAATAAATATATAAAATCAGTCAAGTTAGCCAGTAAGGCAAAAAGTTGAAAACCCAGGACATGTAGGGGCTGTGGCAAAGTGCCTGAGCCTATAGGATGCACATAAACAAAACTGCACTGCTGCCACACGTTGCCCAGCTTTAGTGGGGAAATGCAGGCAGCTCTGGCAGAGCTGTTACTAACTTCGTAAGCATCAGGATTTTACCCCTGAGAAATAAGTTTTGGGTAAACTGGAGCATGCTGAGCCCACAGTAAAGGTTAAGTAATTATAACTTCCTTTCAACTGCTTGCACAGATGAGTATCAGATTATCCACTCCACCCCCACACCATGACAGCCCACACTTAATGAAAACAAAGAATGTTAAGATGTCTTAGAAACACGTGCTGCTATTTACTGGCTTTAGGGCAGCATCCCATCACTCCAAGCATTTACTACACTCCCTCCCACTCTGCTAAAGATGGTGCTGAGCAAAGGCATTATCACAGCAGAATAAAAAAACATCTGCCCTTGAAGGTATATGGTACAGGACTACCACTATCTCTTGAACTGTCAACAACTCCAGAGCAAGATGTGTCCTACAGTTCCCTGCATCCCTTCCTCAGCCACATTTGCTGCAGACAAGATGTTCTCACCTGCAAACATTCGACCTAAGGTAACACCAAGATACCCACCTCCCACCTTCGGTAAAGGAGTTAACCTCTGCCTTCGGCATGTGCTTCAGTGGGGGTTTGCCATATAATTAAAACCAATTTTTCATCTAAAAATTTAACTGACTGGAAGCCCTGGATGCTAGCCAGATAGCAGTCCTTTATAAAAGTAACCTTTACGTTCTTCAAGAATTCCACTTGGCTTACTAAAGAGAAATGGCTTGTTAATAGCACGTATTTCACCATCCAGACCTTTGATATAGAGACCTAAAACAATAAATCTGCTCTGACCAGTAAAGGTTAACCTATATACGTATACGTATGGTAAAATCATTACAGACATTGAAAATAATTTACAAGAAGAGACATTAGACTATGCCACTAACATGCTTTTATGATCACTTGCCCTACAGATTGGCTGGCTGAACCCATTTCAAATAATTCACATTTTACAGAGTTGATGGACACCCTCTTCCCCACTTAGCAATAATACAAACTAACTGTTCAGTTGCATGAGTTCATTACAAGGCTACCAGCTAAACTGAAAAAGACTTCTAAAAATTACTTTTGGGAGGTTTAATACTTTTTTGGTTTATCACTTCAGAGTATCCATTTGTATATTCTGAATTTTATGGTATCAAGATACACAGTTTCATTCCTAAAACATCTCATTCATTTTTTGAAGATGATGCCTCCTGTTACTTTTTCCAGACAGAAATGACTGCACATTTATTCTCAGAGCAGTTAAAGGTCAAACTCAGTTTTCATTTATGTATAATCCTCAGATTTGAACCTCTGCATTATTAATCTCCACTGTTTCACCTAGACATTCACAGACATCAACAAACACCAAAATCTCTGCAAAGGAATATGATTATTTCTATGTCAGACCCTTCTCCAGGGCACTGAACAGACAGTAATTAATGCAGATGCTTGCTATTTTATCTTTCTGGTTCAGTGTGGTCTTTGGCATGACTTCGACATGACTGCATCTCATCCATCCTCCTCTTCGAGTAAAGCACGATGCCATTCCCTGTGGGCTCACCTCTTCCCACGGGTGCACTCATGGGGACAGAGCCATACCCCTGGTGGTGCCTCATCTGTTCCATGGAGCTGCTTCACCTCCAAGCACCACTTCACCTCCAAGCACCGCTTCACCTCCAAGCACCGCTTCACCTCCAAGCACCGCTTCACCAGCCCTTCCCCAATTTCTAGGGTGGGGAACAAACTGCAGAGCAGTTTTCCTCCCACAGCCTTGGTCCTGGAAATGTCTGGGCCAACTCGGCTGAAATTTTTTTTTAAAAAAAAAAAAAAATATTTTTGAATCATTTTTTGGGAAGTGACTGCCCTAGAAAAGGGCATGCTAACTGCAGCGCCAACTACATCTTATCTGTTGATTTTACTTAGCCTTTTCTTTTAAGTAGACTGAAAAAAACCCAACGGTATTTGGAAACTTCTAGACACTGCTTCAGTGGTTCAGCGTTACATAACTGATAAGCTGACTAAACAGCAATATATGCTATGAAGGACATAGAAATTGAATACAAATACTGGTAATTGATTCAAATTAAAACCCCAGATAGAGAAGAACTCCCAAATACTGATACAAAGTAAACTCCTCATGGTATTCCATTTTCCCAACAGTCAAATAAACTCCATTTCCATCACTTAAGTACAGTCCTTCAACAGCTGCCTGCTCATGACATCATGTTTTCCATCATCTCGATTGCATACAGACCTTCACTCCATTTTTCTATCAGCTTTGCTCATGACAGTTACCTGCTTCCAGCATCCCTGGGACCCATTCCTCAGCATTTTCTCCAGGGCTACAACAGAGAGATGCCCAGTCCTTTTTCTATGAACATCACCTTATACCTACAACAAACCAACCTGTGGTTCCACCTGGAAGTCCACGCTGGCGGTAGTTACAGCTCCTAAACTAAATAAAGCTGTACTTATTCCAATCACGTTCTCTGTGGGTAAGCACAACAATATGCTCCCTATTTTAAATTTCATAATATTCACAATTATATGAGCCATAGGGAATTATAAGAGAATTATGAAGTTCATAATATTTGGAAAAGACACAGATTCAACGAGAACTACTATTTTGTAGCATAAAAGCACACCATGAAATGTTAATTGCAATGCACAACACTGCAAGACCTATAGGAATTACAAGCAAGTTTTCATCATATCAGCTGCATGTCATGAGGATAACGAATAAAAATAGACTAAAATTCTAGTTCAAAAAGAAAACAAATTTGTAATTAATTATTTTAATTTTGTTCTAGTGAAAAGGCAGAACTCTGCAATTTAAATCATTTGTAGATTCATGGCCTTCATCCATGACCAGACAACACACTACCGTTGACCTTAGCCACAGGGACTGCTACAGCAGATCAAGAGTGATCTATGTGCTTCATTAAGAAATTTAAATAGAGTTCCGATGCCTGTCTCCTGTTTATCTATGCATTCATTTCATCTCAAGAGTTAACAGATAATAGGATCTGACTCTTCTCCTAAACACATCTGGTTTTGTGTAAGGGCTAAGCCATGGCACAGTACTGAGGACTCTGTCATATAGGCATGTGACAGCTCCTGAATGCAGCACACAGAGCATCCACTGATCAGGAAGAAAACACTGTATTAAGTAAATTGGTGCAATTTGTTTCATTGCTGTGGTCTTTTAAACTAAGTTTTAGTGCACTCAGGGACAAAAAAGTACCTTCTATCTGATTACAGACTACTCATAGGCAAAGCTAAACTGTCCATTTAAATGAGAAACAATATCATATATATGACAATGCAAGAGAAAATAAGTTACACAGATACATCACTTGAAACACACATTGCACGTAGGGGTGATCTTTAATGACACAGTATTTGTGTAATGAAATAAGACAGTGCTTCTGGCCCACATTGCTCATGTTGATCACGTCTTTAAGTGACTAACAATGAATTTAGTGAATGCGCAAAATGGTTTGTTGAGTAATAACATTGCTTCTTACTCTGACCGAAGTGGAAGCAACCTCGCTTCTCCCCATCTCCTGCAGTGGAAGGGTATGGTACCATAACGGCAATATTCCAAAATACACTGGTCACCATGAACATATCTGCAGCAGGCAAAGCATTCAGTATGAGAACTGAAGAGGAATTTTGACAAAAGACATGAGCTGCCTTTTTTTTGCATGTGGAAATTGTTATTCTTTGTATTTCCAAAGCACAGCAAAGCACTAAAACTTTTTCATTTAGACTAAGTTCCTTCCTCAGACAATTTCATTTTTGTTTAGCATTCAGGTAGTATTCTTTGTCCACTAAACACAGCTAGGAAATTTGGCAGATTTTCATTTAGTTTCCAAAATCAACTATGCATGCACACACCATCAGAACTGATTTATCATATGATCATGGGCTATTTCCTCCATCCCTGTTTAAAAAGCCACAACGGACGACAAAAAAAAAAAAAAAAAAAAAGAAAAAGTCTCTAACTCAAATGATTTAGAGGGACAAGTATAATGATCATAGCAAAAGCAATGACGATGTGACAATCTGAAAGCCTCTGAGACTAGTTCTCAAAATTACAAACACTGCGAATTCAGGTTTTGCCCTATATTCAACCCTGTAAACATGAAAAATTCTACCAGTTCACATTTAAGGATCCCACGTAACCTTGACATTGCACTAATTGCTAAATGAAGGCGTCAACTGGAAATTCTGAGACAAGATTTTCTTCTTCAGATAGAGCTGGAAAGAGGAACTGGAAACTGTCCTTCAGTTTTGGTTACGGACTGATATAAGACTGTCACTTGCAAAGTCTACGCACCAGAGTTTTTATGTTTAATCTTTCAGAAGTGATCTGATTCAGAAAGGGTGAGTCCAGCAGCATGGCTTTCCCCAGCATTCTCTGCAACAGGGAAAAAAATGCAGATGCAGTCAGACTGTGGTTTCCCAGGATCCATAGCCTTGATTTTCTTCACATACTTTTCAATCTTTCCAATTCGAATTGTTCATACAGCAAAAAAATACATTCTGGGTTCTGCACATCATGGTGGGGAGAGAGAAAATATGACTGCTAGAGACAGTGCTTGCAATCCAAAGGAGAAAAATAGTAAAATATTTCCAGAATTACTTCAAAATCATGGAAAATACGCAGGGTGAATAAATGGCTTTCATGTACAAGCGGAAGTATGATTAAAATGTCCTTCGGCACATAACTCTACAGTCAGTGCAGAGAAGTATGATGTAGACAAGAGAGATAAGGAGCTCGTGAACTGTGGTTTATGAATAGGACATAGAAGATTAATGCAAGCAGCTATAAAGAAGGAAACCAATAAAATCATAAATGATGGAAAATAATCATCACACTAAGCCACTCTGCGTGCTTTTGGGGAATGAACAGACAGCTGTGTGTAGTAACAGTCACATGATCTACCACCCTCTTACTTTTTACTAGTTAATAGTATCTGACTGATGTGCATGGTAGCAGCATATGAGGACAGCTCTGTTGAAGTAAACACCAGTTTGCACTTAATAACTGTAAAGCAAACCTTAATTTAGATGTTTCAAAAGTAGATTAATCAAGGAATTACTCTGAAGCAAAGCAAGGAGACAAAATATGCAAAATATGTAATACTAATACTGAGAAAGATTATGCGTCTTGGGTGACAGCTAGAAAATGCAAGTCGTCATCCAAAGATGACAACAACCAGGACAACAACCAAGACAACATCTTGTCCAAAGACAAGAAATTTATTATTTTAGATAAACCTAGACTAGGCGGAAACAAACACATTTTTGTCACCTCTCAGCTGGATAAGGCCAGTTCATCTACTGACGATGAGGCCTTCAGGCCCTGGCAAACCCCAGCACATGCAACACTTTCTGTCAGCCATGCAAGATCCTGCAAGTGCCTACACCACCACGCTTCTTCCAGAACTAAAAGCCCCATGGTGTCCCACCACCTTGCAGTCCAGGTGCAAGGTACTTGTCTAATAATAATTACTTATTTGGCTAATATCCTGTTTGGATATCAAATCCAGAGGCCCGCGGGACATACTGTAAAAGCTACCGCTGAGTAGACTGGTAGTGTTTGGATATGGATGACTCCTGTAGGCATGCAAAATGCCTGCTGTGCTGGGGCATTGGCAAATGCCAATGAGCTGACTGCCCATGGAAATCTTGTCCAGTGACAGCTCCTGGCTGATATGTCTGTGCATGTGCCAACACCTACTTCGTATTTAATTCCTTGCGTTGGTTTATTTTGGCTGCTGTTCAAATCTCCACAAGCTGTAGCCTACAGCTGAGAACCTCCAAGGGCAGCGGGGAAAGAGCACAGGGGATGATGACACAGCCCCACTGCTGCTGGCCTAAGAGTGGGAAAAATAGTGCCACAGCGAAGCTAGGTTGGCTCCTCCTTGCTTCAGGAGGGCTCTGCAGTAACTGCAGGCTGTGAGAATTAAGCAATCTCCTTCATCCTACTCAGGGATGTACGTGACAACTGTAGGTACTGTGGTTTGCAGGCTGTGGTTGCAGGCAAGCCAGCAGGCACGGAAACGGGCTCATTTTTCTGCTCATGTAGCCATGCATGCTGGTGAACATCCTCTGGCTTTGAAGAGCCATCAGTGCAAACCAGCCCTGTGCTGGTGGGGTTTGTAAAGCATACTGCTGGGTTTGCTTTATCAGCACAGACTGAATGCTACTGCAGAGCAGTACCATAAAATGAGATACATTGCCGTAATAAAGGAAATAATATTTAGCAAGATACTTAGAACTTTATTTTCAATAATAATATTCAAAGCAATTAACTAATATTAGGGCATTTATTTTCCTCAGACATCCATGATGTAGGCTGGTACACTTAAGGTCTCTCTTAGTTTACACAGTTAAGGTGTAATGCTTCAAATCTGCTCCTTTGAATGGGAGGTACCAGTACCTGTGACAAAATCAGAGCTCAAAGGTCTTAATCCACCAGCCCAAACCTCCTTCTCTATAAAAAACAGAAGAGTTGGCAGCAGGGTAAAGCAGGTTGCGGGGCACTTCCAACAACGCAAGGCTTACCACCAAGACCACGCAGCATGAACAATGCACCCAGTGAGCATTTTAACATGGAGATCCAACAAAGGTTTAAAGAAGCAATGCTTCACCTCAATGCCATGCAGCGTTGCTTCCCCACAGTGTACTTACATGAATTGCACTGCCCCTTATTTACACCACTGATGGTCCCAAATCAGCCCAAACCACTCATCATGATGAAGAAACAGTGACAGATATCCAGAGTAGCATGCTGCACAGATACAGCAGGGTAGGAAGAGGAGCTTTGCTCCCAAGCGGAACATACGACTTGTCCAGGTCTCAGGAGCAAGAGCAAGTTGTCCACGGAACACCTCCAAAAGGAGATGGGAGCCAGGACTCCTGCCTCCAGTCATAATCTGATATGTGCACCTGCCCGGCCCCAACCAACCCTCACACACCCCAATTTATCCCTCTGTAAAACTGGTCATGCCATGATAGTGGCGTGTTTGAAGAGTACTTGGAAAGCACCTTGAAAAGTCCTGTACTACCTAAACAGACTCCCAGTAGGTTTATCAATAAACCAATCTTCAAAAGAAACAGTGAAAATGGAAACTTCATGGTGGCTTGTTTAAACACAGGTGAACAACCTGACCTTCGCAGCAGAAGGGCACACGCTCTGCTCCTCAGATGCATTTCAAAGACAACTCCACTATGCAGAGAAGAAAATGAAGTGCTATTAAAAAAAATACTCCCCTCCCCCAGCCCTGTGGATTTTAATAAATCCAGATGTATAATATTTCAATTCTTAAAACTATGCCTTGTGAGGGAAAAAAAAAGGTGAAAAGAAAAATGCAGGGAGGAAAACACGCTTTACATTCATTAAGGAGCTCACCAAACTGCACAGCCTATTGGGAGGGTCAAGGGAAAGGGAAAGGAAAAAGAAAAATTAAGAAAAACAGTGTACAGACATTTCAAATCATACAGAGCAAATATTCAAGGGCAGTGAAATGTTATGAAGTAGCCTAGTAAAACTGTTTAACAGTCTCAAAGTTACTTATAAACATTTCATTATCAGGAAACCCAAATGTCAAAAAAAATCCTGAAACTGGCTTAAAAATAAATACATTACTGTGAGTAAAACTGCAGTTCTTTCACTTGCTGCTTTATTTCCATAGCTTTCAGGACACACTCTGCTCTAGTCATGTTGTCAAACTTATCTTTTTAAACAAGAAAACCAGAAATTACATTTTCCTGTGTGTCAAGAGGAAAAGTTCTCAAGAAAACCCAGCATTCCGAGAGCTGGGGCTTTAGGAGAACCATCAAATTGGCAGAGAACTTTACCACCTACACCAGCCATGGTTATTAACTGGATCCTCACCAGCATCTCAGCCATTCATTACGAGATTTTTAGTAACAGCTTTCATAGATTTACAGGCAAATAATCTATCAAAGCCTTCTGCTTTTCTTTCATTCATCAGGGAAAGGGAAGGCAGTGAAAAATAATTCAGTACTAGGAAAAAGAATCCATATTGGTATTGTTTCATATTTTTATAAACTCTAGCTATATAATTCATGCAACTATCCCAGGACAAGAGATCGTTGTTTTGTGTGCTGTCTTTTTGACCTTATTATTATTATTTTTTAAATGACTCTGACACTTTGAGCTTTGCTAGTATTAACATAGAGAAAGCCCTGCCCTGGGGAAAGAAGCACAGCCACCAGAGCTTCAGGCCAAGGATTGGAGCATGGTCCCACGACCCCTTGCTGCTGGAGCTGGCTGTTGGGACAGGCAAGCCCAAGTACTTTGCAGAATGAAGTAACCCCTATCAAGGTCACGCTTTGAATGCAAACATGCCACAAGGAACCTAATAGAAATTAATGATTGTGTTAAACACAGTGATTTTAAATTTAATATACAGCATTCTGATTTGAAAATTTGGGCCTGGAAGCCACAGAATTTCCTTGGTTTCAGCTTCTTCTAAAGAGATAAACGCACCACCCTCTCATTGATAAGAGAAATTTTAATGGAAACGCAAAGGGACAGTGATAAATGACTTTAACCTGATCAGTGATTTAGCAGAATATTCTTAACCAGATGAAGCCCATAGGAAACAGGTTTCAGACAAGACAAAATTCACACAGATTTTACCATCAGCACAATAAAGATAGAAGTTGGTGGGACTTCATCTGCTTCCTGGGTTTTTTAACTCCTACCATAAAAATAATGTATCAGATCCATCATTACAGTGAAAAATGAAGACTACAACTGAGCAAAACACTTGCAAAAATCCAGCCTCTTCTCTCTTTCTTTTTTTGGTATAATTAGATCTCATCAGCAGCTTGCTAATCGCTCTCTTCCAAAATCCCAGTGGGAAGCAGCAGATGCCATGGGAGCCGTCCGGAAGGCGCGCAGCCCATCCAAACGAGACCTCTCGCTCTACGGCAAAACACACTTATCTCTGCAAAGCCTTTGTTCAACCATCCCAGCTGAAAACATATGTGGATGACAAGCATTTACAAGTAATTTAACCTAAAATTTGTCGTGGGATTAGCTAGTCTTTGCTGCAAACAGCATTTGGCAGCTATATCCAGCCTCAGCAACCCCAACGACAGGCACCCTCCGATAACACAAAACAGAGGCTGGTGACATTTTCCATAGCGAAGATTTCACACAGTTTGCTGGCAATTTTTTAGAGATGCTTTTCTCTGTCATTTTATGTAAACTTTACACCAAGTTGATTAAACTTCTGTTTAGTGAACTCAAGGAACTCATTTAGGTAAAAACCATGAAAGAAAAATATCCATGAAAATCTGAAAGTGGAAGGGAGTAAAAAATTCAACCTGAAAGCTCATGTGTTGACCAGATTTTCACTGTAAGACTAATCACTGAAAAAAGCACTAAATGGCAAAATTCACTCATCATAAACTTCAGAGATTTCAAGAAAGTCCTTGACAGACTCCATCACTATTCACTCTGGAACATCTTGAAGTGTTAGGCTTGCCAACAGAAATAATTACATCATCAAGCCTTTATACCAAGCTGCAGCTTGAATACTTAAAGCAAATGCAGATTTAAGTACAGGGTTCAACATAAAGGCTGGTGTCAGATCAGCAAGAATTTGCTCATTTCTGTAGCTGGGCACTGCAATCCACTTCACTGAGAAAACAAACATAAATGCGACAATATATAGTTTAACAAAAGTCCCCTTCAAAATTCAGCCATTGCTGACGTCCTCCCCAAGTTTTCCACATATATCCTATCCAACACACAAAACTGATAAAGGCCAACAGTTAGATCCAGCACTGGAGGAAGATGGGGTTAGCAGACTGCTACAGAGGAAAAGATGCAATTAAAACACAACTTGGATCTTAGAAGAAGTGATACAGTTTATGTAGTAATTGGCTGTAATTCACAGTCAACTGAGATAATTTCACCAACTGAAAAGAGGGTATTTGTGCTTAGCATTTTAAATAGGAATTCATCCATTAAAAGAATTATCTACAGCTCAAGCTCTTGAAGACTACAGACAAGAAAGCTGTAAATCCATGAAAGGTACAGATGCTGTTAAAAGCAAACATATCAGAAAATCCTGGTAAAGCATAAAATGAATTGATAAGAGATGCAAGGATTTACTCCAAGGCTGTCTCTTATCTGTAGGGTTACCCAGAAAAGGGAGTGAAAACATTTGGCAAGCGTGGTAGGGACACAACTTGAGAAGAGGGTAGGGAGAAAAATAACCTGAAAAAAATGCGGAAATGACACTCGAAGTTTTGCAGGCACAGGTGACTTTTTGGAGTAGTTTCTCCTCGTCTTCAGCTACACACGCAGATAAAAAGCTTCATAATTAGACCCTGGCTGCAGCAATACAGACACTAATTAATTCAGACACTAGTTAATTTTGGTCGCGTAAGGGCATCTAGACTCTGGGCTTTTTGCTGGTTGGCCTTTGGTTTTACCCACACCATCAGGGATCAACAGCACCAACACAGCTTCAACCTGCACTACACCTTGCCCCCAGCAATCGAGGGCTGCCCCTGTGCTCTCACACATGCAAAAATACAGCCCAGTCTCGCACACTTGGAAACAACATTCACAGCAAAACTGCCCACAAACAAGCACACGAAGGAGCAGCATTAAATCCGTCTCCTTGATCTTCTCTCAACTAAAGGTTTTATAGAGCTGCACTGCAAAACTGAGGGATATTTAAAATACATTGCTTAAGAGACGAGGAGTTTACTGACTAGAAATGAGATGTGATGTAAAGGCATTCCTTCTTTCTATTCTTATAATTTTAATGTTTCTATAAATGTTTTACATACACATACTGTCTTTATTGTAAGGTTATAAACTATGAAGGTTAACTTTCTAAGAGAGAATGTTTAAAGTAATGTAAATCCCCCTAAATGGCAGAGACAGTCTATACCTTATAATATGCTGCATCTACCAGTAATACAGTAGCATTTAAGTGACCAGTGTGAGCATGCCCTGGACTAAAATTAAACTTCCCACCCAGTATTACACGGCTGACAAAAATTGCACATATTTTAACATGCACTAAATAAAAAACAGAATCCCAGAGAATCCTAAAAACTCAAAAAAAACCATCATAGATGCAGGAAGATTATTGTACTCCTTAACATATAAGTAGAAAATACAGAGATAAATTAACACTTTGGGGTTGATAATTCACTAAAGTTACAACGTAATCCACAGGAACATGCAATCAGAAAATGTAATTTTTTAACAACTTAATTAACAGTAAGCCCAAATCACATTAAAAGAAAGTTAAGGTCACAAAGTTAGGATCACGAAGTCTAAAATTAGGAATTGCCGGATTAAGCTTACTACAGCAAATGTCATTTTATTCTCTTCTGCATACACACTACCACGTGTTTTTATTCCAGAACTGCATACTGGGTTTTTTTCACAATACTATCAAGAAAACTGCAAAAACTACTGGAAACTTGGAAGGAAAGTAGAAATAACAGGAGATCACAGCGATTAATCCCTTATTCTAGAGAAAAACAATAAGAAAAAGAAAAAGAGACTCAAACACCTGATGTGTTTCCTTGTCGTCATGTCACTGAGATGGATGGCTTCACATCAACGTGTTTCCAATGCAGTTAGCCACCTTTGGCTGAACTGCTACAGAGCAATACCTTCTCCTGGGAGAAAAAAATAAATAAATAAATAAATAAAATCTGTCTGTAACAAGTGATGCTCCAGGGAATATGGAAACACAGGATAAGTCTGCTTTTGTGAAATACTGCTCTATAATGCTAGAGTTTTGTTCGCCTTAAGTAGGACAGTCAAACATCCAGTAAAAACCCCCAAAATGAAGCACCTGAAACTCTATTTCACCCTCCATTCTTTCTGCTTTAAAATGATAACCCCTCATTAGAGGAACATCTCATTAAATAGCCCATCTGGGTCATTGTGCAGGTTCTCTGCTCTAACAGGCAGCACAAAACCCCAGAGAACTCGTGAACGGTTGATGTCCGAGAGATTTTTTTTCCTGCACTAGGCAAAGATTTGCCTGGTGTCTCTAAGGACCCTAACAACAAGGAAGTTGGGAGCCTTCAGTTTGTTCTCTCCATCATTAAATCTCCAAGGGAAAGTGCAGTCTTTCATTATCAGCATCATTAGCACTTCCTGGCCACTATAAATTCAGTGAACTCCTTGAATCACCTGTCCGAGGTTTACTGCTAAAATCCTCTGGAGGAGCTTGCTGACTTCTAATCCCAGGTAAAAATGTTTGCATTATTACAGGTTATTTAAGAGGATCTTAAAAAAGCACAAAGAGTACAAGTTTCAAGGACAAGATTCACTAACAGCATAGAGCAATGAGCATTATGGCATTGCTGCGGTCATTTTTCAATAACTATAGAACTCCCCACAGGTCCATGCATCACAGATCTCACGTTTATTTGAAGTCAGAAACAGGGATGACTGAATCTAGACCAGCACTTGTGTCCTCAACAGCAATTCTTTGGCCTTTTAATGGTCCTCTCTGATCCTCCTGCAGGATCAGTAATTTAAATTTCTCGTCGGCAAAACAACAGATTAACAAACAGAGAAAACCTGAGAAGGTGCAAAACAAGAAACAAAATGTCCTAATGGCATTTCTTCTCTTAAACTTCACTAACAGAGAAAACAGAGTACCACTTGTAGTCCCAAAGGCAACAGATACTAAACCACCCTTTTAATAATCTTTCACCTATTTCTGTGTGTAGTCATAAGCTCAAGCATTCACAGCTAATACCAAAACCAGACCAAGTGAAAGCTCAAAGCTTCATAACCTTAACACGGTAAATGCTTCCAGACCAAAGCCGGGTAGATTCAAACTGCTTATAACACAACAGACCGTTACAGATGTTTCTGGAGCATGTGTAGTAAGCAAATAGCTTAAATGTCAGAAAAACTGCTGATTTAAGGTCCAGAGTAAAAAGACCATACAGCTTCCCAGCAGAACATCAGCCAGATGCTGCTGCAATGCCGGCACACTTGCATCAGGACATCAAAAAAAGCCAAACCTGACACCTGCAGCTTTGAAAGTAAGAACAAAACACCACCTTGCTTCAGTATACAAGGCAGCATAACCTAAATTCCAGCTTGAGATTCAAAGCATCTTAATAAAGCAGAACACATACATGAAAAAGCAAAATGTTTTAAACCATAGAAAGTGCCTCTTTGAAAACTCTTACTTTGTTTTCGAGAAGATGCACTTGCACCCTCAATTTCTATGCCACCTTACTTACTTTTGCTAGCTTCTGACTTATTCACAGTGAACAAAAAGGAATATGAGTGTCTCAGACTTGGAAGAGAATTACCCACATCATAGGACTTTTTGTGCCTTTGACAGTGTGCAAGAGCACACTGATGGAAAACATCCCAGATGTTTTCCATCCCGTCCTCCAGTTGAGACCAGCAAGACACATGTCCTCTCCTGGATCCAGCAGTGCCCCCGACAACCCAACCATGCCAACCTGTCTCCATCTGCTCCTTGCAACTCCTTGACTGGAGACGGGATTCCCCATGAGCTGCCAGCTGAACCCAACAGACTTGCCCAGCCGTGAAAATGGCCAGGCTCTGCAGCTGGAGTGGGCACGGAAGCAGGCAGACAAGCCAGATGATTGATAGTTGTGCAAGAGGTTGTCATTTTTCGCAAGGTGCTCTGAAAGCAACAAGGTAGCTGATGCAAAGAAAAGGACCTCTGCTGATGGTTTGACCCTCTTGGTAAGCAGCCACCACACTGGCTGTGACTGCGTGCACTCATAGGTCTGAGGCCATCTCCTCCTGACTGGACATGGCATTACACTGCGCTTCATGAACATTCAAAGCAAGAGCAAGATAAGAAGTGCAAGAAGTTGCAAGTCAGGCCAAGTCCTCCAAGTTGAGTGGTGTTCTTCTTGGCTCACAGAAGACTGAAGAGGCCATTGGTTAGCTGCAGCTCTCACCCATCAGCTTTGTAATCTGCAAAGGCAAAATACTGCTGAGCACTCACGTTAGCAGGAAGTCTTAATGAGGGTAAGTGCTGGGAGCATGCCTCAAGAAAACCAATTTCCTTGCTTAATTTGGACAAGGTCAACCTGACCAGAAGACAGTGCAGTTATATTACTCCACCATACAAACTCAAGGCAGATGGAGGCTGCTGGCTTCAAACACAGGACTCCTCTTTAAAAGGAGTCCACACCCTTTTCCCTGCAGATTAGTTTCATCCATCCTCAAATGAAGGTCAGAGAATGCTGCAAGGCACAATGCTATACCAGACACTCTCCTAGAGCAGGTGCACAACAGGACGCAACGGGAACATCTTCCTAGTACTCAGCTAGACACACAGCTTACACAACAGGCTTTTCCTAACGCTTAGATGATCTCAATCAATTAAAGAGCAATCTTACAATTCAACCTCTCTTTTCTCCCCTTGTCTGAAAAAATCACCCTGAGAACAGATATTTGTGTCCACACTTAAGCACAGGGCTTCTGCTGGCACAGATATCCCAGTGAGAGGTAACATGAAGTTTTAAGAGTCTGGTAACTTTAGCATAAAATGCAGGTGGCGAAAGACCAGGCAACAGTGCTGTAGGGTTTTGAGGAATATGGTCCTGAACGTTTAAGGGCTACCTATCACACGTATTTCCATCATCCCTTGTTTCTTCTTCACATACAGAAAAGCAACTTAAATTATCGGGAAACCTGTCTTCCATGCAAACACAAGGCAGAATCATTTATTCAACGAAGAATGGTTTTTGGAGAATTCCGCCTATCAAGACACATAGACTCTATTCTCAGCTTGAATAAACCCTAAACTTCCAAAATTACCTCAGGAGGAACACACAGGCTTCTGCACTGCAAACATATGCATATGTATATCTTCGCTTAATTGAACTGTTACTCATACTTATAGATGTTTGCAGAGCTGGGGCCTCTACCTCTTTGTATTCAAGTTGCTTGACAAGTAAAATGCAAATGAGGTAATGTGCTGCAAATGCAAATTGTGTGTTATTGATAAAAAGTTACAATTCAGCACAGAGGATTTAAAGTGAAAATACTGAGGCCTATACTGAATGGAGTGGGAAAATTACAGATTTTTAAAAAACGTTTTACATTTTCTATTCATTCTATTTATTTCCACCTATTAAACAATTTTCTATCTATAATCCTTCAAAATGGAGAACTTCGCCTTCTTTGCCAACTTCAGACTGCATATAGATGCTAAGACACTATTCTGCCTATCAAGACGTGGTTTTTGCTATTTGAAATTAAAAAATGCCCACAGAAGGTACCAAAGTGGGGCAATGGTGAGAAAGTGAGAGAGGCAGGAGAGACTGCTGTGCTGAAAAGCTCTGTTGTGTTCAGCCACATATTTTTCTCATTTGTTTAGTCTGAAATTCCTCCTTCAGTGACTTTGGATTTGTTACCTTTTCGGAAGGCACCAAGAACATCTGGACTCCATATGACTGCACCTACTCCATGCCAAATGAAGCTATATTCTGTTTTCTAAACCCTTTATTTCCCCTAGCATTGCCACCAACGAGGTTTTAAATATCTCCGCAATGGGCTACAACATAACCTCAGAATCACTCTGTAGACACAAATTCCACAGTAGTGCATTAACTGAGACTTTGTCAGCTGGCATATTTTGCCTTGTCTTCTTCATTTTTTTTTCTTTTTTTTTGTTTAAGATGAGGATAATACAAAGGACACATACTGAGAAGGCAGTTTACTAATAATGTCACCCACACTCAAGGAAGTTTCTCCACCAAGATAAAGGAGGGAAACGGGTCATCCCGATGATCCTTGCGTGAAGAATTACACTTCTAGACAGAGAGTTAAAATTTTCCTTTGGTGTCCTAATTTCCCAGCTCTCAATGGAGCCACCTTGAGTTTTCTTCCAAGAAAGTAACAATTTTTGAAACTCAAATACTGGGAAAACTGGCATACCCTTGTAAAAGTATTTCCCTGTTCCTTAGTAAAAATGAAGAAATACAGCTCTCATTTACCCCTCCCTGCCAGACATTTCTGCATCACAGCATCTCCCACAGGTCTCTCTCATATCCACCAAGGCTGGAATTGCAGCTACTGGAGAGACAATGTGCTGAACCAAAATTTCTGTACCACCTTGAATCTTGACAGAGGGTTGTTCCTCACTCTCCAGGAGGAATGCAGAGACCCAGAAATACTCCACTAATTATCTGGATACTGTTCCATATCCAAATGGGATTTGAAATACTGTCTCTATTCCGAAATAATTGACAATCTGTGTATTTTTTCCTGCTCTAGACCATGTTGATCCAGAGGTTCTCAGCAAGGAACCCACTCAGGTTCTTTTACTCAAGGAAATATCAAGCCCTGGATCTGACAACCACTACTCTGCATCTGTCATGCTGGAGGCGTTATGCTTTTTCCTGAGTCATTACGTTTTGCCTTGTCATTAACAAAGTCCATCTTGATATTCAGGCATTAGACTGAAATGGGGAAGCCTGGGGTTCACTTTTACGAACTGGACAAGGCATCCAACTTCCAGTGTTCTCCTGGCCCTCATCTGCCCACAAGATACTGGGCTTGCAAGGAAAGGAGCTAGTCCTTCCCAAGGCAAGAAAAGAAGAACTAAGCAGCAGCATTTTATCCCAGAAGCCCAAACACTGATGGTTCAAATAAAACGCACTTGTGCTTCAGGTGTGAATTTGCTAAGGCAAAGCTTCCTTTTCTCATCTCTGTCACTAAGGTCATATTCAAATTCTGCAATAATCTTTGCATGAATTTACTAATGTACAGAAGACTGCACCTTGCTTTTCTTTCATGCCAAACACCTTCAGTGCTATTAACCTCCTTGCCAATTAAGGGTAACAGTGTTTAAAGAAGTGTTTGCACACAGGACTATGTATTTATACCAAGTTGTCTGCAAACACGTGTAGCTGCTATGTTGCGCAGCACGAGCACTCACATCCCCTTAGGCATTGCACAGGCCTCCATGTAGTCCTCGGCAGTATTAGTCCAGCTTTCACAATGTGACAAGGAGGTCACTCCAGCGTCTCGACAGTGAACCTGGAGGCTAATTCACACCATCCTTGTCACGGCAACGTTCCTATGTGTCACCAGAGCAAAAGCTTGCCCTGGCTGAGATGGTTTCTGCAGCTTTACTCTCCCGTTCCCAGCTCTGCCACACACCAGACGTGCGACTATGCTGCACAGCGGGGTGCACAGGCAAGCAGGGAGGCGTCAGGACCACGAGGACTGCGCTTCCCCTCCACAGCAGGCTCCTTCTGCCCTGGTCCCATCCGACAAGCATCTTGACAGGCTCCAGCAGAGCTGCCAGCAGCATGGAACACTTGGCTAGTGAGACACAAATGTCTGCTGACCCTTCACTGTGTTTGCTGCTTGCTAGTGGCTGCACAACAAATCCTGCTTCACCTACACTGCTTTCAGCACCCACCGATCTCCTCACCTCCGCTCCCGGGGTTCAGACCTGCAAGGTACTGAGTAATCGGGCTCTCATCCAGGAAGACGCTTCAGGCACCTCCTTGAACTCTTTGACACTGTTTGCACCTCACAAGCTTAAAAGCTTTGCCGGGTCAATATTGCAACTCTGACACCAGGTGCACCTATTTACCACTATCCATGCAAACACAACCAACATGTGCTTCTCTTTGACTCACGTGTACATGTGCATCCCTGTCCTGCCAAAGCACAAAGCAAAACAAAGCGCTGCCTGCGTGCAAACATCCCCGAGAGGAGGAACCACATGTGGCAGATGCTACTGCATTGCTTAATGCATCATTTAAGGCCTTTCGGGGACTTTACTGCTGTGATGAGTAATTTGGCTAGAATATTGTCCAGAGACCTCACCATGTGGATTAGGGCACTTTGAAGGTCACTAGTGGGGTCAAAAGCAAGAAAGCCCCACTAAAGCCAGAGGTTACGACCAGCACAGATTTTGCAATGAGAATGAGAGCAGAAATGGACTCTGCAATGTCGAAACGTTTATTTCTTTCACTGGTGAGACTCCTTGCATATAGCCTATTATAAAACATGCTGCAGAGCTGTCTGTCAGAAAGCAGAGGTCGGCAGTACACTGTCTGTTCACATCCATGTCTGACCCCAGCTTCAACCGCTCTGCCAGCTCGGCTGGGTGCAAATTCAAATGCAAGGAGGGTAGCAATCGCAAACCACATCTCCTCCATGAGCACCTTTTCCCTGCCCTACGGTGATGCATGCATCACATCTGAAAATGAGAGGAGACAATATTAACTTGTCTTTAACAGAAAGAGTCTCAGGTCAGGAGGGATGGCGACTGCTCAAGTGCTGCCTTGATTTACACAGCTGTAAACTCCGGCCACATATGAGCCCAGGCAGAAAGGCAAGTTCATGAATTATGAACAAATACAGCATGCCAAAACACATCAATCATCATCAGCCACAGACAAGCAAAGCGCCATCAATTCATAATGTTGACACTTGCACAAAACTTATACAAACAATCAATTGAATTGCATGGCTGACTGGAAAAGGAGATGTCGAGTTTGTGTCATTTAACAATGGACTTTTCACTGAATGCGAAATGCTGCAAGACTTTAAAATAAAATTGACGGAGTCAGTGCTCTACTGAGAAGTCAGATAAACGGCCTTTGCTCACTAGAGAAAACAGATGAATTTGCCCCATTAATTCAATTCTTTAGCACTGCTGGTGAAATCTGGGCCGATAGCTGCCTCCCTAAACACGTGAAAACCTGAAAACTCAGCAGAAAACCTGTACTTTTCTCCCAAGGAAGACCATGAGAGAAAAAGTTACAAACGTGAACATTTTTAATTAGGTAGTGAATGTTATAAATTGATACAAGGCCGTATGGATGACACAAAGAGCCAGAAAATAAAGGCTGGCATTGCTAAAAGTAGCAGGACAAACAATATTTTCATAAGATATTTTAGAGAAAAACTTGCTTATTGGCATGTTATCTTTAAGTTACTATTACCAGCTATAAGACATTATTCAGCCTCCTAATTTTCTTCATTTTAGGACTACTCGCTGTTGCATTAGGAGAGCTTGCAAAACTATCTAGCATCATGCTTTTTGTGCCATGGCTATGAACTGCAGAGCTTCCAGCACTCTGCTTTCTCAGGCAGAAACATGTATTTCCTGAAAGCATGTTTTGGGCAGAGCGAACTACAAGAAGAGGAAACCTCTGTGGTTTTCTTTCTCAACTGCCACGCAAAAAAAAAAAAAAAAAAGGACGTATACCTTCCAGATAAAGAAGCAGCCTTTGCTATAAATACAAGGTGAATACAGTTCTTGTTCTAGAGGCTGTACGGTTACCAATAAGTGTTTCTTAAGGGCTTTAAAAAATATGCTGCCATTCATTTACTGGAAGACTTTTGCTCCATGCCTCAGATCTGTCACCACAGCGTGTGCCAATGCAAAAGCAAACCATTCCTGCAAGCACAGAAGGTGGAATGGACGAGCACCTCAGCAAGGTGTGTGATTCCCACTATCCAAGGTGTGCGATAGGATCCGAAAACCACCCCGTGACCCTCAGCAGGGTAATGTGCTGCTGTTCAGGCCACCTCGCTGCTTGGCTACAAAACGCCGTGTACCCAAGTCTGTGCATGCACATGGATGAAAAGGTCTCAATGAGATAAGAGAGCATCTGCAACATTTGCTCTTAGGCAGCACTGCTCTCTCCTTCCCCTACACATATATAAAATCAGGCACTGATTCAGCCAAGCACAAAGGCACAGATGTAAATTTCAGATGGTAAATACTGATTATAGTCACACTACAAGTATTGTTGTTAAGGGGAGGCTCAGGGTTAAACTCAAGCGCTTTGCTGAATTGATGTCTTGATCTCTTTTTACTTGTGTCTAACCCTATGTCTGAGGCAGACCACAAGCCCCTGAGCATGGAGAGAAAATGCACCCTTCTGTGACCTGAAGATACACCACACTCAAGAACAAGCATGTGAGAGAAGGGTTAATTATTTATGTAACATGGGGTACAAGCTCAGGTTTCACTTCACGATTGGGCAAGATTGAGAGCAACTCTAAAAATCAACAAAACCTGTTAGATATTCTGACTCTCTCTGGGAGAGGAGAGGAGAAGGGAGGGGAGGGTGAAGGGGAGAGGGTGAAGGGGAGAGGGTGAAGGGGAGAGGGTGAAGGGGAGAGGGTGAAGGGGGGGCGGGACAGTGAGGTGCAAGGAATACACTGGCCAGAGATGCATAATGACGCGGTGTTTCCGAGGTTGGGATGAGGACTTGGGAACTCCAGCCACTAGTGCTAGGCTCCCCTGGGACTCTCCTCTTGGGGGCTGTGCCTTCCAGCATCCCCCTTTGTTTCTGGGCCAGTGGTTCTGCACAGTAAATGGAAGATGCCGATAGCATCTCCCAGACTTTCCTTTTCCCTGGGATGTGGGACCAGGCTGTGCCATCGCCTGTGAAAGCAGAGCCTGCCCTTCCTTCACCACAGTGCCAACTGCTGAAAGGCTCCAGAGTCAGAATCTTTCAAAAAAAAGTCTTATCTGAAGAGGCAGGAAAACTTTGCTGACTGTTTAAGCAGTTAAACCACAGGCACCCCAGGCTGCCCTGGGAAGCAGGGTGGAAGGAGAGCCACGCGAGCCCTGTGGGACACAGAGAGCAGCTCTTTGCTGCACACAGCTCCGCAGAGCAAGTAATTAGTGCATTTCAAGGTCGATACACTGCAATTGATTTTCCTCTCACTTACCAAAGTAAACTGGGAATAATTCCACCACAGTTGATGTAAACATTAGTATAAAATTGGTTTAAGTCAGAAAAGCACTACGTTGACTATGTTACTGTATCAGAAAGTCAGTTTCAAAAGAACAGTCGTTTCCTTGTAGCTACATCTACATCAATAAAATTGCCATGATTATCTTTATTTGTTCCAATGTTATTGCTCAGGTTCAGACTGTAACAGAAAGTGCTTTCAAGTCAAAATCCACAGGCCCCTGAAAATCCACCAGCTTTCTTCTCAAGCGCCGCAAGCTTTATTTCTGCAGAATACCCAGGATGAAGGCGTCACCAGCCATAACATATCCGGCACCCTGAGTGATCCTAAGGTACAAACACCATCATCTTCCCCACCCTCATACTCTTCCCTCAGCAGAAGTGGGAGCACTTCTCCTATTTTCTGTAAGGATAGTCAGAGGCACCTTCCTTTTGTGCATGAAAGACGATTTCTTTCTGCCTAAGGTACAGCCTCACCAACCCTGACATCCCATAAAGCAAGACCTGATGTTTCCTACGAACTGTAAGTAAAGCACAGATCTTTCACCACACTCAAAAAAAAAAAAAAATGGTGGCTTGAATTTTATATATGAAAGGCAAGATTCGATGCCAGGATCTGATGCTTCCTTTTTGCTGTGCACACACATCGGATGCCCCATGCAGCACTTGGAAAAGCTCAGAGCCATGCTAGGGTCCAGAAGCGAGTCACATGAAGTAGCACTTAGACAGGGCCCCTGCAGAACTGAAGGTGGATTTGATAAAGTCTGGGTTTTACACAGAGCCCCACTCCAAAGCAGGAGAGGAAAATTTTTTAATGCCCTGGAATAAAATGAGAAAAACTTCTTGTCATACTTCAAAAAGGACACAGCAGGTTTTCCTGCCTGCTGTTGAGCAGAGCCAGGGCATCTCTGCTGCGTGAAGCCTAAAGCAAGGGGCCGGCTGCTCAGTGCAAACAATATCCTGCCTCCTAAGGCTCAAATTAATTCTCCTGGAAATTTACCTACAGGTGCTGCCATGAAAAGTTTATGTCCAGAGATTTGTTCTCCAAAGATTTCTAAACCTAGTTGCTATTTTCTCAGAGATAACAGACCATAGATTATCATTATCATCATTATAAAGTAAAGCAAATCTGTTCAATGACAGTCCTGAAGAAGACAGAACACAAAGCTTGATCTCTCTATTTGGGTCAAGTTTCTCTCAGTTTAAACAAAGTATATAAAAGCACAACAATGCTACCATACACAGATACTAATCTGAGTGAAACATTAGATTCCCCCACCAATTATTAGCTCTTATTAAGCTGACATCTGTGGGATCACTCCTGGGCCTTTTAATTTGGCATGTCTTCTAAATAAAGAAAGATTAACTGTACTTCCAACAATTGCTCCTCCTCCCTCTGTCAGAGTCAGGCTTCTGTCTTTCTCCGGAGCAGCCATGGAAGGGCAGGCTAACCAGAAACATATTCACCAAGCCTTTTATCCCACCGACAGGCAAAGCCCCAAGGTGCCAGCTCTAATACAGCCTCAGCTCTCCTAGTGAGTGTCTTCTGACATCTTCTGCTGAGTCCCAAGCAGGACATCACCTCAAAGAGCATGCTTGCTTTCCACATGCTCTTCCTCCAGAAACCCAGGGAAAGACCTGGAGTCCTCACTGCTTCTTGCAGAGCCAGTGGTTAGAAATTTCCTTTCTCCTTCCAAAGTTCTGGCCATGTGCCCAAACTTAAGTGGGATTAATCTTGAGATTGTGCAGGCAGTCTTGGATGAGCCCACAACCACTTACTCAAGGCCAACCCTATCCCTTATCCAAAGGGACATGCCATCTGATTCTGCTCACCTATGGTGCTTCCTTGCGACACCTCAGAGGCTTCCCTAGCACCCCTTGACCTGCAGCTCAGTTTCCACAGAGGTATTTCAGGCACCGGGTTCCCATTGTAGCTACTGGAGGGTTACACACCTACACTAGTTTAGGACCTGAACCTCAGATCAGGAAAGCCTGCCTAAACAACGGTCCTAGTAGCCACAAAACCAGCCATGCTGCCAGATGGTCCGCAAGCCACACATGCACAGATACAGACCTACAGACACTCGAGGATAATATTGAGGTCCTCACTTGCACAAAATAGAGGTAGGAAAACTATCTTTCTGTCTCATTTATCTTGATGAGGGAAAGCACTTGGTGTTAAGTGAGTTTCAGGAGCGTTAATTGAGAGTCCAGCCCTCCTGTGGCCCCGGCACAAACCCCACCCCTGCTAATTTCCCACGGCAATTGATTTCACATCACCTCCCCAGGACATCGTCTCTTGAAGAAAACTACCAGGAGACAGCTGGAGCCAACAGTGACCAGAAGAGGGTTTGCTGAATTTTCCACTTACAGAAACATTAAACAAAAAAACAAGCCCTTTGATAGACACATTAGGGGGAAAATTAACCAAACCACCATCTCCCACAAAGTGTAAATATTCAAGACTTATCCAACTGCCAGTGCAGTCTCTCACAGATGGCAAGAATGATGACAGGAGAATTGCTACGCTTCAGGGGTGGAGGTTCATTGTCCATCTGCCTGTGACACACAGAAGAAAGACACACAGGCTGCACAGGTAGGGCTATATTACACCTCCCTGCGGTGCCGAGACACAGTGGCTCTGGTAGGTGCTCTGATTATTTTTTTTTATCTTGTGTTTGCGAAAGGTTTTATTGTACATAGGACTGGCATCCACTTTTTCTAGTGCTAAGAGCTACTCTTCAGGTGTGTATAAGAGTGTTTTCGAGAGAAATTCAAAGAACACCCCTGGAGGGCTACTTATGAAGGGCTTTTTTCCAATTCATCAGGTCCTGAAGCACTGCACTGGACTCCCCAGATTCTACTCCCTCTCCCCACATGCCTCATATCCACCAGACTCAGCAGCCACGGATGATGTTTGCTCAACTGGTCCTTCTGAAAAATAGGCTTCTTTCCCACAGAGTCAAAGGGCCAGGAGCACACATGCTAGGCTCAGCCAGCACCGATGCAGCTTTCTGGCAGCCCTCCATCCCACTTGGTTGCTCCCCAGTTCACCAAGAGATTTAATTCCTCACTGGGAAGCAAATACAGCTGAAGAAGATTCGTCAAAGGAAGCCTCCTAACTACAAACAAGGAGATAAGCCTGGATGGGAGCAGCTGCATGCCCAGTCAAGCATTCATGCTACAACTGCATGATGCGGGGTTTTAGTATGCTCACTCCTACTCCAACGTAGGAGTTTGCTCTCTAACCCACAGGCTGATGTGCAGGGTGGGCTCAGCCTGCGACAGCGCATGGCCCCAGCATGGGCACCACGGCTTCCTTGGACCCAAGGTGTGAGCTGGTCCTCAACTACTTCCTCACCACCAGACGTCCCTTAGGCTCATGGCCACCCAGCCTCAGTCACCACCAAACTCTGCAGACCTTCTGGTGTACAGTTGTTCTGATACAAGCAATAATAAGCCAAAATCAAACTATATTCAAACCTTTCTCTTCACATGTCTTACCACTAAAATAGTGGCTAGTCAGCTCCCGAACACTAGTTCTCCCAGTAGAAAGGACATGAACAAGTCACCCCACTACGTGCCATATCACATTTGAGGTCTGTAATGACTGCCAACTACACCAACAGCAGTGGACCAAAGGCTTATTTTCATGAAAGCTCATCAATGTGAGCAATACATCAGTTCCACTCAAGAGACTTTGATATCAGACAATTTTTTAATTTCTCCATAAAATAAACTCTCTCTAACTCTTATTCAAAATCAGAGAGCCACTTCATCAAACATCGCTTCTCTTCTAAAGTTTTACAAAAGGCAGAGAGGGTTCATGTCAGATCCGCTGCAGATTTTAGGTGCGACACTGGTGCACTCATTGGTCATGGATCTCAACAGTAGCAACCTCATGAAATATCACCTTCTCCCTGCCGCTCATCAGTTCCCTTCCCATTTAATTTGAAGCACTTTGATACAGTGACTTCCCTTCATGTCTGCATGTGGCAAACCTAGCGTGATATACTTCCTGGGCAAGGCAAACACCAAGTCATGACAATAACAAAGGTGGACTGCGAATCACTCCTGTCCCATCTGGAACAAGACTTTATTTCTCCTCTTTTTCCTCCTCCACCCATCACTGAAAAAAAACCTCCCAGTGTAAGACTTGAGGCTCAGCATAGCTCTGCTGCCAGCAGAGCCAGCCTCAGAGTACCTTTGCTTACAGATGATACTCTGGTAAAGGGAAGTTTCTCCATGACAGTTTAAAATCTATCTTTCTGGGCAGTCTCCCTGCAAAGTATGAGCCTTTTGCACGTGGGAAAACAGCGCTGCTTGCAGGCAGATAGCTCCTAACTACAGCATTTTAATTAACGGCTAAATCACGTTCCAGTTTGTGTAGCATCAGTGTGTAAAACACTCCTTTAAACACCCACTCGCAGTATGTACCCCAGGACAGGAGGAGAGGGAAGGACAGGGAGAGGGAAGCTTGGCACTTCATCCCTGTCACCTTCACTTGCATTGCCCTGCTGAAAAAGAAGAGGTGTGAGGGACAGGGCTGGGCATGGGCAGGGGATCAGCCCTGTCTCCAAAGCATCCTGGGGGCCACACTGCACTGCCATGCATGTGGATGGAAGACCCTGGGAACCTGCTTCTCTTCTTTTTCCTCCACTGCAACCTTCCCACCAGCTTCAGCCCAGCTCTGGGCACGGGGATGGGTGCAAAGGAGACACCTCCCAAAAAAGCTGCTGCACGCAGCTGCCTTGCTCCTGGCAGGAAGAGGAGCTGGTCCAGATGCTCCCAGTCCCACCAGCAACACCACACCGCTCTCCATGACTTAAGTGGGATGTCTGGGTGCCTGACAGCTCTGCACATACCCTGGTGTTTGTAACAGTCACCTCAGCACCCACTCTGCAGGGACTGATAAATCTCTTCTAAAAAAACCAAAAACACCCTTTTTTTTTTTTCACAGAAGAATAATAAAAAAGGATTAGCAAGGTATAGAGCTTTTTGTCTCACTCTTTTTTTTTTTTTCAAACTGCCTTCATTGTGCAGTTCCAGGTATGAATATCGCATTTAAGAAATTTGAGATTGTTTAAAAGGGACAGAGTCCATTTTACCCACCAAAGAATTTGGAAGAACAGGCAAAATAGCTTCAACCTACGCCAGAGTGAGCGTGACTATGAACAGCATCACCTTCACCAGTGCTGGCCAGTCTTAAGGTCAGTACCTTACTCATTTTTTGAGAGAGAGGAAAAAAAAAGAAGAAAAAAACAGAAAGGCTCATCTTACCTTGTGACTACAGCCACAGAGCTTGGGGCCTTCATCATACACACAATAAAGTCGGTGAATTCATATTTACAGGGCAATTTTCATCTTCTTGCTCTGCTCAAAGCACAATGTCTCCTCCTTTCTATGCCTTAGCAACTCCTACTCCCCAAGACCTAAATCAACCTGTCTAATTTTTCTTGTTCTTTTCTTTTTTTAACTTTTTCTTTTCTCCAGTCTTGGAAGTTTGGACTAAAAGACAAAAGGAAACAGTTGACAGGAGAACTAAATATGGAAACGTGCAACCTCATTAATCAACATGAAGAGCTCTCAGATGTGAAGAAATTCTGACAAGGGAACTTTGTACAGACTCCAGAACAGTGTTTCAGACATCTTATGTGGATATTTATTTCCTGCAACAGTCTCAGGGAACACACGGCGCATCTGCATGCACCTGAACATGAAGGTGCTGTCCCTGGCTATACCTCTCTGCTTCTCCTGCTGCAGAACCATCCCACCAGCACATCCTGTGCAGTGATGCAGCAACAATCAGGATGATTGTGGAGATCCCAACCACTGCCTATTTCTCTACATGAACTTGCAAATCAGGGGAAAATGACTGATTATAAAGCTTTGCACTGGAAATCCATCCTTGAATTGTGGTAGTCTCACTGTGCTCTTACCCACAGCCAGACCAAAACATAGCCATATAAAGATCTAAAATCCTAAAACAGGACAAGGGCCAAAGGCTTTAGTGAAGCTGAGCTAAATGCAACCTTTTATTCTGTGTTCTAACATTGCTTTGTCATTCACCAGCAGTCAGGAAAGATGATGCTGCTTCCCTCAGAAACTTGCCCCAGTCTGAAAATTGTAAAATTGCAGAATCCTTTCTGTTCTAACCCGTCTGAATATAGCCAAGTTTCACTGTGAGGTTCAATCCATTAGCTGATTAAAAGCTATAGATCATGCTGTCTTGGACACATTCAGGCCATTACGAATAAGACCTGTCAGAAAAGCTCCTAGCACAACTGGTATCTTTGAAATTGCTAGGGCTACAGTTAATAAAACTTCTTGTTCAATCGTTTTTCAAGCCTGTGATACCAACAGGCAAAGAAATTCACGGTATTCTTTGAAATTACGTATTTGGAAGTGAGTTACATGTACAGCAGCCTTAATGCTCAAACAACAATAAAAAACTATCCCAAAAGAATACCAAAGCAGCTGTTGCATGTGTGCGACAGTCTGTTTATCAGGGCTGCACAAAAAAATAATCACTGATTAATTCGAGCTCCAATTTGCAGATTTGCTTCCTACAGACTAAGCAAAACTTTGAAGTGCCTGTACAAACAACTTCCTTCATATCCATCTGTTTACTCCCATCACTCCTAAATCAACATTAAAAAACTACCCCTCTAACTAATATGCCTACTGCTCTTGGAAGCCATCAGTTTACCAAGAGCAGGATTCAAAATAAGAAAAATCATAATAAATAACACAGTTGTTCAGGGTTTGCAAATAAATGCTGACTGCTAAACTGCAGCCGTTGGTTTTCAGCATTGTCACAAGAGCTCTTTTCCAAGTCACCTCCCCATATGCCAGGACTGCCAGTCCCCTGGTATTAACATTCAGCTGTGCCACAGAGGGTGGGATCCTGTACACACATCTGGGAGGCTCCAACTCTCCCATGGCAGCACCAGAATACCAGTAGGTGCAGCTAAATTAGGCAAGTAAGTAAGGAGAATGCAACTGGTTTTTGAACATCTCTAAGCTTACTCGACTGTTTCCTCTGACATCAGTTCTGTTTTGACAGGGAGAACAAGAAAACCACCAGGTCTCCTCAGCCCAAGTAAATTTGCTCTTGTTTCTGTCAACTGAGAACTCCGTCCTTATAAATGCACCTTGATATGTTGCTGGCTTTTTATTAGGTTCATAGCAAGGCCCCTATAACAGGAGATTTACAAGACTTCTCAGAGGCTCAGCAAACCTCACTCTTTCAAACTTCATACAATAAATAAGTCAAGATATTTCACCTGCACATCACAAAGATATTTTAGCACTTGCCTTTTAGGGCAGCAAACCCTAAATCTTGTCAAACTGCTAGCTGCACATTATTTACCTAAACAATTTATCCTTATACGCTTCAAATGATCTTAAAGAGGCTATAAAGGTTCCCAGTGTATTCAGCATCCCTGGCCACAAAACAAGGAGTTTATGCAATTATTTTTAGCTCAGTTTTCATTTGCCAGCAAGGCAAAGAAAAGACTGTACTTATTTATGACTCCTTCTTCACCTGCCATTCCATATGAATGGTACCCTGTGAGTATTTGCAAATATTCCGTGACCTTGTGAATTATTTTATTGTAGAACGTGGAAAAGCAGCTTTTCAAAATGACAAGGAGTCATTTACAACCTGCATAGCTTGGCAAATCACTTAAGTGCAACTCCACACACATATTAGTGTTCTTTACCTGGTATTATTTTAAAAACTATGCTTACTGTTAAAATATCCTTCACTTTCAGAAAAGAAAAAAAAAATGGAAGGAAATATTATTGTAATTGTGGCTGCATTTCTCTCAAAAAAATCTTAACCTACAAAATATTCTGGGTCTTACTGTACCATTTCTTAAACAGCCAACAAAAAGAGTCACTGAGTCTTGTCCACTTTGAACATCTAAGAATCTAAATAATAGCAACTATCTCAATTGACAGATTACAATCAAAATATCTAAAACCTGGTTTTTTTCTGTTGAAACTGAGAATGAAGAGAAGTACTTATCTAGGAAATGGGCTTAGAGACAAGCTACAGAATATGAACAGCATTTACTTACTTTAAAAAAGGGAGGGACATTTTGGGCAACAGGAAGAGTGGTTTTAACCCTTTTTCATGCTTCAGTTCATAAAACCTTTCTAGTGGCATTGCAGATGAACGGTTCAGCTGAATGCCAACAAGATGCTTTTTTAGACTTATTTTTGCAGAGACCACATATGTAATCAATTGTAAACTGCCAAATAGAGGCTGAAAAATTACTGCACGAATGGGCTAGGAAGTAAAATAGCCATACAAGCAAATGCCACAGTGGACAGGTTAGATAATGCCCACCTACCATGAACATTAAAGGAAAATCCAGAGTTCCTGACATTTACACTCTTCACCCCCCCCACCCCGCGATTTCTGGGCATGCATTCTGTTATGTCCTTGCTGTTCACTTGCTGTCATCGGAAACTGGAAAGAAAACACAGCATTTATCTCAAAAGGAAGTAAAACAAATGATCACCAATCCTCCTAGAAGCCTCAACCTTCAAAACCAAGAACTTGATTTCTTAGGGCAGCAAGACTGTGAAATAAGGACATAAGATTAATAGACCACAACTTGACTGACAATACCAAGTCCATAAAAGAAAGTTTTGAGGACTCGTGAGCAACTTCAGTGAAATAAACATGTTCTTTGGTTGAACTGAAATATATCTATCTAACAAACTAGTGTTACCAAAAAAAACCTCAACCCAAATCTGTGCCATCTTCACTTGCAACATAAAATTCGGATAACTGAAAGAAATACTTTGACAAGGACAAGAATAATCAAAGGTCTGGACCTGTGAGAGAAGACTGGAGTGATCAGATTCGCTCTGAGGTTAGCAGACACATCAAAGGTTGCTGCAAATAGAAGCAAACTGATTTGTTCTTTGCAATGATATTGCACAGAACAGGAACTTAAAGGCTCAAACTGCAGCAAGGAAGATCTAATTTAGGCATTAGTGAAGCCTTTTTTCCAATGGTAAAGATAACTGGGCAGGTTTGCTGAGGGAGCCTGTGGAATTTCCCATGCTGAAGACTTTTACAAAATGAATAGGTAAACTGCCCAAAATGGCAAAGATATTCTACTAAGTTATAGGGCCGGATGGGATCCACCCAAGAGTATTAAAGGACTAGAGGATATCCTTTCCAAACCCCTTTCCACCATCTTCCAGCAGTCCTGGCTGACTGGGGAAGTTCCACTGGACTGGAGGACTGTAGGCTGGCTGATGTTGTGCCCATCTACAAGAAGGATTGCAGGGAGGATCCAGGGAACTACAGGCCTGTCAGTCTGACCTCAGTGCCGGGGAAAGTCATGGAACAGGTAATCTTGAGTGCTATCATGAAGCACATGCAAGAGAACCGGGTGATCAGGCCCAGGCAACACGGGTTCACAAAAGGCACACAACACGGGTTCACAAAAGGTCTTGCCAAACTAACCTGATCACCTTCTTTGACAAAGTGACTCGACTACTGGATGGGGGAAAGGCTGTGGATGTAGTCTTCTTGGACTTCAGTAAAGCCTTTGACACAGTTTCTCACAGCATTCTGCTTCAGAAACTGTCAGCCTCTGGCCTGGACAGGCGCACACTCTCCTGGGTTGAAAACTGGTTGGATAGCTGAGCTCAGAGAGTGGTGGTAAATGGAGTTAACTCCAGCTGGAGGCCAGTTACAAGTGGGGTTCCTCAGGGCTCGGTACTGGGTCCAGCCCTCTTCAATGTCTTTATCAATGACCTGGATGAAGGCATTTTGAGTGCACCCTTAGCAAGTTTGCAGATGACACTAAGCTGGGTGAAGTGTGGATCTTATGGAGGGGAGGGAGGCTCTACAGAGGGATCTGAACAGGCTGGACCACTGGGCTGAGACCAATGGCATGAGGTTTAACCAGGCCAAATGCCGAGTCCTGCACTTGGGGCACAACAACCCAGTGCAGTGCTACAGACTAGGAGAAGTCTGGCTAGAAAGCTGCCTAGAGGAGAAGGACCTGGGGGTGTTGGTTGACAGCCAACTGAACATGAGCCAGCAGTGTGCCCAGGTGGCCAAGAAGGCCAATGGCATCTTGGCTTGTTTCAGAAACAGCGTGACCAGCAGGCCCAGGGAGGTTATTCTCCCTCTGTACTCGGCACTGGTGAGACCACACCTTGAGTACTGTGTTCAGTTCTGGGCCCCTCACCAGAAGAAGGATGTTGAGGCTCTGGAGCGTGTCCAGAGAAGAGCAATGAAGCTGGTGATGAGGTTGGAGAACAAGTCTTACGAGGAGCAGCTGAGAGAGCTGAGGTTGTTTAGCCTGGAGAAGAGGAGGCTGAGGGGAGACCTTATTGCTCTCTACAACTACCTGAAAGGAGGTTGTGGAGAGGAGGGAGCTGACCTCTTCTGCCAAGTGACAGGGGACAGGACAAGTAGGAATGGCCTCAAGCTCCGCCAGGGGAGGTTCACGCTGGACATCAGGAAAAAATTTTTCACGGAAAGGGTCATTGGGCACTGGAAGAGGCTGCCCAGGGAGGTGGTTGAGTCACATTCCCTGGAGCTGTCTAAGGGACGGGTGGATGAGTTGCTGAGGGGCATGGTTTAGGGAGTGTTAGGAATGGTTGGACACAGTGACCCAGTGGGTCCCTTCCGACCTAGTCATTCCATGATTCTATGATTAAGTGTAAGGGAATGGACTCCTGAATTAATTGCAAGAGCTATATTATAAGTGTATGATAATTCCTAGACTGAGAGATGGTAAATGCCATTATCAAGAACAGAGATTAGGAGTTCCTCCTGTTTGTGGGTGAGGACAGGAGGAAGCACAATGCAGACTGAAGGGTGGAAGAACACCATTTGTTTTCAAAATTCTGGTATTTTTTTGAGAAATACATAGGCAGTGAAGTGTGGATCCTTCTGTCTCAGGACCTCAAATCACTTCAACCAGGCTCCCACTGCAGGTAATGACCTCCCCGTTTTACACAGAGGGGTGAGGCGGACAGAACTCGGTTTTCTACCTGCAGCCAGGTTGTGGTGACAGGAGGTTCAGACACCGCAGACAAAGCCTTCTCAACCTTCCCATCCTCCCAGCATTCTGCCCATTTTAACTGCCTTGAGTTTCCAGCCGATATAAATCCCCTGACTTCTTGATGACTACCTGAGATAGCAGAGCATCTTCCCTAAACTGAAGGATGGCAGAGGACTGAGAAGTAAAGTCACTGGGGACAAAAAAGGGGTCTGAAGGCACCTGACAAAAGACCTGAAGCAGCTGCCAGGAGTTCTGCAGGCTCTGGAAGTTCTGCAGGAGTTCTGCAGTTCGGCGTTAGCTCCCAGATCCATATGTCTAGGTCTTGTTTTTTTCACTAAAAATGTGTGTTTAGAAGACTAGAAGACTAACACTGATGAACATGGGAGCCCAGGATATGAGCAGTACCTCAGTCACCTCTGTCTGCCCTCTGTCTTGTATTAGAGGGCATTTATTTATATATCTATAAAAATAAATAAGCAATTTGCTGCAAAGGTGTATTTATAAGCAAGTCAAGTAACATTTTACCCAAATCTCTGCTCCTAATCCTACAATGAAAAGCACACTTCCAGCTGAAAGGAATAACAGAGCAGTTACCTTTGCAGAAACATCTGCTCCAAGCACTTGCTCATGTTTGCTGTCCCCAGCAAGAAAGACAATACTGCTGTGGTGCAAACAGAGGCTTGGGAAAGGAGATAACGCCCCAAACGATCATTTCTCAGGCTCACCAAAGAGCTGGTACAGATTCGATAAACAAACTATTGAGATTCTCTGAGAGCAGTCAAAAGGGAAATTTATTCCTTGAGTCTCATTTCCAAGTTCGTGAAATATGCTGGACTAAAAATCATTCACTGCAGACTAGCAACACTTCAGAAAGTGGTTTTAAAGCCAGTCACCTTAAGTAGCTGGGGTCGCTTACTGCCAACCACGGCTTCCTCATCCTGAGAACTTTTCAGATGACTCCAAGGCACGAGTCTCGCAGCAAAACTTTTATGTATACTGTGCTGAAGAAATCTGATCATCCTACTGAGTTTCTCAAAGGGACAAAGATTTCGCAGAATGCTAAGCTTGCCTTTGTGCAATGATGCCTGGCTCCCAGCTTTTCCTAGGAGACATCACTTGCAAACACTGGCTACAAACCACTTTCCTACATTGTTTCAAACACCGGCTTTGGTAGGACCTCAAGAAACAGGATAAGGAGGGTGTTATCTCAGAGTCCTGCCACCCGCCAGTGAACACTCATCCAGCCACTCCATCCAGGACCCTGCATAAAACATGACCACTGTCCTTACAGGCACCCAGCTTTCAGATCCAGCATTCCTCAGCACCACCTTCCAGCAGCAGGCTCTCAATGACAGATCACAGCCCCTTTTTTAATCCCTAGAGGGTTAGCCTCTGTGTCTTACCTTATAAGCATGCACCCCCCATCTTCAGACTACCTGTCTAAGACATCTTCAATATGTTTTAATTACCAGGTTGCCCACAGAGCTCTTGTTTGCCTACCTTATTTTTTAGCTCCCAGACTAATCTGACAACAATTTTTTTCTAAAACCTCTTCCAACCTAGTAAGATTTTACCACATGTTGCATTTGGTAAAATATAGCCACAAAACATGGGTTTTCCTTAGATATCAATATTAGCTCTTCCAACCCAAGGGATCGCTCCTGCCAACGTGATAAAAGACATTTTCCTGTCAATCCTCTGAATATGGAAACATCAGCGCTACCCCTTCTAGGCAGGCTGTGAAGTTTCCAAGTTGCCTAAGAAGGAGCAGCTGCTCAAGAGTGAATTTTTCAAACGACAAGAAAATTTTTGAGCTGAAAATATTAAATTTAATTTACCTTTTTGGGATGTCTCCGTGCCCAGTAAGCTGGAAGCTTTACAGGGACAACTAGTAGCAGGGAAACTGAAGATCGGGTGTGACAAACTTAATAGGTGTTTGTACTTCTCTCCCCCTTCCCTCCCTTAACATGCCTTCTACCATCTCCTCTCAAGTGATGGGGTGGTAGATGATGAGGCAGGTCCATCTTGAATCTCAAAATCTAGTAAAATCCTCTTGAAATCAAAACATCTCAGGAAAATGGCTCAGCTTCAGCAAAACAGAGCTGTTAATTATTTAGAGGAAAAGTGCCAAAAATATCCCAATTAGATGCAGTCCTATTATCCTCTCGCAGCTGTCTGCTGAGGAACTTTCAGGGCTCTTTAGTCTGTGTACCTGAGTTCTTAAAACTTTTCTAAAGGAAAATGAATACAAAAAGCATTTAAGTCCCTGTCTGAAAGCTACTGCTCTGGACGACCTACAAAGATGTGGCACTTTCTGCCCTGTGGCCTAGCACTTCTTCTCAGTTACAAGTACATACTGAATCCAAGAAACGTGCGTACAAGTTTGTGTTTTCCTTCATTCTTGCTCATCTTCTTAAGGATTCAGCTGTTATACGTGTTGGGTTTGGACATCAACTTACTAAAAAAAAAAACCAAAAAAACCAAAAAAACCAAAAAACTGACAGCTAATTTAGTTGAAGTTTTCATCACCCACTCTGATGGATGGGATCAAGTCTCCAAGTCTGATGCACAGTACAGGATGTTGTGTTTCCTGCACCTATTCCTGTATCCACCAAGGTCGTATTATGATAATGGAAACATTAATACTGAGCCTACTGCTAACTACTGAAAAGTAAAGGCACTAATACTGAAGAAAGCATCTATGAACAATGGGATATAACAACTTTGGCATTTTTCTGAAGGATAATTAGTCTCTATCCTAGAGGAACACAAGCTTTGCCCAGGTAAATCAATCTGTCATCAAACCTAACACAGCTGTTTGTAGTCCCACTTAACACTGAAGATTAGATGAATATCAGTTTAACTTTCTATATATTTACATACAATTAGTCTTCATGTGAAATGTTACTGAATAAAAGGGTAAGTTTATATAAATGCCTCTTTTTGATTGCATGGCACTGCACCTTGCTTTTCATTTATCTAGTATAGCTTTGATTACTCTGAATGAAAATAAAATTAAAATTATTTCTAACTATTCATGCTAAATGTCCATTTGAAAATATCTCCTACTAAACATCTAGACATGAAGTAAGTCAACTAAAGCACAGGTTATAATCAACACATCATTTTTTCAAAGGCTTCGCTCAGTGATTTTCTTGGCTACCCTCTCAAAGCCAAAAATACCACCCAATATGGACAACAAGATTTCAGACCCTACCAAATCATGAATGTGCAATGGGTTTTATATTAAGTAGCTGCAGACCAAAGAGATTCATTACTGTAGTTTATCAAATTAACAGTATAAGCTACTTGGAGAAGGTCTATGTTTTTAATTACATCTGCACTTGCCCTTGTGGAACTGCACCTCAAATTCAACAGGGTTTCTTCGCAAAACCACACACTAAGCCACCAGTAAGAGACTGGTAACACAACCCATGGTACATCTTACTTCTGCGGTCTAGAGAATACTATAATCAAAACCTTTAACTGCAATAAGACATTGTCAGGTACTTCAACAGTAGCTGACTTCCTGAAAAGCGCAGCTAACATCACTGTTCTCTAAAGCTCTTCTCTTAAGACATCACCTATTTACAGACACTTAGGCACCTTTAGAAAGCAAACTACAAGCTTCTGCTTGCCACAACACAATGTGGGGATGACAAGGATATAGAGACAGCTGACCCCACAGCCTCAGCCCTGGAAGTGGTGCAGGGACAACCACTGATGGAGAACCCGTGGATAAAAGCACTACTCTCTGGCCGGGTCTCCTGCCCTCGTGTCCCAGTCTCTGCTGCAGCATTCAGCTGTTCTTCTCCTCCAGGCAAACATTTCCATTTCCTCATCACATCCGAATTGCCTTCACAGTCACCTCCACAGCAAATTTGATTAAAACGACACATTTTCTCACATCCTCTAAATACAGTGGTTTATTCACATCACAGTTGCTCTCCTGTATGTTTGTTTATTCAACTATTTACACTGGCAAGCAGTCACCCTTGTAACCATTAGAAACTAACCATTGGCGAGACCAAATCAGCGTGTTGTCCCGCAAACAGTTATGGCCCACTAGTCCTGCTGCAATAACTGGATTTTTGCACATACTCATTTAAGCCGACATTTCTCCTGAGCAGTTTCATTATCCCAGCTGTCAGCCAGCAAGTCCATTCCCCCTTGGGAAAACTCTACCTTCTTGATTGCCTCAGTTCCTCTGACTTGTGGCAGGTCTGGTCCTATTTGCATTCAGCCTCCCCCAGGTCATGTAAAACCAGAAGGAGAGAACTCTCTGAGAGGTGCAGGGTTTATACACTAGTAAGCCATACACTAAGTTAGCACTTGATGGCTGATGGGCAGCGGGGTGCAGGCAGCATTGCTACAGGGCATGTTTTAGGGAGAAGCAGGTGCGTGGGGCCAAAAGGCATGTGTGCACCTTGATAATGGTCTACAGACAGGACATTCCAGCACCTCCAATGTGACCCGTTAATGACTTCCAGGATGCAGTAATGAATACAGGGCAAATAAGTCAGCGCAGGACTGGCAAGGCAGGCTATTGAGCCCGCATTTAGAGAGAAACCTCAGGAATTAGACCTTTACTGTGTTAATAGTATTGGCAACAGTATAAAAATGTGGTTTTATACATTTATAGACATTTCCTTACCGCTGTCACCAACTGTGCCTGAATTTCCTGGACTAAACTAAAGAAACCACCACCAATACAGCTGTTCAAAGCCAATGTGGAACTGAACACATGATGGGTTTAAACAGCATCCACTCTATGCCATTTATTAAATTCCTGGAGTGCTTTTCCAGAGACCAATTTTGCCAGTCCTGCCCTTTGCTTCAGCAGTGGTCCAATCAACTCAGAAATCAAAAGAGTCAACTCAGGGACCAAAGAATTACTTAGGGAAATGGAAAACTGGAAAAGGACCCAAAAATCAGCCAGAAAAAGGACTTGAAATTCTCCCTTTATCATTCTTTTGATACTGTGATAAGAGGCTGGTTTGTACCTTGGAAGGCTGAATTTTCATCATGGCTTTTGAGAAGCAAAGCAAAAGCAGCGAAACAAAGAGTATCAAAACCAGTTATGAAATGTCACCATGAAAATGTGGCACAGTTATGCACAGATAAGCAAAAAGAAAATACCAGACATAACAGGTGTGTTTGGCAGGGAGGGGACTGTTTTCACACTGCAGAGAAAAGCAATTAGAACTATCTAATATCAAAACTACTTTCAAAGGGCTGCCTTGTTTGATTTTTTTCTTTTTGTTTTTTGAAGGGTGGCAGGGCTGAGACAAATTTTGCCAACATTCAAAACAAGTTTTTGTGATGCTCATAACACTTTCCTACTGGAAACAGAGGGTAGACTTCTCTCCATCAGCACATACACAGTGGGTCTCTACCAACACATGCAGCACCCGTGATGCATCTCTCTGCCTCAGAGGAGAGGCAAGAGATTTTTTTTCCCTTAGATAACCTGAGGCTTCTTGGGGAAGCCCATGTATTATTCACTAAAAATTTCTAACACCTAAATTACTGCTAAAGGTCAATATTTAATATTACTCACAAGAGCAGATGTGTTTTGTTGCCCTTCAGAACAAACGTCTGCAGTAACATCTCTCTAAGCACAGGTCACCCACACACACCCCAAAGAGGAAGAGTGAGCCAGATGGGGTGGGGACCTGCCCTTCCCAGTTTTCCACCATCAGCTTTAATTTTACTGTTTTATCTCAGTCCTCAGTGCCTGAGGTGATAAAGAAAACCCTCAACACAACACAGTGATAATGAGACTGGGCAGGACTCTCCGAGTTTACTTTGCTTCAGAAGGGGAACGGGGACACCTCCTAAATGTCAAAGAGAGGCTGGGGAACACCAACTTTCATTTCAGCCTGGAGTGAGTCATCCCTCCAGTTTCACATCCACCTTCACAGCCTTGAGGTCAGCAACACCACAGATTTCATGCACAACACAAAACGCCTTAGGGTTGGACTTTCCTGGAGGACAAAGCTTGCTCCTGCTATATATTCCCTAAAGGGCCAGCAGCTACGGCACCCTGTGGAAGAGAAGCCTAGCTCTGGGTAGTTTCTCCTCCCTGGAGCTATGGAGAAATGTCCAAGCAGTTCTGCACAGATGCCCCTCCACCTCTTTTTTTACTCCTTATACTGCAAAGCTGAAGACTTTTTCAGCTACGTGGCAGTTTTTACAATCTCTTCTCTTTTTCTTATTTTGTGGAAAGCATGGAGATTTAGCATCGTTGTCCTAAGCACTCCTTCCAAAGGAGCAGGAGAAGAAATACCTCTATCTCCCAGAGGAAGGAATTAAGCTGGTATCTCACTGCAAGCATCCTTCAAGGTGATGCTGACAATAGTGTCTGCCATTAACGCAGCTGCAATAGCTTATATGTATCAACATGGGTATCCAGCTGGATGCATTCAGAAGCATCGATCCCAAACTGCCCAACACTGGCACTAAAACTTACGGCTGGATTACCTCCCGGTCATCAGTGTGCACATGTTGCCTGCCTGAGATATGAGTATTTGCCATCACGCCCTATCAACTACTCTAGTAGTTCATTTAAAGTCAGTGGGATCTATGCAGCAAATTTCCAGTATCTATTCTACCCTGTTGATAATGTCTATAAATTACTTGGAGAAACCAGCTGTAAAATTGCTAAATTGCTGATGACATGAAACTGAAGGGAGTAGTAAATACAAAGCAACCACAAGAGAGATCCAGAGGGATTCAGATCACTTATGTAACTAGGACAGTACACTGAAAATTAAATTTACTGCAGAGCAAACGTAAACTATTGCTCAGTTATTGGAAAACTGCAGAAGGAAAAAAACCTGCACTTCTGAACTGAAGCATAAGAGAACAGGACCATGAAATAGCACCAGACACCTATCAAAAATCTCTCCTAAAGGAAGAAAACTAATCCAGCAAAGCCACTGCTACAATGGGATCTGCGGTAGCTGGGAAGGGCATGGCCCTTGCAGGGGACTGAGCAATTTGCTGCTCAGTCTGCTCGGAGACTACAGGGCAGGTATGAGAGCAAGCTGCATAAGGAGGCTGCAAACAGAAAAACATCCTTTCTTAGCAGGCAGAATTGCTGTTTGATTGCAAGTCTCACCAAGGGCAAAGTCAGCTCACAGACAGGATGAGAAGCTCCCAGACCCGCTAGCCATGCCTGCAGCAGTCAGAGGGGAACCCCAGGCACTGGAGCCCAATGAAAGCCCTGAACTGAGAAATGCATTGAGGCAAAAAAAATCCATGAAGAGGTTGTGGATATAAATCACTTCCCAGATTATCTAAGTACTAATTTGTCTCAAAAAGGCATGCACAATCACCTGTGTGTTACTCCACACATCTGTTAAATCCATGAGAGCCCAGAGGCTGGAGTTCAGCTATAGCGGGAGCACAAAGCAGCAGCCTGGTAATCCCATCAGGGGCAATTCCACCATAGCTGTAACATCACATGGGCAAAGTCGTGACACCAGGAGCCAGGGGAGCAAGGCAAGGGCACCCACCTGCCCTGGGGACCAGGAGCCCAGCAGCGAGGGTTGCCCGGCAGGGATGGCCACTGTGGAGTGGAGAGGAGGAAAGGGGGATGCTGATGGGTGGAGAAGCCAGCAGCTGGTCTTTTGCTAGTGTGACATTTTCCCAAGGCTTTGCACTTCACCTACTTCATGCAGATCCTTGCAAGGACAGGGAGAAAGCATGCCTGCCACAGGGCAGTTTCTCTGCCAGACCCCAAATCCTTTCTCCCCAAAATATCTCACCTGGGTCACGCAGCATATTTCCCCCTAATCTCACTCTTGGAAATACCTATTCAGCTATTTCGGCTGAAAATCTGTCCCACTCCAAAATTAAAATAAAATATGCAAAAGCATTGGTTTTGCTGACCTTCATGGAAAACATCAGCACAAGGATTTATAATTTGGGAATACGAAAGACAGCCAATAAAGCCCCAAAGTGCAAGAATTCAGTCAAGGGACCTGATTTGCAGAGATTGTTACCTGCATTGCATAATATACAGGCATTTTAAAACTACAGAAGCAGAGACAGAACCCCCACTGTAAAAACACGTTTTCTAGCGGCTACAGAGAAGTACGTGCTTCGCTTCAAAGTTACAGACCACTGCCCCTGGCAGTGAGCAATACCTGACACTACACCAAAAGGTGAAAGGTCTTCAGGCTTTGGTGCTGTCAGGTCCTGAGCAATCCTGTAAGGTGCTGGGTACCCCCGCCTCCCCTAGCCTTCATAGGGTGCCCAAAGATGCTCAACGCTTCCTCAGCCGCTTTGCGTGACCAAGCCACCCAGGAGACTGTGCAATGCAGCAAAACATCTCTCCTCATCTCTGGAGAAGCAGTTATAACCTGAAGCATGAAATTTGTTTAGCTCTATTTTCATATGCATAACAGAGTATTTGATATAAAATTATATAATCCCTAAAAAAAAAAGTAGAAAAAAAAAGAATCATTTCGGTACTTGACTCAACAGCATCTAACAAGTACAAGGGAAAAGAGGAAAGTTAAGGAAAAGATTAATTTTTAAGTGGAAAAGACATAATCGCCTCAAAAGGTAAAACCATTACGATAAAGAACAATACTGAAAAGGTAATTAAAAATGCTATTAGATGCAATTTCAGGAGAATAGAAAATGAAAAAATAATCAAGTGTTGATAAGCCAAATCTCCCACTCTTAGATGTTCTTTCACATGTGAAATTTTATTGTCTATAAATCTGTACCGCATTTTGCAATACAGAACAGAAATGCTCAGGGTTTTTGCATTTTCCATTTTCTTTTCAGAAATGTTAAATGGTTAGCTGACTCTGTTAGCTTATTCATTGCCTCTTGATTCAAACAGGAACTTCCCAAACACCTTTCCCTTTCTTTACTCAGGCTGTGCCCTTCCATGGCAGCTTGCTCTCCTAGAGCAGAGATGCTCATGCCTCCCAGGCTCCCTGGGGTCTCTTTTGAACCCATGGCTACCCTCAACCCCAACTCAGAGAGGAAGTGAGGTTTCCAAAATGTTGAGTCTCTCCAAAATGAATGAAAATTGACAACGAGACACAGGGTCAGAAGGAGCCAGCGGGCATGCTGCCTCTCATCTGCCCACAGTGAGAAAGGACGGGAGGGGGCTGGAAGGAGCCTGGGGACATAGGGACAAACAGGGGACACAGGGCGGGCACTTGGGAGGAAGGATATGGAATTTCAATGCTTGAGTGGCACAGGCATACACAAATCCATTGAGAAAGCTCCTTTTAACAGCTAATCACAAATAACTGTACTTTCTATCTGAGGCTGTGCTGGTTTTCTTCTTTATGCCTGATTTTAGCTCCTAACTCCACACCAAGCATCAAGGTTTCTGCTCTAGGACCCCGCTGAATCATGGTGCTAAATTGGGAAGTCTCCCAAAATGCACTTTGCCTTGCAGTGCCTATTGTGGGATTTCTACCAGCAGCATCCAGTGGAGATGGATGCAAGCAAAGCAAATTAAAAAAAAAAATAAAAAAAAAAAAGATGTGGGGTTTTTCCTCCCCGCTCCACGCTCCACCCTCCTGATCAGATTCAAAACAGACATCAGTTCATGAATAAAGAAAACGTTGTTTTGGTTTTGTTTCCAATATAATGAAGTTTTTCTATGTATTTTTGGTGCCAAAGACAATAGATACAGAAGCAGAGGAATGAAAGCAGAAAGGATGCTAAAATTTTGATTTTCCTGTGGTCCATCACTTCTAGGCTATAGCTACATCTTCCCATGTCTTCACAAAGGGAATGACCCGTGTCTTTCTCGGTGTCAATACACGTGAATTTTAAGTTATGCTGAAGTCAGTGGGACAAAGGCTAATGCTTAAATGGTAAGTCTGAACAGCTGAGACCGTGAAGGACCTTAACTCAGCTGAGGACACCCTTTGCAGCAAAAACCACAAAATCAAAGAACAATCCTATGAGCATAAGATCTCCCATACTGCCACTGCAGCTGATCGGGATTTAAAGAATCCGCATAGAAGGAATAAAAAGATGGTAGGAGAGGGTTAATATCTGCAGAAAGACTTGAAATGTGGCAATCAGAATAACTGCATTTGGATGAGAAATGTTGATGATTACCAATAGCAGTGTTTCCATTGCATGCAATGCAGGTAATTGAGTCTCATTTCTTTGCAGCTTACAATGAAACCAAAGGCAAAGGCGAGATAGATGGTAATTGCTATGGGTACTAAGTCTGGATGTAACTGAATGTATGGGGTCAACACTGATAAACACACCAATCTATATGGTTTCTGACATGAGGTGCTCTACTTTCGTGTTTGCTAAAGCTGAATTACTAACATCTCTCACCCATTCATTCTCTCCCCAGCAAGCAGCACCATGCACCTTCATCTGAGCAGGGCTGGTTCGTTCAAACACACGTGGCTGCATTCGGGACAGGGCACATGCAGACATGCTCCTCATGCTTAAAAAACCCCGAATGGACCCCATGGCACATAGCAAGCTCACAATTCTTCCCCAGGCAGACTTGACCTTTAGCACGGCAGGTACAAACAAAATAAAAAGCCTACCCCAACAAGCAAATTGTGTTTAGCACTAGCCAACACCTATTCAAGTCAGCTGTCTACTCAAAAACTGTCTTTATCAAAGGCCTGACTCTGCCATTGACGAGTGCATCTAGCTTCAAGTGAAGGCAGTGCCTGCCTTGTTGGCAACTTCAGTTTAGCAGCATTAAAAGTGCTTGCATTTCCTCAAAGAAGAAACAAGAGTCCTGTGGGAAGAGCTAGTGGCCAGGTTTCTGAGGATGCAACATTCATTTCTATAAGTAGACGGCGCTTCCGAAAAAATAACACACAAAAAAAAAAATCTGTGCATATGTTTGTGTGGAGCATGGCTCCTATCTCTGGCCCCAAGCCCATAAAGACCTCTTTATCACTTTCAGATGATGGCACATCCATAGAGCCACACTAACAGAAGAAAAAGAAACAAAAAGTATAAAAAGAACCATTAATTTCTCTCTGTCCCTAGCATTTTCCTCACCACCGACCAAGTCAAAGTCTCAGTAACTATTCATTTACACCCACGGTGCCCAGAGATTCATTCCAGAGACATCAGAAATAACTTCCAACCCCTTGCAAACAATTCGCGTTCCCCCACTGACTACCAGGTCACCCCAACTTGAGACACAGCTCTTGACCTGGGACTAACACCTCAAGCTCCAGCTTTAGCTGCTACTGGAAATGTCTTCTTCAGTGTCCTCTGTTCACTTTACAGTTTAAAAACTCACTTTGAAATTATCTAAACTTGCAAAAGAGCTACAATTTTTGGAGGAATGGCACTTGGGCCACCACTCAGGAAAGCAGGTAGTGAGCTCCTCCTGCTGCCAGTGGAACTCCAGCATACACCTCAAACCCAGCAGGTGCTCAAGTGTTTCCCGAGGTCTTGCCCACCGTCTGTGCCTAGCAAGACATTATCACCTCTCAAAAGGCGGTCCCTGCCACCAGAAGCCTGCAGCATCTACAGCAGAGGTCCCATGGCCCTTTCCAAAGCAATCTTCTTCTTCGTCATTAATTCCACCTATTTTTTCCCCTGCTGCTCCATTCATCACCATTTATGTCCCAACTGACTGCAAATAATTGATCCCTGCCTGCTCTGAAACTGTTCTTTATGTATTTATAGATACTGTGTCTTTGCACATCCTAAGGCTAAGGCTCATCCTTATCCTTTTCTATTACAAGGCTGCTGCTTCCAAATACTTCTTTTATAATTTTTTCTTCATCCCCTTGGACAATTTTCTAGTATATAGATTCAGATTAACAAGGGTACCGAGAAGTAAATACAGCACAGGAATCAGTAATAGCAGCATAGCACAATAAATCACCCTACTTTGCATCTGCCATGCCTGCCGCTCACTAGCAACCAGCAGCTTTGAATGCCAACTCTGAGGGAACTGGGAGAGGCTTGGCTTTCAAAAAGCACAACACACCACCTTTTTGAAGTACAGGGATTTCCCGTTCCCCCGCAAGCAGTACTCATTATCAAGGATCACTTCTGAAATAAGAAAAAAAAACCCCACCCCAGCTGGTTATTTCAAGTAGACTTTCACAGCTGGAGATGGAGGTTCAAAGCTCAGTCCTCTCCAAGGACCGCACTGCTGGAACATTCAGGTAACCCATCCTGAGCCCCTCACTCTTCTCTGTGCCACTTACTCTGCACTTAACATGCCTTTACACTCCATATATTTAAATATTCCTTCCTGACTGAATCACGCTGTGTCTTTGATTATGCTTTGTTCCATCTGCTTTAAGCTATTTGCCCAATCACTCCTTAATAAACTTCACTTTAAACAAAACCAATGAGCATCTTTTTAATTTATGAAACACTTCTGATAGCATATAGGCCCCTTCCACGGCTGCCCACGTAACCCAGAGATAACTCACAATTTTCATAGAATAGAATCATAGAATCACCAGGTTGGAAAAGACCTCTTAGATCATCGAGTCCAACCATTCCTATCTGCCACTAAACCATGTTCTTGAGTAAATGCATGCCATCTAATTTCTACTGATAACCAATACAGTTTTTCTCCAGTTTGAAGTCCAAGAACTCCCTTACCCTCATTGAGAGCTCAGTGGAAACAAATCAGTAAGCCAACACACAGCCCAATAAATAAGTTTGGGGGAGAAAATCCATCCCTTTATTTTTATTTTGACATATAACCAGAGCTCCTAGCTCCCAAAATTAAACCAATTTTGAGGCAAAAATAACCTTTTGTGGTTTCCCTTCCTCCCTACCCTGCCAAGTCAACCTCTGAGAAGAAAGGAAATATCCTCATCTTCATCATCTACTTTCACCAAATGGTGTATCCCCGCAGAAAGAGCACTGCAGTCCCATGCTCCTGGGAAGCTCTGAGCATGCTGTATGTCCAAACCTCTGAATAGTCCATACTTCCGCTGGATATCCAACAGCCACAGGCATGCAGTACAACATGCATGCACCGTATATTGCATGTATCCCCTGTATCTTCTCTGCATGGACTACAGAGATGGTCTTAGCATGCACAAGAGACAATTCCAAGCATCAGGACATGCCCAGGAGTAATGTCGACAAATTTACAGTTCTCACATTCAGCATGAATCTAGGGAAAAAAAAGAGATATCCGGGAAAATCTGTAATTTAAGTTAGTGTTGATAGAAGAATGTGGGATGGGCAGAAAAGAGCCTCCTAGAAAGACAGAAAGGCCAAAACCAGTACCTTTTATCTGTAGACACAAGGCAAAGAAACATGTCTACTACAAAGCACCAGTGCATCTCCAAAATCACAACACAGACGATGAATAATATGTACTGCTAAATCAGAAAGTATAATGCTAAGGACCTTGTTCTCTTGGAGTAAATCAGCAATACACATGTACCACACAGACCCGCTACCACAATGAGATTCTGGAGGACCTCACCACTACACAAAACCTTGAACCACAAGTACTGGGGAGCCCCTCCATGTGCCAACAAAAGGTAGGACCTCTTCATCCACCCAAATTAGACCATACCAATGGATACTGCATAAAGTCTCAGCCAAAAAGTCACATTCACATGCCTCCATCAACCTACCGCCACCATCTCCACTTCAATCAATATATCTCTTGTGGCCAAGGCAGCCAGTGGTATCCTGGGTTGCACAAAGAGTTTGGCTAGTAGGTCGAGGGATATTATCCTCCCCCTTTACTTGGCCCTAGTAAGGTTGCACGTGAATTGCTGTGCCCATTTCTAGGCTTCCCAGTTCAAGAAAGACAAGGAACTACTGGAGAGAGTGCAGTGGAGGGCCACAAAGATGATCAGGGGACTGGAGCATCTCTCTTATGAGGAGAGGCTGAGTGAGCTCAGTCTGTTCAGCCTGGAAAAGAGAAGACTGAGAGGGGAGCTTATCAATGCTTACTAATATGTAAGGGGTAATGGTCAAGAGGATGGGGCCAGACTCTTCTGAACAGTGCCCAATGAGAGGACAAGGGGTAACACGTACAAACTGGAACACAGGAAGTTCCACCTCAACATGAGGAAAAACTTCTTTACTGTGAGGGTGATGGAGCACTGCAACATACTGCCCAAGGAGGTTGTGGCATCTCCTTCTCTGGAAATACTCAAAACCTGCCTGGATGCATTCCTGTGCAACCTGTTGTAGGTGAACCTGTTTTAGCAGGGGGGTAGACTAGATGATTTCCAGAGATCCTTTTCAATCCTGATCATTTTGTGTGTGATTCTGTGAAATCCCAAGAAGCAGTGCTTCTACTGGCTAATCCTACTGGCTAGCCAGCCGAGTTCAAAAGCCCTGGCATTTGGGGCTGCCAGCATTGCAACTTTCAGACCTAAGATGAGAACAGTCTGACCCAGACAGCAGGCAATGCCAATGCCATCTCAGAATAACCCTACGACATGAAAACTCAAAGTGCCAAAGTTTGCTCTAAATATACAAGATACCTAGAGAAACTACAGTCCAGAAAGACTTATATTAGGGTACATGTTCGACCACTAAGCCTCTCCCTTAAATGAACACTGTAGCTAAAGAACAGTTTTCCACAGAACCTCTATTGCATGAAATGCGCTTTTCCCACAACGTATTTTGTGTATCTTTAGTAATAGTGACAGAAGAAGCTCACCTCCTTTGACACACTTGTCTCTGTCATTTTATCCCCAACACCCTTGTTTGTTTTAAGTAAGGACAAGCCCCAGGTAAAAGCACTTAATTATAGTGCTGCATGGTACCCAAGCATCTTGTAAGATTCCTGCATTTGCAGGCTCGAGACATCAGTTTGAGTTGGAAGTTATTAATCTTCAGATTATAAACATATTTCATGTATTTGATTACTAGCTACTGCTGCTTCTTAATAGGGATTTAGGAGCAAAAGGGAGTCTAGAACAAATACAGCCCTATACACCGAGAATATCAAACTGTATTTAGATATTTCACATAAGACTTTAAATGGTACATGAATCCTTCTGTCAGCTGTCTTCAAGAATGAATTTATCGCTGTTGTACGAGGGGGGCAACAAGGACCCGCATCTTTGCGAGATGTGATGAAAGAAAGCTTCTGCACAGGTCTGGTCCTCAGCCTGCCCAAGTCAGCCAGGTCTCAATGGCTTCTCCAGGCCAATAACAAACTAAAATCCACTCAGCGGTCATAGCATGAGCAGAAAAAGCCTTGCCATATCCCTTCATATATTTTCTCCATGACCTGGACACCCACCTGAATAAACTAGGTGATACTCCAGTACATTTTTCCATCAGTCGATCCTTGGGCAAACCTTATGTTTTAGAAGCAACTGTGGCAACATCATTAGGATGCTAAGGACAATTATTTAAATAAAAGACTGTTTGAACTCCATTTATAGCAAAATGTAAGTTTAGGTTTAATATGTTCTTCAACACCTTCTCCAATGTGCTACTCACCCTGCCAAAGCCTCTTTCACAAACATAACCAGTACTTGGGGTCAGGGGCTCAAATAAGCCAACCACAAAGCTTTAAACTTCATCTGCTGGCCTCCCTCTTCCCCCTTAATGTGCGACTGGATGAAAAAGCCCAATGTATATATTTTCAAACCATAATTCTTTTTATTTGCTGTCAGGTTTCTGAGCCTCTGGAGCACATGTGCTTCCTATTTTTGAGCTCTTTTGCACAGCCATAGCATGTAAAAACTGGTGTGGTGGGGGTGGATTTTGAGGGAAGAAGGAAAATTAAATGAACGCAGCAATTCTTCTGAAATCCCACTGTAGTACCTGGGGCTTTACAAGGAGTAAGGAACAGTCCCTGAAATACTAGTAATAAAACCACAGAAGCTGGCAATAGTGTTGCTATTCAAGATGCACAAAAGCACCAGCATCCGGACCTCAGTGAAGTGAAGGTCTACAATCATCACCACCAAACAGCACTGAAAAAAAGAGGAAAAAAAAAAACCTGTAGGTCATAAGGTTATATACCAACAGCAGCATGCTTTCAATGCTGCTTCCTCTGCCAAAAAGGAATGCAGATTTAAAATTCACAGTAAAAGATGGACTTCGTGGTCATGTTTTCAATCACACTGATTCTGTCCCCAACACCGTCCGAGTTGATGTGAACCAGAACAATGTCAAACTCTTCCATTTGTCTTGATATTTTTGTCTTACTCTGTACTTCCAAACTCTCCCTCAAGAGGCCAGAAATAACTGGTTAATCAAAACCACCCTGTGGTTTGGGATAAAAATGCTAAGAGCAATTCTTTTTTATGAATCTAGCATTCCTGCTTGCAATCCACAATAAGCCCACTTTAGTTACATGAAGGTATCACCCTGCTTTGTGTGGATGAATAACTTGTATTTTCCTGTTTATGTTGAAGTTATCAGCTGATGATACAGAAATAAAAAAAGAAATATTTAAAGGCTTCCAACCCAATTCTTTCAAACCACCACCATATTAAAAGTTACATCATTAAACAAACAGTTTCTATGGCCCCAACTAACCACTGATTTCCACTGAAAAATTCTGCTTTGTTTTGTTTTGGTTTTGAAGGAAAATCTTTAAGTATTAGCTCCTTGGTTTATCCTTACTTTTGAGAAAAGTTTTTTTAGTTATTAAAATAATAACCTCACAACTCTAACGTAAATTTTCATGGGAAAATTATTTACACGGTTCCATTGTTGAAGACTGATGGGAGATATAAACCAACCTCTCTTTCAGAACTGCTGAATACGCAGAACCTCAACAGAACTGGCTACTTGATTATACATCAATTTATGTTAACGCAAAATTAAATATGAATATATCTCTGCCTTAAAGGCAATAATCTGTTCCCCACATATATACTTCATTCTGTTACTGAATGCCTCCCCTAATGAATAATCGCAATAATTAATTTTTATCAAAATGTTCTGGAAAACTCCCAGGCTGCTTTTAATTAGAGAATTTTGCCATTACATTTGCCACATACAAATGTTGCAAAGAGAAACACTGTTCAGCTTTTTTAATTGCTACTAAACCTTTAAAAAGCAATGAAGTAGCTAACTGCTTGCCCGCCTCTTTAGGCAATGCATTTCTGTAACCTCCACAACCTTCATACAAAACAAAGCAAACTATTCCTGCAGGAGGAAACCCAGGGAATTCTATATAGGATTCTCCTTACTTTGAGTATCTCCATCCATTCAATATCCATAAAAACATTACTGTTTATGATTTCTCCTTCAAGGAAGGACCTTTCTGAAAATGTAAAAAATATCCTAATATGCTTCTTTAGAGGAAAAACAACAAACAGAATATTCAAGATCAGTAAAGTAGCTTTATGTGCAAAACTCACATTGATTTTTATTGGATTACAACCCAAGGAAATTCTTGTGTTGGAGAAGAACCCAACAATGACACAAGTACTACTGACAGCCAGATGTACAACAGCTAATTTTTTGAAAAGGGCAGATGCTCCAGATGTAGCAGCATAGGAAAAATAAAATCCAGGAAATCCTTTCTTAAAGGAAAGTAAAAACCAAGAGAATTGACAGACAGATGTAAAGTTAAATCTAGCCTATTTTCATAATATACAGAGGTTTGTTCTTTTAATAATGTAAATAAAATATATATGCAGTAGAAAACATTGACTACAGATTACATTTTTAAGGTAGCAAAAGACAATTACTACATTTTTTTTTTAAAAAGCTAAATGCTTAAATTAAAATTTCCCAAGAGCACAAGTGTTCTAGCCCAAACTTTCAAGATGCCTCTATTTTTTTGGCTTTCTGACGAACTCTCTTATCCTTTCTCCCTATCAGGACATAGTTTTCCTTCTTGAGACACATCTCACAGAGTTAATATGTAAGAGGCAGACAGTGTCCTTCCATGTGGATTTATACTTGTCACTCTTAAAATAAATGAGCAAGAAGACATTCATAACAGCACCATCATTCCCTCTACCTTTTGCCTTTCCTTGGCCTGTCTTCTTGTCCTTCATCTCTGAGCTCCAAGCCTTTTTGACCTGTCCTTGCAGTACCATCAGCCTCTTGTTCTAACTCCACCATCATATCTTGAACAGTTGATAACTGAACAGGACACACTCAAGGTATCACTCAGTTTTCTGCCTCTCAATGAAGCCTGAGGACAAACGAAGACTAGCTCAGGAGGCAGACACATAGGATCAGCTACAAGCACTGCCCACCTGCAGGTTTTCCCGTGCAACACCCCAGCAATGGTGTAGTGCCCAAGCACTGCATCTGCACAGCACACCCTAACACCAGCTCCCTTCTTCACAACGTTGTTTTGCAGCTGAGAGTAACGAAAAGCACTAAGTAGTTGATAAAGGTCAATGTCATCGTGCCCAGGGCGAAACGCTATTTGTGCGGCCTTCCTCCAAAGCACCGGCAACACTGCGACTTCTTGGGATTTTGCAGGCACGTCAGCTGGCTTAGACATCATATATTAAACCCCAGCACCACCAAGCAGGCATTACTTTTCCTGGGCTCCACAAATGCAACAGAGTACCTGCTTGGCAGTTGAACCTCTGAACCCATTCCCGATGCCTGCACCCCAGCAGAAGGCCATCACAGGCAACTTGTGTCAGCAGAGCTGTGTTTGCACATGCAAAGCTGGTAATAGGTGTAGAAAACAGGGCACGTGCTTATTTTGAGGGGGCACAGGCTATTCTATGTGTGTTACAAATGCTGGCAGGACTAAGCAGTTTTGGTCAGAGGTGGCTCAAGCCATCTTCTGCATGTGCAGAGTAAATCCCAGCTGCCACCCTGCACCACCACCACCACTCTCATGTGTTCCCCTTCAAAGTGCTTCCCAAACACTCACCCATTAATCCTGACAGCACTTCTGAGAAGCAGACACCTCTGTTATCCCCAAATTACTGACCGGGAAACCAAGGGAAGGAGCTGGAGGCTTGAATATTCAAGGGGACCAAAAGGCATTAAGGGCAGCACTCAGCTACCTTGAATTCCCAGGCCCTTGTACCTTCACAGAGGACACCTGAGAAACAGAGAGTCAAGGCCAGGGCAGCTGCAGGCACCTCAGTGAAATTAAGTAACAACATGGTCCTCCATGTCCAATTCCCACTCTACTTCTGGCCTTCCCTTAGGCTCCTTTGAAAACCCCAAAGCTGGAGGTGTCCTCACAGAAATACAAGGACCAAACTTCTGAAGGAGAGACTCCAACCTCAGCCTTGGCTCAGGACCATGCAGCTGTTCCCTCTCCACACCATCACACTGCAAAAAATAACACGAACTCAGGCCTCCATGGGACAGACACAATAATGAAGCAAGATCAAACAGCCAGGTGAGCAGACACCTGTATGAGCTCATACAAGTAAATACAGGTTGCACATCTTCAGAATTTTAACCAAAGCAAGAATATGAAAGTTCTTCCCATGGCCTGAATCATTCGCCTACACCAGCCGAAACAGGTAAATTATGCATTTATTTGCAGAGCAGGAACACAGGTTCTTTTTCTTGCTTTTTCTGTTTAACACCCTCGATCGGACAGCCCTTGAGCAAAGTGACCTAAATTTGAAGTTAGTCTTGACTCCAGTCAGGTGTTGGACTAGATACTCTCCAGCAGTCTGCTCCGACTCCAATTCTTCTCTGACTCCCCCCACCACAGTACTGGGACACTTTTGAAAGTAGTCATTTGCAAGGCTTAGCGCAACGGTACAGACCATGCATTCATCCATAGCCCAACTCCTCCCTTCAAGCGCGTTTCTGGTCTTGAGCCTGCGTTCCCTTTACAGGTGCTATAGGGATTTGCTTATTCAGATGACTCTGCATCAAGGGAATCACATGTGAAGGCAATCTAGTATTTCCAAGTTGTCTTTAAATCACCATCAGGTAGAAAAGCTAGTAAAATAACGTATTTTGGAGAACAAAAGCACACACAGAACAAACCTAGGGAGCTGGAGTGGCTTCAGCTAACGTTGGCACACAAGCAGGCAGCAGAGTGAAGAGCATACAGCCAGGAGGAAGGCAAAAGGAAGCAGTGCAGAGAAGGGGGTACAACAAGTAGACAAAAGAGAGAAGAGAGTGAAGGAAGCTGGAAAGAGTGAGGATTTTGCTTCGTCACTAAACAGAAGAACCCAGATTGTCAGCTGGTGCAAACTGGTCAGACTCGTCTCCATCTGCAGAGCTGGTCGTGCTGCGGATGGATGAAGCACAACCATCAGTGATGCGGCTCTAAAAAGGAAAGCTGTTTGAGTGACTGGTGTTTTGCCAGGACACACACCCAGATGCTGACAGTGTTGACTATGGAACATGCAGTACTATTTTTTACCCCTTTCTTCTTTAAAGAGATTCTACAAATATTTAAGCTCCCAAAGTCCCAGTGATGAGTACGATATACAAGTTTTTACAACAAAGAAAGAAAAAAACAAACAAGATCAATGATCTTCTCTGGTCTAAGATTTCCCTCAGGCTGCGTTCATCACTGCTGGCACATACACATCCACCCCATGTGAGGTGAAACAATCTATTGCAAAAAGGTTTTGCCAGCCCTGCATGAGTTTAGTATTTCCAAGCAGTCTCTGTGCCTGGTGACACACAGTACTTGTCTTCTCGCATTGCACATAACACGACAGGCATCCATTCCTTAAAACAGTGTACTTACATACAGCTGATGTAAAACAATTACTATCCTGCAAAATGTTATAATGGAAGAACTACCAGAGCCTTTTAGTACAATTCCAGAGATGATACAGCTCCTTCTGCCTTCATATACTAACTACACTGAAAGTGCATCCAATGAGCCCATACATATTTAATCAGGTCTGGGCTGCTGGATACACTGCTCTTGCATGGGGTGCCATCAACCAGAACCGTAAATTATTAACTTTGCCAACTAAACTTCTGCTGAATAATTGTAGATTGGTAGCATGTTGTTTGACTGAGGCAAAGCTTGCTTTGTGTATCCCTTTATCATTAATATTCTTCCTGGGTTTCCTACAGCACTGAAGTGCTGGGAAGGGTCACTGCTCAGTGCGAGATGAGGCCTCCAGGGAGGATACGGTGCCTCAGACAGACTGTATAATATGCCATTGCTGAATATTCGCCTAAGCAAAGCCCCTCCTCTTGGGTTACATCTAATCTCATCACTAATTATATCTCTTTGTTAAGGCCAAAGAACATATCTGGTAGTCATCTTTATTAAGCAAATATTAATAAATGGACATGATCCTGATTTTCAGACTTCCAAGTAACATGTAAAGCATAGCTAAGTGCTAATAAAAAAACACAGGGAACAGATCCAGTAAATGAATCTGTGCCTGCACAAGGCTCTGATCATTAAGCAAAATGAGTCTGTGACAGCTCCGCTTTACTCTGGGTACTCTTCCCCACGCTCACAACCTGCAGCCCGTGGCAGGCACGTGGCTGAGCACATCAGCTTTGTCCCTGCCATGCAGGCAGCACTGGGCTTGATCATCACCTCTGCCACCAGCTTCCCAAGCTGCCCTCACCATTGCATCCCGTTTGCTTCCATCCCTTTCACTGCCATCCCACTAAACAGCACCCGACTTTTGCAGACAGGGCCAGCTTTTTAAGGCACAGGAGGGTTAAAAAGGTAGCTCCAACTGCATAAAGATTTACTCCAGGCTGCTAGTCCGCAATTACAGACATTTTGAGATTCTCAAAATAAATGCATTACAGAGGTACAAGATCTCTACCCAACATTAATTATTATTATTAATGTTTATTACTCACTATCATGAAACTCCCTCACAGAATGTACAAAACATGTATCTTTAACTGTTGGCCTGTGCAACAGCTGGTGGAGCTGAGCAGGGCAGGCATCCGCCAACAAGGGGTGTTTTTTTAACAGGGAGGCAGCCTTACAGTAAGGGTCTCACACCCAGCATTACAAACCAGTAGACCTTGGGGAGAAAATTTGAAATTTTGAATCAGTGAACACAGCACAGGTTGTACACAGACCAGTATTTGCTCTTTCTTGAGCAAAGCTATATGTATCAGCTAAGAGTTACTGTATTTCCCTCTAAATCAGCACTCTTCACCAAAAAGCAAAGGCAACCAATGTTATCACTACAGTGAAGTACCATAAGAAAGCAGTACCCAGCCTACTACTCGGTAAACTGATCTATGTAGAAGTTCAGTGGAAATCGGCTTCCTGGACCGTAACTGCCCCATGTGCATTGCCATCACAAAGTTTACAAGTAATTTGCATCCAAATTCAAGGAAACCAGTAAAAGGAACCACCCTAGCTCCCTGATGCAAATCTCCTGGCCTGGGCAGCCCTCAGTTGGCCCAGAAACATGTACATGCATATTTAACTGGTTTGAAGTCACATTTTTGGTTAAATGGACATATTGTGGTAGGACTAGCTCCCACCCTTGCATCCAAGCAATCTTGCTGACCTTGATGGAAATCCCATGCAGAAGCCCACCAGCCCAACACTGGCTCTGGGAAAGTCTCAGATACAGGGTTGCTTCCAGCTGAGCTACTGCTACATCAACCCACCTGGCCTGCTGGTCACAGCTGAGGTTGAACATACAAAAGGAGCATAAAACCACATTTCTGGCACCTGGCAGCCTACAGGACTGCTCACACTCTCCCCTGTGTGGCACTTCACTTAATCACTTGCGTGCTGTGACACAAAAGAGCATACGCTCAAGTACCGCTGTACCAGATGTCGGATTTCGCAATGTCACCACTGAACACAGGTTGGGTAATTTCCACCACTAGCTAGTGCCATATTTTGCACATGGATAATATATTTTATCAAACTCCCAGCCAAAACAAAAATCAGCATTTCAGGAAGAGAAAAATGAGGAGGCAAAAGAACAGGCAGGAGATGCCCGAGGTGGCGAGCAATCGGAAGCAAGGGAGGATGAATGGAGATCTCTGTGAGGAAGCCAAGAGGGGGCATCATGGCACAAAACGCTACATCAAGAGAAGACAGTAGCTGAAGATCCACAACATACATGTTTGGCTCCTGATACCAAAATACGGCACACATCCAAGTCACTCTTGGATAGAAGAAGGGGAGGGCTTGAGACAACTACAAGAATCATGAAAAGTGAGCTGGAGCGATCGAAGTAGAATCGGTTTAATTTTCAAGTACAACTGTGCAACCCAAGCACCTCCCATCCCGGCCTGTGGTGAGAAGTCTGCTTATGTGGTTCATGAGGTCACCAGAAGCCCCAGCACAATTATATCCTTCTGTCAGAGCTACTTATTACTGTAACACATCACATCTTTTCTCTTGGCTCATAAGTACCAGTATTTGAAATGGCCTACAACCACACTGCTACTTCAACAGCTTTCGAGAACATAAAAAACAGCAGAGAGAAGGACAATCACCCACCCAACAAGCTCATCTCCAAATGAGATCTACAACACAGAGCCCAGTTTCTGCCTTTACGTGCATCTGCACTCTTACACAGATTTCCTTGGACTACTGTGACATAAAAGTGGCAATGATTTACCTCACAACATTTTACACAATTCTATACAGAGGCTTTCTATTTTTAAAAAGAAGGGTCTGCCGCTTCAGTAGCCAAAGGCTAAACCAGATAAATGCCATGTCTCAGTATACAGACAGGACATTAGGTACCCAGGGGAGGCACCAAGACCAACCCTATTGGTTGCAGATGAGAGCAGCAGTCAGGAGACAAAGATGAACACTTGATTCAAAGCATGACCACTGTCTTAAAGGGAAGGGTTAAATTAACATACATAACAAGCTTACCCTGCAAAAACCTTACCCAAAGCTTTTTATTCAGGCAAATGCCTACTGTTTTCATCTCCACTGCAAACTTCAGGATCTGCCCTGAAGACAGCTTACGAAGAGACTGCAAGGTTTGATTTGAGTTTGATTTGATGGGTTGAGTTTACTTAATTTAGGATACCCGGAGCAAGCCTTCCTCACAAGACTGTAAAGCTGAAACCCAAAAACCTATACAGGAAACTAGTGCTGCAACTAGAAAGAACAAGAACAAAAAAAAAAAAAAGTGAAGAAATGATTTATGGTTACTTGGGTATGTGTAACTATTTTCCACTATTGCCAAAGGCTGTGAAACTATGGGAGGGGGGAGCCAGCTGGACAGGCGGGGCAAAGCCATGCTCAGAAGAGCATATGACTATGTGGTACAAACTGCAGAACTCGTCTCTTAAGCTGCTGCTCTGTATTCCAATACATATTTACATCTCCTGCTTACAAATACAATGATATTTGGGTTCCACAGGGAGAATAAGGGGGAGGATGGGGGAGCAGAGAGGCAGATTTCCTTGTTATGGCTCAGAAAGGGGACAAAGGGAAGCTAGATTGGTGGTCACAACATAAAATGATGCATAAACATACACAGACAGTTGCTTTTAAAATATGAAAAAAAATGTGCTTTGCTCATGGCCATGAAAAGCACTGCATTCAGCAGCATATTTATGGTCTGTGTGTTAGCTTTCCACACTAAGATCACTGCCAGTGCCTTCCAGAGCTCTGAAAACCTAAACTCTCACCGGAACTCAGTTTCTGCTGATTTATGTTTGCGTCATCCAACCTCTGTGAACCTACACTGGTATCAATGACTAAAATGCTCTGAAACAGGATTATATCATTTCTAGCCCAAGTAATGTGTGTAAACATTAGAAACAGTTTCCAGAGTAGTCCAGCCAGAAAAACTAACCCTGCATTTGAACAGCTGGAACGGGAAATAACATGCAACTTATTTTAGTCGTGTGTAGAATTAATTGTCATAGTTTGCTATATTAATACAAATATATGTGTCGCTATACACATTTCTATGCATGCATATGTATTTACTGTATCGCTATGTGAGAACATTAGGGATGCTTACGTCTACTCGGACCTACATTTTCAGAACACTTGCAATGCCCCAAGTCATCTCATACAAAAGCACACTTGCACCAAATGCAAAAAAAAAAAAAAAAAAAAAAAACAAACACAAGAGTCAACTTTCAGTGCAAACAAATTTTCTTTGTACTCAGCTTTCAAGCATATCAGCTGGTGGAATGTAACCCTGTATAAAATTCATTTTTTCAGAAATAAAATTATTACCTAGATCAATAGTTCTCAATCTAACAGCTGCCCTTGGTTCTGCAAGGAGGAAGAGTTTCCCAAAGGCCACAGTACAATCCTGGGAGATTGGACCTCCAGGGTTCATCTGATTCCTTGCCTGACTTCTGCCAAGCAATGTCCTCTGTGTGAGCCCATCTGAACACACATCACTGGCCCAATGGGCTTGCCTGCAGAGCTGCAGTAGGCATACACCCTCAACTTTTCATACCTGGGTCCTTCTCTGTTGACCTCTAATTGACTTTTTCAAGGGGATGTGGCTGCACTTGTCTCCAGAGCCATCACATTTCACATGGGAATGGAGAGAGCAGTTGGTTGCGTACCTTCCACTCCTGTGCTATTTTGGTAACCTTGCTAGGACACTAATTTATCAAGCAGTGAGGGCATCATATATGGGAGCATCTACCAAGACATTCAAGTCTTCCAGCCCATAAGAAGCAATCTGATCCCCACCCACGGCATCAGCAGCCAGTAAATGTAACTCCTGTTACAACAGCTGACAGACTAAAGCAGAAGTAATGGCACACCAAGCAACGGGATCTCTGGCAGGTGCTTTCCTCCACCAGTTGTTGCACGAAGGGCACGAATATTTCCCCAGCCCTAGTCCACTGCCGGTGAGAAAATACTTCCCATCACCCTCAAGAATGACACTTGCAGCATGGCTTTGGATGTCAAACTATAATAATCCATTTCAGCATGGAGTCCTATCCCTCTCTGTATGTGAACCATCTTGTAACATCTTGAAGCACAAAGCCCAAAGCCAGTTCCAAATGATGTTAACAAGAGCTTTTCAAGTGAAATACCCAGGAGCTGACTCCGACCACAAGTGACCACCAACGCTCTCCCAAGAGGCTGGAGGAGTAGGTGAACATTTTGTGGGCAGTCATGACCATCCAGGACCAAGCACCAACTCAGTACACAATCGGCATCCTTCTATACATAAGTAAAATGCGCTTCACCTATTTGGACAATTTCAGTTTGGTTTCAGCTAATGATAACAAGCTGGTAAGTATAATACAGTATATTAAGTAAAAATAAAACAATTTTACTTCAGATCCCTTCCTGGTAATTTTCCTGTAAAGTGGAAGGAAGCTAATTTTCACTTCATGTGGGAATTATAGAGGCGTGCAGATTAACACTTCTACTCTATTTTCTTTCAAAAGCTGCCGTTTCTTATAAGCTGTATTAAACCCTAGGCTCCAAATCTGAGAAGATGGTGCTGCTCAGTGCTGTGAAAACAGTCAGTCTGTGTGTATGGTTGTGCAGCATCCCCTGCCCTGCTGGAGCTAAGTAAATTATAACCTTCACTTATTTCAGAGGAATGGTCCCAGCTGCAGAGAAATGATTCTTTCAAATGACAATACAAAATGATACAGTCAAGCTGTCTGACTTTATTCCCAGAGATATTTTTCTCTTGGGATGCAATCTGGTTCAAGTGGAGGGAGTTATCTGAACACTGCATCAGAACACAGAGGACAGAGCTGTTAGCAGTGGTTTCAACCTCGTGCAGAAAATACTCCTCAATATACAAGGAAACACTCATGCAAAATTATTGAAAAGGAAGAGAGTAACCCTAACTGCTTCTCGATATTCCTTAAAGGCTTCCTGGACGAATAAGTATTCATTTGCTATGTCTTAGTTGTTGCCACCGCAGCACGCTCCAAGGGCAGGATCTAAGCTTGGGGCTAGGGAAAGAAGGAGGAGAACACCCCAGCATCAGGGAAAAAAAAAAAAGTGATTTCCAGCGGACAGAATTTAGGCCCCGAGAACCTCAATGTGGTTGCTCCATCACTGCAAGATATCATCCACAAACCCAGTCTTTATGGCTCAAGTCACCAAGAGAGCCCTGCAACTGAATCAGACCTTAGTACCTCATATTTGGGTACTAGGAAAACCTTCAGTGTGGCTGGGATGCCACATCCTAGGCTTGGCTTGAAGATAAGATCAAGGAGCTCAGAAAGATGGTAACAGGTAGAAATATTCATTGCAATTGGAGAAAATGCATGGGGACTGGCTGAAAAAGCATAGACTCCAGCACCAGGCTAACGTGAAAGAGTTTGAAGATGCTGAACAAAAGCTGCACAGCAAATGAATCCATCTTGCAGTGAAAAAAAACCCCACACAAAGTTTGAAGAAATAAGTTCTGCTGTTGCTGCTGGGCTTTTTTGTTTGTTTTGTTCTGGATTTCTTGGGGTGAGGCGGTGTCTTTGTGGAGTTTGGGGGGCGGGTTTAAAGGAAACTAAGCAAAATGACACTCTGAGTAGCTGGTTGACAGACAGAAAAGATGGGGGGGGGGGGGAGGGAATATCACCTTCTTCGCATTTCTATGTCCACAAGTTTTTTTGCCTTCAGCGCAGACTACCTTTCACCAGGAAGATGATCCATTTCTGCGAACAGATTAAAAGACCATTCTCTGGCATATGCAGGTTTGCTCTGACTCAACACTGTGTCAATCCATCTCCGCCAGGGAGCAATCACCCATCCCACCAGCAGCAGCCACACTTCACCAGGCAGCACAGCACAGAGGAGGTATTTTGGCCATCTTGAGGACACAAGAGCTGGAGGTGCATATTACACAGGCTGCTTTGAGCACATCCCAGCCAGGGTGTTCAGTTTAGGAGGCACAGGGAAAGGGAACCAACACTAGCTGCCTCACACAGTTGAAGGTGAGGCTGTACCTAGTGGTACTACTGGGGAGAAAGCAATGGTCCCCCCGTACCTATGGACCAGCAGATTTCCCAGTGTCCCAGTCCACAGGCTGGTCAGTGCTCATGAAGCGCAATGCTAGCAAGACAGGCTGATTGCAGAGAAGAATACAAGTCAAACAGCCACTCACATCTTGCTCACTAACTGCTCTTTTCTACACATTCATCAAACCACTTTTTGAGTCAAGATCCTCCTTCCAGTCAGTGAGCTTGCCCTTACAAAAGCACGAGGATAACTGCAAAACAAAGTGTTACAGGTATTTACTAATGCCTTCACTGATATCTTCATAAAACATTTTGCGACAGCATAGAAGAATGAGGAAAAAAACTCACACAATCAGCCTGTATTTATGAGAGCCTCTTTGAAGTACAACTGGCTTCTAGTTCCCAGTGTAAGGCATGAACCAGCACCCCAAGGACTTGGCTGCTGTATAATGTGAATAAAACCAGGGTAAACATACCTGTTCAGCATGTGTGAGAAGGTAGATGCTACCAGGTCCAAATTGGAAGCCTACAAACTGTTAAACCATGCTTATATTGAGATACCTTTCTGGAAATGACTAGCTGCGCTTGGGCTAGCTCTTTTCCAAGAACTCCTCGCTTAACCTTCACCAGCTGTAAACTCCCAGACACGGGGATGTGACCTTTACAGGATGCAAAGACACAGGAATGACTGAAGAGGCGACAGGGCACGCATTATCAGCAAATGCACCTGAAATAAGGTAGTTTGAAAAGAAAATAGCAAGTCTTTGTCTGGCACTTCGGCCACAGCCCTCAAAAGTCCAAGCTTCTGTACTCAGTACCTGTCTCTCAACGCCGTTGATGAGCAGACAGAGGACCTTTTAGGTTTTTGCCCTTTCAGCATAACAGGGTGAAAAAAGCAGCAAAGCTTCTCTTGTCAGGCCATTCATACAACACAAGCAAGAACTAACCCATGACAGTGGCGAGAATGGGTTGTGAAAGGTCTGTTAAAGCTGGGAGCACACCCAAGCACCAAAGCAATGAATCAGCATGGTGACCCTTCAGCCAAAAAAAAGACATCTAACATCATTTCCTTTTCTGCTTTTCGAGAACCTTTGAAAAATGGCATAGTGAATCAAAAAACCATTGCAAAGTGATTTCAGTTTTAAGCTGCCTGCATGACAGAACGTACAATAAGTTTAAGTATGACTTGAAGCCAGAGCTAGTTTCCATTGGCATAACCAACATCAAGAAAGAATTCCAGGTCCTTTCTCATGCTGCCTCAAGTACAAACCAGCTTATTTTACCCCAGTGCACAGGAATGCTACGCAAGTCCAGTTAAGAAAGCATTAATTGCTCTTGGACATATTCTCTTGTAGTCCTGGAAGGCAAATATTATTTTTTTTCTGCAACACATCAATCTGAATACACACATTTGATTACCTAGTTATGTGAGGTATCCGCAGGCATTCTCTGCTCCTCCACATTTTAATAATTTCTTTTTTAATTCTGGCTGATAGTATTTGCACCCCAAGCATACTAGTATTTCCACACACCTATGCTAACTCTAACATTGCAAGCAGCTGCCCATTCTTCTTTACTTCCCATCTCGCAGCTGCTGCCGCTATGCAAAAAGCATGCCCAACTTGCCATCCTCAGATAACAGAGTATTATACACCTTTACTCCCACATCATCCAGGCCAGTTGTTAATGCATAGAAAACTTCACAGACAGCATCAATATTCTTTCACACTATACAGCTACATCTCAAGACTTTTCACAGCTTGAGCATAGATCTGCTCAAACCATGTAACCAATCCATTAGTACCATATGAAAACAAATTTTTTAATCCTATTTTTTCTGCAGAATGAAAAATACCATAATGCTAAGCTTGAAATATAATTATGATTCGTACTTTCATTTTTTAAGTACGTGAGTATTTTTCCAGATTTTGCTTTAAGCCCCCGCTGGTGCCTGCAATTCCTTGAAGCATTCTTACACTACACCACAGGAAAATAAACTGCATTTATCCCCTGCAGAGTCAATCTGCGCACCAACAATAAACACACTAAGCCTGCCTCCTTTAATATGTGAAAATCTGACCTCAGATGTATATGCAAGGTTGCTGCTGACTTTAATGAAGACAGGAAGGTATATTTAAGGGTAAAATGGGCAACACAGTCTGGTTTTCCTCAATATTTCATATAATCACTCCATCAGATTCCTCAGGGCCTTTTTACCCAGGCCTCTGTAATGAGCTTTTGTGAGCTACACCTCCAAGTAAACTCCTTTCCCCCTTGACTCCAAGTTTCAGAAAGCTTAATTTAACTCCAAATATAAACAGCAACTCCAGAGACCACTTCTAATCCCATATCTTCTTGTGATGCTCCTTCATAGCATGATGCTCTTTCACAGCCTCTGCTCATCCATTTGCTGCAGCAGAAACTCTGAAAATGGCCTCAGCCAGGCATTCAGCTCCCCCAGGGTCAGGCACAAAGGGAAGCTCTAGGGCACATTCCAAAGCCAGAGGTAAAGTAGGGATTTAGGGCAGTAGAACATGATACTGCTTATGGGAAACAACTAAAAACCTCAGCTCAGGTGATGTACTTGTCTCACAAGCCCACCTACTGGCTGGGTCTCGCCTAGATGGGTAACATCACTCTAGGACCTTGCCACCAGACGTTTGCTCTTGTAGTTCCTAATGTATGGAAGTAGATTCACAGATGCTGGATTTTAAAAAAGAATAAAGCAAACTAAAACACTGGGCCGATGTAGTGAAGTTGCTTTCCAAAAGAGGCTCCTCCAAAAGCAGCACTGTTAGATTTGCATTCCTTCATAAACCAAACCCATATTAGACCTCACCAAGTCCAATTCTACCCGTGCCAAATGATCCATTGAAAGCCCAGCACAAACCAAGTATCATTAACACAATGCCGAGTTTCCTCTTGAAGGTGCTAAGCCTCAAGAGCAGAGTTCACTGCTGTGGGATGGCAGCCTCCCTAGTGGGGTCCACCTCCCTGCCAGCACCCACGAAGGCACAAGGCAACGGTTACTGCGTGGAAAGTGCACTGCATCTCCAGCTGTTCTGGCTTCAAAGAGGCCTGGTCTGCAGCACAAACCCTTCAAATCCACCAGCTACGAGCTTTCTGCCCCCTCCCCAGCTGCTGCAGCTGCCCAGAGGGCTGGGGAGGGCTCAGGGCAATTCCCTTAGACAGCAGCTTCAGTTCCCAGCCCTCTTCCAAGCTCACAGGAGCATGGTCGCCCAGGACATCCAACAACCCACCTCTGGCCCCCAGAAACATTCGCCTCCTTCCATAACACAGGAATAACAGGGCTTCATCAACTTGCAGGATGGTGGCAGGGAGGCAAGACGGGTTCCCTCCAGGGGTAGGGGAAGCCCCTGGACATGGACATGTCCTAGGCAGGGGCAGCCACACACAGGTTCAGCCAGTGCTTGCCCTAGGAGGGATTCCAGGTTTGACAAGATGCCTGCTGCCGAGAAAGTCTTTCTATTGCACAGAAGGGTGGGATGGTGAGTAAGAACCCTTCATCACCCAGCAAGACCTTGCACTGATTCCCCGTTCTCCATGTGGAGAGCCAACTAGAGATAAACTGGGCTTCATTACAAGTTATGATAGTGACATTGCAGAAAAAGAAATTGGTTTTGCTTCCTCCAGGCTCCCTGCCGTAGTTTCCATTAGCCACAGAAAAATTCAGACAGCACAACCATTTTCAATTCAAATGTTCCTCCTGTGCCTTCAACAGGACAACTCCTCAGGGAGAAGTTTTGTGATTGCCAGCAACTGATAATGAGTTTAAACACCATACTACCACACTTTCAGGTGTTCAGCCAGGTGTTTACCTGAAAATAAAAAGCAAACTACATTCAAAACTCCAACAACTTTTTCCAAAATGCCTGTGACCTCTGCATCCGATTTTGCACTTGCTCTTTGAGATGAAGGTTATTTGAAAGACTTAATTCCAGGAGTGATTGCAAAGCACACAGGTCATCTACAACACTTCTTGCAGGAGTTAAAAATAGCAGCCGATAACATGATACAATACTTCTGCACAGTTCTCAAAAGCCAGAGGTGACAGGCAAGGTAAGAAAAGATTAGAAAAGTGCAACTGGATTTCACATTTTCTTTCATTAGGAAGACCGAACCCAAATCTTGCTTTCGAATCCTAGGAGCCATCCAAACGCTGAACTCTCATCACAGCCTCGGGGCATTGCCCACTAGAACCCTACATGGATATCGCCTCAAACTCCCACTGCATAAAAAGGGGCTTCCACAAAAGCTGCAAGACTTTTGACTGCTAATCTGCTGTCCTGTCAAGCTGTGGATAAGACAAGGCAGGTAACTAGTAGCTGTTAAATGAGTTGAGCCCCTTGTTTCTGTCTCCAAGAGCAAGCAGGCTGCTGTCGAATTGCTTGGATGCAGTGCTGAGAGCAGGTGTAAAGGGTACAGCCCCCCCCCGGTTTCTATGGGGTAAGCACTGGGTCTACTGAAGCACAGTTTCCATTCACAGACTGGGACACCCACACACCCCCAGTGGATGAAGCAGATAAGATGACACAATAAAAAGTGGCACTTATTTTATCAAGGCTCAGCTCAGAGCCTTGATAACAGCCTCAATGACTACATTTCAACTCCAATTGTAGCTACGTGCAGAAGATGGTGCTGGAGCTCCCTGCACTGAAATCAGGTGGAAGTACTTGGTGCAGCTACATCACAAATCTGCTTGGTTTCTTCACCAAAAAAAAAGTGGATAGAAAATAAACTTTCCGCACCAAGCATCTCTTCTGGCTTCAGGGTAGTGACAAATGCAAGCCATGCAAAGAACAAGCTTTGAAAATAACAATTTAACTCTCTCTCATATAAATGAGCACACCAGGGACAATTCAAAACCACACAAGAGGTGTAAACCAGCTGGATTCCTGAAAAGATCTCATGTGGCATTCGGCCGCCTGCTGGACTCTTGGTCCTCAAATCTCATCCCACCCCTCAGTAATGACATCTTGCGCTGGCCTGTGGCATGTTACATAGTCTGCTTTCCTGAGCTTTTCCATCTATAAAATGGGAATAATCATATTTAATTTCCTTGCAGAGCTGTTATTAGGGTTAATTAGCCAATGTTTGTACACTGCTTTGAAAAATGCAGGAGTACTCTCTCTCCTTCTCTCTCACTTTCTCTATATATAAATATATGATGTCCTATTATCATAACCATCTGTGCCAGTGGGAAATTTTAATTGCTGAGCTAGTTCTTGGGAAAGACCTGCCATTCTGTAATATATAGGTCAGAGGACTTTCTGAACTGTGAAGGTAACGATAACACATTTCAACGGGGAATGCAATGAGACATGAGGTAATGCTAAATTTGGTTCTAGCAGGGAGGTGTTTACTAAAAGCCTGGAAGAAAAATCTTACTGGCCTTGCTGCATGAACCTAGTACTATGAAAGGGAATTAAAATCTCTCTTCAGGAAAACAAATACATCTTCAATTTTTAAAAAAGGCAGTGACCTGCATTTTGAAATGCAAAGGATGGGGTATCTTAAAGGCTACCCTGCAAGAAATACACGCCGTTGCCAGAGAGAAACAAGTGGATCAAAATAAATGGCTCTTCTGGCTCCTGACATGAAGAAAGCTCATTTCTTAAAAGAAAAAGAAACAGAAAAGAAGTTATGAAACAGAAAAGAAGTTATGAAGTCTGAATACACACTGGAGGTAAAATATTACAAGGCATGAAGTTAAGGGGACAAGCAGTAAGGGGTTTGTTTTGCTTGAAAGAGTAACAGGAAACAAGTATATGTTTTTATAAATATAACCAAGGAAAATATAGGCGAAAGAATGGGTCTGTTGTTGAACAAGGCAGGGGATCACGTAACAAGGATCCAGATGGATGAAGCACTCAATAGTTATTTCCTTATGTGTTAAAACTAGTAAGCAGGAGATAAAATTCATGATCTAGATAAGAAATTAATCAGAAAAATGTGAAAGTATATCCATTTAACCAATGTGCCAAACTCTTTCTACAGCAAACATCTCCTGAAGTCAATGGAGTTAAACAAGGGATAAATTTAGCCTACGTTTTATAACTCAATAAGACCAAATGACATGCACAGAAGAGATCTAAAAAACACCAAATATACACTGAGACCATAAAACTGCTGTTGAGCAGTTCTGAAGCTCATACGGAACTAGCAAGATATAAGCAGTCTGGAGATAAACAATTTGTAGAAAAGAAGTATAACACGAGGATGGGGTAAGATACAGAGTTAGGAAATTCCAATCAACTGCTTTATTAGAAGAAATAAAATACACAACATAAAACAGCATGATGAGCAAAACAACAGTTCAATAAAGAAAGACTGCCCAGAGAAACCTGAAAGCCTTCCAAAGACGCAAGTGTCTTGGAGGGAATGAATCGTAAATAAAGCAAGTAGCCTTTACTACTTATCCCTACAGGATTACAAACATACAGAAAAAAGTATGCTTTTAACAATAACTCTACAAAACCAGAAGGAATGGGAAAGTCCTAGGTCATAGTCTATACTTGTCTACACTGGTGTAAAACTAGACAACATTCACCAGCTACCATAGTTAGCTCTGTGGAGCTGGAAGCAACGGCTATACTAGCCTTGGACTCAATCCCTTCACAGTGTGAACTAATGCTATTAGGAAAGGTGCTAACTTGGCACACACAGGGATAACAATGTTCTCTGCTCATCTTGGAAAGCAAAGCTGCACAGCATGCCCCTGCGCACTGCCACTCACACTAACAGAACAATAAATAAATGGCAATGGTCAGACTTCAGGCTGACAGACAGAGGAGCTCGTTACAAAGACTGATTTGGATGAGCTCAAAACCAAATTCAGATCACTGACTCTCTCCAGTGGGAACAAGCACTAGAACTGGGAGCGTGTCTGGAGCCTTGCAGTCTTCTATGCAAATCACAAATCCATATCTTCCGTTAGTGCGTCTACTGTGAGCTTAAATAACCTAGATGTATCAAAAATGTGGGTACACTAGACAATTAGCACTTTAAAACAAATGTGTCTGTACATATATACCTTTTATCTCAATATTTTAATGCAAAATTTTGCTCATTAACTTTACTGATAGAAAAGAAGAAATTCCTATAGCACTCACAATCTTTACACAGAACCACTTGATCCCCAAATGCTATCTACCTGAAGGACAACAACCAATGTTTTATACAAAAAATTACTTGAAGAACAAGAATATCAAGCAAATTCCATGATCAAATCACATTTATGAAATGCACCGACTGGCACCTGATGACAGGAATAGGGTTGATGCGCATTTGCTCCAGCCTTCCTCTTACAGCTTAGTAAGGAAACCCATTTCACTTTGATAAGCACCAAGGAGGTCATCAGGCAATGCAGAACCACCAACACAGGGGAAGATCAAGTTAAATCATGCAACAAGGCCAGCAGGTCAGGACAGACACGCACACTCAGGAAGGCTAAGTCTTAATTCAGACAAAATGCACAGTTAAGATTGTCTTGCCAAGGCTGCAAGCACAGCAGGGGAAGAGGCGCACAGCTGGGGAGATACCACCAAGAGCATGAGCAGGTTGAGGAGGCACAGCGGCTTTGAGGAAACTTTTTTTTTAGTTCAGGGAGAGAAGAGGAGGTGGAGACAATTTATGCATAATTGAAAAACAGCAATATATTGCAGCAAGGGGATAGATAACAGACAATAGATGAAAAATCATGAACAGCTTGGAAGGTTTCTATAGGTTACGGTAAAACAGTATCACACCAAGCTGCCAGGGTGCAGGCTTCCTGGCACTTTCCCAAACAGCTCCCCTGCTGACACTCCACCACAAAATTGCTTTTTACTTGACATTATCCGCCCTGCCTGTGGAGGCACTTTGTAAATAAACCATCCCTAATAACACACCTGCAAACAACAGATCCCCACAAATTTACAAGTTTGTTACCTTTAGGGAGCTCCCCATCACACCCAACTCATCCCTCTGCCTCCCAACCAGCACCTGATGTACACAGGAGGGGACTGGATCTCCACAGCATCGTTCCCTTAGCTTTGAAGGGATGCACTGACTGCAAGTCCGATGCCTAATGTTTGTCGTGGCTTCTGTGCAACCCACTCAATAGCTCCAGGAAGCTACAGAGGATTTCGACGCCAGGCCAGGGCTGCCACAGTCAGTCAAAAGGCCCACAACACAATCATTTCTGTTTCTTGGAGAAGTAACTACAAGTGCCTGTTGTACACTCTGTGTTTTTTAAAAGTGGCTTACCTTGTTGAGACAAGAATGGGAAAACAAGTTTATTCAGGCTCACCCATTCTTTATGGAGTTCGTGGCCCTTGTGAAAATACCTTTTTCCCCCACCACTTTGCTGTTCAGCGATGACAGGCATTTCCAGAACAAAGGCTGAGGGGATGTTTTTGCAGGGTATCTACCCTTAACCTGACTTCTCGGGAAGTCCCAAGCCTTGCAGACAGGGTATTTCCAACTGTTGTATCAGCAGCTCTGGGGATAAGCCTGGTGCCGGGTGGCTTAGTCAGGGATTATCAAACGCAGGACTACTCCCCATGTCTCTTTTTAGCTGCCTTTCTCTGCTCTCCATCAAGTTCCTGGGACGACTCCTGATTCTTCAAGAGCAAACATGAACCATCCTTCCAGTAAAGCCAGCTTAAAGACAATGCCAGGTGATGCCAGCTAAAAGACAATGCCAGGCAATGCATAAGCAGTCAATGACCACCCTATTAAGAAATCTCTGCAAAACCATGCTGAAAGCCTTATCCTTTGGTGGCAACCAGCCTCTGTACCGGCTGTCCTACCAGCAGCACCACCAAATCAGATGCAGGAAGAAGGCATCCCCTCGCTATAAGCCTAGATTTCCTTATTCTTTGCAGTTTTCCAGGGCTTTGGTCAACACCAGGAGCTCTTGCAGGCCATGGAGCTAGGAAAGCAGAGCAGTAAGTGGAAGGGAAAGACTTTGGAAATACAGTTTTAGTAACTTTGCCTCTGTATCAGCATGTATCTTCCAGTGATATTACATAAGTACGTAGATTTAAGATGGTCACTGTGCATTTCCCTTTTAAGTAGCCACACAGTGCACTGCTGGTTTGAAGTAACTTGGTGCATGATATACATTCGGCAACTGCAAAGCACAGAAGTAAGTAGATGAGGAGACAAAAAAAAGGGGATCCCAGACTATTTGCACATCTTCCGCTGGTGCTACAGCGGTTATTTGCTTTATCCCTTAACCTATCAGGCTAGCTTGGGGTTATACTCGTTAAAAATTTACATCTAACTCATATAACCATGCTCAGCAGATCCAATTTACCAGAGCAGGTTTTGTAGCCCCAGTTAGGAAAATTTTTGTGGCTCCTCCACCGTTTCTGAACGCGACAGTTTCAGCCCATCAGAAGAGTGAGATTGAAGAGACAAAGTGGAGGCAACTCGGCCATCAGAAGCCAAACTGCAAAAGCTAAAAGCTGCAAAAGTCTATGGACACAGTTCACGTCATCCAGAAGTAGCAGAACCAAGAGCACCTGGAGAGCCAACTATTTTCAGCAGCACTGATAGGTATTTGGAATTTAGAATACCTGACTACAGAGTGCATCAACTTGGTTTGCTGGTCCATATGGCCAAGGCAATTACCCCCACTCCCTTCACCTCTCCACTCACTGGAAAAATGATGGATTTGGAAAGAAGGTTGGAAAAACACTGCTTAAAAAGAGCAACATTTTTTCACCATCTCTAAAAGCATTTCCATATGTATTATCTCAAAAAGATATAAAATAGTAGGATCATAGGTCATGCTAAGCTGTGCCATCTCATAATATGTAATCGCCAATGTGCAGGACCTGTGTGGGGTAGATCAATCACCTAGTGGGATATCAGGGACATCGGAGCTTTCTGGGGCACCACAGCACAGCAGGGACAGCCTGCTGCTGCGTTATTGGAGAACTTGAGTTTTGAAAATAAATATATAAAGTATGTGACTAAATGCTCCCTTACAGCGTATAACAATATGCTCTTTGCATATTGTTAAAAGTACAACTCCATTTTTAAAGCACTTTACAGGTCACCTTCAAGAATTCACCATGTATACCCACGCTTTCTTTCAATCTTTTAATTCTTGATAGTATCATACTGCAGAGCTTGGCATTCCCAACTTTCCTTCGCATCATGTTATGATTCACAGCAAAAGTGGCTACCTGTAATTCTCCACAGCTATGCTTTTAGGCGTTTTACACTTTTAAAGCCAAAGAAGTCTGAAACTTCGGCAGAAGATCAGGGCAGAGAGATTACTGCTTAATTCTCATCTGAAGGAAACACCACCTTCTCGCAGATGCCTACAGATGATACATGGGGGGCATCAGAGACCACCAGCAGCACAATGACTCCTTATTAGTAACAAATGGAAACAAGAATGTACCCGATGGGGCTGCCTGTGCCCATATGCAATAATTAGTAACATGCTTCACCACGCAGGGTATGTGACACTGTCACTCCAGCAACCTCCTATTCAGTGAAAGAGGAACAAAGTTCCTCCAATAAGTGGTTTCAGTTTCAACAGTTTCTTCGAAGGATGCACCACAGTGACAATCAAGGAACATCCAAGCTGGGTGTTACATCTCAGGCAAAACCCCCGAAATGAGCCCCCCTCCTTCCCACAGCCTATGGTTTTTAAATGGAACCTCACAATCCAAATTTAGAAGCAGAGCAGAAAACTTGTGAAGAAGCCACTCCCTGGGAGAGCCTGGGAGTGCTGCATTGAACATCGTTAGGAAGGTGCCTAGCATAAATGCAGGCAAAAGGCCACGTACACCATGCCTTGGAGGAATGACAACAGAAGGGACACTGTTACGGGTGCATTAGGAGAGACAGACGCTGCTAACACCTCCAGTCAAATACACTGCAGCTCCCATTACTATTAAGTAGCGGAGAACACCTGTGTGTCATCTTCACTTGCCGCTAGCTTTGACACTGCTTTCACCTCCACCACTTACACATTGAAGAAAGAGAGGGGTGCTGGGAAGATGATTCGCTGAGAAATGTCTACTTGTTAAGAATCCACCTTTATTTTCCTACAGCACATGCATGGGTAAAAATAGGCAACTGGCCTCGATAGCTTATGAAGCTCTCAAATACTGAACAGATTTACTGTAACCTTCCTGGGCACGACATAAAGTCCATCCTTCCTCTAGAGACCCCTGGAAGGAGGTAGGAGGAGAGCTGTGCGGTGGACACACTGTGGTTTCTAACCACACTTCTCTAAGGATATTGCATTAGATAGGAGCGGAAGGGCTTTCCCCCTTCCCCTAGTTCTGTGTTTCAGTCTCAAAAATCAACCTAACCATGAATTTACTGATGAGGACGACAGAGGAGGGAATGTGGCAGAGGGCAGCACCTAACAGCGTATCACCTGCTGTAACTGCAGCTGCACTTGTAACTGCAACTGTAACTTGCAGTCAGTATAGGACCATCCTAAAAAGAAGCATGGGACTATCAGACTCACTATACAGCCACTACTTGAGAAGGCATGAAACAGAGGGAAACTAATTCCCATGGAGTTCAGTCAGTGCAGAGGCACAGAAAAGGAGGACTGGAAGAAGTTTCCGGAGCTCATTCCACAGATTATTTAGCAAGTTCTTTTGACACAGGAACATTATTGACTCCTTCCTGTTTCCCTTTTATTTTCATACGGATCACAAACCCAACAGACATCTATGACAACTAGAAAGCGATTATGGGAACGTCACTGAAATACTGCAAGGACAGAATTACTCCAGATTCACACTACACCCTCACTGCTTGCTGACAACTGTCTTTGCTACAGGCCTGACTCTTTCCATTGAAACCATACCAGCACACACCTTACAAGGCAATGGAGCCTCAGGTACCATCAACACCTTGCAAACCATGAAGGCGGATGCTGAGCCAGGTTTTCAAATGTGGGCAGCACAATATCATTAGCCACACCTGTCCAAGTGACAACTACATGCTTTTCTCTGAGGCATATCAACAGCTGGCCCTACTGAAGACATGATCTAAGACATCTGCTACCCCCAAATCGAGGGGGTCCTGAGCTCAGCGGGTATGGAAGCTACTTGCTGTGGTGGCTCCTGAGCAACCGAAACCGAAATTCAATTTAGTTGGTCAATCAGACCTCACAATTTCCACAATACCCCTTGCCAGACACATTTTCTCTTCCACACGCATGCACAATTCCAGCCGCTTGGCCTCACAAGCAAATACAAATGCAGATATTTAAATCTCAAGCAAATTCAGATCCATGCAACGCAAACGTACGTACTCTCACACAGGCACATGCACTTTTGAGCAACTTAATGATCTATTGCAAGGGAAGAGTCTGTTTGTTTTCCTTCAGGAACTCGTATTGATCCTGACACACAAATGACATCTTCTCAGAAGAACAAAGTTATTCCCCCTCATCTATGCCTTTTTTTACCAGATAGATGTCTTGGACTAAAATGTTACACTGATGTGTCTTGACACCAGGTGTCTTGAGAGGTTCAGTACATGTGTGCAAGCAGGGACCACCTCCCATACTACAGCACAGTAATTGTTACTCCTGCAGGAATCTGTTCTTCTTTGCCCCTTCTCTTAACCCTTACATTCTCCCAAGGAATTACTCAGGTGTATATATAGGGCAGCAGACAATGCATAAATCTCCCCCCAGTTTCTACTGAATTTAGATATTCGCTTCACAAAAGCCAGAAAACTTACTTGGCTTTTTATTATTCTTATTTAAAGGCCTCCAAAACAATATAAATCCCTTCTTTTTTTCTAGAGGAGCCAACAGGACTCATTAAGCCTTCTGGTTCCCTCTGCTGCCATAAAAAGGTGCAGGGTTTCTGAATGGGATCAGCTGCTGTGCAAAGGCCCTGCCGCAGCCTCGGAAAAAAATATCAGAGTTCATGTATCTCTGGACTGAGCCTCCCATGGGACCACAACAGCCTCCCAGCACTGCTGAGCCAAGGCAGGAGTTAGCACTGGAAGTAAAGATCACCTCTGAGCAGAAAGGCTTCCAAAGACCCTCTCCCCTTTTTGGCTCTGTGTCTTTGGAAACAACTATGCTTCAGAAGTGACTGTCTGCACAATGCATGGAGCTGAACGGAGCAGTTTCTCTCGGCAAGGAAGATCAAGCAGTCAAGGCACTTAAGCTTTTGCTTTCTACTAGGCTTCCAAGACACAGTCCTTGAAGACATTAAAGCCAGGTGTCCTGCTAACAGAGACAGAAAGCTAGACATCAACCAGAGCATCTTCTTACAGGCCCATCAGGTTCCTCAGACAGACTTACAACTACAAAAAAAAAATGGGGGGAGCGGGAGGGGAAAGCACAGAGAATGCAGCTACCCAGAAACTCTGTGATTTCTACCTGGCAGAACACAGGGCTAGAGCAGGGCATTGAGCCAGGCAGGTCATGTCAGGAGACATGCCATTTCCATATGTGAAGGCAGTACCCACCCCTGCTTTACATCCCTTCCAGCTTCCCCGAGAGTCTGGGAAAAGAGCTCCCACAGTCAGGCAGCTGATGCTACACCAAAATGAGAGGCATCAAATTGACTACTGCCAGTAGGCAGCTATAGCTGCACCTACCCACTGGTGCTCTCCTCCAAAAACAGCGAGGTGACTGCAAAGCTCAACATCCTAAAATACATGCGCAAGCCCAAGGTCAGTTTATGCACACTCAAGGCAGGTGGTGATTCCCAGCACTACATTTACACATGTAAAACAGAGGCAAATTGTCGACAGCTGACAGCTTATCCAGCACCCCAAGGCAGCAAGACTGACTGAAATGACTCCCTGTCACAGAACCACGCACGTTCAACAGAAGAAGGCATCAGCCAACCTGACAGCAACAGGCTGTGGCATATCTGTGGCTAGATCTGGACAAGAACCTTTAAACTGCCCCAGCAAATGGTGGCCTACCAATATACTACATACTACATGCTTATGTCCCCATCAGTCATTCATTTTGAGGTATTTCTAGCGTGTCTTGTAAGGATAGCTTCCATCAAAAGCAGCGCATCAAACAATAAAGCTAGTATCCCTGAAAATTGTCTAAGGAGGGAAGCGCTATATAAAATTTCAAATATAAGAGATGTTTTTCTCCAACAAGCACACTCCAGGAACAGAAATCACAGTAAAACACTGTGATTAACAGAAGGATGTTTGTATCTTTTCTAGGTCAACTCTCAATAACTTCAGAAGATACCAGGTCACAGACTCAATTGGTGGGTTGGCTTTTTCTTAAGGAAAAAACCCACAGCTATATTGACTTCAATGAAACTTTTCCATTCTTCAGTAACTAGATCTGCGTGATAATACATTTGACCTACATGGAACTGAAGTCTCTTTCTCTCACAACAGTCATAAGCCTAAGGAAGATCATTGCAGCATTTCCTTATCAGATATTAGAAAGAAATTAAGCAAAGGTTTATAGCAAGACTTGAGGTCATGAGCCTAAATTGTGCTTTCATTACCAGCTGCTGAGCTTTAGGCTTGGACCTGCAGCTCGGAGCCTATGGACTGGGTAAGGGAAAAATCAGCCAGTATTTCCATGCTTCTTTGTAATTTGAAACCACTGAGACATATCTCAGGGCATAAATCAGACAGCTCTATAAATAAAATAAATTATAATTTTGTACTCTTTGGAAGAAAGCTGACATCAAATTTATGCAACAAATGGAAGAAAAAATAAGCCTGACCTATGGCCCAAGAACATAAGCTCCACCTTGTTCCACAGGAGAAAGCTCCACCACCACCATTAGTTGGCTATGCCCTTGGCGGCTTATGGCTACAGGTAGTCTACTATACACTAAATGTCTGTACATAGCAACTTCACTTAATGAGGTAAATGTTTATTAACAGAAAGTGCTACCAGCAAAATTCCAGAAAATTTCCGTGAAAGAACAAGCTTCTCTTCTCAGGTAATTAAATGATGACTCTTCCCAGCAAGTCCCAGTCCCAAGTTCACATCACACAGACAGCTGTGACTGCTTCTCTATGCTATACGACATGCTCCACTTTTTAAACGCATACCGTCACTTCTGTGAACCGAAGTATGACTTCTCCCCGGCACAGACTTTTTAAAACAAAGCTGCTACATACGTGTGAAAAGGCGAGTAACCCACTACCAGAAAATACTTAGCTTTGTATAAAGCAATCATCCTCTGCGGCAAAAGATCAGATAAGTACAGTTTTGAAAGTGTGTGGTTATGATATGACTGAATGTATCATTACGGCTCTTTTGCAAAAAAAATAAAAGATAAAACTGAAGAATTCTTTCATTTTATAACAGGAAAGAAAACTTCTAACAGACAACTGTCACTTAAAATCCCTATGTAAGCATTCTGCTCCGTTTCAAAATGGGGGACAAAGGTGCACTATAAAGGGTTTTAAGAAATTCATTCCATGCTATTCTGGACCCCCTCTCTTGATAATACGCACAAAGAAAACAGGACATCTTGGAGCTCACTGATACAAAACTAGCAAAAACTTTGCCTGCCAAAGACATCGGGATCCTTGTGGGTGCCTACAAACGACCGTGTTTGGATTCCAAGCAGCAGTTCCTGTAAGTCTCTATCTTCCGTACGTGACACGAGCATGACTGTAAAGTGAGTTTACAAGAAATATGAATGAGCACATTAAGACCATTTCTCAAAATTCTTGCTAAATGGGAAGTTGCATTTCTTACCTAGTTTCCAAGAAAATGCCTGCCAGTCCCTTCATTGCCCCCAGCAAACCTTCCAGCTCTCAGGCAGATTTCAACTAACTCTGGCCAAGGACTATGGCACAAGGGATGGGCACCAACAATGGCATTTCTGCAAATGTTCTGGAAGCAAAATATCTAGGAGAGATTACACCATTTTCCCCCAAGGAGTGGAAGGCTGGTGGCAAGCTGAACCTATGTCGGGCATTGAGAAGTGACATAAGAGTGTGCTGACACAAAGACTGAAAAAGCTTTCATCAACCTAATCCAAGCACAAAGCCCTCCTCATCCCTCCACCCCTGGGTTTTGGCCATGATAACAAATAACTCAACGACTGAACAAAGCATGGAGGCTACTTTCTGTCTCAGCAGCCCATCCTGCCTCGCAGCTCATTCAGCCCTCGCAGCTCATTCAGCCCTCGCCAGGGCCTCCTCCCCATGTGGGTACCACACAAAGGGCCATCAGTTGCTTTTCAGAGAGAAACCCTTCCCAGAGGCTACAGCAGTCTGGCAGGCACCGCCAGCCCCTCAAACAAAGTCAGTGGTGTTAGAAAGATGACAGACCTCCACTATGACATTAGTCCTGTTATTCATATTCCCTAGGGGAAAGACAGGAGGGCAAAGCCTTTAAGTCCACAGATTCTCCATGACACTTCTCCATGCAGTTGGTCCCCGTAGTTACTGGAGAGCCACAAAACACAGTCCTGAGAAAGCAGAGCACCAGTCTCTTGCAGATCACTAGATGATGAACACAGAAACCCACTCCCATCATTTTCAATTAGTGAGCCTCATTTTAATTTTTCTGCAGATCATCCCATGGGAACAGGGTAAAGCTACCGGCCTTCATGTGAGGAAGAAGTTAAGCTCAAATGCCCTTCATCTACTTTTAATGTAAATTGTTCACAGCACTTAATACCAAGAAAGCTGCAATTAATTGTACTATGGTATCAGTAAGCACACTGGTTACACCATTAGAGACCATTATTTTCCCTCTAAGACATTATGTTACTACATTATTGATGCAATTGGCCAGTGTAATGAAGCAGTGCTTTGCATCCTTCTTGGTAATGAACATCAAGTTCACGGTGCTATAGCACCAGCGCCAGATTTAGTGAAGGGTTTCTTTCCAGTAGGTCAAAAATTCCAGTCAACAACCTAAAAAACAGCTGTGCAAAAAGTTAAACACCTGTCCTTAATCAAAAGCAAATGCTTGGGTTTCTATTTCATACAACTCAAAATTACAGCTCTTTCTAAATACTCTGTTTTGACAGTGAATATTTTTACCTCATCTGGACAGACTATTTTCAGAAAGGCATTCAAGAGAAATTAAGCCAAAATGCAGTAAATTGCCAAGACAATTACGTAAATATTGAACTTCCTTGAAGTAAAGGGTCAAAAAAACCCAACAACTATATCTAGAGGGTCACCACTCCTAACACAAAGAGCACATCTGAAATCCAGGGAAGGAAGATTTGCCCATGACAAAACTGCAGAAGAAAACCTACAGCAGTTATCATGTAAGGTGCTCAGAACAGCAGACACTCAGTCCTGCAGCTCTTACTCATTTGCAGAGCTATTGAAATGAATAAAGTTTATTTCTGTGAACAATACTGCCGGAAAGAGCCTCTGCAGAGAGCCCAGTTAGCAGTGAATGATCCTGCAGCACAGAGGAAGGCCAGGAACACCCGCCACGTCTTGTGCAATGCCTGAAACGCTGTCCAAGCAAAGCTTGGGCTAGAACATAAAACAGTACTTCCTCTGCAATTATTGATGTAAGACAGAGTGTTAATATAATCTTTAGAAATATTCTTCACGTGCATAACTCCAGCAAATTGCTTCCCAGTCACTCCCTGTAGCAGTCAGCTCCACAAACCCCCAGTATGTTGTAAAAAAGGAGAAGGCTCTTTAGAGGTATTTTAAATTTATTCTTTTTCAGTTTCACTTAATCTTCTTGCATCCTGGCTCTCTGCAAAAAAAAGTTAGGCAGCTGATCAGTTCCTGCTTTGCCACTCACTCTCTCGCACAGTGCAATCACAGCTTCCCTTGGGTGCATTCTTTCTGGACCAAATAATGCCACTCCAATTGACTACTGCTGTAGCAAAGTATTCCCCTTAAGCCCCTCTTCGACTTTCATTATCTTTTCTGCTGTTCGCCCTGTTCCTTTTCTTTCTGGAAATAAGGCTACTGAAACTAATTACTCCAGGCTCAGAGGATGTTTTATGGAGGTGCTGAATTGTTCTCATTTTTCCTCATGCCACAACCAACAGCCGTGCATTTATTTATATATCGACAACTATTCCAGTGTATTCGTGCAACACCAGCAGCTGTGAAACCTCCACAGGGAGCAAGATCAGAACTCATCCCCATGATGACTGTCAAGCCACAGTCAAGGGGCAAAGTAAACTAAGAAGTCCTCATTTTCTCAACACTTCTTCCCTTAAATGCTGTCCTTACCATCAAAATGGAAGTTTTCCCAGGGGCTCATCCAACTCAGATCCTACTAGACCACAAAAAAAGAGTGAACCCCATCCCTGAAGATCCCCAGTGTGCTTACAGCACCATCTCGCTCCAGCCAGGGATGTCTCAGCAGCACTGTCGGGACTATGCAACATGGATTGCACAAGCTGCCCGTAGGCCTAGCAGCTCCTTTCGACAGTACAGGTCTAACTCTGCTCAGCAACTAGCTTTGTAGCCAATTTTGCAGTATGGGTGTGTTTGCACTGTTTGCTTGAGAAGCAGCTATTAAGTAGGCAGCAGCGTTTCAGGTGAATTCCCAAGGAGTCTCAAAGCAAAGCCCTAGGTTGGGCAAACCAGAGCCGTGTAATCGCAAGGGGACAAAGGCAGGCATAAGGGTGGCAGTATCCCTTCCAAAGGAAAACCCTGCCATGGCAGCGTCTCCTCACTCCAAATGAAAGAGAAGTCACCTGCGATAGCGGCCAACACCTAAGCGTCCAGGGCCAGCCCAAAACCTTAGAAAACACTTTGTGACTCACCAGTTCCTACCTCACACCGACACAGTCTGTAATTAAAGGTGTCTGAATAGAACCTTACCAGCCCCGATAAGATGATGTTTTCCCACCGATCTGATAACTGCCAAACAACCTCAAGCTCTTCTCTTTCCATGACACCCCTGGTCAGTGTAAAGGAGGCAGAGCGGGCAGACATCAGCATCCCCATCTGCTCTGGCAGTTTGATGGCTCTCATCACCACAGGTCTCCTTATAATACCCGCCAATTATCCCACGCAAACGCAGTTTCTGTGTGCCGAGAGGTGACAGCCCATATCCTTCCAGAAAATCAATTAGACTATCTGTATGCTTAAGAGGGAATAAGCTTTGGCTAGGGTATTTTTCTCTTGTAGTATTTAATCTTGCTTTAAAAGCATTCAGCCACCACAGTTCAGCTGCAGATGTATGTCAGACAGCATCACCGACTCATCTACCTTGGCTCCCAGCTTTTGGCTGCAAGAACATTGCTACATAAGTTCAGCATCCTTTCCACTGAATAGGTGTTTATCTCATTCCTACATTTAAATCTGTAAAATAGTTGTAATTACTCCTGCTTGTCTTACCTGCGTAAGACAAACAGGTATATCAAAGATGCTCTTTAAGATGGAAGGCAAGACATCGTATGCATTGACACAAGTGGAAATTTTTCATGTCTGCCCCTGCCATCACTCCGCTTGCAAAACTGTTTTCACTATCCAAAGCCATTTGACGCACTAGGCAATTCTGTTGAGAACACAGTGGTATAACTAAGAACTAGTTAACGGGTAATGCAGAACAGGAAAACAGCAGGTCCTAACTACTGAGGGGCAGCTTGTTTGGGGTTGGGTTTTTTCCATGGTAAAGGAATTGCGTATTTTTAAAATTGCCCTCCTTACTGAAAGCATGTCTGATAATTAAACTGAAGCTCTTATTTTTAAAATCTAATTTGCTTTTGAAAACATACACTGCTGGACTATTATTAGGATTTTTCTTATGTGGGCCAGCGGAAATAGGCTAGCCAGTTAGCGTGAGGGCTTACAGGCTGCAACGAGTGGAGCTCACTTTGCCATCTTTAAGCCAGTGAATCAGTAATAAAATCAAAATTTCCTTTTGAATGGTAAATAAACATCTGCAGTGAGGTACTGGTATCATCTTCAGTTTAGAAAAAAAGCTTATTTTTAGTAAAACTATATCAGGGCCTACAACTTTAGCTCAGGAATTTCTTTCATTTGTTATCAAATACGAAAGCCCATCCCAGTGTTTGAGGGGCTGCCCTGACCACAGAATTCAGGCAAGTACTACAGGACTGGGGTTAGCAATACTTCTGGAATATCTTGAATGATACGTCACTGCACACAAAATGTACACTAGAGAAGTGAAATAACACCAGTAGCTCAAGAATAATCCTTCTGAACTACTGAGCTTTCTGATCTTTATTTTATAAGCATCAAGAGAAGTAACAGCATCAGAGGTACCTGCATTCAGCCCCTAGCAGTTCTGTTCACTGTATGACAACCCAGAGAAAAACAGTCAACCTATCCAGACTTAAAGTGAATGATTAAGTGAAATTAATTTCTGTGATATGCTAATACGAAAAAAAATGCCCCTGTATTACAAAAAAATATAAAAAATAAATCTTCACAATCTCCATGAAAGGCATCTCAGTGGCTACCCAAAATGACTCCAATCTCCGAAATATCTCTCCTTTCTGTTGGCAGCATTTCCCACCAAAGGGCTGGGAGTACAGAATCAGTCCCTGGGCACTTGGCCTGCCTCACCAGTGACAGCTTGCCTTGCTACCTGCCACGTTCTCTGCTTTGAGGTGATGGAGAAGCAAAGACTCTTCACCTGGGGTAAAGAACCTGCATCCTGGAGACTGGATACGGCCCACAGCCTCTTACCTTTCCAGCTCCCTGCCAAATGACATCCCAGAGAGGGGGTTGCAAGGCTTGCTCAACCCTCTGCCAAGCAAATCCAACCGTAGCTCCTTGTTCACAGCCAAACAATACATTAGCAAAGGCACTACAGGCCAGCAACGTTTATCCAAGTCTACCATGGGGCCAGAGAAACTGCAAAACACTGCGGGATGCAAAGTTTCCTCCAATTATTTGACAGCCTTGAAAATGCAAATGCATCCACCAAACCTCTGCTGCAACCCCAGCCGTGTTCACTTCTCCCACCTGGGAGCAATATTTCATAACATTGCAATTTAAAAGCAGGGTGGTTTTATTAATTTTCAAGCCTCTCGCAGACTCTCACAGGTCCAGGTGCTACTCCACAGCACTCAAGGACAGAAATCCAGTCCTTGAAGAGGCCTCTTCTCTAATCTTCTCAGGGTTTCCTGTTCATCTGTTCACTTGCAAGCCTGTCCCTAGAGCTTTATGGCCACATGAAGTCTATGTGCTGTTCACATGAGCAAGATCTACCCATACGAGGGCTCTGGGAGCAGGATGGGAATCTGCTGACCCAAAGGTATTACCCATTCCCCCCGGCTTGGCCGCAAGGCCTCTGTGCAGTCCTATCTCCTGGCAAGCATCCCACCTCCCACACATCCTGCAGCACTGATCCCTCCTTGCACTTTCGCTTTCAGTTGCCTTGCAACACCAGGGAAAAAGAGCTTGTACCTGCCTGCCATGCTTCCATTCAGGGATCTATTGAAAGATCATAGTATCAACATCCATTACTGCCTTAAGCACAACAACTGGAAGAGCCCAGTCCTTAAGCGTCACACCAGTGAAGTTCCTACCAAGCAGATGTTATGCCCACCAACGACAGCCAGCCATGTGCCACTGCGCAGATGTACACCAGGTCTGTGCGAGAGCCACCAGGACCAGAATCTGGCCAAAGACTTTTGAACAAGTAGGATGCCATTTAACACAGTGCTTGTAAAAGGCCTGGAACTACTGGGGTGAACGAGTCCTTTCTCCCTTACTCACCTTTGCCAGCTCAGTTCAGCAGGGTCACAAACATCTGTCCTTACACCCATTCGCACAAATGGTGTAATTTTCTTTCCATTCCTTACTACCAATCCACTATCGTTTAACTATGAATCAAATCCAAGCTGATTCCTTCTCCTTATCAGTAGTGAGCCAAGAGAATTCCCCTGAGAAACTGCAAGTGTCCCAAGCACCTTCTCAGCCCCCAACTGGGTCCATGTATTTACTGCAGGATGCCAAAAGTACCATAGTATACACCTCCTGGGTTGTTTCCAGGAATAATCACACCAAACAAAGGGTAATGCTTACTAGGGACCTAGCATAGGAATCAAGAAACGGAATAAAAGACCATCAAGATGACACGTACTGCTTGAACAAAGACCAAGAAAATAGTCACGTCCCATAAGCCGTGCTGTGCAACTTCCTCCTCACCCACAAACTGCCATGGTAAGGGAGTGTGATGATTCAAAAGCATCAGCTCAGTATAACAGGTTAAATTAATCAAAATAACCAAGACAAGCCTCAGCAAGGTATCAGTGTAAGTGCCTGTAACACATCCATTCTGCTGAACTGATCCACACCAACAATGGCTCCTTGTTCTTCAGCTGCTCACAGAAACATACTCCTCACTCCTGCTATCAAAACGAGCATACAGCTGCCTTCTGACTGATTCATTTCACCTGATCAGTGGCCTCTTCTCTTCAGCCTGATCTAGCGGGACATGCCGCTGCCCATCACAGGAGGGATGGAATTAGATGATCTTTAAATTTCTTTCCAATCCAAACAATTCTATGATTCTGTTTTTACAGAAGAGAGATGTAGCTTTATGGAAAGCAAAAGAAGTGATTGACCACCAGATTATATTTCCTCACAGCCTACAACGGCAAGATCTCTTGGGAAAATGGGAAGCTTACGTACCGACAGACAGGCTGAGCCCACTGAGAGGGCCTCTTTGTTGTAGGAAATCCCTGAAAGTTCAAGAGCCACATTTAAGGCTTCAGCTGGCGTAGTCCTCTGTAACATCTGTGGGTTTTTTTCAGGCTGTCCCCACCGAACACCTCTAGCAAAGTAACTGCAGGTTAAACTGACTGCACAAGCTCTGGGGTAATTTTGACTTCAGCTGTACATCTTTTAAAATATTTAAAATACTTATCAGGTGCATAACAACTATAATTACAGATCTATATGGAAATGCTGCAGTAAGTTGCTTTTGGTGAGGATGAAAAGAAGGAGAAAAGCAAAGGAAGAAAAAGGTCCCTACTTTTTCCTTATACTCTGCTATGGCAAAGGAGAACACCCTGCAGACAGAGCCACGGTGGGAGCGCTGGGACAGAGGGAGTGGTAGGACAGCACCGCTGCCACAGCTGGACACACAGCCCAGCCCAGGAGACTTGAAAGAGGCGGTAGAAAAGTCTTGACACTGGGAAGAAGAGCAAGCAGGCATTGATTCATGCTGTGAAGATCATACAGGAAACTTGGGATGTGACAGCACAGGAAAAATCGGCCCACAACACCAAGCAGCTGCTCATTTCACTGCCCAGCAGCTAATGCTAACACTTGGTGTTAAAAGAGATAACAGGAGCAGTCCACCATCTGCCAGGCTTCAAGCAGCCGTCACAGCCCCTGAGTGCCCAGAGAGCCAAACTGCTTGAGGACGCAAACAGCGGCAGCACTGCGGCTTGTGATCTCCACATCAAGACAGCACATCCTGGTGATCAACTCCATCATCTGTCCCCTCCTTGCTTTTTCTGTACAGCCTCTACTGGGCCAGCAACAGCGGTATTCTGGGTGAAAGGGGCTAGTTTCAGCAAGCTGTCTGAAAGGAGCCTCTACGCTTTTTACACTGCACATTGGCCCCAGGAAATTACTCCAGATAGTAGAATTAATTCCTGGTGCCCACACGCTCCAGGATACAGCTCCCTCCTCCTCTGGTGTCACCTAATCGAGTGTGGCTTTCTCTTTTCACATCTTCATTGCGGGTAAGGTGGTGGGAAGATGATAAAGCTTTCTTCTGACTTCCGAGAGAGGAGAATCAGGTCCCTGTCCCAGAGAAGGGAGAAAAGGCTCAGGCTTTACAAGTCCCCAGCTGAAGCAAACCTGGGTATCTAGTCTTGATAACACGCAAGATTTCCTACTTACAACAGACAGCTTGGTTCAACATGCACTGCACAAAGGCCAGCACATTAACCACTGCGTGTTTTTCAAAGTAACTTTGAGCAACTGTGGAAAAGAGACCATTTACAGTAGCATTACAGAAAGGTGCAGAGCTGTCCCTATTGCTCACATGCACCTTATCTCACCAGCTCACAAGAGGACTGAAAGATGAGATGAAGCCTGCTGGCATTCAGCAAAAAAGCCAGAAACCCAATATACTGCTAAAACTACGCTGTCATTTCCCTTACACACTCCTTGTATATATAGTCATATTTCCCAGTCATGAGCTGAAAGCCCAATTTACATCAGAAACTAAGTGGTACAGCTGCAGCCCTAAAACTCCCTAGCGTGGCCACAGCTATAACTACCATTAAGGTACTTCCCAACGTGATGAAGGGAATAATCTTATTGGCATACATCATCTTTTACAACTATTCTGGGTGTTTCTGGTATAGCCATTTCTGGGATTATTTTCTTTTTTACATTATATACTCACAACTGAAACAAATTGTATGAATAAAAATGAAGACAGAAAAACAAACCTTCATTAACCAGTCAGTCAAACAGCAACCTCCCACTAGGTCGCTACTTCCCAATCCCATCACTGCTCCTCCTCACCCCTCACAGAGCAACGGAGGTCTGCAACAAGAGCACACATGCTCCACATCCATCTATTCCACTTCTGCCAACACCGGGTGTTCAAGAAACCCACCCTATTCCAGGGAAGGAGGTTTCCTCACTGCCATCCCAGCTCCCACCAGCACTGGTGGCCCCAACCCACAATCAGGCACAACCTTCTGCCCTTTGGGCAGGTGATTCTCCCTCCCATCCAGAGGGCAGACAAATTTACAACTTGTTCAGGGAGGCTGTAGAAGTTTGCTTGGGAGGTTGTCAGGTAAGAGAATAGAGCAGAAATACACAATTTGTTGTACCGCTACCGATGTCAATCTCTGGGTAAGGGACTCGATGTCCAGAAGCAGATGGGAAAAAACATAATCGCAAAGACCTCAAAGTATAACATATAAGGTGCATATAAACAAACTTCAAACTGCATTCCAGATTCTTTTACTAGCGAAAAATAAAATTGAAATACAATGGCAAGAAAAAGGATGTTCTTGAAATTGCGGTTAAAAAAAAAGCCCAGGAAAAAAGCACAAAGCTCCATTCTGTGCCCAAATATTCCTCCATCATCCTAGCCGAAATAAGTTGTAGATTGATTTTTATGTTGCCTCAAAAGCTGTGATAGCATCTTGAATGGTTTGATTACAATAGAAAGCAGAGAAATAACAAACAGATAACAGAATGCTCAACAGCAAGCGAAAGGGAATGATTTCTATATACACACTCACACACATATACATACATATCAGAACTTGAAAGCGTTAACTGATTTGGTTAAGCTGTGCTGATATATTGGTATTACTCATTTGATTGGTATCCCCCTAGTTCGCTTGGATTAGGAGAAAAGGTTGAGGTTAAACTGAGGTTAGTTGACATGTGTCAGCCAAGCCTGACCTAATCCTGGGTTTCTTCCTAGTTCTTGTGCCTTCCTCTCTAAATAATATTAAGAATAGAAAGAAACCACAGGGACAGAGTTGGGTTCCAAATAGCTATTTTTAGTACCTATACACAAACAGACAAGGCCGAGCGGTGCACACTGGCTGCTCCGCAAAAACCTCCTCCCCATGATCCCTGGCTCCTCGGCTGTCTCCCCCATTGCCTCTGTCCCTCCCACCACGAGTCTTGCAATGTAAGATAAGGAGACCCTCAAGACTAAAATGAAAACAACACAGTTTATGAACACTATGTTAATCTAATTGTTGTCCAATACCACTTTTCCACCTGGTAGAAGAGGACCTTTATAATCCAGTGTAAGTGACTTGGAGCTATTTGGACCTGCCATTCAAGCATCTCCTGTGAAATAGAAATATATGGACTTACTCCAATGATTTGCGCTAGATCTAAGTCTGGGGGAAACTTCCCAGTTATCTCAAAGGAGCTCTCAGATCTCGCGTAAAAGTAGAGGTTTGATGAGCAATAAAGAAACAAAAATAATATAGCTTAAACCACAGAGGTGCCAGCTTTTACTGCTTTTCATTGAGTACACAATATTTCGCTCTCACTATTTCAAGGGAAATAACACTCTGCACAACTGTTATAGGACGTAAAATGTGTACTGTGCTGTTTAGACGGAGCTCGTAATTGAAACACTTGAACGCCAATGAAATCCCAAACGTAAAGTTTTTAATTTTCATTCAACCGTGATATTAAAATTCTAGTTGTGCGGGGGAGGGGAGAAGAAATTACTACCTCAGAGTGCTTTTTAAAGTCTATTCTTTCTGATATAGTAAGTAGGATAAACTGAGCCAAGATGCCAACAGCTGCTGGCGCACTCCAGCAGAATGTTCCCAACACCGTTCCTTGCTTCTCCGTTGTCATCCCTACTCCCATGCCACACAAGAGTTTGTCAAGAGCCTTATGAAGGAGATGTGGCCTGCTGCCTGGAACGCACAAAGGAGTACCACCACCTTCATTCACGTGCCTCCAACCCCACACAAGGAACGAGCAGGCACCTGTTGCAGAGCAGGGCTACTGTTGAGGCAGCTGTCCAGGATCAGGCCAGACACGCTCAAGATAAATCCAGCAGTCTGAAGGACCCACCAAAAGAAACAACTCAGATATCTTCTTTCTCATCATTTGTAGGAAGGGTATTATCTTTCAATACTGATCTTATTTAGCAGCTTTTCCAAAATGACTGGGTACGACATCAAGCTAAAAAACATCAGCTGAAACCACTAAACCCTCTGCACAGCTGACAGGGAAGCCCTGAAAGGCTGGTTTGTGTCTTGCAGATCCTCAGACTATCTTCTCAAAAACACGTGCTCACAGACCATAGGGCAAACTCAGACTACATCATGCACAAACACATGTTCCTCTCATACTTGCATCCTGTGATCTTCACGAGTTGTCCGTTTTGCTTTCCAGACGGAATTCAAGGTGTTGAATTTAGCCTTGAAAATTTTTAAAGGTTTGACATTTGCCTGCCACAGAGACACCACCTCTCCCTCAGAAAAATTGTCTTGCAGATAAGGTACTGCCAGGAGCTCTGCTTTTGCACTGCCTTTCTTTCCCCTTCTCTTCACTCAAATCATATTGGCCGTGGTACCTCCAGAAGGGACTCAGCTACCACTTCTCATCCATGTCCTTTGGACCAAATCCACTGGTTTCCGTGCCTGTATGTCCACAGGCCACCCAGCTGGGCAATGGCATTGATTTATCAAACCTCCAGAGCACAAGACCTGTCTCTTCTCCTGGGGCAGTGGAGAAAGACGCGAGAAGTCTGCTACCCATTAAGTTGCTTTAGAACGGTGTTTCAAGTACCGAGTACAGAAGAAGGATGAACTTGTGGTTATGCCACTATATAGAGATGTAGCTTCCAGCAGTCCTAGCCTCCTACCACAGGTTGCCAAAGTAGTTTCAAGCAAGTCAATCTCTGGCATCAGATTTCCCCACCTTTTAAGTGCCTGAGAAGGAAACATTTGCAACCAACCATGGAGCTCTGACATCAAAATGGTGAGGACTATATAAACAGATGCATATCTCCCTGGTGAAGAAACAGATTGATGTGTTTAATGGTTTATAATGGCTGTTTTAGTTGCCATGAAAGTACTTAAGAGCATGCAATGAATCCTTAGGTTAAATCTAGATAAATGTAAACAGCAATAAAAACCAGCTTTCATTAAAAGAAGGCCTGACTCTTGTTTGCACCTGTAACTCTAAATATGTATAACAGGATGTCAAACTACGTATAAGATGCTAAAAATCAAAACATTACAGTCACTGGCACAGAAAGCACAATGACACAGGGGGAGAAGCAAAACAAAATGGACAACTTGCTTGGCTCTGATTTGAACATCTTACAAAAATGCCATTTGCTCGAGTCAGGACTGAGCAAGCAGATTTGTGCCAGGTAAAGCTACAAAAAATTGGAGATGAAAACTCCAAACACCGTCTATGCGAAAGGAAATAAATGGGGGTCAGAATTAAGTTTATTTAAATCCACCAAGCTGATACAGAGGGAGTTAGAGATCTGCAAAACAAAATGAAAGGCTCAGTAGGAGCCTGCACAGCCAGTGCTGCAATGTCAGAAACGCAACACAGTGCCATCAGAAACCTACAGGCATAGCACTAGGACTCGAGGAAAAAAACAACAGTGGCACTCCTAGGGAAGACATGCCTGCCTGCAACAGCGCTAGAATAAGGCGCAAGGGTCCTGCAACCCCACGCCCTGACACCAGATGCATTTTGAAGGGAGGTACAGAGGAACCTCCAGGGAGAACATCCACAGCTGGAGCAAAACCACCCCAGAGGAATATAACGGAGCTGCATCTATTTACACCAGGGAGGAGGATTTACCCCTTTCTTTTGATTCTGCTTGGCATCCTCCTTTGGGTCTCTTATGGGAGAGAAGGTGTCTTGACACAACAGACAATTATCCGTGATGCATCGTCTGTGGCTATAACAACTTAACAGGGCTTATCAGTAGACCTGATCTAGACTTCCAGTTATCCTTGTTCTCCCAGTTCCTTTCCCCCCCCCTCCAATATTTGCATCTTAGCTTGAGGTATTTTGCATATGAGCTGAATAAAGGTGTTTGCATGTGGCTGTGCACACTTCAGAGGAGGTGGCAGAAAAAACACCCAATTTTATCTCCGATTCCCTGGGAGTCAGCTTGTTCAGTCTTCCCTTCCCTGACAAACAGAGGGAGCTGAAATAAGAAACGTCAACTTTGGGATCCTACTCTACCGAACGATAACACATTTAAAACATCGGACTCTTCGTTTAAAAAGCAAACAAAAGAAAAAAAAAAATCCCCAGGAAGCTGATGCATCACCGTGTTGCATCTGTGTGTCAAGCTCCGGGTAAACAAGCAGCAACATGAATGAAATCTGTCCAGAAAGACTGCATTTCAGCGCCAACCACGCAATCTCTGGCCAAACCACTGCATATGTAACAAAGTTTGATCTCGCTTGCGACCGTTCAAGCTGCGCTTCTGCCATTTCCTGTGGAAAACTGAAGCTCGGAACGATGTCTGTCGCCCAAGCCCTCACCGATACCCCTGCCAGCTGCCCCTAAACAAACACACACACCCGCAAACACAAAACACACACACGGAAACACAACACACGCCACCGGGCAGGCAGCCCCGGCAGAGCCAAGCGGGGATGCTCGGCACATCCCTCCCCGCTCTCCGTGCCGGGCACTGCCGTGAAGGGGACAAACCCACCGCACTGCCCATCCCTCCTCCTCCCTCCGCGGTCCCGCACATCCCCCAGGGGGCGGACAGGCGGCCGGACAGCCGGGGGGGGAGCATCCCGCCCCGGCACAACAGGTGGTCGGCGGCGCCCGGTCGCACTCACCGCTGGCGTTCTTGCCGCAGATGAGGTGCTGGTAGGGCTGCAGCAAACCCCAGAGCTCGGGGTCGTTGTTGACCGTCTGCTCCAGCGCCTCCAGGGTGAAGCGGGGCGCCTCGCCGCCCTCCTTCTCCTTCTCGCCCGGGGCGGCGGCGGCGGCGGCGGGCGGGGGGCGGCCGGGCGGGGGCAGCGGGGCGGCGGAGCCGGCCAGCACCCGGGCGTGGATGTCTCGGAAGAGGCTCTCGGTGCCGGCGGTGAGGTAGATGGCGGCGTGCTCGTGGATGCGCAGGGCCACGCGGCTGTCCACCATCCAGCGGTAGAACTTGCCCACGGAGAAGGCCAGCCCGCAGCGAGCCGACTTGCCGCGGCTGAAGCGGTCGCCGCCGCTGCCGCTCATGTTGTAGAGGGAGAGGGCGCTGAGGGCGGCCGCCGTGCAGCGAGCCGACAGCGTCCAGCCCAGGACGATCTCCATGGCGCTCCGCACCTCGTGCTTGGTGCACTTGGCGAAGCGGAGGCTCAGGCGCTGCGCCTCCCGGGCGATGCGCACCAGCGCCCGGCTCACCAGCGTCGAGAGCCGCGCCGCCGCATCCCGGCTCCCGGGGCTGCCCGAGCCCGGCGTCCGCGGCTCCCGGCGAGGCGGCGGCGGCAGCAGCAGCGCCTCCACCTCCTCCAGGCTCCAGGGGACCTCCTCAAGGTCGGGCAGGAGCCGGGAGCACTGCTGCCCCGCGCAGTCCAGCACCTCGGAGTCTTCCGCTAGGACGGTGTTGACGGTGTCGAAGCTGTTGTGCCGACTGTGCATGGAGTCAGTTAGGTGCGGCCAGCAGCTTCCTCCATAGGGGTACGCGGGGTGCGAATCCGAGCAGCACAGCGACAAGTTGGAGGAGCGCACCGAGTCCGCCGCGCCACCATACCCGGAGTCCAGCGTCAGGTCTTCCAGCGTCCTCACCGCCGTCTTACCTCTCCGGGCCATCGCCGCACTTCATGCTGCACCCGCGGGACCCGGGCGGGGAGCGGCTCACGGGGAAAGCGGGGGGCGGTGAGAACGGCGAAGGGGGCGCGACGAGACCCGCTGCCGTTTTGCCCCCCCGTCGGCCACAGCCCGCTCCTGCCCCTGCTGCCCGCTCCGCCAGCGAAACGGCGCTGCTGCCCGCTCCGGCTCCTGCACTGCGCCGCCGGCCCGACACCGCAGCGCAGCGCCGGCCGGGCGGCGGGGGGGCGGGGCCGTGCCGAGCGCCGCGGCCAATGGGGCGGTGCCCTGCGCCCGGCGCTCCGCCCCTCGCCTCCCGGGGTCGCCGAGCGGCGGGGGGGCTCGGGCACCGCCGGCCGCCCCGTCCCCACCGGGGCTGCTCCGACACCACAGTGTCCCGGTCCCTCCCGGGGCTGTTCCGCCGCTGTCCCCGTCGCTACACGGGGCTGCTCCGACGCCGCCTTGCCCCCCGGTAGCTGCTCCGCAGGTGTCCCCGTCCCGCTGCTCCCGACACCGCCGCTGTCATCGTCCCCCCTGGGCCGCTCTGACATCGCCACCGTCCCACCGCGTCCCGATCCCTCCCGGGGCTGCTCTGACACTGCCGCTGTCCCGTTCCCCCCATGGCTGCTCCGCCGCTGTCCCCGTCCCGCCTGGGGCTGCTCCGCCACCTCCGCTGTCCCCGTCTCGGTGCCCCCGGGGCTGCTCCGCGACTGTCCCCGCCGCTTCCCCGTTCTCCCCCCGGTGGCTGCTCCGACACCGCCGCGTCCCCCCGGGGCTGCTCCACTGCTGTCCCCGTCCTTCTCCCGGTGACAGCCACCACCGCTGCTCCTCAGGCACCGGCAGCCCCGCTCCAGCCCTCGCTGGTTCTTCGCACCTGATGTTGCCATAAACATCAAAGGGAGCACAGTCACGGTCGGAGACAGCCCGAGACGGTCAGGGGGTTTTGAAACAGGGGGGAGACGGCCACGTAAGAATGCCAGGCATCAGGAAAAGCAATTTCCAAATAATTAAAACAGGTACAATAAAGCTCTTAGACATTCTTGAAATTAATCCGCTCAATAGCACAAAGAGTTGGGCAAGTAAGATTCGTATCGGGCTCGGGGTGCGTTTCCTACACACGTTAAGATGTCTTGTGTGATATACGGATAATTTATCCCTAACTAATGTGTTTTAATCTTACATTGCTAGGCTTTAGTGTTATTAGGAGTTGGCCGGCTAATATCCCAGGCAACAGACTGAGAATGTATACGCTTGTGAGTTCCAGTTTTGAAGAAAAGTTGTATCCTTTTAAGTGTAAAATACCAGCGAAATTCTATCCCTTTAAGGATAAAAGCCTAGCAAACATATTTCTCTATCATGCCAACAAAGGCGGCCAAAATTCTTGAGTAGGCAAGGCGAGTCATGTAAGAGATTTCCCCGTCCAAGTGAGTGAAGCCTGGCGATCCTTCAACATAAACTTCCTACAGGAAAGGCATGAACGCAACTACAGGTAGGCTCATTTGTTAAACAGGTTGGGGGAAAACATGACATCACGGAAAACTCTGTGAAAGTGGTGACTTCCAGATTAAGTCAGGTGCTGTCAGAAACTGGTTTTTCAATACCGCCTTGGCCCTTCTGCAAGATATGCTGTGCCCGATACGTTTCCACAGAAATCTTAAATGGCACTATATCCAGATAAAAAATAGCAGAGCTGAGGAGAGGAGCAACCTGAATTTAAGCCATTGTCATGCTGCACATGAGAGGTTCAGGCCCCGACTGCCGGCACCAGCTACCCTTTGGAAGGAGGGACGATCATCAAAACCGAGGGCATGCTTTGAGAGCAAAATCCTGCAGACTTTGTGGTGATCCAGCTGTATGTCTCACAGTAGAGCCCTCTGGTGTTTTCAGCAATTCAGTGCAGTTGCTGTTCAAAATTCACGTTTCCATTTGATAGGAGAAGGAAGGCACCACCAGGACTGAATCCCTTAGGATATCTGTTTTTCTGACAAACTCTATTCACCTGACTCTGTTCCAATGCTTTCACTGCATTGCGCTGAGCACATGGGACAGCACATGGGACATGCTTGCGCTGAGCACATGGGACAGCAGGTCAAAGTCAGGGGAAGTCCAAGTTCAGGAAGTTCAGTAGGAAACCGTTTATTTGGCTTCACAAAACACAAGGTGAATGTTCAGGGAATATGGAACAAATGAGCTGGGTAGATTGTTCATCAGCCTTTGCAAAAAATGATGCTTCAGAGGCACTGTTTCTAGACTACAACATTAAACACACATTGAGATGAACAAGAGAAATGAGGACAGTCGTCTGGGACTGTATGCAGACTCGGGCATTCTTATTACTGACTCACAGCTAGAAGTCGCAGTGAGATGTGCATCACCTCACTCATGGAGGGTTGATTCCCAGCCACACTGCCAGTTGAGAAGATGTTGCGACACTTGGACACAGCAAAGGCATGTCAGCAGCACCAGGCTGGTTTCAACCTTTAAAGGAACAGCAAGAGCTTCTGAGTCATTTCTTCAAAAGACTAATTACATTCTCACTGAAAGGGCTGGAAGTTCAGATCAATGCAGGGTGGCCATCCTGGATCTCTGGTGATCTTCAGCGCCTGAAGGATCTTGCCTGTTCAGGTGCAGATGCCTTGGCTGCTGCATCCTGGGGCGAGCTTCAGTGTAATTTGGAAGGACATCTGAAAGGGCTCCTCAGACATGGTGACTTCATTCTTGAAATCGCCCTGGGAGAAGATGGGATCAAACTGTTTGGAGGGAAAAGCGCCCTTGCCATAAGTCCAGTACCTGTGCGGGGTGAGCTCTGGTGACAGTCCTCAGCTTTTAATCCAGAAAGGGCACCACACCTCTCCTGCCCTGGGCACAAAGGCAGGTGTCTGCAGCTGTACCCCACTCCACAAGCCTTACAGCCAGGGGTCATTTGCCTATTAGACAAAAACATCCACTGAGGAAAACAAAGCCTCTTTCTATGTCAAAGGCTGGAGGGGAGGAACAATTTTCAGCTTGTTGGAAGCATGGACATCAATTATCCTTCCAGAGAATTCAGACAGGGACTGATTAAGTACCATTCCAGGATGATAAGTGCCAGCAAAACCTCTGAAAGAGGGAAATTGAGCCACATTTTAAAAAGGTGCCCAGGGCAAATTTAAGTGAATGGCAGGTTAGAGTTTGTATGGGGAGAGCAGTAAGCACACAATTCTTTCTTTCCCCACCTAGTCAATCGCCCACTTCCTCAGAGGTGCAGGGAAAAACCTGATAGCAAACAGGCTGCCGGGCAGAGCAGGAATATTCCTAGGGTGAGGCCACTCCATGCAATTTCTGTATTCAAAATTCAATGTGCTGCCCTGCAGTAACAGCTTAGATCAAAAGTGGTGCCCACAGGATCTCCCAGTGCTATCTCTGACTGCTAGGAGAAAGCAGTGAGGATTATGAGGGCCTTGCTTATATTGCTAGGGAAGTTGGAGTGTTAATGTTTCTAATCACAGGGTTTAATTTACAAAGCAAGGCTGTTATCCTGTACCTGTAAATCAGGTGTGAAATGCACATCCGAGGCAGAGGAGCCTTTGGGGCTGCAGCGTGTGTACAGTCTCCTGCAAAGATACTGCCCATTAAAGAAGGAACCGAGCATTGGCATCAGGTAGCATCATCCCTCCAGGGCAACTGGGCCACCGCTGCCAACTGTTTAGACAAGCAGGTTCAGGGACATGACCCTGGTGTTGCTCCTCAAATGGTCACAACACCAAAGGAGTGGGGATTAGCGACACAACGAGGCCACCAGTTTGCTGGCTGGAAGAGGCACTGGTAGTGCCTCCAGCATGAGCTGGAGGGAAGGATGAGGCAGGTGGATGTCACACCACCCGCTTTTTCCTCCATCAGTCCCATCCTGCTGATTTCAGCAACTAGCTGCATTAGGACCCTTGTTAAAGACTCAGCAGGACCTGTTGTCCCAAGGAGAGGAAAGGTTCAGCTGATCAGCTACTACTCTTGCAGACACCAAGGAAGAGAGCTGCCCCTGAATTTCCACTGGCTATTGCTTAGCCAGGGGATCCACTCAGTTGTTCTCATCTACTGTGCAGAAGCACCAGCTCCTGCTTCGCACTGAGCTCAAAACCCTTCCTGACTTTCTTCTGGTAGTCCCCATGCCCCCGTGTGCTGAGAGTGGAGGTCAGTTAGAGACGCGTAGAGTCCTGCCTGGCATAGAGGCACAATTACTCTGGATTTCTCAGAAGCCACCAACTGAGGACAGGAAGACAAACCATCAGCCAAACCCAAATCTCACTGCCTATAATGAAGCTGTGGAGCCCACAGATATGGTACGGTTTCTTTGAAAACAAAAGCGTAAATGAATTCAGAAAGTGATTTGTCATATTCCTGGAGGCTAAGACCACTGTTAAACATAACTATTAAACACAATGATGCACATGCAATCTTCATCTCAGAAAGTTTCTCAACAGTTCTTTGCCAGAAATGGGGAGGTTGTGTCAGGGGAAGAAGCACTTCATAATCACTCGGTTCCTCAAAGGTCAGTCATTGGCGGCTGTAAGAGACGAAAGACTGCGTTGCAGAGACAGGACCTTGGTTTCAAGCCCTTACTTCCACATCAGCCAAGGGCATTACCGCTTTGCAAGTGCAGCTTGGTTCAGATGTTTGCACAGCCAAGGCAGCAGCCGTTACTGTCTTTACAAGATATTAGATCTTACTCGTTGTTCTAAGGTAGGATTGACTGCAACCTGTACATGAATCCTAACACCTTTTAATCTCTTCTTAAAACCATCCATGATGAAGACTCTATAACTTCCCTGGATGGTCTGTTTCCAAGTCCAGATAATCTTGAAACAGCCTTCCTAACATGTAACCTAACCTTTTCTTTGCTACAAATGTAAAAAATAAAAAGATGCTCCCAAACTTCTTTGGTGGACTACACTGGCATCTATGTCTCATTTTATCTTAGGCGGTTCTAAAAGCTTATAGAGCCAAGCAGAACATACCTGTCATTATCCCCCAGCCAGCAGATGTAGGTGCTTCTCACAATTCACTATACCACTCCAAAAAGTATAACAGTGTTTGCATGCTTTATGTGCAATAAGATTATACATACCTGCTACATTTTGATCAGAACTAGAAGAAACAGGAATAGCGGGCTTCCTGGAGGACAGAGACAAGGAAAGACGCTGTTCAGCCAGTGGTAATTTCCATTCCCACTCAAGGCACTACAAACCTGTGGAAGGGATATATGCATGGCTAGATGAAAAAATAATTTAAACGTGAAATCTAAAGAGACAAACATGCTCAGGATTCACAGTGACTGTCGAGCTAGACAGCCCTTTACTCCTTGCTTTAGTGAATATCTAACATACAGATAATTTAACCTACTCTACCATTACTCCTTGTCTGTCTATCACCACTGAAACCTTCTTCATGCTTGGTAGTTCAAGAGTGACATTTTTGTCTCCTCAAGGAGCAGAGTGCTCAAGGACTCAGCCCCACAGCTAGTCAACCACGCTTGCTACATCCTGATGTGCAAGGAGTTGACAAGCCGGGTCTAGCGCCCACTCAGACCCCAGTGTGCCATGCAGTGTGTTTGCTTTCTCCTGGGGAATCATATTTGTTAGTCCTTGCTTGCAATTCAAGAGTCAGTCCTGATTTGAAAAGAAAAGAAGTCTTGTGGTTTAAATATAATTCTTTATGGCACTGTAGTCTACACGTAGTCTTAAGTTCAATTTTAGGATGTAGTTTCTACAATATGACCTTTCTTTCCCTCCGGTGAACACATGAAGGGAAGGATGAGAGAAGGAACATGAGCCATGCTCTCCACTTTCCTCACTCGTGGAGTTTTTTTTTAAAAGAGGGGCAAAGGGACACAAACTGCAGAAGGTTATATTAAAATCCCTTCACAGCTCTGCTTCTTGCCTGTACTTTAGGACCGACCTAAATTTCTGCTATTAAAAAAGCATGATGACACTTAAGACTGGTCCCAGACAGTGCTGACAACAGAAAGTCCCAGGTAAAGACTTTCTCAATTTCCGTATCTAATGCTGATTTGTTTAATTTTTAAGGGGGCATTTGCAGACACACAAACAACCTCGCCATCCATTTAGGAGATCTGTACCACAAGTTCCCATCCCCACCAAGCATGCTGCTATGGCTGCGATCCCGCTCCCTGTGTTGCTCGTGGCCTCCCTCGCTTTGCAGAGCTCACTTGGTCCCACGTGGACTCGCGGGTGGGTTGGCAGCGAAAGGAGGAGCCCCAGGCTATGGGTCAGCTGGCAGCGTCTCAGCAGCGAGCAGCTCTTCCACCGCCACCCTCCAGCCCAGTTCCAGGAAAAAGTGCTTTGCACACAGGTTCCCAGCCTCACTCTTTTCTTACTTAAGCAGTCAAGGGATTTTTTTTTCCCCCTTTCCCCTCCAATAATTGTGGCAGGCATTAGTGAGCCGCAGGCCTACACAGTTACGAAGTATAATTAAGATAGGACACTAATACAATTCCCTGATACTGAGAACTTTCTATTCATAGGCAAATCCCAAGAAAAGCACACAGGAGTAATTTTAATGTGGAGGGGTTATATTTCTTCCCTTGAAAATAAGAAAACAAAACCTAGGCATTTTGGCATAAGATAACATCTAAGGAACTGAGCAGTACTTGCCTTTCCTTTATCCTAGCACTTACAACTTTTGCTTGTTTTCCTAGCAGTTCCCTTCAAAAGCCGATCAAAGCTCCATTTTTTTTAAACATTACAGCATTTTGTTCATTCCTTGACTGACCAAAACTATTGCTGAAGTGCCCATAAATAAATTAGCAAAAAGAACCACCAATTTGACTCAAACCTAGTAAGAACTAACTCCAGAGAACCTCGTATTCCTGTCAGTGCTTTTCCTTGCAGAGAGATATTACATCACTGCAGTCTACCAGGTTCAACTACAAACTGTATCTTGAGACGTATGTGAGACAAGGGAGCAGTCCTGCAAGAAGTCTACATTTAAAAAAAAAATGTTAAATATAGCAATATATAATACAAACCTCTATTTTTTAAGGAAGAAAAATAGTAATTTTTTAAGGATTAAGAGTAGAGAGCACCTGGCAATGAGAACTGACATTTCCCAACTCCATCGCAAGGTGCATTTCATCACCTGTTTCATCATCCTGTGGGGCCCTGTTGTGGTGCAGTACAGGTACCCTGGTGATTCAGAAATGGAAGGGTATAGCGAGATGGGAAGGGAAAGGCCAGCTATCCACTTCAGGGAATGTGGGTGCATGAAGTTATGATTAGTTTGATAAAATCAAAGGCTTGCTCCGAAGGGCTGTGGGCTCCCCCTGGGAGCACACATCTTCTGCGAACACACTGCGGCTTCTGAATAGAGTAAATGTGTTTTCAGGAATTGGGAAGTTATTATAGACCCCTGATTTCACACTTGGTGAAGGTGTGAGCAAATCATAAAGTATTTGTGGGAAATCTCTTTCCCTAATTGAGCCATAATGCTTGCTTTCTCCACTCTCTCCCCCTCTTTCCTTACCATTGCTAGGAGTAGAAAAACTATTTATGGTCTGCACAGGGATTATGTTTTATCCACTTTATCCAGCCAGCGACCTACTGGAGTTTCATATACTTTAAGAAATATGAGCTACCAAACTGCCTCTTCCAATTTTTGTAATTTCAAGTATTTCTTGCATTTGCGGATGCCTAAAGGCTCAGGAAGCAAGCACCGTGGAAGCAGGAGAAGGGCTGGGAGCCATTTCTGCTTCACATCACAAGCTCTCAAATGACCTGTATCTCATTTAGAAATCTGCCAAAACACCTTTCCAAACAAACAACTTTTTCTCCTTTCAAAGTCCCCTGTTGAATAACTTGATATACCTTGAAGTCGGGCATACTCTGATGTCAGCTGCAAAGGGAAAATAAAATTTCCAGTACCTGAAGCAGGGGCTGGGAAGGGCTCGACTTGACAGCTGCCAGACACTGAAGGAGACTTTAAATACAGGACAGGAGTCCACCCCAGGCCTGGGAGGAGATGTGGGTTAAGCAGACACACGGTTTTATCCTGTAGTTACAACAACCGTGGAAGGGAAAATTTAATAATATGCTTAGCCTGTGCCCATAAGTAGCTGTTAAGCATATGCTGCAAACACAGCACAAGCTAGGTGAGGCCCAGCTTGTAAGCACAGGTGGTTTAGGTCCTATTAAAGGCCAACCTTCTGATTTTTATTTTTTTTAACTGAGTTTAAGGCAGTAAGATAAGCTCTCCACAAAGACCGAATGTGCAAAGCCTGTTACCCCCAAACACAGAAACACTGTGATGATGGTGACAGCCCCCTGCCTTCCTCTGGGTTCAGATCTTCATTTCAGCTTAATGTTAGGAAATGGCTATATTCTCACACTTCATCAAGGAGCTGCAGAAGGGCTCGTGGGGGATAGAGTTGTCAATAGTGACTGTGCTCCCAAACCCCCTTGGACTCAATAAGAGAGGGGGTTAGGAAGGACGGGATCCATTTCCTTGGGCCACCAGAGGAAGTGGCTGCAGGAGAGGTGAAGACAGGGGGAATCAGCGGAGAAAGGAGCTGCCAGGGCAGATTTCCCAGACATCAGTAAGACTCCAGTCAAATTTCAATGACAGGATTTCACACCAAGACAAGACAACTTGGGGAAGGAAGGCAAAGATGCTTCCCTTTGGTCTCCATCTCCATGTAGTCATTGTAGTGACCAAAGGAAAGAGCAATTGTGGTTTTTTTTTAAATCGCGAGGTCTGTATCCTTCAGCAGCCATGTGCTCATGGGGTGATACTCTCTTACATGACATGGGTCTCTGGAGCGAGCACTGATTCCGGAGGACTGATTCAGGGGACTGAATCTGCACAGTCTTACCTGAGTGGAAAAGAGAGGGCTCATTTTAGCTGCACAGCTGGGACACACCAGCCAGAACCCTACTGTGGGCTTCCGGGGTCCCAGATCCTCTCTTTCTTCGCCCATCACTGCTGTGGTACTCATGGACTTGGACAAATCACTTCACGTCTATGTGCCTTTATTTTCCAGCTGTAAAATGGAGATAATTATATTGACCTTCTTCATGAAATGCCTTGCAAATGCTAGACAGCAGCTAAGTACTATCACGATTATTGTATAAAAAAAATCCATTATAGCCTCTGGATGCTGAAGAAGAAATGAATGATGGCTGGAGTCCACATAAACACTGTGTTAGATCAATGCAGGCGCTATTACAATGTTGATCTGGTTTCCTAGTGTGTGTTCCCATAAATCCACATGGGGATGAAAAATCCAAACATATCTCTTGGCTGACAACTGACTGAAGCTATGTTACAGGGAGGAAGAAAAATCTAACCTCATTGCACAAACCAAACTACACATTTCTTTCTTTGATCACAGGAGGAAGAAAGCTTTTTCTGGCTGAGTTTTCTGCATATGATGAGAATTCTTTTCAGTTTATTTTGAGGGGTTATTTTTGCAGATGAGACATCTGAGTTTGATATGAAGAAGGCACTATGTCAAAGTGAGGCACTTATCACCTTTAAAAGTTGAAAGCTGTCTGGGAACAAAAGTGCTATACCGTTTGCTAAGAAAAATCCCAAACTAACCTCCACACAACCTCAAAAGAATATCTCCCGTACTCCACCTAGCAAAGAGGCAAACTGGAAAATGATGTCAAAGTTTTTCTAGGAAAGTTTCAGAAGAAACCAGCTTAATTCTATGCTGCATTAAAAGCCAATGCAAAGCCACTTGCTACTTTGTGGTTGAGAAACCATCTGCTTCCGTCTTCCCCTGCACTCCAGTCATCACCTATCAATGCCAATTAAACATTAGAAGAGCTACCCACAGAAGTAAAAGACACTTACTGTACCCAAACGGAAATGCATTGATTTCCTTTTCTTACAATGACAGAACTCATGCATTTTTAACAAGGGTGCGTGACAGAGGTGTTTTACCTGCTGGGGAGCAGAGAGCAGTTGCATGCTGCAGGCTTGCCCTGAATGATGGGTATCTGCTGTGGGTACCAGCATCTGCAGTGGTCCCAAACCACCCAGCTCCCATCTCAGCAGACACGGAGCTGCAGGATAGTAGGGATTACTCTGCCTTTTCCCAAGTCCCACATTAAGGAAGGAGAGAAATAGGTTTATATGGATGTTTTCTTCCAGAAAGAGACCAGTGGAGAAGCTGGCTCCACAGTCTGTATGGTCACAGGATGCTGTGTTCACTGCACAGTGCTGCTCGCTCAGGCATCTGCATGAACATTTAGGAGATGGATTCCCTGGGGTCACCATCTGTACAGTAAATCTGTAAACTGTGTAAATTGGTAGCCTCACCAGGCAGAGCAAGGTCAGCATGATAGCTGTCTTCAAGCAAAGCTTTACAGAGTCCATGTGACTTTTCACTTCAGATCATACACCGTTTGCCACTGGCTGGTTCTTAAGTACAAAGGTGGTTATTACAGTCCTTTCCAGGGCTTTTAAGCTGCTGTGTATGACTTTTCCAGAGATGCAGAGCACAGCACCTCACTATTCTCTTAATTAGAAACAGAAGATTTCATTTTAACTTGATGCCTTCCTTTGTTGTACACTACATTTTAAACCTCATGATGCACGTCTTTAGGAGACCTGTGGCTTCCAAATAAATTCTCATTCTGTAAAGGAAAAATATCCTAACAACATACCAGAAGACAAAAAGATTATGTATCTCAGTGAGACTTCTGACTGCGATAAGCCTTATACAAAACAGCATATAGCCCAAGCATCCCAGAACAACAGGGGGTGGGGGATGGGTAGAAGACCGGGATTCACATTTTCAATCGTGTAGCCCAAAATTAGAAGCTTAGGCTGAGATTTTGTTAAAGATTTATTTTTCCCCTCAGGCCTCACATATTCCCCTTGGTCTCAGCTGCTGCTTTTAAAAGCCAGTTCTTCCAAGACAGGGCCGGGGGGCTGGAAACATGCAGTACTGGACAGTTAAAATCTGCCAAAAATATTGGGGTCCTTTGTCTGCATATATCTGAGCATCTCTGCCCAGTGGAGGTGCTCAGTCCCTCCTCAGGATACGTAGAACTCATTTATATAGTGAAATACTTCTGCCATGGTCTGAGTTTCTTATTTGAAAAGGAGATGACATTTATTCAGTTGGTAGAATAATCCAGCAGCACACATTGTACCCCTCTCACAGCTCCTGGAAGAAAGCCCAACATACACATTCTTACTGATATAGAAGGTTTTCTGTAGTCACAGGCAAAAGTATTTGGCAAGGGTTTCAAAATACCTGTATCAGCAAGATTCACAGGGCTGGTCTCTGTTTACATTGCTCAGACTGTGGAAAGCAGCCTTCATGTAAAGGAGCAGTAAAAAAGGCCTTTAGTTACATGTTAGAAAACAAAATCATTGCAGGAAGATTTTAAAGTGGCTTTGCTAATGGAAACCAGGCAGCTAACTTCAGTCCTTTCAGTTGTTGACAACCCCTAATCCAAGAATGTTAGATCCAAAGGCAAATAAAATAGACTGTGCTTCACACATCCACCAGCAGGCACAGAAAATCTTCTGTTCCCTTGAGAGAGTCCTTGCCCCATCATGGATTACCCCAGCCATGCTGGGGCACCGGTTGAACTGCAAATGGCACCAGGGAGCTGGGCTGGGAAAAATAATGTGAAGAAAGCAAAACAGAATGGGGGAGGGTGTGAGCTCTGCTTTGTGACACAGCTCGGTGCTGGGACAGCCCTATGCATGGACACAGGCAGCCTAGGAGGAGGGTAGAGAAGCAGCAAAGGCATAAACCTATGTAGTCAGAAACAACGTTCCAAGTTACAGCTGCAGTACAGCCACTTCTTGCAAAGCCATAGCCAGAGTGCAACTGCTTCTTGCAGATCCATCATCTCAGTACAGACACTTCTTGTGTATCCTGAGGTTTTCTGGGATCAGGCTAGATCATGGCTGGACACTGGAAAAGAAGCACTTATGGGCAACATCAGAAATGCACTGAGCTTCATGTCCATCCTCTTCAGACCCTACCATTGTGTACATGCAAGGGACTATCTTGCTGATGTAAAAAATCTTCCTCTGTAATCCCAGCTGCTCCCACAGCAGCAGTTTTTTTTCATGAAGAGGTACCCTGGCCATACTGGCTTGGAGTGTGAGAGCATTTAATTGAAGAGCTGATTTCTGGCAGTGGGTGATCTTGGGTTCTTCTGAAGAAATCTTAAGTATGCTCTGTGACATGCACTACTGGGCAGCAATACGTTGTGCAGGAATATTTTATTTCAGAGATGACTAGGTCTCAACATGTTTGTCAGTAGACAGGATAAACAGTGTAATTGTGCATCCGTTTTTTTCTATGTAAGAGCTTTGACCTGACATTTAAATGCTCTCAGCGATGACCTTGGGGCAGCTAGGCAGAGCTAGATTTTTTATGGTTTTCTCAGCATCAATCATCTTGTGGCTGGCACCTCTAAAAATGAATGTGTACAGAAACCTAGAAGCAAATAGTTTTACAAATTTGAAAAATGGCTGAGTAACCTCCCCCCACCCTGGTAATGCCACAGAATTATATTCATTTTTTTGAGGTCAACCAGAATATTTTTAAGTTTCATCCTTCACTAAGGCTTTGCCCCTCTCTGGTTTTGTATTAAGGCAGAAAGTACTCCATAAGTCTTTCCTCATTGTCTATTGTTTGTTATCTTCCTGCCCTAATTTTAGATTTCACAAACTCTTATTTTCATCTTTGACCAAATTCCAGAATATGTTTTGGCTGATATAAAAATACATACACACACATATATATGTGTCTCCTATTTTTGCATTATCATTCCCATGAGGAAACTAAAATAAATGCCATATTCAAAGCAGTGCTGATTTTCCAAGCAGTATTAGGTTTATCCTCCCATACTGTGCACAAGGGATTTGTCTGCTTTTCGCTTTAACACAACTGCTCGCTGGGTTTCAACCAGTGACATACCTGCATTCTTCCCAGGAGGCTGCCGTTAATTCCATGACAGCCAGATGAGAGAGCAGTGAATACTGTTCCTAAGAGAGTTGTTACTTTGTACTTAGGATGCTGAAAAACTTGGAAAAATTATTCCGATTTTGGTCTTTATTCATATGGTTCAATATTACTGTCCACCTTTACTTATTTTGCTTCCACAAGTGACACCACACTCTGTCCATTAATCCTGTGTGAGAGGGTTGCTCTGCTGCCCATGTTGATAGCGTCTATATGAAAGGAGGAACAAATGATCAAATCACACATAAACCAAGTCCACGGATGAAATTAAGAATGGTCCTTCCAAAGAAACTATAGAGGTTTGGGAAGAGTTGACATTTTTATAATGTACTGCCGATATGACAAAAATCCCACAAGAGCTTCTCAGTGCAAGAGAAGACTGAGTAATGCTGGAAGTCGTAACACACTGCTTTTTTAGAGCAGCCATAAAGAACCCAGCTGCTGAAAGCTGAGGTACAAATGAAGAACTACTTCTGCCTAAATGCTTTCCAGTATACCAAGTTCTGCCTCCAACTTACCCAGATGCTGTAGGCAAGCAGAACAGGGTGATAATAGATTTTGAGTTTGATACGAGTTCTATAAAAAAAGAAAAAAGAGAGGAAAAAAATAGTTTCTGGGTGAAGCAAACATTTTTTTCAGCCTGAACATTTTGGCTTTGAGCTTTTAAAACTTCCAAACTGAACGTGAAGGATTTTGAAGTGAAATTGTGGCGAACAAGAAGATGTTAAAAGGAATGGTTCAACTCCTTTGAAGCTTGGGCTTGTTTCTCCCTCCTCTTGTGCATAAGAACAACTTGACTGAACTGACATTTTAGTCTCCAAAGTGACATTTTCTCTCCAAGAAAACTGGCCAACAAAATGTCCTCTCTCTCTGTAGCAAGCAGATACTAAGAGACAGCTCTGCATCCCTTTGAGTAGCTCCAAAACACCATCAAAAGTAAAAACGACATGTGAATCCCAAAACCCATCAAAGTGAAGTACATCCATCCAAAGTAAAGTATGAAGACAGCTTTATGCTTGTGGTAGCTTCTGACTACTGGTATCCACTTGCTAAGCTGAGGCAGAAACCCACCACGCTCCAGAAGGTAAATTCAATATAAAATTCTTTAAAGATTAATTCATATAGATCCTCCCTTCCAGGGAAGAAGATTCCTGTTGTGAAGTTCTCAGTGAAGAGGACTTTTGCCAAGCTGGGCAGAACAACTTCTGTTGCAAACACTACCCCCCCCGCCCCGTCCCAATCCTCCTTGGTGCCCTGCACCCTGGTAAGAGCTGGGAGTGCAGGGACAGGCTAGTGCAGCCATGCTCCTCATAGAGGAATGGAAAAATCAGGAAAGTCCCTGATGGGAAAAGTGCCCTGAGATGCACGTTAACTGTAGGGACCATGTTCCTCCTGGCCAGATGTGGGCAGAAGCAAGATGCAGGCCTGAGCGGGCACACTGCTGCTCAGTGCACCCTAAACTGCCGTTGCCGTGCTTCACCAGTGACATCCACTGCAGCACCCGTCTTAAATGTAACAGGCCTGAAAGCAGCCAAGCGGCTCTATTTAAAACTAAAGAGGAAAGTGCAAAGCTTTGAAGTCAGAAGGCATATAATGAATTCAGCAAAACTTTGTATTTCAAAGCCAGTTCTATTTGCAGAAGCCATCTGCCCAGAGAAAAGCTTGAACATCCACCTCTGACAGGAGTCAAAAGAGTTGAGGGAAACAGATCTCACTGAGGATGTTTCACATCATCTGTTCCCACAATATTTGAAATGTCACTTTGTAGTGAGCAGTTCCCATCCTTGTATCAATTACAACATTTACATTCAGCTCCCCTGGGGCTGTTGGCATTTGAAGCGACTGTCCAGTTCAGTAGCTCCCAGCAATTTCTAATGAGATATGCCAATAAGACATCACTGCTTGTCCCTTCTAATGATAACTATGAGCTCTCTGGAGCTTTCCCCTAAGCCACTGTCTTACTTATCCTCTTATTGAGGATTATTGATTTTTGTCTCTCCCCTTGCCAGCACTCAGCTTTTAAGCCACAAATCCAGAGATGGCTCCATCCAGGAGAACAAGGGGTAGTGTGGTGTGTGGCCCTTTCACAGGAAAGGAGTGCAGCCAGTGAGCCAGGTTGTCATCACGGGCAGCAAAAGCAAACCCACCCCTTGGGCAGAACGAAGCAACGAAGGTCACTTCTCCCAACCACCATCTCCCCAGAGCACTCATTGGCCATAACGGTTTGCAGCATGCAACTAGGGCTTACATTTCTGCAGCAAGGCAAAAAAACCAAAACAACAAAAAAAAACCCCGTGTAAAGCTCAGAACAAGCCTGTTTAAGAATTCCCTCTGATATCACTAGTCTTTCATACAGCCTGTAAGAACTATTAAAATTCTCTCTGATAACTGACTTCCAGAGAACACGAGATCCAGGCGAGACCATACCAGCCATAGATTCTACCATTATTTCTCCTGTCTTAAAATAGGTGCTAAAATAAACCTAGAAGTCATCTGTGAAACCAATCTACATCATAGAATTTGAACATCAGTCTCTGCATTACAGGGAAGTGGAGAAAAGCAGAAGTTATTCCCCTGGGAAAAGGGAGAAAACCATCACTGAAAGCTTACATCAGCCAGGGCAGGTGGAGGGATGCTAGTCATGGCCACTGGCCTTAGTAGAGCCTGGAGCTGTGTGAATGCTGATTGCCCACAGGCAGCATTTCTCCAGGTCTCCCCCCAGCCACATTGGAGGTATTTACAGACCTGGTAGAATCACCACTGTCATTGACAGTGGACAGTGACCCCAAAGGAGGCAAAAGTTATCAAGGTGAAGAGGGAGGTACAGTCAGGCAGAAAGAAACAGGTAACAGAACTATGTAGACTTTGTTTTACTAGAAATCACTTAAAAAACAGTTTCCTCTCATTCCTGAAACCTTGGCTTTCTTGTAACATTCACTGGATACAGCCTGTGATAAACTTACAGGGTTCCCACTGCTACAGTTATTTGATCTCATCACAATCTATAGTGTGTTTTTGCTTTAAGATATTCCTGCCAAATAATTATTTCTTCATCCGTCCTGGTTTGGTTAAGCACTAGCCTTTGCTCACCTGCACGCACACTCATGCCTGTGGCATCCAGTGGGAAAACAGCTTCAGGACCCTGTTACAGCACGTCAGACAGCCCTTCTAGGAAATGCTCTGTAACACACAGAGAAAGGAAAGTGCAACATTTTTTCCTTGATGGCCTTGAAACAGAAGCTTTCATAACAGCTTCTGCCCTTTTGTCAGTTCCAGAGATTGATTACTGCTCCCATACCCGTGGGTGAATGTAGGGATAGAGACCCTCCTAGCTGTGACAGCAACCCAGAAGGGTGCTTCAGAGCCCCAGAGCCACACAGATACATGTAAAGGGCTCAGATACATTTATAACCTTGCAATTCAAATTAGGTTGCACACACTAGCACACAGTCCCACCTCCCATCTTACTTTGACACCAGGAGAAGCAGAAACTCCATGCTTCCACACAGTCACTCCGACTTCAGCTGGGCTCTATCTGCATGAAGCTCTCGGGTAAGGTCCTCATCAGTGCCTGCACACCTAGAGGAGCGTATCTTCCAAGTCGACTTTCTGGCAGCCTTAGAGTCACTGATGTTAAGGAAGCAGCAGACTTGCTCTGTCACAACTTTACTAACAGTAACCCACCTGCCGCACCCCACCCAAACACTGCATTAGTATTCACAGAAAAAAAATCAAATTGGATCCTTCTATTAAACCTTTGTGAATTAGCACAGCATATTAACAAGATCCCAAGAATCCACCTGAGCCACGTGGCACCTTCTCCAGCTGGTGTCTGCCAGGACAAATCAGCAGAGGTACAATTCCCTCTAAAATGCTGAGGCTCAGCTGCTCATCACTGCTGTGCAGCCTCCATGTCCATCCTGCTCAAATACCTCCCAGGAGCTGGTAGAAAACTTGCTTTGTGGCTACTGATGCCTAATGCTAATTGCAAACAGAAGAGGCTGCTTAACATGCTATCATCTCGTCCCTTCTAACTTCTGGATTTGCAATTTCTTTCTTGCTGTTTTTAGGCGTTGGGGGTAATTTATTATCTGGACACCTTCACTCAGTAGGTTACCTCCTTCCTCCTTTCAGCCCAGCTGCCATCTCCAGAGGCACTGGGCAGCCAGATGGACTGAGGGACACACACATCTATTCATCAGCACTGCTTTTGTGAAGGGTAAGAGAAGGATATGGTCTATAAAAGTCCCTGTTTTTTCCACCATTTCTTTCTAAAATGGCTATCTCACACATGTTAAGGACTTATTCCAAACTGAGCATATTTTGCTTTTTCCTTCTAGATACAAAATGAATTGGTTGGTGGAGCAAGTTGTTGCATAAGTTGTCATTGTTAGTGGTTAGTGCGTTGCTGGGTTTTAATGTATAGAGGTGGGCACTGGTCATTACCTAAAAATAGATGCTTTTTGGCCCTCAAAAGCTATGTGGCAGGAAGGAAGAGGGAATGGGAGCACCAAAGGTTGAAACAAATTCCAAAGGTGGACAACAGCAGCAGCCTCGCTGTAGAGCCCAAAGCGTTGGATTTGGAATTCAGGGCACTTACTCCCAAGACTTTTTATGCATATACACCAAGGAGTCAAGCAAGTAAAACAACAACTGCCAAATTGTTTACATTCAAGCAATAAACAATTGAAGAGCCAATATCTACCAGTTGTACCTACTTGTCAGCTTTTTGAAACTAAGATAATTTATTTGGTGCACCAAGAGGAGGAGAAGGTGAGCGGAAACACGCTTAGACTAGGCTCTGCACTGCTAAGAGGACTAGTGCAGGCTCTTAGTTCTTCCTTGCTTCAGGAGGTCTAAGAAAGCAGGAGCTGGGCTCTGCTTCAGCACAACCTGGCATTAAAATGGCATTCTTAGAAAAGTGTCTGCAATAAAATAGCATCTTCTTACTGAGAAGATGCGCTTCCAGCAAGTATCAGGGTCATAGCTGCAGATTTTAATGACAAAAATGAACTTGTGACATATTGCTTGTGCTATCATTGCAGTCTTAACTTGGCCAGGAGATAATTAATGGAAGATGTGTGGTTGAGTCCCCTGTGCTGCTCTGAAAGTCTTGGGCTGTAATTGGTACCATTGGTTCTTGTAAAATAAATTGAACTCCTGATCCAGCTAAAAAGCAAAACATGGCACTTTGAAAGAAATGTTTTACTTTAGGAAGTGGCATTCTGATAAAGTGATTTTAAACCTCAGAGTCTCCTGGGCAAATTTCTGGTTCCCAGCACTGTCACTCTCCTCAATGTCGTGGTGTATACTCTCTGATTTCACTGCCACGGCTCGGTGCTTTGAGTAGCTGGTGGCTCTTGATGACGCATTTTGATGCATTCAGCACAACCACATACTAGCATGAACCAGAGATCACCATTTCTCTGGCTGTAGAGCTAGAGTAACATGGACCTGTGCCCAGACAGCATTGGCAGTGGCTGGAAAACCAACAAGAGAACTGGGAAAAATCCGCTCCAATGAAAGCATGGAGCCGAGAAAAATCTGTCATGGTTCAGAGTACCGAGGGTTTCAGGCAGCCCAGTTCTGGTGTCAGGAGCAAGCACTACTCTTTCCATTTCCCTGACTCCCTCCCACTTCTCACAGTCACTCAGGAGCCATTTCTCCATATCCTACTTATGCACACACATATCAGGCAGAGCTGATAAGGAAGGACAGGAGGGTCTGACAGCCAAGTGGCTCTGCTACAGGCTCCCTGTGTGGCCTCACATGCCATCACTCAGTTTCTCCCCATAAAATGACTAGCAGCACTTCCTTACCTCCCGAGGAGGGGTGAGAACATAAAAACAGCAACAGCCACAAAGTGCAGGGTTATTACAACCATCCGTCCAGAGAGACTGTCAGCTTTAGCACACAGGCTACTGTCACACTTGGTGCTGAGAGCATTCCCAGCAGATGTGCTATTGGATAGAGCACATGGTGTGTTTCTATGGTGTAAGTGCCTCTGGGCTCAGAGTTGAACAAACTATTTTCTGCCTTGGAGAGAGAAGGCAACCTCTTTCACCAGGTTTCTTTTTTTTTCCTCCAGGAGAAGGGGGCAAAGGAAACCTCTGTCACCCTGGGCACGCTAGGGGAAACGGAGCAAGGCTTTGTTCCCTGTTATGCAACAGCCCTCTGACAGGAAGAAGCTGAGAAGTCAGTCGTAGCCTCCACTCCTCCCTCCTTCACAAAAGCAACAACTAGGTGTGGAAAGATTCTGTCAAACCCTACACCACATCAGTTCTTGCCGCAAGTGTTCCCTTGCCTCGACCGCCCTAAAAGGAAATATGGTGTAAACAGTCTAGCAAGACCCATTCCAGCCTCCTGCTGTGATGCATCAGGAGATTAACGTATTAACTCTGAAAAGCCCACTAATTTTAAGGAGAAGTCTACTTAAACTGAAAGAAGTTTTGCAGAGATCAGCAGTTTATCTGATGCTAGGGAACCAGGGAAACCTGTTAACAGCAGACTGTGAATAATTGAGAAAATTTTTCAACTCGGCTTTTAAAGGACCTTGGATTAAAATACTGCATGGGTTGGCAATACTTTGCTCCTAATCTTTTCAAATATACATTTGCAATGGTTTGTTTATCACTAGGCTTCTGCTTTGCAATCAGACAAACGCAGGTTTTGCTCCTCCTGGAGCTCCAGCTAAGCAGGGTAAGCCAAGGCAGACATTGCAAGAAAGATTATGGACAAAAATGTCTATCTGATGCAGGAGGCTCCTTTGGTTGGTTTTCTTTTTTGGACATAATATCCAGAGGCATTGAAGTATTACTTGATAAAAAGCAGGAGAAAAAAACCAACAGCTCAAAATTATATAAGCTAAACTACAAGACGTGAGATGGATACCAAAGTAGCTGATGGGGCAGGGAGGAGCAAAAGCGGGGATGCGAGTGTATGACGGATGTCAGTACGGTGGGGTGGAAGGGATAAACTTGCTGAAAGAAACAGAACTAACAGTGCACCTAACATACCCATCGCAGAGCCTGACAGACTTCCCCCAAGAACCAGTTTCACAGGTGGAACTCTGTCAGATTATCCTGCTACTGCAGCTGATCTATGACAGTAGCTTGCCTACGGCTGGCCACATCTTCTAGGTAAAGAGGGATGCATTATACCTCTTACACTGTGACGTATTTGTTTATGTGGTTTCAGCCACGATATGTGCATGTGCTTACTGAGCTCTACAGAAATCAACAGTGACAATAAATATGCTTTCGCAGCCAGCTGCTCCCATGCCTCCTTCGCTTGGTCAGACAAACAGACCAGGTATACATCTTTTTTACTATCAAGGAGCAAATGTGAAAATCTGATCCAGAAACAGTATGCAGAATGAAAATCACCCCTGGACCAATGGGATGTTTGGGCGTGTTTCCCACTTTTTCATCCGAACGTACTAACCAACAAGAAAGCTGGTGAAACCAGAAAGCTGGGAACTGCCCTGGTGGAGCAGAGATCCAGCTGTCAAGGTTGCTCTGGAGTGGCCTCTGTGTGGCTAGAGAACAGGAGGACAGATCTAGGGCATGCTAGGCTGCCAGGAAGCCAGAGCAAGGACACTGCAATGTGTCTTGCAGACACCAGAGACTCAGTTCCCCCCAGAAGCCATTTCCCTGACCCCAGTGAGCAGCTGTGCTCTCCTTATTCCAGAGCAGCACCATGTGAAGCAGCACCATTTGAGACAACCACCTGAATTTAAAAAGCAAATAAAAAACAACCAGCCAACAACTTAAGAGCCCAGAGTTCCTGCCTTCCTCCAGCATGGATTTATTCTGAAGCCAGCTATCCTAATTTCCCTCTAATCTCATCAGCAATCATCCATGCACAAGCCATTTGGCTAAGGTGGTCTGTTGTCCCAGTTTTGTCCTGGCCTTATCTTCCTTCTTTACTTCACGTGAGGAAGATGTACATTCCATTTCACATAAGCTTGGGAGTACGTGAGCAATTATGTGTGACCAGCTACATATAATTATCTTAGATGTAGGCCTATAAATGATTCATTAAGATCTGTATCAGTCAGTTATTTAATATGTCCTGCTAATTAAAACTTTTTGATAAAGACAACTACATCTTTCTGTAATTATGCCTCTGGACAGTGTGATGCAGTTCCAACTAGTATTTGCATTTCTGGGTGTATGTTGACACTAAAAGTAGGGTAGAGAAATATAGGTTAACTACTGCTCTTAATTGCTCTTCGTTACTAAGATTATTGTAGAATTTCATTGTACGACACCCTGGGACTCTTTGGCACAGTGCACATTACAGGCACCGTTAGGTGATGATGCTGTATGTTGCATTATCCTTCTGTATACCTGAGAAGCTTGAGAAAAACAAAAAACCCCTTATTTCACCTAGAAGGAATGTGTCTCGCTTGGCTTATTGGAGGCACGGAGGAGGGGAAGTGGGACAAAGATATGTTTGAGGAAATGCAGCGTGTTTTACCCTACAGGATCAAAGTTTGTATTTCTTGCTCAAACCAGAGATCCTGCTAAGCTCACTGTAAGCTTGTCTTGAGTAAGGTCCACTGATCTGCGGTCACCATACGCTGGATCCAGCTTCCATCAGTGCCAGTTGGAAGAAACACAACGACTCAAAAAACACATTAGGCCCTGTTTCGTTGGTCAAAAAGGGAGCTACACTAAGTTTACACCGGTGTAACTAAGCAGGTCTAACTCAGTCTGTCTTCAGTCTTGTTCTCTTAAAACACGTTCGGTATCAAAGCAAACACATCTATGTGCGAAACAGGTACAGACTTTAAAACATTTTCTTGGGATGGCTATCAATGTAATAAAACATCAGTAAGAAGTGATAAATGCTAAGTAAAAGAAGCTTTTCCTAAGCTGCTTATGCTAAGAATATAAATCTTCCCCCACTACCAAAAGACTACATTAAGTGTCATCCTTCTAATCTCATTGGCAGCCTGGTATCACTACTAGGATAAGTGTAAGATAGATCGCCTCAGTGGTTCTTCTGCTGCAAGTTCTGCTTGGTCAATCACAATGGGAGACAACTGCCCTTGTGTTGACACTTGGCGTCTCCTAGAAGGATGCTCAGCCTACTCCTGTTGTCATCAGAGCAGGGCATGTTTCACCCAGGGGAATGACTCAAGTATAACCTGTTCACTCTTGTTAGCCGCAGATCATTGCCTAAACCCTAAAGTCTGCATCCCATGGGAGCACTGCACTAATCTAATCTCTAGTTAGTTTCTACAAACACTGATTTGTGAAGACAACGAAAACTATATAAAATGTGTATCATATGCATTTGAGTTCCCAAAAGGTGATCTGCTATAATCTATACCACTGTGGCCAGCACCAGTAACTCACCAGGGCAGGGGAGAAGCATGAAGTAAACTCCATGCTGACCCTAAATGCTCTCTTCTCGCCACTGCCTCTTTCCATCTTCTCACGCCCAGCCTCATTCACATGGTACTGCACCGTAGAAAGCTACTGCAGGACAGAGTTAGAATGGAATAAGTAAAGAAAGTCTTTAAATATAACTTTGCTTTGGTGTTCTGATTTGAGCTAAAGTAGAACCATGTTTCTAACTTTTCAGCTAAGCTTCATCCAAGTAACTTCATTTTCTGAAAGTCAACTGCATGTTTTTCAGATAGTGTTTCTCTCTACAAGTGATAACATGGGGCACCAGTATGCAGAAAATCCACTGCTTATGCTTATTCCTATAGAAACCAAGGCCATCCTCAAGCTGGTGGAATGTTGCAAGTTGAACTGGTGAAAAGGGGTCGCACTTGCAGTTAGAGGTGGACAAGACAGGTGACCCTAAACTGACCAACAGAGTCTTCTATCCCATATGCATCATACTCAGTATAAAACTGAAGGATCACGAGGGTCAAACTCTCTTCTTCAACGGCTGATGCCCAGTGAGGACCTCATCAGTCTTTTGGCCCCTGATTCTGGATCCCTACATTTCTGAATCCAGTTCCTGAGTCCAGCCAGGGACCTTTTCCCCATGGCAGCTCTGCAGCATATGTGATAGTCATCAAAGAAGGGAGAGAGGGGAAAGTTTCTATATTTGTATATATTTTATTATTTTCTTAATATTTTCCTTAGTATTATGATTTTTTTCATTAAAGCTGGTTTAGTTTCAGTTCCCAACCAGCAAATCTCTTTCCCTCATTTTTCTTCCCATTTTCCCTGGAGGGTATGAAGAAGGGAACTGGGACTATAACTGTTCACATTTAGCTGCCAATCAAGTTGGGCTGGGGCTAAATCATGGCATTTGGCTAATGAAGTTTTTACTGGCTGACTGACCTTGTGTCTATAATAGTATAAAAGTGCCATCTAAAAACCTTGGCTATATCAAACAGGCTGTCCCTCATACAAAAAAAATCAATGAAGCCCAGTTTCCTACAGATCTGTCTCTCAGATCATCTTATGGTGGCTACTCTATTTACTTTTCAGATACTCTCACAATATAGTGGACACTATTAGTCCTTAGTCACTCTTGTCTCAACTGTTCTTTGGCATGTGTTGAGGTCTGAGTTTCAAGTTAAGCTCTTTGGTGTCCTGTGATATGAGCCATCGCCTATTATATTGCCGATAGCAGCCTCTGGCGATTACTCAAGGGAGCACTCACGGTGTAACTTTCTCCTCTATGGGAGCATTTCACAGTGTTTCTCTATTCAGTGATCTACTTCAATTAAACTGATAGGAACTTAACTATGTTTGAGACTCCTACTGATAGTTTATTAAAAGTGATTCAGACTGGTCAGTCTTAAATAAGGAGGTACAGTCCAAGGGAGAGTTTAAGTCTCAAATCACCCATGAGACAAAGAAGTTCACAAAACAGGATAGCCTGGTATGTGCCAGCTCCAGCCTGTGATGGCTGTGACAACATCAGCACATTTTTATTAGCTTATAGAGAAGGGACCTGACCTTAGAAAAGAAGGAAATTAAGCTGAAGTTGTTCAGGAGTTCTGCAATAAGCACTACCTTCGCTGCTGCCTTTGAGGGATACAGGATGCAGTATTAGAACAACTAGATTTTTAAACTGAATTTAAGCTCTGCTCCATTTGCCTTCAGCATAAAAGCAAGCACACAGGCATCCCAACGGGCCTATAGCCACGATGAGCATGTTTTTCCTATGTGTGCCACCTTTGTGTGTCAGACATCTTTTTGTTCTTTAGGAGCATCTTACAGACTGGCCCATGTGAGCATCATTTTTCCCAATGAGGGAAACAGGACAGCAAGCAATCCACAAAGAGCTCATCTGTATGTGGATCAACACCATTTTTCCAAGGTACCGGTACGGCCACCTGTAAAATGCCCAGGACAGACAAGAACAGGTACCATTTCTATGGGGGAAAAAACATTCCAGTCAAGCTCACCCTGATTTGAAACTATACGGAAAGACAGCTTACCCCTGTCAAGGTTCACACTTGATCATACAGCAGTAGCTGCCAGTGAGTAGACACTCAGCAAGCGTAGACAAGGGTCAGGGTTAACTGTAGACACAGATGCATGGCCATAGCAGCACACAGATAGAGTACAAACAGAATGCCATTCTAGATGGACCCGGCAAGATTTCTTTTCGCATGAAACTGGAATAACAGCAGCAGGAATACCCGGAGCCTGGAAGAACAGGGAGAAGGAGAATCTGCCTGCTACCCTACATGGCTCCCACATTAGGACATGAGCCATGTGCAGCACAGAGCCAGGGAGAAGGAAGCCTCAAAAACAACTTAGTGTGCCCCTGGCTCAGCAAGCAACCTTATGACTGCAAACAGCATTGGCACAACTTAAGACTTACTGTGTTTTTCACCTTGCATATTCTTGGGGTGCAGTGGCACTGCTGGAAAGGCACAAATTCCCATTGCAACACCTACTTCACTGAATAGCAGAGGCATTCAAGCAGAGGAAATGCTATTTCCCATTTGCGCTGCAGTATTTCCCTGTGGCCTTTGGGTGACATCATCTTGGCATTCTCCTCCAAAAGCAGGTGGTTCCAGGCATTGACTGATGGTAGGAAACAAATTATCATCTCCCCTGAAAAAGTATGGAAACAGAACAGGATTTGGTGTCTTACCCAAGGGTCACAAGGAGAAATGGGGTCAAATCCAGAATTGGAGCAAAGGTGCTCAAACAATAGGCTACAAGCTATAGATTTGTACAGCGTCTAGGACAATGTGGCCATAATCCTGCTGAGGCCTCCAGGCAGCACTGCAACACGCATCATCATAATAATGAGTTTCTAATCCCAATGAAATGCCCAACCCAGTAGGCACTGCCTGACTCACGGTAAGGATTAGCTGACAGATCGTAAAAAATAGTTGCAGGAGTCACTGGGCCCATTATGCAATCCTGTTGTGCTGAATATACAGAAACAGCTGAGAAAATTAGGAGCTTTTGCTGAGAACATAAGTAACTGAGATTTTCAAATACAGGTAATGGGTATTCTCATTCTTCAGCCTAGGGATAGTTCATCGATATCATTGCACACCACTCCCAACTTCTGAATCAACCAGATTAACAAAGACAGGGACTCATGTTTGTACTGTGACACAATAAAGACAAGCTGCTTACAAGATGATCCTCTGAAACACCCAGGCTGTGGCTGCCTCTTCTCATGACTACGTCCTACTTTCTTTCATCACAAGAGTGCCTCTGTTGCAAGCCGGAATGCATGGGAGAAGCAGGTGCATGGGAAAAATCAATAGAAATTAAAGAAATTAACATTTCTTTATGAGAATGAAAAAAAATTGGAGATCAAATAGATGTTTTCCTATTAAAATGCATCCTTCTAGCCTAGAATTTAATTCCAGGAATAGCTGAGATCTGGCATGTAGGAGACAGAATTCCTTGAGTTACCATAACTCAAGAGGAACTTGTCTGAGGACAGGGAGCTTGGCTCAGTCACCAATAGTCGTATTAGAGACCACACTCAGTCTAATCACAGTGCAGTTTCACCGAGCTTGAGCTTCATCATTCACCATGCAATGAAGCTGCTTAAACCATCCCACAACTCAAGTTAGAGGGGGAATATATTAAATCAGAGTTTGTTAGGGACAGTCTTCAGGTTACACTTCATGTTAATGACAAACTAAAAAAAGTTGGGTTTTATTCATTTTCCTCAGTACCCAACCTTTATAATTTATGGTGTTTTCATGTAATTAGTTCCTCATTTCACCACCCATTCCGTAAGAAAAATCAAGATAGAGAATAACATATCTGATCTAACACTTGCCAATCTGGATCCTTTGGAAAAGGAGACAAAACAAGATCTCAGAAAGAAGAGTTGTTGCTAACCTTGTCAGCAGGCATAAAGAAAATCAAGGGGAATTATGGCCCAAATTTTGTTATCTTTCTGAAGCTTGTGAGCTCAGAAATCCTCAGTGATTTTCTGAGATGCTCCCTCTCAGTTCCAAATAGGAGGCACACTTCATGCACATTCCTCAGATGAACAGCAATAAACAGTAAAGCAACAGTTATGATACATGATCAACGGTAATAAAACAATAGTGGAAGGTGTAGGCCTCTCCACCTGCCTTTGTGCACCATCACAGCCAACTCCTCTTTCTTTGGCCAGGCAGGACACATATTCCAGCACGGCCAAAGGCAAGGGACTTTTGCTATTGAGTTTAGCAGCAGCAGGACAGGGGCAAAGAGGAATCAGAGGAAAAGGATTTCAGTATGATGAGCTAGGAGGACCTGTCAAAGAGCCCTTTAAGTTTTGCATGTTGGGCGCTGGTGCAGCTGATGGCAGCAATGAGTTTTGCTGGTCTCATAGTTGGGGTCCCACCTGCTGGATGTGTGTGCAGGGGCTATTGCCTCAAATGGGCATTTTTGGCAGCCTCTGATCCACGGGTTGACACATGAACAATAAGGAAGCTATTAAAGCATATGTACACTGCGTTAAAGGGAAGGGAAGACAGTGGTGCACTCCGTCTCTGCGAAAACTCCCCTAGCACCCCTCAGAATGGACCAGTCTAGCTATTACTGATGTAATTGAAGTGCCCGAACTGAAGTTACAAAGTGCTGAACCGAATATCCCTTCTGGAGGAATGATTCAACTTACCCTTCTTTTCAAGCTCAAATTTTCAGTTTGCTCACACGCTTCATGTAGCTGTTTATTCTTAGTGAGTTTCTAATTATGGGGGTTGAACATGAGAAAGGGGTATGCCAAGTAGGGACTATTATATTAAATAAGCTTACATTTTGCAGGAAAGAGAAAACATCCAGAGAAACAGTGGATCTACTTGTTGTTGGATCTAGTTGGTGGCTTTACTTCACCCAAGTAGAAAACTGCTCTCTATGAGTCCAGTGCAAAGTCTCCCATTGGCTTCAAGTAAGGCTGAAGTACACACAGGTGACGAAGAACTCCACAAGAAAGCATTGGGATGTTCATAAATACCTGGAAGTAACATACCTGAAGCAACAAGAGTAATTGAGTATGCTGAAAGTATCTATCAGACCTACAGACCATTTTCCTAAATGTAAGAGCAAAGGAACGATAAAGGAATTCTGTCATTAGCTGTGAGGTTTAGCAACTACTTTCTTTGTTTCATACTAGGGCTGACGATGGTCTCGTCACACATGAAAGCAGAGAGGTTACTCCTTACATGTAGTGCTGTCCCAACACAATGCGTGCTTTGACCGTATTTCTTCACACTGGAGCATCCTGCAATCCATTTGTTTTCTAGAGTACAGTTGAAGGCTGTAGCTGACTGAGCAGCTAATTATTCCCTTTACACTCTTCCTTTCACTGCATCTTATTTCCAGGTAGGTAATAATCTGGATTATTTTTGCAGTTGCTAGGGTGTACTTGTAATGGAGAAAAAACAGATGCATCCATGCCTGTTCAGTAAAGCAGAAGAAATCTTAAGAAACAAAACAGAGCCCAGTGGTGGGAAAAAGCAAATACTCAGCTCTGATCACAAAGCCACAGAAAGTCAAAGAATGTGAAATAAGACTTAAAAAAATGGTCATTGAGCAATGCACAAGAACAAGACAAACCCCAAGGCTTTGCCAATTCACCACATGAGGAAATTCATCCCTATCCCAAACATAGCCAGAGATTCAGTAGCATGTCTGGGAGCAAACATCACTAGGGCTGATCTAGTTTGGTTTTAACCAGTAATGACACTGGCACTCAAAAGATGATGTTGAGTTTTGATCTTGCCTTTCAATATTACACAAGGAATCTCCCACAGCAAAAAAAAATCGAAATAATGATTAACCTTTTAGGGCAAAAGCCAGACTTTCCAAGTGTTTCATCTAAATTCAGTTGTTTTTTAATTCCCAGGAGTGGCTTTTTTTCTTCCTGTTGGTGCTTAATTCACATAGATTCCTGGGCAGGTCCTGAAGATCTCCTGAAAACACATCAAATCCTACATAGAAACCTGAGGTCCGCTAGGGGTTAACACATTTGAGCTGTGAAAACATGTTTCTGTGACAGGACAGCTATGTAGAAATCTTGAATATGAAGTAATTTCACATGCAAGGAACACATTGTGGTTCTTGATGGAGTCAGGTTGCTCTTTTAATTTCCATCCTTGAGGTGGTAGTAGCTGCTCAGTGGGAAGGAGGGCAGCATGGGGCTGTTACCAGATGCTCCTCCTGGGAAAGGGTTGAGCATGTGGATTTCAAGGGGTGCAACTGGAGTTGAGGATATTAAGCACTACAAAAGACCTGGCCTTTCAAATGCTTTTTACTGTTGAAGGCCAGAATAACTTAAAAATTATGGGGGTATCTTGTTTATCTGCTGATGTCTTCCCTGTCCAGGCATTTAATGAGAAATCCTTGCAATGGTCACATAAACCGCTCCTAATCTGATTTGGCAAGCTGGCTCAACAATTTCTGCTTCTGATTAAAAGTGGTTTCTTCTTCACTTGCTCAACCCTCTTCTCCAGTTAAGCCATCGCACAGAAGCGGTGAAGAGCAGATCCAGTGAATCATTTATAGATACCAAACCTGGTCACTGAGTGGCACACGGCACAAACCAACTTGACTGGCAGCAGCGTTCTGCTGTCTGCCTCTCTGGATTCACCTTTGAAGACAGATGAAGAAATACTTTCTGGAAGCATGGGGTATCCCAGAAGGTGGGATCGGTGACTCAGGTCAGAAATTCAGCCTCTGTAATCATGAGGCGATAAACTGGGCTCTGTTCTACTAAATTAAGCAATAAAGGGGCAACCCCAGAGTGAAACACACAGCATTTTTCAGTCATCTTGCAGTTCATTACACAGCCTGGCAGCTCTGTTTTTTATAACACAGCTTTTCCCAAAAAAAACCTGTGCCAACACACATTTGAAAGGAGACAATCCAAACCAAGCTTTGGGGTAAAATGCTACGGACATTGCAATAATCCAAAACCTAAGCATTAGATAGTCAGAATGAAAGACGAACCGAGAAATAACACAAACCCAGCTGAACGTGGAAATAGTTACTGAAATCAAACTGTCTTGCCTCTGCTTTAAGGTGATTCAGTATTATGACCACGAAACAAAACTAAAACTACAAGCATGTAAGTACGATCAGAGTGTTATAGTCTGGTTATCTTAAAAATTAACTTTAAACATTAAGGTTTAAAGTGTAAAAATGATAAAAGCAGAGTCCTAACATTAGCCAGTAGGGACAAAATAACACAACCCTACAATATATCTGCAACATGCTCTGAAAAGCCTCTCCCCCTTCCCCTGTTCTATTGCCTGAGCCAGTGTATAAGTATTTTTCTGATTAAAGAATAAAGTATCTTGGTGTATGGCAGGCAGAGACTGGATTCTGATTAAGTCCTTAGGGAACAAAAAACGATAGGTGAAAGAACAAGTCTGCTTCCCCGTATCTTTTATTCCATTCTTGATCACAAGTTTAAGAAACTTTGTATAAGCATCTGATCCCCCATCACATAAGCCATCTAAACGTGATGGGTGGAAAGCAGAGAGCAAGACCCAGCCTCTGCATCCTACTTTAGGAGCAACGCCCCTCCATGGAGTTGTCTGGAAGCTAGTATTAAAGAGGTGACAATGAGAAAACACATCTCCCGGTGACAGCATTAGTGCCACGGGCAGCAGCAGTGTGGGCAGAGGGAGGAGGGGAAAGCATCAGTGCCTGAACTACAAGAGTACATGCAAAGCTGACTCTTAAGTCCTCAGTACATCCTGAAGATGCAGCTCCTTAAAACCAGACCTGCTGAAAGAGCCACAGATCCCTTGCTCTTTTTGCTGCAGTGTCTTTTAGCCAAAGCACTGGGGCCTGGAGCAAGAAGAAACCCAATGGCAAAATATGCTGATCACACATCTGTAACAACATGACTGACATCAGTGATGCTGAATCTGCTTGCTGCATACCCACTTAGACTCCTGTGAGGCCTCTGTGTCATACCTAGGACATTATCCAATCTCAACTTAACTTCTCTGTTTCATTGTGAAGAGCAGTGGAATTTAAGACCTAGGAATACTGCAAGCCTACTATGCTGCAAACAGCATCTAGCATCTTTCTGCATCACTATGTTCTGGAGTTCAGACATAGGACAAATCCTATCCAACCTATGGATTTATCCAATAATTTTTCTCTCTTCAGACAGGGAAACACACAGAGCTGAGTGTTTCAGTATATGCTAAGACACAAAGTCAATAAATCATATTTACTTAATTGCTGCTCAAGGATTCATGCGTTCCTCTTTACTCCCATGTTGTCCATAGGAGTCAGGCTGCATTATTCCCTCCAAGGCTATAAGCATTGTTCAGATCCTGTGTGTAATCCTGTTCTCTCACGCACATTTCCTGCCTAGCATCATCTGATACAGGACCTTCAGCCTCCCCAGGGTGCAAAGTCCTTAGATGTTTGTATGCAGTTTAACTATTCAGGAGAAAAAAAATACAACAGGAAGGATTGCAAAGGCTTTTAAAAACCTCTTCCTAACCAAACCCAAGTCACTTATAGATTATAGCAAGGAGGTATGCAGGCATGAAAAATCAGACAGCTGAACACATCTTTACCCCTGACAAGTACCTATGCTGCCAGTAGGTCTCTGGTATTTGCAGGAAACTCAGAGACTCCAGGTTTCCAACTTCTGCCTCTTGCTGCAGAGAGTTCTTGTTCATTGTCAGAGAGCATTTCTCTTTAAAAGAGTCAACCTGTGGCACTTCTGCCCATTTCCCTTGTGCTAGGATTTTCCATGTGCTAGTCCTCAAAGGAAATGCTGACTGAGCTATTTTGAGTCAATGACTAGCCACTGCTGCCAGGCTTTTGCCAGGGTGGGGTTTCTCAAGGTTGATGTGCCTTGCTTCAGTGTCTAAGACCAAACTGGTTTCCTGCTGCCAAAAACCTCATGATATTCACCAGAACAAAAATGAATTCATAGGCTGCCGCTAACGCTCTCAAAACCCTCACTGTCTTTCCAACTTGGGAAATGGAAAAGGCAGGAGTTCTCAGAATCTGCCTTCCCTATATAGGGTAGGCATCATACAAATTGTACCTTACTGCTCTGGTCTTAAAAACCTTTATTCTTCTAACCACAGCAATTTTCCACATGTATCATCTGAGAGCAGGTCCCAATCAAAGATGCATTCCCACTAGACTCCCCTATTCTTGCTGTGCATACCAAGGGTGGGATGCATCCCAGAGCGTGCGTGCTACAAGTACAAAATAGTAGGAAATTCCTATGAAGGAAAACTTAGTCTCCTATTTATATTTAGAGCTAGTATTTCATGTAAGCTGTGGTGTTACAAAGTCATGCTTCCGTAGTGTTATAAAGACATTTCTCCTTGCCCCTTTGTATATAGCTTGACAGAAGCAAGAGAAAGTCTCTGACAGACGCTGATGAAATGAGCTATCTGCTTACAGAGCTGAAATATCTGGAAAGGACACAAGCGAGAGCAGAATCTATTGCCTTTGTGAGAAGGGGATTTAATTTCTAAACTATCCACACGTGGCAATGAACAACCTTGTCTCTGCCCTCCGGTGACAGCCTACAGGCACCATGCAATTACGATTAAAGCCTTTTATTGTTTCTGTCCCAGATTAGATTAGGTTGGTATTTAAAGACACAATTTTCTCATTACGTTGTCACACCAGGACAGGACAGAGACACGGCTGTCTGTGCACTTTTACTGTGGATCAAAACATAAATCTGAAGGCTTTGAGGCAAACACGGCTGGCAAGACTCCTAACTTCCAGGAAGAGCAGGGGAAGTTATAATGATGCTTCTAGATTATTATGATGATTAATAATAATTCCTAGTTTTCAGTTTAACTGGGAAAACAATTTGAATGACTCCACATAGCCACTAAAGCAAGATGGGGAAGAGGAGGCCATGATGCTTTGTTTCTAGTGCTGCCTACAGCAGAGGTCCTCTGTCTCTCTGGACACAACAAGGTCAGTACCCCACCTCCCAAGTCAAGGCCATCTCCGCACACAGCCATGCCAGGCAGCTCCTCACACCACAGGATTAGGATGTTTGTCAAGTATAAATCTTAGCACTCAGCACCTAAAGTTCTGACACTTATAGATAAATTTACACAGTGAGACCTACACAAGGATCAATAAATTATGCACCCTTCATCATCTAAAACAGTATTTCAGCTACTGTTGTTAATATTATTATAGTTTTATACAAACAGCACCTCACTTGACAGTCACAACAACAAGCATGGGCTCACAAATGCAAACCATTTTTATTATATAGAGACTGTGAGGTATCTGTGCTACTCTGGTATCAAGAGTACTCAGTGAAAGATTTGACACAGGTACTAACTTTCTTAAAGGGATAAGCACGTAACTAATTTTAACTCCAACATAATTGAAAGATATACTTGCAGATTCTCAAAAATAGTCCTGTTTCTACTCAGTGAGTAAGTGTTGCAAAGTTTGCAGAGGACAAATTGTATTTTTCATACAAATAGATTATGAACCCCAACCTTATGTACAAACTAGAATTCAATTGTAACTATAACATCATGACTACTAACTCAAAAATTATAGTAAGAGTGGTAAAAATAAATGATAATGTCTTACAATAATTTGGATAAAAATCATACTGCCTGTTAGCTGTATTCCAGTATAACAAAGAAGATGGGTCTGAGAGAAACTTAAGAAAAGCCATCAGAGTACGGAAATTATGAGAAGGAACAATACATGAGTACTTGAAGGTATTTCACATTCCAATTTTAAGAAAAGAGACCAAAGGTGACAACAAATAGTTAATTACCCAAACAATTTCAGAGATATGGATGTGAAGGAAATAAAGCAAATAGTCAAGGAGGTTGAGGTGGCATTACAAAGAGCACTAGCTTGGAACTGAATGTGCAAAGGAGACACTTTCATGAGCCCTGTTTAAATTCCCCTCCAGTTTTGAGGGGCAGCAGAGGGTTTTCTCCATCCCATCACTTACCAAGTAAGGCCTAAGGGATTGTGACTGTATTCTGTTTTACAGCACTTTTACCATGGGAGTTTCCTATATTTTGTACAAGAGGTAGACTCCCTATTTGTTGCAGGAGTTGTGGACAATCAGCACACAGGCCATTTTCTTCCTGTGTGGATACAGAAAGATGCCTAAGAATTGAAAATCACACCTTTTTACCTCGAAAGCGCATGGAAAAATGGCTGTCAGGTTCCCGTACATTATTATCAAAGTCAAGAAGAGCTCTGCCAGCAGTCTCAATGGTGCCATGTAACAAGGCCAGCACAAGTTCATTCAGTAAATGAGACACCAGAGGAACCACATATGGGTCCAGAAGCACCAAAGAGTCTCTTATATCAAACCAGCTTTACCCAATATGACAGGCTTGCTCTGCCTTGCACGAGTTGTTGCTTTCAGTCCTTTGGGATTGACTGTGATGCTTCCTACACATGTAGAATCATAGAATAGTTTGGTTTGGAAGGGATTTGAAAGATGATGTAGTTCCAACCTCCCTGCCATGGGCAGGGACATGTCCCACTAGACCAGGCTGCCCAATGGCCCATCCAACCTGGCCTTGAACACTTCCAGAGATGGGGCATCCACAGCGTCCCTGGGCAACCTGTTCCAGTGTCTCAAAACTCTCATGGTGAAGAAGTTCTTCCTTATATCAAGCCTAAATCTGCCCCTCTCCAGTTTATATCCATTCTCCCTCATCCTATCACCACAAGTCCCTCTCCAGCTTTCTTGTAGGCCCCTTTTAGGTTCTGGATGGTTGCTATAAGATCTCCTCGGAACCTTCTCTTCTCCAGGCTGAACAACCCCAACTCTCTCAGCCTGTCCTCACATGGAAGGTGCTCCAGTCCTCTGATCAGCTTTGTAGCCCTCCTTTGGACCCGTTCCAACCTTACTTTCACCCACCAAAAGGCACCCACAGATTCTTACATCAGGCATTGCAGCAAGGTAACAAATCCAGGGCAGCACCTACACAACCAACTTGATCCACTACCTGCTTGCCCAGCCTGTGCAGCAGTGTCATCATCTGGACAATATTACACTCAAGAGTTAATTTTAGCTGTACTGGCCTCGTAGCAGTGTACTGAATGTCTGCCTCACCTGGATACCGCTTTCTTCTGCATCACACTGTGCTGCAGGCAGAAAAAAACCTCCAGGGCCTTATTATTTCTAATTATAATGCCTGGCAAATGTGCAATGTTTTGGCAGAGCTTGGCACAGTATTTTATGTTGCTTTGGATTGACTGAGGGAAGCAAGTGCCATCAGCTGAGCAGATACTGAGGCACATTCATCAGCAAAAGTGAAGTTCTCCAATTAGCAAGCGGGCCCCTTCTGCATAAGCATTGAAGTGCTGCAGAAAGAGCAACTTCCTAATAAGCAACAGGTTAAGCAAGAGCTCCTGCCTCTGCCACTGCTGGCAGAACCACAGTGAGACAGGGGTCTCTGTGTAAGGGCAACACTAGCAGAGACATAAGGTTAGGACTCAGAAGATCCCTGCTGCTATCCCCTCCCCTGGTAACCTGGCTCACTGGCTACGTGACAGGCCCTTCTTTTCCCCTGCTCATCCTTTGATTTTAGAATCATAGAATCATTAGTTTGGAAAAGACCTTAGAGATCATCGTCTCCAATCGTACATGTCCATTACTAGGTCATGTCCCCAAGCACCTCATCTACCCTCCTTTTAAACACCTCCAGGGAATGTGACTCAACCACCTCCCTAGGCAGCCTGTGCCAGTGATTGATAACCCCTTCTGTGAAGAAACTTTTCCTAATGTCCAATCTAAACCTCCCCTGACATAGCTTGATGCCATTCGCTCTTGTCCTATCACTTGCAAGAAGAGACCAACACACATCTCTCTGCAACCTCCTTTCAGGTACTTGCAGAGAGCAATAAGGTCTCCCCTCAGCCTCCTCTTCTCAAGGCTAAACAACCCCAGTTCCCTCAGCTGCTCCTCATAAGACTTGGTCTCCAGCTCCTTCACCAGCTTCATTGCTCTTCTCTGGACACGCTCCAGGATCTCAATGTCTTTCTTGTAGCGAGGGGCCCCAAACTGAACACAGTGTTTGAGGTGTGGCCTCACCACTGCTGAGTACAAGGGGAGAACCACTTCTGTGGTCCTGCTGGCCACACCATTTCTGATACAAGCCAAGATGCTGTCTGCCTTCTTGGCCACCTGGTTACACTGCTAACTGATGTTCAGTTGGCTGTTGACTTACACCCCCAGGTCCTTCTCTGCCAGGCAGCTTTCAAGCAACTCTTCCCCAAGCCTGTAGCTCTGCATGGTGGTTTTGTGTCCCAAGTGTAGGACTCTGCACTTAGCCTTGTTGTATATTTAAGGGAGAAGTTTCTCAAGGCAGTGTGCGCCTTTATGAGAGACTGTGTGATAATGCACTCAAGGGAGCCCAATTTCAAATAGAGCCCCCATGTGCTGCTACACCAATTATTACAAATGATCTCTATCTAAAGTGATTTGGGAAAAGATTTGCATCCCTGGTGGAAAATTACAGCATGTCTAATAGTCCACATTGCAGCTCACAGCTGTAAATGGGCCAGCTGGAGTGCCAGTAACAGCCCAGCAACCACTCATTCATCCTGCTGGGATCATCACTCTCTTGTGACCAGGCACCTTAGTACCCATCTCAATGAACCAAGCGGATTCCCTGCCCAGCAGTCTACAGTCTAGGCACAGTTCAACAGGCTGCATTCGCAAAAGCAGGATATATTTATTCATTTTCTTTAAAGAACAGACATTTTATTGACCCTTTCAATGGCATGTCTAAAATTGTGATTTAGAAACTGGTTTTGTCTCATTTTTAAATAGAAAATACTTCAGTTGCTCATGAGATGCTGGGAGTTGTATAACATATGCTGAAAATCTATCAAATCCTCATAGAAAAGATGGCTAAGTGTGGCTCTACATTTTTTTTAATGCACTTGAGAACAAGACTTCATAACAAGCACTGCTGAGAATCTGCAACTCACACAAAAAGGAGTGGAAATGTAAGTACCGTCTTAGAAGAGTCTCTCTGACATACTCAAGAAATAAAGTCACGACAGCCCCTTCAGAGTAATCCCTCTGAAAAATCTAGCTGGAGAGATGTATCTCGTATACAGGCAAAACACACAGCTTCTCTCCCTTCCCGGACTCTGGAAATGCTTTGTTTTGACCTGTCTGAGATTCTCCTTCTGCTTCTTCAGCTTTTACCTAATGAGCTCCTGCTCACGCACAGTCCTATTCACATGGTTGGCTACCCTGAGCTCTAGCTGGGCCCTTCTAATTATTTTTTAACAATCTAACGAAAGATCTGATAGAGAAAAAAAAAAAAAATGACTTCTGAAAAAGAACATCCAGAGACTTAGCACACTTAAGCCTATTAATTTCATAGCTCTAGTGGACTTGTCCTAATAATCACAAGCATCCTAGTAATGACTACTCTTTCCCCTTCTCCTCTACCCTCATTTACGAAGCAGTGAAATTGATGGAGCCTCTGTTTCTACAGATTTGCATCTTCTGTTCCCCAACAGTCCTCACCATCCTGGCAATAACCAGCTTCTACTCTCTGCTGCTGGTGACATGCACCCAGGCAAAATGCTGGGCCAGCATCAGGTGGACAAAGCTATGGGCATGCTCCTCTTGGTCGAGCCCTGTCTGGGACCACCTTCTTCATTTAATACACCTCTTCATAAATACACTGAGAATATGTAATTAACCTAGAAACTCTTGAGTTTCTCTCAGATTCTGCTGGATTTGGCCAGTGGAATCAAAAACTCAATGGAGGTAACAAGCAGCCAAGTCCCACCGCCCTAACACAGGGGCTGAAAAACGTGTGTTAGGGCTCCATCAGCAAAGGCAAACTCCTCCACTCTTCCATGATGCTCATGACCTTTTCTTCCCTTCCACTGCCTCTCCCCATGCAATGATTAAAAGGCTGCTGCAACGGCACGTTGCTGTGAAGGAAGGAAGACTCTGGGCAAGGCTGAGAGTTCCATCCCTGCACCCCACAGCCCCTTCAAGGGGATGGCTGCTTGTGAGCAGGGCAGCAGCAGGAATCTTCTTTGAGGCAATATTCCCAGCCAGTGCATCCTTCCCTCTCACGCTCTGTATGGACCTCCCAGCTAATTTTTTTTGAGTCTCCTGACATAATTGGGTGTGCTCCAGATGGCAGGCACCTGCACACACCCCCACTAATTATGCTACACCAATAAATGCTTCATCTAGAGAAAATAAGCTAGGAAGAAATTAACTCATCACCCTCCTCGGCCCTATTACCAGCGTGTTTTACAAAAGCAGAATTCCCAGCTATGCCACAAAGCTTCAGGAAAGATACCCAATAAAGTCACCCGTATATGACCTGAAGGCTACGCAGCTGCTGATAGGAGGCCTGAAGCAGCTCCTTAGGATGTTTCAGGCTTTCTAAAAGGGAAGCTGTCCTCTTCAGCTTCATCTAGAGGACCTTCCTCCATGGGAATAAAATCTCCCCATTATGCAGGGTGAGGAGAGGGTGTGAACAATCAAGCATGAGCGTCAGCCTTCCAGGACGACCTCCACGCTTCCTGGGGTTGTCCGTTTGATATCCCTGCTCCTTAGTATTTAAAGGACACCTCCCAAGGTTCCTAATAGCTTGCTTTGCTTTTGAAAAAGTTAAACCAGCAGCTTCTACAAGAACTGTGCACAAAGCCACTGGATTTTTAAAAGTATTTCAGGTGAGTGTCCACCCCATAAGTCTGGGTGGCTTCAGAGCCAGTCTGCCTTGTGCCCATCCTGAGGAAGAATGACCTCTTTCTTTGCCTTCTTCTCTAGGCAATGAGCTTCGAAATCCAGCTCAGACAGCAATATTCATATAAGGCATCCTCTGAAGAGCAACAGAGAAGGTTTTCGGAGAAGGAATAACAGCACAGTGGAAACATGACAGAATGAATCATGTTTTGCAACATAAAAATTCTCACTTTGGTTCTCCAACGTACTCTATTTCCTTGAAAAATAAAGAAATAAAACTTTGCTTTCTGAGAGGCGAAAAGAAATGTGTAGTTTCAGGCATCGCCCCATTCCTGCCCAGCGTGAAGTCAGGCCCATCCAAAGTTCTTGAGGCATTTGGGAGAGCAAGCAAAAGCTTTACTTGGGTGTGAGGCTTAGAGGGTGAAATAATGGTTGCATTAATACAGGTCAGGGCTGAGCAGGGGGAGGTGGTCACTGAAGTGAACGGTTACTGTAACAGGACAACATTTGCAAAGAGTTTCAGTGAATCAGCATTTTATAGCAATATGTGCTATAGAAGAGCGATAACTCCAGGCCGCCAGAGCTCATTACTGGTCATGGACACCTGTTACTGTCCTCACCCCACTGCAGCTGGCACCGTGCAGTCCCCAAATGGCTCACAGGAGCCTCTCATTATCTCAGATCTCAAAGTAGAGCCCCAAAACTGCTGCACAAGCTGCTGCCAGCTGCACTCCATAAGCTGGTCCCAGGACCCTGGGCCCCTCAGATCTGCAAAGGGATGGTCTGAGAACAGGACCACAGCTCCAACAAGAGTTTCAGTCATCCAGGGAGGTTTGGATACCTGAGAGGCACTCGAATGTACACTATTTGTTTCTCCATAAATCTACTTGAATGTACAAATTCGGTCATTTTTTCCCCACAACAAGCAAAGAAAATTAGAAGCAGGCGCATCAGCTACAGGGAAGGATGGAAACAAAACCCCAGAAACCAATATCCACCCTTGCTGGATGAGAGCCCAGAGATAGTCACCTGCCTGGGCTATCACATAGCAGAAACCTGGTTTTGCCAAAGAACCAGGACAGTGATTCTGGCATAAGCTCAGGCATTTCTCCTTTCCAAGGGCACCTGCTTGGGAAGAAGTATCTAACTGGTAACATAAGAGAGATAAAACAGGAGCAAAAGTGAGGAGAAAAAGCCACAATCCTTGCAGGTGTAGAGACAAAGCCTAATTATGCACACGGTTCAATTATTTCATAGTCTTTAAAATGGGAAAATGCTTCACTCAAAAAGAATAACTTCCTAAAAAAAACTGAAGCATTATTTATTGTGGGTTTTTTTTTCCCCTGTATTTCAAGGATGTTCTTTAAAGGTTCCAGTATTGTAAAAGAGACTTTGGCTTTTTTCTCTCTCTCTCTCTCTGTCTCTCTCTTTGCTTTTCACAGCTGGGAGAAAAATCTAAGGGCCTTAAATGAGTTTCAATATGAAAGTCAAGAAAAGGCTTTGAAAATAAGCTGTGAAGGAACACTCTGTGTTTGAACTCCACAGAGAAAATTAAAATCGAGGGAAAGCGTAGAGCTGAAACAGTAATACATCTAATATTTCTATATATTTATATATATATATTTCAATCAGAGGACTCAATGTCTTACTGCTTTCAATGGGACTTTTGTTTGTGTCAAGATGGAAGAACAGAGCTCTGTTTCACCACAGCTCTTGTACTTTGTCTCCAATCTCTAGTTTCCAAATTTTTACTCCAGACATGGGTAGGATACCCATCTCAAAGAGCAACTGACCTCATGTAGGGTAAGAGCATACTCCTTGGTGTAGTACTGGCAGTGCTAAAATCCCAGCTCTGCTGAAATTGATGGCAAAATACCCCAGCTCCAAAACAGAGCTGGCTTTCCACTGCCATTTCCACCTTTCTGGCTCCCCCAGCATCCTGTCACCCCATGGGGCCCCTTCCACGTAAAACCAGTTGTGCTTGTGCCCACAGGGATTTTGCCTTTCTGAATTTCCCACCTAGGGACCAGACCACTCTAGTCACAGCCTGAGCTGCCATCAGGCAGGTCCCCATCGACTACAACGTCATCAAATCCAGACTGGAGAGAGGCAGAGCCAAAGGCTCTGTGGACACCAACCCCTGCGTTGGGTACCATGCTCAAATGACTGCTTTTTCCTCTTCACGGCTTGCCTGTTGATAGCTACATGAATGTGCCTGTGACAGGTTTGTCATCCATTCATGGCTGGACACACCAAGGTGAGTGCTTCCTAGCAAAATCTGATGAATGACCTCCCTGTGCCATGCCCCATGTCCTTCAGAATGAAGTGCATCATCCCACAGCAGGGAAGTACTCCCACACAAGCAGCCCTAACTCAGCTAGGAACAGCTGATGTATTCTGCAGGTGTTCTTACCTATATATATATATAGATTGCTCCTTTTATCCACCGAAAGTCTTAAAATATGGCCCATTACTATAACATTTAAGCAAAAGACTATATGTGGTACATGCTGCAGCCCCAGTGAAATGTCCCAATTTGGTGTTCAAGAAAATAATTTAGAGGAAACAAAAGATTGTACAGTAATTCAAGGGTACCGATAGAGTTCCATAGTAACTCGAAAACAGAGGAAGGCATTTCCTGTCACTTTTACTACTGTGGTTTGTAGAAGCAATGAGGAGGATGACTAGAAAGAGTCTATTTAAACAATAGTACTCATTTACCAGCCAGAGAAGGGAGAGAATTCTTGGAGCTTCAATCTGTCTCTCACAGCTCCCTTGGGGAAGCCCTTGTGTGTGGTGCTCCAGAGGCCAAGGCCACAAGTGTGGCATCACAAAATGTCCTTTCTCTTCCCATTTCTACTCCAAAATCTCTCTAGTCTTGAAGAAATCTCTCACCTCCTTGTCATGGCATTACCCCCACGAATAAACACGTTTACCCACCTGTGTAAGCCACTGTAGGCTTCAGTCATCAGCACTGTGTGTATGCTAAGTGCTTAATTGCAGTATTTTTTTTTTCCTCTCCTGTACAGACAATTATGGTTCTACCCTAGCTAACCTCAGAAGGAGTGAGAGACCTGCTTTTTGTCCTCATCAACGTCTCTTCCAGTCATGGACAGCCTTTGCTTTTGATTAAAAGATCTTTTAGTGTCAATTAAAGTGCAGACACAGCTTTTATCTTCTGGCCCCACCGGTACAGCTCTCTTTTGAGATTACAGCAGCCTCGTATCACCAGAGAGAATAATTCCTCAGAATAAAAGCTAAATGATGGAGGGGGACAGAGTGTGTGACTGTGTACATAAACATTAGACCTTGTTTGCTAATGCAAACAGCTCTCAGGGTGAGAGGGGAATGGCAGAAATATTCAGTTAAATATTAGCTTACCGGGTTTACATGCAGCGACATACATAGAGGTGGTGTTTGCATGGCTGACACTATTGGCAGCATCGGATTTTTTAGGGATACTTTCCCAGCGCATTTTTCTTGCCAGGAGAATCTTGAGTGAAATAGTGCAAGCATAACAGATTCATCATTCACATACAGAGCTGTGCAATTCTTCTTCCTTCTAAAGAATAGTTTGTTCCTCGTCTTACAAGGTATTTATATAGGAGGACCTATTCCTGACACTTAGATACAGCTTCTCAGGTTTCCCATATGGGTTCAGATCTCAGCTGATGTAAGCCAGCATATTTACAGAAAGGAAAAAGCAAAGCTTGTGGGGTTTTTTCAGTGTTGATTTTTGTGCCTTTGTGGTTGGGTTATTTTGTAATAGCAAAATGTAAACACAGAAAGCTTTTCCTGTTCTTGGGTTTACAATCACAGAAAGATAGTATCCCTGAGTATCCACTTTTTATATAGCATTCAGGGTTATCAATGGGTTTATGAAAAATGCCAAGAAACTGCTCAGCTCCTTAAAGCTTAAAGGTTCATTGCTTGAGATTAGGCACTAGTATAAATCAAACACAGTAATGTCAGCACGTAAAATTGGAGGGAAGTCAGGAGGTTATGATCTTGTTCTTTAAGTAATAAAAATGTTTCTTCTGTGTATATATTCCCTTAGAAAAGTAAAGCCCAAAGCCAAGGACTCCCTCAGAGTACTGACTGCTGCAAATTGTTACAGAGTGATATTAAAGGATGAAGAAGGGAACCTTAAGTTAACCAGAAACTCTACAGAATAAAGTGAAACTTGAGTCTGACCTTTCTCAACTCAGCCAAGATGTAAATTAAACATAAAATGCAATTACCTTAAAGCATAGCAGGGTCCCCAAAATTGCCTCAGGTTTGCCAGCTTGGGTCTCGTTTATGTTGAGACAGCCTGGCAGACTCGATGTTTTGTTTAAACAGACCCTGGAGTAGAATGCTCCAAGGAAGTCAGGTCCCACCTCAGCCACGTGTTGGGGATGATCTATTTCAGGTGTGCATTTAACTCACCTGTCACCAGCTTAATTGACATTCTGGCTCTGAACAACAGGGCCTGATCCTGCTGCAGCATAACCAGCCTCTGGTGTCTCAAAATCATGAGGCAAGGACTCAAAGAAAGCATGCAGGAGATGAGTTTACTATGCCAACCTGACATGCTTTTACTTTCTCTTGTGTGAATCCTAACTGTCTTCTGTCTTCCATCTCATCCACAATTAGAGGTAGAAAGAACAACCGAAATATGACAGGAATTTCATGACACAGGAGCTGCAGCCCTAAAAAGAAAAGCACAATCACCTGAACACACACACCGAATCTGTGAGGCTGTTGTGAGAAGCGTCATTTTTTCTGATCCAACAGCAATTACTTGGAGCAGTGCTACTGTTTCCAGGGCCAGCAGGACTGCATTTTCCTGCCTGCTGAGCTCCGCGGATGGTGAGTTTCAAAGGAGTGAATTCCAATTTAATTAACAAAAAACAATTTTCTTTAAAAAAATAAAACAAAACAACAAAATAACCAGCCAACAAACTGTTCCATTTTTACTGTCATTGGATACCTTAGTTGGAGGAACCCATGATGGATGGATTTTTCTTCTTCTGAGAAAAGCTTCCACTTCCTCTCTTAGGCCACAAGTGTAAATAGAGAAATAGATCATTCTGAACTGGTCTGTTTGCAATGATTAATTTAATGGCTAACCACAGCGTCTTGGGCTACCAATACATAATTTAAATATGTCACACAAATATAGCACTTTGTCTTCGATTCATTCTCTGCACATATTCAATAAACTGAGCATGTGAAAATAATAAACAAAGTGAGACCTTGGTTATCAATTCTGACAGAGTTCATGATCCTTCTAAATGTATCTTTGAGTCATTTTAGCTTGAGATTGAACATAATGCTCATGACAGGCATGGCTTAAACTGAGCCAACAGAGATTTAAAAAAAGTACTAGAAGCCACTTGCTGAAAGTTGATGCAAGGTCTTAAGTCCCAATCCAGCAAACATCCCTGTTTCTCTCAGCAGTCCAGGCTCTGGAATGACTATGGCAGGCTGAGGATTCCCAGGACCTCTTTGCTAGCCAGGGTGGGGATCATCAGAGACCACCACAGGAAAGAAACCGCCCAGCCTTGAAATTCAGCTTTTGGTATCCCGCACTTCATAGAATCATAGAATAGTTAGGGTTGGAAGGGACCTTAAAGATCATGGAGTTCCAACACATGGGCAGGGACATCCCACTAGATCAGGCTGCTCAAGGCCCCATCCAGCTTGGCCCTGAACACCTCCAGGGATGCGGCATCCACAACATCTCCGGGCAACCTGTCCCAGTGCCTCTGGATTTGGAGCCTATTAGCCCTTTGCACAGGAGTGAACATCCCCCCGGTGCCCTCCAGAGGTCCAGAGCAACCCTTAGAGACGGGAAAATGACCCAACGTGGATGTTATTTTTGCTGAAGTCCTGCAAGGCCAATTATGTAGTATGCTGTTCTGCACACTTTTGGTACTCACATTAAAACCCTTTGCATGGGGCAGCATTGCAGCCCATGTCACACTTAAACTCATTTAGGCTTTACCATCGGATCTATTTCATATGGCAATTTCATATTGCATGCGGCATTTTAAGAGAGATGCACCTTTAACATTTAAGGATACTTTATCTTGCTGCAGGAAGTCAGATCTTCAATGAAATGTGGTCTGCTTTGATTAATAATTGATGACATTTTTGCATAGGAAAGTTAAAAAAAAAAGAGACACTATTGATCTGAGGAACTCAAGTAAATGAAACAGATGAACATTTTTGCCTACATTTGGTAACTATTGATATGACAGCAATACTGAGCAGTGGCTATTTCACAGTATACGCAAATTTAAGGCTGGAAATAGAGAAATTCTTAAGCTCCATCATGCTCAATTTCCTTAAAAACTTAATTTGATGTTGAACAGACAGAGAACCTGCTTATACTGGCAGTTCAAGGTTATGCATTTATTACCCAAGTATTGTAATATTGTTAGCATATGAGAAACAGTAGAGACTGTGCAGGCACTTAAATGACTGAGTTTTAAGGACTCAGGAGTGGAATTTGAGCTGGTGAAAAAAATCATTTGGAAAGTACTGTTCATTAGTATGACCTCATGTGAAACTTTTTAAAACAGATATTGAAAGAAATAATAATCAAAATGTAGAAACAAGTGGAGGCAAAAATGCAACATTATTTTAGGAAAGAGAGACTGCATCAGAGTAAACTCATTTGGATATCTACTTGTTTTGATCAGGAAAAATGGTAGATCTAATCTGCGTGGATTTTGCTTACATCTGAGCCAGGCTACATGGAATGGATCTGGAGAAGCCATGTGCATTGTGGGTTTCTTTGTTTTGATTTGTTTTTAGTTAAATGCCCTTGCTCCAGTTCACACCAACAGGAGATTCGTCCTCTTCCAACTTCATAGAATCATAGAATCGCTAGGTTGGAAAAGACCATCAAGCACAACCGTACATGTCCACTACTAAATCATACCCCTAAGCACTTCATCTACCCATCTTTTAAACACCTCCAGGGATGGGGACCATCTCCCTGGGCAGCCTCTGCCAGTGCTTGATAACCCTTTCTGTGAAGAAATATTTCCTAATGTCCAATTTGACAAACCCCCCCACTTGGTGCAGTTGAGGCCATTCCCTCTTATCCTATCACCTGTCACTTGGGAGAAGAGACCAGCACTCACCTCTCTACAACCTCCTCTCAGGTAGTTGTAGACAGTGATAAGGTCTCCCCTCAGACTCCCTTTCTCCAGGCTAAAAAATCCCAGTTCCCTTAGTCACTCCTCGCAAGACTTATTTTCCACCCCCTTCACCATCTTCATTGCTCCTCTCTGGACACGATCCAGGACCTCAATGTTATTCCAGTGGTCAGTCTCCCTCTCCCACTCCCTGATGGTCCTCATTCTGCTCACAGCCTCCCTGAGTTTTGTCACCATTGGAGGAGTTCCTCCACCTGATTACAACTCCCACAAGTGAATTTCCCACTGGTGTCTAATACCAACAGCTTTCACTGACTTTGTGGGTTGAGAGTCTGGATGCTGATGAAGACAGAGGGTCTTCTCTGAGTAGAAGCTGCCATGGCTTCCATGCAGTTGACAGCAGACTCAGTGGACCCAAGCACAACCTGGTGGTTGGCACCACAGGGGCACAACATCCTCTTCCACAAATCCAGGGAGCTGGTGGGAGATTTGCCCAGGTAAGGAGCAGCAGTTTGCTGCATTTGATCTGCAGGAGAGGTTTCAGAGCTAAGGTGAGGAGATTATAACTAACCAGCAAGAATGCACTAGAAGAGTGCTTCCAAGCAATGAATATTTAATTAGAATAGCTCAGAGGCAGAGGTAGTCCATAAAATAAGACTGATACGAGTCATTGACTGTCAGTCTATGCCTTCCCAGTGCATCAATATTTCTATTGGAAGCTCATTAAATTAAAAAATTATTACTGGATCAAATTTGGCCTCAGAAGTTTTGAAAAAAAGGTAAGAAGAGTGGAATTATTTCTGAGAGATCATTTTCTCTTTGCAGCTACATCTAGCTAGTGCCAAGTATTGCTGTTCTCCAGTTCTTTGGCTACTCCCTAAACTCAAATTCCTCTTTCAGACCAAATATCTTGTGTTTGAGAAAGGCTGATTTAGTGTACATAAACATTTATAAATGTACCCTCCTAAAGAAATGCCATTCCACACAATTCTTCCTAACAGGAATACAAAGAGGAATAAGTCTCATGTGAGAGATCTTGAGTACTGCCAGGGAGAGGGCAAGTCAATACCATTGAGATGAAGAATGACAACAAATCAAACTAGCCAGAAGCACCAGTCTCTTTGAGATTTTTAACATTTCTATGTCTTGCTCATAGTTACAACAACACATCACAGGGGAGAAAGCAAAATAGGAAGGAGCTTTAAATATATAAAATGAGTTTGGTATATGAAAAACAGCTAAAGACGACATTGCTCAAATGAAAAGTGAATACATCCAGATAACTCACATTTACCTTTGCCTAGCACACTGCATGAGCCAGTGCTGGGAAGAAAAACCTCACTAATTTCCTTTCCCTTGAGAGATCAGTGGAAAGGGCAGGTGTCCACCACAGTAACTGATCAGTTAGATGCCCAGAGACTGTCATGTTTTGACACACTATGTTTTCTTCTGTGTTGGATGGGTTTAGCCTCCAGTTTTACACCTATTATTATAAATTATTCTGGGCAGAGATGCCTGGGCATGCCTGGGTCACTCCTAGAAAGACCAATATCATGAGACCTGCCAAGCTGTCCTTTGTTTTCATGATAAATCAGTATCTACTGATTTCCCACGTGATTATGCCTAAGGATGTCAAACTAGATTCTACCTCTTCGCCTATATGAGGGCAAGTATAAGCTAGGTGTGTTTCACAGTCCTCACCTCCATGCAAACGCAGTCACAACAAATTATTTAATCCAGTGCCACCACTGTCCATGAACATCGTGCGCTGACTTTATTACAGACAGGATTGGACTCTACCTCATCTTACTGCCTATAATCTACCTTACAAGATAAAGAGTTAAAAAAAAAATCAGTAATGAGACCCCTATTGACTCTGGAAGCGTGGGGCAAAAGCCTGTGGTGTGAAAAGCTAGTGGGATTATTTCTGGCTAAGAAGAGCTAAGCAGAATTCCTTTTCACTCAGCAAGCAGTAGAAAAGCAGGACTCCACTGTGGCTACTAGACAAGCTGAAGGTATAATTGAATCAACGCTTACAGTTTTACAGTCTTATAAATGCTGTCGGGAAAAAGGTTTTATTTTGATGGTCATATCTGATGGTCCAATAACAAAGATTAATGAAACAAACAAAAAAAAAAGAGACATTTAAAAATTCATTGGGTAACAAGGACTATCTTGCCTTTAGGTAGGAAATGTTTCTACTAAAGTGACTTTAGCAAAATTAATTAGGTCATCATAAAGGCTTGCAAGGTAGGTTCATCGAGGTAGCAATTTGAACGAAGCAGTCCCTTGAACTACCTAGCAAAATTTTTAAAGAAAAAAAATCACTTGCTGAGTGTACCCCTGCAGATTAAATTGTCTTGGTAGAAGGAGAAGCATTTCTAAAATATGAATCTTCTTGCAAGCAGTGAATGAGGAAAAATCCTCCCTAGCCACATTCCCAAGTTCAAGCATAGGTAGAAGCTGTGTTTAGATTGCTAAAAAGCAAGTTTGACCCAAGTGCTGCCCTCTGGGCGGTTCAAGCCCTTCAGAAAACAAGGTTTCCAGTTACACCGGAATTTACCTCTGGAGGGAGGTAAACTGAGTATCCACACCTTCTGGCCTGATGTGGAGGACAGCAGGCAATGGCACACTTGACCTGTTGTGAACTGCGGGAAGAAGTGCAGGACTTGGAGTTTACAACCAGCCCAGCACTAGCAAAACTGAAAATGGAGAGGTTTCATCTTGCTTAGCCTATATTCTGTGCAACTAAGACTGGTGTTTGTCTAGCTGCATAAGAGGCTACAGCAGGGACTCAGCAGTGCACTTTAGCACATGCTTAGGTTTCTCTCCAGTAAATCCTGTGCTCGAGTGTGCTGCTGAACCCTACTTGCCATTTTGCATGTCTCAATGGGTCCCTCTGCCAGGTGAATGAAGCTCTTTTTGTTAAGAGCACTGGATTAAAAAGCAATGGCTTGGACAGGGCTGCTACTCCTGTGAGGTCTCAATGGGAAGGATCAGGAGGAGTCATCTCAGAACAGCTGAAAGCGTAGCTGAAAGTAAATGCTATATGCAAAAGCAACAGGGATTCTGCACTTTCTTCAAGCAGTGTGACAAAGGGGTATCTTGGGGCCCTGTGTGGCATTCAGTGGCCTTGCAAGGCACAAATATACTTGCCTTTTCTTATTTTCTAAGGCAAGATTAAGTTACTTGCAGTAAAAGGCTTCTACAGTAGCTGTGAAATTTTTGAGGATGTAGTCTGAGGCTTCCTTCATCATTTCTGACATTTTTTGTGTGGAATTAAGTGCTTCAAGAATGTGAATGTGGGAAACTGGACATAGCTCCCCTGAGATGCAGGTTACGTGTCTTACATGGGCGCAAGCACAGGGATCCCACTCCACACTCAGAAAAGCACTGCCCACCTTGGTGAACATTTGCAGTTTGACGGGTGTCTGGCTTGGCTACGAGAAGCCAAATGTGCAATTCTTTACTGTCTGAAACAGTTTGCAGAGTAGTTAGCGGTTCCTAGCATTTCATAGCCGCTGAGAGTTCATCTCAGGGAGCAAGCGTCTCCAGTGATACCAATGCTTAAGTTATTTCTAGGGAAAACTATTTTTTTTTAAGCACTGATTAAAAACAGATTTGCTTTCCTAAAATTAACTCACCCTAAAGATCAGGGGGAAAAAAAACCTGCCATAGATGGAAAACTCTGACAATGCTGTTGCAGAACAAAGTGAGAGCATGTGAGCAATTAAATTATTATTATTTCAGTTACTGGCTTTCCTTCCTGATAAGCGTGGGAAGCAGCAGTAAAACATCTGCCTCGTACAGTGCTGTGCTGCACAACATGGAAATGCCTTCAGCAGAAGGGTGCAGAGATTTATACTGAGTATAAAACAAAACGTGAGTGGCAGAAAGGGAAAGCTGATGATTATTTTTTTCCACTACCTCCCTTGCCCCATACCTCTTCTTTCCTTTTGACAGTGCTGTTCCTAGTCAGGGCTGGCTCAGGGACCTCATATTGCATAAAGTAAATTTTCTTAGTTGAGTCCATGAGCAAGATTCTATGTGGCTTTGCCACCCCTAACTCAGGTTCATGTGTAAGCATGTCTTCTTTTGAGTCTGTTTTTTCTACAATACATGCACTAGTGAGCTAGATGTGCTCTGAACTTTCAACAGAGAGCTTCATCTTTGTAGTTTTGTCAGGGATGAAGGCAGTCCTCTACATCCCACATACCTCTCGTGCAACTCTCTGAGGAAGCCTTTGCAGCCAATGTGCACGTCAGCCTTGCAGCTGGTCCTATGCTCCCACAGCTCCCCGGAGACTGGCTTCACCATGCCTGTGAGCTCCGATAACAAGGATCTCCACAGAAACTCCTCCAAGACAAGACACTGGGACCCTTGTTGGTCATAGCAAAGGGAAAGGAGTTGTAAGAGGAACATGCTCTCTGGAGAGCTGCCCTGTGTTCAGGAGACTCAAAGAGCTGTGTGTCCTCCAAGATCCACACCAATATTAGGAAGGACTGCAACCTGTAGAGTGACTTCCACTATCTGCTTTACTTCCAGGCCCATGGGTCCCCCAAATCCTCCTACCATGCAGCCTTTCTCCAGGTGGTGTCCTCTGGCTTTCCCCTAAAGCAGCAAAGCTCATTGGGTGACTCAATAAGTAGTCAGAAATACATTGCTTCAGCGCTGAAATTCACCATGCACATGGTGCCACCACTTCTTCCATCTGTGTTTCACCTGTGGCAGAGCCCAAGGGTGTTTAACACCAGCAGTGACAATATAACCCCTAGCTAAGGAGTGCATGTAAGTGCTCTCTGCAGCAGCTGTTCCTGGTAATAGTTACTGTACCCTTAGGGATCAGAGCCTGTCCATACCCAATGCTTTGGTCGTTTGTATCACAGCACAGACAAGCTCTCCCTGAAGACTAGAGAAGCAGGGCAGCATAGAGCAAGCACCTTTACCCAGCTGTTCTGCCTTAGGACAAGAGCAAATGATTTTCAGTTTGTATGGCACTGCCTTACATTTCTTGGGAAGTTTATTCCACTGTGCCATGGAGCCTCACACTGCAGCAGAAAGGAAAAAAAGGAAAGAAAGATCTGTGGTTTTACCGCAGCCACAGGGAGGAGGCTGTTTTGTTCTCCTTCTCCGTGCCCCACTCTGGAACGCTGACTTGAAGAGGTGAAAGAAGAAAAGGTAGGACAGCAGATGGGATTCAGTGCTGCATAGCAGATATGGCTAATGAAGTGAAAACAACTTTCTGTAAGAGAAAGGCTGAGACAATTACAAGACTTGTAGTTTGCAAAGGAAGGTAGTAACAAGGAGGATAGTGGGATGGAAGAGGAAAAATGCAATAACCAGGACACAAAATGCAGTGAGATCGGACAGAGTCCTTTAGTTACAGGAACAGAGAGAAAAGGTGACATATTAGAGCTGTGCTGGAAGAAACAGTAAGATCTGGAGACAGAGGCAGAAATTCCCACAGAAGTGGCTGGCAATCCTCATGAACTACTTGTGCTGCACTGCTAAATGCGTCACAAACTCACCATAAGGCAAAGACCCAAAGATGACCTACTGCTCCAAAGGGGACAGCAAGTTTTCTTTCATTAGTCCTTCATACCTCTTGCTCCACAGCTTGGCATCTCTCTGTGCACTGCAGCAGAAAAGAGGAAGCCGAAACAGGGATGACCTTAGAGAAGAACCAACACTTCCCTCCATGGTGAAGAGAAATGGGCATCGCGCTAGTAGATACTAGTTGTGACCCACATGAAAGCAAAAACCTCTCAGCATAGTGCAGTAGGATTGCTGGAGGAGTGTGAGTGAAGGGATGAGACTGGCTTTGGTGTGGGGCCTTAGAGAGCAAGTTGCTTTGGAGAGTCAGCCACAGCCTCCAGCAATGAGGTGCAAAACAATCACTGCTGCTCTTTCCAGATGCTGAGAGGGGGCAAAAAAAAGCCTTCCAGTGAGTAGTTAATCATAGGGATTGTATTCCGTTTCCTACAATTAAGGGAACCCATCTGTAGAGATTTTAATTAATGGAGATCTTATGAGGAGTTTCAATTTGGCTGAAGGGTCTTTACTGGGTGTACTCTGTTTCCTCAGTATTTTCTGGAGTTCTGCAGTCATTAGCATTTACCATTAAAGAAATAATTAAGGAATGGACAATACAAAGATTTTCGTACAGAGCAGATGTACCTATTTAGCTCTTCCTCCAATTCCCCCAGCCTTTCCTCGATTAATACAACTGCTAGCTACAAAAGTATTACTTTTAATAAAAAAAGAGTGGATGTTACAATTCATGTGCACGAAGTCACTTTTTAAAGAATGAAATGAGGACATTTCAGCCTTTATAATATATCAAATACAAAAGGCATAGGGCGGATATCAATACAAATTATCCAAATACACTTTTTCTATCTAAAGAATTTTCATTCCATCATTATTCTATGTGTTACAATTAAAACTTATCAATATTTCTGTTGATCTGCCTGATTTTCCCAGCTTTTTTTAGACATAGTCCCTCTTCTGAGATAGGCTGGTTTTTTTCTCTGTTTAATCCACTGAGTTTCTCCTAAAAGCACCTTAAAATTAGTAGTCCCAGGGGAAACAAAAAGTAGCTTAAATCACACATGTGATGTTTCTTACGTGCTTAAGACACCTCGATGCATTGAAGTTTGTGCAGCCATGAGAACTGCACAGTATAGCCAAAAGCCCAAATCACTGGGCATTGTCTCTTGCCACAGGGGGCTTAGGGCCTGACCTATACTCATTCCTTCACTCATGAACCAATGGAGAGATGCCACACTGCTAGCTCCGGTTGCCTACTAATTAGGTTTTGCTTGGTCTGAAGTAATTATTCCTCATGCCCCAATTCCCAGGCACAGGTGGTCGAGGGCTGGGAGCTGCTAGGCTTGCTGGCTAGACAGGGCTGATAAAGTTCTGATGTGAAGGGGGCAGGCTGAGCCCTAACCTGCCCAGAAAACAAAGCACTAATGTGAAGCCCAAGGAAGGCAACTGACTCAGCAGCCAGGCATGACTGAGTACCATCCACAAGACTACATCAGGCTCTGTCTCCAGGTTTATTTTACCTAATCTTAAGATGGCAACAAGAGTCTGGGAGTGAAACCCCTGGAAAGGAATGGAGCCAGCAGCTCTGAGGTTTCTAGACCCTGCCTGTTGAATGCCTTGGCACATGTTTGCCTGTGTTGCAGCCCAGTCCAGATGTCCCTCCTGGGCCTGAGCGTCAGCTGTGTGGATGAGGCTGCTCTTGTAGTGAGAGTCATGGAGCTGAAGGAGGCCAGTGCCGGGTGCTCGGAGCTGAAGGCAACAGCACAAATCTCTTTGGGGTATGAGACAGTCCCATAGATGCAGCTGGAGTAGAGTCCTTACTTATATGTAAATGCTTTGAAATTCCTGCTGCCTGGATTTCACTTCAGCTCCTTCTATTTTTTTCCCCCCATTTTCAGAGTCCATTTTTCATTCACTGTCTTTAATGAGACATTCAGTTCCACAGCAACATCCAACTCATCAATCTTTTCCCTTCAAGAGCACTGGTGCTTTTATTGATCCTCTATTCCTTTATTTTATATAAGGCTACACACACACGTGTGTGTGTGTATACAGAATATTCCTTTCCTTTTGTCTGTCTTTGTTCTTTGCTGTGCTTAGGCTGTTTGTGACATTCTTGTAATGATATGGCTTTTGATTACCTTATTGATTTATTGGTCCTTGTATGATCTCTCCTCCTGTGTTGCGGCTGCTTGTATCATCCTGGATGCTCTTAACACCTTCTCTTCTTATAGGTGTCTCTCAGGAAGAGAATTAATCGGCTTTCCTGTCATTCCCTTTCTTGTGCCATTCCTGCTCACTAACTGTCCGGTGGGATTTACCCACTCATGCACGGTTTTCTGGTGAAATGTGCTCTTCAGCAGTGAAATACATGCATCCTGGCCTTTGGAGAGTCAGTCTGAGTCAAAGTTGAAATCTAACTAACCTCAGATTACTGTTTAAGAAGTTTTACAATATCTGCCCTCCTAACGAGGTCTGCCATGCTATTCAGAGCCCCAGCAGACAGCTTTGCTTCCTTTCCTTTCCGTGCTCACTCAGCTCCCACCACAATCATTCCAAATTTTCAAAGCCAGAAATCTTTACATACTGTGTATTTTCCACCTCAATGCCTCGAACAAGCCACGGTCACCTTTATTACTCAGTGAAGTGTTACTGAAAATGCGGTAGATAGACAAAATGCTATGCAAACCAGCAGGCCTCTGGGGGTTTGAGGCATGGAGTAACGCAACTTCTCCTGTGGGAGCGGTGCAGGAAAAAAACAAACCAGCTGTCTGGATCGAAATCATGAGCAATTAACAGCAGTTTCAATTACCCAGAGCAGAACTTTATAAATAATTGCAAATTACACCCTACCTATTTTCACATGAAGAGTGGCAAAGTGTGAGCAAGCTCTCCCTAGATCAGAGAGATGTTATCTGAGGGAATCCTGAAGGTCAAGGGTTCAAGAGATATTGCAAAATGATCTTCTTAATTAGAAGCAGCACAGCCTACTCTGCTGTGTGCAGACAGGCACAAGAACCAGACAGAAATTGGAGATGGAAACAGGAGGGAAACTGCCAGCAGCTTCTTAACACAAGGCACAGTGCAGCAGGATTTCAAGCAGGAATAGTTGTTACCCCTGCCCCCTTCCAGCATCCAGTGGAGACACCACATTTGTTAGACTGTAGTTATCATCAGAGAAGAAAAGACCCATATTGTCATTCACCTATATTGTCCTGGGAGAAGAAATTGGTTTGGAAATGGGTACCCTTGCATACAAGGATGATTTGCAGGGGAGTGGGATCTGAGTTTCCTTTTGGGGGCACTGAAGGCTGAAAGAAACTTATGGATCATAATCCTTGCTAAAATGCATCATTTCACAATAGCTGTAGAGACAGAAACACACCCCAGACCGTCTGATAAAAATAGCTAAGATACATAAGGAATGGAATCCACCACCACCTCGCTGAAGCCACAGGAATCTCTTTCCATTGTAAATATGCTCCATATGATGATGCCAGCTCTCATGGGAGTGATAGTAAAACATAAATCACGCTAACTAGTAACAGGAGCCACCAAACAATGCATAATGCCTAGAAACTGAGGCTTAACTTCACACAAAGAACTGTGTCTAAACTTGGAACATTTGCTAGGGCAGCTGGAGGCGAGACTGGAGGCTCTGCTCAGATCATGGGGAGGAAAACATAAACCCAGGACACAGTCTACACAGATAAACACCAAAATCTGCATATTTTGTTGCTAACTCATTTCTGGGGAGATTGTATGTGCTCAGCCTGTTTAACAGCCGAAGCTTGGGTAAAGAGAGTGCTATTTCGAATTTGGGCACGAGCTACAAACCCGTAGTACCCATTGGAAAGGGATTGTTGTATCTGTTTCAGATGAGAAATAATTTGATCAAACCTGATACTCTGACTACATTTTGCTGTCGTTAATTATTTAGAAACCATCTAAATCTGGATTCAGATCCTGAGGATGGGTATGCAAATTTGAAAGTCTTGGCATACAAAAAAATCTCCCAGGGCTTAATTTTTTGCATGATTTTCCAAAAATGTTAACCAGAGCAGGAAAAGGAGAACGACTTGCCTCACCAGTGCATACCTGCCCACTGATCCCGAGGGACATGCACAAACAACCTGAGAGTGGGCCCAGGATTTTCTGTTGGTAGTAGTAAACTGAATTAAATTGCAGTTCATTAAGCGGTACCACTGTGTTTTCAAAATCACATTATTCTTTATCTGGATCCACAAATACACATTTGATTAGGGCTATAAGCACATGATAAAATGCCTTGCAGTGCAAATGCTACACAGTCATAAAGATAACATTGCAATAATTTTTCTTCTATCTACAGACTTCATTACTTTGGGTGACTTTTTATGTTATGGTGCATAAAACTGTAATAAATCCTTCAGATACTACCTTCAAACATGCACTAAGGTAATTTTTCCTTTACCAATTGTGAGTTGATTATTTTACATGTCCACTCAACACATTTGTCCTTAAACTGGAGGATTAAGCCAGGGCTTCCCAAACTGTGACCATTTACAGGCTCTGAGTCTTGTTCAGAGACCACAAAGAGCTCTGTTAATGGCAGCTGCTCCGCAGCGAGGCAGCTGTTTGCTTAAACCCAGGCAGCTACAAGGAATTAAAGAATGGTCCTGAAGTGTACAGCGGAGCAGACCAGGCTACCCTGTCTGACTACAAGGTATGTGTTGCACTGCCAATGGCTCCGGTTATACAGTGCCTCAGCTCGATGCTCCCTTTGTTACCCATAAACCGAGCTGGATGGGGTAGCTAGCTAACTGCTAAAACACTCAGCAAGCACCTAAAACCACAGCTTGTTTAGCCTCAACACACATGCAGCACAGAGAAAAAGCCTCTTGTGAGCTCCAGCTTCTCAGGCAGAAGTCTAGCAACAGAAGCCAAGGCAGAGGACGGGTCTCCTCATCAGTAAGTGCTGTAACTAGCATTTAATGTCACAAATAAAAGCTAGGCTTGACTGTGCTAATTACCAAAAAATACACATATGCAAATACTCTGCATGAGGCGAGCCACCTTCTTAGATGCCGAGCCATGCTTTGCTGAGCTGGCTGAGCAGACAAGGAGGATGCTGAAGCATCTGGCAGGGCAGTAGCTTGCAGCCATGAAGAAGGGAGAGAAGCTGGTTGTGATACCCCATGACACTCTTCCCTAGAGAGGCTAATAACTTGGACCAAAACCATTGAAGTCCCCAACCATTTGGAAACCAAAGCCATGTAAGCTGTAAGTATTTCAGAAAACTGTAACTTTGCCTAATACCTAAACTACCTGCAAAGGATCGTTTCTTCCCCTTCTCGCCCCCTCAAAAAAAGGCTTGTTAGCCAAGACACAAGGGATGCTAAATTTATCCATTCACCCTCACTTGCCAGTGCACCTTTTACCACTTCTTTTCTGATTTTTTGCTACTTTCCTTCAGCTGCCTACTTCCCTTACACCTTCCTTTTAATTTTCCTTCCTCTCTCTCTAAGGTTTTGGTAAAATCCTTCCTTACTTTCATCGTCTTTCTTCCATCCATTCACCAAGCTTCCCTGGAATCCCTGCTCTGGTGTGTTTGTAGCAGTCACCCTGAGGTCTGACTGCAACACTAATGATGTTGGCTGGGGCAAGCCATTCCTCAGAGCAGTGCTCTGTTGCTATCTACCACCAGGTAAAGATGACTTTGCCTAGAAGTATCCCTAGCTTCGATGGGGTAAAAGGTACTTGAGAAACACATATAACCCAAGTAATTAAAAACCTCGCAATGACCACATGGTCTGGAGTTCTAGGAATCCAAACAGACCTGAAGAAATTCCTCCCTCTGTAACTGCTGACTAGAAATTGTTCTTTTAGTAATTATTTATGTGCTTACCATACTCCCAGTCAGAATAATCACTGTTAACAAGATTATCTTCTTGTGCTAGGTGTAATTAGCAGAGATAAGAAAATCAGAGAAAAGTATAATTTACCCAGCATTAGGTGCACAAGCTTCTACTAACCACAAGTCCTCAGACGTGATCCTGCACACTTGCTGCACTTTGACATTTTGTAGGTCTTTCACAAGAGTTTCAGATTGTGAAATTTGTACTAAGACCTACTGCAAGCAAGCAGAGCAGCAGCATCCTGAAGAGAGATGGTTCTCCTTTTTTTGCATCTTTTCAGTTTTCTTTTCTGCATCTTCCATCTTTCTGTCCTGCAGGAGATATTGTAAAAATTATTTAAATCAACTCGATTTGCATTTTTAACTCTAGGATTGAATTAATTTTCTATATGCAACACAATTCAACTTCAAGAGCTTAGATCTGTTAATACCAACATTAAAACTATCTCTTTTTATCTAAGAATTGCTCTGCACTTTTTGGATCAATGTAAATTTTGCTACTATCCAGAAATTTTCATCACCTTTGAGATTTTGAATTTCAGGAGAGTGGTGGAATTGCAATAAACACTCAAGTTAAAAGCTGGGGTAATGGCTAAAGTGTAAGAATTCTGTTTGCTTGGTCTTTTAAGGGAGGAAATTGTCGTTCAAATAACACTTTTCTATTAAGAATAAAAAAGGAGCAAAAGCAAGAGAAGAAGTTCTCTTTCTCTCCTGCTTCTTCTAATCTTATTTGTAACAAAACAAAGCAGAACAACCTGGTGGTGCTAGTAAGAGCTTGTGCACGATGGCCTCAGTATGGGCAGAGACTTACCTGAGGCTGCTTAGCAGGTCCATGAGAAAGCCAAGACAAGAACCCAGATCTCAAGGGTTTCAGTGCCATGCTTTGATCACAAGGGTCCTCAGATGACTGAGACAGCCTAGGAAATACCAGTTTTAAAAACAGTCTTGTGTACGATGCAAGAGGAAAAAATGATTTAGAATCATAGAACGCTTCGGGTTGGAAGGGATGTTTATAGGTCATCTAGTCCAATCTCCCTGTGGGTGCAGGAACATCTTTAACTAAATCAGGTTGCTCAAAGCCCCATCTAACCTCACCTTGAAAGTTTCCAGGGATGGGGCCTACACTACTTTCCTGGGCAACCTGTTCCAGTGCTTCACCACCCTCACTGTGAAAAATTTCTTCCTTATATCCAGCGTAAATTTACCTTCCCTTGGTTTAAACTATTACTCCAATGGCATCTTGGCTTGTATCAGAAATGGGGTCACCAGCAGGTCCAGGGAAGTTATTCTATCTCTGTACTCTGCACTGGTGAGACTGCACCTTGAGTACTGTGTTCAGTTCTGGGCCCCTCACCACAAGAAGGATGTTGATGCTCTGGAGCGTGTCCAGAGAAGAGCAACGAAGCTGGTGAGGGGGCTGGAGCACAGGTCTTATGAGGAGCGGCTGAGAGAGCTGGGGTTGTTTAGCCTGGAGAAGAGGAGGCTGAGGGGAGACCTCATTGCTCTCTACAACTACCTGAAAGGAGGTTGTGGAGAGGAGGGAGCTGGCCTCTTCTCCCAAGTGACAGAGGACAGGACAAGGGGGAATGGCCTCAAGCTGTGCCAGGGGAGGTTCAGGCTGGACATCAGGAAAAAATTTTTCACGGAAAGAGTCACTGGGCACTGGAACAGGCTGCCCAGGGAGGTGTTTGAGGGACGGGTGGATGAGTTGCTGAAGGACATGGTTTAGGGAGTGTTAGGAATGGTTGGACTCAATGACCCAGTGGGTCCCTTCCAACCTTGTGATTCTATGATTCCATGTCCCGTCACAACAGGCCTTACTAAAAAGTCCCTCCCCGTCTTTCCTGCAGGCCCTCTTTAAATACAGGGAGGCTGCTAGGTCTCCTGGGAGCCTTCTCTTCTCCAGGCTGAACAACCCCAACTCTCTCAGCCTGTCCTCCCACGGGAGGTGCTCCAGCCCCGTGATCATCTTTGTGACCCTCCTTTGGGCTCGCTCCAACAGACCCATGGCTTTCGTGTACTGATGACTCCGGAGCTGAACGCAGTACTCCAGGTGAAGTCTCACAGGAGATGAGCTGAGGATCAACGAGCACATCCGCTTACGCAGCGAAGGACACGCGGCACCGTCCTGGAAAGCAACTTTCCGAGTAACAGACCAAGAGCTTTCTTTCCCTTCCCGATGTAGAGCTCTCGCTCGAGGAAGGCCCGCAGCCCCCCCAGAGGCCGCCCCGCAGCCCCCCGGGAGCCTCCTTGCGCACAGCGCCCCCCTGCGGGCCGCGCGCGGAGCAGCAGCGGGCGGGGGATGAGCAGCAGCTGAGGCTGTGGGCGGGTCCTGTCACTGTGCCAATGACGGGCAGGGGCACCTCCCTCTGGATCAGGGTGCTCAAAGCCTCAGCCAAGCTGGCGTTGGACACCTGCAAGGATGGGGCAGCCACAGCTTCCCTGGGCAGCCTGTGCCAGCGCCTCACTGCTCTCACGGTGAAGAAATTCTTCCTTCTATCACGCATAAATCTGCCCCTCTCCAGTTTATACCCGTTCCCCCTAGTCCCGTCACTACAAGCCTTTGGAAACAGTCCCTCCCCAGCTTTCCTGTACTGGAAGGCTGCTACAAGGTCTCCCCGAGCCTTTTCTTCTCCAGGGTAAATAAGCTCAGCTCTGTTAGCCTGTCCTCGAACAGGAGGTGCTCCAGCCCTCGGATCATCTTCATGGCCCCTCACTGTGCACCAGGAACAGCTATGGCCCTCCAGGTGCCCACACTTGTATAGCTGGTGACATACATAAATGATGTATTTTTTCCATCTCATAGTCAAAAGAAGAAAAAAAAAAAGAAAGTTGTTCTGACTTTAAATTTTCAGCAAATAGGAAAAACCTGCTTCAAGTATATTCACGGCGCAGGGCATTTTAGTTTACTACAAATAAAAAAAAATGTGTAATTTTAAAATAACAAAGCTCTCAGCTTAATAAATAGGCAACAAGCCCTGCCAGACTGGAGCCAGGCTTCAAACCACAGCTCAGGGGAGCAGCGCGGTTCCTGACAAGATGGGGAGGTGGTAAACGCACGTACCCCAGCTCCAGGCTCCTGCCCAGTACACAAGACTACTAAGTTAGAGGAAGGTTCGGGTAAACATCTCTTTTCTTCAACAGAAACCAGGCAACCATGGTGCTAAGGCTCACTTCTAACTGACAGGTCCTTCTCATTCTAAATCAGCCCAGTGTCCCCTCCGCAGGTCTGCTCTCAATTTCACTCCCTCCTTTCAGAAATCTCTGTAAGCAGATAGCACCAGTTAGACCACACACATCTCCTATAGAAACCGAGTTCCTGAAGGCTTAAAGGCCCTTGAAAAATATTTTTTCATCACAGATATCAGCTACAGTTGTTCCTGTAGACATCCAGAGTTCATTTTCCTGAGGTTTGGTTTCCAAACCCCATCAGTATGCAACACTCCTATCCCTATTTCCTACCAGCTTGTGGAAAGGCCAGTTAAATCCCTCAGGAACAGAGCTTTCTTAAGAAATATTTTCAGCTCCATTTCAGGAGAAGGTCTAACAAGAATCAATATCCTGGCCTTTATCCATATAGGGTTTATAATCACGCCCAACTCCTCCTTAAAAATCACAAGGGGAAGGGGGCACAGGATAGCCCACGTTACAATAGTTTTGGTCAATTTTTCTTGTGTAGCCTAAGACTCAGCTACTCAGAAGGCAACTTCTCCCCTCTGTCACACTAACCTACTTACAGACTGCTTCCTGAGCTGCAATGCCAACACCAGAACACACACACACCAGCACAGGAGTGAAACGGCATCTTCACCACAGATCTTCCTTTGCAAATCTAAGGACTCGGCTGCACCAAGAGGAGGAACCCTATTTTACTATTTAAGGAAGGGGAAATTAACTTGTCATAGAAGTTAACTCCTTAGGAAATGTCTTCTTTCACCTATTGAACTGCCAGACAGGTTGGGGGAAAGGTGACACTTAAGCATACGTTCTTTCTTTGATGTTTCACTGTGGGAGTTTAGCCCATTCATTCAGAAGAGCTAGGTGGAATATTTCATTCAGATGGCATAATTTCTTTTTAATTTAAGTCAGAAAAAAAAAAAACCCAAACAAAAAAAACCCCAACATAACCTTACCTTGACAGAATAAAACATTCCAAAGACAGTTTAGGCCTGTAGAGTTTTTTCTTTTTTTCCAGACTAGTTAAACAAAATTGCTTATTCCACTGATTATATACATCTCTATGAAATCTCATCATTCTACATGGACTGATCTGTGGAAAGTCTAGCATCTGCATCCTCCCTGCTGAGATTTTTCTTCTTCAATATCAGTCAAAGCTTCTCTGCCTCAAGACAGTAAGCATTCCTTGTATTTTCTTAGCAGTACTAAGATTTGATTTTGCTATTGTATCCAAGTCAGCATGCAGAGATATTTACATTCATGATTATCATCTAAAATCTAGGAACAGGTAGAACAATGGCAGTTTATTCTGCAGCAAGTGCCCTGCTTTATATGCTCTCAATCCATACATCCAGTCTGAATTTTAACCCAACACGCTGAAGTGCCCCATGACTAGAAGTCATTTATGTGATACCAAGAGCAAGATAATTAACTCCTCCCACCTGAGGATTAACTCATGCACTCATTCAACTAAGTTAGTAACCTAGTTACACGTAAAATGTAGCAATGCAGACTGCTTCTTCAGAGCCCTCAATGGTCTAAGAAAACATTTAGATACAACTTCTCTAAAGATTAGAGACAGCATTGACTGCGGTCAGCAAACTCATTGTGTTTTCAGAAATAAACATCCTCAAAGAGCAGCAAATTAGCTACAGTGCAGGAAAGATGGCCAGGCTACCAAGCAAACTGCAGTTTCAGAGAAAACCAAATCTCACAACACTCCACCAACCTAGATTTTGAAGAAACACTTAATATATTGATGAAAAACTTAATGGAAGAACACATGCTTGCACCCAATTTCAACAAAAAGGTCTGAACAACTTGGATAGTGTTTTGCTTCAGTGTTCTGAAACTTGAAATGAAAGGTAATACAGTTCACTGTTCACGTCTTCCAGATTAAGTCTAAAAACTACATTCCTCTTCTTTTTTCCTGAAACAGTTTTGTTTGGAAACACATACTAGAACAACAGTATACACACATACAAGAAAAAAGAGGTCAATATATCTATATATACAATTTTCTTTTATTAACAGGATATGTCATTACTGAACAAGGCAACTGGGAAACACAAGGACTGGACATAATACATGAAAATTTTACAACTCGACAAAAAATTGGCGTATGACATATATACAGATGCAATTAGTGAAGGTTACAACTCTACTGTATTTAATTAAACACAGCCCTAAGCACTTCCATTATGAAAATATGAAGCTGATAATACACAGGTCAAGATCTGGACTCTAAAAATAATAACAATTTAAAAACTTCAAAACCTTCTATGTCCATCCACTTTACATAACGTGACTACAGATTTTCCTACTACCATATACATGAAAGATTATCAAAAATATATTGATGGGTCTATCACTAATCATGAATGCTTGTATTTACATTAAGTTAGCAAATTCTTCACCAAATACTTTATATACAAAACTCAATTTGCCCTTTGTGAAAGTCATTAAAAAGTTAAAAACCATAGAAATGCCAGTTAGAAATAATGCATTCCAAAAATTGGACTTGTTTACAGCAACTGAGAACAATTGAAAATAATTTATGAAAAAGTATGTCATTTTAGTACAAGTACTCTCACAACACACTAGTTCCAATACAGAGTAGCAGGAATTTTGTCCTGTGTGTTCTTTGAGTAGTATCTTCTCTTTCAATAACGCTGCAAGAAAACAGAAGAAAGTTATTCTTAAGCAGTTTATAGCAAACCTTTGAAAAATAATTCAAGGGACCAATATTCTTTCCCCCCTTCTCAGTGCAGGAAATCCTGTCCCATTTGTACTGGGACAAATACTCCAAAGTCTTATTTCTTACTCCTTAGAGGCCAAAAGGGGAAGGGGAAAAAAAAAAAAGAGGAACCCAACATCCTCTGTACTTTAATGCTATTCAGAAAGTGCACATCCTTTTGCCAGCAGCTTTTGAGTATGATCTTGGCTGATCAGTCTTCTCTGCCAATCTAGAAACCCCTCCAACCTGTCTCTCAATTGAAAAAGAGCTTAGACAGGAACCAGACGTTCGCTCTGCAGGCACTTCTTCTACACAGACACGAGCACCTAAGGAATGCTGCAATACAAAACACGGATGCTGAATGAATCTACACATACTAAGGATTAGACAACTATTGAAACACGGACTCTCTTGGAATTATGTTCCACTCAGGCCCATCTGAATACCAGAACTCAGTTTGAGAACACAAAAGTACTTGAGAAAAAAGCAGACAGATAATAGCTAAGGTCTCAGCTCACTTCAAGTGACAGACATTATGGAAACAATACTGTGGTTCTTCAGTGGATCAGATCAGTACAACACAATTGTTCATAATGAACTGCAATAACTTTGTCAAAGTGCTGACACCACACAACAAGCAAAATTAGATCTTACTGTCAAATCCAAAAGAAGTGAATTAGATTTCCCTTTTTTTTTCCTCCAGACACACTGAATGCATCTTCTGTACTTGCTATATGGAATCCCTCATTTCCAATTCCACCAAAGTCTCTCTATGTGCTATTACTTTGCCTGTGTGCTGTTCTTATTTGTCAAACTCCATCATGACCAACTCCTTTTTTTCCTTATTTAAAAGGCAAGGATGGAATGATACATCAACAACCTTCAATCTATGCAGCCACACTCCGAGTCTTGAAAATGTGTCCCCTCTTGTGTCAGACAGCCCTCCATTCTTTGGCTTTCCTCCTAAGTAATTACTCTTTAACTTGTTTTTCAGGTCATCTTCCTTACTCCTCTCAAATCAAGCTCCCTGGGAAGAAGGGGTATAACATCTCTGGACTTTTTCCTGTTTCTAAGTAACTTTATCCAAAACACAAAATCCAATTATCTTCTCTATGCTGATAATTTCACACAAATCAAACTTTCTCCAATTTACCATTTTGAGAGCTGTTCATGTACCTCTCTAGCTAGTAATGCCTCCTTTTCCAAATTCAATACTTTCCACCACAGCATTTCTTGACAAACTTTGGCAATCTGAGCGTCCTGTGTAGGACACAGATCAATGACAATCACACAAGTCTTCAAATCTTTCTTGTCCCCATATCTTGCATGCAATAACTACACCAACATTTTGTAGATTTCCTGCAGAGTCTCTATAAAACATGTTCTGCATAGTCCACTCGTATGTCTAAATCTCTAATTCAAGCCCTGAGAGCCTTTCCTTTTAAGCTTTATTAGTCTTCTGATTCTGTTCACCATACGTTCACACAAACTGCTGCTGACACAACTTAAGGCAAGACACAGGAGCAAAGAGCAACTGAAGCTACACAGACAGCTCTGCTAATATATATGAAACCACAGTTAATCCATCTCCTTTTCATCAACACCTCAGTCTGTGTCTTGATAATCTTCGATCCGGTCCAACTTTTAACTACTTCCTGTCTCACACATGTTAAATTCTCTAGAGCTAGGGTTTTTATTTGTATGGTACTTGGAACTGAAATATGGTTTGCTTGTATGGTACCTGGAACTGAAACATTTACAACAATAATTCAGGATCTTTAACATTTATACCACTGCAATGCAATCATAGACACACAATCCCGTACAGAAATTTACTCATTAACAGGATAACTTCACCGTGTCTTACCAGTTTAATTTGTGCTCTGTCGCTGGACTTTTGGTCCAACGCTCTGAGTTTCTTCTGGATTTGGGCGTTTCCCTGCACTAATGCCAGTACCAAGGGCCGTTCTTCCTGATAATTTAAAACCAGTATTTACATTAAGACTCTATTGCACTTTTATATATTCAGGAAAAGCGTTTCATTTTTTTTTGTTGTTGTTTTTCTTTAAATTACCTGCTTGCAATACGTGTGATTGCTGATTGTCTCCATGAGCATAGTGCAAGATACTACTTGCTTGACAGTAACCTGTTCAGATACAGTAGGTATTTATTATAATAAATAAAATGCAGAACTGCAAGCAAGCGTACAGTTACATACTTTACAACAAAAAGGAGCCAATTGATTTATTTTCCATCATCAAGAAAAATCCTGCCAGAAACCATCCTGAATGCAGGAGAGTTCTGATGCCAAAAAAAGTCCCATGGCAGTCTACAGCAGTTAAATATATAAGCACTTATATATATATATATATATATATATGCACAGCTGAATGATATCAAGTGCATACATAGTTATGCATTATATTTGCAACAAGCCAAACCTTTATATATACAAACACTTTAATTCCAAGTTGTTAAAAAAAATTTAACATTTGTCCTGCCAAACAAATTTGCTCTGCATCCTTTTTATTATTCTGTTATAGCAATAGTAGCAAATCTTTAGCATAACTAGGCTGTGGGAAAAAATGCAAGTAACAAAGACAGACGCAATTTATTTGCTGGTCCACGTAAACTGTCCACTGGCAACCTTGACACTGAGCATTCTGCATAAGTAGTGCGAATTAGCAAAAGCAGTTGCAAGGTTTCATATTCTGAACAGTTGTGGTGTTCCGCGTATGTTCTGCATACTTTAACAAAACACAGATTAGTCTTTCATGATCAGTAAACACGAAACTACTGTTAAGACTGCAAAGAAATAAACAGTTGTGCCAAATTTGATTGCAACTTGGATCTATCACAAGCCATAGCTTAAGTTTATGTATGAAGTAAGCAACAAAAATTTGCTTCCACAGTATGAGAATTTCCACATAAAACTGTGGAAACTTAGTATATATGGAAAGAGTGGAAGTGAAATCAGGGAAAAGATAACATGTAAATTTTGCTATCAAATATACAGAGTCAAATTCTTTATTTTGGTATTTTTCATTTAAAGTAACCTAGGATGATGTTTATTAGTTTTTGTTTAGCCCCACTTGTGATCCCTCCCAATGAAAACACACAAATATCATTCTAGATGAGCATTTTAGAGATAAGACTGACAAGAAACTTCACCCTAAGAAATAATTTCATGCTTCAAGAACAGAAGCAAGGCCAGTTCAAGTTAGAGTGCAGCTGTTACCAAAAATCTACCCATGTTATTTTAATGTTTTGTTTGTTTTTCCGTAGTTGCAGGGAATTGGAGATCCTCTACAGACAGACACTGCCATAATACCTTGCTGCTGAATTCCACTTCCTCCTGTATGAGAGTCTCCCAGGGCACATGGCTGAACAACTGTATGACCATCACCAGTTCCCATCTGAGCTCCTGGAGAAGCAGGAAAGAGACTTAAACAACAGAAGATACAATTCCAGTTCTGGAATTTTAAATGCTGTGGGGTTTTCCCTACTTCAAGAGGTAGACTTCGATTGTGCCTTTTTTTTTTTTAAACCACATCAGAACAAGTCCAAAGCTCCAATGCTTTCATCTTTCCAAATTCACATTTGCATATTTAGATGAATACATAGTAACCTCCTATAAAATGGGTAAATTTCTGATGTGACAAGTGTAAGTATATGCAAACATTTAAGTATAGATGTATGCACTTCAAGAAGGAAAGAGTGGACATAATCTTTACTTCTTAAACAAGGCCCTTCTTCTTTATTAAATCTCTGAATTTAAAAGAAATAAAAACCCAAGCACCCAGCTTTATCTAATGTAGACTAACTCTTTGACAGGAATTGTACTAGCTGAGAAGAATAAGGTCCATCTTCCTCTGTGATCTGCTTCTACCCTTGACTGAAGCCTAAGGAGAAAGTAAAGCCAGTAAATTTCCAGTTATGCTGTATCCATTTGCAATGAGGAGTCCAAGGCATACATAGTATTCAAGATGTTGGTATATCATGGGTTTATACAATTTCTTATTTTCTATTTATATTTTATTTTATGATTTATATTTACAATATTCCTGGGTTTTTTTTCCTAGTAACTAGTTGATGCTAATCTTTGTATCTTACAATGAGAATGTTAATAGTCCAAAGTAATTTTCATCAAAACCCTTCGATAAATTCCATAGTAAGTTCTTTCAGACACTGTCCATTATGCAGTTGTTGACATTATGGTAGAATCAAATTCCAATACGCAATCAAATGCTACCATTAGAAAACTTTACAAATTAACAGTTCCGACTTGAAAATTTACTGCAATTTGTGAATTTTCAAGTCGGAACTGTTAATTTTTAAAGTTTTCTAATATTGCTCCTTATTACAAATATCAGGATGCTTGTAGACTTCTAGAAGAAAAATCACATTTAAATGCTTTTGAAATCAAACTTTGATACAAGTTAATAAGTAATTTTTAGCCAGAAAAAAACAAGCTTAAAAATTCTTACATGTTTGCAATAAAAAAAAAATTCTAAATATGTCATTATACAAATACTACCAAACAGTGAATACATCTGGTAATGTTTGATTTACACTGAAAACTACCTTGTGAAAACAGTTCTTTCTTATTATAATGCCTTTTGCATTATTTATTATAAGAAGTTTGTGCTGTTCACTTCAAATAATTCTATGTAGTGAAAGCACTTGACTGACCTCCTGTGCTACCACAACCAGAAACGCTCTCTCCTGGTGAATAGCCCATTAGGCCACCATTTCCATTTCCATTTGGATTAGAAGGCACTGTTGCAAGAAGACCTAAGCAATGAAAAAAATATATAGCCATAAAGACAGACAGCAAAAAAAAGATTAAGCATAGCACGCTTTTTTTCTCATGACAGCCAATTCTCCACCCTCCCCCCAAGTGGTTTACCTTTATTAGAGGAGAACATCTCTATCTCACCTGCTTCTGGGATCTTGCCAAGTAATTCTAGTTCACAATTACTTAACAGACATTTTCTACATAATATTCAGCATATTCCAGTATTCATTAATTAAATACAACATAGCAAATACATGTAAGAGCAATGCATCCTGATTCAATATCTGAGCATACTGACTGTTTACACCTTCCTGAGTAATATAAGTGCATGTGGTTTACCTCTCTAAGCAAAGGGGACAGTGTTTCCTAACTAGGAAGGACACCACCAGTGGCTGCACTGGTCTATTTGAGGAACAGCACTGGCAAACATAAATACGGCATGGTTATATACCACGTGAATTTTCTGATAGCTAGTATTGAAACTTATCTGTACAGGAATATCAGAATGGACAGAAGACTCCGTTTAAGAAAAAAAAAAATTTAAAAAACACAGAGAAAATAAGTCTTCCTCCCTTTTCTTGGTTACATCCAATATTTTCATTTATTTGGATATACAACCCTGGTCACTACCTGGAATTCAAACTTGATTACCACTGCTATGTGAGAAAATTGTTAACTGCTGGAAGGTAAGAGAAGTTTTCAAACAAATAAAGCCAATAACCTATAAGCATACCCAGTCCTCTGTATCGTGAAAGCTGCTGGTAGATTTGTTTCATCCTCTCAATATTCAGACGGCTTGCCTCTGCATGATTTACCATTGGTTTGGGATAATTAACTCCTATAATACATTTTGCAGCCTTCTGGATGCTCTCTGGGGCATTCCAAGGATCATAGATGTATTTTGCAGGGAAACCTCTAAGTACTGGCAAATAACGTCTTAAAAAAAAAAAAAATAAAAAGGTGCTTTTAAGTATAAAGCCACTTGACAGTTTAAGCAACATCCATTAAATCACTGCATTTTCTGGATTGCGCGTTACCTGATATAATCTCCATTTGGGTCAGTTCTTCTGCCAAAACCCACTGGACAGTAACAGTGAAAAAACTGCTGAAAGAAGGAACTACAGGATAGCCACATCCAGCTTCCAGCATTCACACTCCAATCTGCATCAAGTAAGAGCTCTTCAAAGACCTTAAGAAATTAGAGCAACAAGTTAGCCTCAGCACACCTTCGAGACACCTGCTTTTTCAGGAAGTGTTCCAACTTTCTACTTTCAGCAGAGGAAACACAGCTCTTCAATGCAGCAACATTTTCTCATATGGCATCATTCTCAGAATGCTCAGTACACACTTGCAAATACCTAAATATCAAACTCACGAACAAAAGTGGATCGGCCTGTTTGGCTTTTACCCTGTGAAAAAAACCAAACTTGTAGACATCTTGGAAAGCCACGATGAAAAAGTTACACATTCTCACATAAAGAGATCTTTAAAAATTAAATCCTCAAGAGGATGGCTGCAGCCTGACTGCTTGCAAGTGGCATTTATTGATTTCAGAAAAGTTGTTTCATCACATTAGAACTGAGTAAGCTTTGCAAACTTCCAGAAAGCAAGGAACATACAAAGCACATTTCACACTCCGACTGTCATCCTGAACACCTCCTATGCGAAGAGTCCCAAGAGTAGAATTCAAGAATTTCAGGGTAGCACATTCAGTTGTATTCCTGAAGGTCAATAGTTAATCTATTAAGTCACAGTTTTGAGGATGCACACTTAAATTCCTGGAGGTATATGAGCCATCAGGCACACTGAAGATTGGTGGGACAGATAATGAACTCTTCCGGTCTGAAGACAAAAATAAAGTCTCTGGTAATTGCTACCCCTATTACATTCAAAATAACTCATGAAGAAGCTGAAGATTTGTGAGGGGTTTGCTTCAAATCCGGAGCTCAACAGTCGTGATACATCCAAGTTTTTTTAATTATTGACACAGACAATACTGATCGTTTAAAAAAGAGTTTCTCTGCTCAGCCAGATCACTAGCAATACAGGCTAACAAGAAATAAAGAGAAGCTCTATTGTTTGAAAAGGAGACCATTCAAGTACTTTATTATAAAGACTGCGCTGAGAAGTAGTTTTCAAAACAGATACTTTTAACATACATTTTCGCAAAGTCTGATTTTTTCCCAAACTTGCGTCATCTCCAAGTGTTCCAAATAAACCATCATCTTTCTTCATGCTAGGACACTAAAACTTAAGATCTTACAAGTGCCACCCAACTTCAACTAATATTATTCCGATATAACCTCTAAATAAGGTAATACCTTTAAATAAGGCTCTCTCTCTCTCTCCACGTATTCAATAAGACATTCATTCTGCAGTATATGCTGAATAAATGTTACAAAAGTATCTTTGTCTAAATATCTGCAACTATTTTGGGAAAAGTGTTTATTTGGGAAAATCAGATTTACCTTAAAATATTTTTAAAACCATTTTAAATAGAAAATGACTAATAAGATCTTTAGATGAACACTAGGTGTTAGCACACAACTGTTCCACTAGATGCTGCCATGTAGTAAGACTTTGCAAATAACATTGCCACAGAAGTCCAGATTAACTTTCCTACCTACGGATATGAATTCAACATCCTTCCACTGCACAAGTCTGGGCCTTCCATACACCTGTACTATTTCAAAAGTAAGAACGAGTCAGCGTTTATCTGTAATGTAGAACTTTGTCATTTGGCTGAGTTACTTCTGTAAGTGCATCTTCTATGCCTATGAACTGCAGAAAGAAAATTCCTAAACCAGTTTATGTTGTTGTGTAAGCAAGATTTATTTTTTTTAATGAAAGATGCTTGCTTACAACTGATTTGTTAAAAAAGGTGAAATTTCATAAGATAAAAATTAGGTCACAATCCTGCTGGCAAGTAAATGATTTTTCAGATTTCAAATATAAAAAACTATTTATCATTGCTGAGTAAAAGATGTGTTACCCTTCTATAAATGTAAAACTGATTCAAAGGCTGAGATTAAATGATTTTCTTTTCTTCAAAAGACTGACATTTGTAATCTGAACTTCAGCATCTCTTTGGTGCATAGAAATTAATTGCACTAAAACTTCAACCAAATCCTGTTGCCCATACTCACACTTCTAACATTGGGTGAAGGGACAGAAATTATTGAAAGAATGTTCTCAGCTTTTAGTTTTCTCCCCTTAATTCCCATGCTGCTTTCCTTTTGCAGGGAAGCAGACATGAGATGTGAACAGAAACTGTTCACACAGTATGACAGAAAAGACATTTCTGTTACATAAGTAACCCAAGTTTATTTGCCAAGATTTAGGAAGAAATCTCAAATTTAAAATTGCAGACCTATTCTGACTGCAAGAAACACCAATATTCCAAACAAAGGAAGCATTCAACAGCAAAACTTTAGCATTACTGCTTTATCAGAACAGATTTAATTTTGGCCACAGTTTATGGTTTAAAACTCAACTTGCACCATACAGTAACAGCAATTCTAGAATGACTATCTGAAACTTCAACAAGCAGCAAGAAATTCAAGAATAAGAAACAATACCTTCATTCCTTCTTCCCAGCTAATCCAGAGGTCACCTCGAGTCAAAAAGCATGCTACAGCATGCCGGGCTAAATGGTGAATCCAGCCTTCTTGACGAAGCTGTGTCATAATTGCATCAATCCAAGGAAAACCTGTCCTGCCTTCTGCCCACTTGGCCAAAGCCTCAGGATTCTTATCCCATGGAATTTGAACACAGATAGGATTCCCCTCCATTTTATCAAATCGTGGATTGTTAGTCGCCGCTGTGTAGAAAAATTCACGCCATAACAGCTGGCCATAGAGGGAGAGGGGAGGGGAGCTGTTCTTTTTTACCTGGCGATCATCATTAAAGAAAAACATTTTATTAGGAGAAGAAGTACGGAAAAAAAAAAAAATCACAGCATCTAAGAATGTGTAGCTGACTACTCAGAAATCATATACCTTTTTGTACAGATCCGTTAACTTGAAATAAAAGAGACGACAGGACAAACAGCCAAAGCGGAGGTAGGGACTAAGTCCTGTAGGGCTTGCCAGAAGAGAATTTGCATTCATTCGTGGTCTTTCAAAATTTGCTACCCAAGCCTTAAAAATCCAAAACAAAAGCAACATCAGACTACAGACTAGGAAGCAACTTGTAAACATAAAGGGAGAAATCACACACTGCCTATAACTGAATCCAGACTCTGGACAGATGATCGTGTTGCCTACAATATCTAGAGGTTCCTCTTGAATCAGTAGAGTCTCTACAGTATAATTCATCTCGACGTAGAAGGCATGTGCTGCATTTCAGAATAACCTATCCCCTCCTTTTAAACACAGTAGCTTTCAGAGGAATGCCCTTCAAAGTTATAAAAAGTATGGACGTAATTCTACTTGGAACAAAGAAAAAATAGTTATTTTTTTTAGTAGAACATAATATAACAGACTTCCTCTAAAACTCAAATTAGAAGACAACCTACCATTGTCTTTTAAAACTAAGAAACAGCAACTTGATTTATGTCATTTTATCAAAGCCTTGAGTTCAAGTTTGTGGTTTTGTTTTTCGTTTAAAACATGCCCAATTCTTTTTACACTTCATTGCAAAGAGCATCTGTTTTTCCCAGATGTGTCATACTTATAATGATTTGAAATATACCTTTCGTTCTAGATGTCTTTCCAGTCGTGTGAGAGCTTCTGTTTCTCCCCCTGGCCATACTGCAGAAGGCAGACCATCTGTGTCAAAACCTGAAAAATAAATTGAAACAAGGAAATTCCTTGTTTGCTTATACTGCAGGGCAACACAATTCTAACACATTGACACCTGAGTATATTTTACTGTATCTTGAGAGTAACTCCAGATTTAACACATGGCAAAATACAAGTTTTAAAAAAGTACGCAATCAAATCCCATCAAAGCACGGTCAATACCTCTAGCTTGCAACAACATAAAACTTTTATTTTTACATTAATTCACAAGTATACACACTGAATGATGTTAGTTCAATTCCTCTATTTCTGGGTTTTTTTTGCAGTGACCTTTCTATCATTTTTCATATTATTTTCAAATTCTTAGCTCCACAACGTGTGGGCTATCCCAAACCAATTTTTTTTTTCCAATTGCTACTGAGAAAATACAATTGCTATTGTAATTTATAGATTGTCTAAAAACTTCTTCCATCAAGTTAAAAGCCTGAGTGCTATCTTCAGAACATTCCTGGATTTCATTGACCTCAACTTAACTAACCGATGGAGATAATTTTCAATTTGATGATAAACACATACAATAGCTGCAAAAGAATGATGAAAGGAAGGTAGTAACAAGATTTCTTCCACACCCTCATACCTCCCTCAAGACTGTTCACCAGGTTCATGAGATAACATCTGCCAATAGTTTAACCGACGTATAATCAGATTTCTTCTTGAAAAGGCTTTAAAAGCAAGGTCTGTTGTATAAGAGTTCAAATGAACTACACAGAGTAGGCAGAGCTTAGCTCAAGTCTATCCAGACTCTTTTGTTAGCAATTTGGAGGTCACACCACACTTGCTTCTATTTTGAGATGGGACAAGGGGGAGACAGGACAGGTGTGATTGGGACAGGATGACAGAAAAGAGAGGGGGGCAATTCACAGGACAATTTTTGCCATTGCAAGACAAAAGGGTTTTTTTAAATTAGCTTGTAAAATAACAGATTAATGAGCTGAAGCACAAAGATACCAAATGCATTTAATACAAAATGAAGTACCAAAGACTATTAGCAGCTTAATGATTATTTGGTACCATGGGAAAATGGCTATGCCTTATCACAAGAAGCCAAACAGTAGTTAGCAGTTTGATTTATCTGACATGGCATTTAAAAGAAACAACTAAAATCTACAGAGTTGATAATCCTTTTTTTGTTCCTTTTGTATGTTATAATTAGCATTAGTTTAACAATTAACCATAAGTAGAACCTCTCATGGTTATTTTAAGTATTATGCTTTTATTGGTAGCCCATATCTTGCTCGTTTCACAACATCAAAGCAATCTTACAACATACCCAGCTCTTCAAGTGAAGGGACACCGTATTTCTCATCGTGGTCATCAGAAACTGGAGTAGCACATTTTTCCATTACTTCTGGCGTTATAGTCTCCACTGGCATCTCGAGTGGTTCCATTCTACTAATTAGGGTCTGGAATCGCTTGTAAGTAAGAGGCGGCTGGCCTCCATTTAATTCTATTATTCTGGATTGGAAAAAAAAATAAAAAAGAAAATAAATACGTTGGACAATAGTATATTAAAATATTTTTTAAAGCAGAATATAGCCACCTATGCACACAGAAATATCTTCTTACCTGCCTCTAGCATGTTATAACAAAATCACAGATATACCTGGCAATGCAGACAGTCTGAACTTTAATTTAACCATCTGTTTTCCCTACTGGGGAGACATACAAATTAACTGTTTATAACCAAATCAATTATTCTTCCTGGGTTCAGGAAAGTCCCTCAAGGACAAAAAATGAATATGGACAGCCCAAGGCAAAGAAAAAATACAGATCAGCAAAGCAGATGAGAGACCATAGCTACCCAAAGATACTCTCAAGTCACCTACAAGACTACACCACTTGCATAAAACCCTTTTTCTATTCTTGTATAGAGGACGATATTCAATATTACAACTGTCTTAATATGAGGTAAAAATAGAGTCTACGTTTATACACAACGGTTGCTTTAAAAACACAATTTCCATGTTTCGCATTGTCACTCTAACCATACCTACAATCTCAGAAACAGGAAAACTTCAAAGAAATAATTTAAAAAGTGGTAGGTGGAACCAACTGTTCATTGGGCAGGGAGATTGGATAGGGACAGAACAAAAGGAATTTTCAATTTAGGATTAAAAAAAAAAATCAGGTATTGGTTTCAAAACAGCAAATAAGTCCCCTTCCCTCCCCTCCACATCCAGCTGCCTCCCATACATTGGCTCATAACAGAATAAAACAGGCATCAACCAAAATAAATTTCTTGACCTTAAAAGAAGCCGTCATACTTTTGACTAGTTCGCAGATTGTTTCTATAATAGGGAGCTAATACTACTCCATCTAAATAGATCTTGTGTAAAAATATAAAGAAAGAGATTAAGTAAGGCAACTCATGAATATCAAACAACCCCCAATTACTTATTGGATACATAGGTGATGGGAAACAGTTCTTGAAAAATAAATGAATCTTTGCTAACTTGTATGCAGTAAGTGAAATGAAGACAAAACATTCTAATGAAACAACTAAACAAAACCAGGTCTTATTTGGAAGAAGTTACAGGCATGTTTGAGTAGACAGATAATTAACATACCATTATATTCCAAAGAACCCTAATACTGTATCTTAGATACAGCTGTAAATCATTTTTGGAGTTGCAAAGTTCTACTCAGTATGTAATAAAATTTGTATGGATAACGGATAAAAGAGAAACATAAGAAATTTGTAGTCTTCCTAACTATGAAATGTTCTGTGTAGAAAGTAGCACACAAAATCTAACCGAATACTATGAAATGCATACTTTTTTAAAATCAGAGGCAACAGTAACTTACTTGTCTAGGTCATATAATGTATGGGAAATACGAACAATGACCTCCACTCCGGCTTCACTAGCCAGCTTTTTAATCGCTGCATCTCTTTCTTTCCCAAACGGTTCCGAGTCATATTCAATAGAAAGTTTTGCAATATTCCATTCCTGCAACACAAAACAAAACCATGGCCCTTCAGCAAGTCAACTACTTGATGGAGAGCGAGGGAAAGGAAAATGGGAAGGTGAGGGGCAAACTATCACCTGCTGACAGTTGTCAGAAATACACAAAGGCCCAAAATACAATTAAGACACCTAAACCACAAAACTCAAGTACAACATTTTTGTATCTAACTGGGAACCAGGCATAAAAAAAAAGCCTCTGTTGATCTGACCCAGTATTGTGGGTGCACACAGTAATGGGACAATTTCTGTGCAGATTTTGAAAACTCAGTTCTAACTTTAAGATCCATCTACCTCAAGAGAAACAACAGAAGGAAGAGATGACAGAGGCTGTCTTCTGGACATTGATCAGCAGCAGCACCTTGCTCTGTAGAAAAACTTGTCACACGTGCCTGTCAGCTTTAACACCAGAACTGAACATTTGGGGCAGGCAGTAAAATAACCCTCCCTCCCTCAAACCAAACACCATACATCTTCCTTTCCTTTTCCAAATCTCTACCACTTACCCATCAGAATGGACAATCTTCAAATTCTCAAATAAAAATAAACAAAAAAGTAAAATTTAAAAATCTTTCTCCTAAAAAGAGGACACCTTCAAGTCTAATATCTTTTATGTCACAGATGCTGTTACCAACACGAACAGTAACAGGTAAGGGAAGAGGAGTGAAGAAATGGATCAACCAATGGCTAAAGCTTCTACAACAGCAGGAAATTAGAAAGGTAAAGCAGGCACCAAATGATCCTAGAAAGCCATCCTGCCAATCAAACCAGAGAAACACCTTTCTAATCCCTTGGGACCTCAATCAGTCAATCTAAACATGCCAGCCAGACTATTTCAGAGAATTAGACCTACACCAAAGACAAAGGGCACTCCACGCTGTTCATCTAAGGTGCTGTTTCACTTGTGAACTCTAGCTCTTTCCTAGGCAAAGACAAGGTACAACCCGACAACAGGCAATTCCAGGGAGTGCTTGCTCTTTGAAAGAAAGGCTTGGCTCTTTCCATCATGAAGTCTGCCAACACTGACCCAGCAGGCCTTGAATCCTTACGCAATCTTCTACACCCTCATACAACATTTATGTCCCATTTCATAGTGTAAAACCACTGTCTGAAGTTGCAGCAGAGTTTTTAAATCTTCCTCCAACACGTTGAACAGAAAACCATAAAAGATGCATCCAAGAGCCAGAGCCACATCTCGAAGGGAGCCAAGGAACTCTTGAGACAAGTGCTACATCATGCAAATACACCCAGATGACATCAGCTTGAGTTAGAGACTTCGAAGAAGCAGGGACACAGATTGTTTTGCACACACTGCTGGATACTTCTAGCATTTACAGAATTAGAGATTCTTCCAATTCTACTTACTTTATTGAGCCATTCCCAAAGAGCTAGAGATACAGAGCAGACCAGGACAAACTGAAGAGAATGAGGCAAGAACCAACCCAAACTTGACTGGTTCAAGTTAACTAACAGACACCAAGTGGTTGCCAACTACTAGCAGAAGTTGCATCTCTGCAGTCAGATGGAACCACCATCCTCAAGTTACAAAACAATTCAAATTAAAATAATTTTGCAAAGACCTGCAAAGCCTGCTGGTAATAATATTCTATCTCTATGCGCTCCTCCAGAGGATGACAGCCTACTGCTGCTGTCAGCAGCACTGCCAGCTAGTACTGCTGAAAATGTGTGACACTGAGTTCAGTGTCTTTAGGGTAAGCACAGCTGCTCTGAAGGACTGGAAAGAGAAAGGCAAAGTTATGTGTATATACACATAGGCACTAATCAAAGAGCACTTTGCAAGGATACAGACAGATCAGTGATCTGCCTTTTGAAGGATTTTTTATACAGTCTGTGAAAAAGAGAGTCCTACCAAAACAGCTGTGAAACATTCATTCCCAGGAAATCCAGATGCTGGCATATGTAATAGGGGTCTACAGAAGCTCTACTATCTCCTACCATTATTTACTTTAAATTACCTTCTCCCAGGCAAAAAATATTTACCTATGTTCTTCAGGGTTAGGACCATGGCTCACTTTTGAGACATTTAATGAGGATGATCTGAAAAGCCTGGTTCAATGTTAAATGCCCTTCACTGCACTGCAAGTACCTGAGGTACAGATACTGCTCTGGCAAAAGAGGCTGAGAGGTTAATTGAGATAGACACATGTTCCAGGCAGACTTCAGTCGACAGCTGAAGAAGTTTTCAAGAGCTTCAACAATTTGTTTAAGGATAAAGGATGTTCTGAAAAGCTTCTCAGTGAATAAATATATGATAAAGACCCTTTTTAGTAATTTGAGGAACCAGAAGACAGACAGACCTTAATGTTTCTTTTTGACAGCTGTACACTATCTACATGACGAGCTATTTTCATTATCTTCTCAGCACTAAAATTAATATTCTGAAAATGTGGCAGTCCAGTGCTGCTAGGCATGGAAAGATCAGATAAGAAGCAAGATCTGAAACTGGAGTTGTCAAAGTAGCCACAGAGTATTTAAAAATATCAAATCACTCAAATCCAGAAGGCAACACACACAACAGCAAGATCTTTGCCCCTCTTTAATTGCAATCAAACCAGAACTGGCAGCCAGATAGAACTGGAGAGTTGCAAGCAGCAACTAATGCCAAAGTAGTCTCAGGAAATTCTTCACCGAGAGGAAATCAAGAAAAGACCAGCCACTTTTCACAACTAAAGCACATGAAAGAAGACAGAAACGTCAGTTTTGGTTGAGTTTTCAGTTTGGTATTGAAGACTTGGGAATAAAAATCTTGAACAGATGATCTCTTTGGAAAAAAACTCATATTTTATAACTTCACAGTCTTGTTTGTCTCAGTCACCTCAATACAGTCATTCCATAAAAACTTAAAATCCATCTTTAGGTGTTAATCTTTACTATCCTAATATAGTATTGTTGTCCTAAATACACTATTATCCATGGAAAACAAATTAATATCAGTAATAATTCCTCACAGCTTTAATTTGCTCAATAAGACCCTTTCCCACAAGAGCCTCAAACTTCTTGGACTAGAAATTGCTTTTTACCTGCACTGTGCTTTCACCAAGACTACTATCAGCAAAAAAGCCACTTCTAGTGGCCAAAAAGCAACTACAGTAGATAAATTGATTTTACAAGTCAAGCTATGAACCTGGATTCTTGTGCACAGAACTATATTTCAGTATCTCAAAAGGAACCTGGAAATGAAAATTTAGTAATATATGGTACTTCGCAAACGATTAGAAATTGGTTCTACTTTTTGAAAGAAAGAACCCAAAAACTGTAAAGAGCAACTCAGTTCAGTTGGTGATACACATTAGATGGGAAAAACCCAAATCTAACAAAAAACACCTTAGAGAGAAACTGCAGGGATATTTAAGTATTTGCATGGGTAACAACTTGCACTAAATTATATTACAAGAAATATTCCTAGTTGAAATTAGTTTGTCAGTCATTTATGGAAAGAAACAACAACCGCAAGGTGGTATATACCTTAAAAAGTCTGGGGAAAACATCTGCTGGCTGTCCACGAATAACAAACAGACGTGAATTCAGTTTCCGTAGATTGGCATCAAGATCCTCAAGACATTGAAGTAGGAATCTGCAAGAAATTGTGAAGAAACATGTACTTTGACGAAAGTCAGACAATTTTACAATAATAAAAGGTAAATATAAGGAACAACCCAGCAAAGATTATCAGACCTTCAATATTTGGTGCTTATTTGCATGAAGCACACATGTTCACATCCTAATTACACTTAGCTTACCATAGTTCAATACCATGCAATACATTCAATGATACATAATTCAGAACAAACAAACAGCACTGTCATTTAAGTTTGCACGTTAACACCATTCAGCTCTGGAATGGAATAGAACATACTCAAGTCTTAACTAAAACCAGAAGAATCTTCTCATTCTAAAGAAAAAAGCACTTCACCAAAAAAAAAAAAAAAATCAACAAATAAATGTTGACACACTGCTACTAAACTTAATCCAAGTCCTTCTTACAACACAGCAGCCTGAACTGTTACTAAAAATAGCATGGCAGAGGACAACATGGTCATAACTATCCCTTTGGCCTTCATTTATAAAAATAGCCCTCTATATAACAGAGTTTCATGCATCTTGGCTGTAACCTCATCTGAATTCTTTTAACGAGTAAATCAGTAAACAAGGAAAAAAAAAAAAAACGGGGGCAGGAATGGCATGTTGCAAACCTGCAAGTCTTCAAGAGGAACAGGCAGTCATACAAAAGATGTTGAGACAGGTTCACATGTACAAATACTTATTAGTGGGCTTAGTAACTAAAAATAAGCCCAAGGATGAGAGTTGTTTGGGTGGAGAAATAACAACAGAAGGGCAGAGAGGAAAAAATGGAAACTCTCCCTTGCAGCCAGCCAGATAGAGAGATGCTGAGAGTCCCAAGATGAGTGCCTTCCCCCAGACTCCTCTCCAGACAGCAAGTGGCTCCCCCATAATATTCTCCGGGAGCTGCTCAAACTCTGTCAGCTGTTCTTACTTAAAAGTGCTGTCGGCACTTAAAGTACATGTTGACCAGAGCAGCTGCTGAGTCAGAGCCTGCTGGTCATTGACCTCTGTGCATGCACATTATTGGATGCCTTGTCATAAACGAAAAGCTACACCCAAGGAGGGGGGAAAAGAGGAGTTTCCTACACTGCAGGCCATTTTTCCTGAAAGCCTGCAGTAACGGCATTACATGCAGGTGCAAGACCATGAGGATAACAGGGGCAATCACCCCACAGAAACGCAAGGAAAGCAGTGCCACAGAGCCCTGAAGATGCTGTGCCAGCAGCCTGGGTGAAAGGGTGTGGAGCTACCAGGGAAGGGCAGGCTGCACCACTGCAAGTGCCCAGGTCATTACTGAGACAAAGGCACTGAGCAAGGTTTCCTAAAATCAGGAGTTTATAAAAGACTCTGGTTTTTAAGAACGAATCCTAAAAAAATAACCAGTTAAAATGAAGACGCTACGCCTTCTGGGAGGGATATAGCATATATGACTGTTGTAAACTTACCAACATTTTTATATTTTCTAGAGATTTAGCAATATAAAAATGATGCTTACCTAATACACGTTGCCTCCAACTTCATATGCAAAAAATTTATAAAATTGTATATAAAAGGCTGGCAGGGAAACCCCCTGAGCTGCTACTAAATGCCAAAATAGCATGGCTCACTCTACCTTAAAGGAAGCAAGCAATTCTGAGAGGAAGCCCATGAACAAGATAAAACCACTTCTTGGCTAGCAATTATGATTACATGTTTAAAGACTGGAATGAGCCAGAAACGTCTAATTCTCTCACTTTGCTAAATTTTATCTGGAAAAATATCCAGGGCTAGCAAGACTGTGAAGTAGGATACACTGCATCTAAAAAGAAACTTCTGTATACTCACTTACTTAGAAACCACACAGGCATAATTTTAAGAATTGGATAAGAATCACACATGCTTTTATCAAAGAACTTGGACCCTACATTCCCAGACCAAAGTCACTTTCAGTTGGACTCTGAAAAGTACAGCCTCATTTTATCTTTTTTTCCTTTTTAAAACCTGGAAAAACACACCTTATCATTACTCTTATCCACCTGAATCTTGCTTTCAAAGCCCATGTGCCTTCACTTATACTTGACAAATCACTATGAAGACAAATTGCAGTAGTGTCCTGGATGCCTTTGGAACAGCCCAGGAAAGGTTGGGTTGGGGTTTTTTTGGTGGGGTTTTGTTGTTGTGGTGGGTTTTTTTGGTGTAGGTGGGTTTGTTTGTTTGTTTTGCTTGGTTGTTTTTTAACTTTATAATCACGGAACATAGGGAAAGCATACGAAGAGAAACTAGTGACAAAACGCTCATATCTATTCAAAGTAAAAAATCTGTCTTACAGGAAATTGTTAAGGGTTTTTTTCCTATTTGCATCTTCCTTTACTTTGTCAATCTCTTTTCTTCTTACCTGACTGACCATAATATAAGTTCTAGTCTGGACTTGGCACAAAATCCTACTCAAGAAGATTACATGCATTGACCCAGTCTCCAATTCACATCCAAGATCCCTAAACTTGCCCTTAATACTGTTTAATCTCTATTTTGTTTGTTCCCCAAACACCCTCTATCATTTCTCTCAACTATCTCTTACCATGGATTTTATGGAGCTCTTCAATCTCCATAAAACTCTTTCATGTATTATACGAAAATAAGGGTGTAGACTGAAATTGTTAAGTCTGTGTAGGAAGTGAACAGGATAGTGGCTGGGGGAAACACATATTTCCCCTACCTGAACAAAAGTGGAACAAACGCAAAGCAGCCAAACCACAGCCTGAGTTGCAAGGCTCACTGAAAGCACATTGTTCAAAATAATAGACTAAATTAAACCCCAGTGACGCTAAAACATATAGCAACGGCAACGCAAAAGAATACCACTTTTGATTTTCAGAACACAGATTCAGTTTACAAGTGGTTACTCAGAATAAGCATTCAGTTTCTTCAACCTATTTGAACCTTTCAGTGGGACTAAATGTGTTAACAAAATGTGATGCTAATAATTAATCATCTATTTTGTTTTCACCAACTATATTTATACTATACCACATTGCAAAGCATTTTCTCACTACAGTGTTAATGAAATTTGTCCAACATAAGAGCTTTTACACAGACATTGAATCACAGAATAATTTGGGTTGGAAAAGACCTTTAAAGGTCACCTAGTCCAACGCCCCTTGCAATGAGACTTGCCTAATTAAAAATGAACCTTCTTAAGTCATTGCTTTTAGGTACAATCTATTCCAAGAAACTTAATAGTCAAATCAACTACTTGTCATAACCAAAGTTTTCACATCCTCTTTTTCTCATGAGTATCTTTAAAACTTGCAGAAGCAGCACAGCATCTTTACTGTGGTTGGTTAAATGCGTGCTAATTAATATCGGGTTTCAGTATACGGAGATACAAATTACTCTGAATTTAAGGAAGGAAAATTCTACCTTCCAGAACTTCTGCATTCATCTAACGTTTAAACAGATACCTATGTGAACAGGCCTATGTGAAAGGAAATGTTTTAATTATACCAGCTCCCCGGGACAACTTCTAATTTCTGCACTTTCTCCAATTCTAGCATAGCACTGTAAGGTACCATATTTATCTCCTATCCTAGCAAATTAATATTTCAACTATAACAAACATACATGTCAGGGAGGAGTAATAATATTTCCACAACACGCACACCCACACGCATATGAAACATACTAATAGAAAAATAATAAAATAATCCTGAGCTTTCAACACACTGTTCACAGTGAATTATTACAGGATCTGGAATAGTTTTTAGTTTTCCAAAGTATTACTTTGACCGGCAACAACTGTTTGCAAGTGCAAACAGTTCTGACTAACACCACACACAGGCACTTGCCACAGCACAGGAACAGGTGTTTTGTTCAGTGCAGACGTTTAAACATAAAATTAAGAGTATAATCACGGAACAGACAAGGCAAAATTATTTGAGCTTTCTCTCTGAAGAAATCCACCCAAATGCTCACAAGTATGTTCCTTTCACAGTATAACACAAATGAAAATGAAAGGTAAATTAGTCTGTGAACAGAAACCAAATATGAAACTTCCATCTCACAAAAAGTAATTTATTTCCAGTATATGAGCTCTTGAGGCAAAGTTCCTTCAGCGCAGCTATGAAGTAAGAGCTACTAGGCTTAAACTCCATTCTACTTTACACCAAAATGCGGCAGTTAGGGACTATTTAAATCTCTCCCTACAGTGACAGGTCATGCTTATGAGTCCTCAATCTAAAACAACTTTTTCCTCTCAACCTACCAGTCAACAAAAGCACTTTCTTTTGTACTTAGAATAAATATAAACACTCCATCACATAACTTCATCAAAAACACACCAAAAGGATGCACAGATACTTTTTATCAGATTAGAGCATCAGCCCATGTTTCTGCATCTGGTCTTCAACTTCCCTTGGACAAACCAGAGGAAGGAAAAGTTTAACATTAATTTCACAACAGCAGCTGTGTGAGGTGCAGGAAAGACTTATTTACTGTGACAGAGGGAAGGTGCTGATGCAAAGCATACCTGTCTTCAAGCAACACTTTTAAAGGGCATTATGCGCATTTTGCTCAGAGTCCTCTAATTACGATACTAAGAATTTTCATTCCAAAACCCACATTATCTTAATGACATAAATATAAAACCTTAGCTGTTTTACTCCCAGAAATCCCACAATCTTTCCCACTGCCAATGATGCAAAGTCTGCTTGGGGTCTGAGATCCAAACTAAACATTATGCCCCCCCGGATCTTAAGAGTGACTAACAGAAAATAGTTCACATAATACAGGCCATAATTTTAGCTACAATGCAACTGAAATAAACCAGTACCATTAAGGCAGAAATTAAAAAAGTTAAATAACTGATTGTTAACACAGTTAACTATTAACAAAATGAACAAAACTAAGCACTACGTGACGCAGCCCTCGTGGTTCTGCACTATTAACATGACCAAAGACTTTTTCCAGGGAGGAAGTCAGGAGCAGTCTGTTAAAAATATACCATTTCTATTTAGAAGGAGACTTGCAAGAAGGCTACTTACCAGACACACTGTTTAAGGCTACTGTTAAGTCTTGTTTGGGGTTATTTTTAGTAGTAAACACCCAGAAACCATAATCACATAGAACCACCCTTTCCAGTATGAAATGAGGACAATTGCTGGGAACTGAGCAGACTTAAAATGCAACAGCTTCTCTTTCAGGAGTCATTCACATCTGAAAATGGTGGTACTAAGACATTAAGTACCAAGAAACTTCAGTTTCAGTTTTTTCTGAACTAATTCAGATTCTGAAATTAGCTGTCAGGCAAGGCAGGAGTGTCAGACCTCACAGCCAGAACCACAGAAAAGAAAGGAATCTCGTCAGCCTCTCTCATTCTGAGGAAGAAGTTTAAAATGTTGAGAGAAAATAAACAACGCTAAAACTTGTTTCATTCCTAGGTTTAGTTAACACTTTTACCTATGGCTGGTCAGCTTCCAGTAATCCATCCAAGCTTTCATTTAAATATTCTTTTCAAATAACTTCTCTCTACCTCTACTACTCATCTTTAAATGCTAGTCTCCACTCCTCACGCCAAGCTATTTATTACCATCTCTTCAGTGTAAGAAAAGCATTGTCAAACAAGGGGCTATGTTGTTATGGATATTTGATCACCACCCAGACTTAGTTTATCAGAATTGTCTTAAGCAGCCTAAATCTGCTAGTTTTATTCTTCTATTCCGTTAGATATTCCTCCTTCATCTTTCGGAGTTTAGTAGAGCTGGATTTAATAAAATGAAAGAATATTACATACCATATAACATCAACCACATGTTTTTATTTGAATGAGTACAGTTTACAGCATTAGACCCTGATTGTATTAATAAATTATGCAACATTTATTTCTCTTTGTGGGAAGAAGCGGGGGGAGAGAGGGGGAGAGAGAGAGTGTGCCTTTCTTTCATACATAACATATCTGCTATTTTGCCACATGTTCAGTTAGGTCATTATGAAAGTCCAGTATCATTTAGGTAAATATATATTCTCATATGAGATTCTACAGGAATCATAAGGCAAATTTCATCTAATACGGAAACAGAGTCAGAGTCACTGAGAAGTATCTCAAATTTGATATAGCTATATTCAAATATTAAACATTTTATCAGTATATTTTCCTGTTTGATTGCCAACCAATGTGTCTTAGTGTGAGCAGTAAACTCTTATGGAACTATAAGAAGATTAAGCTCAGACAGGATTTAAGTGTTATGTACACTCCACAGCATCTTTTGGCAGCAAGCCATGTTAATATTTTCCTATTACCAAATCAAGGTCACAGAGGCATGCCTTATTATATTACATTGTTTCAGCAAATACCACATACAACTTCCACATCCTGAAAAGGTATACAATAATAAATGCCACAGAGGTATTATACTTTAAGCTTATACATAAGAGCAGGAAAAAGTTCACATTATTCAACTCCAGATACTTAAGTGAAGCAGCTGTAGGAGCTAACTAATCTCCTGCAGGGTTGCTCTACAGTCAGTGGAGAAAACAACTCCTCTAAAATGCAATTCGGGACTTCAGCATCTTTCATAACTTAGTAAGAGCTGATCCACATGCAAAACCAAAACAAAACAGAGGCCATGAGTGCACCATTTGGCTTTTTTTCATCTAGTATTTACTACTGTCACTATCTTCAAGCCAAAGCAGAGCTGCGATGGAGGAAGAAGGCAAGATAGACTCAAGCCAGTGTACAGCTGAAACACTTGTAACCACTGTAAAAGAGGTTATTAAAAAACAACTTCAACTCTTTTAAAAAGCACCAAAGAAAGGGCTTTGAACAATAATTGACAGAAAGCAACATTTAAGATACAGTCTCTCCAGGCTGACTCCTATTGGCTGCACCTCCTTTGAAGCTAAGCAGTAAAGACCATCTCACACATGGAGTGGGGCTACAGTATCAACTACACCAAGCACTACTGCTCTATGAAGAGCAAAAAATCATTTAAATCAAACCTAGCTTACACTGGACACAAGGCAGCATTTCCTTACACATTCATCACTAATTTCTTTCCCACTGAACTACCTTTTCGAGGTTAGCAATCCCCAAAGGCAGGAAAACAAAACTTTTGTCCTATTCAGAAGGCATTAATAATCTCTCAAACAGCAATCTGTACTTGACTCCCAACTTGTCAACCATACATCACAGCAAATACTGTATTTAGCTTCTGTAGAGATCTGGATCTTAACTTCACATTCAGTGGGCATCTATTATTCATCTAAGCTATTTGCATATAACTCACAACAAACAAACAAACTGCTTGTAACATAGGTCAGCCTTCTGATGATACAAGACTAATAGGCTTACAGCTTCTTAAATGTCTCTCCCAATATCTTCCATTCTTTAATGTATATACTCTGTGTTTATTTTTCTCTAATCTTCTAATTCCAATCTGATAAAGTCCTTATTATTTGAATTTAATTCCTCATGCCTACTCTACCCAGAGAGAAACTAGTTGGCTCCATAAAGGAAAACCCAAGAGCAAACAAAGGTATTTGCAGCGAGGACAGATGGGGAAATAGGACCTAGAAGCAAATTACAAAACTAAGTTACTTGAGAGTACAGATATGTTCATATATAAAACTCCTTATTTTCATACACTCAAGTTCTCTAATTTAAATGAGCCGCTAATAAGGCTTGATGTAATTAAACAAGCACTGGCCTGCTTTTTCTTCCTGCCACAGAATTAAATAATTCAGCCACATTATTTTCAGCAATCTAAGCTGTCCATGAGAAAGGAAGATCTATGGCTTTTTCAAAAGAGCAAGACTGATAAGGGCACTATAACAAGATACAGTCTTGCAATCTGATTCTGAAGGACAAATTTCATACTGCCCCCCCATTTACTTTAATAAACCCCTTTTATTTCCCTTACATTAAAGTGACCTTCTCAAGGTTATAATTACTGCTAATATGACTTTGCACTGTTTTAAGTTCCCCGGAAATTAAGCACTACGTAAAATTAATGTATTTCTCAAATGCACTGTATTAATCGCAAGTCCTTGAGGTATAATTCCATGATCTCTGGCCTTCCATATTGGAAGATCTGTTAAACTAATAGAGGACAATTAAGGATAGAGCTGAAATCTACTAGCAAGCACAGAAATTGGTAGAAAGTTCAGAAAATGAAAAATAACCCCCTGAAGTTATTCCTGAAAATCTTCATTAAAACTGACTGAGTTCACCTCCATGGTGTTTGCCTGACGGTGGGCAAACATTCGATATTATCCTAAATTCTCATTGCTATCTCTACAAACCAGCACAGCCCAGATTTTCTGAACTGGTCTTTCAAAACTGAAATTAGTCATTTAAGTCTGAATACAAGGTAAACATGAACAAACCTTATTCAGGTTTGAGTAATAATCAAGGTTCAAATTAAAAAAAAAAACAAAACACAACACATGACCACCACCCCAAGAAAAACTGAAAGAACTGAAATACAGCTTTGTTTATTAAGCCGCATAAGTCCAGAAAAAAATCCACTTTGTCCCAAGTTTTCTAAGTCTACGAGTAGACTAATGGAAGTAATGGTCCAGTTCATGCTGCAGATCTTCCACCTTGAAGTCTGGAGCTGACAAGTAAGATGCAATGAGCTCAGCAGCGTAAGGCCTGGTAAACAAAACTGAAATACAGCTCAAGACATAATAGATGAAAAAAATTCATATCGCCTCTAGATAAACATGCTATCTCCATCTGCCACAACTGCAGCAACTCGCTGCAATACTGGAGGTATTAGGACCTACAGAAAATACCTCACTTGAAGTAACTAAATTCATCTTGAAGACTTACGCAGTACAGTTAAGTGGAACATTCTGAAAATAATAAAGTGATATTCAATCATCTCTGCAGAAGTGATAATGGTTTAGATGAAGAATTATTTTATGAGCAATGAAATCTTTATGAGAACAACTATTTTTATATTTTTCTCATTTTCCCTGTCTATCTATTCCTTTCAGAAGATCAGAATAAATTATCAAAATTCACCTCCTAAACACAAGTCACAGCTTTTTTTATTACTTTGACTGTTGAAAGAATAGACAACTAGAAGATATCATCCTACATAGGGTCACTTTTTTCCAGTTTGCATCTTCTGTGTTACTATTAATTCTATACTGGTGCAAGCAGACAGGAACACTGCCAATTTCAAGTGAAAAAAAAAATGGAAAAAGCCTGGGAGGGGGGACACTAAGTCCACCTTCTTGAAGGTGGACAAACTTCATTGGAGACAAAGTGTTTGAAATAAGAGCAGTTGACTATGCTAAACTATTAGCATTTCAGAAAAAAAGATGCTCCTAAGAAAGATGATTTTCATTTTTTTGTTTTAATCCCAGAAGTATTTCTATAGACAAAAATGATACGGAAGAATTTGCAGGCTCTGAACTCTGGAAATTTAATCACCATTGATAATTACTATTGCTATGCAGAACCTTCAAGCAACAAGAGATATTCCTCACTAGAGGTCAAACTAAAAAAATACAAACCTTATCACTTTAATCCCCTTATGTCCAACATAGAGGGGCAAGACCAAACAGAAAAAAAGGAAGGGGGGAAGTCTACTAAGTCTGCAGCTTTCATTACCACCCGTCTTGTAACCCGATCATTTCCTTATATCATTTGTTAAGAGGAACATTTCAGTATGAATCAACAGAAATAGTTTCCTAAAGTAGGTCGTTGCTGGAGCAACCGGGCGGCTGTTTGGACTACTCCCTGCCACAATGACCTACTTTTCCAATTATACGTAACCGCTGCAGCAGGAGCCCAATTTTCCCTCCCTTCCGAGCCACACCGAGAGGATTCCCATACGGCAGCCCAACTTTATTCCCAAGCAGGACAGAGAAGGGCTTCAAGCGGGTACAAGCAGCGAGTCAGTTCTGCTCCTCCGTGCTGTATTTAGAAGTGTTGGCTGCTAAAGGTTAAATGAAACCCAATATGTGCCCAAGAGTTCAAAAAGTACAAAGCCAACGTTCAAAGCTGGAGGAACTGATTAAAAAAGTAACAAGGGAAGGTGTGGAAATGAACAGCAGCTTATGAACAAGGTGTCCTCTGCCAGAGTCAACAGCTGGCAGTAAGCGTCAGCACAAGCAGGCTGCAGTATGTCCCAGCACAATCTGACGGACGCAATCCTTTGTTACGGGTCTAAACAACATTAGATCTGCACAAAAGAAAAATCCTTGTGAAAGGCAGGCAAAGCCAACACATCTTTAAACCCTGTTTGGTCCTGCATGTACAGTGGAGTGAGGATATACAGAGGTATCAGACAAACCCGGGAAGGAACACTGACAGTTACTTAAGTTCCTGTTTACTGTTGGTTTTAATGACCATTAACCTTAAGGCAAAGGAAAAAAGATTACCAGTGCAACTTTTCAGAGAACTATATCTTAATATCACAAAGAAAAATATTAGCTCTGTAGAAATAAGCCTACGAGGCTTCAAACGTCAATCACTGACTTATGCACAGTTATTTTTTGATCAATTAATGCAAACCCTAAGTTCAAAAGCTTTCATTCACAGAATTACAGAATGGTGTACTTGGAAGGGACCTTAAAGATCACAGAGTTCCAACCCCCCTGCAACAGGCAGGGACACCTTCCGCTAGATCTACTTTTCAAAGCCTCATCCAACCTGGTCTTGAACACCTCCAAGGATGCGGCATCCACAGATTCTCTGAGCAACCTGTTCCAGTGCTTCACTACCCTCACAGAAAAAAATTTCTTCTCAATGTCTAATTTAAATCTACTTTCAGCTTAAAGCTGTTACCCCTCATCCTATCAATTCAAGCTAAAATTTAGGAGGCCAGCACGAGAGACCAACACTTCCAAGCAAAAGACAACTCATTCCAACAAAAGGCAAGCTATGCATTACCATATAGTCCATCCTAATTAAAACTTCAGTTAAAAGAAACATTCTGACAGATAGAGCTCATACTACAAAGGCAGAAAAACAGAGCCCACACAGCAATAGCTCTCCAAAGCTTACTTTACCTTAAGTCTTCTTAAAACTTCCAAGTTCAGCAGGAACAATAGTAGAATCGATGACAATACGGTACTGTGAGTGGAAAGGTTTTTGAAATTTCCCCTACACTTTTACTTGGGAACAAATCACCTATGAAACAATTACTCCCGCAAATTTCACACTCTTCAAACGTAACAGCAAAAAAATTCCAAAACCCTAAGAATTGTTTTTACTTTACCATTGCACTTGACAAGCCGCACAGCAGCAGCTGCAAAGGTAGAATTCTGGAAGAAAGATGGACCAGTAGAATTAAAAAAAAAAAAAAAGCAGAATGATGAAAAAAACTCAGAAAAGCTGCTGCTACAAAAGCAACATCTGATCACTAGTAACACTTTCCAGCTTGAAAGCATGAGGTCCAGTGCCAAAACCACAAGCTCTGTTGTGCTGTCTCATATGGAAGTAGTAAAAGCTGGGGTAAAAACTTTCAGTAAAGGCAGCATTGAAGAGCCCCTCTTTGGCAAACTAACACGGTGTTTCTGAGTTGGCACTAAAAGTGAGGTTGGTGGAGCTACCTTTTAAAGAAAGCAGAAAGACAAAATCTAAAACGTAAACAGGAAGATCCACGTTATTCCCAGGAACCCATGACTTTCTTCACAGTTTAGCAGAAAAACACACCAGCTCTGAAATAAAGTACTTCCTACCAGTAAATTGATTGACAACTAGATTACAGGACAGATATTTTAATCAAATGAAAAAAACTCTGCTTGCTAAAAACCAGCAGGACCACGTGATCTATATTGATCTTTATGCAGTTCTCTCCAGATGATGATACTCTGGAAATAAAGGGGGAAAATATATCACAATGCAAACTAAACTATCAATAGCACAGCAATTTAAAACTTTTTCCTTTGTCATAAACTGACAAAACTACACCTTAGTAAATGGTTCCAGATTGTATCAGTTGAAGAATATGCTGGAGAAAATAAAATGAAAAAGTCTCTCATAACAAGTAATTGAAAGAAGCATTTACAGGATTTGAGACATGCTACATAATAGCAGTAAAAAGCAAAAAGCTTTGTTGTCTAAAAGGAAACACACTCAAAGCACAGTAAACTACATCTTATTAATCATGGAAAGTCACAGGAATAATCCCTAGGCAACCGAAATAAAACAAATAATTTGGATGACATCCTTTGCTTGATCACCCACACTTAAACTTGGTTAGTTTCAACCTCCTGAGTTCACTGCTAGCAACACTCAAGAAAACAAAGAACAAAATCAAAATGCAACCTCCTCCCCAAACAAAGATCCTACCCAAACTCAGATGGCAAAAATTACTCTGAAGAACATTTTATTTTAAATGCATATCTCAGCTTTATAGAGTCATGCCTCCCATGAGAAAGGAATAAGGAAAACAATAGTAGGCAATCTCCACTAAAAGCTGTATTGTTCTCTTTTTCTGCTTTAAGTCTCCTGGAAAAATGAATTTTATTCTCAAGAATGTGAAATATGAAGAATAGGAGAAAAAAAACCCCAAACACTTGATACTGTAGAATTTACAAGCAGAAAATTTCAACTCAAAGGGAACGCACAAAAGAACACAGGAAATAAAAATTGTACCCGATTCTTCAAGTCATACAATCTATTGGAAATCAAATCATTAACTATTTTTAATGCCGGTTGCTCTATAAAATGGAGCATCAATTCTCTGTACACTTCTTCAGCACTTCAGAAGGGCACAGATTGCAAAACTGAGATAAAGCTTGCCATTGCCTTCTGTATCTTCAGTGCATGGCAAAATTGTAACCATGCAGACCATGATCATGTTTTACAAACTGTACAAGGCATGAAGTAACAAGTAACCAACAGGGAGTCATCTAGTTATTTACTCATCTTTCTGGTTAAAGCTGTCCTCCTATTTCTGTTCTTTCAATCATTATTTTGCCCCTCGCTCTAAATTGCAGCACAGTTTACCCTTTACCTACAAATTAAGTAGAATATTGACACTGGCATTAAGAAAAAAAAAATAAAAATCTGCAAGCACTGAACTCTGCAGGTTCCTTACTATAAAAAGTAATGCATTCTCCAGGTCATTGATTCCACACTTTGGATAGACAACATGGAAAGATCCAAGTCTCCTTACAGGAGTTATTCCTAAGTAGCCTGCGCTGTAGATCCATCCACCACTGAAGAATCAATAATAACAGGTATTCACACTTCACAACCTCCCCATCTGAGCTTAAACAGACTTTTTTCCCCAACATTTCTGGTTTTCATTTTGAAAGGATAGGAGTTTGTGTTCTGAAAAGAATCAAACTTGGAGTGCAGGAATTTTGCAGCCTTTAGTTTTCACAGCCCTGCAAGAGTCACAAACAAACAAAGATGTTAAAAAAGGAATGTATGTGTCTGAAGAGGAAAACAAACTCTTTCCTACAAATTAAGAAACATCGATCTATAAAAGTTACAAAAGTAGGCACACAAAACTTCTCTAGTTTAGTCGCAGGAGGAAGCAACACAACACAAAAGCTTAGGTCTGCATGACATCAGCATCTGTCACCCCAGAAATTCGACTTGTAGGACACATCCTGACCAATGTTTAACTGGAAGAAATCCTTTCCGCCTTTGATAATGTGGACTGGTTCCATCCTACTGCAAGGAACTTGTTGCATTAGCACTTTTCAAAGAGATCATGAGTTTGACACCTGAATTTACTTCTGAAACCCTGAGTATTATCACATTCTTGTTTCCTACCCAGGTTTACCAATATAGACTTTCAGACCTTTCAAAGACTAACGCAATTTAAAAAATAAATAAATAATCAAAGTACAGAATTTAAGGAAAAAAAGCATATTTTATGAAGCTCTGTTCACTGCAGCTCAGCTACTGTCTAAGGTAATGCTTACAAAGCTCTCGTGTTAATTTTTATGATCTCTCCATTAGTAACCTGTATGGTCTCAGATTCATAACTGTTCAAAAAAAATAGATATACACATGGACTCTTGCTGCAACTGTCTCCATTTATACAGTTGAAACGGACATTGCAATGTTCACCTCTTCCCTAGCCATTTCTGGTTTACCCTTGACATCCACTAAACCTTTATTTCTGCATAAAGAAACATTAACACACTAAAACTTCAAGGCAGTGAAAGCAAATGCTTAATGGTGACCTGAAAAACACATGGAGATTTCAGGGGTTAGAAGAACCTTGCAATTATAGTTCACCTGTTGACCTAGATTACACAGAACCTGAAAGCCAGAAGTACACAGAAGTACAAAAACTAACCTTGCTCCACATTTAATTTAGAGTTCTGAAAAATTTAGACAAAATGTATTGCACCAAATTACTGTGAAGTTCTTACCCCATTAATCAAATCCATTCCTTTCCTACAGGTAAACCAAAGGCACAGCTATTAAACCTGCTAAAATGTGATATGAAAATTATTAAGCCTTTAAAACACAATGCCATGTACTCCCACACTGCTTACACAACCAATTTATGCTCAAAGCTGACTTTTGCCTTTTTAGGTCATTATGGGAAAGTCACAAAATTCCCTAAAGCAAAGAGTTCCTTTCAATATATAAATTAATACATCACAGACTTCAGTGTAACTTTTATACTGAAAAAGTGGTTGACGTCACTGGCAGCTTGACCTTCCTCCTATCGTGGGTTATATAACTAACCTGAAAACCGGTCAGGCACAGAGAGGGCATGGAAAGGAATAATTTTCCTTGAAAATAAAGGCTTCCATGCTGTAGATAAACTGTTACAAAAAAAAAAATTAAATAAATAAATAAATAAAAATCAGATGGTACAATGATAAACAGGTTTTTTTCCTGCAATATTTGTATAACAAAATGTGTTTTCAGAGTACCTGCCACTTGTAAGAAAAAAAAAAAAAAAGGTATTTTCACAAACCAGAGGAAAAAAAATATTTTAATACATGGAAACAGCCAAAAGCGAATGACAATACATAAAATTTGCTTTATTTGATGCAGAAGTCATTGACACTGCCACATACTGTTCAGTTAAAAGAAATTCCCTACCGTTCATTGCCTAAAAAAAGTCACTTTCTCATTCACCACATATGGTGTTTATCGGAGGATATCACCTTCTCCTGTTACAGAGGAGACAATGCTATAAACTGCACAGATCACCTTTCCCTACTCAAACAAACGATGTGATCTGTAGATATTTATAAGATAAAACAAACAGATTTCTTATCCCAAGAGAAGAAAGAGTGAAAAAATCCTGTGGAGTTGCTCTGAGACCGCATTTGCCCCTTGATACATAAACTCAAAGTTCACATGCTACTCCTGCATATTAAGAACACTCAGATCTTCTCTTGACATCTTCAAACATGGAGTTTAGTGACATAAAACTAGGTCTCTAAAACCTTAAAACCTCTTAACCTGAGGAATTAGATTCCTCCAGGATCAATCTTGGAGTCAAAAAGCAAATTGTATAAACACTCACTGGAATTCTATAATAACTGCTACTTGGAAAAAACAACTTATCGAACACTTCTCATAAAATTGCATTTGCAGTATCGCCGGCTCACGCCAGACCAACCACTACATATTTCTTGTCCAATTTAATAACGGTTACCTTACAGAATCTTGTGATACAAGATAATTTACCACAGTAAGCAAACAAGCATAGTGTAATTTCTCAGCTGGCAGAGCTATTCTCACATTCTGACAGTTTGACAAAAAATAAATTGGGCCTTTCCCCTAACAGCGTAAAAAAGCCGACACTTAGTTTCGACAATATAACTTCAAAGAGTGTCAATAAATGGGAAGCCACAGAATAAACTAATAATCACCTTCCAAAACACACCCCATGGTTATTATGTGTGAGCAATGCGGGCTACAGTTATATGACCATTTTAATCTGGAACAAATCCATACTGCCATTGAAAGAAATGGTCCTTGCCCTTCACATTCTCACCTCTTCACTTCACTACTACTACTACTGCAATCTTTGCGTTGGCATAATCTCCCACAGAGCTAATCCCACCAAAACTGGTAATGAATCTCTTTCAAACAGATTGATGAGGGCTCTGTGATATCACAAAAGGGTGGAACTAACCCTTTCATCAACACTGCAGGATTAAAACCATGAGGACACACGTCAGTGTTGTTAAGTGACATACTCTGTAAATCATTGGATTAGATCACATAACATCATGAACTATAGAGGGAATCGCTCAACTGTGGGCACATTTGGGGTAGACAGGGCTTTGAAAGAGGAGAGGTGGACAGCCTAGGCATGTGGCACTGGAAGGATTCTCCAATCCAACCACTGGTACCACAGAGCTCCCTCTGAATACACATCTTCTGAAAATAAATAACTGCTCTTCAATAACAGGTTTTGAAATTTGAAGATTAATCACTCTTGGTTTAGTGGGCTGGTTGGACAAAAGAGAAGAGAGACAGAGCGTTGGGCTTGTTTAGCCTAGAAAAGAGAAGGCTTCAGGGGACCTTATAGCAGCCTTCTGGTACTTAAAAGGGGGCCTACAGGAAAGCTCTTTATGAGAGAGTGCAGAGACAGGACAAGGGTTAACAGTTTTAAACTGAAAGAGGGGAAATTTAGATGAGATATTGGGAAGAAATTTTTTACTGTGAGTGTGGTGAAGCACCGGAACAGGTTGCCCAGAGAAGCTGTGGATGCCCCATCCCTGGAGATTGCCAAGGCCAGTTTGGAAGAGGCTTTGAGCAACCTGATCTAATGGAAAGTGTCCCTGCCCCTGGATCTTAAGATGATGACCTTTAAGATCCCTTCCAACCCAAACCATTCTATGATTCTATGAGAAGTGCTCCTAGTTGCACACTGAGCAAGAGTTGAAGCCACTCATTAAAAGCTACGACAGGTATGTCTAGAACACAGTACAGGAATACTGAAGTTCCCTGGCTATGGCAGCAGAGCTCAGCACAGGCTACCTACCCTTTAAAAGAAACCCTGAAGCATCTACAGAATACATACAAAACTAACATTACTCACGAACATGATGTATATCTAACTTTGTATATGAAAAGCCAAGAGCTTTGTCTCTATTTATATTTCAGATGACTGCCTTGATGTTAAATATTCCATAAATCAAACAGATTTTCATCCTAAGTGCTACACCATGAAAACAAACTTAAAAGGATGTTTTTAGCAGGGAAATAATTTATTTGGGCACGCTTCTTTTTACACACCAAGCATGCCCCCAAAACTAACAAAGTATAATACAAAAATTTTGCCTGCCTGAATTACGGATATGATGTCATTTAATACTGAAATCACTAATAGAATAATTCTATTGACTTTATTCACAAATAGCACATCCAACAAACAGGTCTCTATAGGACAAATAATTTCCTAGATAATCTGAAACTGTAAGTGTATTTTCAAAACCAAACGCACAGAAAAGCAAAATTTAACAGGTGCTACAGTAGGATGCCCAAGTATTATTTTTTTAAAACAAGCTCCATTTCTGTGACTTGCAGCAATTGTGCTGGAAATGAAATTCCACCCCCCAGGTTTTAAATTTTTAATACACTTTGAGGTATGAGTGTTAACAAAAAAAAAAAAAAAAAAAAAAATCACACCTTTTCTTTCTCCTGAATCAACAGGACATTCTGCCATAACAGCATGTTAACTTTTCAGGATGTTGAACGCATCAATATTCTCACAAAATCTACTAGATATCCAAAACAAATTTAATTACCCTTATTTTAAAAAGTTAAGGTTGTTCTCCTCAGGAATTATTGAAACGTAAATGAAAGGATTGGCAAGATTAGACTATCCATCTTTTTTAATCAATTCCTGCAAGTAAGCTTGCACTAGTATATCAAGAACATACACACACACTCAAAAAGACAAACTAAAAAAAGTAAATCATTAGCCAAAATAAATTCTTATGCAGCAAATAATGGTATGTTTGCATTTCTTTTCAGGTATTGTGATCAATTGCCACTGTGTACCAAAATCAGGGTTAAATTAAACCCTACCCTAGGTAATACTGCTAAACACCAGATCCCATTCTCCTCAATATGGAAAAGTCTGCGGGCACACAGGAGTACATTTTTTCACAATTGGGTAATGGTTACTTGCTGGAGTAAGTAAATTACATTCTTTGTCTACTCTGTTGACACAATTAGATGCACACTAACTTTGGTGCCAAAAGTTTAAAGGCAATTGACAGAACTTTAGGAGACGGGTAGATTGATTTTCCATTTAGCATCTCCCTTCACCATTTCCTCATCATCTTTTACTGCACCAAATAACGTCTCTTTCACAAGCCTTATTCTGTAAACGATGCTGGAAAACTCATTATATAGAAAAAGCATGTCTCAATGGAAGCACATCTTGATTTATTTGACAGCTTGAAAGAATGAACAATAAGAAGAAACAGAACAGAACCAGAAAAAAAAAAATGAAGCGTGTTGAGGAAGGCTCTGGCACTTGTTACGTAGCATTCATGATTTTACAACAGGTAGGCTAAATGCCAGGAAAAAGGAGGTCAGTAATACCATGTGATTGCTTAGTAATTAGACTTGCTCAATATTGCAATTACACAAAAATATCAGTTCATGAGTGTTACCATGACTGTTTAAGGAGAAAACTTAATCAGAAAGCACCTATGTACTAAAGGCTGATATGTGCCAGATTTAACATACTTTTTAAAAAATGAACTCTGACTGGTGACCCTGCAGAGGGACAAGATTACTTCTAAAAAGAAACTGAACCTCCTGGTGTCTTGTATTCTTGCACCATTTTTCCTCATATTCGTTGTGTTAGTCATACTTTGAACTCTGACAGAAAAGAGTTTTGCCTAAGGCATTAGGACCATAACCTCACCAGAACATAAACTGTCAGTGTCAACCAACCCAGACTAAAAAAGGGCCACTGTAAATTCACATCAGATGGTTAACTTTGATTCACATTCCAAATGCTGAAGGGCTTCTGCTCCTAATCTCAAATAAAATATTTTTGACTAACTCAATACCCTACTCCACAGACATGTAAAAAAGGATCTTGCTTGGGGTCATCAAACAAGCAAGGAGATAAAACAGATAAACAGATAAAGTTTATTAATTACAAGTGCTGAGTGAGACTGGCAAACCAAAACAGTGCATCATAAGTCTTGTGTATGCATCCTGTGAATGCATATCCTGCCACTGGTTAAAAATAGCTCATTAAAACCACTGGAACCCAAAAGGGATTCATTCCAAACTAGTAACTGTTCATTTAAATAAAAAATGATTGTGAGCACTCTAAAAAACACACAGCTCTAGCAGCCAGTTATTCTATGAAGTCACTGTACTCTTGAACTTGAAAAAAAAAAAGCCTGTAGATCTCACAAAATCAGGCTATGAAGGCAATGAGATTTCCTACTCAAATTCACATGCAGTAATGTGTCTTGAGGGTGTTTGACTCCCATGTTTTGTGGAATCAGAGACTATTTAAAATGCTTTGGATAGGGGAGTTGTGATTCTTGAGGGAGATCTTTACTGGGGAGGAAGAAGCACACAAAATCAGAAAAATGCTCCTCTTCATTAAATAAAAAAATAACTAATCAAACAAACCCACAACAGCAAAATCTCAGCCCCTCTAACCAGCAAGTAAAATAAGATTGTTTTCCTCAGATGCAAAATGCAGTGCAGGAATTTGTTGTCTTTTAGAACACGGAGAACACTGCTAAAGTAAACAAACTAGCAAATACATCACACACAAATGTACTCAAGGAATGTATGAGCTAACATTCATATTAGTCACTGAAGAACCAGGACAGCAGCACTGAAGACATGAACTCCCTTTTGCTAGAATCAAAGTTCACATTTGTCCGTCATTCACTCGCTCAGCAAATATGACAGAAAAAAACTTCAGCATTTCAATTGCAAAATTCAGCACAAACTTATAAATTATTCTTAAGATATGTGACTTCCTTAACACAGAGACTTGTGCCAGTTGCCCACATTCTTTTAAAATTTAAGTACTTGTTCATGCTCCATCCATAGGACTAAAACTTCAGAGCTTTATAAACAAAGTTAGGATTTGTTATTCAAAAAAACTATCGCCTTCAAAACAAACAAGCAAAAATTAATAAGCCTCTATAAAAGAGATTTACATTGTGAACCTTGGAAGTACCTAACCATTATTATTCTTAAGAGGCATGAACATTACTTTTGTCAGCAAAAATAGAATACCCATCAAGTTGAAGATAACATAAAGCGGTTTTAAATATTTCTATCTCTGAAAACCAGGAACAGGACCATAAGGAAAACTTCTCAAAATTTAAAAAAAAAAAAAAAGGCACAGAAAAAGCCCTCGAAAGGTAGGTGACCTTGCTAATAAAGCATTTAATGACCTGCAATAGAAATTATTAAATCTGAAAGAAACTAAGAGACAAAACGAACTGAACCTCAAAATATCTCAACTTGGTCATTCTTCTACATTATGGCATTAGGCCAAGTTTCATTGTGCTTGTTCCATAATTAGGCAACTCTTCTCAGCATCATAGTCCGCGCAGGCTAAGCTCCCAACCATTTCAAGTTCCTGACACTGGATGGACAGATGATACAAGAACTCTGCTGGGTTATCAACCCTTTTAAAAGGGTAACAGCTTTCAGACCCCTAGGGACGCTTTAAGTAATCTCACAAGATAAGCATGCACAGAAGTCCCATTAACCTCTGCCTTGCTATGGCACACATTGAGCGTGGGAGCATCAGTTCAAACTCCATAGTAAAGTTCATTTGCCTGTTGGGTAGGACCACACCTCGCTCGAAGGTGTAGGAAGAGACCTGCACGCTCTGGAAAAGGACACGACATACCCTTCCCTGCAGGAAAGATACCCTGAGAAATTACTTTCGAACCAATCTAAGCAGCTTAAACAGTTTGGGTTTTTTTTTTTCCACAGGGGAATCACCCTGTGCCAGCACCAAAGGTGCTGAGGTGAAGGAAGCCCTGCGGGTTGCTGCTCCCGGAGGCTCCCCAGAACGGGGTGACACCCAACATCGGGGAGATCCCGAGGGTCCCAACACCGAGGGGGGGCTCCCAAGAACGGGAAAGGGAATCTCAAGACTCCCGGAGCTCCCAAGCATGGGGGGATCCCAAGACCGAGGGAGATCCCGGGGCTCCCAAGACCAGAGGTCCCCCAAGAACGGAGAGGGAGACCCCAAGAGCCAGGGGATCCCCAAGACCGGGGGGATACCGAACCGCCGTCCTCAGGAGGAGGGACAAAACACGCCTCCATTCCCCCAAAAACCCCCTCCATTCCCCAAGAAACCACATTCCCTGCACCCTCTTCCTCTTCAGCATCTTCCCCGCTTCCTCCCCTCCCCCGGGGCTGGATATGTAACGCGGCGGCCGGAGCCGCGGGCAGGGCAAGAGGGGAGGGGATGGCGGAGCAGGCAGCGCGACAGCACACGTAACGCGGGGAACCAGGGTCCCCCCGGAAACTCACCTCCACCTGTTGATGCCCACGTTGGAGGAGCCGGCGAACCAGGGATCCAGGATGTAGACGCAGCGGACCGTATCGGCGCCTTGGATGCATTCCCGCAGCGCCGGGTTGTCGTGGAGCCGCAGCCCCTTGCGGAACCAGTGCACGGCGTTCACCCCCATCCCACCGGGAAGAAGCGCTCAGCGGGAACAGCCGCCGCCGCCGCCGCCGCTGCCGCCGCCGCCGCCCCGCGCGGGGCCGCTCATGGCCCGGCGCCCCGGGCCGCCGCGCTCGGAGCCCCCTGCGGGGCGGGCTCTAGGACCCGGCGGAGACGTCGAGGGCAGCCGCGCGACACGGGGGACGCATCACCCCGCGGAGCCCCCGGGGAGGGCGCGGAGAGAGCGCGAAGCAGGGAGAGAGCGGGGGTTACCGGTCCGCGCCTCGTGCCGCGCCGCTCGCCCTGTGACTCTGCGCCGCGCGCGGGGCGGGGGAGCCCGGCCCCGCCCCCGCCGCGCGCCGATTGGCCGCGCGGCCCCCACCACGTGACCGTGGGCCCTCACGTTTCTGAAGTGTGTTCGCTGGCGGCGGCGAAGTGGGGGGGCTGGCGCAGGGCGCCAAGCGGGATCCGCTCCCGCCTCAGGGCGAACACAGATCGGGGCGGGGGGTACCTCGGTAAATATCCCACCTGCTGAGGCGGCGGGACGGGGCGCTGAAGTCGGAGAACACGGGTTCTCCCTTCCTTTCCCATTCCCCCCCCTTCCCCCCACCGCCTGTGGGCTGCAGGACCCGGATGAGCACGGGGCTCCGAGGAGGCACTGGTTCCTGCCAACGGGCTGGGGGGGGCGCGCGGCCGCCGAGCTGTTATGTATGGAGCGCGCGCGCGCCCCCGGGAGCGGGCACGGGCAGAGCGAGGGGGGGACGGGGGCGGGTTCGGGTCCCACCGCGCCCCATCCCCGCGGGGCGGAGGCGGAGCGCTTATGTAAGCGTGTGCGCAACGAGCCCAACCCCCACCCCAGGCCATGGGGAGGGAAAAGGCGAGCGCCCTCCTGCCTGGTCAGCCCTGGCAGCTCCCCACCCCTCCATCTGCGCACCCGGCCGCGCAAAGGAAGTCGGGGGGAAGTAAGGGAAGGCGGCTCCCCTCCCCCGTCTGTGGTTACAAAACGGCCCGTGTTGGCGTCTCGTGAAAAAAAGCCGGGGAGGAACCGCTGAGCAAGAGGCAGGGCTGAGCTGGCCAGCGGGAGCATACCTGGCCAAAGCTGCTGGAGGAAAACGCGTTTTTAGGCGAGCGCTGAGCAGCAGAATGAGTTAAAATGGCCTCTTTAGCACTGTTGGTAAAGCCGCTATTAGCAAATGGTTTTCAAACGTCGTCTTGTTTAATTACAGAGCTCATATCTGCATGTTGCTGGCACAGTGGGTTTCCCGGTGCCTTCTCGCATGTTCCACTAGGCACGGCTGGCTGCTGAATGAGGTGGCATACTGACAGGACTCAGCGATTTCGAGTCCTCAGAGAGAAGGTCTAGATGCAGATCTGAAAATAAACTTCCACCTGTGGATTGCAACTCAAATATATAACTTCCACAGCGTTCATAGGTACATGGGTCACAACAGCAGGAGGGGGTCTCATTAGAAATAATACTGCTTAAGTGAAAGGCAGAGGACTCGCATCCAGTGCTGATCTGTCTTGACTTCCAAAATTCCACAGCAGGACAGCACTTTAAGAAGTTGCTCTTCCTACTAAATATTTGCTTTCTGCTAAAATACACTGAAAGTAAGAGCAAAGTTAACAGAGGCAGACACATGTTGCCCTTCACACTTTTCTTTCCTCACCTTGAATGACTTCATAAAACGCCACTAATGACCAAGGCATTCTAGCAGCAAACGTCCCAGCTATGATTACAATGTCTCTCTATTTGGTTTTATCATAGAATCATAAAATACTTTGGATTGGAAGGGACCATAAAGGTCACCTAGTGCAACCCCTCTGCAGTGAGCAGGTACATCTTCAACCAGATCAGGTTGCTCAGAGCCCCATCCAACCTGACCTTGAATGTTTCCAGGGATGGGGCATCCACCATCTCTCTGGGCAAACCTGTTCCTGCGCTTCACCACCCTCAGCAAAAAATTTTCTGGTACAGGGCCTAAAAAGTTTTTCCCCATCTTTCTTATAAGCCCCCTTTAGGTATTGGAAGGCTGCAATAAGGCCTCTTTGGAGTCTTCTCCAGGCTGAACAACTCCAACTCTCAGCCTTTCTTCATGGGGGAGGTGTACTAGGCCTTGGATCATTTTAGTGCCCTCCTCTGTACATACTCCAACAGATCCATGTCATTCCTGTGCTGAGGGATCCAGAGCTGGATGCAGTATTCCAGGTGGGGTCTCACCAGAGAAGAAAATACAAAATTTCTTCCTAAAAAGTGTGGAGGCTGAACTGTTCTTAAGCACAGACTTTAGCGATAGTACAAATTATTTTGAGTTTTTCAGTTATAACTTTGTCATATATGGAACCTCCTCTTCCATAGCTCATCATTCTGGCTCGAGAAGAACATACAGGATCTGGTCATACCCCCTTGCTGCAACTCAAACCTGGGGTAGTTGGCTCACTGTTTTCTCAGTTAATACAAAGTACCTTCTCCCTTTCTTGTTTTCTTGGTTGTTTTTTGTTTGTTTGTTTGTGGGTTTTTTATTCTTAAGAAATGCCAAATATTTGGCAAATCATTTTCAAGGAAATAAAATAGAAAAAGAAATCTCGGTCATTAATGACCGTTTTCCATCAAACTGCTTTTAAGTCTATCATTTTTGAGCGCACTAAAGAAGATAGGTCCCTTATTTTCAAGGAACGTCACCTCACAATACAGTTTTTATTCCAAACTTTTAAATAGCTTTTATATATTCCTTGTATTCCCTGCTAGCTCCTTACAAGGCTGCAACACTGAAGATGTCCAGAATAAAGTCCAGCATCAACTGATCTGCCTTCTTGGGAGTACTGAGTTGGAAGCAACCCTCCTTCACTAGACCGTATAGTTTCATAACCAAATTGCAACCATGAAGCCCATTGGTCTATGAGCCATTTGTCGCTGCAGGCTAAATAACAACTGTAGAATATCATTAGCATATCATTATGTCAAAAAAACATTCAGCTGTAGCCATACCTTCCATGCTAGACAGTTTGTTCTTGATTTGGAAGCGGAAAGAAGATGAATATATTAATTAAAATGTCAAATCTCAAGGGAAGAGTATCTCCAAGTTAGTAGAAAAAGAATCACTGTTAATCAAGGAAATTGTATGAGTAAACCTCACTACTGTGTTCTCTTGTGGATAACTGTTTTAAAGAACATTGCTAATTTAGCGCATTTAGTCCAGACTGTGATCACAAAAATCAAGAGAGTAGGAAGGAGTTAGAAAGGGAAAAGAGAATCATAGAATCACTGAGGTTGGAAAAAGATCTCTTAAGATCATCAAGACCAACTGTAGCCCAACACCACCATGCCTATTAAACCATGTCCCGACCTGCCACACCTACACATTGTTTTAACACCTCCGGGGATGGCGAGCCCACCATTTCCCTGGGCAGCCTGTTCCAACTCTTGACCATTCTTTTGGTAAAGAAATCTTTCCTAATATCCAATCTAATCTTCCCCAAGTGCAACTTGATTCTGTTTCCTCTCGTCCTGTGGCTGGTTACTTTAGGAGAAGAGACTAGCACCATGAAAAAAAAACCATGAAAAAGCGAGTATACAATATATTACAAATTAGAAACATTTTTAGATACATGTTTTTAACATCGTTGCATGCCATTTACACTCACAAGCCTTAACTTTTCTTGAAACAGCAGTTATGTAGCAGATGGAAGCTGAACTGGGTTCATAGAGCATGGTTTCTTCCCGTAGTGGTTCTTTTCTTCATTAGGTCTTTTTCACAGATCTAATACAGACTACTGAAAATTTATCCAACAAAAGAGGTGTTCCCAGAGAGAACAGTACTGATTTTCATTCTCTGAAGGATATGATTGTACAGACCTGCAGTTAGTTTAAAAAATTCTAGCGTGCCTAGGAAAATCTTTCTAGTCTAGAAATCATTTGTGTCCCCCTACTAGTTTGTTACTCTTAAGTTTAAAAGAGAAATAAAGCAGATGCAGCTGAAAAAAATAACAGAGGAAGATGATTCTCACCCCACGTTTAATTGAACTTCAGAACCACCAGCAAAACACTACAATTCCAATGGCCTCATGCTTGAATTTTATTCTTTCATTCTGTCATAAATGCAGTGATTATATGGAAGAAAATACGCGGATGTAAGACAAGCCTCCCATCATCATATCAAGTGAGGCACACAACGGAGTGTTCCCTCTCACCCAAATTCGATCATGAAGAGATTTTTCAGGGTGCTGCTTTTGGAAAGAGTAGAAGAGCCTCTGCAGAGGCTCATGTGTGTGATACAAGGAACCCCAGAGCTTTGGCTCTTGGGTGGTGGGTATGGCCACTGCTGTGCCTCACAGTCACTGCCATTTCAGCTTTTGTCCTGGATAAAAGAAAAAACATTTCTGTTACTAGATCAATAGGATCAGCAGTTTCCCATCAGTACACCAGCACTCAAGTACCTTAGTTTTCAAAGGTTCGTTTCTTTGCTATCATAATACCTCAAAATTATCAATTTTCAAATTATTTTAGTTTTTCTTTATTTACTGTACTAATTGCCTCTTGAAAGCTGTTTGAATCCAACCACCCTTAACTATTTCTAATCTTAGTAAAGTCTATTGTAAGACAAGTAAGGCTTGAGAGGGGGGCCTGTGCAAACCTCATGAAGTTCAGCAAGGCCAAGTGCAGGGTCCTGCACCTGGGTCAGGGCAATCCAAAGTAGAAATATGGGCTAGCTGGAGCATGGATTGAGAGCAGCTCTGAAGAGAGGGGCTTGGGGTGCTGGTGGATGAGAAGCTTAACAGGAGCCAGCAGTGTGTGCTTGCAGCCCAGAAAGACATCTTGGGCTGCATCCAAAGGAGTGTGTTAAGGGAGGTGATTCTGCCCTGCTGTCGTGAGACCTCACCTGGAGTACCGTGTTGAGCTCTGGGGTCCTCAGCACAGGAATAACGTGGATCTGTTAGAGCAAATCTAGAGAAGGGCTATGAAGATCATCCAAGGTGTGGAGCACCTTTGCTATGAGGATAGGCTGCGGGAGCTGGGCACGTTCAGCCTGGAGAAGAGGAGGCTCCAAGGAGACCTTATAGCAGCCTTCCAGTACTTAAAGGAGCTACAGGAGAGCTGGAGAGGAGCCCTTGATCAGGGAGTGCAGGGATAGGATGAGTGGGAATGGTTTTAAGCTGAAAGAGGGGAGATTTAGGTTAGATATTAGGAAGAATATTTTCCTGCACGGGTGGTGAGGCACTGGCACAGGCTGCCCAAGGAAGCTGTGGCTGCCCCATCCCTGGAGGTGTTCAAGGCCAGGCAGGATGGGGCCTTGGGCAGCCTGATCCAGTGGGAGGTGTCCCTGCCCACGGCAGAGGCGTTAGAACTCGATGGTCTTTAGGGTCCCTTCCAGCCCAAACCATTCTATGATTCTATTTTAACAAGTGGAAGAACCTCAGGTGATTTTGCACCCCGAAGAGCCCGCGCAGGCTCATTCACACGCTGCTGACGAACCGAGCGCACCGAGGCGGTGTCGAACTCGCACTTTACCGCAAACTCAGCCGTAACCCCTGCGCTTCTGCGTCACCCGCCCCTCCCCACACATGGTACGTCCCGTCCCCGTCTCCCGCCCGGCCCCATTGGTAGCGCCCAGCGCGGCGGCGGGGGAGCAAGGTGAGCGCGCGGCGGGGGCGCAACGGGCGCAACGGGCGCGGGGTCGGTGCCGCGACACGTGGCATCCTGAGCTTTGACGGGCTGCGGCTTCCTCGCCAGGGGAGCAAGAGCCGGAGCAGGAGGCAGAAGCAGGAGCAGGAGCAGCTATTTTCATCTTGCAGAAGACATCCTAGAGATGCCGTGGTCAGACTCTGCTCAGAGCGGAGCACCAGGGGCGTTTCTTTGCGAGCAACGAGCACTTGTGCTCTCGAGGGTGTAAGGACGAGCCGTGGCCGGGAGGGCATGGACGAGATTTTCTTGCCCAGCTCCCTCAGGCCACATAAGCCTGGTTCTTAATGGAAAATAATAAGATATTGCAATTGTCTCGTTGTTATGGGGGTGTTTACAGCTGTCGCAGGCCGAGGGGGAGGGACGGGACAGCCAGCGCAATGCATGCAGCTACCGTAATCCTTCGACTACATCAGGCATGGAATTGTCTGGTTAATGGGTCATCCCCAGCTCGGTTTTAAGAACATTGAACTGAGACGTGTATTATTCTTTGCTAATAGCAGGCATTATACTAAACCCAGGGCTTTTTGCACAGTCTTCAAAGGCTTCCACTTTCATTGCGGGTTCTTTGGTGTTTGAGGTTTTTGGGGGCTAGTTGTGAATTATTAATGTTATCCTATCTGGTTAGAAAGCAATGGGATCTGCGGTTTTACTTTCTTGGTCTTAACGAAATCACAAAGCTGTGTTTTAAAGAGAGATGGTCGGGTGGGAATGGGAGCAGAAATGTTCCCAACACGGAGAGGGAGAAAACCCATTGAAAGAGGTAACACTACCTAAACAGGCTAAAAGCCAATTAAAACCTACACAAGCCATTTCCTGAAACGCTAGGCAGACACAGAGGTGTTCAAGGCCAGGTTGGATGAGGCCTTGAGCAGCCTGATCCAGTGGGAGGTGTCCCTGCCTGTGGCAGGGGCATTGGAACTGGATGATCTTTGAGGTCCATTCCAACTCAAACCACTCTGATTCTAAAAGCTCCACTTGATGACCTTTGGCTTAAATAGTGCTATGCTTCCTTAAGCCTTTTATAAATGTCTTTTCTTTTTTTTTCCCCCATGAGGACAGTGGAATAGGCAGCTCAGAGCCTGGGTGGGCTCCATCCTTGGAAGTTTTCAAGACCCAACTGGACAAAGCAGCCTGGACTTATCTCATAGCAGACCCTTCTTTGAGCTCTTGAGGTCCCTTCCAACTTGGATCCTAGAATCTCTATATTTTTTTCTAGAAAGCTCTATGCTAGTGTGTTTTTGTAATCCTTTACTTTGTTTCCACTACTGATGCAAAGCAGGGATTCATTTTTTTAGACTGTAAGTGCAGAAGTATGAATGCTTACTCTACTATGCATTAATCTGCAAAACTGCTACCTATTACCACTTCAGATTTCTTCACAAGCTATTCAAATAACTACACAGCTCTCTTTTAGGTAGGTACCTACGCTTGCAGGTTAATCCAAAGTTCAATTTGAGCATTTAGGAGTTTAATTTAATTCTCTACAGCCTACTAAAAGCTGGATACAGTTTTCTGTAATAAGAATGACAGTGGCCAGCATAGAGTTGTAGACATACTGTTGCTCTGTTTAGCAGAAGATTTCGTGAAAAATACAACATAAGCAAGAGGTTGGTTTGGTAATTTTTCAAAAGGTGATATTTGAATCTCAAATTACACATTCAGAAATTCAAAATTCTGAATGCAATGGGTGAATGAATCAGCCAGTTGATCCTAGTGTCTGACTCATATAGAAGATATACATAGCAGTCTCATTAAATAATGAAACCTTTAACATCCCTTTACTCTGAAATATGGGTCACTGCAAGTGTGCTAACAAGCAGGTTCACAGATAACTTCCAGATAGACATGAGTTCACTCATGAGTTCGCTTCCTCATTGCTGTTACGACACCTGGTGATACGAGGGTGCGCTGGCAGTGAGAACAAATGTCTTATCCAAGCTGGCTGCTTTTTTTGTTTCATCTCTCAATTGATTTACAATCCCCACAGCAGTAGAAGTATGTAAAAAGTTACAGTGGGATTCTGCATATTAGAACAATAGTCCAGCATGAGCTTTAAGGGATCTCTGAACTCTTGGAATAGGTTACATACCCTGGAGGTGTGATATTGTCATCTATGGGTTCTGAAATACAGCAAATCATAACTCTTAGTCATCTTTTAGAACTCCATGACATTAAAATCCTTTCATCTTGTTTTGCATGTTATATTTTTTCTTGGTGCTTTACAAGGGCTTCTGAGTACCCCAGTCAAATGCAGCTGAGCAAATAAAGTTTCCCTTCCTTTTATAGTATTCTCTTTCTGCATGGATGATCCTCTCTAAAAACAGGAAAAAAATTACTATGATGTCAAACATTTTCAGAAAACCTAAAATTAAGTGAACATAACAATAGTTTCCGTGTTGGATCTTGGAAGAGCACAATTTACGAGAGAATTTTTTAACTGAGAATCTTTTAAAAGCTCTGTAATAGATAAAATGACTGTCTTCTAAGTGGCTGCCTTACTCACAAGGCAATTTTGTTTAATAGCAGGATTACACATTGAAGTAAAAGTCGTGGTTAGTTATTTTTCCAGTTTGTACTGTAAAAGTATCATCTGACATCCCAAATAATTTAAACAATGCTTTATTTTGCTGGCAGTTTCCAGCTGAGCTGAAGCATTAATGCAGAAAGCCCTGATTCTTCAGGGATTTCCTTGCTCTGACTGGACCTTCTAACTTCAATAGAACTACACGCAGCACTCGGGCATGGGTGGTTGAGTCAATCCTTGTGGAGGAGATGCTTTAGTGTGCAGTCCCTGTGAAAAGTCACTTTTTCAGAACATGGAAATGTCGGCACACAAAAAGTCTGTGACTTACAGTGTTTCCCAGGCTATCGGGAAAAATCTCCTGCTGGATGGCACTTCTGAAGTCATGAAGTTTTTGAAGATAAAATCATTGGCCTTGGGGTTATGACACAAGCAGCTTCATTAGGAAATCAGATTTTGTCTCCAAAATCTGAAATACTACTAAAAACCAAGTTACTGGTAGCAGCTGCTGTTAATAACATGAGCTTGCATATAGGAAATTATTTTTATGTCTTACTCTGTTAGTTCATGGTGTAATAACATAACAAGAATCCAGCTTTTTAGAAGCTGAAAAACATCTACCTAAAAGCAAAGGTACACTTTCTTGAGATGAAGTATTTTACCCCTGGAAAATATTTAACCTTACCTGGGAAGGAGATAAGAGGCTCTATCACTTAAATTATCTAAACACACCACATATTTTCTTAAAAGATAGGCTATAAAGAAGATTGTAAAGGTCTCATATAGCTGTTCCTGCAGTAGGCTTCGTGGTCTGTTATGTAGGAGATTAGACTGCGTGATCCTAACAGTTTTTTTCTCCTAAAAAAACCCCAAACAATTAAAAAAATAATTTAACAATGCTCATGCCTTTTTGAGGCATGCTGTTCTTTGGGATAGGTGAAAGCAACTGTGTAAGTAGAACTGTCAAATGCACAAATGGTGGGGTTTTTCCCCCCTCATTTTCAATTTGAGCCATTTTAAGCGTGTTACCAGCAGCAGCAATTTGTGTATTTCACAGGCCAGCAATTCTCTCTTTCACACTCTGCATCCAAAAGGTTGTTATGAAAACACCGCCTAGGATGTTAGAGATGCGCTTGATGCTATCTCTGACTGCTGTGGCTCCATTGGCCGTTGCAGAGCAGGTGGGACCAGGTGAGCTGTTGGCAATACCTGGCAATCAGTTTGAGAAGAGGTGGGGTATGGTGTTACCCACAACTACCCTATGATTGCTGTGCTGACTCCAGCACAGCCTCACACCTTTACCATGAGGGCTTTGCCTGCTTGGGGTGGCTGGCAATGACAGAAGTGACCTGGAAACAGAAATAAGGGGCCAGTGCAGAGGATGACTGTAGCCCAGTAGGTACTGGAAGAGGCAAGTGAAAGCCTGAAAATGTTACAGTGTTGCTTGTTTCCTCCCCCAAAATACCAGCTTACTCAGAAGGCGATTAACAAACTCGACTAGTAAAACATACATAAAGGTTTTGATGATTTTCCCCCTTAATTAAAATAAGAATGATTTCACAATGCAGTTAGGGTATGAACTGCTACTGAAGGAGCACCAGGAGGTCTCTGACACGTGAAGGAACAAGTGACATTCCAAACAATGCTTGAGAAGTTAAGCAAGTGCATTCAGAAGAGTTAAAAAAGACATTTAAGCTGCTTTTTTAAAAAAAAGTCATTTAGTAGAATTACTGTCAAATTAAATTGCATGAAACATTCTTCTAATAAAGCAAGAGTGAGCTGTAAGGTAATTAACAATATTAACTGCAGGAAGCGGCTGACAGTTGGTTCTTGTATGACATTTATATGGACTGAACACTCCCCACATCAGGTCTATCACATCCACGTGTTACTGTCCCAGTGAGGTATCCATCAGAACAGTAACCTTTCAAATATCTTTTTTTTTCTTCCCACTTTCACACAACTGAATTTTGCACTAATAACAAAAAACACTGTTGAAAGTAATTTCTTATGCTAGTTCAGTCTAAATGTTAACCTCTCTGAGAACATTATGAGGTATAATTCGTACCTTAGATGTGTTTTCTTACAGCTGTTGTTCTTTCTCCATAGGGCCGAATTCCATGATGTTCAGAGGAGCTACTCATGTTGTAAAAGATGCATTTACTCTTTTGTTGACAAGATCTCAGTACTGTAACCCAGGATTGAATTTTTCATCAGCGTGGACTGAAGTAGCAAACAGAAGTTTCCCAATGCATTCCACTTACACAACTGATACAAAGTCAAGAGAGGAAAATAAAAAAACCATTGAGAGTCTCTACAGTTTGTCAGTTGACATTAAGAAAATCCGCAGACTAAAGGAATGGGTTCTTCTCCAGGAGGTGGCTTATGTTAAAGAAATTGCTGGTATCTTGCAAGAAATGGGAGCGGATGAGACTGCGGTAGCTAACGTTTTAGAACGCTGCCCAGAGGCAATTCTCCACACCCCTGCGGAGGTAAATTCTCAAAGAGCTCTATGGCAATTAGTATGCCAGAATGAAAAGCAGTTGATTAAATTAATAGAGCAATTCCCAGAGTCTTTTTTCACTATTGAACATCATGAGAACCAGAAGGCAAATATACTGTTTTTTCAGGAGTTGGGACTTAAGAATAATATAATCACCAGGTTCTTGACAAGCGCACCCAATATATTCTACAATCCTGTTGAGAAAAACAAAACCATGATAGAGACATTACAAAGAAACTATTTAAGTTTAGGTGGTTCTGATGCAAATATGAAGATCTGGATACTGAAGCTGTTGAGCCAAAATCCATTTATTTTATTAAATAGTTCCACTGCAATCCAGGAGAACTTGGAATTTCTCCAGAAGAATGGTTTCACTGACCAGGAAGTTCTACACCTGTTGTCTAAACTTAAAGGATTTATCTTTCAGCTTACACCTGCTACTATGCAGAAGAGCATGCTTTTTTCCAAAAACGTCTTTAAGTGCAACGATCAAGACCTGAAACAGCTCGTGCTGACATGCCCAGCCCTTCTCTACTATTCTGTTCCAGTTTTGGAAGAAAGACTCGAAGGACTACTAAAGGAAGGAATTTCTGTAGCACAGATTAGAGAGACACCAATGGTGCTGGAGTTGACAACACAAATTATTCAGTACCGAATTAAAAAGCTCTCTGCTTTGGGATATGACATAAAGAGCGGGACTCTAGAAAGCCTGAATGGTACTAAGAAAGATTTTGAAGTCAGTTATGGTAAGATACAATCAAAGAAGGAGAGACCAATTTTTAATCCTGTTGCTCCTATAAGCATCGAAGATTAATTTGAATGCTGTCCTCTAAAGTACACAAAAATTATCAAAGAGAAGAGAGATGTTGGTTCCTTGAGAAGAGCGGAAAGAAAAGTAATCTTAACCAGATTGTAGTCTTACACTGTACTTTGTGCTGGAGTGTCTTGGGCACAACTTCATTCCACAATTGTAGCCATCTCATCCTTTCAAATAATATCAGAGAATTTAATGATAAAGGTTGCCTTTTCCCCAGGGAGTACCTTACATGGTTTTTGATTCTGTTACATTTCTTTATCTAACAAGGCATGAACTGCTCTGGATTTTCAGCACTGTCACTGCATAGTCCACCCCGTGGTAGCAATTGATACAATCTTTGTCTGAGAAAGAGAAAAGGAGGGTTATTTTTCCAGTAACATTCATCAACCCAGTGGTCATCTGACTTTTGGAGACTCTTTTAGAGTTCTCTTCCTTATTGCTAACAGTAGCACTGGCTCCCCGATCCTGTACCGCAGCAGACTTCACTGCTTGGATAGGAGAGCCTAGCTAGAGCGCAGTCTGTGAACGGAGGGAGAACATATCTTCATTTAATGACTGCTACACTGGGGCCCCAGTAAGTTTCTGTACAAACTATAATACAAAGAAGCTGTGAGAGAACCTCCTTTGCATTTTTGAGACTTCAAAATGTACTCCTTTTGCAAACGGTTTGGGGCAAGAGGAAATAAATCCCTTGCTATTGTCTAGTCTTACCTAGAAATGCTTGGGGAGAGAAAAAGGTTAGGGACAGACTTCAGTCTCAAAATGATTGCAGAAGAAAGGAAAAAGTCATGATTCTATGCTAGATGTAATAAAACGCTAGACTGTAAAACCACTGGTGATTAAAAATGACTACCAGATTTGCAAACAGCTGCCACAGTTGCTAAATATATGGGTGATGCTGCTTCTCGGATATCACTGTATGGTAATTGTTGACAAGTGCTGGCTTTCAAAATAGTAACTATGTGATAGAGCTTAAGTTGTCAGGGAATTTCACTTATTTTCCTTTATGGGCTGTGAATGCTAATATAAAACAGTAGCGTTATTGACATTATCTCAGTAGAATTAGGATCGTCAGCGATTTTATTTCTCGGAAAGACTTTCCCAAGCAGCTATTCCATACACATTCCCTCTTGACAGCAGGAGAAAAGTTACACCCCCCCCACACTCTGGGCCATTCTTCAAGGTCATTTTTAACAGACATTCTGGCAGCAAGTCCAGAGTTCCTTTTCTTAAAGAGAAGTTTTAAATCACTGAGGGAAGCTGGTATTGAGTTACTTGTTCCAAGGGTGGGCTGCAAGATGATGATTTTATATAGCCTGCCACATATCCACGTGGAAAGGGCTAGAAACATCTGGTTAGAGCAGTGCCAAGGTCTCAGCAGCTGAAGGTCTTAAAACTCACCACCATGCAGGCAAGTGCAGACGTGACAACAGCTTGTAGGAATAAACACCACTCTCTTAAGAGCACAGCAAGAATTCAAGAAGGGGCACGTATCACCAGTACAAAAAAAAAGTCAGGCTGTCTTACTAAGCCATTTCCTTGCCGACTCTTCAAAACACATTATCATTTTCTAAGAGGAAACTGGGAAGACAGCCCTATTAAAAAATCATAGGAACTTGCCTTTGTCCCTTTCGGACTGTTTTTCACTGCTCAACTATTAAGCAGACCACAGTATTATTCGAATTCAAAAACATCCTTCCACTCAGACACAAGGGGGCATTTCAGCGCTCTGAAGCTATTCATAAAGCAATCGCAACGCTGAACTGATCAGTGGTTTAGGATGAAAAGGAAACTCAAGACATAAAACAATGTTTTCCCTGAAAATTCAGCATTTCCCTGGCTACCTTTTTTACAGACCCTGAAATGGTTTATTCCCATCACTTACTTCCAGAGGCAATGATGAAACGGGAAAGTGACATATTTCCTTGAGTCACAGCCCAAGTTGCCACCAACTCGTTTTCCATTCTGAATGTTTTAATTCTTCCTCCCCTTTCAAAACAAAGGCATAAGCAGAAAGACTCCTTTTCTTTACCAGCAGACCAAAATTCATTCAATCCTGTATTCACAACTCTGTGCCTGGGACCCATTTCTCTCTTCTTCACAGAACTCATTTATTATAAAACCTCAGGGAAACTCCCAATTACCAAAACGTTGTATTGCTGAAATCCACCTCCTGCTCTCTTGCTGTCACTCACAGACAACGTGAACCAGTTGCTACCGTTTAAGCCTGGCACATAAAAGCCCACAGACCAACTTTTCGTTACATAGTGAGCAGTCAGGCATACAATTCTTCTTCATAAACATTTCCCCTTTTGAAATGCAGACTGGGAAAGGAGAGTAAAGTAAAACCACCACAAAACCCACCCCAAAACACATGAACAATGCCACTCCCCATGAAAAATTTAGTCCCATATTCCATTCAGCTCCCTTTGATTGTAGAAGTGGGTTATCTGCAAGCCTCAGTTCCCAGGAAAAATTAGTGCAAGGGGTTTTGTGTTGTGTTTATGCATGGCACACACAGTGAAGTTACTGGTTCTGTTATGAGCTGGTTGGTGCTATTTAGATGGAAGGAAAAGACACTCCAGGGTGTGATACCGTGGGAAGACTTATACCTACATAAGCCTTTCTTCACAAATGAACTGAGGAAGCTTTCAAATGTCTGAAACAGCAACAATTTAATGTTTCACAAGTGTCAGGACAGAATAAAAACAAGATTTTAAGAGAAAGCAAGTTTCATAAGTGAATGGAAAAAATGCAGGATATAGGACAAAGCTCTTTTCGAAAACTAAAACCATATGCCATGTAAAGTGTTTCAGTTACAACATTCAGAAGGAATAACTACAGGATATGTTAAGAACAAAACATAACAAAAGTGTTGGCAGCTCTTTACAGATTGAACATTGCTTATCTCAGACCACACTTGTTTTGCAGCAAGTTTAACAGTATAAAAATTAAGAGAATGTCATTAAAAAAAAAAAAAAAAAAAAAGAGTATGACCAGTTCATGGTGTTCAGAGAATAATTAAGGAAGGGTTTGGTTGAGTGTCACAAATATCACTACATTCCAAACAGTGACTCTCAATAGTTCAGTGGCGGATGTATCCATATTGGAAGCCACAGAGGAGCAGACCATACTAAATCATTTGCTGCAGCAAATTGCCTCCGATACCCAAGCTACCTCATTTCTAGAGCTCACTGGTATCCTTGAACTACGCTATACTCTACACCATTAGCTTTGGACTATAAAAAACAGTTACAAGTCTTCCATTTGTTGCATAATCTTACCTCATCACACCTTGCAGCAGACTGGTGCATTAAACCAAAGGAACAGATAATTGTGTTTGTTGGGTTTTTGCTCTCCTCACCACCCCAAATCCCTACGGTGACAAATACCTTACTACCAACATATAGAACAATTACTCCTATCAAATAAAGTTGTTCCAGACTGCATTTGAGGTACCCGTGGCACAGACAAACCAGGTAACTGCTGTACCATAACTCACACAGAGCATACTTTCAACACCCATGAGTATAAGACTAAGTTATAGACAAGTGATATGTTTTCACGTTTGATTTCTTAAAAAGCCTCCCTGTATTTCCTTCTCGTACAGTCACAGCCACTGAAAAAGTCAGCTTACGTGCTTCGAAGTTCTCTGAAGGAACACAAGTTTTTAGAAAATACTGCATACACAACATTCACAGCATTTTTAGGGGCTTCCAAAGAGGTTACTTGTTTGCACAGTCAGTACACAAAAAAGATCTCCAACAGTTTCTATTTTAAGGCAACCTCAAGCTGTGTCATTACAAGTGCATTTTGCTTCACACATTGCAGAGGACCAATAGATGTTCCCATTTGAGGTGTGTTGACATCTAGAATCTGTCAGCATACAATTTACTTACTCTTTTTTTTTTTTTTCTTAAGGCCTCATCTACCTTTTTGGTTTGTTTTAAATAAAAGTATTGCATTTCATTCAAAAATCAAAATGCAAAGCATGAGAGAAAGATGTAGTGAAAAATTCCTTGCATTTCCTTAAACAGCTAACCTGGTGCATCACAGAGTTGAGACAACAGCTTTGCTAGTTCTTCAGTGGTTTTCAGCCACACAAAGGAATTTCTTTCAAGTCAGTTGTGCTAGAAAACCACAAACATCAGCCCTGTTTCCATGACGCCATCGTTTTTTCTACTGTCTATAAGAAGGTTATTAGAAGCAAGTTTTCACCTGCAGGAGACAGATGCATATCATTAAATACACCTGAGATGGAGCAATCTTCGTTTTAGTAAAAACTGACAAAGCTTCAGGTTATCAGGACTCGTAAAGAGAGGCTAAAGCTCATTCTGTGAGCTGTACTGAAATGACAAGACAGTTCTTTACACAGCTTCACCTAGTAAAAAAGGTATTTTTTTCTAAGAAGCCATGAAGTTCATTTACTCTTTATGATCCCTTCTACCACATGAAGCTTTTTTGCTCCCACTCACATTTCCAATTTCTGCACACCTCCAGATCCATCTGCTCCAATCCACACTGGCAGAAAGCAGTCACTGATAGTTTACAGTCATTGATAGTTTACAGGCTGCTTGCAGATAGCGTTTCATAACCGAAACTATTAAGGTACATCCAGCAATGCCGTTAAACACAGCTGAAGGATCCTTAGGAGGAGGATGTGGAAACCACTGAGAACAGTAAATGGCATCTCATCATACTGAAGGTACAGCAGAGACTACCAAGTTTCTGTGTTCACATTTTAGTCCAAAACTGCAAAAGACTTACAGTAAATGAATATTCAAATGTGTATTATCCCTTCAAATACACTTACTCACTTCTACAGTTACCAAGTGTAACATTTCACAAGATACAAAGCTTCAATCTAGGCTCTAATAAACCTTCAGGCTGTGCTAACCAAGCTTCTTCTGTCCTTTTCAGATGAAATCGAGTTACTTGCACAGCTCTTTAGAAGATAAGGTGTCTAAGACACATGGCTTCTCATGGTCCAAATCTTAGCAGATTTTAATGCCACCGATGTAATATTCTGGAGAATCAAGTACGTCTCAGTTTTGGTTTTAGTCAGACTTATCCTTTTTCTTTCCTGTTAAAGGCACTTTACTTGCAACAGCAGATCCTACAGCTGTAACACCTCCAGCCACAGCAGAGACGCTTCCTTTGACTAGCCCCACTCCCATGGAAGGCACAGATGTGACTGCTGTTTTGGTAATTTCCAAGCTCTTCCCTCCAATCCAAGCAACACCCCCAATCGTGGCACCAACAGCTCCCTTTGTGACACTGAAGAGGCCACCAGTCACACGAGAAAGCATTCCGGGCTGCTGCTGCGGGTGGTCTTTTAATGAACCTAAGGGAGGAAATAACAATTAAGTCAATCACAGTGCTATGATTAAAGCATTTTCAAAAGAAAAGTTCATAAGTATTTCCTCTTCCAGTCTAACAGCTGCTGCACACAGGATATACTTACCTCGCAGGCTATTTTTCTTGGATGCTCACACTATACCTTTGGTCCAAGTAAGAAAAGACACTTCGCTGCAGTGAGACATACCTCACTGCTGTTTTCTAAGCCACAAGTCAATACCAAGTCTACAAATATCAGGCATAAAGCTTCCACGATAAACTTCTCTTCTTTGTGTGCATCACCATTTTCCCAGACTCTAGTGGCCAAGTCAGTCTCAATTCTCGACTTTATTAATGGTAGAGGGGAACTCTCCTGGTCCCCCCATTAATAGTATTCACATCCCCAAAAAAGCAGCGGCACTACCTTGCTGTTCAGATCTCTAAGGAAGGAGTTGAAAAAGTTTCCTGGAGAAGCAAAGCCAAAGGTTTATTAAAAAGAGGGAGCTATTCTCTGAAAAGCATTCACCTTGAGACAAAGTTGCTCTCCTTAATAATTACTGTTCTTGTAAAGTTGTCTTTACAAGTTGTCTTGTAAGTTGCCTTTACAAGGGTTGTGTGCAGGGGTCAGGAAAGAAAGTTACAAATGAGAGCAATCAGAGTCAAAAGAAGCAAGAGAAGGACAATACTGATGCCAACTCTTCACTGTATCACTTTCTTTGCTGTAAACACGAGTTTAATTTTCTTCCAAAAAGGCCATTCCTGTAATTTGGATTGAGAAAGCCAAATGGCCAATTAAGCCCTCAATGGCATTAAAAATAGCAAGAGTTATAGGCTCCCAACAGAAGTCCCAATATGACACAGAAACCCAAATCTCAAACCACAGGATTTCTGTTACTGACCACGTAAATATTTTGTTTTTCTTTTTAATGTTACGTTTAACCTGCACTTTGCACTGTTTCTTGCTATATGCTGTATAAGTCAATTCCAATTCAATATTTAAGGTACAATTACCTAGCCTCAAAAAAACAGAAAGTATTTAAGTAATAGAAAGACTCCCAGAATTAGCAACTTAGCCTTCCAATAGTTTAGTATTGCTTCATATTTCAAAATGTAGGCTTCAAACACCTCACCTTTAAAGGCAATCGGAACAACTCCATGACCCACTACTGCATAAGCATCATTTAACCTAATCAGGTTGAGCGAGTTGGTTTTCTTTAATCTGAAGAAGAGGAGGCTCTGTGAAGACCTTATAGCACCTTTCTAGTACTTTAAGGGGACACACAGTAAAAAAATTCCTTGCATTTACAAATGCAAGAAGCTAACCTGTCGCATCACGGAGCTGAGACAACAGCTTTGCTAGTTCTTCAGTGGTTTCCAACTACACAAAGGAATTTCTTTCAAGTCAGACAGTTGTGATAGAAAACCACAAGCATCAGCCCAGTTTCCATTAAGCCATCATTTTTTATAGTGTCTAGCCTTCAGGAAACCTGGGGAGAGGCTCCTTTATCAGGAGGTGCAGTGATAGGACAAGGAGTAATGGTTTTAGCTGAAAGAGGGGAGATTATGATCAGATGTTAAGAAGAAATTTTTCACTGTGAGGGTGGTGAGACCCTGGAACAGGTTGCCTGGAAAAGTTGTGGATGTACCATCCCTGGAGGTGTTCCAGGCCAGGCTGGATGAGGTTTTGAGCAACCTGATCCAGTGGAAGGCATCCCTACCAACGGCAGGAGTTTGGAACTGGATGACCTTTGAGGCCCCTTCCAACCCAAATCATTCTATGTTTCTACGAATCTTCAATGAAGAAACAGGAAGATGAAACAGTTTCTTAATGTTGCATTTAAGCACATGAGAAAATAACGCCTACTGCCCCTATAAACCACCCTGACCTGTTTGTCGGAAGTTCGTGATACTGTCAGGAGTGAGACAGCACTCAAAATTCATTAAAAAAGTGCAGTTTGGAGTTTATATGTGGACACTCAGAATAATTCAAACAAAAGTTGCCATGTAAATGGGTGAATTTCTTGCATGCAGAGGAACAGCACAGCTCAGGGGAGCAAATACTACTAAAAATACTTCCAGCTTATACTAGGCTCTCTTATTTAAGAAATTGATATAGACAGCACAAAGGGCTGCAGAAAGGGCTGTGGAGTTTAGAAACATAATTGACAGAGTTTTACTTCAAGTGAAGTAATACCCTGGACTGGTTCGACTGTAGGCCAGTGGCTTTCAACCTGGATATCTCCAGAAAAATGCACTGCCAACACAAGCACACAGAGATCAGAATTTCTAGTGACATTGGGAAGCCTCTAGTGAATTACACTCCAAGAGGAATATATAGGGCCTGGTACAAAATCCACCATCTAGGTATTTTTCCACTAGAGGATTCTTGTGACAGACTTACACACCTTGTAAAAAATTTGGTCAGGAAGTATTTCACTTTCACGTAACGGGATCACCATCATCAGGCTGAAAAGTTAAAGTCTTATCACATTGAATTTTAAGAACTGATTTCAATAAATCAGACCTGATATTAGCACAAAAAGAACCATCACAGCTAATAAACAAAAAATAATGAGAGAGAAACAAACAAACAAAATTAATCTTAAAACACTTTTCCTCACAGTACTTAAGGCAGCCAATCTTCTGGCAACAGCTACTCTATTTCATAAGCGTAAATACTGCCTGTGACTTGGTACATTAATAATTTTTGGTGATGGCTGCCATGCTCCCATCTCATTCCCGTTCGCATTGTCCATTAGATCTATTAAACGCTTGCAGCGGCAAAGAGTTTTTACCGCTGGTTAATTTCTATTCTATGATACATATTTCTGGTCTCTTTGTTTCTAACCAGTATGAGAAAGAAGGTAAACCAGATCATTCCTAAATCCAGGGAGAAAATGACACAAGTTCCCTGTTCAGGGGTTGGCTCTACACCATGCTACGTCGCAGCCAGCTTCCTGCTGAAAAAGAGTCCAAGAGCAAACAAGAGTCTGAATGAATGCAGGTTGCTAAGGTTGGCACCACTTGCAAAGTAGAAAGTGAAGCATTAGAACAGCACTGTGCATGGAATGCACAAGCACAAAAGCTTCTTCTACACATGTATCTCTTTCAAGCCTTTGGGCACCAAGCTTGTTGAGAGTGATTTGGACAGACTGGAACTATTTGTAGCTTTACGAAAACCTGCAAATTGGTTTTGGAATTGATCCTTTCCTCTAGGGACTTTTTTTGGCAGCATGTTCAGAGAAACTATGTTCTTGCCAGCAATGAACTGGTGGCTTTTCATCCACATTTGGCCACCTTTCTGTGATGGTGTAAGCACATTGCATAGGAAGGCCTTGTCTGACATGAAAACAGAGATGTTCAAGGGTGTTCCAACATTTTAACTAAAATCATAACGGCTGAAGAGTGCAGGTGAAAAAGAATCAAAAGGAAAAAGCCTCTTCAAGGATGGAGTTTCAACTGAGACGAGCTGTGTTTCATTCTTCTTCTGACTACACCAACTTTTCCCTATCCATTTAGACTTCATATTCAAACTGGTTGTTGTCAGACTGAAAGAAGACATACTGTGCAAAAGAAAATAAGTCTCAATTGCTCACAAATTTTAAATAACCTTGCAATACCTAGTGATGATCAGACTCTGTTACACTCTGAATCTAGACAACCTGTTGAATACTCCAGGAAGACAAAAAAATGCCTGCTTGTTTTTCACTGCCTCGCTCAAGGAATAACTGGTTTTAGTTTTCCAGTTAGACCACTGTTCATGTATAAAACACAATTCAATCTTCAAGGGAAAAAAAAAAGGCACCTTAAAAATTAGACTCGAAGATAACATACATTAGGGCACGGTTTCCAATCTGGCATTCACTTTCAAAAATGCTTCTGGGATCCTGACAACCTCATCAGAGATTGACAAGAAAGCTTTTCGTCCTCACACCATGACACTGTAACAAGTTCAAGCATAGCAGAGTTTAAGTAACACTGTGCCACAGAAATCTACTTCCCCTTTTCCTCTCATCTTGCATTACGTTTCCTGTCTAATAGCTGTTAAGAACAGAATGAGCTATTCCACTTCAATCCCTTTTGCTACAGCTAGTGGATAATACTGTTGCTCAAGTGGAGTAAATTGTTCAGTCATAGAGCATATAAAAGCTGAGGGGGAAGAAAAACCAAGCCAACCAACAAACAGAGCTGTAAAGAGCAATTATAAACTGAAGAGCAATGAAAAGAGAGGAATTGGGACTCACAGACCTCTATATCCAACACATTTGGTCTTAAAGCAAGAGAAGACAGAACATGGACAACCTATGTGTCAAGAATGACTTTTGATCTAGTATGCCTCCAGTCACATTATGCAAACAGGACACTTCATGGTTCTGCCACTCCACATCCTGGAAGGTAATTCTGCTCATGCGCAACTGCATTTCCTCTGCAGATCTAATAACCAATATAAGATTCATTTGATTCAGGAGACCAAGATGCCGCTGCATTAATCAAGTCAAATGTTTGTTTGCTATTATGAAACCACGAGATTAGGTCAACAGATAGAACCGTGGATGACTGCATGATGGAGAAAGGTCTCCAAAGGTAGTAATAAAGTCCCATACGTTTTTTAAACATATCTTGTTTAAAAGTCACAGCCACTATGAACTCAGCAAGGTATCCAAAAGTGAAGCTGGGCTCTCTCCATCTCATATAGTGGACAGCAGAAATAAATACTTATGGGACTTATTCCCATCTCTGGAAACTAATCTGCAAATTATATCCTGCAGTATTCGCCTATTTTCTCTATAATTTATCAGTTGTTCAGAGTTATATTCAGTGGCCTTACTGTTATCAGGATAATGCAGAAGTGAAAAATAATCCAGGCCCACACCATCCCAGGGCTCACTTCCTTACTGTTATTTAAATGAAAAAAACAAGTGATTACCTTGCAGATCAATTTTTTTTTTAAGAAAGAACTGAACTTCAGATTAATTTCTGTTAATTTACTTCCTATTATGAAAACTGATACATACCTTCTGGTGGTTCATCATGAAGGTATGATGGGACTTCCTGTTGATTTTTGTCAGTTTGATTCATCATTGCCTAAAAAATAAAAAAAAAGAAATTCACATATGCGATAAATCTTTTCTGGCAAAGCATAAACGTAATCCATGAATCCAATATTCGTGTAGTTTAAGTTCCAGAGAAAAGGAACTTTTTTCATTAGTAGATAAGCTAGCAGCTCCTGCCAAGCTATTGCTGTTCTTATTATCAGACTGTGCTTTTGCATCCTTCAGCCAGACTCGACACTTGAAAAAGGAGCCCTCCACCGGGTCAGCAGGCTTGGTGAGAGCTGCCACTCCACACCAAGTACATCTCAAATTTATAAAGCAATCAGGAAGAAAACCAGTATGAAAATAAACCAGCCACTGCCATGTAACAGTTTATGTAGCAAAACATAAAAACCTAGTGATCAAAGATGTGGTGTGCACTGGAAGAACAACAGCAGCATGCATGTAAGATGTTAGCACCTGGAAAGCAGCAGTTTAAAGAAATGAGTCCTTGCAATAGAATTTGAATAAATGCCATGAAAACAAGATGGAAGAATCACAATGAAAAAACTCCATTTATTACGTAGCAGTATTGTATACACAGCGTGGTGACAGCAGCAGAACTAGACTGTTTTAACTCTACACAAGCTTTCCAATCAAAACATTTCAGACAGATTTCTTTACATCAAAAGCTGTTTCCTACAGCAGTTCTAGAGCAGCAGTTCCTGACACTGACAGGAGGCACAGGAGAAAGCTCAAATTAGCAGCTCTGCTTACTACATTTTCCCTTCAGAAAGGAAGAAAGCAATATTTAGTCCAGATTTCCCTCCTGCTTCTCTCCCGCACCAAAGCATGCTTTGGTGTTTAAGCTCCGCCTCCTCCCCTGAGCCCCTCTGCCAATCCAGCTTTCCCTCCTCGGCAGGCACTGAAGTGAAAGGAGAAAGAAAAGCAAGTTGCACTATATCACATCCTTCTATCTTCTTGCCAGTGACCTCTTAGTTCCTCTCTCCCTGCACAAAAACACAAGCCTTTAAATAATCTAATTTCTTCCAAGAGTGACTAACCATGACAAAAATAATTCCAGCCTCTTTTGCTGTGCCCAGATGTCTCTGTCCCTCCTTTGGGTGAGAAAACAGCAGCTGGGATCTGAAGAAAGGATGAGGAGGCAGAAGCAGAACTTGAAGGTGGGAAGACTCACCTAGAAAACAACAGTAAAACCCTCTTGTTGCAGTTATGAAGTTAAAACATCACAGTAAAAACCGTCACCCACACACTAAATGATAGACCTTTGGATGTGAAGCAAGGCTAAATTGAATATTAAACAGCCCTCACCTCCAGCACTAAGGGTATCAGTTCACAACTCTGAAAACATGGGTAGCTTTAAACAAGAAGCTGAACAGGAAAGGATGCAAAAAGAATGTACTACTAGGACAGATGATTTGATGGCAATGCTGCACAAGCACCTCTCAAAAGCCAGAAACACAACGAGGAAACTAAGAAATAAGAAAGTGAGTAGGAACACATCAAGATGGAAGACTAAATACGTGAGGGCTAAGAGGCAATTTGAAAAAAAATATCAGTTATGTAATTCCTTATTATTTTATTTAATCACAGGTTAGCAAGTTGTGAAAAAAAATAAAATAAAGAGCCTGACTGATCATAGGAAGCAACTGAGGGCGATCAGGTTCTGAGAAAGGACTGGATCCAGATACCAGGTGATTACTTTGCATTCATGTAATGCAAGCTGGAAGAAACACAAAGATTTCATCCTCAATGTGTGAAGTTAAAGGCAGGTTTCCTTTTTTCCAACCTGAAACAAAAATATTAAGCACTAGAAGAAAGAGAAGACAGACACTGTAAGAAACCGACAGGCCTGACATTATAGTAGCAAAAATCTGTACAAAACTGAAGTAACTGTGTTTCTACTTAATATGTGACTTCTTTGTTCCTTAAGATGATTACTGTATCAGGAATTTGAGAGTTTGTTGCATTAGGGAAGATCCTAAAAAAATAAATAAAAATCACAACCTAGCAAGCCTTACTTCAAACAAAGGAATTATAAAAGTGACCAAAAATAGTTTTAAAACAGACTCAAGGGAAACAGATTACTTAAGCCACAGATAAATTAGTTTTCATAAAGAACAATCTCAGCTAATATGTTTATAGAATCATTGAATGTTTTGGTCTGGAAGAGACCTTAAAGATCATCCAGTTCCAACTCCTCTGCCCTGGGCAGATATACCTCCCACCAGACCAGACTGCCAGCCTGCACGTAACTTGCAAATGAAACCCAGATGCAATAGCTTGTTTGAGCTTCCAAAAAGTTTCTGTCAACAATTCCTCACAAGAGGCTCAGAAAAGTTACTTAATCTTATGAAAAAAGACAAAATACTGACCAGGATTATCAACAACTTTAGAGAGGAGTTGAAGTAAGTTACCAGTTTTGAACACAGCAGAACACTAGAAAGCGTCATAGGAGTCCACACAAGTTTTAGTATTTTTCAGTATTAAGGTACCAAACACCACAGCGCATACAGCCCTGATGAGGTACTGAGGCTCTCTTGCACCGGGTTTCATACAAGTATTAAATTAAATTCCAGTGGAAAAAATCAGAGTAAGAATGGCAAACAGATAGCTTGGGGAAAAGATGCCTTCGCAACTCTCCATAGTCTAGGTTGGGCCACTGTCAGATTTGCTTGCAGTTCCTGCAACACTAAATGAGCAAAGCAAACGTATTGGCAGGGGAATTTCACAGAAGAATTTCTAATTTATTAATTCTAATTTCTAGTTTATTAATAAACTATTTTTTTTAAAGTGTAAATGTGTTGGGGTTTTTTTTTTAAGAAAAAAAAAAAAGTGACAAAATGAGGCATTCTCTCCCTTCCTACATTCCCCAGAACCTCAAGGTTGTGTGATTTTTGACCACAACTACTTTTTAACAGCTAGACAATATTACAAAATATATCACTCGCGAGCAATGATTTAACACTCTCAACTTCTCTTAAGCCACAGAAATACTTGACAACCACAGCAGTCTATCTTCTACAGCTAGGCACCAGTGACCTGCTGCTATCAAACCCCAGAAGCCAACAGAGTACTACATGTGCCCGAGAAGAGCAGCTAAGGGAAAAATAACTCTCTTGGTAGGACTGAATTCATTCTACGCAGAAGGGAGCCTTCATGGGTCTGCAGATCAGAAAGCTAAAGACTAACGTATGATGTGCGTGGCTCTACAAATGCCTGGAAAAACTCCAGGGATGCACCAAGAGCCTAACCAGCTTGTGCTAGTTTTTACTCCAAACTGTTCTCCTACTGCATCACTGCGAGTGAAGAGCAAAACCAGAATCACACTGCTGTCAGAAAAGGCTGAGAGCAGTATTTGGTACACAAGAGAGCTCACAAAGCACAATTCCAAGTCCTTTTGTTCTTCTGCAGAAGCTCTCTAGTGAATCACAGAATCAAGATTGAGATCTAACAAAGGACTTAAGCAGAAAATTTTAAGGTATCTAGGTTACAGTCTGTATTATGCATCCTTGTAGCCAATTTAATGTATCAGGAGACACGAGCCTCTGAAAAGTGGTTTAAACTCCTGTGTGCTAAATAAGGTGTAGCATCACTGCCAAATAGGAAATACTATGCACAGGAGCACATCTTAAAACCTGTCTCACCTCCAGAGATTTAAAGTGAGTACTTCTATTGACTGCAGGTCAAAGGCCCGGAATAACTGCTTAGCGGCAGATTACTGCATCCATTCTTCAGACAAAGAGAGCAGGAATATTTTTTTTCTTTCCTTCAAAAGTCGTGAGTTAGAAAAGTAGAAACTTCTCACTATCCTTACCTAATACCATCAAGGTGAAAGCACTCACTTACAGTTCAATGACTCCTTTGCCCAATAAGATCCAAGCTTTTATGTCCCATGTTGCAGGAGTCCCCTGGCCACCAGACTGTAGTGTTTCCTAAGGGAGGTTCTTTTTCACCCTCCTGCTGAAGGTGTATGTCCCCCAGAGAAGAAGAAAGCAAAGTTCATGAGACCTGATAGACTGCAGCTCAGCTAACATCTAAGACACCAATCTGGAGGTGCAAGGATAAGACTTACGTACAGGGAATTCAGTCAAACACGGTATTGATTAAGGAACCTTGAAATCTTAAGTTGGAAGCTGCAGATACAAAGTCCCCTATGTACTGAATCATTAGTCACAATTACTATCAGTACTGCAAGCGCATGCAACAAGGCAAAGAGTTATCAGAAGCTTGAACTTTGGAACTTTTCTGATATGTTTTTCAGAATCTTGTTCAAAGTATGCTAAGACTGGCCAAAAAAAAAAAAAAAAAAGGAAAAAGCAAGCAAGCAAGTAGATCTTTCTTTGGCATTTTCACACTGTGATGCCTCAATTCACTGTCTGGCGTCACTGGGAAAAGCCTTCAGCTTCATTTAACACCAGCTTTAAATGATGACATGCAATGAGGTGGCATCCCTGAGAGTCCTGGCAGAACTCATACGAACATTCATGAAGCAGACACTTAATGGATCAGTGGCACCCTCCAGCCTCCTCCTTCATCTTTACAGGTGAATACGTAAGCTTTGTATTTTCTTATGTTAAAAAGTGGAAGCAAACCCAGAATGTAAAAGAGATTTCTAAAAGAGACACATATAAACTACTTCCTGGGTTTTTTTCCAGTGTGCTTATGAGAGTGTTTATCATTCAAGAGATAAGGGATACTGTGTGGTTAAAAAAAAAGAAATTAAAATATGTATCAACCTTTATACTAAAAGAAAAATAAAATAAATAAATAGAAGTCACTCTTTCAACTGTTTTGCAAGAAGAAAATACACTTGCATATCGTCAGAATATGAAACATATAGGAAGCTTCAAATTTGACACGGTTGTAAAGAAAGAAGTGGTTTAGAAGAGGATTTTTAATTCAAGAGCTATTTACAACATGAACACTTTTGTAGGACCCTGAATGAAAGCTCTAGGAAGCTCTGGAGGTAATGGTACAGCCAAGTGTATGTTCACATCAAAGCTGATTAAAATAAAGCTCTCTCACCAAATATATTCCTTCTTGAAGATGTCCAGTTAGTTGTTTCCACAAAAGTATTCTGCAGACACCTGCAAGAAAAGTAGAAAGTTAACGATGCCTTATGGAACAGCGCTACTGCCACATATATGTGCCAAGGGAGTATGGTGGGAATCATAAATACAAAGCCCTGCAGTAGGGCAGAAGCACACTTGGCGCGGCCTTAAGATACCAAAAATTTATGAGTTATCTCACCAAAACACCGATTTTTCCTGTGTTCTTGGGCAATGGAGATAATTTTGCTTGCTCCATATGCTCTCATGAGGATTATATGAAGCATGGTAGCTGAACGTTAAGACACAACCTCTCCTTATCGAGTCTGCAATTCTTAGACGGCAAGAGACATGGGCTGTAACCATTACAGAGACACGTGTGACGTCCTGAGCTTCAGATGATGCTCTTGATGTCTTCCCAAGTTTACAGACAAAAAGCCCTACTGTTTCAGCACAGCAAACCTGGCCCAAGCAGCAGCCAGTAAAAACTGGCTTATTTCAATGCCACTACTCAGATATTTGCAGGCAGCAACGAAACTACCTAAGGATGAGGCCAATTTCAGTTGGCAACATAATGCTGCTCCAGAAGGCTGAAGCAGCAGCAGACAGCACTGGAACTAATCACCTGACAGAACTGCAAACAAACCAATCACATCGTCTTAGTCCGCCACGAATAATTTATCTTCTTTCTGCCCACCAGCCATGCAGTTAGAAAGCCTGGGTAGAGAGCTGACGAAAACAAGACAACCCTCATCACGTGCACGGCCCTCCTTCCCATCTCTCAGCAGCTGCAGCAGATTTCAAAGTGAACCTGATTATCTTTCATGTACATGAAAAAAAGCAGCTCTAGGGAGGATATTTTAAGGAATACATATTGGGAAGAGTAACATAGCTCTGCTCTCCAAATTAAACAAGGAAATAAGCACGAAATCAAAAAGGTAATCTCACCCACAGCTGCTTTTGAGGGTATTGCTTCAAGTTGTACAAGCGATTCCTGACTATCGGCTTCCCTGCTTTATGCTTTGGATTAAGGCTCAGGACATGTTAGAAGTAAGAGCACTCACTGCTGTTCATTCTCTCAGATATAACCCTCAGAGCACAGTCATTATGGAAATGAGGTTTTCAGGTAGGTGATTGAGCTTCTGTAAGAAAAAAAGAGTCGACACTAAAAGTGCCTAGGTAAAAAAAAAAACAACAAATCCAGGCACGCAGAAAGCGCGCAGCTAAAAACCAAGAGCATAGCTGACATTTCAACAAGCCCTCTGTCTAAAAGCCAAGTTTAAAAATTCAGATTTATATACAAAGCAGGACCAGCTCAGACAAAAAAAGACAGTTTTCAGAGAAAGACTACAGCAAGCTGGTCAGAAGTTTCCCGGTGTGAACTGCAGCTTGCTTTTAAGCTCTAGCAGGACGGGCTACCTCCCCACCAAAGTTACCAAGTCTGCCATAAGAAAGAGAAACAAGCTCCCAGAATGCAGGGTTCAGCACACAGCTGGGAATTTAATGCAACATATCTGTATCAAAACCCCAAACAAACAGACACTACAATAAAAGTATAAAAGGAGGCATATCTCCTGGAACCCCTCTCCCAAAACCTCCAGCTCTGTGCAGGACAGAGCATCTTATCTGCCTGTTAGGGAACTCAGCATTTCTGCATCACCCTCAACTGAAGAACAGATCAGGCTGCAGAAGAGGCCCTAAGGAACACCTGATGTTGGCAGTGAGATTTTCTCCAAAGCAAGGAATCAAATCAAAAGCAGCAGGAACCCGAATTTCCTTTTTTCAGTCCTCCAAAACTAGTTTCTAGAAATCAAATGGGAAACTCCAGTAAGGCACAGGGCAGTTTCAGAAACACCAAGGCCCTGCTCCATTTTACCAGTTCTTCCAGCCTCCTGCTGGTTCAGCTTTCCAAAGCAGGGCCTTCCTCATTTCTTTTAATGCCTTTCCAGTTGCCTGAGCTCCACACTCACCTTAGCTCTCCTACTCCAGGAGGCCTGCAGCGACAAATCCTGACAGTGCCTAACAGCCAGAGCGATAAAGTAGCTGCTGAACTTCCTTGCCACCCCTGCTAATGAAATAATTAACTTCTTCCCTCATGCCCACTACCTGTTTGTTGGCTCCTGTCTGATATCTGGACCCACTCACATGTGCTGGACAAGAATCACCTTCTGGTTTGTGCTTCTGCAACACAATCCATTTCTATACCGAGGAGGCCATACCAACTCTACTGAATGTTCAACCACAGCTTAACAGAAAGCTTTTTTAGGAAAAAAAACCCCACCTGAATAGTATTTACTGGGCAGTCTTAAAACTGGTGTGCATACAAACCAACACTGGTGTGCTAAATTAAGCTATCTTGTACGTGCTCTTCTAATTACACAGAGACATGCTGCCCAAAGCAATGCTCCAGGCACAACAGAGCAGGCTACGTGCACTTGGTATTTATCTTCCTTACGGAGTGACATCCTGATTCAGAGTTCTCGTTTCCAGCCCGGTTAAATGAGCAGAAGGAAGCATTTAATTGCATCCGCAGAGGCTGTCTACGAGCTTTGTGCAATGACTAGAACCAACTGCACAGCTAAAATAACTTGGATTTATTTTCAGGCCACACCACACAAACGCCCAGGCTGGGTGAATGCTGAAAGCTAAGCTGCTCCCAATCAGTTTGCAAAAAGCCTCTTCCAGATTCTGCTCCATCAAGCTGGAATTGAGAGCGGCGGATGAAATAAAGAGCAGGTTACTGAGGGAATCATCCAAGTAGAGAAAAGTTTAAATAGAAAACCCCAAACAAAGCTTCTCCTGGCACAGAAAAGTTCATTGTGGGGGAGCAAATGAGACCAGCCAGGAGCAGCGGGCTCCAGGGCGGCTCCGACGTGGCAGCCCTGGAGGGACCGTACGGTCCGGTCGGGGCTTGCTCCATCCATCCATCCATCCATCCATCCATCCATCCATCCATCCATCCATCCCAGGAAGCACAAAGGCGCCCGGGATGCGCTCTGCCCGCCGGGAGGGCAATGAAAGTGGGGGAAGGCAGGGCAATGTGGGGGGGACAGGCAGGGCAATGGGGAAGGGGGAGGCAGGACAACGGCGGGGGAAGCAGGGCGATGGGGGGGACGGGGCGATGGGGGGGGGACAGGCAGGGCGATGTGGGGGGGGGACAGGCAGGGTGATGGGGGGACAGGGCGATGGGGGGGACAGGCGGGGCGATGGGGGGACGGGGCGATGGGGGGGACAGGGCGATGAGGGGGGACAGGCAGGGCGATGGGGGGGACGGGGCGATGGGGGACAGGGCGATGGGGGGACAGAAGGGGCGATGGGGGACAGGGCGATGGGGGGGGACAGACGGGGCGATGGGGGGACAGGGCGATGGGGGGGACAGACGGGGCGATGGGGGGACAGGGCGATAGGGGGGACAGACGGGGCGATGGGGGACAGGGCGATGGGGGGGGAACAGACAGGGCGATGGGGGACAGGGCGATGGGGGGACAGGCAGGGCGATTGGGGGGGGGACAGGGCGATGGGGGAGGAAGCAGGGCAAAAGCGGGGACAGGCAGAGCAAAATGGGGGGAGGCAGGGCGATGTGGGGAGACACGCACCCACCAGGCTCCCCGGCCGCAGGTCCCGCGTGGCTCCAGCCGGTCCCCCGCTCCCCGCTCGGCGCAGGCCCCGCCGCTCCCCGCCTCTCCCGCTGCCGACGTGGCGCCCGCCCCGCCCCGGCGCCGGGGGGTCGCGCAGGCGCCGCCGCTCCCGGGGGGGGAACCGAGGAGACCCTCACCATGGCCGCCCCCTCCCGGCCCCGCCGGCAGCGCCAGGGGCAGCGCTCCCCCCGCAGGCACCGGGGGCCACGGGGTGCCGGGGGAAGGGGGACGAGGGACGAAACGTCGCCATCGCGGAGTTTTCAGCTTGGAAAGGATCTCTAAGGTCATCCGGTCCAGCCGTCAGCCTAACACCTCCCGTCCTGCTAAACCCTGTCCCCAAGTGCCACGACTACAGGCTTTTTTAGCTCTTCCAGGGAAGGAGGCTCCACAGCTTCCCAGGACAGCCTGTGCCAGTGCTTCACCGCTCTTACAGGAAAGAAAATCTTTTCTAATATCCAGTCGCTCCTCGAATACTGCGTTCAGTTCTTGGCCCCTCGCTACAATGAGGATGTTAAGGCTTTGGAGCGTGTCCAGGGAAGAGCAACAAAGCTGGTGAAGACGCTGGAGAAGTTGCACCAGGGGAGGTTCAGATTCATAGAATCATAGAATCACCAGGTTGGAAAAGACCTCTTGAATTATCGAGTCCAACCATTCCTACCTGCCACTAAACCATGTCTCTGAGCACTTCATCAACCCATCTTTTAAACACTTCCAGGGATGAGGACTCAATCACCTCCCTGGGCAGCCTTTGCCAGTGTCCAGTGACCCTTTCTGTGAAATTTTTTTTTTCTGATACCCAGTCTGAACCTCCCCTGGCAGAGCTTGAGGCCATTCCCCCTTGTCCTGTCCCCTGTCACTTTGGAGAAGAGGCCAGCACCGTCCTCCCTACAACTTCCTTTCAGGTAGTTGTAGATAGCAATAAGGTCTCCCCTCAGCCTCCTCAAGGCTAAACAACCCTAGTTCCCTCTGCCAAGTAAGACTTGTTGTCCAGCCCCTTCACCATCTTTGTTGCTCTTCTCTGGACATGGTCCAGAGCCTCAACATCCTTCTTGTAGCGATGGGCCCAGAACTGAACACAGCATTCGAGGTGCGGCCTTACCAATGCCGAGTAGAGGGACAGAATGCAGGATTTTGGCTTCCAGTGCTTGGTTGGACTGGAGAGCCCTTCATCCAAGAGGTTGGGGTACATAGACATGCCCTTGTCGCACCTGGGCCGTGCTGTTGGCAGAAAGAGGAGGCTGCGGGAGCTGCAAGGTGACACTGTCCAGTGAGGAACACCACCCAGTGCAGTACCAGAGGGGTGCTTTGAAGTTCCTGCACTAATCTGAGGGATCTGGGTTTGCATTAATCAGCATTTATGTTGCGTCCTTTATCCCTGCCATCATCTGAGTGAGTGGAGCTACTCGCAGCCTGTGGGGAATAGAATTGTAGTCATGATGGTTTATGGGCATGGCTTTCTAGGTAATGACACCAATGAGGTTAACTGGGGAAATTTGTGGCACTTGCTCCCTTCTTTGGGACGTCTCCATGTGCATCTCAAAGGATCTTGGGGATGAACAGTGACTTGCAAGTTCATTAGACAAGGAAATATTGGATGGCCAAGGGAGAAAGGGAATTAAGTTGAGGTTGTTCAACCTGGAGATGAGAAGGCTCTGTGGAGACTTTAATAGTGGCCTTCCAGTACTGGAAGTGGGCTACAAGAAAGCTGGGGAGAGACTGTTTAGAAGGGCAGGTAGTGGTAGGACAAGGGGAAATAGCTTTAAATTGGAAGGGGGAAGATTTAGGCTAGACATTAGGAAGAAATTCTTCATGATGAGGATGGTGAGACACTGGAACACGTTGGCCAGGGAAATTGTGGATGACCCGTCCCTGGAAGTGTTCAAGGCCATGTTAGAAGGGTCTTTGAGCAGCCTGGTCCACTGGAAGATGTCCCTGCCCATGGCAAGGGGTCTGGAACTGGGTGATCTTTAAGGTCCTTTCCAACTCAAACCATTCTATGATTCAATGTGAGTATAGAAGTAGAACTCCTTTGAGCAGCACAGAAATACTGAATACCCCATGGAATGCTTCACAAGATTAAAGAACTTGCTTAGGCAGAATACCACCCCAGCTTCCTCTGCCCAGCTTCGTGCTTGACTGCCCCCCTTCTGCTCCACCCTCCTGTCTATGAAAGGGTGTGTATGGACAATAATGTTTTTTTGGGCTCCTCCAAAATTATTAGTCCCTGTCTGAAGTATGAACTCAACTGCTACATGGAAAATGGAAAGTAGCACCTTGTTTCCACGGAGATATGCCCAAACGGGCCTTTTCCAGGCTTTTCAGCAGCCTGAGCTTCAGCAGTTTACCTCTGGATTAGTGGAGGGGGATGTAACATGGGTGTGGAATGAAGGTGAAAGTGATCTGTCCTCCTCAGAGTGTGCAGATCTAGTCAGATGTCACTGGACGGTTGCAGGACCATCAAGGTACCATTCAGAGCAACACTGTAGGCGTGTTGGAGTATACTTTGTGTTCCTCACCTGCTGAACGAATAGCCGTCATATTCTTTAGTTTGGCTTTGGATGAGTAAAAGCAATAATGCGGGAGAATACAAGTGAAAAACTCAGGGCAGTGTCTGGCTGGGAGCGTGTCTTGGGATGTCTTTCAGGGCACACAGGGTCCACGACTTAGTTGTGTTCTTTGGAAATATGACACAGGCACACGGGACTCCTACTCTGGGATCGATTTCCACCTGGGAGTACAGATCAGTGACAATAAACTTGTGGAGTGTTTACCTCCCTAGTGCTAACAGATGAAGCCTGCCACTGCTACCATCATTTTGGTCTTCCAGTTAAGGAGCTTTTCCCAATAGCTGCTATCCAGCCGTTGCCCTGAGATCCTGGCATGCAGAGTGCTTTCCTTACCCGCAGTGCACTGCTTCAAGGCCTGTAGCTTCGTGGTTTTGTTGGCAGCAGAAAGAGCTACTGCTTGAATATTTTCTCTTTTTAATATTCCTTTTTAATAAGAGTTAATCACCCATAAAATTTACAGCATGAAGCATCACAGAATATTTTGCCTCCTAATACCTGAAAATTAAAGGCATTGCAGAGATTTAAATCTCTTTTTTTCAGACTCTGAAAGGCGTAGGATGGCACAGAAGGACTTGGGTTGGTGAAGTGTTTGCTGAGCCAACAGAAGGAGGAAACTTCCTGATAAAACCACAGCCATTGGTGGTGGAGTCTTAGTGGTAGGTGTCATAACTGTAATAGCTTCAAGCCAACATCTCTGCAGACAACAGAAGACAAATGAGTGGTGTCCCTGTTTATTTGCTAAACTAGTTGAAGCAGAGGAAAAGGTGTTGGTTGCAGAGATGTTGTCACTGTGCCTGTTTTTGCTCTCATCTCATTTTTCATGCATTGAGTATTTCCTTCATAAAGACTGTCAAAGATGGTCCGCTGTTGGCATATTCGATAAAGATTCTTTAGTATCATTTAGTCTTTACGAGAAGTAAATAATCTTTCACTGGAAATAGCATATAAGCAGATTCTTAGCAATTTTAAAATGGAAAAAATATAACATTCAGCATTCCCCCATGGAGGAGTGGTTCCTTCATTTGGATTATAGGGTTTTGATTCTGTCTGTGAATGTAGTGATTACAGATGCAGAAAATAATTGAAGTAAGGTCAAAATGTATATATTTTGTTTCCATTATGATGATTGTGGTTACTCCTACTGCTGCAGTAGCTGTGGGGAGCTGCACCCAGGGTTGGAATTTCACTGTATTGGACTTGATGTGGACCTAGGAAACAGGTCTGAAAGAGCTCCTTCTGTTTCAGTGCAGAGCTTAATTTAAAATTTATGTCTCCCGAATTCCGAGGCCTCACGGTATCATCTTTCCTGTGGTAGGTATCCATTGTGAAAAGTCAAATTTGTGGGGAGAGCATCAGCCTCTTAAGTCTGGCAAAGTCTATAGGCATGTGAGTTGGCTGCAAACCCCATCTGGACTGTTTGCTCAAAAGGAGACCTGAATGAGGAGCACAACAAGAAAGCGTATGAGATACTACATGTGCTGTTTTATTTTGGTCATTTCTAGAGATAATGAAGTGTGGCAGCCAACGGTGAACGCCAGAGCTGGTGCCATCTCCTGACTTGTATGCCATGGATGTGAATATGTCCCTATCATAGATCCATGCCTGTGGTGTAAGAATGAATGGCAAGAACTATGCTTTTGCAAATTAGAAATATAGTTCTTCCTTGGGGCTTAAAAATGGATTCCCTGAGTAGATAACCTAGGTTAATAGTGTCCTGGAAGGAGGGAGTGAAAGAGGAAAGGAGGGGGAGAGATTAATATCCAACATTTGTTGGTAGTGAAGCCACTGGCTGGTGTTATCTTACTGACAAAACCAGATCAGAATGAAAGGAACAGTATACTCCACTCAAACGTATATAACGTCTTCATTGCGTATGAACAGACATGCTTAATCAAGTGTGATGTCTCACCTGCAGATACATCTTGTCTCATAGAAAATGAAACTGTCTGCTAGGAGTACTGGGTGACTGTAGCGTGCAAAGGAAGAAAGTCAGAGACCTACATAGGTTGTACAACATTTTCAGTTGGTGGCTTGTAAAGTAACAGATCAAACATAGTCTGAAGTACCACTACAGGGCCGAGTACTAACAGAAAGGCCAGAATATCCTCATTCCTTTTGGTAACACAGCTGACTGCAGAGTTACAACCATACAAACTGGGAATAAGCGAGAAAAGATTGTAAGTCTTAGACTGTTACCTCTTTGCAGGCATCTCTTTTTTTTTATATGTGCACACATAAGTTCAAGCCACTATCACGATATAATTATATATGTAAAAAAATTATCAAGAACTGTGGTTTTGTGGATTGTAATGTCAGCTCATTACTGAGCCATTAAAACATGGTTCCAGCAGCAGAACTGTTAATGAGCTTGTTTGAAGTAGCGTATGCTTTGTGATTACTTGGCACTCTGCCTCAGTTTAATTAAGATCTTAAATTTACATACTGCTGTTCAACCATATGTTGCACCAGTGTTTACAAAGGTGTATAGATTCTGTCATCCTCATTTTATAGGTCAGGACACGGTGTCATTCAGGGGTCAGGTGGCAAGACTGAAGCCACCTGACCCCTGAAGCAGTCTGGGTCTGTTGGTCAGCCTGCTGGGTGGTATTTCCTCCGTACAACTGAGTGAATGATTGGGTGGATGTTGCCAAACCTGGAACAAAATAATCACAACAGTGTAATTCAGTAGAACTATAGCACACAGTTTAATGTATTCATTAAGATTTGTTGCAAAGAGTACAGAAAAGCTTCCAATCTGTGGAAGTGCAGTGACCAATTTAAAAATGTATCTTTGGGAGGAAGATGATCAAAATAATTGAATTGATTTCTTTAAGTCTTAAAGAAAACAATCGCAGTATTGGTCTTCCTATCATACTTTCTTTCTATTATCAACGATTATTGATGTTCCAGTTCTGCAAGTCTTATGAATACGAGCAGTCAGGAGTTTCATGAGCAAAGTTTGCTGAAACAAATAAGCCTCAAAAGGTCAGATCCTTGCTCTGAATAAACAGGTATGGGTGGTCATATTGCTATTTATTCTCCTAGGTGTGGTGTGCTGCATGAAAGTTTTGTGATGGTTTTGTTTATCATCTGGCTTTAAATAAGATGTCCTTGCTATTTCCCAGACGCATGCTCTACTTACTAGTGCATTTTCGTAAGCTTTTTACTCTGTTTTATGGAGGTAGAAGGCTGACTGCTATGAGTTGGGTGTGTGATCACCCACTTTCATAGCGTCTAACCTCTGAAGAAAATTGTTGGCAGGGGAACCTCCCACAGGAGACTGACATGTGAAATAACAAGCTGTGCTAAGCATGAAGTCACTCCTTGTTGTCTGTCTTTACCACGTCTCCATTTTCATTATGAAATAAAACATTATTAGATTTACAAATCTACACAGCAAGAAGTCCTTCCATGTTTTTGAGGTTACAAACAAAGATAAAAGAAGATAAACCCCAGGCCTGTGAAGGGCATCGAGCACCTCTTTCCTTGCTTTTGTCCCCAAGGGGTCTCTGCAGAGCTGAGTACATACCTTCCATCAGCTTAATTAGACATTCAGCTCCTTTCTCTGCTTCCTTATTCTTCCCAGTGGACTGATGAGAAACCCAAGCAGCTGGAAAATCAGGTAGGTATCTTCATACTTTGCTCCAGCTGTTTAATCAGTGGGTTATAGATAAGCAGGTGCTTCTCATATTCTTTTGGTACCTTCCAGAGTTAGAGAGCATAACAATAAAACACTCTCCAATCTGTCTTAAGGTCTAGCAAATGGTCTGATCATTTCTAACTGCTAAGCAGGAGAACAAACAGATTGCCACTGGTCCTTAGGGTGTGCACATCTCCATAGTGACATGCCAGACTCTTTTTGCTGTTACTATGTTTATTCCTACAAATGAAAAGACAAATATGAAGCAGAAAGTTGTAAAACAAACATGGGAATACTCAGAAAAAGTACCTTCATTTCAATTCTGAACTACACCTCATCCACTTCACATAAGAAGTAAGATAATATTGACATTGCTAAGGAGTGGACACTTTATGACCCCATGGCTTTGTACTGCTGTGCCTGATGTCTGCCTTATCTCCCCATACCTATAGCTGGCATACTGAAGGCATAAAAAGGACATTTAAAAGTAAAGGAAGCCACATGGTTTCACAAACCACAGACCCAACCCTCTGAATGCTTTCAAATACAATCCCATACACAATCAGACCCGAATTCTACACAATGGTTTTGTCCTCTTGTCTATGTGGAGACAATTTCCTTCCTTCTCGACATTTTCTGATCAAACCTTACACTTCCTTTAATTCCTGTTTCTCTTTAAGAAAAGGATAAAACCAACAATTATGATAGTATAATTCATTACATGCATTTTATAGCACTGACTCACTCCTGTAATGCTGTAAACAGTCTGTAGAACAGACCAAATTTCTCTCTTTTTTTTTTTTATTTTTTTTTTTAAACAAGTGAAGGACTTGCTGTCCTTGCTTAGGGGCATTGCAGTCCAAGTCCTGGACATCCTGTGGAGCAGACACAGGCTGGGTGTCAGAGGTGATGTATGTGGTCAGCCTGAACTCTCATGGTGGGAGATGCTGCACTGCAAGTTCTTACCATAGATGATTCGGAAATTTTTGCTGTGCTACCAGGAAGGGGAGTGGCAACGCAGAAGTGTAGTTGTAGGCTTGGGATTACAAGGATTTACAGGGTTTTTATCTGCCGTACAGTGCACTCAGTGACTTTGCAGTTCTGCAATCCTTTTCCCTTCATTGGTCATATTCCATCATTGACCTGTCATTAACCACTTCCCATCATTAACTACACTGTCAGCTCTGAGCTTGCTTTAGAGTTCAGACACTAAATAATGACAGCCTCCTCAGCTTGTTTGGCTGTGGGTCATTTCTGAACAACATGAAGTACCTAGAATAAAATTTTTTAAAAGACGAAATGTTTCTGAGTAGAACCATGGAATGGGTAAAGCCTCAGAAGAATGGATAATCCTTCAAAAAAAAATACAAATTTTCACTGTGCATAATGGGAAGTTATGAGGGAGATGGTGCCATTTGTTAATACCTAGATCCAAGAGAGTTAATTTGACATGTAGGAAGGGCATGTTCTGACTACCCGTTGATTATAAAATGACAATATGGTAGTTTTGGTTATAAACTACAAACATACTTTCTAAAACTACCTTAGTATTTCTAAGCAAAACCACCTAAATCAGTCTCATCACTATACAGATAAAATCACATACCCCGGTCAGCGCTGTTCCATTTGTGCGGATGTCTTACAGTGTCTGAAGCAATACTGTGAAGAAAGAATGAGTTGCCTCTAAATTTTAACAACTCAGGAGCCAGAGTGCAAGTAGGGGCAAGTTAAACCCACTCAATGTTTGGTGTTTTTTAAGTCCTGTGAATTTGGAGGTTTGCATCAAATTTGGAAAGGTTGTGCCTTGCACTGCAGCAACAAAGGGCACTGTTTCCAACTGTAGTCTGATATTTCCTTAAAGAATGTCATGTGTGAGTTGGAAAGGTCCTAAGCAGTGGTTCCTTCTTCTTTGGTTTAGACTCACAAAAAAAGAAATGAGGAGATAGGTGGGGTCTTATCTCTTTCCAGCTTTTCTGCCAGACATGAGCAGCTCAGCAAAAGCAGGACCCACACTCAGCTGGGTCTGCCTAAACCTGAGGGTGAGTCTAGCAAAGAACCATGTTCCACTACACCTGGACTTTGAGTTCAGCTCAGGAGGGGAAGACAGGCCATGGTGAAGACCCATACTTAGTTTTTATGTCCTGATTCTTTGGCCCATCACTATAAGGGTAAATAAGTTAAGGGTCTTTGCCAGCACTCATACAGGACATGGGCTCAATCGCATTCAGGAAAAGATTGCGTTTTAGGCAATTAGGCCTGTTCCAGGCAGAATCACCAGTTTCTGTAGGAGCGTACTGTGAACACAAACCCTAAAGTACTCAGGAAGTAATATTTTTAAAATTTGTAATGGATTAACCTCTGCAAATGATTGGACTCTGGCCTATAGTTTAATTTAAAAATACATGTTTTTTGCTGTTGCTTGCACTTTGAACCCTGAGGAGGTGTTCACAGGAGCTACAAGCTCCCGTAGAGGTCTGGGTTCCTCTTTGCCTGGTTGCCTTGCTCTGTGTTTCATCGCCAGGCAGCTCAATCTCTTCAGACTCCCTTCTGGTGCAAGCTGGATTGTTGCCCTGAAAAGGAAAGCTGGTTACCAACCCAAAGAGATGAAATCACCTGAGCTAAAGCTGGCTTTGCTGCGCAGAAGCGCTTCTGTGCAGCATTGCATTTAAAACAATAACACTGTAGTCTAATGGGTGTAAACATACATGAGGATTAGTATATCTAAGCACGATATTCAGTAAACTTGCAAGCACAGATGCCTTTTATATCTAATCTAATGAAGCATGAGACAAACCTAAAGCTCAAGCACAGGCATACACATTACAGCAGGTTTGGTTTATATAATCTCAGTCTTTTTCTTCTTCTGTCATTTAGATAAGGAATAATGCGACTGTCTCATGCCAATACGTAAAATGAGATCTGGGCCTCCACATCCATCCTCAAAGACAGCAGAAGTGGTTGCTGGAGGGTCATATTTTTTAATCAAGCCAGCAGATGGCATTCGTACACTTTGGGCTCCCAGCACTGCACCTCCTTTTGCAGCAACACAGTATGTTTTCCCTTTTTTAGGGGAACCCGAGTCCTTTGCATGAGAATATCTCCAAAATCAGTGAAGAACTTTGTTCTTATGAGGGTAGGAGTATTTTCTGCATGTTGTCTAACCTTATAGATTACTGGACTGTGAGGATTAGATATGTTATCCTGGAGATTAAAATTTAAATTAGATCGCAGAGGTAAACTACCACATACAATCTGTCATTTCCAAAACCACTTTGATGAAAGCTGGGAGGTTTCCAAGCAGCTGCTATCTCTTACTCTTTCATACGACTTTTTCAAAGCCATGTAATTATTCTGAGTTCTTCAGACTGACCAGAGAATACGCATTATCTAGAAACCAAAAGATTTTACAAACTGAATAATTGCTTCATTTAGTGAGTATTACCATGGCCAGTTTCCTCGGAGGAAAACAGCACAAAGGTGCATTAGAATAGTTTTTGAAGAGTGAAAAGACACTACTATATTCCCAGTATTTTAAGGTTCACAGAAAACAAGTCATAGGAAATAGCTGAGGTTTAACTGTCCATCTGATTTCAGCTTGCATAGCAATGAATCACAACAGGAGGAATTAAGTATTAAAACAATTCTGACATGACAAGGACTGCTGGTGCATACTAAAAAGCAAAGTGATTGATGAGCCTCACGGAAACCTACCAACCCGATACCAAAAGCCAAACTGAGGATTTGGAATACTCGTAAGTGAATATGAACATACACGTATTTCTGCCTTCTGAACATCTTCTAAAAGACATGGTAATGGGGAACACCTAAGTTTTATAGCAATATCAGACCTAAATTACTCCTAATGTCTTTGGGATTATTAACTTTAGTGAGTTTGAGATTAGACTTCATGTGAGCACAGCTCAGAGAGTCACATGCCAGACTAAAGGAAAAGCTCCCTCAGACTTCCAGAAGATGTGTATTAGTAAACCCAGTGTTATTATAAAAGCTTTAAGCGGAAAACCTGTGTTGTAAATGAAACTGAGCAGTGCAATACTTGTGTATATAGCTAGATGGCTGCAATGACACACTATGAATGTTCAGATTTGATAATGCATTGTGGATTCTGCTTTTGGTTTATATTTTGCTTCATATAAAACAATCTTTTCTGTTTTCATTTTATTAACATTTTTATTTTGTACAAACTCTGGTTTTGTCATCTGATTTGTCTAGATAAAGTTGATCAGCTTTAAGATTTGCATCAAATGATTTTGAGCAATGACACTTAAGCAGAGACCGTATTTAATTTTTAAGTAAATTGTTCAGTCTTTATTTCCTCTACATTGATGCTTCTTCAACTACAGAACTATAGAGAAGCATTAAAAAAAGTTTAAGGGAACTACATGTATTTAGAAAAATATCTTTTTAACAAGAAATTTCCTGGCAGGCAACTTGATTTTACCAACATTTTATAGTGAATAGAAAAAAGAATATTAACTCTTAGGAACTCTGGCATTATCTTTAGGCAGTAAATTGGTATAAAAACAAACTTAACAGAAATATGAGAGAAGTGTTGGTGGGTGTGGGAGAGGGAACGAGTAGTTTACACAGGAATTTCAGAATGTTTTTGGGGGGGATTCTGTGAGTGTGTTAGTTTAAAAGATTAACGTTTGCAATCTGCACCGATAGGAGAGTTCTTGCTAAAGTCTGTATACCAAAGCTGACTGTGAATTGAAGAACTGTTGTAATTAGATTACTGTAAATACAATAAGAAACTCACTCCTGGTGGTCTGGGGAGGGGTGTCATAGGGCACTGGAGAATTGTGTTGGCAGGATTTGGGACAGTTTGGCTGAAAGCAGAGAACACAATCTCAAAATCCTTTTAATCTTCCCCCTCCCCCGCCCCAGTTCTTTGGGGATTTGTTTGTCATTAAGTAACAGTCAAAAGATTAAGGAAGTATAAAATGACATTAAAGCTCACAAGCACTTCTATAAAATTATCAGTGCTAGTGTAGTCTTCAGCGGCGATCACTTTTGCCAAGAATTTCCAGAGTCAGGCAAAATTAAAAGAAAAGAGGCAAGCAGGCACAAAAGCAAGCCCCGCGAACACAGGCTGGAATACTAGTTTTCTTCTAGCACTTCCAACACACAGTCTTCCAAAGCACGGTGGCTGTTGCTATGTGTCTGGGCTCAACAAGCTTAAACTTTGCATGGCCCATGCTAAACTAATTTGAGTCAATTTGTCTACATCATTTCAACAATCGTCCTGTGCATTTTGAATCGTACATACAACACTGCATGATAAAGGCCCACCGAGCAGATGCCGACTGCTCATTCTGCCGTGGTGTAGCTGTTGCTAGTTCTTCACCATGGTTTCTCCATATCCTAGTGACAATGTTAGTTTTTCGATGGTGAGGTTAAGTCTGTGCCTGGCTAGTTAAGACTTTTCTTTACAGAGGACAGCTCCTATAACAACTGCCAGCTCTAAGCATGACCTTTAAAAATGAAATGAGGGAGTGTTAACTGGAGTATTTTTGTTTTTTTATATCTCCCAAGGGAGTTCAAAGAAGCACAAGGAGATTTTGCAAGTAAAGTTTTAAGCCTGCACAAGGAAGAGACACTAATATCAGAAGCTCTTATCACAAGGAAGCTGATCTAACCTGCTTACAATTAAATAGTTTCAGTGTAATGGGTTTTGACTCCTTTGTAAACATGGACTTTGTAAGGCAGTTTTATTTTGGAAGCTGATATCAAACAAGAATAAAGAATTAAAGCAGCTTCACTCTGCACCTAGGTGATATAACGGGGCTGATCTGCAGCTGGTGCAAGTCAGTGTAACTGAAGAGGGAATAAGCTGCGTTATCCCATTTTCTACCAGCTAAGGATTTAGTCTTTGAGACTGAAGCACCGGGTTTGGGAAACTCTGGTATTTCATGAGTAAAAGAGCAAGAAGGAGCAGTAAAAAGAAATACATATACACTTCATTCTCATGTATGCTAAATCCTAGAAAGAGGCATTAAAATCCATGTTTTCTGTAGGGAGAGAAAGCCTATAATTTACTTTTTTATTCTTCTTGGATTGGTTTGATAGTTCCTCTGCAAGCCTCTGATGAAAAAGGATTACCTGGTGAGTCTTGCCAATTTGGAGCCCTGTGTAACTCCAGGGACACACTGACTTGTTTTCTCTCTTTATGACCAACTACGGAGAGTTTTTTGCTGGACCCTCTAAATGTAGCAGCTGTTTTCCCATAGCAAACTTTGAGATAACTTTCAGTTTTGACTGCGTTTCCAAAACAACAAAACTCTTCCCAAGTTGCCAAAAATTGAGCTGTGGTTAAACCTTAGTGCTTGAGTTATTTTTTTTTTTCTCAGTTTTTCCTTTTTTTTTTTCTCTCCCTTTTTTTTTTTTTAACTTAAGAGAGTTAAATTAGCCTCTCTGTGTTAACCAAAATTTTATTTTGATGAAGAACAAACTGTGATATACTGTCTACAGAGTCACTTTCTCTTTTCTTACCAGAAAACATCATTGAAAAGCTTTCGCTGAGGTCCAGGTTTTGAGAGATGTTTCAATGCGGAGGCTTTTTTTTCAGTGTTTGCTCTCCAGATGATAAAACCAGAGAGAGGAAACACGGGCAGCTCTGCTTACTGTTGTTTAGCAGCTCTTTTTTAAATTCACATCCACCAGGCGTGTGTTCATCATGCTCTGATTTGAATTTTAAGGCTCAAAATAAAGTTCGGTACTTTATTCAAATTCAAATGAACAGTGCTACACTCTGGCAGCCTCTAAGAATGTGTCAGGCCTGCAACGCCTTAGAAAGTGGACAGTGTGGCAGGAGCTTGCAGGCTAAATCCTGGCTGCCCCAGTGCAAAGATATTCTAAAATCTCTTCTTTTGGGGGGCAAGTTGGACAGAGTGAAGCTGCGCATGAATACCTGAGCTGGTTCTGCAGTGCTGCAGCTGATAAAGGTGCACTCTGAGTTCACACAGCAGAAGTCTGTGCATCAGAAAAGGTGGGTCTGAGTTTGAGTTTCCTGCTGTAGGCAGTGTTGCAGAGGTGCCTCAGCATTATGGTTGTTACTGAATTTTTCATAGAATCATAGAATCATCATAGAATAGTTTGGGTCAGAAGGGACCTTAAAGATCATCTAGTTCCAACCCCCCTGCGATGGGCAGGGACACATGGCACTAGATCAGGCTGCCAAAAAAAAGTACTTTCCACTGTGGACATCGTTATTCACTCAAATAAAAGCAAGCCGATTGCAGCAAGGTTTATCGAGTCTTTGAAAAGCAATACCAGGAATAAATCTGAATTTGAACAACATGGGTTTGTAAGACAAATATGGGAGATGGTTAGAGCTAGAAAAGGAGCTGGGTGATGTGATTACAGTTAGACACCTCAACCCACCTGCAGTTCTGGCCTGAGCCTCAACTCCCTTTGTAAAACCTCCAAGGATGCTGGTTGAAGAACAGAAGTTACAAGAAAATGGGGATCTGCCTACATTTTTTCATCATGGTAACTGAAGAGAGAAAGCTGTGTGAAATCCCTCTTTCTCCTGGGCATAGGTGCCATGATAAGTACAACCAATCTCATGGTAGAATGGCATTGCCTAAGACCACTTCTGGCCCCACGAGTATGATGCAGTTCAGCAGTGCCAGAACAAGTCTCCTTCCAGCCAGGTATTATCAAAAAACAGGTGCTTTTCTTTCAAAATACTACTTAATAAACAAAACACTTCTCAGTAAGCACTCTTTCAAACAACTGATACCCCTGGAGTCAGTGAAGGTGTTCACATCAATGATTAGAGAAGTCATCTGGGAAGCCTTCCCCTCCAAGAACTATCTGGCCATAATTTTTACCTTATTTATATTGATCTTCCCCTGAGCTTGACTTCCTTGGTGGCAGACACACAGAGAGTAGAGCAAAAGGAGATTAACATGGCAAGAGTTTGTCATTAATTATCAACCCGCAAATGATGCAACGTTCATAAAATGTAAAAAGGTATCTGGTCTTCAACACTCTGCTGGGAGCTTGCAGGACCTGACTCATTCAGTCCCTGAGTTACCTCTTCTCACATGGGAACAGTCACAAATGTCAGGATGGAAAAAGTAAAAATTTGCCAAATTTTTTCTCAGAAATGGAAGAGAACCCTGTAGGGAGCCATGGGCGCCGAAGCCAGTCTCAAATGGTGCTTTGTTCAGGCACCTCCCTCGGGAGCAGCCCTGTGAGAGTGCCAGGACGGCTCTGGCCTTGCTCTCTGCTCTGGGGATTGGCCTCTTTGGCAGGCTGGGAATACGAAATACGACAGGACAAATCTATCTGTAGTAAAGAAGGTCAAAATAGTCAGCTAAGACTGGATGGGGTTAAAGGCACAGGTTTTTGGCTCTTAGCTTCCAAATAGACAGACATCTGATGAAGGCACCTAAAAGAGACCTTTCAAGCATTTTATGTGTATGCGGTTAGGGGAGCTGGGATGGCTCATACATGAACATGAGGATCCTCATGTTGGTAAGTGGCCTGAGGGGCGACACAAGATCCCCAGGCCCAAGTGCTTTGTATTTGGAGGAGCCCACCATGGCCACTGGAGAAGGGAGATCAGACCTTGTCCAAGCCACTGAGATTTTTTGCCACAAGCAAAGATTTCAGCAGTGAGCCATCCCTGTAGCCCAACAAGGCTTGGCTTTATTCCATGAGCAAGTTCATGAAGTGATTTTCTGCCAACATTGCAGAGAGCTCGCTGCAGGCAAGGCTGCTTCTTAGAGGGCACAAGAAGATCAGGAGCTGGGGTGAGGGAGAGGGATGAGAGCAGCCCTAAGTCTCAAACCACTGCCACCTTACCTCTGGGTTGATAGTGAGTGCTGTTGTTGAGTTCCCTGGTGGGGTATTTCTCTTTGCTGGGAGGTCACCATTGTATTGGGCATCTTGGCTGCCCACTGTGTGGAGCAGGGGCAGGAGCCTCCTAGAAGGTGTGGGTCCTCATGGGGTGGGTGGTTCAGCACCAAAAGGAAATGGGACATCAGTCCTTTGAACATGGTTCTTCAGAGGTGTTATATTTGCAGGGTTAAGTGGAGATTGTTTGAGTTTCTGCCAAAAAAAAAAGTGCAATGAGCACCTATGAAAAGTGAATTTGTTTTCACAGGCTAGTGCTCTTCTCAAAGGAAATGCTCACTCTGAAACTCCCACAGAAAACTGTTTTTTTCATCTTGCTTTTTCATCAAAGTTTTCTACCTTACCTGACCTCATACCTTTACTGTGACCTCCACTATGATGAGTAGCAACTTGTCACATGAGCAGTATCCCTGTCTCCACAGGTATAACCATGAGGAACAGATAACAGATGAGGAACAGATGCTGCTATTTTGGATAAATCAAGTTACCAGAATCTGGTTTTATAAACCAACAATTTAACGAGTTGGTGCCATGCCCTTTTTGTCATACAATGAGCATAAACCCATACATGCTTAGTAAGGCTAGAGTGTTAAGATCTTTAGAGTTTTTAAGATGTTTGAGTCTGGGTTAAAAGTGGTACTGCATCTTGTCTGAGGAGCAAAGCACTCATAACTCTTCTGAGGATGTGAAGAGCAAATATTTTGCTTTGAAAATCCCAAAGTAATCAAAGAATCACTGTTTCAGTTAGTGATGACCAAAGCCAAGAAACCAAACAAGGCAGGGTGCTCCAGCAAATGCTTCATGTTTACTGCTGACGGAATGAGGCAGGATGGAGGAAAGATGATGGTATTTCAAGGCTGCTGGAAAGGAAAGAAACAATATTTTGCCCCCAAATAGTCAAAGTGAGGGGCTTCTACTGGCCACTGCCTTGTCCTGTTCCCACAGTCTGTCACTTTTTAGAAAAAAAAATGTTTATGCAATTTGAAATTCCCCTTGGCATTTCTTGCTCTCAGTGCTACATTTTGGTGGGGTGTGATGCTATTCCCAAGTGCTGGCCAGAGTGTGTCCAGCACACTACAGCAAATGTGGGTTTTGTGCTACATGCTGAGCACCAATGCCAGTTTTATTAATGCACAGAACCTCTCATATTTGAACTGTGTAAACTGCTTCTAACAGCTCCTTTCCCCTCTTTGTTCAAACAAACAATGGTCTTTGGAAATTTATTTTAATGCTGCCGATTGTTATTTAATTTAAGAAACGAATAATTTTCACTTCCAAATCCTCTTTAGCTCTGCATGTATATTACTTAATAGCTTATCTGTATGCCTATCAAATTCTTGCTCCTCTAAAAGAAAAAATGAGCCTTTGTACACCCAAGGAGATACATAGGTGAGCTGTAGAAGACAGTTTGCTCAGAACCACCCACTTTAGGAGCTGGGAACTGACCTTCTCTCCTTCCATCACAAGACACCTCACTGCCAAACTGCTTCAGGTTTGTCCAGGAACTCCCTGGAACAGACAAAAGAAAAGCCACGTGCTCTCCCTGCAGCCCTTGCAGGTGCTATTAGGGCTCCTTCCTCAGGGAGCATTCATGAAGAGAATGCATAGGCAGGCATCAGAGGAGTGAAGGGGCACAGAGCACCACCAAAGGCATTAGACCTCCTTGGCATGGATGGGAACACGTCTCAGCCTTTGCAAACTTGGGCATCACAACATCCATTACCATGTGTCACATTTTCAGAGCTTTTTCAAAGCCAGCGATAGCACCTTCTCCTCAGATCACTGCATTTTTAAGGGCCCCTTACTTCCATGGTATCTGTGAGAAATTTCTTCACAGCTTTCTTCAGGAGCAAGCAGGAATAGCTTGGGTATACACACATACATATATATTTGTAAGTTTTATGTGTTATTATAGAGACCAGGATCGTCAAACCCAATATTTTCACTGCAAACCAGGAAGGTGCAGGCTTTCCACAGCAATGAGCGCTGGGAGCTGCTGGACCTCAACGTATGCTTTCTTTTGCCGTGGCACCATTATTGAAAGTCTCCAGTGCAGGAGCACTTACCTTCCCAGCAGATCAATACAATTCTTTGCCCTCTGCCATCATGGCCAAGTTTGTTGCCCAAACTACTCTGAGCTTAACCTGCCCTCATCTAATGGGATCTGGTCAGATGCCCAGCTTGGCCAGTGGGACTTTGTTGGGCTCCTGTGGATGAAAGTAGGCAGGAAGGGATGGCAGTGCTGGTCCAGCTGAATAACCTCTCTGCCTGCCTGGAGGGGGCGAGGAGGGGGGGGGGGAGGGAGGTTATTAGGAAATTAATAGGGTAAATAGAAAGGATGGGCAACCAGCTGAGTTTGGTGAGACATGATTGCCTTGAGTATGGAGCCTGCATGGCTTTGAGGTCTTCTCTTAATGATGGGTCAGGAATCCTGCATTTTCCCTGGCTTTATCCGTGGGACTGAGGGCACAGGAAAGCAGCAGCTGCACTGTTCTGTAGGTATTACAGGTGTTATTAGACTGGGGACCATGAAAAAGTATGTATGTAGAACTAAAGAGTGGGCAGTATTGGAGGTATGTTAGGTACGGACAGCACTTCTGCTGCTGAACTGCAGAGTTTTCCTTATCCTTTCTCTTTCACCTCTCCGGCTTCTTTTCAGTCTCAGGCTGACTTCTGGATTCATTCACCCTCGTTCCCCAAATCCTCAGATCTACTGAAAACATTTCCCAAGGCTTCTTCCCTTTTACTTTGTGATTTTAAAAAGGGACTTTCAAATAAATAAAACCATGAAATAATACTAGAGGGTGTACAGTAGGACCTACCATGTCAAATTATAAATGAACTGAAAACATTTAACTTTGAGACATCCCCATCGTACATCACCTCCCCTCCACCCTGCAAAACGCAGCATTAGAAACATTCTCGTATTTAGGTAAAAATGTGAGGCCCAAGCAGTTAAAAGGCAATGTCCTCTAAAGCTTCCCTAATCTATTTTCCTCCAATTCTTTCCACCTCTAAGAAGCTTGTGGAGTTAGTTGCCGATTAACATTCAGGAAGATTGTACTCTGTCTCCAGTTCATTGCTCTCTTGTTGGCTTATTGTTATTCAGAGCCCATTTATTGTAGATGAGCCATTCATTTTCCTCTAATTGGATGGGATTGGATTTCACTTTCATTGTTGGAAGCATTGAAAACCCGGGAGGGGCTGTGGGGATCAGCCCAGGGCCGGAGAGATTTAACTCACCACAAAGTTTAGGTTGCAGCTGAAAGAAACTGCATTTTTTTGTTTTGTTTTTGCATGTAAATGCCTCACAGTGAGATTTGCAAGGTCTCCCTTGTGATCCCAAGCACCTTATTGTGTAACTTATACTTTCTCTATTTTTATATATTTCCTCACCAAAGCACTCATCACATGGGGATTGCTAGGAAAGTGTCTGAGCATCAGAAACTCAGCAAGGGCTTTGCACCAAGGTCCCTCCTGTCAGGATCTAACCGGCTTTCTGACTCTCTCAACTGTTTGGATTAAATCCTTTCACAGTGCCCGGATCCTACACTGTCACGTCCTCCCCTGCTCAGATTCATTAGGGGTAATACAAGGGTCTGCAAGCAGAAGATAATTTGGAGGCTACACTCCACAGTTATTCACACCTCAAATCGCTCCAGCAGCTGCTGCATCCCTACCTAAGGGCAACGCAAAGGCTGATGAGCCTGCCTGGTGGTGAACCACACCCTGGTTTTGTGGTAGAGACAAGCCTGGACCAAATCCATCTCTGTCAGCCATCTCATGACTCACTCTAAAGCGTTGACAGCAGAGTTAGAAAAACACATGGGCACCCACACATAGGTGCAAATGTTTCTCAGCTGGTGAGTCGCTGTGCCATGTGGGAACCTTCCCAGTCAGAAATATGTGATGGCCACAGTCATGGTGTGGGCAAGGATGACACAGTTACTCTGGGCTCCTTGGCTGTAGCATCTCACGCCCCCTCACATAGCTCAGGAGCAGCAGAGAGGCAAAAGAGCCCTCCTTGTTCTCAAGAAAAATGCGTTTGCTGCGAGTAGGTATCAGGATTTAACTGTCTGAATTAAAGGTGGTATTAAAATTAAACTCCAGGATTTAATTGTTTGACAAATAGGTGTCCGATCTGCTGCAAATTGCTCTGGAGTCAGTGGAGAGACAGGCATCCCTGGAGAGCAAGTAAAGCCTCCCAAGCTGGGTCTCATGAGTGGGATGATCTGCTCTCTAGAGCAGAGAATCAAGAAGATGCCTACCTAACGTAGGCCCTGCGCTGTAGAAGATCCCCTAAACATCTCTTAAGCATCCTTAGAGAGGTGGGTGTTGGCCTCTTCTCCCAGGTGACAGGTGATTGGACAAGGGGGAATGGCCTCAAGCTGCGCCAGGGGAGGTTCAGACTGGATATCAGGAAAAAAATATTCACAGCCTGCCCAGGGAAGTGGTTGAGTCCCCATCCCTAGAGGTATTTAAAAGATGGGTAGATGAGATGCTCAGGGACATGGTTTGATGGTGGATAGGAGTGGTTGGACTCTATGATCCAGGAGGTCTTTTCCAACCTGGTGATTTTGTGATTCTTAAACTCGCCTCTAAACATCATCTGGCAAGGTGAAGCCAGGGACATTCTTTCTGAGAGAGGGGGTGAAGAGAGAGGAAAAGCAGGAGCAGGGAGGAGTACGAGGCAGTACAGCAAAACTACTGCAGTGTGCTGGAAGGGTTAACATCTGGCCTCTTTCAGATGTGTGTCTGAAGGGGATATATACATGGGAAGTTCTCCAGCAAATGGCAAACATGTACTGAAGCCTTTCCCTCAGTGGGGGCTCATTTTGCATCTCTCTTTTCTTCTAGGGCACAGATTTTCTTTAAGCCTGTAGGAAAGTCATATCTCTGACACCTTTACTGTGCTGACAGATAGATCTGAAACTGGCCAGCAGGTTTAAAAGCTACCAGAGAGGACAAAGGGAAAGGAGGGAAACACCTGTGTACCTACATACAGTGGCGGTGCGATCAGAAAGCAGGTCATTAAAAGGATGAAACAACTACCAAAGCAGTTGTTGAGAAAAACCCTCTGCTCATGCACACAAGCACCAGCAGACCCGATTTCCTACGGATCCACAGCCAGTTGCTGATCACACCTAGGAAGGTGCCAGCTTAATCCAAACCCCTACCTGCAGTAAGGTATTTATTAATTTCTTTTTCATGTGGATCATCTGGTGTTTTAAAAGGTTAAGCACACACTTGAACCCTTCCCTCTTCTCTCCCTTCCTCCTTTAGTCAAATTTTAGATGACTTGGTAACCTCTGAGAAATTTACCCATCGCCCACATTTCATGGAAGGACACCAGCAGAGACAACAAGAGCCTGGACTGGAGGCAGAGGGAGCCATGCACCAGGTGGGTTGAAAATAAGAGAACTAACACCAGCCCTGAAGACCAGGCTCTGGCTAAAACACAAGTCTTTAACCACTAAAACTGACAGACCAAGCAACGAGAACAACATGCAAAGGTGCCTGAAAGTCAAAAAAGATACTTAAAACAAGAGTTAAATTTGGCCTATTGCTTGCTGGGGATTTTTTGTTTAAAGGACTATGGGAGGCACTAGACTTTAAGGGCTTTGACATGAAGATCTATTCTACAAGTAACTGGTATGAAGCACGGATGTTTTGAAGGCCTGCAGACCCCCCAGTAGCACATGAAACACCAATGGAAGCAGCAAGCCTGGCTGTCCGGATTTGTATGTGACTTGACGAGATGAAGAGCTTCAGGTGACAGCAAACACCAGACCTCACAGTCTGTCACTTCAATGTCCAATTATGCGCATAAAATATTATTTTGGTAAAAAAATAAAAGAAATATTATTATTTAATAATAAAATACAATAATATATATATATACATACATTTTAGCTCCATTAAATAAATCAAAATTTTATACACCTTCTTCCTATGGACTTATTTGGTGGTTGTCAACCTCTGGCACCTGGTGCTTTCTAGGGTCTTTGGGCGCCTATTAAACAATTGGTGAATGATAATTAAACAAAGTCTATGAGCTCAACAGCTGCTATCCCAGGTTTGCACCTCCCCTGGAAAATTGTGGTGGTCTGCAAAGCAAAAATGACCGAAAACATCTGCTCTGGCTCCCACACAGCCTCCCCTTGGCCTTCCCATGCGTGCGCTAAGCAGCACAATCATGAATCATCTTGTTAGGTTTTTCCAGACTCTGCAGATATGTGGGTTATGGGCACTGTATCTGGCCACAGACATGGTCTCACCAGCACTGTATGGAGGGATCAACTCCTTCTGGCTAACGGTGTTTTCCTGCACTCCCTGTGCAGGGATTATGGACTCTCTGTGTAACTCGTTGGCATTGACCATTACACACCATCTCTATGCTACCTCCAGCGCTTGCAGTTTGTTTTCCAGATCATGGATACAGACGTTGAATCCTCCAGGGCCACAGGTCATCTCCAGGAAATTGCTGGGTGTTTTCCTTTGGATGATGTTCTCAACAGCAGTTACAGCTCAGAAACTGCTGAGCTACTTACAGTTATGCTTTATGCACTGCACCAACATTGGCATCACTTGTTCTCTTAACATTACCTCTTATTTAAGCAGGGACTACTTGTATACATCTTTTGCCCAGCTTCAGGAGAAACTTTCTCGTAAAATCCTAAAACCTTCACCAGTGAATATCTCGGTTGTATCACACACTCAGAGTTCAGGTACTTCTCTCTTGTTTTTGTCCATTTTTTCGAGCTATCAACTATGAAGAGTCAGCAAGATTCACACGGTGAGTCACCATCACAGGCAAGGAAGTTTGCTACCCTAAGTCAAAACAAGACAGCATCAGAGAAACCAAAGTGTGGCCAGGGAAATCTCTTACCTGTTCTCTCCTTGGGCTTAGCTACCTTTCAGCTTCCCTCTTGGCACATCAGCTACACCAGTCTCCACTCTTCTCTAAAGAAAAGAAAAGCCAAACTCCTCATCCCATGGACATGAAAGCTGCAGGAGGTATTGACCTCTACTCGTGCAAGGACTTCACCAAGCAAATTCTAGCAGGAATAGTAAAAATTATGGCCTTTTAGAACTCTTCCAAACAATTACAGAAGGAAATGAGAACTTTCTGTGCCATTCTAATGTCCTGCTGTTTTAGTAAAAATTAGACATGACCATTTTAATTAATTTCAGGATTTTTTTCTGATTTCCTGATTTTGCCTCGTATTTGTTTACTTATTTTTCCTTCCTCCCATTCTTAGAGGCTTTGCAGAGCTTAAAAAGAACACACGCAAACAAAAATTTGAAAACTTGGAAAACAGATAACCCTTTTTTCCATCTGACTATCTCTTCCAGATGTTTTTGAATGGGAACATCCAATCAGGCAAAAAATACCTTGAGTGCTAAATTAACAAAAAATCGGTGGAGGAAGGGAATGACAGAAGCAAGAAGGTGGAAAGAAGAGCAAATGGTTCCTAAGAGCAGGACATCCCAGTCATCTCACCCTGGACTGCACTTTCCACCTTCTGACTGTGGAAGCTGAGGTTATTCACAGGCTGAGTGGCTCTCCTGGCCTCATCACCTACCAAATCTTTATTTCCCAGAAAGCCTCTTTCCAGGCCTGAAACAGGTAGCGGGAGGATCTGGACCCTGGTTCTCACTGGATGGATGCAGCCTTACTCATACTCTTGGTGTTCCTCTGGCAAATGCAAGACATACTTACAAAGGCATTTTGCCTTAGGCTGGGAAAAACTGTCCTCATCTTTCATAGATGTCGAAGAAATTATAACACACCAGTGGCTCCCTGTCACTTGTTATTTTGTTATGGGTTTGCCTCCATGTGAAGAAGCTGCACTATGACCTACGGCATGGAACCCGCCTGATTCTTGCAGGTTTGCACCCAGCGTAGCCATTTCACTCACATTCAATTTCCCCATCCCTATGCCTTTTACAACCCGATCGCCCCTCTTGCCGTGCCTCAGGAAGGGCCCCAAGCCTTTCCATGGTGTGCCCAGTTGCCCCACGACCAGCAGGGCAGGGCTTGCCACAGCTCCTCATGGGGAGAACCCAGGGTGTTTCCATCTCCCATGCAGCCATTTGAGGGATCATTTCTATCTGAAGCACAGGGCAAGGTCCTAACATACATTGCTATGAATAAAAGAAGACAGGCCACTAGTTAACAAGGAACAAAACCACCACAATCAAAACATCTGCTTGGGGTTTATCACCTCTGGAGAGGACGGGCCTCACTGTTAACTCAGCAGCGGTGCTGCCAGGGTGGTGAGGACAGGCCAGCCATTTATGGAATTATAGAATCGTTAAGGCTGGAAAGACCTGTAAGACCAAGTCCAACTATCTATATACCACCACTGTACCTACTAAACCATGCTCCAAAGTGCCACATCTACATGTGTTTTGAAGACCTCTAGTGATGGTGACTCCACCACTTCACTGGGCAGCCTCTTGAGTGCTTGACCCCACTATTTCAGTAAAGAATTTTTTTCTAATATCCAATCCAAACCTCCCCTAGAGCAACTTGAGGCCTCTCATCCTATCACTTGTCACCTGGGAGAGGTGACCAACACCCACCTCACTACAATCTCCTTTCAGGTAGCTGTAGAGAGCAATAAGGTCTCCCCTCTCATCCTCTTCTCCAGGCTAAACAATCCCACTTCCCTCACCTGCTCCTCGCAAGACTTGTGTTCCAGCCCCTTCACCAGCTTCGCTGCCCTACTCTGGACATGCTCCAGCACCTCAGTATCTTTCTTGTACTGAGGGGACCAAAACTGAACACGGTATTTGAGATTTGGTCCCACCAATGCCGAATACAGGGCCATTTCCCACCACGCTTCCTGGCGCCAACGGCCTTTCTCCTTCTTCCATCCTCAGCCTGCTGGGACGTGGCTCCCGCCGCCTCTCCCTGCTCCAGTGCCTAGGCAGAGCGGTCGGTCTCTGCTGTTTCTTGCCTGTCCAGGTGGGCCCATGAAGGGCTGCTCCTGCCACTTTGTGCTGGCTGCCAGCACCTGGCTCCCTGTGCTTGATGGTGGGAGGTCTTGCAGGGCTGCCAGGACACAAAAATGGTCATCTCCAGGAAGGAAAAAAAAACATCATTTTTTTTTCCCCCCCAAAACCCAAAAAGGCTCATACCGGCGTGACCCCAGGGACCAAACTCCTCCAAGTGGAGTGTGCCAAGAGCAGGGCTGAGGGCACTGCTCTCCTGGGGCAGGAGCCGCAGGGCCAGCCCGGCTCGGCTCCCCACTGAGCAACTTTCACCAGCTGCTTTGTCCTGCTCTTATTTATTTGTTATGAATAATTACAGCTCCCCTTTCCCCTCCCCTCCCGCCTGGGCACAAAGCAGCCCGCTCCCCAAAAGGCAGCGGCATGTAAAAGTTTCTTGTCGCATCTCCATTAAACTGTACGCTCTCCGCCCGCTGGCGATAATGCACTTCAGATAATTCGTTGACGCAATATATTTTCCAGGATAGGCTTTTGTTTTCTTTTTTGGCCCTCACCCTCTTTCTGTGGTCAGTTTTGCTCATTTCTCTTGTAAGCTGTCTAGAGGCAGAGAAAAGCCTTTCAGTTTTAAGCAGTTTCCTTTTCAGTCCCTCCTTTATTGAATTCCAACCTCCATTTTTTTTTTTTTTTTTTTTTTTAAGCATAGGGACATCATTTATCTTGGACTTTAAGTTGCAGGGGCCTTCAAGGGGCTTCTTTTTTTCTTTCCCAGCTGCATTTGTTGACACACAGTCAATCTGTTTTTTGCCTTCGTTCCCCCTTTCTCCCCCAGCAGGCCATAAAGTATCGACAGCTGTGCCCTTTATTAGCATAGCCATTTTAAGCACAACAAGGGGGGAGAGACTAAATATATTACAGCCATTACCTCTGTCAAAAAGTGACAATTTTAAAACATTTTAGCTTTTCACTGGGAAAGCCGGCAGCACAAAAGAAAGTGCTATAATTTTATTGTAAATGCTTTTTAAATATGGGTCACTTGGCCATAATCAATAGAAAGGATGGAAAAGTTCAAAGCTTGAGAACAGTTCAGGCAGATAGCAGATTTTTTTTTTTTTTTAAAAAAAAAAGGCTTGTCTTTAAAATATGCTAATTGGGGCAAAAATACAACAGTGAGAAGCATGCAAAATAAGATCTTATTCCTGGCGGTTTTGTTTTCCGTACAGCTCTGTTCATGCTTTTCCCATCTACTTATAAGTGTGTTTTATAACTTGGAGGGGAATTATTCCTCCCCAACAGGGTGTTATGAACATTTGGAGACTAAGAAAACAGGAGGGAATCCAGGCTGTCATTACTCTCTTCTCAAAAAGGAAAAAAAAAAAAAAAGAGAAATTACTGATTTTCCAAATGCCTTTGGACGTGTGATGTGCTGCAGCACTGATTTTCCAGGCAAAGATCACTTCTTGAGCATAAAGTAATCCCGAAACCTTAGAATCCTGGTACTTTAGGTTCAGGATTGGATTCTTACACTTGCTGATTTTTATATGGCAGAAACTTGTGTTTTAAGCTTCCAGAGCGAGGCATTGGCCTCTTTGATTAGGCGAGGACTAAAGCCCACAGTCAGCATCTGTTACAAGCTCTAAAAGGTAAAAGAGGGTTTACAGATGCCCTGAAGCCTGTGGATCTTGGCTGCTTTTGTCTTAATTTGTAATGGGTTTATCAGGCAAAGAGGAAAAGGCAATCACAGCAGGGCTTATTCTGAATGGCTTCACCTTCCTCTCCATTTAGAACATCTGGAGAGAACTTAAAAGTCTTTTCTCTCTCCTGTCTGAACCTCCCTAATTACAACTTTTACTTAGGGTTTCACTTTGCTTTTTGAATTTCAGAACATATGTAAAACTTGGCTTATACAAGGCAACTTGTTAAACAGGGTCCCAAATGCAAGCTGCTCTAAAGGATCTATTTAAGCAAAAGTCCATGAAATCCTACACACAATACACTGTATCTATGAACACTTGTGATGCAGCATTTGTCTTGTAGTGGTTCTTGGGGACCGTATCTTGCTGTGCTGAGCACTCTCTGAATTTGCAGGAGAGAGCGAGTGAAGATCCTGTTTGGGGGAAGAGTGCAGTCCATGGCAAAGGGGAAATGGGAAGGAATTCTCGCCACCCATTTTTGGCAACCAATTTAGCAGTTAAATGTAACCAGCTGGTCTCCCCAGGCTCCCTCTCTGTAGTCAAGGGAGGGAAAGCAAAGCTCCTGCAGAGGCTCATTCAGTGCACCCAAATTAGCCTTACTCTGAATTGTCCTCTCTCTCATCCGTGACTGGAGAAGCAGTTTGAAGAGACTACCCGGGTAATTTAGCCAGCTAAGATGGGTGGTCTGAATAATTCTTTCCCCACCAACCTCTAAAAGCCTGCCTAGGTACCCCACAGAGATTGGCATGCCATCAGAGGGATCGATTCCCAGGCATGTCAGCAGTTCAGTAATCTGTGCTCATGTCTGCTCTAGAGAAAGCCGGGGTGCCTGAGGAGCTTACTTGATCCTGTTGGATGTTGTAGCTGCCGGCCAGGATGGAGCTGACCTGAGCCATGAACTGTCAGATGATGTTGGTTGTGGCAACAGTTAGATTTGGGGATTTTTTCCCCCCCGCCTGTCAGAGTGCATCTACTGTCTTAGGCCTCGCTAGAGGACGCTGAGATGGAATTAGCTGTGGGATAGCCTGGCCCTTCAAGGTGTTGAGTGGTGGAACTTAATGGCCTGGATGAAGGGACTGAACGCACCCTTAGCAAGTTTGCAGACAACACTAAACTGGGAGGAAGTGTCGGTCTGCTGGAGGGTAGGGAAGATCTGAACAGGCTGGACCGATGGGCTGAGACCAATGGCATGAGGTTTAACAAGATCAGATATCGGGTCCTGCACTTGGGGCACAACAACCCTGTGCAGTGCTACAGACCACGAGAAGTCTGGCTAGAAAGCTGCACACAGGAGAAGGACCTGGGGGTGTTAGATGACAGCTGACTGAACGTGAGCCGGCAGTGTGCCCAGGTGGCCAAGAAAGCCAGTGGTATCTTGGCTTGGATCAGAAATGGTGTGACCAGCAGGTCCAGGGAGGTTATTCTGCCCCTGTACTCGGCACTGGTGACACCACACCTTGAATGCTGTGTTCAGTTCTGGGCCCATTGCTACAAGAAGGATGTTGAGGCTCTGGAGTGTGTCCAGAAAAAAGCAATGAAGCTGGTGAAGGGGCTGGAGAACAAGTCTTACAAGGAGCGGCTGAGGAAACTGGGGTTGTTTAGCCTTGAGGAGACTGAGGGGAGACCTTATCGCCCTCTACAACTACCTGAAATGCAGTTGTAGAGAGGAGGGAGCTGGCCTCTTCTGCCAAGTGACAGGGGACAGGACAAGGGGGAATGGCCTCAAGCTGGATATCAGGAAAAAAAATTTCACAGAAAGGATCTTCGGGCACTGGCAGAGGCTGCCCAGGGAGGTGGTTGAGTCACCTTCCTTGGAGGTGTTTAAGAGACATTTAGATGAAGTGCTCAGGGACATGGTTTAGTGGCAGATAGGAATGGTCGGACTCGACGATCCAAGAGGTGTTTTCCAGCCTGGTGATTCTATGAACTCAAAGTGGCTCCCATGCTGAATAGGCAGGAGAGATTGCTGCTTCTACCTGCTTCCAAACAAAGGAGTTTGATCCCTTCTTGTGGGACTCCCTCTTCCTCATACTTACTTGTACAAAATGATGAAAGGGGGCTTGGTCTCAAGAAGGAAAGCAAATCACAGAGGCATGGTGTGCCTCCATGATGAGGGGCAGCCATATAGCAACCGGAGCCAATACCCTGCTAAAGGCACAGCCCTCAACAGGGCAAGTAACGGGTAAAAGCAGAGGATTAACCAGACTCACCTGCAGATAACGGTGCTGGTAGTGAGGGCAGGAGCCTTGAAAAACACTCAGCTTTATGCAAGCAGGCAATTCCCACCACTTTCAGTGCCATGCAGCTGCCTGCATCTCCCCCATTGACGTGGCCACCCTGCAGCCTGTGCCTGCCCTATTTACTTACAGGCAGTAGGAAATGGGCAGGGTGGCCTCCCAGGTCCCACCTCTGCCAGGCAGGGCCTCCACCACCCTCGGGTCACCCCCAGGCAGCTGGCTGGCTGAGGAGGGAGGGAAGGAGTGACCTTTCCAATCTTTTCTGCCTGCTCTTCAGCCAGCACTGAACTGCCTGTGCTTAGAGAAGCTTCTGCGTTCCCAGGCACACCCAACCGGAGGATAGATGGCAAAGATAAAGGAACACAGCATTCCTCCAAAATTCCTGGTCTAAATATTGCATCACCAGAGTAAGAACACAGATTTTGGAGAGAATCAATTTCAGGATGAGCAAAAGTTTTTGGACAAAGAAACTAGGAAATGTTCCCTATCACTTCCATAAGAACCAGAGACATCAAGGGAACTAAGATGTTAGCGCAACAAAGATTTTCATTTGCCACATTAAATTGTGCCCTCTCTTCCCCAACTGTGAAAGTAAGAGACATCTTTGTGCTACCACTAAATCATCATTTCTCCATGCTTGGCCAGAAAAGAATCCGACCTGGGCAGCTGTTTAACTTGCTGCTCATCAAAGACCAGCAAAGCCTGGCTCTCAACTGTTTGAACAGTGGAACAGTCTTTTTACAGCCAGCTTTATTAAAGCACCGGATTTTATTAGCTGTTTTGTGGCAATAAGATGAGGGACAATGTTGTGGAATGCTCCTTCAGGAGATTTGGGACTTTGTATACTTCGGGGTTTACTTTCCTCTTTTGGACTGGGATGCTTGGCAACCAACAAATACGACAGCTTCATCGTAATATTCTCTTCTTAAAGTCATCTCTGACAACCAACTTTTCACCCAGATAGAGGAAAATGATTGCTTGAATAAGAGAAATATACTATTGACCATTTGTTATATTTTTTAATTATTTTAATTATTTTATTATTATTTTTTAAGCCTTTGCAGATTTTCAGGTATTTGAAAAAGTCCAGATGCTGAGTGAAAAATCTATTTTGTCCACAGGCAATATACAGAGATGTTGTATATTCAAAACATTGAAGCAATTGGGTTTTTCTCTTTCGGAAATTTCTTTAAAGCTCTGCTAATTTCCTCATAAAACCACTTTTAACAGATTGCAAGTGTCCCTTTTTCCTGAAAACCACTTTTAGGTCACATGAAGTTTCAATTAGCATTTGAGAATACCTGCCAGGATTTTTTTCATGAACATTTAAACAAATACGTCTGAGGTATTTTGAAAAGAACAAGTTATTCTGATAAATTTCAGTAATTTTCCATCATCTTTTGTTTTATAACTAATGGGAAACAGAGAAAAGAAGAGCTTCCAAATCATTGATGAGCTTTAGTGAGAACTGTGTTACTTTGGATTGTGGATGCCAAAATAAAGATTGAAACACAAGTTTTTGTCTTTGGGACTGATCGTGAAAGGTTTTTTTTGGGGAATGAAAGGTATACATCTCTGAAACCTGCTGGCTTGCAACTTTACAGTCATAGCAGAAAATCAATTGACATTTTACTTGGAAGCATTCCTTTTTCCAGTTATAGTATTCTCTGTGTCAACTATACCGAAATCATAGAATCATTAGGTTGGAAAAGACCTTTGAGGTCATCAGCTCCAACTGTACCTGCCCACTACTAAATCATGTCCCCAAGCACCTCATCTACCTGTCTTTTAAAAGATGGTGACACAACCACCTCCGTGGGCAGCCCGTTCCACTGCTTGATGACCCTTTCTGTGAAGAAATTTTCCCTAATGTCCAATCTAAACTTCCCCTGATGCAGCTTGGCGCCATTCCCCCTCGTCCTATCATCCATCACTTGGGAGAAGAGATCAACACCCACCTTTCTATAACCTCCTTTGAGGCAGTTGTAGAGACCAATAAGGTCTCCCCTCAGCCTCCTCTTCTCCAGGCTAAACAACCCCAGCTCCCTCAGCCGCTCCTCATACAACTTGTTCTCCAGACCCTTCACCAGCTTTGTTGCTTTTCTTTGGACACGCTCCAGAGCCTCAATGTCTTTCTTATAGTGAAGGGTCCAATGTTGTGGAGGGAAAATGAAAGCATTTATTTATATAACCAAATAAGCTTATTTCATATAATACAGAATAGCTCATATCCTATGGAATGTAATGCATCAGTCAAACGTGTATATAAAGACTCTATTCAGAGGTGCTGCTAGCAGAGGCAGAAAACCTTCCATTCCTCTCTAGGCTTCAGGCCACCGGCTATTAAAATGTTGGATGTTGCAGCAGATTCTCACTGTCACTTCTGAGTGGGAACTTCGGACACATGTTTTAATGCAAGTGTGGCACCTCCATGCTCTGTTGGGGAGGAAAGAGATAAAATATAATGGTTTGGGCTGCAGGGGACCTTAAAGATCACCCATTTCCAACCTGCCATGGGCAGGGATGCTTTCCACTGGATCGGGTTCCTTGAAGTCCCATCCAGCCTGGCCTTGAACACCTCCAAGGATGAGGCATCCCTTGAAGGTGATAGCATTCCCCAAAGTGTTCAGGCTCACTCGCCAGTTTGCCGGCTTAAACAAGCTTTAGTTGCTCAAGCCTCCAATTATGGAGCTACAGCTTTGAAAACGGACTCAGGAGCAAATCCTAATTTCACAGTAAACAAAGAATTTCAGGAGCTTTTCCTTTAAAAAAGAAAACCCCACAAACACCAGATACTCGCTTTACTTTTCTCCAGACTCCAAATATGAGAAATCTTAATATTTACATGCTTTCTTTGAAAACAAACACCGTACAGCACACAAGGAAGCAGATGCACTGTTGTGTGGGAGGAACTTTGCCCCAAGACTTTCCCAGATCTCCAGCCAGTGCAGCTAAGGATGAACCTATGTTAGGTTTCAAAAATAAGCCAAAAATCTAGCAGCACTCCTTGCATAAATGATCATCTTGGGAAAACTTTGGGATACTGTGCTTGTGGAAGTCAGTTTAACCAGATGGACCTACGCTCCAGCTACAGGCAACCCAATCATGAAAAATCAACTCTCCAGTGAGAGGATTCAGGGAGAACTTTCTATGCTTGGTCATCATCGTCTTCTTTGTTAGTTCAAACAGCATCTCAAGTCTGTAAAACCTCCTACAAGCATGCATTTCCCAGGACAAACTACACAGAACTGTTTATTGCAAATCACAGAATCACCAGGTTGGAAAGGACCCACTGGATCATCGAGTCCAACCATTCCTAACACTCCCTAAACCATGTCCCTCAGCACTTCATCCACCCGTTCCTTAAATACCTCCAGGGAAGGTGACTCGACCACCTCCCTGGGCAGCCTGTTCCTCTGTTGCAGCTGGCAGGAACCAGGCCACAAAAGCCTTGTGCTGTACCATGTGTAACAAGGTCCAAGAGCCATTATTGGTTTATCACTCTCTTCAGCCAGGTAATTGTAGGAGCATACTCTATAACTTGTAAAGCAACAAACTGATATTTTGGCCTTTTTCATAGAATCATGGAATGGTTTGGATTGGAAAGGACCTTAAAGATCAGCCAGTTCCAACCCCTGTGCCATGCGCAGGGACACCTCCTACTAGACCAGGTTGATCATAGCCTCATCCAACCTGGCCTTGAACACCTCCAGGGATGCAGCATTCACTACTTCTCTGGGCAACCTGTTCCTGTGCCTCACCATGCTCACAGGAAAACATTTCTTCCCAATGTCTAATTTCAATTTCCCCTCTTTTAGCTTAAAACCATTCCCCCTCATCTTATCACTGCACTCCCTGATAGAAAGCCCCTCCCCAGCTCTCTTGTAGCCCCCTCAGGAGCTGGAAGATCGCTAGAAGATCTCCCTGCGCCTTCTCCTCTCCAGGCTGAACAACCCCAACTCTCTCAGCCTGTCCTCGTATGGGAGGAGTCCCAGCCCTCTGATCATCTCCATGGCCTCCTCTAGACTCATGGTCTGTACTCGTCCCTCTGTAGCAACCCATAGAGCCTTTCCTTGAAATAGCTGCTTCTTCAGCCCTGAGAAACATCCTCAGCTCATACCAAGACAGGATGCAATTCCTCATTAACAGAGCTATTTAAGCTTTTCTCCTCAGGAAGGGTCATAAATTCTTTGCACTTGCAGTGCACTTAATACTTGCTTGTGCTGGGCTCAGACTAGTCAGTGGATGATGCTAAACTCTAATACATTTTTGAGACCGAGCTTAGATGCAGGAAGCCTATTTTTTTGCTCCTGGGCAACTTCTGCCACTTCCCTTTTGGATTCATACATAACAGGCGTGATTACAGTACTACAATACATTGATAGGTGCTGCTGTAACTGCTGCTATGTGGGAACAGCAGGTGGCTTCCTTTTCCCCAAGGCAAATTGTGATGCTCCATGTAGATGCAGCAGACAACGTAGCCCAAGTCAAGTCATAACACAAAACATCAATGATTTCAGCATTCGGAAAACTCCCAGCACACAGAAATGTTAATGAACTTAAGTTCATTAACTTAAGTTCATTAAAAATGAACTTGTTTTTTTAATTAATGAAAAAAGGCATTGCTGTGGCTGGGCCACGTCCTTTGAGAAAACAAACTTAACCGCTGAGAGGACAGCAGTGCATTATTTCTTTTCAGTCCTTTCAGAAGACTAAGGAAATCTGTGGAAGCTCCTTACATGAGAAACCGCAGCATGATTTCATAGCAAGACCCCCCCCTTTACAACACTTTTTAACATCAGCTTCCTTAGTTCCTGGAACCAGTGTCAAGTCATAGGAAACAAACTGGAAAACCTTCACCAACCTCAGAAAGGTTCACCGGAATGGCATGTGTCCACTTCTGAGCAGAGAAAAAAAGGAATTACGAACTAGAATGTGGATAATTCTTCATGTAGTTCATGCTGGGAGAAACTCACAGAGAAAGAAACCAAGCAGGCAAAGAGGCAACAACAACAGTGCAGCACGCCTAAAACTTTTAATCTTCATTTCTAGAGTACAGAGTTGAAGGTGACACTTTCTTCTCCTTCCTGCCCTCTCATTCTCTATCCCACTGCTTCCTAAGTTCTCCCTAAAATGGAAATATGTTTTTGTTGACTAGTTTGACTTCCCATCAAGTGAGGCATACCCATTCATCTCCAAAAGTAGGCCCCAATTCAGTACAACACTCGCACATGCACTTCACTCTGGTCCACTCCCATTCACGGCAACATTTAAGTGTACATACTTGAACGCTGTTTTGAATAGGGATGTTTTTACTTAACCAAAAATGGGAGGGGGGTGGTATATCCGTGTGGCTGAAATGGGGGAGGGAAGGAAGGGAGGATGGACATACAACATACATCATCTTGTTCCCAATTTAAAGGTAATTTTAGCAGCAGTCAGTGACTGACACATTGGTAAAATCTCAAGCAGCAGCTTAACCACAGAATTGTGCAGCAGTAAGAAATCCAATGACATTTTAAAAAGGGCAGCTCTGAAAGCACCGCCAAATGCCAGTTAAAGCAACTTCATGAGGTCCGTCAGTCTTCAAAGTTTAAACACCCTCTGCTCCTAATGCTGTTAAGCAAACACACTTCTTCAGGTACATTTATATAAAGGCAGAGACTGGCAAGACAATACAAAAAAATAAAATATTAAGACTGGGAAAACCTACAGTTCAGAAAACAGGATTCTTGAAAATTAAAGTGTTTGTGTTTACTTTACATTGTAGGCTTTCACTTTTTATCCCTTTGAAATAAGTTTAGTTTTAAATTAATAAAGATCATAAACTAATAAATTGATACGTTCTTTAAACAGACATAATAAAAATTCAGACATTGCACCACAGGAGCCATCATTTAAATATCCCAATAACAGAAGAGTTAAAGTGAGACTGGCTAATGTGAGGATAAAATGCCTAGATAAAAGATGTGGTGGCTCTACGGAAAAGCGTGGATTACAGGAGAATTGAGAATGAAGCAGGTGATGCTTTAGTCCGAATCTGAACTGTCTTGCTTGTTGGTATGGTACTGGCTGACTGCTTCTTCCAAAGGAGCCATTGTACCATCCGGCCGCACTCCCATTGGTTTTATAAGCTCATCTCTGTAAGAGATTTTAAAAAAAGAATACATATTAGCATATGCACACATATCAATTCACACGTGTATAATACAGTCACATAGAGTATATGCTTCAGTACATAATGAGCCTCTAAAAGGAAGTTATTTCTGCTAAAGCCCTCTGTTTTGAAGAAAGAGGAACAAAACCCCTTCCAAAATAGGTGGGAGGGGAAGAGCAGGACAGATAAAGACTTCATTCATGAAGGCCAAACCTACTTAGCCAATTAAAGACACCATGAAAAGTCACTGCCTAATAGGCTCAAAACAAGGAGCAGGTTCACTGTTTTAGATACACAAACTAGATTTTCTTCTAAGAGTTCACTTGACAGCCATTTCTTCCGAAAATTTCACCTGCCATTCTGGCCAATATACACCCAGGCAATTAAAATAATGTTTTGATACATATTCATCCTGTTGAGGGAAATAACTGAGTTAGGAGAACAGATTCTGCCTGCCTACACCACTATGATGTGTAAAGACTTGTTGATTCATCTAAAAAAAGCTGACTGATTCTAATACTATTGCTTTTGTTTGTGGCAGTTTAATTACAGGATTGACAGCCATTTTAATCTCTTCAAAGCTCCAAAGGCCTCTCAGCAGCTAATCCAATTATATCTACTCCACAAGCTACAGCCTCATCTAAGAGATGATTAATTATTGATTAAGCCAATCAAAAAGTATTAGCAAAGATTTATTTAATCCTTACTTTTTATCACCTCATTTATATGTGGATTATGGCAAAAGCTGTAAGGGCAGAGATAACAGTTTTATTTTCTGCTGGAAAAAAAAATAAATGGAGAATACCTCTAAATATTCAGGAGTCACCTTATATAAAAAAGCGGAGACTTGATGTCAATTTACCCCTCGCTTGAAAGGCAGCCCAGTAAAACTGCTGATTTAACTCACATATACCACCCTCCTGAGCCACACACAATACAACTCCATCACTCAAAGGGGAAGCAAAGGCATTTCACCAGCTCTCTGCCTGGTCTCAGCTACTGCCTCAGCTGAAAAACATCGCTCGTACACAAGTGGCAATCCCACCGCAACACAACCATAGGAGCAGCAAGAAAGGCAACATTAAAGTTACGTGGCACGCATATGCTAGATATCATACAGTCAAGAAGCAGTTAAATTAAGTCTCCAAGAGTCTTTTTTTGGCTTAGGAAGAGACCAGCAAGAGAAACGCAGCTATCTGTGCAGATGTAGCAATCAGATACTATAGTGATAAGCTCTTAAATCCCATTGCCTGCGGCATTGCAAAATATGAGAAAGTGGACCTGGAAAAAATGCTGTGCTCTGGTTAACCATGTCTGGGTGGGAAGCTGTGGGCTAGAGAAGGGGGTTTGTAATGACCATACTTGAAGAGCACAGGCCAGACTCTGCCTCTATGTGTGCATATAAGAGTAGGATCTATCTTTAAATAGACCGGAGATAACCTGTCATACTTGAGGACTGACAGCAAGTCCTCTTCTTCAGGCAACGTGATCTATAGCGTGTAGATTCTGCCCAAGTGAGAGCACTCTTGTGTCACTTAAATTTTCAGAAATCTGGAAATGCGTGGGAGAAGATATCAAAAGAATACTCAAAATCAGATCTGAAAGAGACAAAAAAATGAAGACTACAGCTGTAGTGTCCAAACAGGACCAGAACCCTCCCTGCCTGCAGCAGGGGTCTCCTAGAGGCAAAGCTGGAGTTCTCTAGAGTTGCACCTAATAACAAAGCCTTTTTTTCACTGGAAAAAAACATACACATCTAAGGTCTTTTTAGCTTTTAAACTTTAAGCACCATCATACAAAAAAAAAAAATTGTCTTTGAAGTCTCCAATCAGTCTTGCAACATTTCTTCACTGCCACTTACTCAAGTTCAAGCCTCACTAGTGATCTAGTACGGTTATTTTTGGAGAAGAACAACCTGAAAATAAGTCTTTGCCTGTATTTTTTAAGTCCTCAAAGTGAAAACATAGCCACAAAGAACAAAATAATCTGTGCTTGCCCTCTATGTTGACAAGATCTTAGATTTCTGTTTTAAAAACCACAACACATACTTTTAGGTTGCAACATTTAGCACTGTATCCAGAAGTCATAGAATCACATAATTTACTAACCATTTACAATTTATTATTGGTAATAAATAAAGGATAGTGGCTAATAAAGGATAATGAAACAGTTCAAGAAAAAGGAAAGAGGAATGCAGGAAAACAAGGTCTCGTGGGTCCCCTCTTCTTCACACAAGCATACTTTGTAAGATATCTGTAAATACTGTCAAGAAGTCCTATCTCATCATTTGTCAATTATAAAGAGATAGCTCTTTCTCTGCAACTTCCCTTCTGTGCCTCACCTATATCCTGCTACACACACTCCAGAACTTGATAGAAACTTTTTCTCTCCTGGCAATTCCTCTGCAGAGATACTGAACGCTAGATGCAACAGTAAGAGAGGTAGGAGAAGCAGGGTTTTTTTTTTCAGCCTGTTTTTTTTCCTAACCATAATCTAGTCCTAAACTGGTATAAAACATGGCACCCTTTTACTGGTGAATACTTAACTCAAGCTCTAACACTATACAACCTTATTTCTGTTTTTTTTTAAAGAGGAAAAATACAGAGGGACACAAAGAGATTAAAAGATCTGGGCTGCCTGGATAGCTTGCTTCAGATGTTTGGAACAACTATCTGCTAGGTAACAGAATTTTGGGCAGGACTGCAAGAAGCACCACTCAGCCAACTTCAGTACCATACAAGAGCTCATAGAGTTGATGCTTACATGGGATGAATGGTCTCACTGTTAGCAATTGTCCCATTTAGCACTGGCTGTTCAGAGACCTCAACTGAGCTTCGGCAACTTGGGCTGCCTGAGGATGTGCTTACTGTTTAAGGTGAGACACAAGGTGTCAAGGAAGCACCAGAAACTGGCATGTACAGCCTCAGAAGACTGTACGCACTATTCAAAGACTGGATGTTTGTGGTTCCTCTAAATGGCAAATGAGAGATCGCTTGAGCCCAGTAGGTGGCAGCGGGAATACTTCAGTATCCAGGAAGATACAGATAACTACACAATGTGCATATTTATACATATTTGGACTTCCTTCTGTGACCTCCCATATACTCAAATACACCTTCTTGCAACATTCACTTTTCTAATGCAAACAAAGCATTCTATTCAAGTGTACTCAGAAACACACCATAATTAAACAGTTGGTAAAATGCATTCTCTTCTTCCACTTCCAGATCTCCCAAGAGTCCCTTCAAATATATCTATACAATTTCTAGCTTCCTGCTTGCCATTTAGCTTGATAACGACTCAAAAATCATTCCGTTGTTATAAAGGGTAACTCTTTCTTGTCTGCACTATGTGCTGTAGGGCAGTATTGACACATGGAATTAATGATGGTGTCTGCAATGAAATAGCCATCATGTAAACACCAGTCTGCTCCTTTGATAAAATGGCATGTTAGGGACCTATTCACTTTCTTATAATTGAGTACTACATAATAGTTCTGATCCTTTCATGTAACATTATTTTGGTCTATGATTAGAAAGAGGAGAAAAAAAAATAAATCTATGTAACATTGCCTTCTTCTTTCATCCTATGATTAATTTTGTGTTTTTAATGAGTAGGGTTGCTTATTTAGACAGGTTCTCTTACGTACTTGCTTTGTTGACTTCTCTTCAATGTACAACAAAGCCCAAGCTGTGATAATTGGAGACCATTTCATCAGCAAAAGGATTCTTGCTATTAATACAAGGTTGGCTTGGAAAAACCATCCTGACATTTTAAATTAGTCAATTAATATACAATTCTACCTACCGTTTATAATAGAAAAAATGTTACCATTTTTTTCCAGACATTTTAATTAACTCAGAGTATTTCCAATAATCTATTATATGAACAGACAGAACATCATACAACAATGATTTAAGGTGGCTAACCTACTATTTTGCAAAAATGAGAGGTTGTGGTAAATATTTTTGCAGATTTGTGGAGTTTTCCAAAGCCCAAAGATGTGCATCATATACACAGGGCACTGATTTAGAATCACCAAACAATTCTCAATGAATCAACAAAATAGCATCGAACTTTACTTGCAGACAAAGCCCACAGAGCTATCTCAGGGCCAAGTTCATGCATCCAGCAAAACAACATAAGTAACATCTACATCTCCCAAGAACTGCAGTAATCAAGGTTTTTCATCTTAGTTAAAATTAAAATTTATAGACATGTAATAATTTTAAACAGTAATCTCATCCAGCCAAATTTCAGCAAAATATTAATTCCTATAAAAGCTTTTGTAGAACCCAAGTCTATGTTAAAATACTGGGGCAGGGGAAATGGGTTCACGAACAATATCCAGCTTTCCCCCACATATTTTGATAAAATGAATCTAGGTGATTAGTTTTAATTTATCCTTGACGATGGTCAATTACTCCATGAACAGGTCTGACCACGAACAACCTAACAGAATAGAAAAATTTTAGAAGTAAGACCTGAAATGACCAAAAGCATGGATTGCTTCTACATCACCTCAAAGCAGTTTCAATTCTTCTGTGCCGATACTGAAAATAAAGAGAAACCTGGAGAGAAAATCCATTGTCATCTTATGGAACCAGGAATAAAATGCCACTTTATTCCTTATTCAATAAACCACAAAGGGTACTGCGTAAATAGTTAGCAGCCATTAATGAAGACTATAACCTTTCATTGAAGTAGTACTGTTCGGCAAATTTGTTTTCCGAGTTCAATCTGTCATCTTTATTAGGGAGTGCAGGGATAGGATGAGGAGGTTTTCAGCTGAAAGAGGGGAAATTTAGGTTAGATATTAAGAAGAAATGTTTTCCTGTGAGGGTGGTGAGGCACCGGCACAGGTCGCCCAGGGAAGTCGTGGATGCCCCATCCCCTGAGGTGTTGAAGGCCAGGTCGGATGGGGCCTTGGGCAGAGCCTGATCTAGTGGGAGGTGTCCCCGCCCACTGGAGTAGTTGGAACTGGATGATCTTGAAGGTTCCTTCCAACCCCAACCACTCTATGATTCTGTCAGGTAACTTTGCAAAATCGATACAGAGCCAAAGCCAAATCCAGAACACCCCAGTGCCTGACTGGCCTGATTAACCTCATCGGTCAGTAAGGGATGCAGTTTGGTCAGTCCTTTAACTTCTTTTTTCTCCCCTACCTTTCTCCAGTAAAAACATGCTAGCATTTTAAAGCTCAGCTTCCATTACCAGGACAGTACAAGTATACTAAGCAAACTGGTTTTGTACATCACAGAAGTTCACACTAAGCACTTTTTCAAGTTACATAAACTCGATCGATATTAGAAGGAACTGTTGCCTCCCTGTCCAACTTCCCTCTTATAAACAAAGTGCTGCACCAAACAAACTGCTGAGTTCATGGTACACATCTCCTCCTACAGTGACAACAACGAAGACCAGCAGAAGTAGGAAACCTGCCACAAAGCAAGATTGAAAACCCGGGATTCACTGAAAACTCCTATTCAGGTAACCTGCGCTTTAGATTGATAGGCTGCAAATCAAGGCAAAAAAGTGTACTCCGCTGGTAGCTTTAAGTATCTGAAAACTCCCAGCACTGAAGGGCTCAAGATTGAGGCAAAAGCACTCAATTTTGAAAACATGGAGGAACTCCCACTATCAGCATGTTACTAACTCTTTCTTCTTGTGTACAGAGCTGGCAGCTTCCCATTTTATTTAACATCTGCAAAAGCCACAATTGCACTCAATTAGATTCATTAAAAACATCCCACAGACTCCCAAAACCAAGTCTGACTTTCTTTATCATTCCTGCCAGCACTCCTCCCCCCCAACTTCCAGTAAAACAAAAACGGTGGGAAGAACAGTCAAGTGATTTTTTTACTCATGTTATCACAGCACCTAAAGGGGTCACAGCAACAACACTGCTCCGGAGTGAAAAAACAAACAAAAAAACCTTACAACAAAAAGAGTCTGAGCCCTAAAGAGTTTGCGGCCTAAGAACTATAGAAGGAAGTGCAGGTGAATATAACTGACACAGAGGTAGAAGTAACGCTCCTGGCCGAGAGGATAAGCAGTGATATAAACCACCAGCTGCTCAGTTATTGTCAGCGTGTGGCAGGCAACCCAGCAGGTGTCTCTGAGCCTCCACACTGAAAAGGCTCTTGTGCTACAGTAACGCCATTTGGACTTTTTGTGTAACTGCTATAGTGATAGCAACTGACTTGTCTTCAGTCTCAGCTTATCTCCGGTCTCAATCTTTCTTTTAAAAGAGTTTTAGACCATTTAGCCATTTTATTGTGGTACCCTAACACTCAGCATCTTAATTCTCTAGCTTACATAGCAATCGTTCCATTTTACACAGCAGTTCAATTAAGATTACACGTGCATTGCATTTTCTTCTCTTTATTAAGAAAACTGTAACATACAACACTTGTTTCCATGCAAATACTGTGAAAAAGTACCCAATTACTTCACAGAGGGTCTCAGATCAGTTGTTCCAAGATCCTTCCTTGCTTTAGCTCCTGCTTATAATTCAGTCTTTGTCAGCTAATATAAAATCCAGATTCTCCCACATCTTTTGCTGTATTCCTTAACTCAAATAGATGTAAAAATACTTGATTTGCTGAATTTCTCTCAATAGACCTTGTTATTTGAATATGTACAGACTCTCACAAAACACAACTGCACTTCTAGCTGTTGAGTTTTCCTATGCTCGAAGAATGATGCGCTTTATATATTTACCTAAGTTCCTACAGCTCAGTTCAGTTGTAAATTAGTGCTACATTAAGCATTCCTCAAGAACGTAAAACTTTTCTTATGTAGAAAACAAAATACAAGCAATCACTTCAACGTGGCTACATATACAAGGAAGAAAAAACAGTACATCCTAGGCATATTGAGTCAAAGATAAAAAGGCCATAGCTAACAGCGCAGGTCTGTTCCCTTTCTGTATGTATAAAGTTACAAAATAAAAATAAATTTTCTGTATCAGCAACATATTCCTTTATGTCACTTTAAGTACCATCTTCTTTATGACATTACATTAGTCATTTAAAACAAATTAGGAAAGCTCATTTGTAATCTAGTCCACACTTCCTGTAATAAATGGCGATAATTCTTAATTGTAAATTCCCCTTTAATTGCTCAATTATAGAATGTATTGCTTCTGGTGACAACTATTTTCACACTGTATTTGTTCTTCACAGAAGCAGCAGACGTAAGTAGTTACCATGAAATGCTGCTCATTGACTTGGGGAAAATGAGCACACTGGCCTTGGGCTTGGATTGTGTCCCATACTTTAAAAGGATAAATCCTTTCCATTATTATCAGCCTATCCATTTAGGAGGCATGTCCCCTTGCCTCCAAATCTTCCTGATTCTGTCCAATCCTCTCCAAAAGAGGTATCCTCTGAAGTCCTGTTACATATCCCTCTTTTCTTTGAAGTGCTAAACATTTTTCTCTGCAGTTAAAGTAGCCCTAATCCTGCAATGAAGTTGATTATAGCACTATTTTGAAGCACTAGAGCTTAGTAAAGAGACAGGATATGAGCTGCCTCCCTCAAAAGCAGCTATAATACAATACCTGGAAAGTTTATCAAACATGTTGACAAGCTTCATAGCTTCATATTCCTTTTGTTCTTCTGTCATTTCATCCATTGGATTGGGCATTGGTTCTTCTAAGTGACCAGTGATAAGATTAATGCTGGAAGTGGAAAAACAATAGTTTACATTTCCATAGAAATATGTATGTAAAATGTCTGTCTTCTTGGTTAGGAGGAAAGAACAGAAACCACTAAGACTAAAACTGCCTGAACTGCACATGAAAGTTTTTACTATAAATAGCCAACTTTTGTATTTACATCTTTTTTCTAACCTTTTCCCATGAATCGTGATATTATCTTCTTGTTGATTCACTGCATTAATTTCTTGTTAGCTACAGAGCCCACCAGTACTTGTTCTTTTATAATCCATACACGAGCAGCTTGAAAGCAGGGGAATAATGACAGTAATAATGACAACGTCACCGGTAATAATTAAATAGATGAGGAACAGAATGACAGATACTTGTTTGCGACTAATTCCGTAGAAGCTTAATTTTAAAACTATAGACAGGTTCCAGTTACATTTTCTTATTAATGAAAAATCATTGAATTAGTTTACTATTCCCCTCCCACACTGAGTTTTGCTCAAACTGAATTAAGGTTACTGTACTTTGAGAATTTACTACGCCAGTTTTATTTTCATTGTTAAAAGAAATGATCAGTGATAGAGAAATGGTAAAAACAGCAGAGAAGTAGTATGGTTACAAATAACACTTTCTGGGCAAATTATCTTTTCAAGCAGTTTAATTACAAACATTCAACAGCAAAACAGAAAATCAGATGCATAAAGCAATGGACAGTTGCCTTGAATGTGTGTCAGCTTTTAACTATTATAAATAGATGTTATAGTTTTACTTATATGCATACAACTGGATGTTAGGCTTTTGAAAGAGCAGCAGAGACAAAAGAGCAAGAGAAAATGCTGAAGTGCAGAAATAAAAAGCAACCTCCTGTTTTGGAGTTCATTTTTCCACCAAGAAGCAATATAATTTCTGCAACTTCTCATACATTTAATCCTGTCTTTCATTCGTGTTCCTTAATAAGACTCTTTCAGATAAGCCACATCCCCCCCATCATATAAATAATCATGTGAGGTTTACAGTTGATGACCTCAAAGGTCTTTTCCAATGTAAATGACTCTGTGATTCTGTGATTTTATGTCACAGAGAAACCAGAGTAAAGAGGAAAAACAACATGCTTCTGATGTCCACTATCAACAACTTCAGAACCTACTCAAAACAGCATCAAATCACAGCTGTAACACGTCAAACTGAAACCTCTTAATGCTATTACAATTAATAAAAATCAACAGAGCTTCTGTATACTGAATCCTTCAAACAAATATATTGGATTCCTCATGCATGACAGCTACAGAAGTAATTTTGCTCCTTCCATATTTATCTACGTGATCTACTCACTTCTTTAGGAAAATTTTCATACCAGGCAATCTGACTGACTCTTCTTTTACAGAGTCCCACTTAAAACCTTAAGCCACACTTGACACTCTTTTTTCTGTTATAGAGTTACACCACACAAACAACAGCAGTACTCTAGCAACTTCATATAAGTTCCTGGAAAATCTGAGGCAAAAGCTATCCCTCCTAATTTTTCTAACAACATTTTTTCTAAAATTTGTCTAATTTACTTAGAAAAACTCTTTTCACACTTGAATTTTAAATACCTAATCAGACTCAGAGTCTGTAAAGAAACAGTCCCACCTGAGAACTCCCTCAAACTTCTTCAGTTAAAATGATGTGAAGAATTCCTTTACCTTTTTTGCTACGGACTTGCTCCCTTACTTTGCCTACTTACATCTCAACCATCTAATGACCATATATACAATCTGCAGAGCTTCCAGCCTTTCAAGAACCTGTGAAGAAGGTTCTCTTTATTCTTAACGCCTCCAGTAAGAAGTTCTTCAAAACCTTTTTGGTCTACCTTCTTACTCTTTCACAGTACCAGGATAGCCTCCTGCACTCTGATTTAACAATTCCTTCTTTTTAAGTATCCTTTTTAAATTGACAACACACGCATACTCTGAACCTCTAATACGCAGCTTGAAACTGCTCCTGGGTGATCCACAAATTTTGCATTTTTATTCCTTATTTCTTTTTGACAAGCACTTCATTTTTACGTAATCCCCTCTACTGAAGTTACATCATTCTTATAGTGGTTTGGGGGTTATTTTTGAGCCATCTGACTACATGATGGTCACTGCTAGAGGCTGGTTTCTCAATAATTAGACCATGAAGTCAACAGGAGACAACAGTTAATATAAGCACATGTAATCCCAAAACTGGCCTCTCTAGAACAGGTGAGAAAAAAAATTATGTCAAAACATCTACAACAGGACATGCAGAACTGAAAGCAATACTATACTTTGGCTTTGCAGATTTGTATTCTTCTGTATCTGTATCTTCATCATCTGAGTACCAATGATCACCTCTTCCTCCTGCTAACAGGCCCCTTGCTGCCAGCAATCCTGCCGCATTACCATAGCCTGTATATTTTAACAAGCTGTCAACTGCAAAGAATAGATACAGAAAATTATTCAGCTACAATAAACCACAAACCAAAAACCTGCACAATGTTACAAGAATCAAGAGCTACAGCAAGAGGCAAACACACTCATTACAGCAAGACATATAATAAGGGAGGAGGGCCATGAAGATGATCAGAGGGCTGGTGCACCTCTGCTATGAGGACAGGCTGAGAGAGCTGGGGTTGTTCAGCCTGGAGAAGAGAAGGCTCAGGAAGCGGCTCAGCCCTTAAGCAGTACTTAAGGGGGGCCTATGGGAAAGCAGGGGAGGGGCTCTTTATCAGGGAGCACAGTGATAGGACGAGAGGGAACGGTTTTAAGATGAAAGAGGAAAGATCTAGATTAGGTATTAGGTAGAAATGTTTTACTGTGAGGGTAGTGAGACACTGGAACAGGTTGCCCTGAGAAGTCACGGAAGCCCCATCCCTGGAGGTGTTCAAGGCCATGCTGGATGGGACTTTGAGCAACCTGATCCAGTGGGAGGTGTCCCCGCCCGTGGCACGGGGATTGGAACTGGATGATCTTTAAGGTCCCTTCCAAGCCAAACCATTCTATGATTCCAAGAAAAAGTAATTTTTACCTCTCTCTTTACAAAGAACAAAAAGAAATTCTGCTGCAATTTGCTTTACTCCAAGGTCAACATGTGTCATAAGGCGCACAAGCTTGTTTCTCACTGTTGTGCCAACTTCTGGACGATTGGATACATCCCTTAATGGAGGCAATACCTAGCAGCACAAAACCAAAGAAGAAATAGCATAGAATGCACAACAATACCTATCCAATTCTTGCAGAAACACACACAGTCAACAGAACAAGAAAATACTGTAAGCTCTGCTCCTTCAAAAACAGGAATAAAATCAACCCAACTATGCTTACATGCACTAGTAATGACTCTTGCTTCTTAATATATTCAGGCCTTCTGGTCTGCCATCCCAGGCAGAAGAGTACTCAGTCCCAAAGGCAGACTTTAAAAAAAAAGACAACTATTAGGAGTTTAACAGCACAAATGAGTGTCCCAAATGACTAATGGGCAGCAATAATCTCATGCTCTTTGTTTCTCCTATCATGCTCAGATATCTGGTAAAAGCATTAAAACCAGCAGCTTGAGAAAACTTATAATATTAACATAATGTATAGTTTACACAGAATAATGCATATAAGGAAAATAAGTCACATTGGAAGTTCTACTACCATAAATCTCAAAAAATGGCTCTGTGCGCTTAGAGGCAATGTATACTTCTTCCAGAAAATATTCTTTTAAAACCTCAAGCTAAATTTCAAAAAATTTTTGGAGAAAACACGATGTAACATTTCCTCAAGCACACTATTTTCTCATTAAACACCATTAATATTGTTAATTTCAATCCTCAAGAAAGGCAGGAGGTGCCTGAAATAAGGCCAGTTTTGCAACCCAACCTTTGCCTCCTTGTGCATATGCCTTCAGACTCAAACCCTATATTAATTTTTTCACATTCACAGGATATGATATGATCAGCAAAGAAATCTGTGTCATAGTATGAAATATTTAATAATCTGAAGAATTCTATAAGAATTATGGATCTTCAGTGTTTTATTCGGGAATGAAACCAAAGATGTCACTGTCATAAGAAACTGCAGCTGCCTTGTCTTCTAGGTGTCTAATGTAAAATGTCATGTTCTGTGCAAAATTACTGCACAATTACTACTGAAATCAGACTCACTGGGAACTGATACTTAAACAAATGAATGCTACAGTATTCACTACTGTGAAAAAAACAGACCTCTTCTTTTTCAAACTAAGTATTTAAACAATTAGCAAAAACATTTCACTTTGTCCCTGCTTACTTTCCCCAATGGGGACAGTACCATGACTGCCACTTCAGAGTGTTGTAAGAATGAATTAATGTTTTTACAGTACTCTAATATAACACAGCGATGAGTGCCATAGGCCAGTCCATGAGGAAATTAATCATCCTGTCTTCAGATCACAATTTGAATAGTGCACAATAAATAAAGCCTACAGCCAACACTTAACAATGAGGGTAATTCAAAATATCAAACATCCGGTCATGCAGTTAGCAGTATCCATCCACTCTCTGTGCTATATGAGACAGTAACCCAGTGGTAGGAGACAGCATGCAATTATATCCTGACATCTAGATGCTGTGATGTCGTAAAAACATGCAGACAGCTTCATTTTCTAACTTCTGAACATTTGGCTCTGCAACTTTTTGGTTTTTAACTTAACAGATCAGAATAATACCCTAGGAGAGAACGGCTGCAAACAAAAACAGTAAGCAGCAAAAATGACTTTCTTAAATTCTTCAAAGCCACTCCTCTGATACAGATGAAAGAGGCAGAAAATATATGCTCTTTTCCACCATAAACTCCATCTATGAATTCAGATGCAGCTTTGATATTGGAGCAGAATCTATGATGCAACCCAAATATCACTGCAGCTTAGGAAAAAGAACATTTTCTCAGCTGGTTTCAGCTGTCTTTCCCTTGCTCATCTTTTAACTTCTCCCTACTCGACTTCAGCAAAAGCAGCAAAATGAAGAGACAACACAACACGCAACCACCAAGCCACAGAGATCCTTTAGATCTTTAACCACGGCATGGAAATCTTTTTCTCCTGTAAAAAGCCTACCCACAGCCTGCACTGTATTAAACAGCTCTTTTAAGAGATCAAGCGATGAAGTATGCCCCTGTTCACAGACGGAGTTTTACTCTGACAGAAGAACTGATACACACTGGTGCACTGCAAGATTAGATTCCAATGACTCTTTCTGCTGAGGTCAAACTAAAGCTCATGCAGAACCCATCAAAACAACCGAAGCCTTACTAGCTAGCACATAGTACTGCAAAGTTTTAACAACTGCACTGATTTTTTTCTGATATGCTGAATGTAAAGGGACAAACCTCACTGCCCCTGTATCACGTGATCTGGTAACCCACATTAAACCCATACTAACACAGCTTCATGATTCCCTAATGTTATTATTTAACAGCTCTACAAAATGTATTATGGAACTCAGGCCATAATATCCATTGATTTACGTGACTAAAAAATCATTTCCATAGCTGACAGTTGTCAGAGACATAATGGAGAAAAGTTCTGCAGGAAACTTTGTGGGTAATTTAATGTGAAACCATTAATATTTTTAAAGTATCAGCACCCTGCACTAACATATAAACATCAGAAATTTTATAATTACCTTCATAGTCAAATTTTGATGAATATTTTACTTACCTGAGCTTTGATAAACTTCCTGATATTCCTATGAGTTCGGCAGCATTCAGTTAATAAACTGAGAACTGGAGTCAGACCTTCTCTATAGCTGCTTCCCTAAAACAGAAACAAATACAAATAAAAGAGTTGTAAGAGCAAATCTTCCTTTTCAAATCTCATGAACCATTCAATAAAGTCCTGTACAACAGCCAAAACGTGAACTTTAGATACATATAAACAAAGAGCCAAATTTTCATCCACACACACATAAAAAAGCAAGTGTATTTCAGGTCTTCACAGGAATTTGTTCTCAATTTTGAGGTGTTTCACAATCTAGAAGCAAGGACATTCATATTTGTGCTAAATACTGTCTGAAAGGTTTGTAAGAAGCTTTACATATGTGCTGTAACGAAAGCACATATGTTTTTTGCTTTAATGAAAGAGGCCCCTTTTGTGAAGAATGCTTGCAGCCCATACCTTGTCTATTCTCTTCTCCATGAAATCCAGTAAAACTTGAATTGCTCCCATATTCATGCCATTGTATTTTATATCTGTTTCCTCTTGGCATAATGGACGAATAAGAACATCCAAGCAAGAAACGGGAACATTGCTTAAGAGGTTGATTGCATTGCTGAAACAGATTTTAAAAATCTATTATTCACATGGAAGAAAGAATTAAAAACAGAGTACAACTGACCATAAACTGTTTGTACAACTGCAATCAAAAAGAGGCCCTGAAACTCAAACAATCCTTTATTTTCTCTCTCTGGGTTTTAAAGAAGGTGGCATTATGGTCTAAGTGCAGGCTCTTGGAATAAACAAGTTAAAAAAAAGAAAAAAAGCTCGGAAAGCTATACTCTGCAGCAGTGCATTATTACTTCCAGCCCCCACAGTATCCTATCCCACAGACGAGGCACAGCTTCCAGCGGTGTTACAGCAGCTGATCGTGCAGGACAGCAGGGGGAACCCTCACATTGATTTGCAGTGGTCAGAGTTTTTTTCCTCCTTGAAACTTAAAACATTTTACAACGTACCCACGTTACTGTCATTGATGTGACAAAGCACACCACAGAAAACACTTCCTCCTCCTAGAACAGTGGGGCATACTGGCGATTTCTCAGGTCCCCTGAAAGATTTTCACTTTTACTTAGCTTGTCGTGTATAGGAAACACAGAATGCTTTTAACACATTAAAAAAAGAATCAGGTTTATTTACCAAGCACTACCTTTTAGTGACTGGCAGTCTCTGCATTCTACAAAGAGGAGTGCTCCCCAGATATCCATTAAGTGATTTCAATTAGACCATAGGGTCCCTCCCTCCTCTTTAATGCACTAAGATGGAACCTACTTTGCAAGGATCTCTTTTATGGTACATGTCCCTTCAGTTCAGTATCTATCTTCTTCTCATTATACAGACTTGTATTTATACTCTTCCTGAATATGGGGCTAAATAACACAGATGCTGCAAAATTTGGAATCCTGTCATTATTTACTTGCCGATGCCCAACTAAACTTACAAATGGGTATATTTAAAAATATACAGAATTATTTAGGCAAACCTCAAAGCTATGAACAAAACTGTGAGCACCAATGTTTGAAGGACTGGCAAAGTGTTCCAAGAATAGAGAAAACTTTTCAAACAACTTCATTTAACACTTTTACTAACTCCTACTTAGAAGTTTTTAAGTTATTAATAAAATTTTAAGAAAGAATTAGTAAAAGAAAAAGCAAATCACGGCAATCAAACATAACAGGATTTCTAACAAATGTGCTGCTTTTGGTCTGATCAGACTGGGTGGCTGTTCCACATTGTGCCATCTCCCTTTTGCTCTTTTAGCAACTGTAATTCAGACAACTTCTACTTTTTGGAAAGCTTGGTCTCTTTGTTTTATTTCTAATTCCTGTTTAAGATATGTCTTTTATATCACAGAAATTATTCCTCTGCAATAATTCAGAAATAGTTAGAAACAAGACAGACTGAAATTCAACAAATATTTGGTGGCTTCAGACCTTTCATCAAAAGTCCTCTTTTTACCAGTTTCTTATTAAACAACCAAGTTCCCAAACACCTACAAAATTAATTTTCTGGATCACTGTGTCTGAGCTATTCTTTTCAATAAATGAAGCCCAGCTTTCTGATCTTTGTCACTCCACTGACAGTTTTATTTGTGGTAGAGGAGTGTATGAAATTCTCCAGCTACCAGGAAGTCAGTGACTATGCACAGATCTGCACAATAGTGTTTGCATTCCTACTCCAGGGGGTAGAAATACTGCGTATATTACTCTACCCTTTTCGGCTTCCTAGAGATCATTAATCACTGGGACATGACATCCACCCACTCACGCTCCCAGCCCCCTCCTGATATGCAAATTCAGAAGCAAAGGCCTATTTAGAGCTGCTGAATGCCTTGATTAAAACCTTGTTAGCGGGCAAAAATGGCACTCGCTCTAATATGTGGTGCTTTAAGCTGTTCATATTCAAACGTTAAGTAATGACATGACAGAACCACAATAATGACAACAATACCAGGTACTAAATTAGTTAAGATATTTTTATAGGCAACTTCTGCTTATTTATTAGAAGCAGAGTCACACTGACAATCAGTACATCACAGTCCAGGGCACGGATCCAACACCTGATGTTCACATAAAATAAATCCTCAGCTTACATATTAAGAGCACAAGTGTTCATACAATGTGCTTTAATAGGCTGCCCGAACCCTTCATTTAAGCATTTACACCCTGCGGATTTACAAACTTCTCTAAGTGCAAGTGATCAGCAATTCTAAGAAATATACTTATGCCTCCCCAACGCTTCACAAAGGTTATTCTCCATTTAACACTGCTTGTATTTTATTCCATTTTTAACATTACTTTCGTAATTGCCCTACTGATAGGCTCCAGGTGGAAAGCAGAGCGAGGAGTTGCACTCTGCTTTCTGACTCACACCTCATCTCTAGCAATAAAGACTGCATAGTCAGAGTCCAGCATACGGAACAGCCCAAATGATGACACAGCCTCATTCTTTTAGCTATGCTATGCTCACTACAGGCTGCTAACACAAGTCTACTCGTTCTTTATTGAAGCTCTGATAAGGAATGAAAGTTTTGCTTGACGAAATACATTAGAGGACTGAAGTGGGGCCCTCTGATCCCGGCCCCTGACCCCTTAGAGGATTTGTAGGGGCATTACTTCTGACTATACCTCTTCAATTCCAGAGCTGTCTTCTGATGAATACTCCTGGTGGAAATGTGTATTAAATTATTTAGCTTTTATTGCATCGTGTAGCATTCAAAAACAAAACTCAAGTTCTGCAAATAGGGCTGAAATATTTGAATCACAAAAGTAAAAATCTATGCACTGCTCTTCTAGCATGTTAAAAAACCCCTTCTGAATATGACTTAGATCAAGATCAAATACTACACGAGCAATACTATACTTGCATTCTTTCTTCTACCAACTTGAGCTAAACCAACTACTGACAGTTAGTGAACAAAGGTAGTTTTCCCAGAATAACAGAAAGACTAATGCAGTGCTATACTGAGTCTAATAGAGAAGGGGAAGCGACTGAACTGGCACAAGCCAGTGATAACCATCCTCATTTCTTTCCTGCTTCCACCTCTCAGAATTATGGAGAAACCTTGCCTTGCCTTGGTGTCTACATAGGGTCCACGTCGGCAGCATAAAATAGCCTTTCTGACTGAAAAAAGCAAGGACAGAAATCATACCAATAACACATTCTCCACAGCTGCCTAGTTCTGTATGTAAAGCCCTTTCAGGATCTCATCTGCAAGTGTTTGTAAAAGCTAAAACTAAAATGGCCTGCAAAACACACACCCTTTTGCAACAGCACAATATAATCAGATTTTACAGGTTGATATATTTTATAGACTACTCAGATTCCTGGACAAGAAAACAAGACATACTTTCATGGGAAGAACATTGGCTGTATAATAATTCACCAGAATATCAGGCAGTCTTGGTGACTATGTAAAAGCTTAAATGCTAAAGGTTGAACTCTGTTTTCTTGTAGTTCTTGAATTTCTCTAAATCAGTTGAATTTTTCCAGCAGTGAGGAACTTATTCCCATCAGTCCCTTCCTTAAAGGAGGATAAGAGTGCCAAACACCCACTGTAAGCAGCAGCAAAGAGAAAACACTGACTGCTTTTTAAGACACAGTCAGCACAAACTTTAGTCGTGGCAATTACTACAGCAGTGTCCTAAATTATTCCAAACTAGTCTGCACTGACTGAGAAGGTCTCTGATGTAGGATTTTAGTGTTCACCTACTAAGACCACTGATCTCCAAGAGCTTCCCAAGATTTTAATCAACTTCATTTAACACTTTCAAGATTGCTGGGTGTGAAAAGCTATATCCTTCTTCCTGGAGACTTCTGGTTCAGAGGAGGATCTTCAAAAGATCCTGCACTTCTATATATGGACATCTCTGAAGAAGAAAATGGCAACGCTAACTTTCACTGCTGAGAGAAAACATGGGATAGCATTTGAAGCTACCATCCTGCCAGACCCTGTGAACGCTGACCTATTTGGACAAAAATAAGGGTGGCATGGAAAGAAACAGTAACACTAGACAGAGAACCACCACCTCGCTTAAAAACACTCTGAATTTTGATTGAATTACTGGCTGAAAATACATAACAGTTGGATGCAGGACTGAGGGAAAAAAAACAACACACCCAAAAGTGCAAGATGATTCAGTCATCTTTGAAAAAAACTAAAGACTATTACCAGGGAACCGACATTTGTACTTGTAATAAAGCAGTTAAAAACTACTGGAGACAAAATATCAATGTGTTACTTCCATCACAATCCATCAGAACTGCAAGTCTCAAAATGCATTTTTTCCATCAGCAAAACAAGAGAAGTTGCATTTCATTTCAGTTTGCACTACCTCTAGAACTTCTATATATATTTTCATCCTCAATTACACACACACATTTCAGAAAGGTTAGCTTCATTATTAGTGATCAAAAATAACCAACTTGCCAGCCACTTTCTCTCTGGAATAGTGGACATGCTTAAACAATATTTCAGGTGAACAGTTTTCATACAAAAGACTAGTAGTATTTTATTCAAAAGTAATAGTTTTCATTGTTTCTCAGATTTCTACTTTAGATTTTAGGCAAAGATTTTTTTTTTTATTTAGAAAAAACCAAACTTTTAGATTGGTTCTGCAATTCTACCAACCTGTGCAACTCTTCAGTTTTGTCTTCAGTAGGGCCCATGGTTAATAAGCAGTGTCGAAGGATGGCAGCCATGTAACGAAACTGATGAGATTCATTCTATATAAATACAAATGATGAAGATATTTTTTCATTTTGAAGATTGCAAGTGGGGGTTTCAGGTCACTAGAATAATAAAAATTAAAGATGGAAAACACCTATTAGATAGTAACATCCATCCCTATAAATAAAAGGACTGTTCCTTATACTTCATTGAATGCTTAATGCAACATAACTCTCATACACTGGCCTTTTAATTACACTTTGTAAAAGTTGCCAGGGGCTTTTTTTTCCAGTTAAATGAGCCTTCACTACCACAAAACTCAGTTACAAGCATTTTCTCAATTCTGTACCACTATTCCTAATTTACCACTGCTATTTTCCTTCCTGTATTTACACCCAGAGGCTTCTTCACCCATTTAGATTACATATGTTCTTCATTTAATTTGCCTCCTCCTCATTTAAACCTTTGGCTGTGAACAGTTTAACTCCCCCACCCAGTCTGTTTCTTTTTCTAATTCACTTGCTTCTGTTCCCTTGATACCTTTTCTTCATTTCGTTAATAACTTCTCTACTTTCAGCAACCTTATTTGCCCTACTTTTGCTCTCTTCAACCTTCCCCCTTTCCAGTCTCCCACCAGACAGCAGCCACACAAAAGTACACCAGTAACTGCAATCATCTAACTGCATGTATCATTGTCCTCGTCCTTTTTCATTAGTTCTTCTTGGCATACCTCATATGTCCTGGTGTGTTTGACCTAGCACAAAGCGCCCCAATGCATCTTTTGTAACAACAGCATCCAAATCTGCCAACCGTACCACCTGCGGCTCTTGTCAGGCTTTGCTACTTTGAAACCATATCAAGTCATTAAATGCTGGTGTTTCAAATGGTTCTTGCCCTCTCACGATGGATCTCATTTAGTTTTCTACCCACACGCCTAACCTCTCAGCTCTCCTTTTATTTTCTATCCTGTCTACTGTTTGTAATCTTTTCAAATTCTGCATCTTCAGCCCACTTAATTAACACGCTGTTTACTTTTCTTACAGATCATTAATATTTCCACAGGGACGCTTGCTAAGCAGAATGTCACCTAAAACAGCTGGCTAACAGTTTACAACTACTAAAAAGGAATCAGTAAAGAGTTATTATGTAAGCTTTATCTCAAAACACAAAACCAGCTTCTCCTGCCCTAGAATGTCTTAAACTCTTTTCTAAGTAGAAAAAGATTAAAAATAAATAAGTAAGTAAACAAATAAATAAAGGTTACTAACAGCAGAATTTCCTCCTGCAGAAAATTTTCCTGGCAGCAGCATGCTTGGGCTCTTCAGGGGGGAAAATTTTTGTGAGACAAAACCTTCCTCATTCCACAGACAGCGAACACATGGAACCTCATCAAGTAATGCCACAACCATGTTCCACCTCCTGCCTGTCTTTCTGCATTAAACTGGGCTTTCCATCTCTGAAGATATCCAGTATTTTATAAGAGTATGCCAACTTCAAGATCCAGATTTCGACAGCTGACTTCTCAAGGGGCAAACCATATAATACAGATTCTTTTTCCAACCTAACACCTGACATTATTCCTCTGCAAAGAACTACATCACAAAGATGATACTTCTCAAACTCTGATCTAGCAAACATTCATATAGGTGTGCTACATGCTCAGCTTCAGGTCATTTTTCTCCACTCAAGTTTCTACCTTGAAAACAATCACTTGCCTATACAAAGAATTTTCTCTGACAAAGATATTTTAAATAAATGTCTAAGTCAGGAATATACAGCACAGAAAAGTCCCTCCCTCTCTTTATGCTTCCTTGAAATCCAAAGGACTGGCATGTCTGATCTTTTCCCTCCACTCACTCAATCTTAAATTTCAGGATGTCTTATTCAGCATATCCATATTGTTCACTTTAAAGTAAACAATAAGCTTCAGACTTTTCTGAAGTTTTTATATTCCTTAATGTTATGATTAATGTTTTATTTGCTGTTTAGTCCAATGCACTAAAGAGAACAATTATTTGTCAATCTTAACTACTGTAAACTTCTGCTTTACATGCTTTATATGCTGCATGTTTACAATGCCCAGTGAAAAGTTAACAACAAAAGTTAACTGGTTTAGAGAAAATGTATGGACTAAAAAGAAAGATTCCTTATGTAATTTTATTACTGTAGCACAGATTTAGATTATTCAACAAAAAGTTATCCTTACAGTTCCTGTTTATAAATTTAGGGATACAACACATGGGAAGCATATTCATCTAAGACGAAAAAATTAGATCCAATGTTATAATTAAAAAAACAAGATAAAACTTATTCATAAGACATCAACGAAAGTGCGTTTGGTTCTTGTACTTGACCTCATCTTAAAAGATCACAATTAAATCCAAACCTTGTGTTGGAAGGATGGGAGAGACAAACACATTAAAAGCAGCGTCACTCTTTCTTAAGAGTTAGATGTTAAAAATTAGAGTTGATGTGCTTATCATTACGCCCAGAAAAACAGAAGGAAACTAGGGAGACTTCTCAGCTCTAATCATTACCCTATTGCTACAGTCCACAATCTCCAGAGATGCAGTCATCTGATACACTTACAATAGAAAGTTTTCCTAGCCAGGTAATTACTAGTAAACAGCATTTGTTTTCTTTTGGAAATCTAAGACTCTCATTAAATAGTCTTCTTTGCATTTTTATTGGAAAATGTACATGTCTAACTTGTGTTATGTAACCTAAGTTATTCTCCCATTACACAGAAAATGTATGGATTTGATTTTTTGGCTAAGTAGTAACAAGAACAAAAGTTATTTGGTATTTAGGCAATGAGCATTGAAGACTCAAAACGTCTTGAAAGCCCAAGATCATAAACACATGACACAATCAGAATTCAGACTGACAAATTTTCTCAGACAGACTTTGCATACAGAGAAACTATGATGCAAAAATTTCAAGACTACCTTACATGCTATTTTGAAAAATGCAGTCCATTCCATCAAAATTACAGTAGCAAAAGTTAAGTATTAAAATCCTTGCTCTGGGGCTTGAACAGCAACTGCCTCTCATGTCTCTACCTGCTGGTTCTGGCTCTTGCAAGCTAAACAAGAACAACTTAAGAAACCACTTCAGCTAAGCCTTACCTCGCTGTGGACATTCCAACTGTCAAGCGTTACATTAAAAAGAGCCTTTAGTGCCTCAATGGCACAATCTGTTTCTTGCAAAGATAAAGGAGGTCTGTCACGATCTTCTACTGCTTTATATTTTTCTGTCCATCTTACGCTCAGGGAACTCTCCAAAGCCTGAGTCAAAACTTGCACCCCTTGTAGTTCCTGACGCAACTGCGATCTAATATCTGTGTGCAGAAGCGATAAGAGGAAGAGAAGACGCAAATCAAAGCACTTAATGTCATCAGCAAATTGATGGTCCTTGCATTTTTCCAGAAGATTACAGAGCATAGCTGCAAGATTCAGTTCCGAACTGAGTTTCTGTGCAACAGCACTATTAAAAATTATGTTACAGAGGCATTTTAAAGCTTCTACTATAACGGGAAATTCAGACACTCTCTCCAAGGAATCTTCCACAGTGTCCAGCTTTGCTAGCCTCATAAGGATCTGCATGTTCCTCTTTGTGGTCACAGGCACTAAAACCTTCTTGTCCCTGGAGAGAATCCGGAGGGCCTCCAGGCAGGCAACTTGACATGAAGTTTTTGTGTCTTTTTCAAGGATGTTTAGAATTCCTTCACATAGCTTCTATACAAACACAAACAAACAAACAAGAACAGTTTTAGTATCAATATATCGGTGGCAATAGGAAACTACTTCTTCTAAGTCTTCCACATAACTTTTGAGTTTTCAGCTGACTTGACTTAAGAAAATGGGTATTTTGTTCTAGCTTTTCAAAAAATGAACTATTGGAAAAGAACCCCAAAGATCATCAAAAGTAGTTTTCCACATGGATACAATCCAAATACAGCAGCGTTGGCAAAAGCATTAAGTAAAAATGGCAGATGCTATCCAGCATCACCAGTTACCAAATTTTCTCAGTATCAGGACTAAAAACTGGAGCAGCCGGAGTAACAAGGCTAGAGAGAAGTGAGAGGTTTTAAAAACACATCGAAGTAGAACAGTTACACCTATAGTACCTGCAAAATTAGAAGTTGAGGTTGTTTCAGTCAGGAGGGTGGGAGAAAAGAAACCAAACCAAAACAGTTTCTCCCCACTTCTCGCCTCCCAAGCTTTGTGTCTTGACCACTGACAAGAATACATTACCAAAGAAGACAGAACAGCAACAAAAAAAAGCACAGGGATACAAGTAAAGTGAAAAACAGTTCCTGGGGAACGGTCTCTGGAATTGCGCTTTTCATCAGGACCACCACACCAAAAAGGCAGGGAGCACAGCAGCCCACCACCCTGACCAAAAGCTCAGAACAGAAGTTCCACTTCGGATATCCAAGCAAGTTTTGTTACTGTGATCACTTATAACTAAAGCCAAAATTTTTTTAGAAAACAGTTTAAGTCTAAAGCAAATCTAGAACAGACGCTCCAGAAGAATAAGGGAGGAAACAACACAAGTCTTCAACAATGTTAGAAGACAATCTGTAAACAAAGTCAGACATTAGGAATTCACAATATGATTTCCAGTATGCTTGTCCTGGAGTGAAGCCCACCCAAAAGCACCACCCAGACAACTAAGACCTTGTTTACACGTCCACAGTCCTGACTAGATTAATCCAGTAAGAGCTTGAAAACAAGGAATGAGCTCTACCTCTTCCTACCACACAGACTATGTGATAAATCTTCATCAGAATATTATAGGCACTTGTAACAGTATAAAAAACACATCTGAGCCCCTCTATAGGAATACAAGTACTGGCCATGGGAATTTTATAGACCAGTACCTGGAAAAAGACACTCAAGCAGAGTATCTTCAAGTCAAGAGTTCTTCAACACTGCAAGGTTCTACACCTGGGTTGAGGCAATTTGCGGTTTCAATACAGGGCGACGTGACTGAGAGCAGCCCTGCAGAGAGGGACTTCAGGGTGCTGGTGGATGAGAAGCTTGACATGAGCCAGCAATATGTGCTCACAACCCAGAAGGCCAACCATATCCTGGGCTGCATCAAAAGCAGCATGGCCAGCACGGTGAAGGAGGTGATTCTGCCCTTCTACTCCACCCTCGAGAGACCCCCACCTGCAGGACTGTGTCCAGTTCTGGAATCCCCAACATTAGAATAATATGGAACTGTTGGAATGGGTCCAGAGGAGGGCCACATAGATGATCAGAGGGCTGGAGTACCTCTGCTATGAGGACAAGCTAAGTGAGTTGGGGTTGTTCAGCCTGGGAAAAAGAAGGCTCCGGGGAGACTGTACAGCAGCCTTCCAGTACCTGAAGCGGGCCCACAGGAAAGCTGGGGAAGGATTTTTCACAAGGGTATGTAGTGATAGGACGAGGGGAAATGGCTTTAAATTGGAAAAGGGAAGATTTAGATTAGACATTAGGAAGAAATTCTTCACAACAAGGGTGGTGAGATGCCGCAACAGGTTGCTCTGGGAAGTTGCGGATGCCCCCTCCCTGGAAGTGCTGAAGGTTGGATGGGGCCTTGAGCAGCCTGGTCTGGTGGGAGGTGTCCATGCCCATGGAAGCGGGGTTGGAACTGGAAGGTCTTTAAGGTCACTTCCAACTCAAACCGTTCTATGATTAATTAATGCCTCTCCCACACAGGTGTTCAACACCGATTTGAGCATAGCATGCTAGACCTGCACTAAATGTTTCTGAAGGTGGTGGCACCTTTGAAGCATTTTAAAAAAAAATGACCAGTCTAGACCCAAGTTACCTGTCACAGCTTAACTACTTAGAAGAATTTTGTTTCTATGGTTAAAGGAGTTTTCCATACAATTAACTTCACTCTGCAAGCTGAAGCAAGTGTCGTGAAGTCTGTTTGGTTCCAAGGACTGAAACAGAACTGAATGGACATTTCAGAGAACCCAGAAAAAGGGCAATTTATCCTGCTCCCTGTTGAAGCACATTTCTATTAGACTTAGCAATCACAGCCTTCCTTATTGACATCAGCTGCTACAAGGTCTGTAACAATTTACCCAAATTCAACAGCTGGTTCATAAATAATAACCAGACTCTCTCTCTCTTCAGGAATTGTGTAGCAGGACCATATTAACATAAGAAGTTGTGTTACCAGCCTTCCCCAAACCAAGATGCTGAATGAACACTTTGAAGACTTACTGGGCCAGACAGACTGCCTTATGGTTAAATAAAACCAGCACAAAAACATCTCTGATTTTTCATTAACAGTGCTGAAGGACTTACAGGACTTGAAATACCAAGGATCACTTCATAAGTTATCTGATCTGATCAATAGCAACTGAAATAAAGGGGAGTTTCCACCCATTTTTGTTAGAAGCAGAGCCCATACATATCTTGTATCTGGTGTCCTGGTCTTTACTCTCAGTCAGATAAACCCTGAACCCTCATTTGACTGCAGAGACCAATCCTCCCAAATTCAGACTGATTTTTCTCTCCATGAGTTGCACTCACCTGCTGCTATGGAAGTGTCACTGCAAAATGTCAAAAGCACAGTGGGGGAGATCCCAAAGGGCACCAAACTCCCACTGGCTTGCCACAGGACGTGGAAGCCTAACCCCTCCTCCATACATTGGTAGACTACCCTTGCAAATTAATTAAAAATAACCAAACCCATCATCTTGTGGCTTCAAATCTTCGTGAAATGCAGCAACAGAAGAATCTTTAAACACTTGTACTAAAGATGGATACTACTGTTCCTGAAGCCTTGGTTGTATAAAAAGATTTCAGAATATAGGCAAGGCTACAGTTTATTTTTAAAAGCATTAATTATACAGTCTTCTGTATACTGTGTCAAAATCTAAACCATCAGACACTTAAGAACAGGTTACTAAGCTTCTCAGCCATTATAGCAAAATACATTTTTTTTTTAAGATTCCTAAGTGAATAAAATATAGGAACCGGTGACTAAATTCTCCAGAGTTAGACCCTGTTAAGCCATCAAGAGTGATTTTAAAGGAATCAGCACTCAGTTAGGATACTACCACTCGCAACACTGTTGAAATCCGTGACAATGAACCACTGCTGACCTCAAGTACCAACAGGAGCTTAGGAAAAAAAGAGAGCATCTGATTATGAAAACCTCATGAGGTTCAACAAGGCAAAGTGCAAGGTCACAGCACCCCTCAGTATCAATACAGGCTGGGGAATGAAAAGATTGAGACCAGCCCTGCGGAGAAGGACCTGGGAGTCCTAGTGGATGAGAAGCTGGTTATGAGCTGGCAGCCCAGAAAGCCAACCATATCCCAGGCCGCACCAAAAGAAGTGCAGCCAGCTGGCTGATGGAGGCGATTCTGCCCCTCTACTCTGTGCTGGTGAGATCAGCTCTGGAGCCCTCGGCACAGGAAAGACATGGACCTGTTGAGGCAGGTCCAGAAAAGAGCCACTAAAATCATCCAAAGCCTGGAACACCTCCCCTAAGAAGAGAAGCTGAAACAGTTGGGGTTGTTCAGCTTGGAGAAGACTCCAAGGAGACCTCATTGCAGCTTTTCAGTACTTAATGGGGGCTTATAAGATAATGAAACATTTTTTAGCAGGGCCTGTAGCAATAGGGCAAGTGGTAAAGGTCTTAAACTAAAAGAGCAGAGGCTTAGAGTAGATATTACGAGATTTGTTTTGCTGAGGGTGGTGAAGCACAGGAACAGGTTGCCCAGAGAAGTGGTGAATGCCCCATTCCTGGAAACATTCAAGGTCAGGTTGGATGGGGCTCTGAGCACCTTGATCTAGTTGAAGATGTCCCTGCTCACGGGAGGCAGGTTGGATTAGATGACCTTCATGTTCCCTTCCAATCCAAACCATTCTATGATTCTAATTGAAGAGTTATCCATGGAAAGTTTTGTAGCAAGGAAACAAAATTAATCCTATTAGGAAATTGCCTTGGAGACAACTGAAACCAGTGCTATACAGTATGTTTTCTGCTTTCTCCCTGACAGCGTGAGGGAAGTGATGCACATAGGGAAAAGAAACAGGAAAAGATATGATCAGAAAAGTATTATTATCCTTTTCATTTTGTTTAGATGGTGCTTTTACTATCTCTGTGTAGGCCATTACTATGGCATAAACGAAGGGGCATAGATGTTATTTATTTATGAAAATCAATGCAAGCAACAGAATTCAGGCAGGAAGATACCTCCCCTATGACAAACTATATGATGACTGTCCTAGTTTCAGGGTTTTATTGCTATCCTCCAAATTACTGTATGAATTTAACGTTTCTTTCTGGAGTTCTATCCTTTTGACATTCAGAAAGAGGAGCCTGACTTTTATCAGTCATGCTACAGCAAGAAGTGTTTTTCAAACACTTTTCCACAGAATCAAAGCAGTTTCTAGTCTTTTTAAACTTTTTTTTTTTCAGTTGTAAAATACATTTATTGCTCTAAAACTCAAGAATTCTCAGCTTTCATGCTAATAGTACGGTTAAAACAGAACCACACACACTGTTCCCTTGGTCTATGCTGTAGTGTGAGTAATGGTAAAATGTTCAAGATTTTATTGCATGTGAAAACAGGAAGCCCAGGAACATCCATTTGTCATCTTGTCTTGAAGAGCAAAATATTAATCCATTTTGGCGGATGCCCCTCCCTGAAAGCATTGAAGGCCAGGTTGCATGGAGCCTTGAGAAACCTGGTCTGGCAGAAGGTGTCCCTGCCCATGGCAGGGGAGTTAGAACTGGATGATCTTGAAGGTCCCTTCCAACCCAAACCATTCAGTGATTCTATGATTCTGGTAGCACAAATGCTTGATGCTAAGAAGCAACACGGTCCTATAGAAAAAGCAATATCCTGAGAAACAAAAGACCTGCGTTTTCTTCGTTACCCAGCCACATTTATTGCAGGGCTTTGGGCAAAAAAGGCATCAATTCTTTATTTCTGTTTTCTTTCACGGTCTTTGTTTACAGGCTAATTAGATGTAGAGGGTGGAGAGGAGAGGGGAGCATGGTAAATGCTTTTTAGCAGGTTCTGACAATATGAGGCAATTGTGAAAAATACAGTACTTCATGATCTTGCTCTTTGGTCCTGATATACCAGCATGTGAGGTCCTTTTCCAACTCCTCTCTTTGTGTTTGTAGATGTTTAGAAAGCACACTTGACCTATATTCACTTTTTTTCAATTCACAAACCACTAAACTTTGGCTACATAATGTCAGCTGAATTTACTGTAGCTTCTCAACAAGAAGTAATAATGTCTTGGTGAGAAAAGGAGACAATTTCCCTTTATTTGCTTCTTCCTCTTTGGCAAATCATTCTCCTTACTTCTACAGGCCTTTAGATCACAGTAAGAACAAGAGAACATAGTCTCCATTCTGCAAGTACTCAAATCCAAGCAAACATGACTGCTTTACCGAACACAGCATTTAATTTAGACGCAGGTTATTCAGTGCTAGAGAAGCTGCAATTCAAAGGTGAACAACAAAAGTTCTGCTAAACATTAAAGAAAGAGTGCATGATTTAACTCTTCTTTTCTGCACCTTTATTTTTTTAATTATGCCATAGATGGCTATAAATTGAAGAGGGGTAGATTTAGACAAGACATAAGGAAGAATTTCATCACAATGAGGGTGGTGAGGCACTGGCACAGGTTACCCAGGGAAGTTGTGGATGCCTCACCTCTGGAGGTGTTCAAGGTCAGCTTGGATGGGGCCCTGGGCAGCCTGATCTAGTGGGAGGTGTCCCCGCCCATGGCAGGGGGGTTGGAACTAGATGATCTTTAAGGTCCCTTCCAAATAAAATCATTCGGTGATTCTGTGAGATGCTGTAAGTACCAGGAGAAGGACACTTCTTAGCAATCAATTTAAATTAAAGCAAGGGGAAATACCCAACCTATTGTGTCAAAATTACTTGGAAATTCATGTTGCTCCCATTTTCCTCTTTTCTCAGTGACAGAGCACATTAGTAAGAAAGACCTAAGAGTGAGTGCTTGCTCATTTTCTTAGCACAGGTGAACAAGAAGCCACTGTGTCTTTAGCCTCATCAAGTATTATATGTGCCAGAGCACATCATTTATTTAGGAAAATAGGAACACCATAAATGGCACCAGGTCATGCTTTCCTTGTCCTGCACTGGCTTAAGCCCTTCTAATTCACTTTGTCTTCCAAACCATGTTTTTCATCACTTTCAAATTTCAATTTTAATTACATTGCCTCCAGTGGTTCGAGAGAAGGACATTCTTAATTTAATTCAACCTAGTTCTGTAGCTGTTCAGTGATGATGAGGGTTAATGAAATCAACCATAGCGTCAATCACAAAGTTTGCAAGGAACTGCATTTCCCCAACAGGTCATAAAGATTTGCTATCATTCACTCATATGTACTGCCGTCTATTTCTCAAGTTTACCTTGTACTTTACAACAAAGATTCAAAGCAGACTATACCAAATTTTCAGGTATATGAAAGTAATGTTAATAGTAACCACAATAAACTGTACATAAATTTTTACAACTCTTAAGTCTCTGTGGCTCTCAAAGTTATTCAGAAGCTTCTCTTAAAACTCAAGTCCCTCTCCATCCTATACAGGAGAAAAATAAGTATTTTACGTTTCTTATATTTTTCTTATATTTGCATAGTAGACTATGCAAATACTGTTGCAGAAAACTGAAGAGAAGCTATGGTTTTGGTTAGTCAGAGATAAGATATTCCAGAAGCAGAGGCATAGCTTGGAACAGCTAAATAAGAACATTGGCTGATCATTTCTGCTCACCGAAGCAGCATTGAAAGAATAAAATAATTGTTTTATTCTGCTATTAGGTTTCAGAGTTAGGCGTCCAAGACAGCAAGAAAGGAAACCCAAGAGTATTTGAAACATCAGTTCAAGTTTTCATTTTCTTTGGAAATTCAGACAGCATTTGTAAAACATTTATAATCAACTGTGCGGAATAATGGGACAATTAAGCCAACCTCCTCTGAAACAGCCATGCCCAATTTTTGCCCAGTCTTTGTGGAAAGATGTGGGTGGGGAGGATAGGTATACACTAGAATTCCTTGAGGATTCAGCCTGCTTCACCTCAAGACTCCATTGGTATGCCTGTTACTGACAGCAGGAGGTTGGCCTGTCCAGCAGAAGCCTGCCAGCTCTGACATGGCAGAAGTTCAAGTCGCAGATCTGAGCACATGCGAGAGCTTAGCCTAGACAGCACTCCACAAGAAAGGTGAGGAGCACACAGAGCAATCTGTGTTGTAAGAACCAATGGAATAAACACCTGGTTCAGTGTCACAAAGAGGTGAAATTCCACATAGCTGCACTCTCAGTAGCCCTCCTTGTGCTCCCCGCTGAACAGGGAGAGAGAGAACCCTTATGTAACCCAGTGGTGAAAGAATGGTACTAAAAGGAAAGATGGGTTTTACTGGCTTGACATAAACCTTAAGAGGCATGAACTGAAAAGTGCTGGATAGCAGTGGGCAGGACCAGAGGGAATTAGAACAAATGCTTAGTATTAATGAAGGATACTTAGGAACTCTTCCTCTTGTACAGACTGGTACTCCCGTAAGGGGTTTCAGTAAAGTCAGAACAATAATAACAACAATTAATACTAAGAAACCACACAGCGTGCCCACAGGAGCGCTGGAGATTAATATTTCTACAGGACACTCACCAACAAACTTTAAAAGCTTGCAACGAAGTTACTGGGAGGACAAACGCTCTGTGCCTTTGGCTGCAGGAACCTTCAGACCTCCCAGAAGTGTCACAGTGTCAACAGCGCTATCTAATAATGAGGTTCTGCTGCGATTTAGAGTGTGACAGCATCTTGCTCCATCAGCATACTTTATTGCTCTCATCCTGCCAAAGTTAGAACACGGTACAGTCCACAGCCTTAAGTAAACTCCCCACATCATGGATTTAATTAGGAGCCTCACAATACATTTCATATGACATACCATCACCTATTTCAACACCTTTAAAACATTTGGCAATGCAAGAGAAAAGACTGTTTTGGTGACTTTCTTCTCACTGAAGGAAGCCTTGAATTTCAGAACCGTTATGTTCAAACTGAATCTGAACAATAAATCAAGAAAACTGATCTCAAACTTTAAAGATTTAAATTAAGGGCTGACCCAACACAGTAAGAAAGAGACAGCAGAGTAGAAACGAGATGTCATAAATACTACAAGAGGCAAAGCAGGCAAAACAAAGAGCTGAAGAGGAAATATGTCCATCTTTAAGGCCCCTACCATTTCAGGTAACAGTATGGCTTACAAGTAATAGTCTTACATTTGGCCACTGCTTCCTCTTTTTTTCCTTTCCTCCCTTAAATTCAGCATCTTCTTCTGATTTAAAAAGCCAGCCCTGCTTGCCACCCTGGACAGACTTATTTTCTCTGTTCTGCCCCCTGGGCAAACAGTGCTGACAGACATTTCCAGGCCACAAACAGCGCCGTGATTTTCTTGCCATTTTAAGTCTGTAAACAGCACAAATGTGTTTCTACTTTAGAAGCAGGATTTGGGCCTGTTAAGGTATGAATAACATAGAATAAAGCTAGTACGTGATGAGAAAGTGGTTCTAAGAAAGCTTTCCTTTTTTGTACTAGGACTTGTGAGGCTTGAGCTCCAGTGCCTGCTGTGCCACATTGAGAGGGAGACGCTATGCCTGACACCTCCAGGGTGACTGCCCAGTCAAGTTACCAGATACTCATTTTCTGCAGGTGATTCCAGCCTGGACCTAAAGAACCAGCTGTTTGTGTTAACCATGCCATGATGCTGTGAAGCATTGTTGTTCAGAAGACTCAACCCTTTCCATCAAAATGCTGTCAAGAACTTCTTGACTGGTTGAAACAAATAGTTTAGATTCATCAGAGTTTGTTAAACTCCTCTGAAGTAATCACACTGCCTTAATTTCAGAACACATTTATGTCTGGTTGGCAATTTCTATACTGTTCACACGCACAAACTGAAAATGAGCTTTCAGAAGCTCATATTTTTTATTAGCATATGACAAGTTAAGAAGGAATAGCACAAATTTGATCTGCCTGGTATCCGAGTGATCTTACAGTACAACACAGGTTGCCAACTGATTTGTACTCACAGCACCAATCACACAGGCCACTGCAGATGCACAACCTCATTAAACAAAACGATCAGGACAAGTAACAGCTCACATTACAATCTGGTGGGTTCTATCATCCTGTAATGTACCAGAGTCCTGTGGCTATGGCCAGCCAGACAAGCTTAATAGCATTACCTCTCTTCCTGCCTTCTAGAAGACACACTCTACTTTCCTCCACGAGTTCAGTATTATAAATTCACCGCTGATTTATTTAGTTTACAGCCTAAAGCATTACGATCTGATAGCCATATTATGACAGAAAAAAAATTGCTGTCTGATTTACCCAGATTCTACAGTCAAACCATAGTTTTGCTCTTACTGTCTTTCATATTTTACAGCATCTCACTGTTGAATACAGGTAATCCTCTCCCTAGCAGTATCCAACTTAGAAAAGCATAAAATTCAGTTACACCTATGACTCAATGCACTTATACTATACACTATGCTGTAATTCTAAGGTCATGGCTGAGGCTGCGTGGTGAGGCAGACATAAAACTTGCACTGCTATTGTTGATCTTTTACCTGCACTCTTGCATAGGCATAAATGAATGACAAAGCCATTGAAGCTTGCTGAATCGTAGGATCATCAAGGCTGGAAAAAGACCTTTAAGATCAAGTCCAACTGCCAGCCCAACACCACTGTGTCTACTAAATCATGTTCCAAAGTGCCACATCTACACATTTTTTTGAATGCCTCCAAGGACAATAACTTCACAACTTCTCCGGGAAGCCTGTTCCAATGCTTCACCAGTCTTTCAGTAAGGAAATTTTTCCTAATAGCCAACCTAAACTTCCCCTGGTGCAACTTGAGAGGCCATTTCCTAAAACAAAATTTACTTCTAGGCTCACACAAACCCAATACACAGCAAGAGCCTGGCAAGAAGTATATATTGCATTCACCAGGTTATATGGCAAACTCCCAACAGCACCAGAAACCAAAGACAAAATCCTGAAGTCCCCCCCTATTTGCCCCCATACCTGAACCTCAAGTCTACTACATGACTTCTTCATGGATTGTGACCCTTCCTTTGAACGCTCTTCCACTGCAATCATTCTAAGCCAATAGAAGCAGAACTGCGCTTGCTGTCAACTCAAGTACATTTTGGTATCAAGAAATAAAACAGTGGAACTTGTTTCTCTATTAGCATGTGGCTACATCACGGACACTTCAAGAAACTCCCATTAATTTTAGTGACATTTTCAATAGTTTGCTCTTAGTAAGAGCACGGTGCTGTTTTACCTTTAAACTTAAAGCATTTTTATCTTAACTGAAGGATAAAGCAAGAAAGCTGAATGTTTTACAGACAGTAAGGATACTGAGCAAATACGTAGATAAAAAAGGAACACAGAGTCTTGTCACCACATTATAGAATGTGAGCTTCAAGTAAAGCAACAGATAAAGCCAAACACTGAATAATTGTACGTAGGTCTTCTGAAGACTTTGTCAGTGGCATCTGTTCAGAGGTATATTTTTCTTACCAATTACCCAGAGAAGCACAAGGGCAGATTCCAGAACAAAAAAAAAAAATCCCACAGCTTTTGACTATCAAGAGCGGGAACGTATAAGATGCCTTGATATAAGTGACTCTGGTCACATATTAATAATGCCTTTTCCAGTAAGTAATGCTATGAAAATGCATTTAAATAAAATCAAGGGCATTTTAGAATTGAATTGTTCAGTCTGCTTACTGTCCTGAACGCTTCTTGATGAGCTTCGTTCAGCTTTAAGTAAACGTCACAGAAACAACAATTTGTCCACAAAACGTGTTAAGAACTTTAATTAAGTAATAATACTATCAAGAATTTTCAGAACATGCCTTAGCAAGACAGAAGCCAAAACCAATTACAGTAACAGGCTTAAAACACTGAATAAAACATTATTTGACTCTATGTATGCTGTTATAACCTGCAGCTTACAAAACTATGAAACATACTTATGTTTTTGTCATACTGGCTGTTGCTTAACCACAATTTTAAACACTGATTCAAATCTCCATATCCATATTAAAGCTATTCCCTATCAAAATCCCATTATAACTCTGCATTTAATGCATTTCTGAATCCCAATCAAGAAAGCTACCTATATCAGAGGGAGGCATCTCATTAAGTCTGTAACGGCTGTTCCATCAGATATAAAAAGCAAAACAGGGAAAGATGTTTTCAGAAAGCTCCTAGGACTGTGAAACAAGCCTGTTCTACAGAAAGACTGGGGAAGGCTTCTAGGCCACATTTTATTTCATTTTGACTGACAAGAGACAACAGCACAGTTGCTCACCAGAGTGAAGTCAAACTAAGAGGTCTTCAAGTGCAATAAACAATCATCACTTAAGATTAGTGTACATGTAACTGAGGGGTTTGTAAATGCAAAGGACAGAGAGGCTTATCACCCCCGATTTCTAGCAGGAAAAGGATTTAAGACCTGAAAATATTTAATTTTCAACAAAATCATGGAATGAATTGAGGAGTGTCCAATACAAGACAAGCTAACCCTGTAGGAATGTTGCAATTCTGACTTCAAGCTTTCAGTGCATTTTAGATCAGAGGAAACAGGCAGCCTCATTCACTAATGAATATCTGCTGAATAAATATGCAAACAGCCTCAAAACTAATTAGAGAAAAGACAGAAAGGGTCTTTATACCATATGGTATATTATACCATAAATACAACAGAAAAAAAATTAAAATGAAAGGTAGCCCAAGCTTTAAATGTGAGGCTGTGGAGGATGGATCTATCTATGGTAATGCTATGATTCTATCTCAAGGGACCAGTTAAGCCCTGACACACCTGTACAGCTTCATGCTATAACACAAGCATTTCCCATCTCGGGAAGCCAATATGCACAGCACACATTCTGCTGGTTACAGCTGCCTTTGTATTAACAGGCTTCTGTAGTTTTGTGCATACTTTTCTTCTGCAATTATCCATTAAACTTAATCTCTGATATCCTCTAAGTATCTAACATGGACAAGAAATCCACACCTGCTAAGAAGAGAGAAAATGAAAAAATGTATTGTGAAATATTTATCTCAGATCCAAATGAAAAGATCATCTTTACTCTTATTTCCCCACACCTGTACCCAACAAAATTACTTATAGAATTTTCTGTTACTACTTTTATTCAAGAGAGGGCTTTCTGTTAGGCAGATTTGTTTTTCTTTTTCTGAAAAGGGAGAACAGGCAGCTGTCATGTCTCTTGCCCTAAAGAAACAAAATTGAAAACAGAACTTTATAATCACTAATTGCACTCTTTCACAATGGCAGTGAAGTTAAAAGACTGATTTTCTTTTGTTATACTTTGAACTAGAACAGGTATGCAGCTCAACAGACTATTTTACTTACTTTTCTTTTGTCTTCATCTGCTGGATCAAATCTGAAAGTGCCCCGATTCTGTAAAAAAAAAAAAACAAAAAAAAACAAAAAAAAACAAAAAGAAAGAGTTTGCATTTGTTACATGACATCAGCTGCTAAGTTTGTAATACCTGCAAAACCATTATAAACTTCAGGATTCTGGTTAAACCAGCCTCAGACACTGGGGCCATAACCATCCATCATGTCCTTTCCATTCTACCCAACAGCAAGAGCAACTTCAGTAGGTGGCTCCAACTAACAATTTCACAATTACTACTGGTGCAGAATAAGCCTTTATCTGTAGGCTGTTTCTAGTGTGGGTTAACAACTTCATACTTGGCCTTTTACAGGGTGAAAACCATTAGCTACAGCCTTGTGATTTACAAACACCTTATTCCTCAGACTCCTGCCCGAGCAGTTCTTACAGGCTTTTGACTGCATTTCAAGCAATCCAAACCACAACAACCATAGGATAGTCTTGCCCAGAAAACAAGTAGTACAAACCAAATAAGCCTTACTAGAAAAACTACAGTTTCCATATTGTGGCAATTCCCATAACACATTACCGAGGTATTTGTTTCCTTGGTGCAGTGAATGACAAGATAGGTACGGTCAAACAATGACCACGTATTTCCTGCAGTAGTTCCACTGTAGGAACACTTCCAACCGTAATTTAGTCTAGTATGATGTTGGTTTCCTGAAGTATGTTATTAGCAAAATACTATTTGAATGACACAATGTTTGTTCTGCATGTAAAAATTAAAATCTCAATTTCTTTGATTCCTAGTACACAATTTGCTACATTTCAGAAGTGACTGAAAAACAAAAGTGACCCTCTGTACCACAATCTGGGCATCTTACCTCTCATGTCACAACCTCACAGTTATATAGAGAGGCCTTCAACATCCACCCTACCTTTATGGGTTACCAATATCAATTAGATCCTTGAGGACAGTAGGAAAACAATTTTTTCCTTGTTCTTGCAGGGCTCCCAATAATGCTGTTGAACCATGTAAAAGCAGGTGAACATTAAATGATGAGCTAATAATGAAGAGATGCCCATCTTTTCTTTTGCAAGTGTCCAAAAATGCTCACATGCAAATGCAATGTAGTGACAGTAAGGAGTCCAAGCACTGGAGGAACAGGGACTTAGAATAATCATTGTGTATGAGACAGCACAGAGAAGCAAGAACAGACGTATTAAATTCTATTATAGTTATTCTATAGCCACTTGCACCCTAGAATGATGCTTAATCCTTCCTTTTTCTTCAATTAAAGCATATTTAATTGGTTATTTGGAAAAAGCTAAGGAAATCTAAAGCCCAGATAACGCATGGGTAAGGATCTGGAACCTGGAGTACTCTGCCCGGCCTTTGCTGGCCCACAGGCACCAGATCTGAGTTAGCAATGCACCGCACAGAAAGACAAATGTAGGAAACATCTCAGCAAACTTACCAAGAAACACAATAAGAAAATGTCATATTGAGACAGTATTAAAAGATTCCCACCCCACTTCAACAGAAGTACTTTGCCACACATACAGCACCAAGACTTCATTTAAAGATTTGAAATGCCAGAATAGAAACCACATCAGCTCTCACTCTGCCCTTGAGAATTCAGCTTAAGCCTAAGTAATTCATCCGTGGAAGCTGCCGAGATGGCATAAAATCCAGCATGGCAAAATTAATAAAAGACGTTTGCATGTGCTTTTTGACCCAATATATCTAACAAAGGGTCCTTTGCAAAAGTGAAGTCAGATGACAAAAGGTTCCCTCAATCAGAATAAAAAAAAAAAAAATTAGATGTGTCTAATGGACTATGCAGGGACAGGAGTTGGACTTATGATCGTTGTGAGTCCCTTCGAGACATTCTAAGATTCTGTGACTCTAGAGCTACCAGTCCTTCAAGAAAAGTGCCCTGCAGCTGCACCAGTCTTTTCATTTGAGTTTCATGTGTAAAGACAGCCAACATCAAGACTGTTGCTCAAGCTTCTTCTATAAGCTCAAGTTTGAGTGAAGACATCAGTTACTGCCATTGTTAGATGTAAAATATTGCATGTAAACCAGTAAACTTCAAACTTTCTCCTAGAGGCTGAAGAATAACCATCCACCAATCCACAATGATTTGGCTTTTCCCCTGAGAACAGAGCTCGGAATCTTTAACTAAAAACCTGAATGTTTGCAAAAGATTGCTAACTTTCAGCAGACAGTTCAGCACAACTGCATTTTAATTACGTCCAAAGCCAAACTCTGAGTCAGTACCAGCTTTAGAGACTTGGGTACAAGTCTCAGAAGTGTCTAAGCAGAGGACAGACACCTAATGAGTCAAGATGTGATCTTTAGAAATAGTCTATACTATCCTACTAAAATCTACATATCAAAATGTCCCTATCAGAGGAAGGGGGAAAAAGAAACCCACCTAACAACTAGCTTCACTTCAATTTCTATTTCTCAATGTCACCAGGAAATCCCCCCACTTCTTTACTTAGCATACATGAGACTGTAATAGCAGTAGACACTAGCTACTCTTTAAAATTCATCAGCATTAAAGGCTTAGCCTGTGGTATCTCTGCTTTTAGCAGTCTCCCACTTCCCCTGTGCTTAGCCAGAAACGCCGAAAAAAATTAGGTGAGGTTTGGCAGTCCATGTTAGCCACACCCAATACCACTGCAGAGCTGCTCCTCTGCATATTGTCAGGGCTGCTGCTGCTGGCACAGTGCAAAGGCCTCTCCCCAACAGGGCAGCTGACTAGGACACAAAGGACTGACTGCCCACAAAGGCCAGTGCCTCAGACAGGTGAGCAGGTGCCCCCTGTTGTTATCCTGGAGACTTCAGCGTTATCCTATCCAGCTTCTTCCAAGAGCTACAGGTGGGTTAAGAGACTTCTGAGGCAAATACACCCTGTGGAATAGCTGGAATTTTCACAGCTTGATCACCAATCATAGAATGGTTTGGGTTGGAAAGGACCTTCAAGATCATTCAGTTCCAAATCCCCTGCCATGGGCGGGGGGAACTCCCACCACATCAGGCTGCTCAAGGCCTCATCCAACCAGGCCCTGAACAATCCCAGGGAGGGGGTATCCACAACTTCCCTGGGCAATCTGTTCCAGTGTCTCATCACCCATATCATTTACTCCTAATGTTTAATCTAAATCTTCCCCCTTCCAATATAAAGTCATTCTCTCTCATCCTATTGCTACATGCCCTTCTAAAAAGTCCCTTCCCAGCTTTTTTGTAGCCCTTTCAGGTACTGGGAGGCCACTATAAGATCTCTTTCTTCTCCAGGCTGAACAACCTCAACTCTCCTCATAGCAGAGGTGCTCCAGCCCTCTGATCATCCTTGTAGCCCTCCTCTGGACCTATTCCAACAGTTCCATATCCTTCTTATGCTGGGGATTCCAGAAGTGGACACAGCACCGCAGTTAGGGGTCTCACAAGTGAAGAACAGAGGAGCAGAATCACCTTCCTCGCCCTGCTGGCCATGCTACTTCTGATACAGCCCAGCATACGGTTGGCTTTCTAGCTATGAGAGCACATCGCCAGTTCATGTTGAGCTACTTCCCATCCACCACCGAGAACCTGCTATGCTGCACACCAGGTGTGTAAAGCAGAGGCAAGGCAGAAGGCATGGAGGGCCAAGCCTGACAACGGGCTTGCGCTCCCTTTAGCGTTGCCTTCACCGACTGCCCCGGCGCTGCCGTGATGCCCACAGGCTGGGCTATACCGAGGCGGCAGCCAAAGCGGTGCCTGGGGCTCTGGAAGTCGGAGGTGCGGGGCTGGGACCCCCTCACCAGCCCCGGGGGCAGCCAGGAAGGGGTTGCGGGACGGGATGGAGTTAGGGGGAGGACACGAACGGGATTGAGGAACAGGGCGGGGAGCGGGGACGGGGTTGGGGGACGGGGGGGAGCTGGGACGAGGGGGAAAAGGCCGGGGAGGCAGGACGGAAGGGGGTTGAAGGAGAGCCGGAAGGATGGGGGCGGAGGGGAGAGCCAGGAAAGGGGGGTGGCGGGTGGGAGAGGACGATACCGGGAGGGGATGGATTAGGAGGGAAAGCCGGGACAGGGGGAGCCGGAACGAGAAGGGCCGGGAGGGTGGAAGCCGGGAGGAGGCGGATAGGAAGCCGGGAAGAAGGTGGAGGGGGGAGACGGGACAGGGGAGACGAGACGGGGAGGGCGTGAGATGAGGAGCCGCGACGGAGAAGGCAGGCTGGCTGCCTTCCCTCCCGCCCCGCCGTTACCTCCTCGTTGTACCGCGCCAGGACTCTCTCCACAGCCTCGGCGGCGCCGCCGCGCCCCTCCACGGCCTCGAGCACGGCGCCCACCTCCATGCCCGCGCCCGCCCCGGCCACCACCCCGCCGCGCGCCCTCCCCCTTCGTGACGCGCCGCGACGCTCCTCTTGGGCGGGCGGGAGGCGCTGGCACTCGATTGGCTGGGACGGGCGGCCGCGTGCACACCCGAGCTCTTCTATTGGCTGCCTTCCTGTCGCTGCTAAAAGACTACACTTCCCAGCGTGCCAAGCGAAGGGGCGATGCGCAGGATCCACGGGCTCGGGTGCCGCGGGGCACGATGGGTGATGTAGTCCACTCTGGGCGACTCCGATGGACGCGGGGCAGGATGAGAAGCGGGAGTTCGAATCCCGAGCGGCCACGCCGGAGGGTAGAGAGCACTGGGCATGCTCTGAGTGTAAAGGACAACCCGACACGTCCCTTCCTCGCTGGGCTTTGTCTTAGCGTCTGCCAGCAGCATGAAAACCTTGCTTGTTCTCAAGTTTGAGCCACCAGAGTGCTGGTGGTACACGAAAATTCTCCATTCCCACTTGGGCTGGTGGTTGGACTGGGTGATCCAGGAGGACTTTTCCAATTTTAATGATTCTGTGATTCTATGGAGAAGAATCCTCCACCTGCACTTTGAGGGGCAGCGTGGCTGCCTTCCCAAAACTGCCCTCCGTAGCCTTTCACAGAGGGGTTGATGTAGTTTTTGGAGGGTGTTGACATGAGTGAGCAGCCAGAGTAGTGTGGAGGAGAGACACCAGAGACAGAGTGGTGTGGAGGAGAGACACCAGAGACAGAGTGGTGTGGAGGAGAGATGCCAGAGCCAGGGTGGTGTGGAGGAGAGACACCGGAGCCAGGGTGGTGTGGAGGAGAGACGCCAGTGCCAAGCCCCTGCTGTGATTTGGTGGAGGGGTAGCAGGAGGGGAGGGTTGGGCTGCACTAACACAGCCAGGCGAGAGCCAGTTCTGGCAGAGCAAAGGTGAGCTGTGTCTCTGAAGTGCTCTGCAAGGCCTGATGTTCACACTACAGCTGAGAAAATTCTGTGGTATTTCTATATTCAGGGTGCCCTACAATCAAAATTCACTGCCCAGATAGAAAACAATGTATTGAAGTTAACAGAAAAAAAAAGCACAATAATAAAACTTCAGAGGGGGCTGCAGTCAGTCTGTCCTTGAAGAATTTATTCCTTCAGCAGCATTTCAGGAGGTGCTTCATGGTCATGAAGAGAAACCTTTCACAGAATCACAGAACCTTTTTGTTGGAAAAGACCTTTGAGGTCATCAAGTCCAGCAGAACATGTCCTCTACCAAACCACATCCCTGACCACCTCACCTATCTGTCTTTCAGATACTTTCAGGGATGGTGATTGAACCACTTGCCTGCGCGGTCTGTGCCAGTGCCTGATAACCCTTTCAGTGAGGAAATTTTTCCTGAAGTCTAATCTGAACCTCCCCTGGCACAAATGAAGGTTATTCCCTCTTGTCCTATCACCTGTCTCTTGGGAGAAGAGACCAACACCCACCTCTTTACAATGTCGTTTTAGATAGTTATAGACAGTGATAAGGTCTCCTCTCAGCCTCCTTTTCTCCAGGCTAAACAATCCCAGTTCCCTCAGCCACTCCTCATAAGACTTGTTCTCCAGCCCCTTTGCCAGCTTCATTCCTCTTCTCTGGACATGCTCCAGGACCTCAATGTCCTTCTGGTAGTGAGGGTCCCAAAACTGCACACAGTATTTGAGGTGTGGCCTCACCAACGCTGAGTACAGGGTGAGGATGCCTTCCTTGGTCCTGCTGGCCGTACTGTTTCATCTCACAAAGGATCAGCTGCTTGGTGGAAAATACCAGAGGGATGGGAAGGTTTCATCTGCAGGTGGACAGTGGCTTCAAAGAGCACTAAAGATATGTTGGCATATGCCTCCATGTATCTAAGATGCAGATCCAAGCTAGGATTTTCTAGGTAGAGGTTTCTTGCCACAGTGGGTTGAACTGAGATATAAAACCAGAACAATACGGTTGTTGGACAGCAAGGAGTAACAAAATCCAGCCTGAAGTGTGTCACCATTTTTTCTAAGTCAGATTCACTCACAGACTAATGCAACTTTTGAGATAAACTCAGTAAAAATAAACCTTTTTTTAATCTACAGTTGTTTGTTTCATACACAATTCTATCATAAAGTATAAGCTTGCTTAGATGTACTTCCCAGCAGAGCAAAGCACTCATGTTACTTGTACATTGCCAATTACTTTTTTTCCCCTAATGAAAAAAACTAAGAAATAAAGACTAGAAAACTGTTACTGCCCTTTAAAAGCACATTGTTATTCATCATTGGTGTGTGTTAGTTTCCACTTTCAGTAGCATATGAAGGATTAGGATTTCATTGAAAGAGAGGGACAGAATAAATTACATCCTCTACCAAAGAACTGCCAGACCTTTTCAGATGGGTGCATACCATGAGCCCTTCCCATGTTAGTCAGCTTTATCTAAACCTTCCAAAGCAATGTCTGCCCCTGAATTTCATGGGTTTCAGGGTCAGTCACAACAGAATTGTGAGCCTAGGGAGGTCAGAGGCCATTTTTGTCAAAGGGTAGTGACCTTAGCAGCAAGAGGTAGCCTGACAAAAACAGGATTCATGCTAGTGAATGGAGTTCTCACTGCTCTTCCCCCGCTGAGTCTTTTTTCTACCTGGTAATGAAAAATCTTGAAGAATTGTAATGGATTTTTACATGCCTACATACATACATGTTTGTGTGTGTATATACATCTATTTTTAAATATTATGTATGTTATGCTATAACATATAATATTACCATATATTGTACTGTATATATTACACTTATCTGTCTTTTGTTAAGTATTTTATCCTACAAAAATGATCACACTTTCAATAAAAAGTGTATTTGTTGTGAGAAGAAAGACAGAAAATGAGCAACAAAAAAAGGAAAAGGAAAAGGAGAGCATAAAGGAAAAGGAGAGTATAAAGGAAAAGGTAAAGGAAAGGGAACAAAAAAAAAGAGAAAAGAAAAGAAAAGATGAAAAAGAAAAGGAAAAAAATGGGGAAGGGGAAGAGAAAAAGGAAATTGAATAGCTTGGCACGTGGTATGAAAGTTCATTCAGAAAGATTTGTGTGGTAATGTTTTCACTTTATACGCATGTAAATACGTGGATAGGCAAGAAGCAGCAGTTTCAGTTATTATGGTCAAGGGAAGGACTTAATTACCAGCCTGCAGACTCTGACTCAGGAGGTTTGGCAATTTGTACTAGGATGATTTAAGGGATTCCGGTCCCTAACAGCCATTCTACCCAGAGGTTTCCATTCTCTTGTGAGCCACTGCACTTCACAGACTGGTATTTTCCCCTGTAACCTGAAAGCTGTAGTGAATCGTATTAATATGGTAGGTTCTGGCTTGCAGTGGTTGAGAAGGAGGCCTGGTTTCCATTGCAGTGCTTCTGATGGTGACATCTGTAGAGCTGTATTCAGTGATCTATATATTGCTGTCCATGACTGTTCAGTTTATATTTCAAAGCCTTCATCAGGAAGCTGTTCAAAGGTAGTTGGAAGTGCACATTCACAGTCCTGTGGCATCAACACTTGTTTCTAAATGAATTTAAAAAAGAAAAAGACAAACTATGGAGGTTCTTTTGCAGAAGACTTTTGAAGCCCTATCTGACTGGTGACGTTCCATGGCTCTTTTTTTTTATGACGAGCTTTGTGGTGCAGCTGTTGGTCAAAATTCCCTCTGTGAGGATTTTGCACATAGTGTATTGGTTCTCCATGCAAGTCTTTATTATTTCTGAGGCTGACACTGTGTCCAATATCCCTCCTCCTTCCTGAACAGTCTTCCTGAGCTTTCAAAGTCAGGGTAACTGAGTTGTCCCCAGATGTGTTGAAGGACTTAATATGTCATGTTTGTATACTAAACCAGTCTCACTTTTTTCCTCTCTTTCAGTCAATGGGGACTTAATTTGGTTTAACAAGCTATTGCAGAAATTGTAGGAATTACTTCTGGCTTCGATCGGGTGGTGCAGGGATTCACCTCCATCCTGATCCTTCTGAAGGCCCAGCTTTGAGTTACTGGTTTGTTCTGCCCACAAATATCTAGCCAATGCATTTGGTCCTTGGAGAGACTGTGGCAGGTCATGGCTAATCATGTAACTGGAGATAATTCAGTATTCTTGTAAATGAGTGAACAAGGTCATAGCAGGCTCTTGGCAGGTCCCATGCAATTCAGAGATTTGGAATTTGCTGGGGAAGTGAAAGTGGATTTTTGTATTCTAGTGACACTACCTTTCCTATACTAATTTCACACAGTTTTGATGAGGCAGATATTTTTATGCTTGTTAATAATTAGAATCAATACTTTGATTTAAACATCTTCAATAACAAAATGCAAAGTAGAACTTCGGTCTCAAACACATGAAAACTCCAGCTGCTAAAGACTGGCCACTAAAAATACTTCTTCATATGCCTTAACTTCTTTATGTGTAGAAAATTTTGCCTGAAGGCAACTTGAATAAGAATAAAATAGATGAGTTAGCCTGAGCCTGATCTTCCCTCTCCTTAATAAAAGTGAAGAATATATATATATTGGGTGATAACACCAGCTGACAAGGATAACATTTCAGAAGTTCTGTGACACTCGCCCAGGAAATGAGATTTTCATCAAGTACCTAACAGCAGAGATAAGCTCTTGCCATGTTTCCCACCAGGACCTTGGCTGAATGCTTAAGAGCCTGAACACTTGCCAGATCTGCCTTGGAACACCCTTCCCCCCTCAGTCCTTGCAGATCTCCAGCTCATTTCTGTATACTTTAGACTCTGAACTCCCATCAGTTTACCAAGTAGTTAAATATGCAAGGTCTGAGAACGTTGCCACTTTATTTACTCACCTAAGGAAAAGTGACTTTTCCATTTCTAGTATTCCGGTAGCTATGTGTTTGTTACTAGGTACAGTAAAGAAGACAGCACATCTTACCTGCTTCAGCGAGTGCACTGGCTTGGGTGAGCAACAGCAGCAGGACTGAAACCAGACAACGTAAAGTCATCAGTCTGTTCATAGCCTTGAACCTTGAGCCCTTTCTGCTGAAAGCACAGGTGTAGGACTACTCATATGTGGCGAGTTATTTATGTTCTCAAGCCTTTCATTGGATAAAAGTATAAGTTTTTATAAGGTTTATTTCTGTATTTAAGTAAATTTAAATGGTATCTATTTAATTTCAAGAACGTTATATCCCTCATATATCTTACACAACGGCACAAATAACACTGTTGTCCATTTTAGGCATAGACATGGTTCTCATCACACTGGGTGCTATCAAAGATTTTATTTACAAAACAATTACTGAAATGCCTGATGTCATATTTCCATTTATTTATTTCTTACCCATAGGGTAATAGGTCCACCACAATTTCTTGGTGCATTTTATAATACAGAAGAAAAAAGCTATGTTAATAAAATCTAACAAAACCTCACAAATAGCTACAAATCTGACAGAAAACGTCTAAGAAAAATTCTCCCCAAAATACAATACATTTTTCCACACATACACAGTACAGAATAAGTTCAAAGGCACAGCTTTGAATTTTGCTTTTGTAGAAGTATATAGAATTATCACCACGTGAAGGAATTGAGAGAACAGTTTCATACCTGTCAATAGGTAATTAAATGAATAATCATGTTTGCATTGTCATTTTCTTTACATAATTGCTTCATATCATCATATTTAACATATGTGGCTCTGAATCTAAAATCTTCCCAGTTCCCAAGTCCCTTCTTAACCTTGTCATTACTGACCAGAGAAATTAGACTTTTCCAGATTGTGCAAACTTAACACAAATACATATATAATAAGAACAATAGTCAACTTAAGGCAGTGTATAATTAAATGCTACATGTCTTTTCTTCTCTTTTGTAAAAATCAAACTTAGTGGATCAACAGAAAGGTGCATCAATATACAAAGTTAGATGTAAACTGAAACCTACAATACCACATGTCTTTTAAGGAGGCAGGCGGAGGAATTGACATGAACAAGTGATGACTTGGCAGAATGTTTTTTAAGGAATGCATTAAAAGCTTGAGAGAAGAACAGATGTCAGGGTTTTGCTGAGGGTGAATTTCCTGTCTTTAATTCAAATTATAAATAGGTCTCATTCCAGTACTTTTTTTGTAAGACTCATTAGCATTTGTCAATAAGAGAGGAGGGCAAAAATGGCTCACTCAAACTGACATCACACAGGGCTGGTCCACATGCCAGAAGTAAAGAAAGGCACAGATTGGCCCCATAAGTGGTTTAGAATAGCACAAGAATCTTTTTCGGCTACAGGAATATTCAGTCATACTGGTCTGCAACCTGCCCACATTATAAACTACATTTATCTGCTCAGGATCTTCTCCATCTTTACCTCCCTTGAAGAAGGTCCATGAAAAGTCCCACATAACAAGAAGTTTTGGGCTTTGCTGACACCAGCCATTTTCATTTAGCCCAACCTGTGGTGGCTTCCCCATTGATGTAGGCAAAGCCAGGAAAGTGTTGCATGTGCTCATATTCAGAATTTCTGCGTGTAGTCAAGGGAGTGTACATGTCACTAGAATTTCCATATCTTGAGGAGTGCATGGATGGGCTCGTGTAGCAGGAGTTTGCAGCCGGGACCTCCGGCCAGCGAGGAGTCACTGGTGTGGGATGCAGCCTTGGAGTACTGCTCATCAAACAGGGCTCCATTCTTGATGTTGGGCTGTTGAACGGGTACTACAATAAAAACAAATTAAAGAATTATCTACCACATACTTAATTTTAAAATAAGGGCTGGTAGCATCAATTCCGCATTTAACAAAACCAAAAGCATATGAATTAGCAGCCCTCCAACCACTGGGTAACGTACCGAAGGTAGAGTATCAGATAACCATGCCTGCAGTCAAATCGAAGTGTCAGGGTATGTCTTGCAAAGCAGTCACTGCATTTAAATATTGCATTAGTTTATCAAAGAGCTAAGTACTGGAACGTGTATCTGGGAGCAGAAACATAATTTAATTAATCTAATCTTTTCCTCACAGCTTTTACGTGGAAACTTACTATTCAATAAAAAAAACACCAGAGTATAAAATGTCCCAACTCCTTCTCACTCAACTGAGTCTTGAGAGAGGAGAACAAAAGGATCTTTACCACTGGAAAGGTGCCTTCTCTTTTAAATATCCGCAGACCATCCTGCCAGTTTCTGCCAAAAAATATTATGCTTGGGCCCCAGAGCTAGCAGCTAGTTGGAGCACTTTTGAAAAGAGGAAGACGAAGAGGAATCTCTCTGTTCCCCAGCTGTTCACAGTGACAGTTGGACCCAAGAAATCAAAGAAGTTTGACAAATACTTCCCACCAAAGAGAAAATGTGCTGAGGATAGGATAGGCAGGAAAACCGAACAGCTTTTACCCTTTGTAGACACAGACTGCCCAGCAACAGAAAGTAATCTGGACTTGTGAGTACTTGCTTAACTTGTATTTATCTTATTGCCTGTCTTACAGAGCAGATCACAGAATCACAGAATCATATAACGATTTGGATTGGAAGGCATCATGAAAGAAATCTAGTCCAACCCCCCCTGCAGCGAGCAGGGACACCTCCCACTGTATCAGGTTGCTCAGAGCCCCATCCAACCTGACCTTGAGTGTTTCCAGGGATGGGGCACCCTCCACCTCTTGGAGCAACTTGTTCCAGTGCTTCATCACCCTCAGTGTGAAAAATTTCTTCCTAACATCTAGTTTAAACTTCCTCTTTTTAGTTTAAAACCATTACCCCTCATCTTATGGTTATAGGCCCTGCTAAAATGTTTTTTTTTTCACATCTTATAAGCCCCCTTTAAGTATTGGAAGGCCACAATAAGGTCTTCTTGGAGTCCTCTCTTCTCCAAGCTGAACAGCCCAACTCTCTCAGCTTTTCCTCATAGATGAGATGTTCCAGGCCTTTGATCATTTTAGTGTCCCTCCTCTGGACCCGCTTCAACAGGTCAATGTTTTTCTTGTGCTGAGGGCTCCAGAGCTGGATGTAGTATTGCAGGTGGGGTTTCACCCGAGCAGAGTAAAAGGGCAGAATCACCTCCCTGACCTGCTGGCAATGCCTCTTTTGATGCAGCTCAGGATAAGGTTGGCCTTCTGGGCTGCCAGCGCACATTGCCAGCTCATGTCCACCTTCTCACCTAGCTTCACATCCAGCTTCATTATCTCTATGCTGTGCCTAAGAAATAACACACCTTGTTCTGCCCTCCTATTACCCTGTTCCACTTCACCAGCCATGTATCTTCAGAGCTTCCACATTTCACATGCAAATGTGTCCATACACGGGGCTGTACCTTTTCTACAAAAAATGTCATAAATTTTATGATTTTGGATTATTTGACTCTGTGATATTTCCTTAACTAGAAAACTGTCACTGAAGTAGCACTATCACTTCTTCTGATGCTTACAAGCCTTGCAAGCTACGTGCCAAAATTTCACATGACCGAGGACTGTAAAACCCCCTCTCCATATTTTGGAGAGTGAGGGAGAGGAAAGCTGCTGTAGTTGCTCCTAAGAGGGCGATGGCAGTGATTCCCAAAAGGTCTCATTACATTACTCCACTGCCAGATGGGGCTGAGGTTAATCAGTTGCATAAGTGGTCTCCAAGGCAATTACAGCAACGCCTCTATGAGGAGTTTCTGCTGACTCTTTCCTGACTGCAGCCAGGAAGGCAGCCTTGCCTTGGCAAACGTACTCAAACAGTTCACCAGCCTCAGGCAGCTCAAAAGCCTCACGCTGGCCACTCCTAATTAGAGAGGAGAAAGAGAGCACTATTTTTGACCAACATACTGTAGTCAGTGACTTAGCATATTCCACGGTGTCCTAGGGAGACAGGACCATTAGCAGATGACAAAGAAGGTATCAAAGCTGTACGATGAATTATTTAGCATATGTTTCTCATCGCTGCAGAGACTGGATTTACCTGTGCAATCAGCTGCTGAAACAGGCTGATAAATGGTAGCATCGTACTGGAATGTTAATGCTTCCACTGGCACTGCTAATAAAGCTATCAGAATAAGCTGCATTGGCAACACTGGCAACAAGACTACATACAATCATCTAAATTTCCACCTTCACCCCAAAGAATGGCTTTTCAGTAGGAAAATTCAGCAGAGCTCAGGCACTGACTGCAGAAAGACTTATATTCCTTTGCAGAGGAATCAATTTTTCGGACTCGTTGGCTTCCCAGAAGAAGCTTTTGCTGAATATAAGAGCTGCCAGTGCCCAGCAACAATGAAACTCAGGCTTTGAAATTTTAAATGAGGAGATCTGAATTTAGGATTACGGTTCTCTCCTTTTGGTCCTCTACTACAGAGAGGGCACTCTGTCAAAAGACAACCAACCTGCAAGTATTCTGAGTCAACATAAGAGGTTCCAGAAAAAGTGGAACAATTTCTGTATTTTTAAGGTTTGAGAGATGAGCTGATATAATTAGGATGCAGCTTTCCATATCTCTACTGGTAATATATGAAAGTCATTTGCATGCTAGTGCCTGCTGATTTCCTTCACTTGAACACCTTCATGAGCAAAGTTCTTGCCATGATGACTACAGAGGAAAGTTGTCTTTTGATTCACTGTAGCTTCAGAGTTGAATTCGTCTCTTCTAACTTTAATTATCAAAAAGTCAGGCATCTAATAAAAGTGAGTCATCTGTGCTCTGATTAAAGACAGAAGATGAGCAGTCCTCAGAAGATGTCTATTTTCTTCCTTCTGCTACATGATGCAATCTATTAGTTATGTTGACTCAAGTTAAATAAAAGTCCCTTTTCTATAGATGTCAAATCTATAAGTTGTTTTTCATGGCTGATCTCAAATGTCCCTCAAATGATTGTGTACAAAATTCTTTGAGATGGCAGGAGTTTGTACCAGAATGGATCATTGGGAAAACAACACTCAAATAATACGTTTTTAACTTTTTTTTTTCTTTATGTCACCTTTGGAGCTGCAAGATGTAATCTGAGCTAGAAACATTCTTTGTCTTCAGTAGCGTTTTGCTTGATGCTAATTAGCATGGTCTTTGCCTTTATTACCCATTGATTTCTACATGAAATCACTGTAGATTCCCATATTAAAGAATATACTTACATGAGATTTTTCCAGACTTTTGCACCAATTATTATCTCATCTTCTTCCCAATGTGATAATCTATCTGCTCTGTTTTGAACCATTACAGAATCCTTTGCCATTCTGACTCAGTGAAAATTTCCTTTGAGGCTGCGAAACTGAGATATTGACTTATAACAGACGAATTACTTGCTTTCGTATCCTTTACAAATGCCAAGACAGAGATAATTTACTGCTAATAGTTTGTAGACTACAAAACTTTCATCTAGGAGCAAGAGAACCAAAATAAACCCTGGGAATATCACGCTGGGTCTACTGGTTGTACATGGCATTATGTGGGGAAACCACATAATTTCTTTTAGGTACTTTGGACAAAAAAAAGTGCTGTTTAGGGACTGAAACTTTGGCTTCAAGAATGAACTTCAGGATGCACTGAAAAAGAAATTAATCCTCCCCCTATTTGCAGTCAAGAGGCCATGCTAAGCCTTACTAAGAAGACAGGGCTAATGGCTGTGCATGAGAGGACAGGATAGAGCGTGCTGCTTTTCCTTTTCATCAAACACACCCAATGCAGCTGTGTTTATGAATGTGTCATGAATATGAAACAAATAATTGCTTGAAAATAACATGAACCCTAAATATCTAGTATTTTACAATAAATTCAGTTATAATTGAATGCGAGATGGAAAGTTTTGTAACGATAGGTCAGCTAATCGCAAATGAGTCAGTGACTTCTTTTTCCCTACAGTGAAGAGACTATTGAAAGACAATATTTTTAAAGTACTCGTTGGCCCCTGCCTGACTATTAACTCACCCAATGAAGCATCTATTCAGCCTTGTTGGAGTGTCCAAAGCGTAGCCATCTGGGCGGATGCCTGCCCATGCTGCCTGAATCACCTTTCACACTCTACATCCGGTTTAATGAAGAGTGCTTAAGCATGCTGAACTCAAAACACTGGGGCCTAGTGATCTTTGCCAGATATAAAAGCGACATTTGTTGGAGGGCTCTTGACAGGAAATTACCATTTTCTGGGTTAACTCACACTTGCTGCTGCTGCTGCTGTTAGACCTAGACAAGAAGCCCTTTAAGTCTGAGAAACTTTGAGCAGATTATTGTTAAGGCCTTGCCCAAAAATGTAAAATTAATTCAATTTCTTTTAGCATTATTTTAGAAAATACAGCATTAAATATGTCCTCCCATGAAGTGAAGACTGAGTTCCTGCAGTGTGAGGGTGGAGAATAATCTCTTTATTCTTATCCTCAACCCACTGACTGATTATGCACAGAGGTGAAAGGTGTCTCTGTCCAAACAGCAAAATATTTTCCTTATAAATGTGGCTCTGACTTTACATTACATTAGCTCACCCTTTTGCAGTATGTTGCAAGTTAATGTTGTCTGTTAGCCACTTCTTTAGAACTTGCAAATAACTCATACGAGAAATAACAGAAATTGTGAAGAAATGGCTATAAATTCTCTTCATAAAAATAAACTTAAAATTTAAAAAAATAACATAATCAAAATTATTAAGTGATTGCATCTTTATAACCCTTAATCTTGTCCTTTTCTCTACAAACTGAAGCTTATTGAACCTGTCAAACAGCTTGGGTGAAAGCCAACCTAGGTGTTTTTAGTACTTTTGGGAGTGGCATTTGGAGCCTTTTGAAAATGTTATTTGTGCTTATTTAAAAAGAATTTAAGGCATCTGTTTCCTGTGCATTCAATACATAAATACTTCAATTACCTTCTAACAATCTGGTCTGTTATGAAGCCATACAGATAGGAATGATGATTCTTGTTGCATGAATGCGATTTGGACAGTATTTTTTTCTTTCTGTCATTACTAGCAGCTCAATGACAAAGTGGTTATTTGGAAGGGAATATTAGGACTTTATACTCTGTAGGTGTTGGGGGAAAAATTATTTTTTGTGAAGCAGATGGGCCAGAACAAGGTGAATGGACAGTAAAGCATGTCTGGGAAAGGATTTCTTAGGCTCTCCCACTGTAACAAAAACCATAGAATCATAGAATCATTAAGGTTGGAAATGACCTCTAAGATCATCAAGTCCAAACACCGGCCCAACCACCACTGTGCCTACTAAACTATGTCCCAAAGTGCCACATCTACATGTTTTTTTAACACCTCTAGGATTAGAGACTGGGCACCCTCTTCCCTGGGCATCCTGTTCCAATGCTTCATCACCCTTTCAGTAAAGAATTTTTTCCTAATATCCAATCTAAACGAGTTGCTTCTTTCTTCAGGTATGGCCCCTTTGTAAATCCTGCTGTAGAGGCAAATGAAGGGAAGTGAAGACATTGCTGGGTAGATTTGTGGCATGCAACATTGTGCAGCGAAACTGAGTGGTGCTGTAACTCATAGGGTATTTCTGGGAAGTTATGTGAGACCACTGCAGTTGTCAGAGCAGGTTAGGAAAGTCAGAGTACAAACATTGCTTAAAGCTCCTTAAACTATAGCCCGAATACTGTGCTCCCTCTGTCTGAGAGGTGTAGACTCAGCCTACTGCATAACAGCAGATTCTATTACTGCAGCATTTTCCTGACTGGTTTGTTCTGTCCAGATCATGGAAGTAAACTGTGCTCCTCGTAAACCCAAACTGAAGAAAACATAACAGCAGCACAAGCAGTTTATGAAACAAATGTGTTTCTTCGAGTCACAGGAGTCGATTAGTGCCTTTCAAGAACTCTGATTATGCTCCTGAGAACAACAGGATATAGCTTATAAGAAGCAGCAAAAAAGAAAAAAAGGTTGTCTTTAAGGTGAGAACTGCATCTCAAGGATCAAAAAGGGAAACACTGCCACTTCCATGGCTCTCTTAAGTATGTCCACCTGCCATTCACCATTTGGAGGTGGGTGCTCCATCTTGGAAATGTAAAGGAAGAAAAGGTAAAAGACTGTGCATCATGGGATGTAGGAGTGCTTCCCAGATCTAAGTGGCTGATCTGGCAGCTTCTTGACTGAATCCATCTCTAAGTCTATAAGTACAGAAGAGCTCAAAGAATGAAAAAGCTCAAAGCTGGGGTAATGGAGAGTGTTTTGCTGCAAAATACAACAGTCTGCCTGCTGCTTCTACTCAGGATATCCCTAGGTCAGCTCTTGCCAAAAGCAATGCGGTGATGATGATGAAAGGGCCACTCTCTACCTACCCTATTTCTGAGACTTTTCCTCCACACGTTCATTTCTGAACATTGCTGGAGACAGGTACTGAATAAATAGACCTACAAGATGATTCACTACAGCCATGCATTACAGTAATTACACACATATCACATATGTTTTTCATACTGCATGTACAGTGATATACATTCATATGTTGTTCATCTTCCCAAGTTACCAGACACATTAAAATATAAAAATATATACTGCTGGAGATCTCTCTAGTTAGCCTCCGTACTAGAAGTGTTATCCTTTAGGAAGAAAAAATATGTTTCAGCATGACTTACATTGTGTTTATGGAAGAGGTGGGATGATATGAATTGAAATATTTATGGATAGCCTGAAAAAGGATGAAGACTTATCTAGTTGGAGTGAAACTGGCAGACAAAAGCTGTGATCAAAAGCCAGTCAAATGTATATTGTGGAGGTGGATTATGTGGTGACACTGTGAAGAGTTTACCTTTGAAGGGAGTACCTCTCTGCTAAATTTGACGCAGGTTGATAGGAATGCTCAGAAGTTTTTAGGCAGTTGTTATCTATTGCCTAAAACTGCACAAGTAGAGAACTTATAAAACACAAAGTCAGTATAGATGTGTCTATGTACACACATTTACATGGCCCCTTTCTCTATGATGATGGAATAGCACCATGTAATTATATGCACTTTTGCACTATGGCTTAGATAACCAGGTAGCAATGAACCAATCTGTAGAACATCTTTCTTTATTTGTGTGCAAAGCTCCTGACCAGTAAGCCAAGTCACGAAATGAACAATCAGGCCCAGAGCCACAAGGAAGCAACTGTTATGAGAACTATTCACAGATCCTGATAAAAAAAATGAAAAAAAAGGTATTCTGATTAAGACCAAGGTTTGAACAGGCCGTTGCTGTCAATAAAAATATGTCTTAGCCATCAGTGGGAATTAGTCAGCCTATACTGCCAGAAGGAGCCAGTTTTAGGCTCATGCCCAGTTAGTAGCTGCAGGTACTTCATCAGAACATTTACTCCCCTATAAAGTTTCTTACAAGACACCTCCTCTGATTTTATTGCCTTTTTGTCCACTTGAGAGTCACTTGTCTTACTGAAACTATGAGCTACTTATCAAAATTTCTATTTAGCTCAAAATCACAAGATACTTATCACATTTCTCTGTGAGTCAAGGTAAGCTCCAAGACTGTCTCAGAGGTGGGAGATAACAACAAACTCAAGGGTTCTCACCAGTCTGTTTTGGGATGGGATATGAATGAACATGCAGCTGTGGCACATGGTGCCGCAGTGACATCAGCCTTAACAACTACCACCATCTCGTTTCCTCTTACACTGGGGAATTCAAATTATCCAGAGGCCTCTCATTAATACGGATTTGCTGCTGGTCAGGTGAGATAGGCTTGGCTTGGGACCCTGACTTGCACCTTTCAAGAGCTATACATAGTACACCTACAGCCATGTGACTTCTTCCCTTGCACAGTCCCATTGCAAGATTTCCAATGACAAAGCCACAGAAGACATCCTGAAATGAATACAATGTAACTGTCATTGTATTGTTAAGTGGGGATCAACTTGTTACGTGGTGGCAAATATAATTTAAACAGTCACTCATTCCCCTTCCCCTCTCCCAGCTGTTCAGTTCCCCACTTCCACCAAATTAAATATTCCCCCCATTCTCTCTGCTCCAATTCTACTTTTTTTTGTGGAATTCCACTTGTTTTTTTCCTTGTTGATCCTTTCCAACTCAGGACATTCTATGATTCTGTGATTCCTTTGACTATGTTCACCTTAGAAAGTCTGCTAGAAAAAGGGTAGTTCCCTAACTACCTAACTATCATAAGGCTTTGTAGGCAACAGTACATTATGACCTTTTGTTGGTTGAAAGAACTTGTCATCAAGGCAGATATCTTACAGAAGCTCACTTAGCTTTAAAAAGAATGTCGAGAAATTCCATATTGAAATCATTCATGACTTTCAGATTATTTTTGAAAGCAGGGTTTCAGTTTGTAGCTCCTTTCAATACAGAATGAGTGCATTGACAGGGTTTTGTTAGCTGTGTCCTGCTGTGAGATTCCATCTGTTTACAATCAGCATGAGAAAGGACATGCTAAATGCAAGTTGAAATCACCTTGCTCTCAAATATGATCATTAAAGCATAGCTGTTCTTCATGTGTGTGCAGGACAACTCAAGGGCTAGTAAGAGAGGAAGAAATGATCCAACACCTGCACTTGTAGAGACAGCCTACTACAGTATGAAAAATATTTGCATTATTTTAATGTATGTTAATATTTCCATGTAATACGTTAACCAGGGCATGAGTAAACTACAAGTGTATCGATCTTGCTTTGCTTTATTTATTTCTTTCTTAACTTACTCTGTCTATGTCTATAAAGACAGTTGTCAGAAGTTAGTAAGAAACTCCTTGTGTGGGTGATAACATATCTAAACAGTAAAAGCCTAATTCTCCATTTTGCACACAAGTTTGTGAAAAAAAATTTTAGAAATAGCATTCAGGTAGGTTTTCTGCAGTAAAGGATAAGAGAGGGTAAAGAACATTGGTGAGCCAATCTTAAGTTAGAAAGTGATGCATTCTGGAAAATGTCTTGCTATAACAGGATAAGGCCTGTACTGAGATACCAATGTATGCACACCTATCACAGGACACTGTACTTAAACCCTCATTCTCTGTTCCTATTGAAGATACAGCAGCTGCAACAACCATCAAACAAATCCTCACACCTCATGTAGTCTGTCTGATGGACCAGACGCTACACAAGTAAGTGAGAAGTTACAGACTTGTTCTTTACATCAGCTGGAGAGCCATTGTTGAGCTGGTCCAAAGAAGCATATTGGGGTTGTATAGTACTATCTTCTCAGCAGATTTCAAAAAGCTTTAGGAAAATGAGTAAAATTATTCTTATCTTAAAGCTAGGGACAATGAGACATAAAAAAGATAACTTACTACTCTGCGATCACCTGGCAAGACTGATGTCAAAGACCAGTATGAGATGCAGGTTTCACGTGTTCTAGTCCAAAGCACTGTCAAACTCACATCTTTTCATCTGGTGCGAAACTGTTCCAGTCCAGTGATGATAGTAAAGTTTGATGGTCCTTAATACAGTTATATAACTTTCCAGTTGATAAAGCATAAGGTGCCATGCTCACAGAGCCCAGTGAGCAGCTTGCTACACAGGCGAAGCACCAGTCTGCACTATGTACTAAAGCCCTCCTACAATGGACCTGTTGTCAAATACCATCATCCCCCTTAATCTGTGGTGGTTTCTACTGGCTCAGTTTTGTGAACTGATATAGTCCTCAAATAGTTACTGACATAATTTCTCAGCATTATACTGGGAGGCTATGGCACGCAGATCAAACAGAACCCCTTTGCCATGGTGTCCTGAAACTACTCAAACTGTATTCAGAACTCACATTTTTGGCAAATTCCTAAACGTAAGTATTCTCAAAAGCAAAGGCCCCAGAAGAATTCACTATGGTCTCTACATCTGCTTTCAACCATATGAAAACACTTCTGTTTCTTAGGAATCTCTTCCTGTTCCCAAACCATAAGAAGCACACAACTAATTACATTCATTTTTGTCTTGGCTAGTCCTTATCACAGAAAACACTTTCTATGATCCGGACTGCTGGATTTCAGAGTTTAGTACAATCTAAGGCTACTTCTGATAAAAGAATCTCTACCAAAATGAAAAGATATCTAGGTTATATTAGAAAAGAAAAAAATTAGAGGCCATCAATGACTACACTGATGACAGCTGATTGGTTCAGATGGCTAATATGCTGGTAAGAAATTTACAAGCACAACTTTACTTAAAATGTTATAGCAGGTATTGTCAAGTAATAAATCCAACTTACCTGGGAAGAGCTTCTGTGGTAAGCTGGATAGTGAAGTGGTCCAGAAATAGCAGTATCATGTGGTAAGGATGGATACTGACTCTGCATTGGATGGGGATGCTGGTTGCTGTAGCTACCATAGTTGTAACTTCCCGTGTATCTAAAACCCATTTAAAAACACTGGTTGGTATGCATAGTAATTGTATTGCCACTAATAACTCTATAACATCCGAGACATACAGTTGCACTTTTTTGCATAGGAGAATGATATTTTAAATAACCTTTTTAAAAAAGATACTTCCCAGCTCACTTGGGAAGCAGATGCCACTTAGCAAAATGATGTGTTCAGCGCAGCAGCAAATAGAGAGACTCAGCATGTTTTTCTGACTAGTTTTATGATGCAGACTCATTTGTGTGGTTTCTAAGGAGAAAGTGCCTTTTTCTAGTTGCTGTTGTTGTTATTGTTATTATTATTGTCATCGTCATCATAGCCATGTTCTGAGTAAATTGCTATCCACGCTGAAGAAGTAAAGTAAGATCTGACTTAAAGAAGTACACTGTGGAGCTCAGCTATCTCTTTGCATTGGGGTCAGATGCTCTTTATTTGGGAGGGAGAGCAATGTATTCACTTGTATCTGAAGCACACAATGTACAGCTTTAGCACAGCTGACTGAAGAACAGAGTGGGATTTGAGGCTGGAGAATCTGCCTGCTTTTTTTTTTTTCAATTGCAACCTCTTGTCTAGGGACAGTCGGGGTAACGGAGGGAGCAGTTTCCTTACATATAAGAAACTGCAGGGTCAGTGTTTGTTTGCCACAATTATTTGGGCTGTTAACCAGCAGAGAATGCACAGATGCTTTCTGCAGCCTCCCATCTTTGTGCAGCCATGCGATCATTTGATGCTAATTCAGCACTGAAGTTTAAAGACTCTTAAAATATACGCTATTGAAATGCAATACAAACCATGATAAACAAACAAACAGGGTAAAACCAAATCATTGTGAAAAAGGGAAGGCAGCTACTTGTACAGACTGTTTTTCCAGGAAGTTCGGTTTAAATTTTACACTGGGTGGAGTTTAAGCTTCTACTACTCTTTTGATTTTCTGGTGGTATTCTAGAGACACTACGTCATGTCTTACATCAGCCAAAACAGCAGCTTCAAAATGAGACCAGAGAACCACCTCTAAGTGATTTTCAGGACATAAGGCTCTGTGTCCATCTTTGTTTTTCAACACTGAGCTCTCATTTTTATGTTCACTTGTGCTCAGCTGTAAATAGGAGTGGTTTTCGTAATCTACCTCAGACAGGCTGGTGTCCACATGATATGACTTTAATAGTCTTTCTGTGGAGAGCTGTGGAGAGAAGTATGGCTATGTTACAGAGCTGTTGGACTTTGTTAGTGGTAGGCAGGCATCTTGTGTTTTACTCCCTTCAACACGATAGACTGCTAAATAAGATCTGCAACAGAAGTTTTTGTTGGTCTGCATAAGCTTGACATTCATGGTGCTGCTTTCTCTGCTTGAAGAAGATGCTCGCTTAGATGTTTATGCTAGATAGTCACTCTTGTAGTCTGGAGTGCCCTTGGACACTCAAACAAAGCCAAGTCCTCTACAGCTGTGTTTGCACTTTATGCTTTCTCTAGTCATTAAAAGATACTATGTCTTAGTCCAGAAGATATTGGTCTTGTCTCCTTCATTCAAACACTTACCACTTTTAGATAAAATATAGCATTTTAATTCACTTGAGAAGAGAGTTATAAAGTCCCTTATCTTAATCTCTGTTGTGTACTTTTGGTCCAGGAAGCTTTCTCTTTGTCTCATCAACTTCAGGAAAGAGAGCACTGAGGACATGAGAAGGAGATGACCATGCTCCTTCAAGACTAGTATTCTCCTGCCTGCCTGAATGTGTTTGGCTGAGGAACCCTGCAACTCTCTAAGAGGAAAGTGCCTCTGAACAATCCAACAAAAATGTTTTCTGCCAAATACCATATCCTACAGTGATTGCTGAACTACATCTATAGTCATGGTAGAGGGGATAGTGCACAGATGGCACGTCTTTGGGGAAGTCCACCTGGGAACTAGCAGTTACACTACAGTCTAGCAGTCTACAATTCAGAAAGAATGGACAATTGATCATACAGAGAATAAAGCAAAAAGTCCTGCATCTGGGGTGGCGTAACTCCTGCAGTGGTACAGGATGGGGTCATTTGGAGAGAAAGTAGCTTTGCTGCTTTATGTTGTGGTATGTAGTGCTCTGATCTTTTAGGTATTGTTTTTTGATGCCAAGGTGCTTTGGAGCCTTTCTGTTTCAGAGACGACCATCTTTTTTTGTGCAAGATTGGTAGGAACCCCTGTAGAACTGCTATTAGGAAACTTTCAGGTATGCTGGGTGGCCAAGAGTCTGCATTTGGTGGGAAATGCACCTACAGCAGGAGAATGGCTCATGGCTTCCATACAGCTTATGGGGACTTTTTTGCATGGGAGTGAGGGCCAGTCTCTGGAACTACAATAGGTGCTTGCATCATTTCAGTCTTCTCCAGAAACCTGTAAATCTTAGCGCAGACTTTGATCTTCTCTCTTTCTTTCCCAGGTAGCTATCTGTTTGAATCTTGCACACAAGGTCTCTTATTTTTTCTTTTCCTTTCTGAACATATGATTCTTTAACGCTTTTAAACAAGCTCTGTCTTGGATCTGTGACTGCCTTCCCTAGGAACCACAAAATTATTCTTGTGCTTCAGAAGACCATGGGTGAGGTCACTGCATTTCCCTGCAGATACTTTTTCAGGAACAAGTCTCTATAGCCTGTCATATTATAGTCAAATCAGATAAAAACTGAAATACCAATATGCTGATATTGCTGTAGATACAAAATAAGTGCCAATTGTAATGATTCAAAAGAATTTTAATAGGACTATACAAAGGGCAAATGAGATCATGAAATCGTTGTGATAGAAGCCATGTGAACATGGATTCACAGAGAGGTCCCATCCCTCTGAGCTTACAAAGTCAATTTCAGTAAAGAAGGGAGATAACACTGCAATGTTTAGAAGCATCACCGAAATGTTTCTGTCCATGCATCACATATAAAACAAAATAGCAAAAGAAGTCAGATTATAGAAGTCTTTGTTGCCTTTCAGAAAAGTTAATTTAACCAGATAAAAAAGTTTCCTCAAATCACCTACCAAAGGCAAGGGATTCCTTTAGTAACAATGAAGTCTTATGTTTGTATACATATATTTATACAGATATTCACTATCTTAATGCAGTCTTTTCCAATTCTTACATCCTGTTAGCTCCTGAACTTCCCTGCTGCCTTATTTCTGCCTCTACCAAGTTGTCATATGATTGGATAGGAGAGATGGTCCACCTCTCCATATCCAGCTTTTTGCAGGAAGGGCGTAGCAGTGAGATTCCAACACAAATCCAAACCTGTCCACACCCAAGAGGATAGGGGATGCAGGGTTCACGTTAATCTAATATCACCCTACCAAACAGTATACAATCCTACACATTTGGAAAGGACTTCTGAAAGAGTAATGAGTAAGCAATGAGACTGAGGAATTCTTTTAAACATCAGTAAATTCTTTTAAGCATCTTGCTTCACATCAGCATCTGGGCACTTGCTAAACTTGTTATCTTCCTGACCCTTCTCCATTGATAATTTTGTGATTGTTTCGTTTTAGTTATGGATATCTGTGAATTATACATTTACTCAGATGAAGATGGCACAGAAGAAATGGATGATGGAAAGAGCACTGTAAGACTTACTCTGAGTTTCTGAAGTTTTTCAAGATCAAATTATGTTACATATCTTTCTACTATAGTAATTTTATTTGAGAGTCTTGAGCAAATTTTGGTGACAGAGATGGAATTAGATTATAGTGAAAAGTGGCTATTTTTCCAAACTTTGGATCTTTTTTCTTTGCAAGATTAACCATAGCCATAGAATCATTAAGGCTGGAAGAGACTTCCAGAGACTATTTAATCTAACTCCCCTGGTCAAAGCAGGGTCCACTACATCAGGCTGCTCAGGTTCGTGTCTAGATGGAGCTTGAATATCAGGAAGGATGGAGACTCCAAAGCATCTCCAGGCAACCTGTTCCAGTGTTTGATCACTCTTACAGTAGAACAGATTTTTGGTTTGTTTGTTTTTATTTAAACAGAATTTCTTGTATTTCAATTTACCCTCTAACTACATACCACTGAGAAAAATCTGTCTCCATTTTCTTCACATCCCTTACCAGGTATTTATACGCATTGATAAGACCCTCCCTGAGCCTTCTCCTCCTGAGGCTAAACAATCCCAGCTCTCTCAGCTTCTCTTTGTCTGACAGATGCTCCAGTAATCATCTGTAACTAACTGGCCCTTTTCTGTATTCACTCCGGTATGCTTGTGCCTTTCTGGTACCACGGAGCACAGAATTGTATCCAGTGCTCCAGATGTGGTCTCAGAGGTACTGAACAGTGAAAAAGGATCACCTCACCTGAGATATGGTGTAGTAGATAGTTCTTTGGGCACATCTAGCCTTTGGGATAGAACGCGCACAGGAAAATAGGAATCAGAGAAGAAATCTACTGAAGCTTTATCTTTGATAAAATATTCTCCAGCCCAACTGTGTTTTTAAATAGAATTATATAAGATTATAAAACTGAGACAGAATATGATCACACAATAACAACAGCCAAAGAATAGTGATGCCAGCATCTTTGCAATACAGACTTACTATAGTAAATAATAGTTTTCATTGCATTTGCAAAAACTTCCCAAAGCATACGTTCATTTAAAAACCACAAAACCCCACAAGGCACTGGGAAGTAACTTACCCATGCTCTTCTCTGTGAGGATAAACAGGTATCCGGTGTGTGACAGATGATGACGGTACATGTGGACTTCTCATGCAGGGCAGCTGTTGAGAATTTTCTGCAGGTGACCCAGCAGCTGTTGTCACAGTGTAGGTAAGTGACCACGTATACGATTGCATAGCTCCTGCAGATAAACAAGAGTTAGAGAAATACAGCTAACATGGGTTGTCGTTAAAAGAGGTGTTATGCTTTGAAATTAGTATACAATCATAGGATCCTGGAAACAGAGAATTTTTTAGGTTGGAAAAGGCCTTTAAGATCATCTACTGTAAACACAGTACTGCCAAATCCATCCCCTAAACCATGTCCCTAAGCATGACATCTACACACCTTCTAAATACCTCCAGGGATGGTGACTTAATCACTTCTCTGGGAAGCCTGTTCTGGTGCCTGATAATCATTTCAGTGGAGACAGTTTTCTTAGTATCAAGTCTAAACCGCCCCTGATGCAACTTGAGGCCATTTCCTCTTGTCCTATCACTTGCTACTTGGGAAAGAATAGACAACCGCCTTGCTACAAGCTCCTTTCAGGTAATTGTAGAAAGCAGTAAGGTCTCCCCTCAACCTCCTTTTCTCCAGACTAAATAACCCCAGTTCCCTCAGCTGCTCCTTATAAGGATCTTCATGGTTCCTCTTTGGATGCACATCAGCACCTCAATGTCTTTCTTGTAGTGACAGACCCAAAACTGAACACAGTATTTGGGGTGCAGCCTCACCAGCACTGAGTACTGAGTACCAAGTATAACAGGGAAGAAACCCAAGAGGCTCTCATAATGGAAGCAGCATCAACCAAAGCGAACAAAGCAGTTATGACTGAGGCATAAATAAAAATACAAACAGATCAGCTGGAGTGTACAATGATCCAAAGGTAAGAGACATATCTGGAATAGCTCAAACTGCGAACTTTCGGTGTGGTATTGTAATTTAAGTCTATCATTTTCAGAAAGAAATGGGATAGGATGTAGAAATGGAGGAACATCAGTGCCAATATTTCTCAGGCACGATACACCAAACTCTGAGGTCTCTGCCACATGGAGTGGGCTGCTGGCCTGTTTATCTCTGGGGCTGACCAGGCCTGGAATGAGGCAGGAAGTATGATCAGAACAATGAAGGATTACAAAAAGATGGCTGTTATGCAAATTTCTTGAATTCTTTTGCAGTTTGTACCTCTTCCACCCAACTAGGTACCAGCCTTTGTAGTGGCAAGATAGTGGTAGATCTCCAGATTGTAACAGCTATATAGACAGAAACAGCCTAGCCGTTTTCTTCCCACAAATAATGATTCTTTCTTCTTTCAAGGCGGCAGGGACTGGACTTAATTTATTTTTTTCATGTAGAGCATTCGTGGGAAGAGCAAAGCAAAGAAGTGGGTTTTCCATCTTGCTTGGAAGGTGCTGAGTTTTTAATCATCCTGATCCCTTCCAGGCAGGAACTCCAGATTCATCAGCCAGCTGCTGAGAAACCTTTGTCCTTTGCACACACCCCTTTCACTCAGGAGGCTGACAGATCCATTGTTCCAGTATAACATAGCTCTCGCTGGAGGTCATGACCATACTGGCTGAGATTACCCTGCAAATGAGGACCAGAACACTGAATTTAACCCAATGCGAACACTAGTTTGGGGGTCTCTGGGCACTCTTGACTCTTTTTCACCAGCTAAAAGGAATTGCAGGAGGTGACACTTTTTTTCAGTGTGGATTCTAGGACTTCCTGTAGTATGAAAGGGCCTAATTCAGAGGGGGAAGTGATTGTGTTAGCAGGTCTGTGTCCATTCCATGGCTTTGGGGAATGAAAAGCCTAACTCAGATGTGTGTAATTTTCTTCATGCGTGTGCAATTTTATTTGGCAAAACTAGGCAGATTTTTTTTTTTAAATGGGAAATGCTTAATTCTGGGTGTGAACAAAGGCAATTCTGAGATTCATGAGTTAAATACATCTTGAAATAGTCCAGCAGGGCGTGATTTGGTGCTTTTACAGTAGAGAAATCCTTGGATATGTTACGACAAAGGATATTTGTGCTAGGCTTGTTTTCACACACCTGCATTTTCTGTGACTGACTCTTGAATCTGCAGTTTTTCAAGACTTTCCATTGAGGAGGACCATTGAGATCCCTGAGACTGAAGAGGAGGCACACACATTTGAGCTGGCACGGCAGTGCTGCTGTGGCTATGAGCAGTCATGGTTCCTTGGGTTGAGGAGAAGTGTTTAAAGAAGCCTACCTTCACTAGAAAATACAGTTTATGTGTAAGGAGCCAAAACTACTTATGCAGTCAGCAAACAGCTTCATTACAAAAATGAGACCAAAACTGTTTAGAAAATATCAATAATTTGTCTGTGGAATAGTTTAGTGAAATGTTTCCATTTCCAAAGTTCAACATATTTTCCTAGTGTTATTTGCCAAAATAAACATTCAAAAATTTGTTTCAAATCAAGCCTAAATTCAAAAGGCAAAAACAAAGAGAAAAGAGAGAAAAGAAGGACAATGAATACGGTGAAAACCCCAAAACTTATTTTTAGGTAACATTATTGAAGTTTTTTTCATTTTTTCACTTTTTAAACTTACCATAAAAAAAAAAAAGTTTCTTTTGACCTGATTTTATTTTTTCCAAGAAAAAATTTGAATATTGTGCCGAAAATCTCATGACCTTAGAATCATAGAATCAGAGAATCACTAGGTTGGAAAAAACCTCTTGAATCATTGAGTCCAACCATTCCTATCAACCATTAAAACATGTCCCTGAGCACCTCATCTACCCATCTTTTTTAAATGCCTCCAGAGATGGTGACTCAACCACCTCCCTGGGCATCCTGTGCCAGTGCCCAATGACCCTTTCTGTGAAAATTTTTTTTCTGATGTCCAGCCTGAACCTCCCTTGGCACAGTTTGAGGCCATTCCCCCTTGTCCTGTCCCCTGTCACTAGGGAGAAGAGGCCAGCTCCCTCCTCTCTACAACCTCCTTTCAGGTAGTCGTAGAGAGCAATAAGGTCTCCCCTCAGCCTCCTCTTCTCAAGGCTAAACAACCCCAGTTCCCTCAGCTGCTCCTTGTTCTCCTTGTTCTCCAGCCTCTTCACTGGCCTCGTTGCTCTTCTCTGGACATGCTCCAGAGCCTCAACATCCTTCTTGTGGTGAGGAGCCCAAAACTGAACACAGCATTTGAGGTGCGGTCTCACCAGTGCTGAGTACAGGGGCAGAATAACCTCCCTGGACCTGCTGGTCACGCCGTTTCTGATACAAGCCAAGATGCCATTGGCCTTCTTGGCCACCTGGGCACACTGCTGGCTCATGTTCAGTCGGCTGTCAACCAACACCCCCAGGTCCTTCTTCTCTAGGCAGCTTTCTAGCCAGACTTCCCCTAGTCTGTAGCACTGCACAGGGTTGTTGTGCCCCAAGTGCAGAGCCTGGCATTTGATCTCGTTAAACCTCATACCATTGGTCTTAGCTCTAACAAGAAGCGGTATAACAGGGCCAAAAGATCCTTTGCATTTTAGCAAATATAGTTGATTTAACTGGCCCTGGCCATTGTGACAGCTTCCTTTTCTCTCTTTTTCTTTTAAAAATAGTAGGAGCCTTATCTCAGTCTGAGGAAAATGAGTCAGTTCAGGACAATGAGTTGTTTCATGTATTCCTTTTATGAAGTCAAGTTCCTTGGTTGAGAGAACTTGGCCACTCCTGCACTGAAGTCTAACTGGCAGCCACCTCAGTTCAATTTTCAAATAAATGTTTAGGGTGTAACATGCTTTGTGCTTATCCAGACAACACAGAAACAAATAGAGAATAGATCTTGCACTGGAAGAGTTGGCAATATCTTTGTTTAATTATTGTAACCAAGAGTTGTCCCAAGTACTACAGGATAGTACCTCATAGAGCTGCTCTAGGAAACAGTCACTTTTTTTTTGGAGGTTATGGCTAAGAAACAAATGTATATTGGTTTTTATTCTGGATTTACAGAGTGAAAGAAAGCTGTTCAAATATTTTTTTTCAGGATGTTCTTGGGAATCTACAGTTGTCCCACTTCTCTTTGCCTTTGTGGAAGGGATGCCCTTATTTTCAGTGACCTGGTCACAAAGACAGAGAAGAAGGATAGAAGAAGACAACAGACTTGCAGGTTTGTGTATGTATATGTCAGGTCAGCCAGGATACTGCCAATATTGTGGTGGTTGGAAAGGGATAAGTCTGAAAGTTTTGTCATAGTTAGCTTTTTAATACCTGCCTATATCTCAGCCCTATATGATTAATTTCCTCAGCTGGCTGCAGAATTGAACTCCAGGAGATGAAGTCTCTTTTAGATATGATTGAGCCAAACTGAACTACTTTTGGAAATAAGCAAAAACAATAGTGATTGTGCAACATCTAGCTCTGCTTTGTGTTCTGAACATGCAAGGTTTGAAGTTCATTTATTATCACTCTTTTTTTTCTTTTCTCTTCTAATGGAAAATTTGACTTTGAGGACACTAAAAAAAGGGGCCATCTGACCTGCAGGAGAGCCAAATGTAAAAGGAACTGCTAGCAGTTTAACAAGAGCCCTCTCATCATTGGTGTCCTCATGTAAAGCAGTGCAGAAAGAAATAAGTTGCTTCATGATGCTTCATTTTATATTTGCTTTATGCTGGAATAAATGAGCGCCCAGATACGAGCAAGACAATCACAACACTGTGCATTATGTCAGATAGTAAGCAGCACTGTCAACCTCAAGCAATCAGAAATCTGGAGTCAGACACCCATTCTGCCTGCACACGACAAAGAGATTACCTTAAATATCGGCATCAGAAAGAAACACAAACCCTTCCATTTGGACAATTTGGAGAATTGCCTTTTGAAATTGGAACCTTTGACTTTTACGGTGTGCAGTTATGGGAATTAAACTCTGACTGTTGAAAAAGAGCTGACGTTCTCATATATTAATATAAGTCCAGGAGCTGAGAAGGAATTTGTTCTACATGCAAATATGAGAGGCAGTAGCTCTGTGAAAGTATCTCCTATGCCAAATTCTCAGACCTTTAATACCTAGCCTCAACTTGGGAGAACAGTGACCTTAGGTGACCATTGCTGTCCAGAAGACTAATTTCACACATAAATTTCTTGAAATTAAACAGTAATCTGCATCGATTAGTTTACTAACATATTTGGGTCTACTTACAATTCAGAGTTCATTTTGGGTTGTCTAAGAAACTTTGCATTAGCAAATGAGTAATCACAGCTTTAAGAGGGATTTTAAGAGAGAATAGCATAGTCAGCCATATAGCTATCACTTTTATGATGATATTGTTGCTGTTTGAACAATCATTAATCTGGCCTTTGTGATTTAGAAAGGGTGGAGACTAATTATCCTTTTAAATGTCTGGTAACTTAACAAAAAGTTTTAGATAAAATGTTAGCTGAGCCATGACAGATGTTCTGCCACAGAATGCTATATATAGGATTTACCTTTCTTTGGCTCATTATAGTGTAATTGCAACAATTTAATTTGCTGGGTTTGTGCTGACCACTGACTGAAGGCAGACAAGGTTAAAATGCAAGTTTAATAGTTAACTTTTATTGCTAAAGCCACAAGCAAGGAAGAGTTAATGATGCCTTAAATTGGGGAACTGAGAGCTAGTGGTAATGAATGGAACTAGTTCTTGAGATTTGTAAAGCATTTGCAGAGTTTTATATTTACACATAAGAAAATCAATATAATGTACTTTAAATACATCTCTCCAGAACAGAGGTTACTGTTCCAAAATATTCTATATATTAATGCCACAAATCTGTATATGGACTAGTTTGATTATGTGTAATAAGTCTTCAGCACTCCTGTTTTGAAGTATAGCAATTTCCTATACCTGAAACAAGGCTGTTATTTGGCATTATTTTATATGAATGAACGCTGCATTCCATTTTTAGTTTTGGCAAACTAAAAAAGTGACCAGTTCATCTACATGATGAATGTGGGAAATAGAAGTGTTGCTAATTGCCCAAATTAAGACCAGGAAATAGCCACATACATATATTTAATCATAACCAGACCACTATATGCATTGACAAATTTGGCTTATGCTAGGCAAAAAAGATTTTCACGTGCACAAAAAGTGAGACTGCAGCAGACCATAAGAATAAAATCGTATTCAACCAAAAAAAAGTTTTAAAAACAACCTAAAAATGAAAAGTTGGAAAAATCAGAGAGCTAAAATAATCAGAAATAGCTTTCTTGCCTAAGACACTCTGCTGTGGGATCAACTATGTCAAGTTCTACTGCCTGTACTGTGTGAGTAGGTCCTTCAACTGTTGTTCCAAAACGATCCTGTTCCTGGCTTGAGACTTCACACTAACAGACTTTGGCCTTACCAGGACATAAAAAAAAACAGTGTGAGAGAACAAAAACTATAATAAAAAAATAAACATCAGGAAAACAAAGAGGAATTGCATTTGTAATGTTTTTGTGTGTCCATTCCCTCATATTACTGGTGGGATTCATGAGGGATATGCAAGATCCATGCAGTTCCCAGGCCTGCCCAGATTTGTGCCTAAATCAAGCACCTAAGTCAAGTAAGCTGAAGGTGGAAGCTCAAATAGCTGACGAATAGGAGATTGTATATATATATAGAATAACCTTCGGATTAATTAGTATGAATGTAAGAATGATGTAAGAACCCATCAAGCGATATAGTTATTAGGTATGATAGTCACATAGAGTTACAGTCTGCAGCCTAAACATGAGGCCCTCAAATCTCCGTTCCTGTCAATGTCACTGGAGATCATAGAGTTCATTACTTTTTTTCAGTCCTTTATTTCTGGGTACAGTTCTAAGTTCTGGTTATAACACCACAATGATCCTATTGAGCCACAATATCTATAGAGCAAGTTACACACAAGATCAAAGTTTCAAGGCTCAAACATACACACCGCCTCCAGCACTGCTTGATCCAAAGCTGTGTGCTCACCTGCCATATCTAGGAATCATATATCTCTTGTCCAACTATTCTATGGGTAATACTATCCTATTTACCTTCTAAATAAGGTATTGTCTCCAACAGTGAGAAAAAGTTAAGTTTCAATGTAGGGATAAATGTTCTTAAATCTCTTTCCACAAAAACTATGCTTTGTGCTTCCCTGTAGTACCTTTGAAAAAAATGAAAATCAGTTGTCAGAAAGATTTATTATTCCTTTAGCTACTGCCAAATTCTCCAATGCTGTAAATCATCACTTTCTGACATTTTTTCAAGAAAGTTTTGTAACTTCTCTAGTACATCACAAAAGTGATAGTTTCCACATTTTGATTACACGCTCATTTCACTAAGGAGCAGCAAAGCTGGAATTTCACTCTCTGAGAGGGACACCTTCTGAAAGTCGTTCACATTTCTGCCTTTTTTTCCATAAGTTAAGAAAACACTGTCTTTTGATCATACAGACAGGTTGTGCTGTCCACATCCAGAAGGTAATGAGTGAGTTTTACGTTACAGTATAGAGGGTGATTGCCCATTTATACAAACCAAAGAGAAGCCAGTTTTGTGCTTCTTGTTTTCTGTCAATCCTGCTCACAAGATGAATAACTTTAAGCACGGATTTTTTAACCTATGAACCCACCAGAATACAAGCACCTCATGAGCTGCCATAATAGAGAATGATTCTGAAAACAGGCTTCCGACATCTAATTCCTAGTTTCTAACACTGAAAAATGAAAGTTATTAACAATGTGTAAAAACATTCCAAGAGAAATTTGCACAGCTATTTAAACATATTTTGGTCTCAAATATGCTGAAAGAAATTCAGTTCTGATTTTAGCCACTAGGAATTCCTGAACCACTAGTAGTTCAGGTTTTGAAAACTTCCCTCAACCTTAGAATACCTGGCATCTTTCCTTGAAGTATATAAAACATCCACACATCAGATCTTTTTGCTGTTAGACATCATGTTTAGATACAGTGAGAAGGCATAACTGATACTTTAAATAGATTTGTGTTTGGGAAGGCTTCTCATCTCTTGAAAGTCAGCACACTGTGTTCTCAGACTCGGTTTCAGGTGACCATCTTCAAGCAGATCCAGCTGCCATAAATCTACCCACCTGTTGTAACTGTTATGCCACCGTACTCTGGGGACTGATTGCTGACAGGCGAGGGGGCAGACGGCACTTCCACTGAGGTGGCAGATTTAGCTGGGGAGAACGGCACTGGGGAGGGAGTTGGAGGAGCTGGTTCACTCAGAATAATTTCTTCTCTTATTTCTGCTGCAGGATGAGAGAAAAATTATCAAACATAACTCAAGGTAAAGTCAAATAAAAAAAATAACGCAAGCATTTAAGTTCTGTAGGCTGTATTTCAAGAAATGCATAGCAGGAATCACAAATATTTGGAAGAATTACTTCTATAACGTTGAGCATTACAACTTTCAGTGTGCCTTCACAGAACCTCTTGAAGTAAAGTCCTCTTTTTTTTCTTGTTGTATAGACAGGAAACTCATGTAAAGACAGCTGAAGATTTACATTCCTGTAATATACTATTACATGCCTAAAATAAAGAGCCCCGTCTGAGTCTGGCACTGCTACTGTCTACAGGCATTGGAAAGAAATGGGAATCTCCAGGGGTTTCCAGTGGCTTTTGGTCATGCAATTCTCTCTTCATTGACTAAAGAGTATGACACTCTGGATAGTTCTAGCTGCTAAGGCTGTTTGGAAAGTACACAAGGATAAGTAATTTGTTTGTCAAAAACCCAAAAGGCTATGGCAGGGCAATCAATTAAATCCAGGTCTTCCAACACATACAGCATATTACCCTAATCACTGAAATATTCTTCTTCCCACAAATCAAATTAAGCCATAGCCGAAATGAAGAATTGAACTTTCCAAATGTGACAGAGAAGTGTAACTTGCCATAATTAATGGTTGATGCAAGGAAGGCAGATCACTGATGATCTCTTATGACAAGGGGCTGCCCTGAGCAGAGAGACTAAAGCCAAACTCTGCTTGCTTCTGTTTTGGCAAGTCAGTGCAGAGTGAGTAGGACAGGACTCGGAATCAGCTTCTGTACAGGCACTTAGAAAACAAGTGTACCAGAAACAATAACTTTGGGTTTTGTCTTTGCTCACTTCTCCTAACTCTCCCTCTCATTCAGGGAGTCTTATTTAGACTGGTAAAATCCATTAAACTAAAAAAATCAGTGATTTTATTTACTGTTAAATGAGGGTGAGGGTATCAAGACTTTGTTCACTGAAATATAACGGTGGCCTAGACAGACTAGCTGAGGTAAGAGGCTCAGTACAAAAATCTCTTACTGAAACACCAAGTGTGTGCTTAGGAATTGCGTTCAGACACCCAGAATTACATCATGAAGCAAGTAAGGGTCTTTCAGAATGTATTAGCCAGGGATGCCCTCCTCAGAAATGACTTACTTCAAATCATGGTAGAACCGAAAAACAGTTTGCTCCTAGATAAACCTCCCTGCGTTAGATGAAGATAAAGAAGTGTCCTAACATAGAAACTGGTGAATGCAGTGGAATAAAACAATGAAAGATTAATAAAAGACCAAACTCACCTGTGCTTCCTTCTCCTTTCATTGCCCTCATTAGCTCATTAGCTCTCTCCTGACAATGGAGTGATTCTAGCAGGTACAATACATAGTCATCAAACATCAAGTGAATAAGGTGAAAAGACCCTGGTAATAAAGTGAACAAACAAAAAAAGCCATTGACTGTCTCAATACACTCATTAAACTAATGATTACAGTATTCAACACAAACAGTAGCAAGTAGGGCAGCCTCCATATACTACTGCCTCTGAAGTTTCTCTCTTACTTGGGTGAAAGAAGTCGAAGTAAAACTCTGGACTAGCAAACTGTTCATCCCTGAATTTATACAGGCTTGTATGATCAATTATTGAGTGTTAGAGTGGAGCCTGCCTAGCTGAGAGCTGGAACTTAATGGAGTTTTCTTCTCCTACAATAGCACTGAACAACGTAGACAATTACACTAAAGTGGAATTGTTTCCTTTTATCTAAAGGAATAGATGTAAGTTTGTGTCAGAAGTAGAATCCTGAATTCTCCACCTCAGGGGCACAACCTTGTATGAATTTCCTAAACTAGGTCTGTTGTTGGACAAAGAAATGAGAGACAATTGATAGGAAAGTCGAAAGAAGCTTCCAAGTCTCCCGATATGTCTACTGCAGTGCCTGGACTAGATGAGAAATCCATTGACTGCCAAACATTGAGGCATTAGCAACAACTGAGGATGTCTTAAAGGGAAAGACTTATGTCACAGCTTTGCTGTGTCACTCTTTTCTTACTACACTACCTTTTCCTAATTATCAGTTTGAATCACATCAGCAGCATAACGCTTGGCCTTGTTCCTGTGCTTTCCTGTGCTTACCTCTGAAGATGCCCTTGATATTCTTTCATAATTTCCATTACAGGAATGTGAAAAACTTAAGGGCTAAAGAACTGAAGGACTTAAGGGAAGCATATGGACAGTAGAAAATGTTGAGAATGGCGTCAAAAAACACTCTGAAAATTAGTAGTAAAAAGAAATCATATTGATAGCAATCTGCAAAAAATCCCACAAGTAGGATTTGAGTACATATGGAGAACTTGCTAGTGTTGTTAGGAGGAAGAGCTGTGTGATGCTACAGACTAGAGCAATGGAAATTAAGTTTAATAGCACATTGTAAGGTGTTCTGTATTTAGCAATTTCTATCATCTCCTGATTTATATACTTCCTCTGTAGAAACAGAAGTATTAACACTATTGTAAAAGGCACTCATGAAACTTCACTTAGAATATTGCATACAACCTTAGTCACCCATGTGCCAGAAAAAATAGTACAAGTTGAAACTGGTATGGAGAAGATTACGAGGAGGATGCAAGGAATGGATGATAGATTTTAAATGACTTAAAATGCATGATTGAATTAATTTTCGTAGAATCATAGAATCATTAGTTTAGAAAAGACCTTAGAGATCATCAGCTCCAACCGTACCTGTCTACTACTAAATGATGTTCCAAAGCACCTCATCTACCCACTTTTTAAACACCTCCAGGGATGGGGACTCAACCACCTCCCTGGGCAGAAACGAAGTAAGTTGCTTTCCAGAATTTATAAAGAAGGATACATGTCAGGGATGGTGAAGAAAAGTTCTCCCTAGAGCACATATAGGCACAAAAACATATATACAAGAAAAGACCATAGATGCATTTCAGGGGAAAATTACAGGAGCGAAACATCAGAGCTGAGACACTGTGTAGTGTCCTCCTGAAAGGAACAACATTTGCAGGGGAAGACTGACAAATATCAAGATGGAATTTAGTCAGTTTATACAATAGGCTCCTTGACACAAAGTACATGCAATAGCTGCAGACAGAATTTGATCATACAATGCTATTTTTAAAAGGTCTTCTGTTTATTTAGACTTGCATGCAATGTTTAAAACATGTTCCTATAAGCCACTAAATAACTTTGGCAAGTGCAAATGCAGTTACGTTAAAATAACAGCCAGTTCAACAGTTGGCTTGAACCAGAGAAAGACGACCAGCTGAGAGGGAAACAGATAAACTACTGCCAAACAAGCAAAAAAAAAAAAAGCTTCAGCTAAATATGTTCCTTTCAAAATTCCAACACTACATTTTGAGGAAAAATGCCTCCATGAGAAAGGGATGCGACAAGTTTCAAATTCAATCAAATTCATAATGATTGGTTTCTTCACAGGAAAGTTAGGTTTATCATGGGATAAACACACAACAAGCATATCAACCCCTACTCCAACTTCTCTGCTCCAACCTACAGCTGAAGGGCAGAAGAAACGGTTTGAAAGACCCTATATCCTTACAGAATTCTAGCTGGCAATTCAGCTTTCAGAGAGACTCTGAGCATGTTCTTTTTCTGTGTCACCAGGACAGTCTTTGTGTCTTATTCTCTCACTCTATGCCTGCATGACTTCTATCATCACTGATAGGAGCTGGGCATGCACACTGGGAGGTGGACGTGAGCTTTTGTGTTCTTGGGCAAGGCAGCACAGAAAAAAGACACATTTGAGTGCAACACCTCTTCTATAGGGAGGAACTCTTTGGCTGCTGGTGAACCTGAAGCATTCACATGTCTAAGCAAAGCAAAAAGGTAACAGGTTTCCTCAGCCTTGCACAGGTCAATAGCGGAGATCTGCACTTAACTACTGCAGGGATTTTGTTTTATAAATATTTTGGGCTAAAAGTCTTGCTAAATGAAATCCTACTCAGTCTAGCAGTACAATAAAGAGAGCAGACCTGGTTGATAGTCTTGTTACCAATTCCGGATTTCCCTGGTGGAAACCTAGGTTATCAAGAATCCCCACATAATGTTCTCTCTCTAACAGTTTTTCAGTGGAAAGTTTCTGTTGACTTCAGTGGATTACTACTGATAACTATTTCCAAGGCAAGAAAATTGGGCCTAAATGCTGGCATTTAAGGGCATTTAATTGGGTATTTAATGCTTTCCATCAAAATTCTTGCTCAGTTCTAATTTAAAAAAAAACCCAAACAATTAAGGAACATTGCCTGTAGTTTCATAAAGATGTTTGGTAGTGCAAACTCAAAACACTAAAATGCAAGCAAGCAAACAACAAGAACCCATGACTTGCTATTTTTTTTAAAATGCCTTTGTTTTTGGGGGGTCTAACGCTTTATTTTGAAGACTTGGGGTTGGCAATACTGAATGTAGCATTTAAAAACACTCCAGTGCCCTTGTCACTCTTTTGAATTTCTCTCTTCCTCTCCTATTATTTCTCTCACCGTGTATTTTTAAACTCTGTACAGAGCTTTTGAGCCCAGAATTTGCGTGAAAGACACTAGACAAACAAGTTGTTGGTACTCTATGAATGCAATATTTTTACATTTTGAAGTGAGTCAAATGTAAATGTAAGCTACAGTGTGAAACCAATATCAGGGCACGAATTTCAGCTACACAGTGAATAGCCATTCAGCATGACATACAATAATTTATTCTGTGCTTGCAAGCTACTGTTTTTCACATGAAACTGTTTGGTTCATTCCAGTATATCTTTAAGTACTGAGAAGGATCCAGCTGTGGATGGTAAGCCATACACTTCTTTAGAAAGAGTTAAGAAATCGTTCAGGAGACTGTAGTCACGATAATAAATAGTATATGCCTCTAGTTTTCAGAATTTAACAGAAATCATGGCAATGACTACTCAACTAATGTATAGTATGTATCAGCAGCTATTAACAGATACAGCAATTATGTGTAAGTAACAAAACAACAGCGAGATTTCCAGATCTGGAGGAAACCAAGGAGCTTCTCTTACTAATTAGTTACTTTATACACTGGATGCATTACCCAAACACTGCCACCAACTGTGTCTTTGATATGCATAGACAGGAAGGAGGGAGGGAGTGAGGGAGGCAGGCAGGCAAGGAAAGAGAAAAAGGGAGAGGGATCAGAGAGAGGAACTTTTTTTTCTGCCAGGGACTGTTTCATGCCTCTATGCTTAAAAGTTTTGCAGAATTTGTGCTAGCTGGTCCAGCGCCAGGTATTCCACCTTCCTTCAATCAGATTTCTGTATCATTTATTTCAAAGATAAAAATATGCTGTCCTGTCTATAGTAGAGATCCCATCTTTTAACGCATCATTTTACTTTCAAAAAACTACTGCGAGCATCTGAGTCTACACACTGCTTGAAGTAGAAAAGAACCCATTAAAAATAAGTCAATTGAACCAGTTTTCAGTGCAATACAAATGCAAAACCTTTTATCTAAATTAAGAACAAAGTCATATAAAGATGTAAATATTTATAATAGCAAATCAGTCTTTCTCTCCATAGAACTCACTTAAATGTATGTATTACTCTAAAAACCTAGAAGGAACTGTGTTAAATTAAAAGCAGAAGAGTTTCTGCCATCTAGTTCTGAGCTGTTTACATTCAGGATTTATTCTTTTGGAACTTGCTCAGCTCTAATTCATGAATAATGTGTCAACCGGCCTTGCAGTGAGGCAGTGTCATCATTAATACAAATTATTATAAATATGTGTCTGTGGCTAAAAAACATTTGGGACACTTTGGGGGAAACGAGGCAGAGATGGCTCAGGCTTCTGCTTGATGGGATAAGTGTATGGTTCTGGTATTATCGTCCCCTTTGAAAACCTGAAGGCTCAGATATTGTCCTGCCTCCAGTGGAGTTGCATTTGAGCAGGGAAAACTTCACTCTGTATAAATAAGGGTTAGAACAGGGACTGAACAAATGCTTGTCACCTAGCAGACTGTAGAAATCTGCAGCTCAACAAATGTTTATGTGGCTTGTAGAAAGGGAAACAATTTCAATGGAAAAGATGAGAAAACCATCCCACACTGCCCCTTTGGTTAGAAATCTTGTTCTGGCAGTGGTTAACACTGTTTCAATACTCTGCTGAGGCAGGCAACTGTGGTCTAAGCACAAAAACATTCTCATTGATTTTACTTTTTTTCAAAGTAAACTATCTCAGCTTCACACTGAGCATGATTTTTCTTTTAAAAAAAACAACCCTCTTGCTCTGGCTACTAAATTGAAAAACAGTTATTGATCCAGTTCGAATTATAGCACTACATATCTGTGCAAAACACATCAGCTATATTCTATACATTCTTTGTCCGACTGTGGGGACATATATAAAAAGGATAATCATGCATTTGTACAAGCAGATATACTCAGTGAATTGAAAATACAAAAAAAAAATCCCAACCAACCCCCAAATCCAAGTTAGCTGAGTGGTTAAAGTTCTAAAAAATGGGAAATTAAAGAGCCAAATTTATAACAGAGATAACAGGTAACTGATTTGGCAGATCTGACATACTATATATCGTAGTGGGTCCCAAACTTGAATCAATGAATAATTCTCTATCTTCAATATTGGTGCCAGTTCTGTTTAGTATCTTTATCAATGATCTAGATGATGGGATCTAGTGCAGCCTCAGTATGTTTGCAGGCAACACCAAGTTAGGTGAGAGTGTCAATCTACTTGTGGATAGGGAGGCTCTACACGGGGATCTGGATAGGCTGGATCAATGGACTTAGCCAGTTGTTTCACAAGGCCAAGTGCCGGCTGCTGCCCTTCAGTCACAACAACCCCATGCAACGCTACAGGCTTGGGGAAGAGTGGCTGGAAAGCTGCCAGGCAGAAAAGGACTTGGAGTTGCTGCTTGGTAGCAGGCTGAATATGAGCCAGCAGAGTGCCCAGGTGGCCAAGAAAGTCAACAGCATCCTAGCTTGTATCAGAAATAGTGTGGCCAGCAGGACTAGAGAAGTGATCCTTCCTCTGCACTCAGCACTGGCAATATCATTCCTCAAATACTGTGTTCAGTTTTGGACCCCTCACTACAAGAAAGACATTGGGTTGCTGGAGCTTGTCCAGAGGATAACGAAGCTCGTGAAGGGTCTGGAAAACAAGTCCTATTAGGAGCGGCTGAGGAAATTGGGATTGTTTAGTCTAGGAAAAGGAGGCTGAGGGGAGACCTTATCACTATCTACAACTACCTAAACGGAGATTGTAGTGAGGTGTGCATTGGTCTGTTCTCCCAAGTAACAAGTGATAGGACAAGAGGAAAGGCCTCAAGCTGCGCTGGGGGAGGTTTAGAGTGGATATTAGTAGATATTTCTTCACCAGAAGGGTTGTCAAGCACTGGCACAAGCTGGTGCACCAGCTTTGTTGTCCTTCTCTGGACACACTCCAGGACCTCAATGTCTTTCTTGTAGAGAGAAGCCCAAAACTGAACACAGTATTCAAGCTGCATCCTCACTAATGTACAGGGGCAGAATCGCTTCCCTGGTCCTGCTGGTCACGCCATTTCTGATACAGGCCAGGATGCCATTGGCCTTCTTGGCCACCTGGGCACACTGCTGGCTCATGTTTAGTCGGCTATCAACCAACACCCCCAGGTCCTTCTCTGCCGGGCAGCATTTCAGCCACTCTTTCCCAAGCCTGTAGCACTGCATGGGGTTGTTGTGTCTCAAGTGCGGGACTATGCACTTGGCCTTGTTAAACCTCATTCTGTTGGTCTCATCCCATCAGTCCAGCCTGCTCAGATCGCTCTGTAGAGCCTCCCTACCCTCAAGCAGATCAGCACTTCCACCCAGCTTATTGTCACCTGCAAACTTACTAAGGGCACACTCAATCCATACATCTAGATCATCGATAAATACATTGAACAGAACTGGACCCAACACTGAGCCTTGGGAAAGTGTGGAGTAGTCCTCTCTCTTAGCATAACATGTAGTGTAGAGTGGTTTGGGTAAGCAGGCTCACTTTGCACTGAAGTGCATTAGGGAATGCTCCCGTCATCAATGCTTCCAGCTGACCTGTGTCTGGTAACTCCAGCTACCAGCCAACACCAAACACAAGGAGGTAATAGTGTTTCCAGCTCCCCTGGCTAGATCTTGCATACAGACATCTGTTTGAGGATTATTTCCAAATGTTAGTAGCCTCAAGTCTTCTTTTAATAGAGCCCCAGACATGCGACAACTAGTTATACTTCCACTTAAACTGTACACTGCAAGACAGGATACAGACTTTTTTTGTGGCACACGATTACAACAAAATGAAAGTACCAAAGCTGGGTGCACTGTGCAAAGTCATGTCCCGAATCACTCGAGTGCCAAAACAGGACCACATCAGGAGGAACTGCTGAGCTACTTTCTTCAAAGAACCTTGTCTCTTAGCAGCTACCTGCAAGAAAACAAACATGTCTGACATGGAGAAACTTTTATTTCTACTGTTTGATACAGCTGAGTGATGCACATGTCAGTCTTCTTTTTTTATACTGAAAAACTACTTACTGTTATTTTCCCATTAAAATATACACTAAAAATTTTTTTAAACACAGCCTTACACAGAAAGCCACCGTGTGGCTATATACAACCTTCAGAAAAAGGAAATAATAAAATATTATTCAACACCAAGACAGCATTTCCCTTATAAATGATGAAAGGATGGCCAAAAAAGTTGCTCACATATTCATCTTAACTTAATTACTTACATGTTCACTCTGGCTTCCTAGTCAAGGAATAAATTTATAATCAAGAATGCTTGATCTACACTGAAAATTTATATTAATATTTCAATTAAAGTTTACCATTTAACATATTTCTGGTTTTGTTCCTTCATGGTTTTGCTTTTGTGAATTCACATAGTCATTTTATTAGCAAAAATACCTTTCAGAAAACACACCTTAGGCATGAACTCTTCCAAAGTTTATTTACCATAAACATATATGAGGTAAAGAATTAGGTTCATTCAATCAGCTAACAAAATTCATGTCAAGTTCTTCATGAAAATTAGCAGTTATGGTCTGATTTTCAAATTGCATTCCACTGACTAAATGAAAAGTTCCTCAAGTCAATCAATCCATTTCAAGTAACCTGAGGAAGTATACGTTGTTTTCTGTATGGATCTTCTGCATCAGAGAGAGAGGTACTATCTTTATTTTTCTCTTATTTCTTAGCTCTAACAACTGGAATGAAGAATTGGAATTCTAATAGAACATCCTAATACAAAGTAGTGTTAGTCACAGTAGTTAAAATAGTCATCTAGTTTCATACTCTGTGTAAAGTTATGGTGATGCTTGATCACTTTTGAAAATATTTTTAAAAGATTTGTTAGTAGGTGTCTGCATGCTCTTAAATTAAAATAAAATAGAAGTCGTTGGGATCCCAAGTCAGCTCAAAAGGCAGCATAGGCTTGTTCTGGACTGAACGGTAAAGTAGAGTTTCATCTTCACTTTTCACAGAATCATAGAATGGTTTGGATTGGAAGGGACGATGAAGGTCATCTAGTCCACCCGCTGTAGAGTGAACAGGGACATCTTTAACCAGATCAAATTGCTCAGAGCCCCATCCAGCCTGACCTCAAATGTTTTCAGGGATGGGGCATCCACCACCTCTCTGGGCAACCTGTTCCAGTGTTTCACCGACTCAGAGAAAAAAATTTCTTCCTAATATCTAGTCTAAACTTCTCTTTTAGTTTCAAATCATTACCTCTTTTTCTGTTGCTACAGGCCCTGCTGAAATGTTTGTTCTCTGTCTTTCTTATAAGCTTCCTTTAGGTATTGAAAGGCCACAATAAGGTCTCCTTGGAATTAGCTAGCCTAGATATCCTTTCGTTAAAATCTTAAAAGGCCAGGCTAGATTGTGCTTTTTATTTGCACTGTGCAGTTAGGATGACTCTGAACTTGTGTCTCCGTACCCCTGAAATATTGATTTGATTGGAAACCTCCAATTTAAACCTCCATATTTAAACATCATCTTTAGGGACAGAATAGACAGAGGCAGAACAAAGCACAATTCTGACTGTGAGCAGTTCTCATATTGAGCAGGAAAACTGGTGAGATTTGGCCCACTGCTGCTTTACTTTACTCTTGCTCATTACCAACTGACTTTGATTTTTTCTCTCTCTTTTAGCTAAGAATCTATGACCTGAGTAGAATTCAAGGTGCACTTTAGCAACTGAGATCCTTAGTCCTGCTTACCAACCTTTACAACACATCTGTCCACCATGGAATCCAGCCACTCGATGTACGATTCAATGGGCGACTGCTCCTCCAGAAGGTGATCAAACTCCTGATACACTGGCAAAGAAAGAAAAAGATGTCTCATCTCAGTACTTCAATTCATTTTTGAACAAAAGAGGAACAAATGACAAAAAGCTGCCAATAACTTCAGAAGTTTGCTGTGGTTTTTGTAACAGATTGTCTAGCCATAACAAACATCTCTTTCCCTGTGCTGACCCCATAAGTGTAATTGGTCTCTTGTTTCTACTGAAATGGAATAATTGGAAGTGATATTTTAATGTGAGCAAACTAGGACCTATTGTTTAAAATTAATCTTTTGAATTAAGCTTCAGCTGTCTGGGGTGCTCAGAAGTGAAAAGTTTATGGTGTTCTCCATGAAGAGTGCAAAGCTAGGTCTTGACCCTGATGATGAGAAAAGGTCATGCAAGAGACTCAATGCATAATCTTCTAAGCACTAAGTGGATGAGTATTGTTGATAGGGCTCTCACCTGTGTAACGCTTTAGTTGCAAAACCAGGATTTAACTGCTGCAAATCACCTATTTGCAATGTCAAACACACACACACAAAGAATTGCCATAAAGTTCTGCTTATTCAAAACAAATTGCTACCGTTGCACAAATACTATACTGAATTTATCAAGAAGAGTTTCCAAAAGCAACTTGAAAACTTCCCCAAGCAAACATATTAATATTTAATATAGAAAACAAAAATAATCAAGTCATTCAGGTGCAGCTCTTAAAACTGAAGGGCTGTAGTTTATTTATGAGAATCAGTGACTGGAAGACAAAGAATCATGTGCCTTGACACCATAAGAATGTGTTCTTCAACTCGGCTAAAATAAAAGGCCCGGTAACTGAAGAAGATATAGTCTACCTGCTGTGTTACAAGATGATTTCAAAGTGCTGTGTATTTCCATTTATGCTTAATTATAAATAACAGGAGGAAGGAATTTCCCACCATAGGAAAGACAGTGAGGAAGATAGAGGAGGCAAAGCTTACAAGATGATAGCTAAACAAGTGACCCAGAGAGGCTGAGAATAATGCAAACAATAAGCTCCCTGGTCTCTAAGTTGGATCAGTAGGATGAGCAGAAATGCATTTTCTTCACACCTGGCTTTAACTTTGTTTAACTTAGATTTGCAAAGGCTGGATGATCAGAAACACTAACTGGGGAAGAAGGGGAAAATAATGTTTGGGCCGTGCTTCTTGTTTCATTGAGTGTGCAACATCTCTCCATGCAGAACAGGATCACAGAGAAATCTAAATGTTGTCTTACCTGAGTATTTGGCTGGACAAAAACTGCCTGATACAACAGATGAAGTAACTCATATGCTGAGCAAAGAAGGGCACAAGAGTGGAAAAACAAATGAGTTGCCTGCTTTGCTGCTGGAGCAATGCAACTGTATGCAAAAACCTATTTAAGAGAAGTGAATGTTTAGCCTTTAGTGAAAATCAGTCTTCAGATCCTCAACAGGATTTGAGAAAGAGGGAATAAACAAGAAGCCTTGTCAGAAACAGCTACCATAGCAAAGCAGGAAAATCTTTCTTATACCCAGTGATTTTTCTTTGAGCCTGCTTAAAGGCTTATAGACACTTTTTTTTTCCAGTTACAGTAGCTGAAAATTGTGCTTTCTTGGCTATTAATATCAAGCATGTGAAAGCAGGCCTTAATTCCATGTCTTTTGTGTTATACAGAGTATAGTCTTTGAAGATCTTTGGCAAAGTAAAATAAACATCAAAGATAGGGGGGAAAAAAATCTAGAATAAACTCTATACGTATTGGCACATCTCAGTGGAATCCCCTCTCATGAGAAACATTCATATTACATTACTGTTTCTGAGTAATTGCCTATTGGACTATATGGGCCTAAAATATGGGAAAATGTGTTAAAATCCATTAACATTCAGGAAAATTCCATTTGATTTGATTACACTTGAGTTTGTATTTAAATAGTTAGCACATGTACAAAAAGCTTTCCTAAACAGTACAGATTTTCTGAATAAGGGACAGAACTGTTGCTCCTGTTGAGGATTATAACTTGGAGAACTCTTTCTTTGTCCTTCAGTGGGAAGATGCTGGGTAGATATTGAAAGCATAACAGATGACAGAAGGTTGCAATCAGTTTCTGCACTCCGATACAACTGTACACTACTTCCTCGGCTGCCAAGTCAAGTTTCTATCTACTCAAAAGGGAAGAAGGCCGTTTCAGGAAATGAATGAAGTGGTAAGAACAAGATGAAAGAGTACCAAGCACTTCTTGATGGAGAACAGAGCTATCAGAGAATTCTCTCTCTGTTCCATAAGCTGGGGAGAAGATTTCTAGACTTAACACACAGTGTCACAAGTGTCAAAGTCAGCCTTGCAAGGTCCAGTGTATATGTGAAAGTGTCACCCCGCCTTTTCCTTGCCACTCACTGAAAGAGTTACCCCACTAACAAACGTACCCTTGCAGGGCTCCCACAAGTGGTTGCCTAGGTTGCTCCCCATTAAGGCTTGTTCTGGATAAAAGATGACTGGTCCTCCTCAGGAGAAAGACGGCAATACAACAGGTGGGTTCACAGGGAAGTGAGGTTATGAACAGTGCTGAAGACAAAGCTGGCCACCTCTGGTGCCTCAGAGGGAAAAACTCATTGTGCTTAGGATTACATCTAAGCTTACAACCACACACACTTGCTGGACAAGGTAAGTTAAATTTTATATTTGCAAAAGAATTTTGACTCTAAACCCAATCTACCAACATCTCTAAAGTCACTTCTTAGTTCATGTTCTTCATTATAGTAAGCAGAATCTAAATTAGCTGATGAGCTTGCTTGATATGGGATGACGACTTAGTCATAAAAGTTCAGGGTGAAAGCTTAACACATCAAATGATCTTGTTTATGAAAACACTGTGTAAAATGGAGCTTTTTATAAATAAAAGTTTACAAAGGTGCAAATACACAGCCGTTTTAGCGTCAAAGCCATTCAAAAGACAACTCTCCAGCAATCCTACAGGAGGAGAGATTAGACTTTATCGGATTCAATAGTTAACTCATAGATTCAGTTTGCTCAAACTCATGGGAAAAAGTCCTCCTGAATTTGAGTACAAGTTTTTCACCATTGGCTGTTCTGGATACTAGAAAGAAACTTGTTAATGGAAGAGTGCCCAGGTCTATGTCTCAAAATGTAAGACCTTGACAGGTCTTACATTTTGATGAATTCCTACTTGTTTCAAGCCTTCAAGCAAAGTAATTGCTGCAAAACCAGTGCTACTTTCACAGAGCTTTGTTTCCAGCAGGAAACCGAGTTCACTGGGCTTTATTTGAGGGTTCTGTTCTTACACTGTATGATGAGTTTTCTGTGTTCCTCCCGTGAGTCCTCCATAGTATAGAGGGTTTGTTTGGTGATGCTATTCAGATCCACATTCCTCCAGTCCTCCAGCATTTGAAATGTGATGTCTGCACTGTGGATTACTGTTCTTGAGGCCTGTAATCCAATCCAATATATTCATTAGTTCATGGTTTATTAGGTTAAAAAATAGGCTTTATCCCCTTTTACGCTCCCTTACCTAGGATCATTAAGTTTATTCTCCTCATAGACCCCCACCCACCAGCTTGATGTCTTATGGATGTTATGAGGCCTTCTAACGACAGAGAACTTACAAGTCATTTTGTCTACTTTAATAAACTGCAAATATTTTGCTTGCACCCACGACAAACCCCGATGAGAAATCCTAATCTGATGGTGGTGCTTCTGAACTCCTCAAACAGCTCTGTCAGTTTTCTTGACCAGCTTCAGTTCAAAACCGAAAAGTGACAAGAAAAATCAAGCCTAAACTAAACAAAGCCCACTCAGATTTGTACTCTCCCCTTTCCCAAACTATGAAGACTTTCATTCTTCCTCAGCCACATGAATAAGTTAAAGCTCATTTTCCTCTGCATCAGATCTGCTTCTTGGCTGTTTGAGAAGGGGGTCTGCTGTTACTAATGAGGGGGATGCACTGAAAGGAAAGGAAGTAACACAAGTTCATGGTTACATAACGTAGATCAGATCTCCGTAAGTTAAGCAGAGATGATAACCCACACAAAGATTACCAGCTTCCCCACAGAAATGATGCATTTGAAGATTCCTTCATGTAAGTAAACTGTTTGATCCCAGGTCTGAGGCAGAAAGTTTGGTCTCTGTATCTTGATTCCCTCTCAATCTCTATGGACCTCCAAAATTCAGTGGTGACCCACTATATCTGGGGAAAGGTACCACTGACATCATTGTCTCCACCGCTAGAACAATGGAGGAAGAAATCTATAAAGAAGTTTTCACAGAAATGTTCCATTGTTTTGTTCCCCCAGAGCTTCTTTCTTCTTGTGGTCTTCACCACTTACGGGACTAATCTGAGATGTTGAATACACCTTCCAAAAGTGGATTTTTCAGTGTGATGGGGAAAAGAAACCATCTGTTCCAATTAATTAAATCAATACATCCTCTCCCTTTTTATACTACACAGAATTTGGCCTTATGGATTTTTGACAGGTAATTCATATCTGGCAAAAATCAAACACTTCAGAGTAGTTTTTATATTCACCTGCTATGGCTGCAGGAATATTTATATTTAAAATCCCAACGGTTCAATAATTTTCTTTTTTACTAATTTGCATTATAGTATATAATCAGACTTGGAATATTTTGCCAGGCACAGAGAAATGTTTTTTCTTTGCAATAGGACTGATATGAACCATTCTGAAATCAAAGGAATGCCTCTCATTTACTTCATGGAAATGAACCATTCCTTCAAATCAAATAACAATTATGTTTCATAAAAGTTCCCTGCTGAATTTAATCATCAGGGCTTGCCAGTTATCTAGAAAAGCATTGTTTTCCTGATAACTTCTTGATTTTGTAAAGATGGTCACAAAAATATAGGAGACAAACTGCTAACATAATATATTCCTCTTTTGGTAAAGTCCAGTCTGCAAATTCATAAAATTATTTGAAGAGTCAGTAAAAATGACATTCAGCAAGCTTGAGTAACTAAAGTATTTACTTGGCAGAGATGGTTTAGTGATGTCTGTCGCCGGAGTATTTGTGAGAACCTTCTGGACACTGCAGGAAACAAGAGATAAATCTTTACATACTGTGATAAAGAAAAATATTTCTAAAAATACTAAAGTAAAACAAGAACAACAACAAAAAAATAACCAGTTCTAATTATTCCTAAAAATACTAAATTAAAACAAGAACAAAAAAAATATAACCTGTTTCCTATATAGGTAGTTGTGGCTACGTAAAGTTCATTCAAGTGGCCCAGTTTTAACAGTTTAAACCTTGACCTAAAACCTTAAATCTGGATGCTCAATCAGTTTTACAGAGGCATATTACAAGCAGTGATTTATAGATGTTGTGAATAATAGGATGACAAGAGAAGTATAGAGGACAATGGAAGAGCTTCGCTTGTTCAGCATAGCAAATTTTCTCTTGATACACAAAGGAACTGAAGACCAGAAAGAACTATTCAACAGAAAGAAAAATGATCGTGCAAGAACGAGTGGGCATAAAATAATGATAGCTACATTATGTGTGGAAATCAGAAAAGGTTGCTAAGTCTTAATGCAAACAAGTTTTGGAGGAGTCTTCTGACTGGTATAGTAGGAGCTAATCTCAGTTTCAGGGAGAATGTGATCAAAGTTTCTGGAAGAGGTGTACTAATGTGCTATGAGGTAAGATGGCCCTGGAGGTACTTGCCTGTCCTCTGCTCCTATTTTAGCTCTGTTAAAGCAATATGGACCCCGTAACAAGGCATTTCCTGTACGTGGAGTTTAAAATGCTGTATTGTGCATCTTCTTTCTGAAATCTGTGACTTGAGAACTGCAAACCAGACCAAGGCTGTCAGTTCCTCCATTTGCTGTGCACACTTTCACAAACAGTGTTGAGGAGTAAACAATTGCAGAAGCAACAACAGCTCATGTAAAGGCAAGATACACTCAGCTTTTTCCTTGAACTAAAATCATCAAAGCCTTGCAGATCTATCCAAGCAGGCCTAAGAATTGGCCACAGCATAAGTTTTCCCTCTGTACTGCACACAGAGGCAGTTGAAGAGTGCAGATTGAGAATGTCTAAAAAGTGTATCGTCCATCTGTTTCTCTCTTGCTATGAGATCAGAAAAGATTTTGCTGTTGCAGATTCTTGATATCTTTGAACTGACAAAGATGTGATAAAGTATATTCTCAGGGTTAGCTTTGTGTAACTTCTAAAATAAATTAGTAAACAACACAAAAAGCTAAAATGAGTTGTTCCAATTTGCACCCTGACTGTTCTCAATAAAATATACACCTAATTTTCCATGCTGATCAAAATAGTTAATCCTTCTCCTAAATTAGTTTTTTCTTTTTCCTTTAACTTTGTGGTGTGGAATTTAGTGCTCATGAAAGGCAAAGGATTGAGAGCCGTGAAATAAAGCGGGCTTTATCAATAGGTGATGTGCACTGCAGGCATCTACAAAGCACGTCTGAAAAGGACTAGTGCCCTTTCCTGTGGTGACAGGGTAATTTGATCTCCTTCATTTTTAACTCTGGCACTTTTTTGAGCAAGGGCCTCAAGCTGTATTCAAATTGTGCTAGCCTAAAGGTTTGTTTAATAATTTTCTTTGCCTAATATCATCCCTAATGTTTGCTTACTATCAACAAAATTAATTTCTTATCAGAATCCACAAGAAAGGAAAAGCAATTCTCATTTTGAGCAGTGCCTCATTTCACTAAATGAAATTCGTTCTCATGAACAAGTGGAGATTGTAAGTGAATACAAGATTTATAATGCTGACAGTTTTTAATTCCTAAAAAACCAGTAGTCTCACTTCCAATTAATCTGTGATCAATAAACATCATGCACATTCCAGGTTAACAGGAGAGAGATTGGGCAATACATACATTCAAATTTGATATTTCGTAGGTTTTCTGGTAAATCGTGGAGAGCTACTTTCAGCCACTCATCCAGTTGCTTTGCAAACTTTCGAATCACCTGTGTCAAACTGAAAAGAGAAATCACTACATCAGAATATTTACTCTGTTCTTTATAGTAAGTCTGTGAGCATGTAAGAGTATGAGTCAGTTATTAATAACTTACTATTATGCAGAGTTGCTGACATATTTTGATTTGTAGGAGTTAAAAAAAAACTACTGAAAATGTTTGAAGGAAAAGGAAAACATACCATCATGTTCCAAACCTCACAAAGACTGAAAGTCTCTGTACTACACTGCTTTGATACTTACAAACAGTATTCTTAGCCTGAAATAAAATCATTCCCACTCTGTACACACAGAAAAACATAAAATCACAACTGCTTAAAGACAATATAATCAAGCTTTGGATTTCAGCTTAGCTGTGCTTGCATTTATACAGATGGGTGCACGCAGCGATTGTTGCAAGTGAAGCAACAACCAACGGTGCTGCAGGCTGAAGCCGGTGAGCGTGTGATGACCGTGGGGAGGAATTTCTAGGCCAAGCCCACACACGCAGGGGAAGTCGGGGCAGAGCAGAACCTGCCTGCTTAGCTCTATACAGAACAGGGACTTTCCCAGACAACTGCTATTTCTCTTCTCCTTTATTATCCTCTCCTGATGGCTCCATCATTTCCCACTAAACTTGGCAGGCAGCTCATTCTGCCCTTCTTCTTGGAATTGCTCAGTATAAAATAACAGTTTCGAGGAGAAGTTGTGGAGTATTGCACGGGGGAACCCAACATCTGGTTTTGCCAAACTGAGCTGCACTGCCTGTAGTAAAACTTGAGATACAGAAATGAGATAGAGAGAGAGAGAGAGAGGAAAGATGCAAGGAATTTTCCCTCTTCCAGCCAGGCAGCTTTTTGTGTTTGTACTCCTAACACACTCCACTGAGAACAGAGCTGGTAAAATAAATGTGATCATAAACCTGTTCTGCTCCACGCAGATGCCTAACAGGACAGGGGATGGATGTCCTTGCTGCACCCAATAAAATGTGGCTTTTCTGGATGGCCAACATTTGTTCACAGGAAGTCGCTCAGAGGATTCTGGCTGAGTCAGCAAGATTTCCTTCAGGAGCTTCCATTGCAATGAGACCCTTCTTCACCCCCTCCAGTGCAGGCTATGGCTTAATAGCCACAATCTGGCCCTTTATATGCATTACAAAAGTCTATATTCACACTCAAGTCTCTCCTTATTTGCTATGAAAGAACTAAGCAGCTTGAGAAAAGGACTGCTGTTCTGTTTAATCCTCCCAATGAAATAGATTTGGGGGGGGGGGGGTGAGGGGCAAAGCCTGTAAAAATGTACATGTCTTATCAAGGAAAGCCTATGCTTATAACAGGTTTCTTGCAGAAAAAAATACTCTGCCTGTACTTTAGCAGTAATACAGTCCTCATAGGAAAGCAGAACAACATCTTGAAAACATTTGACATAATTAGAATCACTTTAAAATCTTGAGGGCCAAATATATAGCAACAATAATAAACTGCTAGAGCAATATCCTTAACAAATTACTCAACTTTAGGAAAGCATCAGTCAAACAATACTAAAGGTGTACACATATATTTAGAAAAAGAGTTGCCCAATGTTCATATTAGGAAAACCAAAGGGGGAAACAGGTTGACTGCACTCAGCGATTACACTTTTTGTTGTGAACTGCTGATCTCCATCCTGCTTTAGCTATACAAGCAAGACTTTTTGGACTCAGATGAGCCCTAGGTAGGAAGAGACCAGCTGAGTTCTAACACATGAAAAAGAAAAGTGAATTTAGATTTGAAACAAAGGAAGCAAATACTTGTTAGTATTAATAAAACGATCTTAAAATAAACATGCATCTGTTCTTCTTAGGATAGTATTTAGGTTACATGAGCTTGTCCAAGACATCACAAGTATGATCTTCATGTTTTATGCTCCTGTCAAGCACAATAACAATCAGGTTCTAAGAGTGTAAACACAGACAAAAGATTAGGCTGCGATGTCTCCATATGCATGTATTTCCAAACAGAGCAGCCAGGCCAGATCCTCTTGTCAATATAATTCAGAATACATTTACACTGTTATCTCAGAGTAGCAGGAAAGTGTCTGAAATTTTCAGAAGGCACTTTGCTTCTCTGTAGCCTCCAGACTTCTGATGTTACCTGAAAGCTGGGACGCGACTATCAGCCTGGTGTTAATAAACCAAGAAGAGGGTGGTGTCCTTTATCAAGCAAAACTAACAAGCTTTTCTCAACGCAAGTCTTGTTAAAATCTTAACATTTCTCTAGGAACATGTCAACTCTTCAACTCCTTTGAATTGATCGTGTAATTTAAATTCAGGAAATGAGTGGCAGCAAGTAGTTTTGTGAGAACTGGTGCCACGCTTGAAGAAAAGATGTATGACAAAGACAGCCGAGCTAAAGATGGTCAGTGGTAGCTATACTGACCTGTCAGGTAATGCTTGTAGTACTGTTGGCATCAAAACTCCAGAAATTGCTTTGTACAGAATTGAATCACAAACTCCCACTATATTCACTACAGTTGAAGAACCCAATACGGGCAGCATGTGAGGAGGCATTCCTTGCCAAAAGTGCAGAAGAAAACTTTGAACCTGAAATCACAAAAAGAAGCAGGAATGTTTAAATGAAAATAATAAAAGACCATGAGTACCATTTTCCTTAAACGACCCTGCTTACACAGTATATGTTTCAGTCCCAGAGCTGGACTGGTGGTATACAACACAGACAAGGCATGTTCCTTACACTGTAACGCAGCACACAAGGGGATAATCAAGAGACACATTCTGCATTGGTGACAAGGTGTCTTTATATACTACAGAACATACACTCATGGGTACCACTGCATTTTTACCTTCCATCAGTGGCTGGTGAGTGTAACTCTTTGGCTTCCACATGTCAAGCCTTTATCTCTCTCTTTGCTCTCTGTGCCTGTGTACAAAGGAGTGCAATCTAGGGCTTGGTGTATGGAGGGAGAGGAGGACTGCGCGTGGCTTACAGGGGTCAATATATCATTTTCTGTCTTCATCTTGGAAAGAAACACTACAGTTTGGGATTTCTTCTTTCCTTCACTATGAAGGAAAAGAATGGAAAAAGGCAAAAAAGAAAATGGGGAGGAGAGTTCAGATGCAAAAAAATATACCTCTGAAATTTTTCATTTGGGAAATAAAGGCATTATGAAGAGGACTATGCGATCAGTACTACAAGGGTCAGAACAACAGCATTCATAAATGATAACCTTTTGCACAAAATGTGTACTGAAATAAGTAACCACACCAGGTACTTTAAAGAATATTTGCCATCTATATATCATTGCTGCTATGCCCCTTCCTTTCCATTAATCCTGACAGATTCCCTAACAAAATATAACATCCTAATCTTAAGAAAACGTTCTGTGACTCATCCAGCAAAACTTCCTGAACATGCATCACAAGTTTCTCTCCCATGGAAACATCTAGACTCAGTACAATGGCTTAAAAGAGCCTCAGCTTTAAACCAGAATACTGTGAGAAATTAACAGAAAGAAGTAATAAAGTAGGGAATTTCTTGCTGTTGTTCAGAAGACAGAGTCAAAAGGCCCATTTCCTTTGATTTTTTTTCCAGGACCTGGATGTCATATTTGAATCAGACCTTCAGCATCTCTACAGTCAGATTTGTTTTCCTGGACTAGAGGCCTTCTCCATATGTAGTGTAAAACTGCTTGCATTCCAGCAACATTTTATTTTTCAGCTCTAGTCGTAGACCTGTCTGCATGCACTGCCAGAAATCTCTCAGAGGCAGACATGCAGCAGGTGCAAAGCTCCTCTATCTCTAATGGATTGTATGTACTGCTGCACAGCGCGTGTGTTCCTGGGTGCACTGCAGTACAACTCAACAACTGAGGGCTTCAGCTACAGCTTTCTGTGACATCTGGAAGGCTGTAGGACCCACCCCCAGCCCTGCATCACTGTTACTGAGTGAGCAGAGCCCATCATTTTGGCTGTGGCACCTGCCCTGGGTTTGTGTTGAACACTTAGAGGAATTCCTTCAAACAGAGCTCAGTCCCAACTCAAAGCTCAGAAAAGTGGTGGTGGACACACTTCTTGAGTTGTAAGAACTGGATTGTCCAACATCTTGTAGGGGGATATTGCTGCCTTAATCCTGTTGGAGAATGGAGAGACAAAAACATTCCCATTGCTTTAATTCCTCTAGCTTGCACAGTGTCATAAGTGAGATCTAATGCTATCAGTCACATATTATATACTCAAGTACTGCTATTGTTCATTATTCATGAAAAGGATCAGCCACCACAAAACCATAAGTTTGTAATAATATCACATTCAAAATAAGCTCTTGGATCCATTGATACCTTATATATAATTAAACTACAACTGGAGTTTCCAGCCATACCTCATCAAAGTTTGCTCTTATTACAGTGTCTAATATCCTCTGACAGTGAGTTCTATACATCATAATAAAGGTAGAAACCTGAAAAAGAAAGAGGGAGAAACACAAAAGATCATTCTACTTTAAGAAATCCACTTTTAGACCTATCAGAATATAGAGCACAAAAAGTGTTTTTTGTCTTACCTATGCACAATTGCAAAAATAATGAAATCAGTTAGACTCTAGTTAGATTAGTTAGATCAGCTTTAAGATGAGTTTTCTTCTTAAAAGTAAATTCTCCCTTTGAATTTGTCAATTTTTCTATGTCAATGGGGATTCTTCAAATGTAAGAGGAGCAAAAAGCCTCAGTGAGATCAAAGACGAGAATGTGGCCCTAATTAGGACATAAAGAACTATAAAACCCTATTCTTTTGTCCACTTTACATTGATACTACACATGTGAATAGCATCAGAAAACTAGCAAGCTCAGCCAAGAGCAGCCAGAATGCTTTTGTCATATGTGCAGATAGGATTCTCTTCATTTCTAGTTTAGAAGGACAAGAAATGCCCCAAGTCTCCCTCTGCTCAAGAAAGGATCAGAACTGTTTTTCAGTTTGCTATCAAATGTGTTTGCAGATTAAAGATCTATAACGTATTGTAAAAAAAGTTACCCTCAAACCTCACCTGCTTCATGTAATGTGACTTTTTAAAAAGGAGTGTGCACAGGCTTTAGAAATATTGTACAGCTGACTGCCAGCTGCCTATTGTAATGGAAGATATTTCTTCCTATGACATGAAATAATAAGGTTCCCCATAAATAAAGTCTTAGCATTATTAAACTTACTCTATTTTAAAGTCTTTATATTTAAGATAAAACTTTCAGGCGGGAAAAAAAAAACCCAACAAACCAAAACCAAAAACAAGACAAGTCCAGAAAAGATTTCCAAAGTATTACCTTCTCCTCTGGCAGACTGGCTGGCAGATTTAGATCTTTGACATTTGGAAACTCTGGCAGTAGTGTTCCCAGTTTGGATCGTGGTGAATACGCCACTGTCTGTTTGGTTACTTCTTTTTTTCCTGTTTCGTTGACCCAGGCTGCTCCTTTTTTAGAATACATCACATCATAATACTGGGAGTTTTCTTTCACTGCAATTCCATAATAGTGGTACCTGACACATAGAGATGTATATTTTATAAAGCAGGTTGTTAGAAAATCAGAAAAATAAAAATATGTGAGGGTTAAGAGAAACTGATAATGCTAACGATTTCTACAGCAAAACAGACTGCGCAATACTTTCTATATTATTAACAAGCATTGATTCAGTAGCAGAACATTGCCTTAATATATAGGGCTTATAGTTTTCATTCCTTCTTGTAAAAGTAGCTCTCTTCAGACTTAATAAAACGGACTGTGTTGCAGGGCAGGAAAATAATGCACTTACATTTCTTTTTTTTTCCTATTATTAAAGAAAGAAAGCATCCTAAAGCTACTTGTTGGCAGAGCTCTGCTGTGCAGCTGCTCTTTTCATTTAGCAATAAGCAGAGGTACAAACCCTCTGGACTGGCCCTTCTGTTGTTATTTCAGCTCCCTGATCCTCAGACTGTTGAGGGCTGGTTTGATTCCTGAAAACCACAACTCTTTATTGCAAATGAATTGATCAGAAATATTTTAAAAATTGAAAACACTTCATTGAAAAGAGAAGAAGAGGAAAGTCTGGTACTGGAAAGCAATGATGGTAGGAAATGTACAGTTCAAAATTATTTGCTTCCTAACTTAACATCAGCACTGGGCTTAGACCAGTGAGGGATACTACACTAACTCTTGTCTGTCCAGACTGCAGTGGCAATTAAAGTGTGACTGTGATATAAAAATGGATTGTACTTATGGCACAAGTTTGTGCTATGACTTAGCTTTGTTATAGGTGTTAATGGAAGCACTGGTTATCCAGTCTAACTCTTGTATCAAGGCAGCAAAGGCAATCTTATTCCTTCCATAATCTGCTAAATTTTATTTAAGTTTCTCTGCTGTAGTCACCACCTACCCATCAGCTACATATTTACTGACTGCAAAGGGCGTCATAAAATTTTATTGCTCATGTATTTTTGACTCATTCTAGTTATCGAGGGATAATTTTCTCTGATCTTCTTTTTCTTTCCTTACAGTCTATCAAAGCCCTATCAGACCATGATAAGACACTATCTTTCAGATCCCGCCATGGTGGCAGAAGAAGTTAACTTCTTTGGTTGTTTCTCGTACTCCCCGGACAGTTACCGATTTCAGAGTGCTGCCAGCAGATCTATTCACTTGAACGGACCCAAGTTTGCTCTAGGTAAAATCAGCTGGTTTTACAAAGGTCATTAATGAAATTAGTGAAAGAGTAGCACCTAAGTGATGGTAAACTTACTCGGGTGACTTTTTTCCTTTTTTCACTCAATGTCATTCAGCCACACATCAGTGCATGTCATAATCTCCAGCAGAAAGTGGTGGCAAAGAGCTGGAAGCCCTAATCTTGTCTACCAGCACAGATGGGCTCAAAGGAGGCCTGGGGAGTCGTAGCAGACTTCTACTATGTCGCTCCTTTGCTGTGCCCACTCAGGACATTCCATTAAAATAAAAGCTATCTTGAACACAATATTGAATAATCGAGTGAGATTTATTAGAGCATCAAGCTGACGTGGTATGAATGGGGTTTCCTAGCTTCAATAAGTTAGAAAGCCACATTATCAGCTCCAAATCTGTCCATTAGGGCTCAGGCCAAAAGTGTGTTCCACATCAGAAACCAGGCTCCATATTGGTCCAAACCTATTACAGCTATCTAACGGCAAGTTTGTGCCAACACTGGGGTTATAAGAGCAGCTGTAGAAGCCTGGCTTTTGAGCTTGAATGGTAACAACTCCAGCTTGCAACTCAAGTCCCCAGTTTAGTCTCTAGCAGCTGTCATGGATACACTGCGTGTAAGGGCCATAAAGCTTATATGTGTCCTGGGCGGCTTGGGAAACCAAAAGAAAATGCCACAGGGAGCACAAATTGCTGAGGGAGGGACGAAGGGGAAAAAAAAGTAGAAGTCCACAGTAAGCAGGACTGCAAAAGTTCTAGATGGATTAAGACGTCTGCATAATTCAAACATCAGTCAGTCTCATATCAGGTTTCTCCTTAAAAGAAAAAAATGAATGAAATCCTAGAAAATATAGCAGAATTTCACTGTGCATTATTTTATTTCTGGTATGTTGCATTTGGCAGTAAACTATATAAAAGAGTTTTCCAGGTAGCTTCAAAATCATATAGACATTGATAATCAAATTAATTCCAAAATTTTCCAGGTAGCTTCCTCCTCCTGTAATTTTACCATCCCCAGTGGCAAAACTCACTGGTGCAGTTTACGAAGACTCTTTTTGAAGCACTTTTCTGTATTTGTACCAGAAAAAAACCAACTTAGTTCAATAATCAGGGCTTGAAATTTGATCTGTAGAAGAATAACATGCAGACAAGACAATGGTTTTTGTGGTAAACAGTGGAACACTTTTAACTCTCAAAGATCCAGTGTCTGCAGCACTCTTTTAAAGAAAGAAGCACAATTCCCTTCACACCATGTAGCTTCCATCAGTTTAACTAACCTCTTGTGTACGTAATTGAAGAGTTTCAAACTATAGTACAGAAAGAAATCAGCTTTTGTGTTTGGCTGCCTTCTCATGGCTCACCTGTGGTGGAACAGTTCTTAAGCTCAGTGCGACAGAGAGCAGCTGCGTGCCTACAGCAATAAACCCAGCTGCAAAAAAAAGAAAGCCTCACAACTGATGACCAAGAGTACAGCACCATTGTAGCTCTGAACTTTGTTTGCTACAAGGCAGCAGTGCTATAAAAAGCCTGAAGGCAGAACAAAGTGAAGTCAGATAATCTTAACCACTTCTATGGCCAAATTTCCTTCGGCAGTAGCAGGGAAGTGGAATGAAAATCATACTGACAGCAGTTGGTCAGCAGAGCTGGTGATAAAGAGACTAAAGTGTTAATGCCTAAAGTAATTTCTTTACGTAACACTCATTTGGAATGCAGTCAGATGTTTCTGAAAACAAAACCAGAGCTCAGTTACAGCTGTGCTGCATCTAGCAATGAGTGTATTTATGGTAAAGAAGAACAGTGGGCGTGTAGTGTGCAGTGTGTGTGTTTATATCTTCCCTCTTCATTGGATCAAATGAGAATGACTTCTCTGTATGTTATAATCCTTGGATTGTTAACCACTGACTAAGATGTAGGCATCTTCTTTTGGAGAGGAAGAACTCCATTTCCTACCTACTGAGGCTATGAAATTTGGGTGGCTGTGATCTTCCTTACAGGGTTTATAAGAGACTCTCAGGGGCCAAGGATTTTTGCAGAGAACAGACAGCATGTCTTACAGAAACCTCTTCTTATTTGCTAGATAGGGACCAGAACCACTGCAAAGGATGGCATGAGAGGAGTATGTGACCTGAAAACCCCTCCAATAGGCATGCAGATTCGGGGGAAAATATGGAAGAAATAGTCTCATTCATTTATAGCCTCATTAGATACATAGCTTTTGAAGATGCAAGACACCTTTGGTCAGAACATCTTGCTGCTCAGAGATTTCTGGAGCTGTAGGAGGAGCTCCAGCTTGGAAATACAGTAGTGCTCATTCCTGTCATTAAAGGAGAAGACAAGTAACAATGTTGTACCCAATGTCAGAGTGATTTGATAGCTGACAGTGAGTACTCTCATATGAACTCTTCCATAAAGCATAATTCTCTGCTAAACCATGATTCTCTGGGTCCAGACCTACTATGCTTTCCTAATATGTTGTCAAACTAGTACAGAACTTGTGCCTGAGAGGTTTCTGGTAGCTCTGTTGTGAATGATATTATGATAGTTCTAAATTTATATTTGGGAAGAGACTTCAAATTTTCAATTAGGTGCTTAAACATGACCGCTCTAGAAAAAGAAATCTCAGTCAAAAACTAGGAGAATCTCAAGATGGAGAAAAGGACGCTTGGTCCAATTAAAGAGATACTGCTTGGCATGGACTACATATCAGAAGAGCACAGTAAGATTAATTTTAATGGCGTTTCATTTCCCATCTGATTTATTTTTTTCTTTAGAGAGTGGGTCATTCTAGCTTCAGTAGGTTGAGTTCAATACTAATAGCATATTTGTTTCTCAAAATTTAGTAATATTGTATTTCTAGGCTTTGTTTTGAAAGAGAGTCTTTACCAACAAAATTTTGCGAACACACTGTTCCATATTTTCATTTCTTCCTCCATAGTTTTCTACTTGTGATCTACAGACCCCTGTAGGATTCTGTGAAAGCTGATAAAGAAAAGCCCTTATTTTTCAGAAGGCTTATGTTTGTCATAAAAATATCCACAGCTCCACTGGAAGAATTTTGTGTAGCCCACTAACAGAAAAAAGTACAAAACCATCACCCTGTACTCTTTATAGGTTGGTAGAATCTCATCTTGTCAACAAGTGGAAAAAGTCAATTATCCAGAAATCGCGTTCATCTTTGTGAATCAATTTCTCATTCTGGAAATAGGATGAACTGTTTACAGGAAGAATCATCTTTTGGGCAAGGCAATAAACTAACTCTCTGATCACTTAAAGAGATGTTGGATATCATTATTCTGGTAAAATGGTAGTTAAATCCAGGTTTGTGGACAATCTCAGTTTAGGCCAATGTATGTTGCTACCTAAATTCCAGGTAGCATTCTGTCACTCATCCTCTAAACTGAAACACGATGTTAACCAGCTAATATTTCCCAGTCTCCAATGGCAGTTCACTTACTACTGAGTGTGAATGTCCTTTATGATGTGTAAAGTGAGTTGAAATGAAAAAATTTACAGAAACAATACGGAAAATATTGCCAACTAAATAATTAAAAGGCCTCAATTTTACACTACTTTTGCAGGATTATTGCTGAATCGATATGACAATGTAAAGACTACCATGGAACCTCCACTGAAGTTGGGTTTTAAGTCCTCAATTGGACAAATTTTTCCTTGATTTTATACTATTCCATTCAGTAAAGCCAGAGCCAGGTGGGGCCCTCTTTGAGATGATAATAATGCTATACACAGCTTACTTTGATTGGCCTCTGGTTCCAAGTCTTCTTGTCGTTAGCTGTGGAAACTGTTGCCTTATTATCTGCAAATAAATAGAACTGATATTAGAAAAAAATTGAAAAGCACATTTACTAATACTTAATTTAGTAGAGGCTGTTAATCAGAGATGCAGAAAAACTGTACTGCAATGTCAGCTACACACATTGCAGGAGAAATAAAAAACCCACTTTTGATATTTTCCATTACTAAAACAGAGAATAATATATTTTAAATGTCAATATAATTCCATTAACTACCAATAATTTAAATAGAGGCTTTCTGAAGTTACTGCAGTAGAATGCATGTCCTTAAGATCTAAGATCAGTTCTGCCTCTAATCTAAGGAGGATTGTTCTCAGAATTGGCCTACTGTCTATTTATGTCAGTCTGCAGGATAAACAAATTTGGGTTTGCTGCAAATAGAGGAAAATTTCCTTTTGAGAGTCTTGGAGTCCACAGTTCTTCAAAGACCTTCACAATCCTGCCGTTAAACATTCCTTTTTTTATAAAACTTGATTCCCTGAGAAGATTTTGATATTTGTCAGGGGCATCACTTCTACCTGGGAAAACTCACTGTTGCATTTCTAAGGATAGCTCATAATCAGTTTATCCTCTACGGATAATGCATCTCAGAAACAGCAGGATATCATCAAGCATCGGGACTCTAGTCTGTCAGCTGAGATTAAAAGAACATTGCTACTGTAAAACAAAACTGGTTTAGTGCCAGATACATTTAAGGAAATGGATTAATAGATGTAGATTGTGCCTTCACTAATCAGAATCTCTTTCAGTCAGGCTAGTCCTGCTGAAAAAGCTTTGCTATATTTGCTGGAAAGGTGGTTCTCAGCACCTCACAGGATTGAACCTGATTCTCAGTGTGGTCTTCAGTAGGAGGAAAATCTTCTGGCACAACAGTCATGCAAGAAAGACTGCCCTAAGCCTTGAAGATTCACTCACAAAAGGAATTTCTTCCTTTTTAAATTTATGATCTATTTTACTTTGACTTTTGTTACATAAATTGCTAAATGTTTCCTCTTTGGGACACACACCAACTAATATTAAAGGAAAACAGTCATACAAGATAGAAAATAACTGTTCAACTGGAGGAAAATGTCAATTAAAATTGATTAACTAATATAGATTTTTTTTCCTCCATTAGCCATTTTGCCACTGTGATAAATATTTAATCCTGATTGATGACTGAAAGCTCTGGAACACATAGTTGGATCAAAAGGTGCTATATAAATAAAGATGTTACTATGTCACATATTTAACCATTTCTTCAGAGATATTTATATATATATAAGAAAATGTACAATCATCTTCCCTTTTTTTAATATGAAAATTAACCTGCGCTCGTTTCCAAGAGCTTTGCACAACGTGGCTGATGTCAAAAATGCAGCAGAGACTCAGAGTCGCTGGGTTGTTCAGCTTTAATTTCTGGAGCAAAACTTCAGCAAACAGTAAAACACTTTTGTGGAGCTGTGAAAGTTCAGCCTAGCTGTTTGATAAATGAGCAGACAGGCAAGCAGCCCTTCTTTCTTTTTTTGTATGGATTCAATGAAGCCTGCCTAAAGAACACCACATGCTGTTCCAGCTACTGATCTAACATTCCGCAACATCTCAGCCTTCCAAATTCCCTTTAATTACACATTAATCCCACCCCTCTCTCTTTCATTTTCTGCAGACAGGGTTGGGGGCTCCACAAGGCTGTGGGAAAAAAGGCAGTGTTGAAGAACTACTTTCTGAGGATGGAGTTTTTTGGACTAGGGGATTTTTTTTTTTTTTTTTTTTTGGTGGCAGTTGTCATTCAGAAAATACCATTCCCCTCCAAAGGTTAATTTTACAGCAGTAAAGTAAAAGTAAATCTTAATATTAGAGATACTTTTATACTATTTTCACTTTTGGAACAACATGAACCCATATTTCTTTCAAATCTTTCTACTAGCAGTGGAGTGTTACAATGCACACTGTAAACGCTACTTTATGAACCGTGTGTGGTGGGAGTTCCTGGGATTTAAATAAATCAGCCAATTTCTCCATACCAGGGCAGAGGTGATCAGGAAAAGAGAAGAATAATGGAACAGTTGATCAAATGATTCCTTTTTCTTTTCCCAGTCTCTTTTTTAAATCCAGCACATTTTAAACAATCACATACACCTTTTGAAATACAGCTGAAAAATATGCATCACTTAAAATATTCTTTACTAATAACTTACAAAGGAAAAAAAAGGAATAATCTAGCAAAATTTTGAAAAAGAGTCAGGCCTTCTTGATCTCATGCTGCATGTGTAAAATACATATAACACGGCATACTCATGCTTGGGTGCTCCCACACATGAGTGTGGGTATTTATGTTTGTGTTTAGAAGAAAAAAAGTCAAGCACTACATGAACCATCTGTTTATATAAATGCTTATATTCAGCTGAATTTATGCAAATATCTGTGCAGTATCAGCAAAAGTGGTGAGATTTCCCCAAAAGGAAGCCAGATCAGGCAGGACAAAGTGAAGTTCACTGTGCGCTGAAATCAGTGGAAAAAACCAAAGAGTCTAAAGAGTTGTTTTTTAAATCATACTCTCAGCCTGAAAAGTTACACTATAAAATGTTTCATTATTATGTTTCATGTACATTTTCTTTTAAAAACCTACGGAGAAAATGAGGTAATTCTACATCTGGGTGAGGAGAGAAGGGGTCCCTAATTGTCAGACACAAAAATTCAGGTTTGCATCTGAAAACTAAGTTGGATCATTTTCCTTTCATCACTGCAGTGGGATTGTGCAAGCAAACAAATCAAGACCAGACCACGTAGTCTGAGCTGCTTTCTGAATGAAGTGCAGTCCCTGTTCTCACAGCAGTGGTCAAAAAAATCTCATGGGTGGTATCAAAAGGAATTTTGGAGTGAACGGGCCTTTTACCACTGTATTCAACAGAACTGAAGTTTCATTTCATACTTCTCCAAAGTGACCACAAATTCAGCTGCCCTATGAGATCTGCTGAGTAAAAAGGCACAGGTTTTACACTTACCAAATAAAATTCTACCTAAACTACACGACGGTTTTGACTGGTCAGCATTACTTTATGCTACTTGGCTTTTTGGTTCTGAGACAGATGTAGACCAGGAGTTGCACACACAAATAACTTCTGTCCTTTCTATATTAGCCTCAGATACCAATGCTCCTTCAATTTCTTTCTCAGTTACTAAGCTGTAGTTGAGTTTTTCTTCTCTTTCCTCTGATTTGATCTTGCCTTCTGCTTATAGAAGACCTTGCATGCCTTTCTTGATTTAAAAAACATATTAAGAACTGCTTTATATTTTTGCAATTCAACAGTTCTTTTGGCGATTGCCTTCTGTATACATAAAAGCCAGATAGATGTCATTATGTTATAAACCAACAGATATGTTGTTGATGCTTTTTTCAGGGGACTCGTATATCAAGGTCAGCATCTTTTAAACTCTTCTGCAGACAATCCCAATACATGGCTTTAGGAATGACTGTGTAGGTAGAACAGAAGGGGACTTTTTTCTTTCTGATAGGCAGTAACCTTTCCACTCTGAATGTATGGGACAAGAAAAATGAATGCAGGAAAGACAAGTCTTCTCACATCATTCTCTCACAATGAGATTACAATGCTGGTAGTAGAACATTCCACATATATCGCAAGATCTTGGAGCTAACAGGATTTTTATCCCATTTCAGCTTTTTAAACCTAGCAGAGATGTCTGAATAAACTTGAATTAAATATCTAGGTCCTTCTGGGTTTGATCATTCTTCAAATAATGCAACCAAAACTAAGTTGCTTCAGAATCCATACAAAACACAGATATCTTTATGACCAACAACTAGAAAAACACAATTCCCCAGTAAAGCTCTGTATTTTAGTCTGCATAACCTATTAACGTTAGACAGGGCTAACTACGGAGCTGTTCTGCGGCTGCAAAGGTGCATTCCTTCACCCTAATTACTGCCAGTAATTTCTGCCACTGTGTTTCTCCCCACTTCTCCAGCACTGTGACGTTCCAACGCAGGCAGAGCCAGCCCAGCTCTAAAATGAGGAATGTTTTGTCTATTCTGCCTTCATCCCTACACCGTGACCCATCACTCCTTGTTGCACTCACTATCAAACCGTGAACTTTTTGCTTCCCAATTATTCCATATAAATTCCTCTAGAATGTGAGATGCCAAAACAAATCAGGGAAAAAATATCCCAAACCATCCCATAAAGCACTGTATGCATCTGTATTCATGCAAATAAGTATGGATGGAAGAAACCAGAGTTGTCTGGAAACTTGCAAAGGAATTTTTCCCCCTCCCTGTGTCAAAATATTAAAATTTGCTGTGGGAGAAACAGGCAGAGGATGACTTTTAGAAGGCTTTTCCCTGGAGAAGTTAAATTGCTACTTCTCAGAGGGCATGTTCATATTGTTAATGCATCTGATCTAGAAGGATGTTCTTCATTACTCCTATTCTTTTCTATTTTAAATAATCCTAGCCATGTTTCTAGAAGTTGCCTGAGTAAAAGGATAAAACCAAACTAAATTGCAACCCACCATTTGCACTCAGTCAGAATAAGAAATGGATTTCAGGCTCCAGGCTCTGTAGCTCTGGGAGGTTCTAGGGAGATTCTAAATACAGTGGAATAAATTATCTTTCCTCTGATAACAATTCGTTGTAACAGGGCCTGGCTCTATTTATCTTAACTCAAGTTTCGAGTCCCTTATCTAGAGAGCATGCTTTACTTTTATGAAGTCAGGTGCGGAAGATCTGTATTAATTTATCAGATTCTATCGTAGTGTCTTAAACTTCTTTGCCATGGCAGCAGGAAAGTAAACAGTGGTGCCGTGTATAAATGTACTCCCACACAGCTATGCTTTCCTTACTCGTACTTAAGTGAAACACATACAATTCTGATATTTTCACTCTTATATAAGGGTAGGATTTTTAGGCTCATTCATCTTTGTTCTGGTACTGCTCCAGATGGATTGTTCTGGGCTTTCCCCGTCTGCTTGAGTGCTTTTGAACATCCTGCACTGACACAGTCTATTATTATCAACGCCTGTGTTAACAGGTACCTTTTGACGCAAAGATGGCCTGGGGTTGGCTTAATGCCAGATTGCCTTAAGGAAAAGGTCAAGAAAGCTTTAGCCCAAGAAAAATCCACTGATAGGAAAGAGCATAATCAAATTAGTCTATTACAAAATACCATTCCTGTCCCCCAAATCCACCAAATCGTGTGAGAAAAAGGAGAAGAGGCGTGACTGTATCTATTCCCTCTCTGCCCTTTGCTCACTTGCTTGTATGGCCCATGAGAGGAGACTGTAGCGTGTGTATTCTTGACCCCAAATCTGTTGTCTGTTTAGATTTGATGACTTTCACATCTCTCTCCACTTACTTTCATCATTTTGTGGAACAGGCCATGGTCTGTCTGTAGGATAAGACCGTGTTTCTAACACTGCTATATCTCAACCGATGCTGCAAAGCAAACTACAGAAGCCTGCTGGCACTTTCTTTACTGCCTATGCCCAATTCAGCCTGCTGCAGAGATTCAGATGCCATAAGGAGCTCCAACTGAACAGAACCCTTCAGTGAAACTTGTGAGACCTGTCCTTAAATTCATTTATGTACAATAATATCCTCCTTCAGCAGCTCCACTGGCCAGATGGAATTCAGCCTAGGGCATGATCAAACAGATTACTGCATCCCAACAAAGCTGTAAACATCAAATGCTCTGACTCAGATGCTTAGCTGAGCTGCAGCCACTTTCAGTGCTGACTTGCTGAAGCCAAGCAGATCTAAAACCCTGCACGACTCCCCCTGCTCTGTACTGGTGCCAGCACACTTACTGCCATCACCCAGCATATCTGTGGGAAAAGGCTGAGCGCCAGGATCCATGCACTCTGGCAGACCCTGTGCTGTAAGAACAGCCTCTGGGATGTGTTGACAAGGCACGAGGTAAAGTAGCCCAGAGGCCGCTCTACTTCATGCAGAAGATGTATCTAGAAGCCAGATGTTTCAAGTGGCAAAGCCAGTAAAAACGCATTTGCTAGAGGGCAAATCTTTGGGAAAGGAAAAGTCACTCCAAAGAAACTGAGGTGTCCTTGCTGGTTTGCTTACTCCCCAAACTAAGGGAGAAAAAGGCAATAGTCAGCAACCTGCAATAATGGAAGGGATTAGTGAAGCAGAGCCAAGGCAGGCAAAGAGCTTTCCAATTACAGTGTAGTACCTTTGTTCCCCACACCAGCACGACTGCTTGCTTCTGTGGTACTTGTACCATTATGGCCTCCTCAGAGGAGTTTGGCCTAGAAGATTCTGAATCAGGAAGAAAAGTCATACTGGTGTTAACTGTCCTTCAGTCAGGAACATTAGCTGTTAAAAAGGGATGAAGGAAAAGCATGGACGACTCAAATAGCACTGAGAGACTGATATGGTCCTTCAAGGCAGTAACAGAAAATGCATCCTCAGCTTTAGATTGATTTTTCTGCATTCTTTTTTTCTTTCCTATCTTGACATAAAAAAATTCTAATAAAAAGCCATTCCATACAAAGTAATTTTACATAATAAAGCATAATGCAGTTTTATTCTATCAGAAGAGAGCACTAGGAGTAAATTTGGCTTTGCTATACCAGTTACTATTGCAGCTACTTAGGAGCAAATTGAGAGTAAAGGAAAATGAACCAATACATCTTCAGGAGAAATATCTCCTTATGCAGAGTGGGCAATTTCCAGATGTGTGCATCAATACAAAGACAAATCAGAATGCAGTCACATTGCAATGACATTTTCAAGGAGGTTTCAATAAGGTTATGTATCTGTCCTTTCTAAACATTAAATATATGTATAGTACGATAACATGAAAATGTAAATCTTATTTATCCTAATCACGTTTGGAGGAATGGTCCTGCTGGGAAAAATTCTGAGCATAGAGACAGTGCATAGTGATAAAGGGGCACTCTGGCTGGTACAGCCTGTACCTCCCTGGAGCAAAGCAAACTATTGGGAAAAGAGTACTTTTCTGCTGGTTTAACTGTGCCTCAGCCCACTTTTTTTTTTAATGAGGTGAAAATATTGGTCAAAAATGTAAATGATCTCTTTCCTAACCTACATTACAAATCTACTGTGGACTTTACCCTTCTTTATTTACTGAAACAAATTTATTGGAATATAGCTCCCCTTTACAGCAAAGCCATCCAGGGAACGAGAAAGAGGCTCTAAAACTTGTGCGAGCACACATCCATGTTAAGCTTCTTTACACTGACAGAGTGATGTAAGGGGACCTCGGGCTGAAGGGGAACCACCCTGCAAAGAGTCAGCATCCTTCATCTTCCCTTTCAAATATTAATTTATTATTGCTTCTCAAAAGACACAGCAGGAGAGCACCAAAAGAAAAAAAGGAAAAACAAAAGAGGAAAGTGTTTAACCTCCAGGGGGCATATGGGAGTTGTGGGAAGAACACTTCATGAGGATGCAAAAGAGGTTGCACTACGAGAAACAGTGTGTCCTGTATGAGAGATTATGGGAGGGTCCAGGAGGTGACAGAGCACTGCACAGTAAAATTAAAGCAGTGAATGGAGGACATGGAGGATAGGGGAAACTGGAGGAAGATGGCGTATTCAAGCGGCTTGATAAAGAAAACAATGTTCCTTTAGGGTCACAAAAGAAACAAGAACAAAAATCAGTGTTGGAAATAAAAGTGAAAGAGAAGCTTAAAGGCCTGCCAACCCAGCTAAACAGCTGTGTGATACACTACAGGTAGGAGAGAACCAACAAGTCTTATGGCACCCATACGTATGCAATAGCCACCAACGGGCTTGGAAATGCTCAAACTTTTCTGCTTTTTATGTGATTCAGTGAAGGCTCACATTCAGAATCGTTTAGCTTTTGACACTAAACCCAGTAAAAATACTGAGTCAGAGCCTTCATCCACCATAATTCTTAGCTCACTCTATTACTTGTCACTGGCATTTTAAGTTAACAGGTTGCTCAGAAAAAAACCCATGCACCTGCTCAGCCCTCCCTGCTGCAGGCAGCAGCAAAACTTCCAGCTGGAAACACCTTACACTGTTTGGAATCCATAGGGTCCTGGGGCAGACCCCAAGGCATTTGCAGCCAATGGGCTGAGGGGCACATGGTTGTTGTCTTTTTTAAGTGGCTTCAGCAGCTGTGCTTTGACTCCTTCTGCCTGAAGACTAAATCACAGTCTAAACAAGTTCACTGTGAGAAAGCTTTTTCTCACATGCAATGTTTTAATGTTAATAACTCAATGACATAACAGCCCTTCCTCATTGTACTACCCTGCCTTTTGACTGGAACATATTTACTTATTCTGCTTCACTTTTGGGTGAATTAATGATCCCATTGAATATAATATGCTTTGCTGCCTACAATCAGAGCAGGAGGTTAACAATGGAATCTTCACTTGCTGATGCTGAGCTGTAACCAGCAAATAAAGGACCCTCCCTAGTCACTGTTCACTTAAAGTATATGGGTAAGAGAGTGCTTGGTCCTGCCTTGTGCAGGCAGGAAAAGGTTTTGTAATGACACTACATGCCCCCTGCGAAAAGTCCCTCCTCAGCTTTCCTATATCCCCTTCAGGTACTGGAAGGTCGCTATAAGGTCTCCCTGGAGCCTTCTCTTCTCCAGGCTGAACAACCCCAACTCTCTCAGCCTGTCCTCAGCAGAGGTGCTCCAGCCCTCTGATCGTCTTCGTGGCCCTCACCATATTAGACTCCTCTTTATTTTAGATGTACTTTATGTGGCTTAGGAGTTCAGGTTGCTTTTTTAAAGGTGTTTCTTTATAAAGTAATTCTGTTCTTTCCTCTTTTTGTTACTTTTGTTGCTATTAGACTGGTTTCCTCAGGAAACAGTTTATGAGATACTACGTCTCTCTGTCAACCTCTCCACTCCCCAGACCAGTTTTTGTTTCATTAATCCAATATTACCAAATGCCTGAGTTCCAGTCCATGTTCTAGAAGTTTAACAGAAAATGCTGGTTGGATAATGTGGGGAGCGTACTGATGTTAATGCTGAGGACGTAGGGAAGAAAGCTCAAGCTTTAGCTGAGCTATTTGGCACTGCCTGGCTGGACACCCATGAGTATGAAGCAACCAGTCAACACTTCTATTTCTCTGAACTAGCCACTTAATGTGCTGTTTCATGCCCATCTGTCAGTGGTGGGGGATGAGAGAAAAGGAGACAGGGAAATGTACAGACAGATGTGAGGGAATATAAATGAACAAAGAAAGAAAGTGCAGTAGATGTGTGAGAACCCTAAAAGAAGCAAGACCTTGTTGTAGTGACTGGGATCTGAAAATATTTGCATGTACTGCAGAGAAACATGGAGATATACAAGATTTAGGTAAGACTATGGATTTATGGAACACAGGAGGTGGTAAGAAACAAGATCCATTAGTTCAGCTGTCCATGAACAATTTGCTCTCCCTGCCATGCTCTGTTTTTGATATATTCGACTTACATCAGCTTTAAGAAGTATACATGGGCCAAAGTGTTGTCTACAAAACCTTAATGCTGAGAGATGCCTTTCAGGCAAGTTTCCTTTGTCTCCAGTGGTATCTTTAAAAAGTGAAATCAACACTGTTCTTTTAACTGAGATGTAACTGAGTGTGTAACAGTACATGAGGATGCTACTCATTACAGATTTTTTTAATGTGTTGAACTCCATGTCGCTTTCTAAAAACTACCACTCTGTTAAAGAAAAAGCCTAAATATTTAACATTGCCCACAGAGCTAAAGTTCAAAGATGAATCATAAATTCAATGTGGTCTATTGAAAGGCGAACTGTCTACAATTTCACAGAACAACTAACTCCTTTCTCTGGAGGAGATGACAGCTGCAGGGCTCTTGGTGATTCCCAATGGGGACAAATATGTCCGGGATCTCTGTTTCAGCAGCTGAGTGCGGAAACCCTCAAATAGCACCTATCTCACTTGTGATGGGTGAGCTCGACCCCTTTACCAGGCTGGCAGTGGTTTGCTGCAGAGGAGGTAAAGGACTAAGCCATAGCTGAGCCATAAGATCCTCCAGCTTCTATGCATTCTCTGAAAACCTGCAACAGAGCAGTGTGACTAGGCATCGATGCACATGAGCTTGGGACACCGACCATGCAATTAACACATGGATAGCTGGTGGCTTCTCCAAGACGTTTATCAAGGAACAAAGAAAGTTGTGGGTACAAGGAGTCTCATGCATACCTTTCCCTGTCACATGTAGTTTGACCTTGAGCCAACCACTTTATTCCATAAATATAATGGCCTAAGTGAAACTTCTCTGAGCTCTCCCTGCTGAGACAGTGTGGCGGCATGTCAGTGATCCTCCCTTAAGCTGGAACATCTCTCAGGGGTGCTCCTTGAGAAAGAGGTGCCTTTTACCAACAGCAAGTAACAGCAAGTTTTACCAACCTGGCAAGTAACTGATATTACACATAACCTTGTACTATGGTGACTCTGATTTTGCCTTGGCAATTTTGATTGCATGCTGAATTGATGCTAACAAAACATTACTAATCCATGCAGCTACTCAATATTAATTATTATAAACTTCGCATATATAATCCTTTGGACATAAAAGATTGACCAAGTTTGGGACTAAGTTTGGATCCAACCGCACCTAGACACCTTTCTGAGAAGGAGTTTAGACAGCAAAGAGGTCCACTCTGAAGCTCATGACTCAATGGGAGGGTCTCCAGTACACTTTTGTGTCTCTGGTCTCTCTGTGAATCATTCTATCCCAGTTCTAATTCAGTTTTCTTTTATGTATTTCTTCCATGTAGTAATTAATAGAGTGGACCTTGCCATTGAACTTTGTTGTCACACCTTTAAAACACCATAACAAAACCACTTTGCTAATATCTGTGACTAGTTTTTTAAGTGACCTGAATCACCCATTCACAACAAATAAGTGTAGTCAGCAGGAACCTAAATTAGGGTTCACAACACACTCCACTGCTTCCAAGATGTTTATACGACACACATTGCCAATACGGTATTTAAGTCACATGATAACTACTCTATTGGCTAAAACTTCATCTGTGTACCTGGTCCTAAGGAGAAGATGACTGCAAGCTATTGATTGAACAACGTGGGCATCTGTCTTGCAGATCTTCGTGACTGTGCAGCACATTTTCCTAGCAATACTAGGTTGAAAAGAATCTCTGGGGTCTGCTCTGGGTTCTGCAGGTGCAGAAGCTTTTTTCACTTCAATATTTGTGCTGGTGTTGTCTGAGGTTTTGTGTACACCTGTGCAGAAGCCTCAGTTCCCAGATTCGAAAGCAATAGTCATATGAAGCGCTGCTTTCAGATAGTACTTGGACAATCCTCTATGGCTTTCTATCCACAAAAAGGGCAAACAAATTTCATGCATCACTGCTGCAGAACTTTATTGCAACCAAGTGGAGAACACTTGGAAACCAGCACATGAAAAACACATTAGAATGGCATGATTTTGGGGTGGAAGACACTGTACCCGTCCTGCTAAGTCAAGATACTCCTACTGACGAACACGGTATGTGAATATAGGGCAGGGGAGGAGGAGCATGGAGTAATATAGAGTGTAACAATACCACTGCATACAGAAAATTGGTGAAGTCCCCAGTAAGCGTAAGTCCTGATGAAATAGTTTCAGAATAGCTACACTCTACAATTTACAGACATTGTTAGTAGCAGCAGAAGTAGCATCATGTAAATTCTACCCACGTTCCAAATGTGTCAGCCTGCATGAAATCTGTTTTTTGTTCTAACTATTCCTACATTACACATTGCCACTATATTTACAAGTTGGTAACAATAATGTGTACAATGAACAATTTCATTCACACTTACACAGTGTATTTAAACAGAAACTTGACACAGAATCAACTGAGCTATGCAGATCTTTAAAATACAACAAATATAGTAATGTTACCACATGGTACACTTCACTTGCCTTGCTAAAATGCCTACACAAAGATACAGCATAGTCAATGACACCTCATTAAATACATTATTCCCCTTCACCTACTCTTTACACAGGCACTTATCCTAGGAACACTTTTCCTTCTTTGAATACCCTGTACTTCTACAGAACAAACATTGCAAACACTGGAAGGGAATAGCTTGCAGGAAACCAGCTTCTGGTTCATGCTTGCAAGCATTTCAAAAACAGTGGCAAACTCTACACTTTGGCTCTTTTCACAGCCTACAAGTTTTAAAAGCATGTGACACTTTCTATGGTAAAATTTCAGTTTTCAATAAAAATTTTAATGTGTAAAAATATCATCCTATTTTTCACAGAGAGGAAGGCATCGCCTGACAAGCAAATTGAAACCAAGAACTTTATGTAACATGCTAGCCAACCATTGACATCTGCTAGTGGTGTAGATGTACAGCATAGCAGCTTCACTGCTCACATCAGAATAAGGTACAGCTGCCTCTGTGCTAAGATTGTGTCTCCACTTTGAGTCTGGACTGGCATTTACTAGAGCTGGATTGGAATGTGAAAGCACAAGGAATCACAGTGCAAAGATAACTTGGCAGCCTGCACCTGCACTGCCACTCAAACGTCATTAGATGCTTTCTGGACTTCACACTGGCGTTATACTGCACTATGTGGGTTTGCCAGTGTGGGCTGACAGTGTTAATTCAGGGATCTCTGTATCATGCTTACAAGAATGGCATAGATAGGCTCCAGAATTAAATGATTTAAAAAAAAAGAAAAAGAACATATTTGTCAAAGCAGTGCAGCTCACAACACAGATTTGTTTACATTGGCTTGTATTTGACTTTAAGGTGCCAAAATTGTATACCATGCCACTGTCAGCTAGTCTGGGGCCTGAAGTCATGAAAAAAATTAATGTATTCTGGACATGAGTCATGATTAGAAATTATTCCAACCGTCTAAATACTTAAAAACTTAGCCTTTGTCCAATAACTTGAATAGATAAAGATTCCATTCATACACCTCTATTTCTAACGGTAAATGATGAGGTAAATGATGATTTAGTTATTTTCAATAATCCAGACTCACTTGAACCAGATGACAGCTCAATGTATCATACTGCTGCTCAGACTTACCTTCCCAAAGCTGGCAGCATTAACAGGTTGCGTGTCATTTTTCTCACAGAAGTCCAAGTAATGCATGTAGAGAGCGCTTCGAGGAATGCAAACGCCTTCTGCAATCTCATAGTTCTCCTCCAGCCTTAAAAAGCAAATATCAAACAGAGAAAACTGCAAGTATGTTGGATGTCCTGTAAACAGTATGCAAAGCTGCATCTTCAAGACCAAACAATCTGACTTCTGCTTGTCTACTATTTTTTTTCCTTTTTATTCCTAAATGCCCCTTCCAATTCACTTCTCTAATGCTTACTTGCTTCAATTGGTTCACGCCTGCTATCAAAAAGAGAGGATGTGAGTTCCCAGGCAAGTAGAGATCAGCACAAAGCGATACTGGGTTTTGAATATGCCCCCAAACTGCTGTTTTTAGGGAAAAAAATATACCAATAACATTTTATATCCTAAAAGCACCCTGCAGTAAACAAATATATGTACAATTACGAAACAATAAATATTCACTGAAGGAAAGCATTCTTTCATTCTTTACAGGACTCTTCACTTCTGCAAATTTCTGTACCTTGGGGCAGCAGCTGTGGAAGTTATTTGCAAATACTCAAGAGTGTGCACAAAATCATATCTGCATAAAGATTTTTTGCTATTGCTTATGGACTCAGTGAGAAAAGGCTCCACTGTTTGAACACAATGCTGAACAAAATAGTGATATAACATCTTCCTCTGCCTTGCAGAAACTGTTATTATTCATTTACATGTGCAAATGCATGACTATAAAATTTTAAATTATGCATCAAATATATGAATAGGCATATAGTCCATCTTTAAAATCTGAAACTGGGCTCATTGTAAATCTATAGATTAGAAGAAACACTCCTTTGAAACAACATTTTTATGAATGCTGATCCAGCAAAGCTCAAGAGGTGTTTACAGACCCACTTCACTTTAAACCAGAATTAGTCTTGTCATCCATGGTGTCACTCATATGCATATAGTTACATGTGCTTGTCTGACTTGCTGGCCAGGAGAAGAAGGCAGATGCAACTTCCTCTTCAATGCATTAGATAATTAATACATATTCTCAAAACCCTCAAATTTTACAGTAAATAACCCCCTGTTGTTTGATAGCTGTAGAACACCTTGCAAATATCTAGTTTTTCTCCTTCATCACCTTTTTCAGGACTTACCTACCTTCCATTTCAGTGATCGTGATCATTTGTGACTGCAAACTATTTTAATAAGATATCTGGCTAGATGAATGGAATCAGTTTGTATGGGCAACATCTATTCTTCCTTGGTTTCTACAGAAATATCATCACGGCATCTTCCCTCAAATTCATAGTGCTTTAACAAAACCTCCTTTCAAAACCTGGAGAGTTCGTTTGTATACTATAGCTGCTAATTGGAATGTCAGCTTCCGTGACCAAGACAGGACAGAAAGAAAAGCAGTTAATTATCTCTGTTCATATCTGATGATTTTTTCTCTTTTCCTCCTCTCTTTCACAGAGAGTCATTAGTCTGACACTGAACAATGCTCCATTATACCTGAACTTTTTTTAATGATCAAAACCCCCATCTTGCTCCACTTCTTTTATTTTCCTGTCTTTTATTTAACAACTTTATCATATTTTGAATTCAGCTTCATTCTACAGTATTACAGAAAGATAATGGACTCAATCTTCTACCTAACAAATCATTATCAGAAATAATATATATAAAACATTTCAAATGTCCTAATAAAGCCATGTGAAATCCAGTATTTCACAGTGACACCTTTTGTACCACTACAGTGTAGCAATAAAACCCCTAATCCTTCCACAGGAATGACAATTTTATGTGTCCCTATTCCTGTTTCCGTCTTCATGCTTATATGCATGTGGGTTAAATGAGATTATTCTATAGCACAGTCAGGTCACCAGTGTTGTTACAAACTTGCTTTAAGATGCCAAGGCAACAGAACAACCATGATGTTACTATTGCTAATTACATAAAGGATTCTAGAACAGAAAATTATTAATGCATTATAACGATTTTTGTGAAACTACTAATCTGGGAAGAATCCATTACCTTGCAGTATTTTACCTTCCTCTTTTTTACTTCTTGTTACGGATGTTGTAAAAAATAGAATAGTTTTGTTGACTTTAGCTTCACAATACAGTTATTATTTGGAGGACCTACACTGTAAGCCACCAGACTGCATGGAATTAGACTGTTTACCTTTTAAGTAATGATACACACATCAAATTAAGGTAAAATAAAGTTTCACGCTTACTGTTTGGTAAACCAGTTCACCAATGAAATAATGATGAATGTTTTAGAGCCAAGTGTTTAGCAAGCTATAGCTTTACAGATAATAATGAACACAGGAACATGAGACAAGCACAGGGTACTATATATTGGTATGTATTGGTATATTATGGTTGGACTCGATGATCCGGTGAGTCCTTTCCAACCTGGTGATTCTATGATTCCTGCCTGAACTGTTAAATTTCAGCTGGGCAGTTTCCCCAGCTATGATGTACTTGGCAGTAATGTTACATTTAGCAGGCCTTTCACTTCATTTTGTGTCATCAACAAAACAAAAAAACATCATTCCTGTTTCCAGAAAAAGAATATTTAGCCAGGCTGACAGTCATCCAGACATGCTTCTGGCATCTTCAGCTGCTTCTTCCTCCTCCTCATTTACATTGTTCAACATGCTTTACCTTTGGAGATGCATAAGCATTAAGGATGGTTACCCATGGGACTGTTGTTGTTTAACCTTCTCAGCAAGGTGCCAGGCAAGAAATAACTAATAAGGTGACAGCAATATGGACTGAGTGACAAAACTTACGTAGTTCTCTATGTCTTGCTTCACTTTCCCTACTACTTTCCTCCTGTCTTTTTTTCCCTACTACTGACATGTTTTCTGTTTCTGTTCTCCAATGTTGTCTTGCCCTGATAAACTGTAAAAGGTAGTAGCATCTTACAGTAGAAAAACATCTTTAGTTTTGCAGGCAGCAGAAGCTGCAGACAATTCTGGTGCAGTACAAGGCAAGCTCAATACTTTACCCTGAAATCTGGTCAATAATTTACCCCATTGATTCCATCACTTGAATCTGGCCCAGAGTTTCCTGTAAGAGATTACCCAAGGCAAATTCAGGTAAATTTCTCCTTTTCTTTTGTGACTGTGCAAAAACTTGGCCTGAGCAGACAAAACCATCAAGCATGTAAAGCTAAACCTACTGGAAGTGCTCATTGCAGTGTTCGTACAGTGCTGGCCACAATAGTTTACCAACGCATGGGTTGCTAGATACTAAAACAGTACAAATAGCCTGATGGTAATGTGTTTGGCTTTCCAGAACAGTAGAAACTCAACTTCTTCACAGGAAGCAAGCTTACGACTTCAGTGCTTTGACCACAACTTTCGAGCTTGTAATTTGATTTAGTGTATCAAACCCAGCACCATATTTTCTCCAAGAAATGCCAATTCAAAGTGGCAGCACGTGCGCTGAAAAGCGTATGGAACCCCCCAGAAAACTGTTCTGTGGTATGGGTGCTAAGCTAGGAAATTTGTTACTATGAGCCAATTGTACAATTCAGCCTGACACCAGCTAAAGAAATCAAGTTTGAAAACTTTTCTCTTCATTCCCTCATGTATTTTTGGGAAGAAAACTGAAAGGAGGAATTTGCAGATGAGCTGAAAGTCTCAAAAGGGAGAATATCTGACCCACCTGAAGATATAGGAAACACAAAATAATAGACAGGTAGTAAGCCGGTACAGTAGCAAGGGGGGAGAGAAGATGATGTAAGCATCCTTTCCAGAATCAAAATACTAGGATTCTATTGCAAACACAGCTGAATGAGCATTAGCGTGCATACTGCATTCCAGCAGGGCTCAATATCCCAGGAGTTTAGGGATTTACCAACCTTTACGACCAAGGAAGCTTGAAAGTATTTGGCAGAAGACTGTTCATAGTATTTGCATGTTTTCTGTTGGGAACAGTATCGTTGGCTTGTTCTAATTAACTCTGACTCCTTGGCTACTACGTTATTTGGCCCTGTGAAAAAGACTCTTAACTGACTCTACATCAAAATAAACATTGTTCTGAATTTGGAACTATTAAGCCCTGACCGGTATTTTATTTTTACTTGATAGTTCTTTGTTATCCTGCTTGAACTGTGGTGAAGTTGTTTGGGTGAAAAATGGGAAACAATAAAATACATCTATGATATTTCACTATTATTTTAACAATTTTCTCTCTGCCTGTAGTCACTTGCTTTCTTTATTCACTCTCCATGAACTTCTGAAAAATAGAACTTTGATACAAATAGGTAGAAAGAGGCAATAGTTCCGAACAAATGCCTTTATTTATATTTGCCTCTCTGAGGATTTGTATTGGAAATGTCTGCAAGTTTCTTCAAGGCAGAACACGGAACATTTGCAGTAACCTATTCTAGTCAACCCACCATTTTGGGTTTTTTAAAAAAATCTAAAATTTAACCAATCAACTCTAAAGAGTGAATACAGATGAAATAATCTATAAACATCTTTATGCATATTTCACAAAATCACAGAATTTCACAGGCAGAGAAAGAGTAAAATTTACTGAAGGAACTGTGCTTTGCTGCTTGTTCAGTTAGATCTCCCAAAAGACTGGAAGAAGCAGAAAAATAACTCTGCTAACAATTTTGCTAAAAAAACCTAATTTTTTTTCCAATAGTCTATCTTTTAATCCAGAAAATTACAGGAAGTACCTACAGGTGAAGTAAAGGCTGTTCTTTAAAAGACTTATAACAAGCTAAGGAGTATGGGTTTTCAGATAAGCACATTCCAAGGCTTCTCTTCAACAGCTCTGTTCCATCAGATACATGGAACCTCCTGAAAGGTTGTTGATCACTTACAATATTAGGAAAGCTAAACCAGAATTAAAAACCTAATTTAAGGGAAAAGTCAACAAAAGCTCAAGAGATAACGTACAGAAAGAGATGTTAGAAGTGCATGTAATGTTACAGAAGATGCAGCCAAATATACTACTTTAAAGATGGGCCTCATTACACTTTGAAACAAATTTGAGTCTTGAAAAAATATCTCAGTGCTAGTTTTCTTTTTTTAATAAATATACAAAGGTGACAAAACACAAATCCCATGCTGGCAAGGTGGCAAACAAATATGCCAAGCAGCTCTTCTAAACTGTATCAGAGGTTTCCTATGTTCGAACAACTCCCATAAGAGTAAGACATTTGCCAAGAAATGCTGTACAGCATGCTAATCAGCAGATTAAACATAAACAGTGAAAGTATCTTCAGAAAGATATAAGATGTCCAAGGCCTCTATTCACTTCAGCTGGTAAAAAGGGTAAGAAAAAACACTAACAGGTTTTCTTGATTGCTTTAAAAAAGGCACCTTACCATTGCAGTGTAGCTGGAGTTGAGTGTGGTTTCGATGCTCTATTGTTTTCTTTTTCCTCATCTGTCAAGAAAAAAAACCAAAACCTGTGTAATTTCAGTGGGAACCGGTCAGGTATTTGTGAACCAGAATGGAATTATCTGATAAAAAAATATTCTCATGTCAAAGCTTTCCCAAAATATTTGGTAAATTGTGGAAACATAAATAATGATGCTTCCTAAGCTTGCATCTGTAGATACTGCTTAAAGCAGTAAAGCTTGCGAACATCACTGATAGCGTGAGCAGAGTGGTGTACAGGAAAAGTGACATTGGAAAGGGTAAGTTTACACACACAGCAAAAAAAGTGGCTCTTAGAACTCTAGCAAGACAGCAGAATATAAAAACACTTTCACCTGCTTTAAGGGAACAGTCGCCTTGCCTGCGTTTTTTATTAGATGAGGCATTTAACTTAAAGGAGTTCACCTATTATTGTAATCCCAACATGGTAAATACTACAGGTTTATAAATTTAAAAAGACTAAATTTGAACAAGAAAAACTGAAACTAAAGACATTCCATAATGTACTTTATTCTTTTTCAGACTTTTTTTCTGGTGGTATTCCTCATTAACAATTTCCAAGGTAACTCTCTGATTTACTGACTTCCCAAAATTTTGAATAAAAGATGACCAAAGAAAAAGAACAAAACCAAAATTGTTTTAAAATACTGGATTTTTTCCAGTTCATATTAGTTCTTTTAAAAAAATAAGGCTATGTCTAGAATAATTCCTATTAAATTGCAATTTGCAAAACACATAAAATATTCCTAAGTGAAACACAAACAGCATCCCTATAAGGATATTATTTGGGAAACACTGTTGTATTGAACCCAGTTTGATATTTTAACAACTTTGTCCCTGATGAAAGCTTTAAATATAGAAGGCTTTGATATGTAAACAATGAGGTAAACCACTGTGCCTGTGCATCGTGCTGCAAGGTTCATCTCTTCATACAACTAACTTATTAAAAAGTAATTTAAGTGAGCATTTAGGATGCTGAATCCTAAGGGATCCAGGCTATCTGCTCCAAACATCAGACCCCACTAGAAGACCTTTTGTGCAGTCTCAAGAACTGATGCACACAAAAACCCCCTCACTTTTGAAAATGACGACTTCAGCCCTCACGCCACAATATTCCTTCCTTTACACACAGGGCAAGCTGTGTTATCTGATCATCCTCTAGCCTGGGAGGCTGGTCCCCTGAATGTCAGGAAAATCCGGATGTGCAGTTACCCCTAGACACTGTGCGCAGCCCCTCTTCTGCATCTGCATGACAATGGGCCTCTAATTATTGGACTGCACACTCCTTCCCTGCCTTTCAGGGGCCCGCTTTTATTCAGCACATAGGGCCAACATACACATTTCAAATCACTTTTAAATTCTGTTTTTCATTTGTTTTTCCTAAACAAACAGTCTGCATGCAACAAACCCTCAGCACACAGGGCTTGAATGCTGAGCAGCGGTGGCTGCCGCAGGCTGCTGGTGCATGACAGCAGCCCCTGGCCTCCCCGGCAGCAGGACAAACACCTTCTGGGTAGCAGGAGGCAGAGCCGTGCAGCACAGATTTAAACCACTCGGGGGATAAAATAGTTGGGGTCCATCACAACACAGATTGGTTTCACAGAATCACAGAATCACAAGGTTGGAAAGGACCCATTGGATCATCGAGTCCAACCATTCCTAACACTCCCTAAACCATGTCCCTCAGCACTTCATCCACCCGTTCCTTAAACACCTCCAGGGAAGGCGACTCAACCACCTCCCTGGGCAGCCTGTTCCAGTGCCCAATGACTCTTACTGTGAAGAATTTTTTTCTGATATCCAACCTGAACCTCCCCTGACGGAGCTTCAGGCCATTCCCTCTTGTCCTGTCCCCTGTCACTTGGTTTTGCTCTTCTTATCCTTAACTGGCAGCACAGACACCCTAAGAGCATGCCTTACTCCAGACTTCCTCGAGGAATGGCTTGGGGAGGACAGGATGGCCACGACTGCCCTGCCTTGGGGTGGAAAGACCCTTCTGGGTAGGGATTCATGGTCTTCCAGGCAATCGGGGATGAGGGAGAGCACCTGCTGGGAGGGTCAGTGAGCCTTGGCAGGGAAAGCCCTGCAGTCACTAGGAAGGGGCAGGAGCCAGCTGGCCTGACCAGAGTCCAGCATCCTGCCTTGGCTCCTCTGTTATGCTGACCAGGGAAAAAATAGGCAGCAAGGCTGGGTGGGAGTTATGGCAGCTCCCCGGCTGTGTGGCACAGAGGCTGCTGAAGCTTCCTGCAGCCACGAGCAGGCTGGTCTATCCTGCTGAGGCCCCGTGGGTGCCCAGCAGCGGTGGCCAACAGAGACCTGGGACACAGGTCACTGCAGCATTATTCCCAACCACAGCGTTTCAAGGCTTTTGGTGTTGGGAGGGAGACACCACAGCCAGGTACTGCAACCAAAGCTGCCTCCTCTAGACATTGGCAACACGGGTGCCCTGCCCTCCTCCTGCACTCCCTTGTCTTCTTGCTCAAATTGAGGTTATAGCTTTCTAGGTGCCAGTCATCCATTTGCTTAATCAGTATTTTCTATGTCGGTGTCAAAGCCTACCATCTGCTGGTTTAAGTTCAGCATACAGTTGCTTTCTGCCTTTTTGGAAATTGCTAGGGGGATGCAAATTTGAAAGGCCAGAGGGGAAGCTGTATGAGGAGGAGTTAAAGTCACTTGGTCTGTTCACCCTGGAGAACAGGAGACTGAGGAGAGAATTCATGTTGGTCTACAGCTTCCTCACAAGGGGAGGAGGAGGGAGCAGGCATTGATCTCTTCTTTCTGATGACCAGTGATCAGATCCAAGAGAACGGCAGGAAGATATGCTGGGGGTGGGTGGGTTGGTGAGCTGGATATTAGGAAACGTTCTTCACTCAGGGGGTGGTGGAGCACTGGAATGGGCTCCCCCAGGAAGCAGTCATGGTGCCAAGCCTGACAGTATTCAAGAAGCATTTGGGCAATGCCCTCAGACACATGGTGTGAATTTTGGGTTTGTCCTATGCAGGGACAGGGGTTGGACTCGATCCTTGTGGGTCCCTTTCAACACAGGACATTCTATGATTCTAACCCCTTGTCTAACTTATGTGTAGAAATCCAAAACCTCTTCCCATGGAATCAAGAGACACCACTTCCCCAGAATAATTTTTTTAATTATCGTTCTTGATTTAAGGGAGCTAATATTCGAAAGTCTGGTTTTAGACAGTTTTAACCTGTCCTAGCTAGACTTAACTTTCCCCTGGGTATGTGGCACGTTATCAGACATCAAGATAATATCTAAATTCTACAGTAGTAAAGTCTCTACATCCCTCTTCCTTTTCTCCCCAACTTGTTTTTAATTTACATTAAGACCTGTGAGCAGGTGCTTTACTGAGCCTGCCCTCAGACACACTACAAGGCAGCCATACTCAACTCCTCCCATAAAAGGATTCGTATTAACAACATAAACTAACAATAAGATAAAGCTTCAATTTAAATCTCCCTCCTCAGGTATGTCTGCTTCCAGGGGATCCTTCTTCAAGACTCTCTACATTCTCCACCAACTGTCCCTTAAAATCAGGAAGGAGAATGATGTACTTTGAACTTACTGAAAAAAATCTTTCAGTGCCATTTTTCATCAAAACATTACTCACTGAATTATTGGATTTTCAACACAACTACTTTTTTTCACAGAGCTAGTGCTCATCTCCCTCAAAATCAAATCCCTGTACAAGAAAACAGAACTCTTCTTTGTTTTCTGCCAACAGGTCAGCTGTCAGCCAAAACGTTTCTCATTTTCACCAGGTGTTGGCTAAAATATTTACTTTCACTTTTTTTATTGAATAGATAGAAAGAATTGCACTAGGGCGCTTAATGGCTTCCCTGCTGAGCAGGGAATGTTTTGTGTAACTCTTGCCTCAAGTTGATCCCAGACATTTTTATACAGCATGAAAGTGGTAAGGAACACTGTTTTACCTTACTTTTTGACCTGTCATTTTATCAGTCCCTACCAAAATAACACAGTAGATTAAAATGAACCCATACCTTTTAAAATTCAATACTTCTAAAATCCAATCTATTTTATAAAGAAAGGAAGTAAATACACTGAAAAATAAAAAAGTCTGGCTTTGAGGCACTGTCAAAGAGTGGAACTGACAATTCTTCTGTGACAAATGCAAAAGGACTTGAAGTCATGAGGAAAAATCCTGCTCCTGATGCACCGCTGTAAGTGTTCACATGTATAGCAGCAACACAACACCCCAGGGAGAAACCTGTTTGCTGGAAGCAGATCTAATGTGTTCATTCCACTTCCAGCAGGAGGACTACCAGCATTCTAAGGAAAGGTGTTATTAAGGTACTTGATTAGTTGGGAAACCTGGTACTCATCCCAAGCTGAAAGGGAGTAATAGCTTAGGTAGTTGCAACTAAAACTCTCAGCACAGAAGAGGTCTTCAAAGATATTAAAAACTGGGATCATCAATGTACTAGGAAAACAGTATTTCTTGGTTCCCAGAGATACTGGAGAATCTTTTTCTTCCCAAACTCCATGGAAGTTTTCTTTGCTAACAGCTGCATCTCTTCTAACATGTTATTAGTAACTTTATATGGATAAAATCCTTCCCTTAGTTTAGGTAGCTCCACACCTTTAAGAGGAATATTCTCTATTCCCCCTGCACTCTGGGTCTTGACTGTTCTCAAAAGTGATTTGCCCACAGCTAAAATTAAGTGATAGTAAGAAGTTACCTTGTATAATACTTACATGTAACAATAAGTAAGATTCAGACTCATTAGGCTGCATTCTATGATTTTAAAGTAGTGGGATATTTTAAACCCTGTGAGAAACATGGAAATTTAGTTCTGATTGACTACATATGATTGAAAATAAAAGAATTTTCCCAAAGGAAAATTTCAATGAAATCAAGTAGCTCTTTTTAAAAGATTTTTTCCAATGGAAGAATAAAAGGTTTTGTTCAAACAAAAAAATTATTGGATAAAACTTCAATTTCATCCAGTTGGAACACTGATTTTGAAAATTGCTTTTGCAATGCAGAAAGTATTCTGATTTTTTTTTTATTTTCTCTCATATGAACTGTCTACACATTCACATTTCTAAACATGCAAAAAAATTGGACAAGCAACCTTTCCACTTCATCATGTAATGTCACAACTCCTTCTCCAGGGAACTGAAGTTGAAACTTTCATAATCCTCAAATTGTATTCTTCCAGAATATATAGCAATTTGGAGAATCTGACTCAACGCAAAATACACAGAAAATGTTGGGTTGGTGGGTTTTTAGCTGTTAGATAGGAAGTTGCACCATTCCCTTTTCCTGTTGATCTTTTGACTAACACGTGGAGTGTGGAACTGGTGGAAGGCAAAATGTTTAAAAAACTGGAAACCGAAATAATATTTACGTAGAATTTTTATATTAGAGAGTAAAAGCTGTGTTTTGGGAGAGGTCAAAAGATTCTAAGAGGGTAAGAAGTGCTTTGAGAAGCAGCGAGATCATGGGAATGCATAGCTATGTGTCATTGCTTCACTCCCCAATGCAATGGAGGTTCAAGAGGCCTGGAGGGGTGTGGATGGGAATAGAAGACGGCAAAGGACCCCTGCGACCTGAAGTACAGGTCCATAGTATACTTCAACTACACGAAGGGAGACCAGAAAAAATTATTTCTCTTGTCCTAAAACAGTATGAACTCTAAAAACATCCTGGAAAAATAGTCACAAGAGCAAGCATGACACTAAGAACATTATCAACTCGTAGTGCAAATTCTGGACCTTCACTGGATGCAAGGCCGAAAAAAAACCTGACACTAAAACCGCATTTTCTCTGGTTAAGTCCAGTCAACACGTACTTAATGTATTTAGAGATAAAAAAGTAGTCAAGAGAAAAATGTATGATGGTTTCTTTTGGCTGCAGGTGCAAATTGGAACTCCACTGACTAACAGCAATTTGACCACTGTTTTAAAGAATTCAAATAGAAGTACATAGTTTTTTTTCTGAAAACATTTTGCCTCCTGCTGTTTGTCAATGTATGACAGACGGTGGACAATGAGGGACACAACAGTTTGGATATTCCTCAGTTAGTGTGCGGGCACTGTTAGAGAAATGTTAGAAAGAACTCAGGGGCTGGAAAGGAGCACGTAGATCAATGATTTCTAAGGTGGAACTTCTAGCTTGCTTTGGATTTCCCAGATTATTTGTCTTCTTGATGCTAGGCAAGTGGTTCATTTTATTTTCCTACTCTTTTCTCTTCACGGCCTCACTTTCTACCTCACTCTCCGTAACAAGGAAGGTTTTCCAGGTGGATTAGTTCTCTTATCTGCACTGTAGAAATGCTGGCATCATTGCAAAGAAAATGTATGGAAGAACTGGCTATCAAGAAGGAATCCAGATGAAATCAACTCTATCGCTCATTTAGGTTTCCACTGTATATTCTTGACAATATCTTCTGCACACAAATTGTAGGATAAGTTCATTCACATATTTGTTTTACCAGATCTAAATTTACTGCCTTTCGTTATCATCACTTGTTCCTTAATTCCAGTACCAGATAGGACGGTTGTTTATTCTGTTATCTTCTCTATGTTATTGTGTGAAACACCTGCTCTTGCTAACCCATGCAGGTCCATTGTCAGTAGGGGTGTGGAAGATTGCTCATGCTTGCATTTAAACTGAAAACATATATAACAAACTACCACTGGTTTCACTGCACCTATTTAGTGTAACAGATCTAGAAAAAAACACAGAAGCAGACTGATAATTATGACAATGTGTGTATATATATATATATTAAAAATTATAGCTAGTGGTGCTAAAGAATTACCTTGACAATGCTCTCTTACGCTGTGAGTATGAGGAAAAACTCACTAAAGTCAATAGGGTTGAATCCTGAATTCTGACCCTATTAGGAGTCTGAAGTTACATTTCATTCATTACAGATTCTTCCCATCACCTTCTCAGTAGCATCAGAGTGAAATAATTTCAAAAATCTCACAGGTTCTCATAAAATGCAGATTAACAAGTGGATACTACTTAGTTTTCTCTACAATTCACTACAATTTCATTCTAAAGAGTAACTCATTTCAAATTCCTTAATTTTTAAAAACCAAAACCACCAAACCTGTCCAAGTTTTATTGTCTTTCTCTATGGATTCTTATCTACTGTTCTTAGCTTGGGAGCTGTGAATAAATGTCATGTTTCTAACATCTCTTTTCTCCTTCAGGAGATCATCCTTCAGAAGAGATCCCTGGACAAATAAGAGTAAGGCCCCAATACAGAAAATTCAGTGATCCACTAAATCACTGTGCTGCAAGGCCTGAAATTTTACTGTGACATCAAAATAAAGTAGTTCTTTTAAAATGTAAAAATTGCAAAAGCAACATTCAGCAATTAAAAAGTGATTAAAAATTTATTTTCTAAACTTAACTGCTTGAATATTACAAAAAAGTGAGGTTTTCAGGATTAAGGAATTCAGTTTACATTAATATCTTGCAACATGAACTAAAATACGAAGAACAGAGGGGAAAGCTAACATGAGGGTTGTTTTGATTTAGGCAAATTAAGTAGAATAGAATTGCATGAACTGGGAAAGTTAAATGGTAAACTAAAAATTGTCTTGCAATTTTAAAAAGAAATAATTAGGTTATTTTAAGGTATTTTGTGGTCATTTTAATTACCTGCTTTTGTCAAAAATCAAGATAAAAAATGACTATAACAAGAGGAGATAAGAAAAAAAATAGCTATTTTTATATTGGCTAAATTTATAATTGTTTATTCTCTATGACTAAAAATGAAGGAATGTAATGATTTAATATGTGATTTTTTTAAAATCTGATGATTATTTAATTCTTAGAATAAATATTTTATGTGTATGACCTGACATAATACTATCAAAAACCAGCAAAATTTTACCTGCATTTCAGCACATGGTGTTCACCGGTGAAAAGCAAAACAGATAGTTATATTCATGAGCTAATACTAACAGCACATTTTAGAGGTCGTCAAAGCTTTATTCAGTGAAACACAAATTCTTCTGGTTGTTATAACTAACAGATAGTATTACATCATTTTAAATAATGCAAAATAGCAAATATTCCAGAAATAATTAGTAAAACTATTGGATCTATAAAGTGAGATGATTTTCCAAACTACAGAGTGCTAAAAATATCACTGAGAAGTACCAACATATCTAGCAGGAAATTACCACTTGGACACATCATTTTAAATGAACAAGTTACTTACTTTCATCATTAGAAACATTCCCCAGAGAGGTGTGACTGGAATAACGTTTGTTTTCACTTTCATTGAGACATCGTTCAATCCAACTCTCTGCAAAAGAACAAAGATGCTCTTTTTTTAGTGTTTGTCTTTGCATAAAAAATAAACTTCCAACATATAAAACTAAAGAAAGCACTGGTTTTCAACAGATGGTGTTCTGTAGTGTTTCTGTTAAAACACCCTCAGTCTGAAGTCATTTAGCAAGTAAATCCTTTCTTGCTTTCTAACTCAGTTGTTGCTTTTCAGTTTCTTTTTTTGTTTGTTTTTTAAATGGCAGAAGCTGAAACGCTTTCCACGCACATAACAAAGCTTCTCAGGATATTCTTTCTCTTCTCTATCACATGATACATTTTAAAAAGTAATAATCTCATGTGAGCAACTGAAACACACAAACTGCATTACTTCCTAAATATTAATCTGGCAAAAACTTATATATTAGACCATTTCCATTGTTTTTGAAATTACTCTTCATGTGAGTAAAACCAATCATTCATAAACTTTTGTTACACTGTGGCTCAAACTGTGCTTTCCAAAGTCAATCGCACAACTCTGTTCACCCTGGTGGAGTCCCAAGCCCTACCGAGATGTTTCCTCGCTGGTGTAAGTCCAGTGAAGAAAGTCAGCAGCCACTGAGCTACTCAAACCCTTGCCACTCCACGGTAGGCACTCCACAGCTTCTGTCCTCCCTCTTTCTCACTTTCTACTTATTCCCACCAGTCAGAAAACCTACAGCATTACATTGGTTTGACTCTGCTTTTCCTCTTTCTGGAAGCTATAGCATACATCCGCTGATGACTTTAGGGGATGCACCAGGCTCAGCAGAATTTACTGTTACAGGTTTTAGGGCAAAAGTTGCACCTTCCTATGCATTTCCTCAGCCAAAGCATGAAATTCGAGCCCCTGAGTCCGCCTGCAGTTTCTGAATGTTGCTACAATTAACTGATGCGCCTCACAAGATTCTTTTTCAAGGGTATAAACATTTATGCTCATGGAGATCCCTGTGATGAACGCAAGAAAAGCAAAGTGCACGTGGAAAGGCTGCAAGGGAAAGCCACAAGTTACAACAAAACATCCTATGGAGCAAATTAATCCACAAGAAACAAGGGGAAACAGGCCTCGCTGTCAGCAAACTGCCAGAGCCAGAAACACCTTCAAAGACATAGAAATGGCTGCAGATTCCTTTCCATAAGCCACCCTCCAGACACATCAGGCTGCCAGCACAGTGCAGGCAGCAATCTGCCAGCCAGAGAGAGCCCATCACCGCAGCAGGCTTGAAGGGGAAGAAAAAGCCCAGTATCTTGGGAAAGCTGCCCATCTGATTTATAGAAGGCAAAAGCTGGTATAATTTCATTTCGGCACCAAGTGCCAATAAATAAATATACTAATTGTCACAGCCAAACGCATCCTGCAGAAAAAAATTATTTCTATATCCAAAGCAGTTGCACAAAATTGTAAATGTTCCTCCGTACATATTTTCTGCACTGCCACACAAAGTAAAAGTTAATGGCATCTGTGCAGGACTTCAGGAGTCTAGTGAGAGCGCTTCATGCCTGTTTGTCTGCATGTTCACAGCAGGAACATGTTGCAATGCTGCCTTCATAGGTACGAGCATGTCCTCATTCACCATCAAACTGTCACATGCCTACAAAGCCTCAGGACCACTCTGCCTCTTCCCTATAGCCTGCTTCTTTGAGGTACTTCTCTGAAAATCAGCAAAAATAACCCTTGTTGTCAATAGATTTTTCAGGATTATTCCTTCTTTCATTAAATTCAACACGGCCTTGTATAAAAATCACTTTAAGGCTGCTGACACCCCAATTTATGACTTGCTAGCAAGGCCACTGGTGTCTAATCACGAGTCCATTGCGACTCTGAGGCTCTCTTCTCGTGCAGCTCATCTGCGTTGGGTGGGGGTGCATCACCTCCTTGTCTAAAGACCAACGCAACGATAAGGCTGCTTCATGGCAGATTTCTTTTACTAACCTAAAAGTGAGCTAAAAGTGTCTCTCCACTACCATTTTAGTACTGTGAGCCGGAGCACAGGAGTTTGGATCTTCACGGAGCACTACGAGGTGAAGGGAAACTTGCTGCTGACGACAGCATCAGAGAGAGGTGCAAGAAGCCTTGAGAAAGATTACCCTACCTCCTCCTCCTCCTTTCAGCACACAGCCATGGCTGTATATAATTCCCTTGGCTCTGAGCCCAGCTGCAGGGAGTAAAAGCAAAAGCGGCTGCCATTAGCACCAAGGAGAGACCGATGCCCAGCTCTGCCCTTTCTTTTCCTCCCAGCACCGAGAGCTGGGAAGCTGAGATACATCCTCTTCCCTCTGCAGCGGGGAACTGGCAGCAGCCATCTTTACTCACATCCCCTGCCCAAGAAGTAGGAAAAAAAACTTTTTAAGTGTCACTCACTAAGAATTTTCACCATCCTTATTCACGTACTGCCTCCGATAATTGTGTACATATCCCTTTTTCATTGGTAAAGTAAGCAGTTTAGACTATATATAAAGATATAAAGTCTCAGGAATAGGGCACAGTTACTGTTTAATTATGTGCTGCAACTCCTTTGGTCCTCAATCCCCCCGGTTCAGCTCACTGCAGCCCGAGTCTGGCTTTGTCTTTGTGGCCTTGCATTTAAATAGCTGATAGAAATTCTTCAAGCCTGAAAAGATACATGACCTGTCTGGCAGCAAAGAATGAAGAAAACTAACTCTTTTGAGAAAAAATGTCAGGGAGTTTATGGCAAATTTATCAAATTATTTGGCAGATGACAAAACCAACTATACTGAAAGGCTGTATTATCTCATAAACTGAGTGATGCAAGTATAAATAAATAAGTATTCTAATAAACACTTTAATAAGTAGATACTTTTTACTGTTTGTGTAAAGAAAAAAAGTTTTTACAAAGCTTTTAAGTCCCAATATTAATAAGAATGACTTCAAGTATTAAAATAAAATACAACCACGGTTTTGCTGAAATTTAAAATATTCCCTTCAGGAGCCTACATATTCCAGATATGACAGCACCTGCCTAAATTTTCAACAATAGAAAAATAAAAAACAGAGAATGAAAGTAAAAAAAAGGAAAGAGAGAGAGAGAGAAAGGCAAAGCAAACAAAAAGTCAAAACTAAATCTGACTGTTAAAAGTTTCTTTCAGAGCTGATGCCACTAGATCCTGCCCCAGCATAACGAACCCACTGGGTAGAGCCCTGTACACATCAAATGCTCTCATCTTCACAACATGTGGGTGTACAACGAGGCTGTGCCTGGGCCCGTCCCAGGCAGAGCAGCTGCAGAGCCAGGGTAAGAGACATGTGGCTAACCGTCGGTGTCTCTAGGCTGAGTTTCATCGCTTACTCCCAAGGCTGACACCAATCATGCTACACCCCTGCTCTAGACAAGTATCGAGTCACACGTTGTGGAAGGTATTATGTCATTAAAGCCTAAGTTATTGCACTTGGACCTTACAAACTTCTCATAAACAATATTTCACATCAGGAATAGTCACAGAATAACAGACAGTTCAGGTGGTGATAAAGCAGAGGCAAATATCAGATCTGATAGAAATGATGTGTCATTAATACAACACGTAGGAAATAAAATTTTCTAGTGGGAGGCACTTGTGAAAGCAAAAGAAAATACATCCTGTCTCATACAGAATGTATTTTCACTCGTTGCATTTTCAGTGTACCAAGCCTTAAGGCACTTCCTCTGCCTGCTCTCAAGGACTCCTTCCCATCGCAAGCCCCAGAGTACTCTACCTTGGTTGTGCCAGCACAGTAGTTTGAGCAAAGATCAGCACTAACCAAAAAATATCCAGGCAAAGTAAATAGATTAATGAATATCTAGTAGTAAAATGTAGTGTAGTCACATACTGGTAGCTATGTACAGTGGCACAAATGGAAACCGTAAAGTCTCTTTAGCAAAGGATGCAAGTAAGTTACACTTCATGGCATTTTGAAGATGTACCTTTAAATACTGTGTCAACTATTTAATTTTGCAAAGATTAAAACTGAATTACAGTGAAGCCCAGGACTAGGTCCCTCAGCCTTACAATTTCTGTTATATAATTTTTCATACCACCAAATAGAAATACATTATATCTTTTGCAGGCTTCCAACATAAGGGAAAGGAGGTGGTTATTCAAATTCCAACAAATTTTCCAGTGTCAATCTTCTCACAGAATAACTTTTCATAATACCAATACAAAAAAAAATGGTTCCCAAAGAAGTACTTAATGATGGATTGAAAAGAACTCTGGAACTAGCTCTGGGCCTCATATTGCCTCTTCCCTTTTCGATCTTAATCTTGCTAAAGCTGACGCATCCACTGAACCTCAAGCATGACAGTACTCCTCTTCCATTTAAAAGTCCCCACCACACTTTAAACATCAGAAGTTTAAACCAAGCTTTTTTTTTTTTTTTCCAAAAACTGGCAGAACAGCAGCCTGCATGGCTTTCCCTTGTCCCTACCAAGGCTCTTCTCTTCCCACTGATGAGCATATTTTTATTTGCATGGTCCTTCACAGACTGAGCTGGGAAGGCAGGCTTGGGACTCCCCGAAATAGAGGCAAATACACGAGAAGGTGCTTGTGGGCAGGAGCTTTCATGAACTATCAAAAAAGAGAATAATGAACTGATTTTTGAATGTATCTTCAACAAAATTATTTTGAACATTACCTCCTTCAGAAGGAAGAGTTTGCTCCTGGAAGACACCTTTGAAAGGCTTCTCCCTACAGAGCCTCAGTTGAGGTGAGAGAATACAGCAGAGGTGCTGCATACTGCCAGTAGATTTAATGACATAATTACTCCCTCTTGTTTGTATAATGATTATTGGCTTAGCGTATTTGCAGCCCAGAAAAGAAAGCATTCATTGCTCCCACATGTGCATGGCCATAGCGAGAGCAGAGAGAGAGCCACCTGGGCTCTGCTCTGCAGAGACGGTGGGTCTGATCGCAGTTGGCAGAGGCTCATGCAGCTGCTGTCCTGTCAGGAGGTGTAAGAGCTGCTGCAGTGATACCTCACAACCTGTAATCACAGCCTCTTATGGCCTTCGCGAGCCACCGTGACCTGATCGGCACCCGAGCAGGATGGCAAAAGCAGCTGGTAGGTGACCATACCCAGAGCCACTGTTTCCACTCTGTAGACACTTATGTGCATGTGCATCCTGAAGGGAAATGAAGAGATTTTACAGCCAGAGTGAAATTGGGACAATCCAAGCTGCATTTTGCCTCACCTCATTACACTACAGGGGTACAAACAGTACTGGTTTGCTCCACTTATGCCATATCCTCTGTTCGGGGTATGGTTGTGTCACTGGCATAATTCTCAATCACTATTTTTTCTGAAAACCTACGAGGTGAGAATCCACACGTCCTAGAAAGACAGTCAAGACTTTTGGTAATCAAAATATCAGTTTGCATAAAATCGCCATACGCTTATTCCACCACAGCTCTAGCAGTTGCACAGAAATCCCTCTCATCTGCATTCGGCTCTAGATTGAATCCCACACGCCAAATTTCAAAGCAGTTTGCCAACAAGCACGACAATTTAATTTGTGATCTGCACAAGGACCAGCATTTCTTCCACAGAAATTTGTCACTAAAATCTAGTTACCACTGGAGTAAGAACAAAGATTTGCCAGGATCCAAAGCACTGTCTAAGCCATCTACCAACTTGGATGGTGCAGCTGCTACAGTCCAGCTCCTTCTGCCCTTGTAATTTTTCCCCCAGTTTCTCAAGGCACATGTAGAAAAAAGTGGCAAGGAATTGTGAATAAATGTATATAAAATGTAGATAATGCAAATATAAAGGGACCACTAAATATTAGTGGATTTGCAAGAGGACCTGTTGGAAAAATGAATATTCGCAAATTATAACACTTAATTCTACAGCTCCCACAGCAGAGGAGGAACTCTTGTCATGCATATGGAGCCTTAGCACCCTCTGAGTTATTTGTTTGTTGTTCTTGGAGCGAAGAGTTACTCATCTCTTCCTGCAGCATCTCTTTGCCAAGTATCTCAGTACCAAACTGGCCAGAAATACTGCCGAGCTGTTCATCTGATCTATTAGGCCAAGAGAAAGTGGTTACAAACAGCAGGTTTAACAGGTAAAAGCAATACTTGGAGAGCTCAGGAGACCAACCAAAGGTTGTGGAACCCCACATTTCTACTGCTATAGCCCATGACACCAACCAGATATTGTATCTATTACAAAATTTTTCAGTGGAGTTCATGGAATGGTATTCTATATATTTTCTTTTCTAGGAAAACCATCTCTGCCCTGACAGGTTCTTCTGTTGTGTGTCCTAGAACAAATTCTGCAGTCTGCATGATCCATTGAGCCTTTTCTCTGCAGAGGTTGACTTGCTGATTGTGGTCTGAAGACATGCTACCACCCACCATATCCTCTGTTCATGCTGTCTGTGTGGCACCGTTGCTGTGGACAGAGCAACCTCTACAAGCTGTTCAATTAATGAAATCTGAACAGTCTGTCTGCTTTGACTATTTCTTAGTGTGCTGCACACCATAGTAAATTTCTAACTAATGTATGAATGAAAGTAAAGAAAAAAATGGGTCAGTACATCTAATATTTCTTCTGGTGCAAATGAAAACCGTACTTTACAACACTTCCGCATCTTGGATCAGTTGGTCATCTCAACTTGGAAGACAAGTCACTAGTTTAAAAGTCTCTTAAAAGCAAAACAGACTCACCCTTTCTGTCAGGGATAATAATCAAGAGATAAACCTGAAGTCTGACCCTCAAACTATCAAAAGCCTGCTCTAATACCTACTGCAGATCACACCTGCTCTGACTAGAAAAGGATTCATGTTCTGAATCTCCCACACACCTTGCAGCGCAGCACTGTTTGTTATAGGTAGATCCGACACCTGAAAAGCGTAATGCTGCTGGAGCGCTGTGAGGGCTGGTTACAGAAGCACATTCAAAGCTTTTCAAGAACCACACAATTTGAAAGAAAGCAATCAAAAAAACCCCACCTTTGTTCTGAAACCTCAGACTGTTGTAAAATCAAGATGGGAGCAAGATGTCCTAGCCTGGCCTCTGTGCGATGCTATGACTAACTCTGTGCCTGTAACATAACAGGGCTTGGCAGCCACTGGCTCCCACAGAGGGCATTAGACTTACCAAAATCAACTTAGAACAAGCAGAACAAGCTATTAGAGACACCTAATCACACACGGGGGATTTTCTAAAATTAGGGCTTTAGTAGGGGATTTAACCTCCCTCCTCTCCACTGATAAATTAAAGGTTTGCAAGGCCATATCAAGGCCATTGTCCAACTGCTGTTAGCTGTGATTACTCCATCACACAGACACTCTTAGTTCACAGAACAGCTCCTCTTTAACCCAGAGTCTGTTTTTTTTTCCTTCCTGCCTCATTCATCGCCATCAGCCAGCAAGGCACATATCCTTCAGTCAGTGTGCACGAGCTATCAGGAACATGTTCAAGCTCCACAGGAAATCATGCCAGTGTCCTCCTTGGTCCTGCATAGCCATCTTCTGTTCTTCCAAGAGACCTGCTCCTCAGGGAGGACAGTGACACATGGCCTTGGTGCAGATGGTAGAGCTGCTACCCTGACAAGCTGCCAGATACCTTGATGCTTTGTTTGCTTATCTAACCTTTTATTTTGTTTCCAGCAAGGGAAAATGTTGGGCACTCTTGTTGCAGTCCTTCCTTTTGTTCCCATAACTTGGCATACAGTTCTCTTGGAGCTATTTCAGGGTTAATGGTCATTGGTCCAGGGCACTTACTAGATGCTGGCAGGAATGCTTTTGTTCTTTTTCTTTGACTTGTGATTTTTCTAGTGAGGCATCGTGAGATTCACTGTGATATCATAAGAATGCAAAGCATGGCTCTCTTGAATCTGCTTTTTGTTTTGTTTAGGCATGTCTTCACTGCAAGTACTGCTTTGCTGCTAACCCATTTCATAAGGTACATTGAAAACTGGCATGCTGTGTTTAAACTGATATAACAAAAAGCACTATGGTTCATCATCTTTTAACTACTGTAGAATACCCGAGTAGAGAAACAGCAATTTATGAGATACTGCATTCTTGATATCTTGCATACTATACAGATGATCAGCTAAATGTGACACCTTTGTTGATGTACTCAACAATATTCCTCATTAAGAAGCTGAGTCCCAAATATAGATTAAGCACCCTCGGGAACCCTAGAATCAAGAATCCTCGGCATATCAATTCTGGATTAGAGCAGCCTCCAACCTGGATCAGACAGGACTTCGGAAGTCCTCTCTGTTCCCTTCTCTGGAATCACATACCACATTACTACTGTATTTCCAACTCATCACGCATATTAATTGGGAGTAACCCTTTCCTTCTCCTGTACACACATAGACGCTATCTATCATTTTATTTTGAAAAGTAAGTTTCACCAGACCAGTAAATAGCCTCTTGAGTTTCGCTGCAGCGAGGCCATTGCTCGATTAACGAGGAAGAGAATCTCACTCTGTCCAATTTCAGTACAGTGATATTTCCTCACTTTCACCTAGCTTCATTTGAGCTATTGACACCAGTATCTGACCAATGCAGCTCTCCCAGGGCACTTGACTTACATGGCTGTGCAACATGCTGATCTTTTCATCAGTAGAATAATCACACATTATGATGGACTTCCCAAGCACCAGCCCTGCATGCAGTGAAGTGTATCTTCATGCTTCTACAGTATGATGTGTTGCAGATCCTCAGTCCTTCAGGATCTGCTGCATGAACCGGTGTAAATGTTATCATTATCTCCAATTTAGCTGAAATGTTTCCTTCCAAGGAAACACAATCATGCCCCTTGATTATTGCCAGTCCCATTCTCTCCTAGAATAAAGGTCAGAGTATCTTGATGCCCTTTTTGCCCCATATTTTATTAACTTCTTATGCTATAGAATTAAAATAAGGCACACAAGGCTGCTTATAGGGCTTCATCTCTGGATACCTATCACAATGCCACTTATACTCCTGCCCCACAGCAGCCTCTGCTCACTAGCTCTTGGATTAAACATTCCTGGCTGCTGCCGTGTTCCCTCAGCTCACCAGTGTGCAAGAGAAGACATGGAGTCCTCAAACCCTTAATTCAGCTCTGCTTCACTACAAGGGTGGAGTCATTTGGTTGAACAGGAAGTCTGAGACTCAACAAGAAACAGAATTTGCATCAAGTACCCATGAAATGCTTCCTTCTGACACAGGAGCCCATAAATCCAGCAGACAAGCCAAGCTGGCACAGTAGTGCATCAGTAAGACAGGTCCGCAAGGATGACGGAACAAAATTATGTGAGATAGTGGTGGGAGGTACACAAAACGCTGGCTGTGGTGCTTGGAGAAGCAAGAGAAGAGGGAGAAGGCTGGTTGATGGAAAGCAGGTGAAAAAGAAAAGAAAAGGAAACAAAAGAATAAATGACAAAGAAAAAGATATGGTCAGAAATGAAGGATAGGAGGAAAGAAAGGAACTACAGAAAGGGGATTTTAAAAAAAAAAAATCAGGAGAAAAGAGGTCAGCTCTGGAAGGAATGGAGCTACAGTGAATATTTCTCATTAGAAAAAGCATCCAGTCAGGCAGACTGAAATAACAAGAGACAGGCATGTACTTATGTGCAAAGAAAACTCAGGTGTCAAGACATAATCGTAGCAGTAAGAAAGAGATGATCACTTGGCCGAAGAAGAGAGTGAATCAAAGGAAAGAGACACTATATTTACTCAAATGGTGGCCCCTTCTCCTCACTTTGTGGACAACTATTCCAAATCCAGCTGTTGCTCACTACTCTCAACGGATGCAACCATTACACTATTCACAACCACGTTACGAGCAAACACAGCACTAACTAGACAGAAACAAATTAAGAACGCCATTTCTTCCAGCTCTCAGAAAGCTCCCAGAGAGCATCCATCTGCATACCAAAACTAACAGAAAGAATGTTAATAAATCATCGTAACATACTCCCACTAAGACTGGTACCTCTCAGAACTAATCTGCGTGTACAGAGCCGGTATCTCATGCTACTAATTTTACAGTTTAAATGTGCTCATCGAAAAGTCTTCACTCAGTCCGGATGTGCCTAGACTTACGGATTCATAAATGTTGTATGAATTTAGTCCCTTCTACGCAGTCTTTTCCCTCCCTTCAGAAAGTACTATGAAAGTAGACAAGTGCTCTTAAAACTAGGAGCCTGGCTTTCCTGAGAAGACTCCAGTCTCCTCTGAACAATATGCAAAGCAAACTCAGGGAGGGAACATGAGAAAAAAGAGAAGTCTTCTTTCCTCCTTCTTTTTTTGCCTAAGACTCACCAAAACAAGAGTCTACTATTGAATATTCAGTGCTGAATACTAACTGCTCAATAGACGGTCTGTTTGCAGAGCTCAAAGTGGAAATGACCCAGCAAGGAGTAGAGGTGAACACGCTGCTCCATCCGTATGATTAAACTGCTCTGTAAATGCAGTCCTCCCCACCTCTTTATAATGGAGGCCATTTGCTGCCCCTACCACAACTCATTTTAAAGAAATGTTTGCATAAGAGGGGCCCCCACACCAGTATTGTCCCTGTGACTCGTTGTTTCAGAGAGGAATGTGAGCTCCAACTTTGGGAAACCTGTGCTAGCCAGTCAATCTGACCAGCAGGATCTGCTATTGCCGCAGCTTGGAAGGAAGAACAGGGCACGTTTTACAGAGGAGCAGAGCGCCTTTGCTGGGTGTCCCTGCTCTCAGCCTGCACAAGGCACAGAGTAAACCTCACCTAGTAGCTGCCTTGTTCTGCCGTAGATCTTGGAGGTCTCTTAAGCTCTCATCCTCTGTGTCAGTGCGTTAGTGTCACACAGTGAGCAGCCAGGAGGCCCCGCTGGGCCACAAGCCAATGTGCAAACACACTACGCCATTTAGCATACGTGCTATTTGCACACAGCCTCTCATAAGGCAAAATTTTCCTTGATAACCTACATATAGCTCATTTCCACCCTCAGTCCTGAGAGCCCCAGAAGAAGCAGCCTTTTACAGACATGAGCTGCATGCTGCAGACCTGTTGTGCTCAGCAGGAGAATTCCTGGTCTGGCTCTCCTGCCACATCTGACGCCAACGGGATCTCCACCTTGCGCACAGCACCGGGCATGGCTCCTCTCCTGCTGACCCTGGGGTACCAAGCATGTTAGCCAGCAAATCTCTGACCCACTGCTCAGCCAGATCTGACATGCAGAGACTAGAGCTGAAGGGCTGTGGTGAGGGGTGGGTGAAGTTCTGCAAAAAAAAACCCATTCCCTCTATCCAATGCATGATCCGACGTACCAGGGGAACAGGCGTCACAAAGGCAGGCACGTTTCAGTCATAGCGGAGTATGCAACTGCTATGCCCTGACAATGTAGCGGGACTCCATTTCCACACTTGCTCGCACCACATTTTTTACCACGTCTATCAGGTCACTGTCATCTCAAAGGCCAGGCAGGAATTTTTATTTCCTGGTCTTGCTTAAGTTTCGTAGGGAGTAAAAGGACTGGAAGAATTTTACTTTTCTCTAAGCATTGAGGATGGCAAGAGCTAAGAGCTAGGTACCTACAAGTTATCCACAAATGCTAAGGGCAATAAATATTCATTCACTTAATTAGGACATCGGGCCACATGTCCAGGGTTAAACTGGATGTAAGATGAGACGGGAGTCACAAGAGTCAGGTTGTTGAGGACACACACACACTTGACAGAGAGGATTGGATCTACTTTCTATGACTATCTATGAGTTTTATTCAACAAAGAGCCTCTTTCTGCAAGATCCTAGAATAGCAGCAAAAATGTGCAGCCTTCCCTGGTTGTCCTCTGACACACAGTCGCTTTTGGTCTTTCACAGCAGCAGGTTGCACTGCTGTTACAGGGTGCTGGAAGTTGCCATGGGTTGGGGAAAGGATGTTCTGTGGGACCTTTCAAGTTAGGTGTGCACAGCTGTCACCATAGGGGTCTGGGCTCTGGGATACAGGTGGTTCATCCTAGCATTGGATCAGTAAAAATGGCTGCATTGAAGAAAATGTGATAGTCCAAAAGTATTATTCTAAGCAGTGAAAGTTTAAAAAGAGGAGAAAGCACAGCTGAGCAACAACAAGCAGTTCTATTTATGGTGACAATACTCTTCAAAACTTGTAGTCCTTACTTCCAAGTAAGGATTTGTAAACTTGAAACTTGTAGTCCTTTCTTTCAGGCAAGTAGCCCTTTTCTAGATACAATCTCAGCAAGCAAACCAAAACCCCTAGAGAACAGGATTTAGTATTTCTAAGTGTCCAAGCCTATGTTGTGGGTTTGATGAGCACCCAAACCTCCAGCAGGGTGTTTGTCCGAGCAATTACTAGGGCAAGCCTAAGAAACAGATGAAATCCCAGCATATATCCCCAGCCTACTGCTCTGAAATTAATGCCTCTCATTACCAGGTCTGTATGTTTCAGGGAATCGCTCATTCAGAGAATGTTCCAGCTATCTAAAACATCTTTTTTCCCATTAGCGTTATATTTAGGACCCTGTGCAAAAACGCTCTGGATAAGCTGCTAATTAATTGCAAACCCATCACTCATAGCTGCGAATCGGTTCCTGTAACAAATTCCATTTCAGAGAAATTAAGTTCACTTACCAATAAAAGAAAACAAAGTGCTTAATTGTAGCTGAAGTGAAGAAAATGAGACAGCGCCGAGCACTGCGTTTTAGTCTTGAGGCAATTTAAACTGCAAATAAGCTTTTGCTTTCTTACTGGGAGCAGAGAGAGCCAAAGCTCTATTTAACCCTCTCCACTATTCCTGATTTCAAATTTATCAAAAAGAGAAGAATGGGCCAGAATATTTAACCCAACACTTATTTATGTACAGAGACTGAAACTGCAGCTCTTACCGCAAGCCAGAAGGACTGACCTTACACACCATTTCTAACACTGACTAGCATTTTACAGCTAATAAACTGCTCTGCAGGTCTCCTGAGAGAAAATAAATGGAGAAGAAGACAGGCCAAGACTGCTAGTTATGCAAGTAAAATATCTGCAATTAAGTTATTACACATTCTCAATGTTAGGAGAGAACATTACGAGCTAAACCTGGGCACCTGCCCTCTCTGAGGCACACGCAGGGACTTCAACAGGTGTTTCCCTTACACGGCCATCATAGGATCAGGACTCATCTCTGAGTACAACAGCAAATTGTACTGCAGCTTTAAATCCACACAGAAGCTCTCCAACACATATATACAATTCCATAGGACCTAAAAGATGCGTGTAAACACCGTTTTAGCACATATACATTTAAAAAAAAACTACACAAGCCTCCACTGGCTTAATCATCATTATGTACTCTTCCTTCCTACACTTGTTATCTATAGGATCGCTCAGCCATCAAATATCCTTTATGCTATACATCTTTCTAACTAGAATGTTAGCAATCAAATCCCCTCGGCCGCCGGGGCGCTGGGCTCCAGCAGGGTTGGATCGTACGGGGTATTCATTTTCAAACACAATGAAACAAATAGAAAATCCAGCACTGATGCAGGGAAACAGACAAGTGGGTGAACTCAGAAAATTCACAAACCTCACTGCTCACGGAATTGTGAGCTAATTATTTGGACGCGAATGTCACATCAAGTATCCCCAAAGGGCTGACCTTATATTTGTATTAGTTACACGACAGCCCACTGCTGCTCTAAAGGCTTTGTCATGAACCATCAAGCCCCGGTTGTATTTAAGGCCACCTCTTCCAAAGTCTTCGTCTGAAGAGGAACTAATATTTCATCACCGCGTGGATTTCAGTGATCCCATGATTTCATCTTTATTTTGGTGAGGTGAAATCCTACATATAGAAATAGTATCCTGGGGGAGGCTCCTCCTTACAGCTGTCCTAACTTGCAAACCATTTGCAAATTAAGCTAGAAAAAGGCAAAGGTGTTACAGTGAGAGGTGCTCTGGATTTTACAGGTACGCTGACCTTCTTCCTTGCCTGCACGCTCAGTGCACTAGTGGCTGAAAAACAGCATTATTTTATAGAAGCAACCAAGTCAACAACCCTGGTGGAAGCAAGGCACGGTACCAGTGACTTTCTGCAGGGCAGCTCTAACTCCCACTGCATGTATGTCAGCACAAAATGGTTTCTTCTAATTCCAAGGAGATCTTTTTCTTGATAGATGTTTGCTACAGTAAAGGTGCAGCTGTGACAGAACAGTTGAGGTTACAGGTTCTTTACAGGGTCATAGACAAAAGTTCGATCTCTCTGCATCCAGAGTCCCTTCTTTAAAGAGGGCTTTACCTAAATAAAACCTCGAGGCTGTGATTCAACTGTCACTTAAATAAACAAAATAGTTTCCTACAGTTGTCTAGCTATTCTTATGCAAAAGCTTGCTTAAGGGTTTTTTTTTCCTTCCATTCTTTTAAAGAATTTTTCTTTCTTGCACATAAACAACTGACTGCAGAGCAGTGAAAAGTACCAAAAGTCTCTCTCCCTGAGTATTTTAGAATTAATGCATTAGCAGGCAAATAAATCATAAAACTATTCTTATTCTCTGAGTCAAACTTACAAGATTAACTTCTCCATTCAAGGTTATTTTGACCAAATTACAAACCTTTAAAAAATCCCCATGAATTTTACCAACTTCTATAAAGAACAGTCAGGAATGAAGACCCGATTCAGTGCTGAGACTTGCGTTTAGACCCTGGTTCTGTTGCTACTGAAGGCAGAGGGAGCTGCCAAGGATTGGGCCCTACTGCACAAACACTGTCCACAGGAACTCCGCAGCCAGCAGGAAAGAAAATATTTTTGTTGATTTATATTCGTTGTTCCATTTCTTTAACTTGTGAAATCGTGTAAGATACGAAATGACATAAGATAATCAGGTTCAATTATATAAAGGACCAGTGGTATTTCTCTTAGGTATCCATAACATATCAAATGTAGGATTCAAAAGAATCATTGGATATTCTTAACTGCTCAGCAGGTATAAGTCTTAAAAGCACAAATCCCACAACAGTAAAAAACCTTTTTTTTTTTGTTTATTAGAACAAAAATAAATCACATTTTGGTTGAGTATGAAAAGTACTCAAGGAAACTGAGAACAATAGCCAATAGCAAGCTCCTGTTTAGCTGTTAGTAAACTGTGTTGCAATAAGAAAAGCAAACAGTTTTCAGCAGCAAAATCAACCACTTGTTCTGATCAAAAATCATCGAGCCTTAGGATCACACGCTTTGGCATTGTACATATGCTCAGAAATGTAACAGCTGCTTTCCCAACTAGCATTCAAGTATTTACGATCAATATTGGTGATTTCGTTAATTGACACAGGATATGCAAGCCCTTAATTCTCTTCGATCAGTGCTTATGTGCTAGATCTTTTTTAAATGGCAAGCTCATAGCAAAGGTCACCCACTACTACCACAGCTCCCATATGTTGATAAAACATAGACCAAAAATAAGAATATAGACCAAAAATAAGAATATAGACCAAAATCTGAGCACCACCTCAACATGTGCCTCTCAGACGCTGGAAGCCGCTTCTCATGGTTCACCAGAACTGCTTTAAGGGCCTAATCCCAATGTCCTTGACAACACTGAAAGACTTTTGGGGGGCTGTAATGGAGTTTGGATCAGCTCCTAAGTCTCAGCTTTGTGTCCCAAGGATCTCATCCATCTACCACTTCGAAATCAGTGGAGTTTTTGCTTGGGTCTGACATCGAAATACTGAGGGATATTTCTTGACTCGTAAAGAAAAGTTGCACTCCAAGAAAGCGCCTCCTGCTCCTGACGCGGTGCGGGAGGGGACCTTTCCCAGAGATGCTGAGGGGACAGAGAGGGATGCCGGGGGCACAAGGAGGGATGCCGAGGGGACAGGGAGGGATCCCCGCCTGCCCAGTTGGGATCTCAGTGTAAGTCCCTGGGAAAGCTCCGTCGGGGCAGCGGGATGTGGGGCTGCGCACTCGAGGCGAGAGGGCTCCCCTTCCCTCCGTGTCGCCCCATCCCGCTCCGGGATCGCATCCCGGCCGACAGCGCTCCCCGTGCCGGTGTCACTAGGGGGGGCTGCGGCTGTGGAAACACGCTAGGAACACTCGGGATCTCTCTCCCCGAGAAGTCTTTTCCCCGAGCCGCCCTCCGGGCATCCCGGGATGCTGTCCCCGAGCGCCCATCCCGGTCCCGGTGGGAGGAGATGAGCTCCTCCTAGGGCTGCGGTCCTCCCGGCGGGATGCGGGGCACGGAGGCACCTGGGGGGATGCGGGCTGAGAGCCGAGCGCAGGGCAGCCTCTGGGATCCTGCAAGCCCCCCAAAAACTAGTCACGACACCCCCACCACCCCCACCCCTGGGAGAGCCCTTTGTGCCCCAGAGCGAAGGGGCGGCGGGATGGGGGGCTGCAAACTTCTCCCGGGGAGTCTGGAAACTACGCGGATAACGGCGGCGGGGAAGCGATGCGGGGAAAGATGCTGCAAACCTCCCGAGAAGAGAGTGTGTGTCCTCTCCAGCCCAGGAGGGTCCCGGGAGAGTCCCGAGGGTCGCCGTGCCCGGGATGAGCCGTCGGGGCCGGGCGCTGCGGCCGCTACCCCCGCCTGGGACCGGGAGCGGCTGGGAATGGGGGTTCCCGCACCCCCGCAGAGCCAGGGATCCGCTTAAACCTCGGTGACAGCCCCCGCGGGTCCCTGCCCAGGTGAGGGGAACGTGAGCCGGACCCGGTGGAAGCACACGGTGCTGCCGGGGGAAGGAACGGAACCGTTTCCCTGCCTTAAAATTAGATCCCTGGGTGATTAATTTTCTCTCTTAATCCCGCTGTTTTAGGGGAAAACTGTTAAGGATAAATTAAAACATGACTAATTTTTTTTTTTTTCGATGAAGCCATATTTCTCCACAATGCAAAAGAATCTTTACATAACAACTGAAACTCGGGAGAAAAGCTAATTGGATTAAGTCCTCTGAAAGGGAGGTTAAGGTGTCTGAATGAGACAACTGCAAAGCTCCACTTTTCTTGCCATCTGTTTGGCAAGACTAAAGTGTTTTCTGATTAATATTGTCTTAATCAATCACGGTGCCGTTTATTATAACCATACTGAATTTAAGGAACGAATAGGACGGAGCCTCAGCCCTAGGGTGGACAGTTTTGAAGGCAGAGATAGAAAATACGGGGCATTTTGGGGTTTGGGTTTGGATTTTTGATTTCCCTAAAGACCCCGAGGACCTGCCAGCACTGCTCTCCTCTCCGCCTCGAAGAGAAACTCTTTCTTCCACCCCATGAACTCGCGCACACGCTCGGACACGAACACAACGATTCCTTCCCCTCCGAGCACTCCTTCCCCGCAACAACCCCCCAGCTTTTGTCCCGGGTCCCGGCAGAAGTGGCTCAAAGACCGGATTGGTGTGGGCGAGCGCAGGGCCAAGCAGCATCCTATTTTCTTTTTTGTTGTTGTTTGTTCGTTGTCCTTGTTTTTAACCAATATTTTAATCTTACAAAATGCCCTTCGGCTCGTCTCGAGGGAGGAGAAAACCGTCGGATGAGAAAACCTTCCTCGCTCCGCCGTGTCCCGTTTCCACCGCACCGGGAGAGCCGGGACGGAGCCCCGCCGGGACGGAGCCGTCGGGGCAGGACCCGATCCGTCTGCGGGCTCCCGCGGGGCTGGGCTATCCCGGCTGGCCGCTCCCTGGCCACCTCGCCGGCTATCCCGGCCGGGCACGGCGATGGCAGTCGGCTGCGGGAGGAGCGGGCATCGGGGGAGCCGTCCCGGCGCTCTGCCTTTCCCAATCTGAGAGCTGGGAAACGCCTGGACAGAGAGGGAGGGAGGGGCGGGGAGGGTGTTTTCCAGGGCTAATAAAATAACTTCGAACCGCAGAGGTTACGGCCGGGGGGAAGACGGGATCGGCACGGCGGGGGATGCGCGGGCACGGCCGGCGGGGAGGGAGAGAAGGGGCCGCTGTTTCAGGAAGCTGCGGGCTTGACAGCCGCGATGGGAAGCCCTCAGGCTGGACCCTGCAACCGGGGACACCCGGGCCCCCCCCCTGCCCTCGGGCGGCCGTCGGGGGGCAGGGAGCGGGCGGCAGCCCCTTCGCCTCCCGCCGCGGCTTCTCCCCTCTTGCGGAGTCGCTGGTGGGACTGCAGCTGCCCTCCTCCCCTCCGCTCTGGGGATGCGGGGAGAGGGACCCACCCCACCCTTCCCAAACTCCTTTCCTTCAAAAGCAGCCCAGCTCTGGCTCTGCCTGCGGGACGAGGCGACCTCGGTGCTGGGCTCACCCTAAAGCCACCGACCCTCTTCCCTAAGAAACCTCCTTTCCTCTCCCCTCTGAAAGGCTCCACTCCAACCTAAGCAGAGCGCTTACAACCAGAAGCGGAGCGGGAATTATTTAGCCGGCCGGCAGCCTACGGAGGAGAAAAGAAAAACAAAACAACAACAAAACAAACCCCAAAACTAGAAAGGGGAAAAAACTCAAACCAAAACAAAACACGACACCCTGTGCTCCACCGTATCCACAAGTGCAACCGCAGGGTTCCAGCCTGGGAGGGAGGAGAACTCCCTCCGCACCTCGCACCCCTCACCCTCCCGGGCGGATCCTGCCCCCGCAGCCACGGTCAAGTTGAAAAGCTCTCCCTGGAGTGCGTGGGGAGCCCTCTGCCTGCGGGGACACACACACACACACCCGGCACACACTTACCTGTGGAGTCCATATCGGGTTCCTCCAGCAACCCGCAATGCATGCTCTTCCCATGGACGGGACGGGAGCCCCGGGGTGTGCAGAGCCCCTATCTCAGAGATGTGCGGGGGAGAGGGAACGGGGCAGCGGCCGGGGGGGGGGGGGGGGGGGGGGAGGGAGGGCAGAGGCAGAGAGTTGGGGGGTTGGGGGAGAGAGAGGGACACTCCGTAATCCAGCAGGGCAAAGCCAGACCCGTCAAAATGTTTGCGGATGTTTCATGGGAAAAAGCATCATTTTATAGAAGCCCTGATGGGAGAAATGTCATTGATAGGCCAGCCAGCCTGATGAATGGCTGCTACTCAGATGGGGATGTGGCAAGGCTCAATGTGAAGCCCATTGTGATGCTGTTTTGAATAAGAAAAGCTTTCCTCCAAAAAGGGGGGCCTTAGATCTACGCAATCCCAACACTTCGACTTCCTTCTTCTATTAGAGCATTAGAAACGTTTTTCTTATTTAAAGTTCCAGCGGCCCTTCCACTCCTCCCTTCCCTCCCCCAGCCCCCACCCAACGCCTTTGGCTCATTACAGCCCCGAGATCGAAATTGGCTTAAATCTTCAAACGGGCAGAGGAGTTGGGGTTGTGCTCTTTGGGGCTGCCGGGTGTGCCTGGAGCTCCCCTCCTCCTCCTCCTCCTCCTGGTGGGCTCTGGGTTGGGATCCTTCGCTGGCACATGGCGTTGGAAGTTGCTCAGCTTCTCAAATATCTTGTAAGCTTAGTTTATTGGGATGGAGAGGGGAAAAAGGGCGATGTGTGTGGGGTTAAGGGAGTGGGTGAGGGGAGAGAGGCGGCGATGGGTGCTTTGGATGCACCATCTCCCCGCAGCCCCGGGAACGGGGGGGGAAGCGAGGTGGGGGCTGCCCCGAGAGCTTTCCGTGGCACCGGAGGGAGGATAAGCGAGGGAGAGTGGCTGATCCCTGCGGCCAAGAGAAACGAAGCACCAAAACGGGTGCGTTTTCCACCTCCCGCTCCCTTCCAGCTCTCGCCCGAGGGTGCCCGGGTCCCTTCTCGCGGGGGGAGAGGAGGGCAGGACGGAGGCTGGAAAAAGTTGCTTATTCTGCAGGCGGTTGGATGTGTTGGAAGTGGAAGTAAAAGTGCAAAGCTAGGGCTCTGATAAAAGTGGCTGGTTTAGGGAAGGAAAAGCTGTGATTAGAATATGAATAGAGCTCCAGGAGAGGAAGAGAAAGGGGGATTATAGCTGAATTACTTTGACCATGGACAGAGCCAACGTTTTTCCACCCTTCTCCCCCTCTCCCCTCCCTGCACCCAGACTGCCCCCCTTCCCTCTCCCCTTCGGCAAGGGAAAAAAAAAAAAAAAAATTAGAAAAAGAAGCCACAACCGCCAACCCCACACGGCAAAACAAGCGGCGAGGCTGCAGGAGGGCAGAGCCAGCTCTTCCCAGCGCCTTCCCTCACACCCCGCGGGCAGCCCGGCCCCGGGATAGGGGGGGGCACAAATGAGACCCACTCCCACAACGAAGCCCCCCAGGACGAGTTTTGGGGGGGGGGGGGGGGGGGGGGTCGTGTGGCTGGAGAGGAGCTCAGTAAACGGACATGTCGGGGGGGAGAAAGTGCAAACACTGACTCCGCTGTCTCCCCCTCCAAAACTCAAGCCAAAGCAAGGGCTATGTTATCCCTGGTGGTGCTTTTTCCTTGGCCTTTCCACTAGGGAAGCCCAATCTCTTCCTCAGAATCATAGAATCATAGAATAGTTAGGGTTGGAAGGGACCTTAAAGATCATCCAGTTCCAGCCCCACTGGATCAGGCTGCCCAAGGCCTCATCCAACCTGGCCTTGAGCACCTCCAGGGATGGGGCAGCCACAGCTTCCCTGGGCAACCTGTGCCAGTGCCTCACCACCCTCAGCGTGAAGAAATTCTTCCTAATGCCCAGTCTAAATCTGCCCCTCTCCAGTTTATACCAGTTCTCTCTTGTCTTGCCACCACAAGCCTTTAAGTCCCTCTCCAGCTTTCCTGTAGCCCCTTCAGGCACTGGAAGGTCTCCTCAGAGCCTTCTCTTCTCCAGGCTGAACAAATCTAACTTTCTCAGCCTATCCTCATATGGAAGGTGCTCCAGCCCCCTGATCATCATTGTAGCCCTCCTCTGGACCCGTTCCAACAGCTCCATATCTTTTTTATGTTGAGGATTCCAGAACTGGACACAGTACTCCAGATGAGGTCTCACAAGAGAGGAATAGAGGGGCAGGATCCCCTCCTTCTCCCTGCTGGCCACGCTTCCTTTGATGCAGCCCAGGACATGGTTGGCTGCATGGGCTGCGAACGCACATTGTCAGCTCATGTTGAGCTTCTCATCAACCAGCACCCCCAAGACCTTCTCTGCAGAGCTGCTCTCAATCACGTCATCCTCCATCCTGTACTGAAATCGAGGATTGCCCCAACCCAGGTGTAGGACCATGCACTTGGGCTTATTGAACCTCATGAGATTATCACAGACCCACTTCTCCAGCCTGTCCTGGTACCTCTGGATGACATCCCACCCTTCCAGTGTGGGAACCCTTCCCTTCATCCCCCATTTTGCTGACAGGCTGGCTTTGCTCCTGACTGGGCAGGGCTGGCCCTTGGGACACTCCTCTGTGTCCCTGTGGCTGCTGCTGCTAGCGACACCGCTTCTCCTCCCGCTCTGCCCCACCGCCAGACCCAGGTCTGTGTGTGTGAGGCTATTTTTGATGATCACTGCTAAACCGGGGTCATTTCCAACTACCCTGCTACCCACTACTCTCTTTTAGGATTTTCCCTTTCCTTTTCCTCCTAAGATTTTCCCATGGAGCGAGGCAAGCCTCAAGGGGAGCCTGTGGGATGGGGAACTCTTGGGGGCTGCCTGCCCTTTTGGGGGTAAACACAGGCCCTGATGGGAAGTAGAAGCCTCATGAAAACACAAGTGACATTTTTGAGCAGGGCTCGTCTCTGAGGGGTTTTGAAATCAGCACTAACTGTGAAAAACAGGCAATGCTGCCTGTACTGCAGCGAGCATCTGTAAGCAGGGAGGTTACCTGGTGTCCAAACAGCTTCCAGCCACTTCCACAGGACTCAGCATCCCTGGCTCAAGTTGAGCTTCTCATCAACCAGCACCCCCAAGTCCTTCTCTGCAGAGCTGCTCGCAATCATGTCATCTCCCATCCTGTACTGAAATCGAGGATTACCCCAACCCAGGTGTAGGACCATGCACTTGGGTATCCCTTCAGGGAGGCTGAGACAGTAAGCCCTGGGCAGGCATCAAGTCCTGGGTAGACACCAGCCTGCTGGAACTCATCCATGCTCCCTATGACAGGAGATACATGCTCACCCTACAGTGGAGGCAAAAGAGCAGTGGCTCCCCTCCTCAGTGGAGCACATCGCCCTGGTGTACTTCCACAGCGCAGTCATTGGTCCTTATTTGGGCTTTGCTTACCTTCTAAAAATGCATCTCATGTGTCTGGATATCCTATGTGATACTTACTATAAGACTGCGTCTCCTCCCATGAAAATCAAGTTTAGTTAATGTGCTGCAAGTTGGAAGTTTATGGGTGGAAGTACTGCAAGTCACTAGGCTTTTTTTTACATGTAGGCAGCAGGATTTGATTTGATACAGAGTAAAAGGCAGGTCTCAGCTAGGGTGCAAAAAGTATACTATTGGGAATTCTCACTCCAGGTTCTTGTCTACAGTGAACATCTACAAGCCACAAAATAAACAGTATAACCCTACGCTGCACCAGATGATGCATTTTTAGTGGAGAGGGATTCCACCGCTATTGTGAAAGGAACACCACCTTTATTCGAGAAAGACGAATACAAACTTGTGCTGGTGAACTGAGGGAAGAGCAGGGTCATCAAGGGAACAGAAGATACATTCCAGACTACATCCAAGCTGCTGAACAACTGGATATGAAGCTGTCATATCCTTTTAGGTGAATGACTGACACTGAGTTTCTTTTGACAGGCTCACAAAGCAGAGGCAGAGTGGAGGTATGACAGTTCATTTCAACTTGTCACCCAGATAACTGGAGCTCTTTCAAAAACATGTTTCCATGACTGTCTTCCGCTCTGCAGTCAACTGCACCAATAGGCTGTGATCACACAAAAACTTCTTCCCACAAAAAGCTCCTTACTCTGGTTGGCTCTAAACATTGGTTTTAGACTCTAACATAAATATTTCTGGGATAAACACCTTAAAGAGCTTTTTCAACAGAAGAAAACTGTTGGCACAAGAACAAAAAAAAGGATAAACTGTTATCTGTTAATTCCCCTAGAATGCCCAAGGCATCTTTATGCTAAAGTTGTAGAGAAATTTCCTCATAGGCTAGCAGAGACAAGAACCTGCATTAGTTTTGTGAATGAGTGTAAATGGCTTGCACCTCTGTAAAATAGTTAGCTGAAATACCAGGGATCTAAGTGCAGTGACTCCGGAGATCCTTTTGGATCTGATGCATCTCGGCACAGGCTGTAAGATTGCTGGCAGCAACCAAAAAACACAACAACACTTCATTATTTGAGCAGTGCCTGCACTTCATGAGTAGTTCCATATTTGCTTAAGCCAGCAGCCTCCTCTGCTCAGAATGAATCCACGCTTCTGTCCACCCTCCTTCCCAGCTCTATTTCTCTGTTTCTGCTGTCTTCATCTGCTGGGACAAACCCATGGAAGAAACAGAGAAGGATCTTGTTTCCATATTGGCTTCCCTTTCCCTCCTGTCTTTATTATCAGAACAGGAAATAACTTTATTTTACACATATTAACACCCCTAAGGAAGCTACATGTAATGATAAAGGACACTGGAAGAAGAGGATGTCATCCAGAGGGACCTGGACAAGTGGGTATGTGAGAACATGATGAGGTTCAACAAGGCTAAGTGCAAAGTCCTACACTTGGGTCAGGGCTATCTGCATTTTCAGTACAGGATGGGAGATGAGGTGATTGAGAGCTGCCTTGTAGAGAAGGACTTGGGGGTGCTCGCTGGTGAGAAGCTCAGCATGAGCCAGCAGTCTGTGCGTGCAGCCCAGAAGGCCAACAGTGTCCGGGGCTGCATCAAAGGAAGCGTGGCCAGCAGGGAATTCTGCTCCTCTATTCCTCTCTTGTAAGACCTTGTCTGGAGTATTGTGTCCAGTTCTGGAATCCTCAATGTAAGAAGGATATGGAGCTGATGGAACGGGTCCAGAGGAGGGCTACAAAGATGATCAGAGAGCTGGAGGACCTCCCATGCAAGGACAGGCTGAGAGAGTTGGGCTTGTTCAGCCTGGAGAAGGGTCCTAGGAGACCTTATAGCGACCTTCCAGTACCTGAAGGGGCTACAGGAAGGCTGGGGAGGGGCTGTTTACAAAGGCTTGTAGGGATAGGATAAGGGGCAATGGGTATAAACTGGAGAGGGGCAGATTTAGACTGAGCATGAGGAAGAATTTCTTCACGATGAGTGTGGTGAGGCACTGGCACAGGTTGCCCAGGGAAGCTGTGGCTGCCCCATCCCTGGAGGTGTTCAAGGCCAGGTTGGATGGGGCCTTGGGCAGCCTGATCCAGTGGGAGGTGTCCCTACCCATGGCAGGGGAGGGTGGAACTGGATGATCTTTTTAAGGTCCCTTCCAACCCAAACCATTTTATGATTCTATGACTTTATGACAGGATACGGAGTAAGCTGACAGATGACTTCTGGAATCAACTCTGTCGATGTGCTTAGGGAGTATGATGCTGACAGATGCAGGAACTGGAGGAAGAATATCAAAAGGCTGCCTAGGTAAACACGAGCAGAGATTCCTTCAAAAGGCTTTAATTGACTCAAGCACACAGAGAAAGTGGTGAGGTTAGGCACATATGCAGGTATCTGGGCGCAAACAAGCAGAAGATATAAGGCATGCAAATGGTGGATTGCACGTGCTTCAGGCAGGGGGTTCCTCCTTTCTAGTTTGAAAGACAAGTAACATGAATTGCAGTTGGTTTGCTGAAACAGTAGATGTGTCTGAAGCCAAGTTTTGTTGAAGGTGAGAATAGGTCAGCTTTAACTGATATTGCTTTATTAGTGCTTATGAGAGGATTTTTTCTCAGCTTCAGTTCTCAGGTTCATGGAGAAGTGCAGTGGCACTATTGGCAAAAGGGGCCAGTGAAAACATCTTGTTCACGCCAGTCAGCTTCAGCCTGTGTGGTTGAAGGGAATTCACTCTTCTGGATAGTGTCAGTGTCCAAGGAAGTTCAGAACTTCTGTTCCTAGGGCTGCTGCCCAGAACACTCACCCTGGGAGACTCTTGCTGACTCGAGTATGAGAAAAGACCAAGCAGTCATTGATTTCTGAGCTTACACCACATTTAGCTGCCTTTTGTTGTGTGCGACTGGTACGTGTTACCAGAGGATTTGTACTGTGTGTTGGAAGAAAAGCCAGCCCTAAAAGCTATTATAGACAACAGACACAGAAAAGATCCATTCCAGACTGCATCTAAGCTGCCGAACAACTGGATGTGAAGCTGTCATATCCTTTTAGATGACCGACTGATAATGAGTTTCTTTTGATTGGCCTGGAGCACAGAGAACTACCTTCAGTGCCTGCCTGACTGGCAGGATGATGCCCGAACGAAGAGTTAAGTTTTCCATACACCAAGAGTCCAAGGGAAAACCATTTACATTATTATAATAGAACATAATTTTAGCAAGAAATTAGAACTTTACTGCTTAGCACACTGATTTCTTTTCTTAGATTTTGAATTCTTTTTCTGTTTTATAATGTGTTGCTGTTTGCTAAGTCTGAGTAGACGATAACTACCATGCACCGTCTGGAATGATAAAGCACATGCATAGGTCAAGTAGCCTCCCAAAACTCATGCTAATGAAAGACAAAGGCTCCACTGCAGTTAGCAGCAGGGAATTGCTTTTGTTTTGGAACTAGCATGCTGTTTATATACTGACTGGGAGGAGGGGACAAAGACATGCACAATGAAGCTATTGGAAAAAATACGTGGTCATTGGAACCACCTGGGAGGTACCTGCCTCAGGAAATACACAAATAAAGGGGTAACTGTAATTAGGAGAAACATATAGGTGTTTGGGCTTTTTGTTTTCCCTAGCAGCAAGATGTAAAGCACAATGGGCTGCTCAGAAGCTCAGAAGAATGTTTCAGAACATAGAAAGAAGGCCCGAGTCCATTTGCAGGGTAGCCAACAGAAATCTTTGCTGTTTACTCTGAGACAGGAATAAAGACATATAAACCGCTTTTTAAAAATTCCAACTGCAAAACTTTTCTGTACTGGCTCCAACCTGCGTTTGGAGAGTTTTAACTGAGAGTTCTGATGTTCTGGGATGTACGTTGAGACATAAGAAGGCAGAGAGGATGTATTTGCCATCCACGTCCATACACTGAGTTCTTAAGTGATTGCTGAGAGCCAAAACTGATCCATTGGTCAGTCACTGCAGTTTTTGCTACCTAGAAGAAGACAGTCTGACCTCGGCCATGTACATAGGGCACAGTAAGGTTGACAAAGCAGCCAGTCCTTACTCCTGTGCCTCTCTACCCCCTCCCAAAGAAACATACCCCCCGGCTGAAACTGTTGGGTCCAGGCTGAGACAGAAATATTTCATGAGAAGGATGAGACCAAAGTCAGAACTTGGGTTTAAACACACTCATGTTTCTAGCAGCATTTAGGTGTAAAACATGGATCTGCTTTCCGGGCTTCTGAGCCTTGGACACAGAAACTGGAATCCAGATCTTCACTGCGCTTTGCACATGTTAAGCCTCCTAGCACTGGTCCAGATAATAGCAAAGAGTCACCATCTGGCTGGATTTTACGGTTTGATGAAGTGCTCAGTTTTAAGGCAAGCACGTGTCTGGCACCTGGGGACTGCGGAGTCCTGATCCCAGTTCTGGCACAAACTTTCTGTGGCCCTGGGCAAGTCATGTCCTCTTCGAAGAAGGGAATTCATCAAGTGCCCCATGGCCCCGCTGAATCGGCAATGGGCTGTAAACCAATCCTCAGCTCCAACTGGAGGAGAGGCTGGCTGGAGGGGCCTCTCGGCAGTGCTGAGCCAGCTCTGTGCCACAGCCCAGAGATGCTTGTGCTGGGACACGGCTGAAGAGGGCTTTACATTGCTCCAGTGGGAGGCCTGGGAGCCAGGTAGGTCATTTCAGGGCTTGTGGTCACTCGTACCAGTGCCATCTTAGTCCTCAAGAGCCTCGGGACAGAGAAAGTACAGACAGGTTTTCAAGACTTCTAGTTTGGCTTTGCAGCTGCGTGACGGCAGTCACACTTATCATCAGGCTTTACAGGTGTGTTCCAAGCAGGCTTACAAACCCCTTTTCAGATGCACAGCTCTATTCATTAGTTTGCCATTTATCATCACTAACTGATGAATTATTCTGCAGTCTTTTTAGGCTTTTAATTATGCTGTACTCTCATTTTGCTATAAACCATGGATATTTTTCTATTTACCATCAGAAAACCCAAGAAATTACATACAGTATTTTCTCTTCATCATGGGTCTATATTTTTAACCAGTTTTCCTCCCTGTGTAAGCAACAAGTAAGGAGTCTAAAGAATTAAAAGCTCCCCTTTCCGCACATGGAAAGTTCTTTGTAAGCAAAACTCTTAACGAGATAAGGACATAACAAACAAACCCAGTTGTGCTTAGTGGGAGCCCTTTACTTTTCACATCTTAAAATTATTAAATCTCAGTATGCCTATATTTCATATTATCTCCTCTTTGAATGCCAGAATAGGCCAGTCTGGTTTCACTTTTCTTTATAGTTTGTTGGCGTGGTGTTTTTTTTAAGTTTCTATGTTTGGAAACATTTACCTTAAAGAAAAAAAAAAAAAGGCAAAATCTTGTGAGGCTTATGTAAATGACTCCAAGTGAGGCTGTTTATCTAAACTCTGAACAAGCGACCTAACTTGCCTGTCCAGACCCGTGCTTTGCTCTGCCCCATAGCATCCTGTAGCTCATTCCTGCTTTGATTCCGTTTCTCACAACAGAATTGTACAGCTAGACATGTACGGTGTTCAAAGGGGCAGCTTTTCACAGAAATCATAGAATCTTTTGATTGGAAAAGACCTTTGAGATCATCGAGCCCAACTGTACCTGTCCATTACTAAGTCATATCCCTAAGCACTTCATCTACCTGCCTTTTAAATACATCCAGGAATGGGGACTCAATCACCTCCCTGGGCAGCCTGTGCCGGTGCCCAAGAACCCTTCTGGTGAAGAAATTTTTCCTCGTGTCTAATTTGAACCTCCCCTGATGCAATTTGAGGCCATTCCCTCTCATCCAGCCACCTGTTACTTAAGAGAAGAGACCAACACCCACTTCACTACAACCTCCTTTCAGGCAGTAGTAGACAGTGATAAGGTCTACCCTCAGCCATTTTAATTAATGCCTTTGTTTTGCAGTGAAATAATAGACTTGACTACTGAATACTAGGCCTGTAATGCTTTTACCTTTTAACAGCATTTAATTCATAGAATCATAGAATCACCAGGTTGGAAAAGACCTCTTGGATCATCAAGTCCAACCATTCCTATCAATCACTAAACCATGTCCCTGAGCACCTCATCTAACCATCTTTTAAACACCTCCAGGGATGCGGACTCAACGACCTCCCTGGGCAGCCTCTGCCAGTACCCAATGACCCTTTTTGTGAAAAAATTTTTTCTGATGTCCAGTCTGAACCTCCCCTGGTGCAGCTTGAGGCCATTCTCCCTGGGAGAAGAGGCCAGCACCCTCCTCTCCACAATCTCCTTTCAGGTAGTTGTAGAGAGCAATAAGGTCTCCCCTCAGCCTTCTCTTCTCCAGGCTAAACAACCCCAGCTCCCTTAGCCGCTCCTCATATGACTTGTTCTCCAGCCCCTTCACCAGCTTCGTTGCTCTTCTCTGGACATGCCCCAGAGACTCAACATCCTTTTTGTGGTGAGGGGCCCAGAACTGAACACAGTATTCGAGGTGCGGTCTCACCAGTGCCGAGTACAGGGGCAGAATAACCTCCCTGGACCTGCTGGTCACGCCGTTTCTGATACAAGCCAAGATACCATTGGCCTTCTTGGCTACCTGGGCACACTGCTGGCTCATGTTCAATTCTTTACCTGCAAAGTAGGACAATGGAGTTAGATGTCTCAGTTAGATGTCTCTTCCAACAGCAGCACATACCTCTAGCTTATCTCAGAAAGTGGACTGTATTCTGCATTTCAGCTGTGACTAACACTAGTGACCTTCATGCTGAATAGTATTTCCAGAAAGTCTTTCCTGGACACTAAACAGGAAGAGATAAAGAAGTTGCAATGGAATTAAAACATTATGAGAGTTCTCTAGCTTTGTGTGCTGAAGCCTTAAGATTTTGTAAAGTCTTGTTGAGAGTATTGTATCTCTCTCAGCAGAATCATGGCAGGGTTGATTTGGGCAAGTCTAGCGAATGCAGTACAGCTGTCAGTTGATGTGAGACCTCTTTGTGAAGGCATTCACTATATAAAGAGGGAGGGAGGGGAGGTTGGGCTGGAGGATAATTCAAAGGGCTGCAAAGATGAGGTTCACCAGAGGAAAGCAGTGTGACACAGCTCTGGGGTTCTGAGGATGTATTTTACCTCATCAATTCAGGCATTATAATTTTTTCTGGCTGCAGCAAGATTCTTTCCTTTGATTGCCACTTTGATCAACCGTATTCCAGGAATCCGTAGCTGTTTGTGCCATTTCTACTGCTGGTTTTGTAATGCTTATTCCATTGCCAAGAGATTACTTGCAGGTGTCTATTATGGTGGAACATAGGTAGCCTCTTAAAGAGAGGCAAAAAAAGTAAAAACCAGAGTTTCAACTCACATTTGCACTCAAATAAGCCTTCAGAAGTATATGCACAGACTTGAGTTAGACAGCAATGATGTGTAAATGGAACTGAGGTAGGCATCACCGGAATATTTAATAGAGGGTGACCCTCACTTACTGCCAGGCGTGTCTATTTTCTATGTTCTACTGGATCCATCATTGCTAAGGCTGCTCCTTTCTTCCTAAACTTCAGGCATCACAGAGGATTTCCTTCAGCCTCTCAAAACCTTCCATCACGCTTTCATCAGTTTGAGGTAAACAGGCTGCAATGTTACTCCTCGGTGTTGCCCACAGACCTGTTCTCTCAACAGGGTTACTCAGGAGCACACTTCTTTGCTCCTCCTCCATCTCTGCTGTGTCTGCTTAAATGTCCGCAGGTGTAATCGTACACATTGTTTAGTCTTTAACATCTTATAGCTCAGACCATCTAACCTAGGAGACCACTTAAGAGACAACTAGCTAAGCAAGAACACTTTATGCTCAGCGCAGCTTCTTTGGTCCAGGTCAAAACTTTCCCCCACCAGTAGGCTGGAGCGTTTGAGGCTCACTCCCTCTGCTGGTGCACCCGAGCCTCAGTTTGGCAATATCAGGGAGCAAAGAGAAGCTCGTTAATTTGGTTGGGGATTTTGATTAACCTCCATCCTTCAATCTGAAGCAGTATATCGCTCTTTTCTAAAGCTTTGTAAATGACCTTGATCCGTTCAGATCCTGGTAGAGGTGCTTCAAGTGCTTTTCCAATCCAAATGTGCCACGTAGAAATTTGTGTTGTCATTAGCTCAACTGCAAAAAAAAAAAAAAAAAAAAGAAGAAAAAAAGAAAAACATATTCCTTCAGGCTTGATTTGTAAGCTCAGAAACAAAGCATTTTGGTGGAAGCATATGAAAGAAGCCTACTCAGGCTGATGCTCATCTGTGCTTCTTAGGCAGCTAAGAGAACAGCAGCAACATTCCTGCAAGAATAGGATCAGGATCGACACGCACAGTTCAGCCATATGAGGATTCAAAGAACATCTCAGGACTTCCAGATCACAGGCAGTGTTCTGCTTCCTCACTGATCTAAAGTGCAAGCTTTCTCTGAAGGACCAGAGCATGCACATACTTCATTTTGACTTCAGCAGGACTGTTCGTTTGCTGAAAAAGCAATAACCATAGGCTTTGCTGAGAAAGGGCTCAAGTGAGTTTAGGGTACTATGTGACTGACTTCATCCATGTCAGTGGAGGATTTGCTGTTCTTCACAGTTCTTTTTTTGTTTTGTGTTTTAACAAGGTTTTAGCTATGCCCATATTTTAAAGTCCTAGGACAGCATGCATCAATACCTTGTGTTTGCCTGTCTTTACAGGACTTCAGGCAAGGGTATTATTAAATCCACTATACTCAGTAGGAACTGAATGGATATCTGTAGGCTGCATCATGCACTTGGTGCATATGCAGTCACCTCCCTTGGACTTCATGGAAACTGCATACATTTAGCTGAAAGCAGACTGACTGTACGGCAACATTGCTTGCAGACAAACATGATGATGATGTGATCGAGAGCAGCCCTGCAGAGAAGGACTTGGGGGTGCTGGCTGATGAGAAGCTCGATATGAGCTGGCAACGTGCGTGCGCAGCCCATGCGGCCAACCATGTCCTGGGCTGCATCAAAAGAAGCGTGGCCAGCAGGGAGAGGGAGGGGATCCTGCCCCTCTATTCTTCTCTTGTGAGACCTCATCTGAGGTATTGTGTCCAGTTCTGGAATCCTCAACGTAAGAAGGATATCTATGGAACTGTTGGAACTGGTCCAGAGGAGGGCTACAAACATGATCATTGGGCTGGAGCACCTCCCATACAAGGACAGGCTGAGAGAGTTGGGCTTCTTCAGCCTGGAGAAGAGAAGGCTCCAAGGAGACCTTACAGCGACCTTCCAGTACCTGAAGAGGCTACAGGAAAGCTGGGGAGGGACTGTTTACAAAGGCTTGTAGTGATAGGACGAGGGGGAATGGGTATAAATTGGAGAGGGGCAGATTTGGACTGGACATAAAGAGGAATTTCTTCACCATGAGAGTGGTGAGGCACTGGCACAGGTTGCCCAGGGAAGTTGTGGCTGCCCCACCCCTGGAGGTGTTAAGGGCCAGGCCGGATGGGGCCTTGGGCAGGCTGATCTAGTGGGAGGTGTCCCTGCCCATCGCAAGGGGGGTGGGTGGAACTAGACGGTCTTTAAGGTCTCTTCCAACCCAAACTGTTTTATGATTCTATGAAACGCACTGAAATCCCACTCACGATGGCTGACTTCATGTTCTTGAGAGAGTGGTTTAATTTCTCTAAGCCTGACAGTACTTAACAAGACTTTTAATGCTTTAACAAAATGCTCTAGGAATAGGAAATGGTTTAGACATTATAAGGCGGCTTTAGCACCCTTACAAAACCATCAACACATATTCAGGCAGTATTGTTTACAAAATTTATTAGTCTTCAAAAATTCCACTGGTCTGGAAAACATTTTTAACCTCCATGAATAAGACGTGCTCAGTTCAAGCCCTAGTCCACCAAAGCACTTTTCAAAACCAAGCATGGGGTTGTTCGAAGCGATGCATATACTTTGCTGGATCACAGCCTTATTCCACAATTCCCACATGTCCTGTTCACTCAGACTAAACAAAGTTTTCAGAAATATTCCTAGTGTCATCTGTCAACTTAAAACCAGGTAGGGTATGGAAAAGATTTCTTATACTGTCTTGCACCTCCCTTCTCCCCACTCAGTTTTTAGAGTTATTCCCATTAGACAAAAAAAATCTTTCAGTTGCATATGCTGGATTTCAATTTCTGTAAAATACTATTTTCCATCTTTTTAATCCTGTTCATTCATTGTACTTAGCTAGTTTTAGCCTAGGTATGATGTTCATTGACTGCAGTTCTTGGAATAAGAGTTTACAGGCGTAAGGTATGCGCAGAGAAGACACATGACATGATGATTTGCAGTAGTGGCACCTAGAGAAACAAACAGAAAGAAAGTCAGAGTTGGTCTACAAATTAAGGTCTGTGGAAAAAAACAGTTGCCACTAACCACTGGTTTCTTTGTCCACCTGATTCAAACACTGGGCTCAGTCCTAGATGGAGCTGAGTGCTTGAGACACATTTTACTGCTTAAGCAAGTCATAACTTTAAGCCCTTAAAAAAATCTGACTGAAGTCAACAGGACCATAATGTTAAACCTGCACTTTACTTGGAGGAGAATCACAGTGCTCAGTAGTGAACAGGACTGACTTCTGCTTCTCTGCCACTCATATAACTGCCAACACAAATTCAGCATTGCGTAATGAGAGAAAACAGGTGAAAAAAGCTAAGTATTTCTGAAAATATGGGTAATGGTCCAGTTTCTGTCTTAGATCCATGTCACAAAAAAGAGGCAGAAAGAAATAAGGTTGGCAGGTTTTTTTCTTTATATGCAATTTCACCATATAATGTCTCAAATCAGTTCATAGTCCAGAAAAGAGGCATCTCACACCTTACATCGCGTGAACAGCCAAAGCTTTAGTTAAGATAGAAACCCAGTAAAACTGCTTTAACATAGGCTCTTTGCACTCTTTACTCAAATAACGATCTTAAACTTCTGGGGGAAAGGGATTTTTTGCTTTGTCCATATAAGGACTAGATAGGCTGGTCATTCAGCCATGCGTCCAGTATCAGGACTCAAATTCATTGGTGGTAGCAACTGTTTCATTAGCAATTATTAGCAATTCATTAGCAATTATTTCATTTCATACTCTGTGTATCTTTCTTATATTATAAATTTCAGTTTCCAGCCTGACCATTTCCTCATTCTGTCGTATATTTCCCATCTTCTGTATTTGGAGAGACCAGAGAAAGGTTTTGAGAAAGTTAAGCCTTTTAGGAACACAGTGTGATTCAGCATTCCCCTAATGATCTAACAAAACCCTTACTTTTGCTTCTGTGTTTCAAATTTATCTTTCTGGCATAACCTCATAACAGTCTGAAGGTCCAATTAAGGAAGAACTAGCAAAATTCCTGCATGTTTCTGTGGCACAGAATGAGGGGAAAACCCAAAATCTATCATAAAGCCAATACTTAGTCACTTGTTTCTGTTACCAGTGAACTTGATCCAGAGCACCTAGATGTCAATGGGGACAAGTCCAATAAAGTTGGTCAGTGTTAATAAGGTTCTTGGTTATAAGAGTTGGCGTTAGTCTTTCAGTTGCTCTATACTTGGAGTATTTTCTTTCTTTTTTTTAGTTTCTTAGAAAAAAAACCAAACAAGAAAGCTTTCAAACAGTGGTACAGAAGCCTTAATTACTTTTCTGCAATCCATGATGAGGAATGAAGCTACGCTTATCCCCAGTAATTGCTTTGGCTTTGTCTAGCTCTAGGCTTTAAGATGGTAATAGACTGAACTAGGTGTTTCCCTGAAACAGGCTTCTCCTGTAGACTCTTGTTACATAGGGGAAATGTTACAGCTAGCACGCTTTTAAAACAGAATAGTCCTCAACTGTGGGTTTATAACTGATCCTCTAGTCCAAATTTATAGGGCTAGACACATTTTTATGGTGGGAGGAAGTATCCTAAAACAAGAAGCTATTTTCCAACGATAACATAACAAGTGACTGCTCTCAACAGAAGAAGCCTTGCAAGCCCTGGAAGCCTTAAGAGGCACAATTTCTCTGCTATAAGCAGACATCTGGCATCTGATTACAGCGACTACGGACTGAGAAGGAGAGACTACTCACTACACCCAGGCTCAAAGCTACACCATGCTGGGCCTGCTTTGTACTTGGATGGGGATCACCCAGAAAGGTTAAGGTACAGTAAGCACAAAGCTCTGTCAAACAGAGACCACAGAACTGAAGTACTTGAAAGACCGTTTGATACTTGAATTGATACTAAACTGGACAGGAAAAGGCAACAGTGCCAAGGCTGAATCTGGACAAGAAACAAGATTCTTCTTCATGTATATTTTAAAATGCTCAGACTCTAAGGATTGGAATAACTTCTCATCTTAACGTCAAAGAAGGACCGAATTCTGCTCATTGCATTCACTTGAGTCCTGACCCTGAGCACCTGTACTAGAGCGAAGCTGTAAAATTTGCATAGAACCGGACTGTCACAGTAAGTTTCTACTGTATTTTAATGTGGATTAATTCCACAACTGCCCCTTTCCCCTGTGTAAGTGCCAGTTCAGGCTCCAGCACTGATCTGCTGTTCCTGTCTTGTAGAAAAACAGACCCAGCGGCTGGTCCTTGTCTTGGAGGAAGGGCTAATCTTTCTTAAGACAAGTGCCCTTAATGCTGGCCACCAAACAATATGTTTATAAAAGGTTTCTGAAAAGGTCAGTTTGGAAGTTTCTCTTCATGACCTGGTCTCTACTGTGATGCTCATTACAGGGCCACTTGCTTCACCCACCAGTAGACACAGCGTATCATTTAGCAGAAACTACCTCTCATGGATTACTCTCACACATCAGACAGCTTTTCACAGAATCAGATGGCAAGAACGTCTGTCTCAGAGAGCAGTTTCTTTCACTGTTATTTTATAAAGAGTTACTAAATTTTTTTACAAACGTCAAAATACAAAATGTTTTAACAATACCTTAATAATGAATTGCAATGCTATTTCTAAAGTTCAAATTCCTAATTTTCTTCAAAGCACTCTCACTTCCTGTGGCCTGAAAATCTTCAAGGAGTGCTCTGAAAGCTAAGCTTATTCTTATAAAAGAATAATCGAGATTCATCTGCACAGAAGTTTTTTCAAGGCTATGCTTTGCACAGTTAGAAGTGGTTGGTTGGTTGACTTCTGGCATGCCCTTCCTTTTAGACAACTTCAACTGTTAATTGCATTGCAGTAGTTTTAAGAGACCTGGATCAGAAAAAGGTCTCCATTGTTACATACCGTGTACACACATTCAAGAAAAACAGTACTCTCAAAGATACTTACCGCACAAAAGCCAGTAGGATGACACCCAATTAAAAATCACCAATCACGATAGGATGCACAGCGTAGGCCTTGTCTCACCTCTGGATTTCACATGTTTACCTACCTCTGCCCAAAATTCTGCTCCGCAAGGAACAGAACTGTTACTGCTATTGGCAGACAAACGCGGTGCTTGGTTTCTGTCCAGAAGCCAAACGCTTCAGAAGAAAGGTCTGACCAAGAGCAGAAACGGTAGCTATCACTTTTACACATCTAAAAACTGAGAATACGCCTTTACTCCTTCGCTTATATATATATATATATATATGGGAAAATCACTCTTAAAGCACTGAAGTGAATAAAGTCCAATTCCCTGCCTCTCCCAACACACTGATATTGATATCCACCATGCGGCAAGTTTTCAAACAATGTTCTTCTGAGGTATTTAGAAATGAATCTTTCTCCTCCCTACAACGCCCTATCTTCCTGCGACATAAATATTAGAGTAACTTGTAACTTGAACTCCCAGGGTCCCTTGGTCATGGGACTATGGGTCACCTGTTTTCACAAAGCTTGCAAGAACATTGTATCTCAAATTCCTCCTGGTCTCATAAGTCTGTTTTTCTGCTGGTTTTTTTTGCTAAAACAAAACCAAACTAAAGCAAAACATTTCCCTCACCTCTAAAGAATGTAAAAAGAAGTTTCTCTATCTTCTAATAATAGTGGTGTTTTCCTAACACGCTACAGAGCAATTTAAATTTAGCATCTCAAAATTGCTATAAAGAAAGGAGCGTTAAGAGAAAAGCCCTTAGTGTTACATATGGAGAAGTTCACATAGTTTAGACTTCCCCTACATGCAGGACATAAGCCACTACTGAGTTTAGGGCCCAGAAGAAGACATCAAGACAATTAGCTAGACCGGTGATAAGTGTCTTGGGGGCAAGGCATTTGGGCAGAAACCAACTGAATTTCCATACAGCTACTTGCCTCTCATGCTCCAACATGGGACTGGTGCGTTTCTCTGATGCTTTGAAGACGAGCTCCTTGTTTTACAAGACTAAAAAGCAAAAGGCATTTGGGAGGAGGACAGTTGAAGAAAGTGGTGTACGTGTCATTATGAACTCCATAGCTGGAGAACAAAAAAGCAGGAGATACTGATTTCTTCTCCTGTTCTTCTGTGACTACTCTCTTCAGCCTTGTGAAGTTCAACATATGGGAGAACTAGGAAGACTTGTGACTGGCCTAGCTAATAATCTCATTTCTGATGTCAGAAGAATCAAGGACATTGATGGAGCTAGTTTTCGTTTTTCAAAAATAGATGATATACAGGATCGAGGGTTTGTTAATCCCCTGCAAGTGTGGGAAGGGAGGCAGCAGACAGAGTGGAGGTAAGCTTTCCCACTGCCACAGCTGGTTGTGAAAGAGAATACCTGTGTTTCACAACAGGAGAGACCCCCGGCCCCTTCACTATACTCTCACCTTAGTCCCAAGTTCAATCAGACCATAACAAAGAACTGTCCCTGTCACCAATTCTCCAAGTATCATTTTTGAATGTTGATGTTGGTTTTGATTACAGTGTGTGGTACTGTTAACTGGCGTCTGGGAGCACTTAAACTGAGAAGCACTATAACCAAGGGCAAGGTTCTGGTTTACACATTTAGTCTGTACCACTTTGCTTTATGCACTTGACAGCAAGGTTTTTTTTGAAAACGTGAACACGTATGAAACATATCATGTCCACCAAGTGAGGAGGGGGCACCACAATTTACGAAAAGCACTGCAGTTGGACAACTTACCAGCCAGAGTACCCCAGCAAGCCACACTGCCCACAAACATCCACTTCAAAGGCATCGCTTGAAATCATCAGCCTTTCCAATAGAAGCATGCTGGCTCCATAACCTATCAAACAATCCCTTTCCATCTCTCCAAGACGTAAACCACCATCACGGGATCGACCTTCAGTAGGCTGCCTTTGGGATAAATATTTGAAAAATTTAGTAAGTATTCCAGAACACAATATTCTACAACTTTAAGAACACCTGCCTTCAAACTGAAGGAACAGTACAGGATCAATGGACAACAGTTTTCTACAAATAAGACTTGCTGATCTCACAAATGTGTTATTCAAGTTGAAGTAATCCATCTTTGCTTCTGCACTAGAAGTATGATGTAGTTCTGTAACAACTACAGAGTCAGGCCACAACTCTTTACCTCATCAAATGTAGCTGAATAAGTGAAAACAAACGAAAAAAAAGACTGAACAGTATCCAGGACCATCTGGACACAGATTTAGTACGCTTTTGTTATTAGACATTCATTTAGCTAACTAAATGAAACAATACCCAGCAGCTAATGAATGAATCATCAAGCTAACGTTTCAGCTGAACTACAGCTAAGTAAAGCTAAATTCTTAAAATAAAACCAGTTTTGATCTGGAAGAGAACACCACAATAAAGAAGAAAACAAATAGCACACATATTACTAACTCATTATTTAAATCCTATTTTTATTTCTTAATTAACACTTATCTTGTTTATTTTTCTCATGTATGACAGCAGACTAATTATTGCATTGTATAGGTTCCTGGTTCTCCAGTTCCTCAACACAAACCAAACCTCAATTTTTTGCCTGAAAAGATTTCCCATCCTCAGGGTGCTGAAGTTTTAATAAAGCAATATGAGTATACGCAAAAGATTTTGAGGTAAACAGGCAAGGTACAATATATTATTTAACAATATTATGACTGCTTGAGCCTTTTTTTTGTTCTTGGACAGTTAAAACTTGACGCCTTGTTTCTCACATTGCAGCTTCATACAGCATCAGTTCTACCCTTGTGCACTGGCACAATGCAGTAGTACTTAGGTTGCAAATATTACAGTGAACTATGAAGCAAAACCCATCTCAGATTCCTGAAGCACCAATATATTGCATGCATTTTATTAACTACTTCAATCTTAGTATATCTCCTGGTAAGCATGACAGCAAAGAGAAGGAATAAAAAATGTTATTGGCAATCATAAGAGGCTTCGCTGCCCAGTGAGAACCCATGTTTATCATAGAATCATAGAATCACTAGGTTGGAAGGGACCCACTGGGTCATCGAGTCCAACCATTCCTAACACTCCCTAAACCATGCCCCTCAGCACCTCGTCCACCCATCCCTTAAACACCTCCAGGGATGGTGACTCAACCACCTCCCTGGGCAGCCTATTCCAGTGCCCAATGACCCTTTCCGTGAAAAATTTTTTCCTGATGTCAAGCCTGAACCTCCCCTGGCGGAGCTTGAGGCCATTCCCTCTTATCCTGTCCCCTGTCACTTGGGAGAAGAGGCCAGCTCCCTCCTCCCCACAATCTCCTTTCAGGTAGTTGTAGAGAGCAATAAGGTCTCCCCCCAGCCTCCTCTTCTCAAGGCTAAACAACTCCAACTCCCTTAGCCGCTCCTCAAAAGACTTGTTCTCCAGCCCCTTCACCAGCTTCATCGCTCTTCTCTGGACACGCTCCAGAGCCTCAACATCCTTCTTGTGGTGAGGAGCCCAGTACTGAACACAGTACTCAAGGTGCGGTCTCACCAGTGCCGAGTACAGAGGGAGAATAACCGCCCTGGACCTGCTGGTCACGCCGTTTCTGACCCAAGCCAAGATGCCATTGGCCTTCTTGGCCACCTGGGCACACTGCTGGCTCATGTTCAGGCGGCTGTCAACCAACACCCCCAGGTCCTTCTCCTCTAGGCAGCTTTCTAGCCAGACTTCTCCTAGTCTGTAGTACTGCACAGGGTTGTTGAGCCCCAAGTGCAGGACCTGGCATTTGACCTTGTTAAACCTCATGCCATGAGGCATTATGTGCTTTCTGATTCCTGCAACAGTGCAATCCACTTAGAACACTCAATGATGGATATGGCTCACAATTTTTGGAGTGTATTTTGTTTATATTATTTCAAACAACCAAATTTGTTAAGCATACTATTATAAGTGAGTTTTTGCCAACTTACTGCAACTCAGAGAAAAGGATTGATAAAAGCCTTCAACACCTAATAATCTTTTGTAACAACTATAAAAAATCCCACACCTAATTAGCAGACTAAAATATATTCTAAAGTTTTATTTGTTTTTACACAGAAGTAGTTTCCCTTACTCTGACCATGCTGGAACCTTAAAACTAATCTGCTTGTAATTCAAATCATCCTTTTCATTCACGTAACCTTCCATTTTCCCCACTGTTAGGAGAATGGATAGAAGTTGTTTACATCCTGATTAAACTCCCTAAGACCACCTCCCCAGATGATGGCAACATCACTGTTCAGATGTTGTTTTAAAGGACTAACCCTGAGGTGAATGGTTTCTCTTCTGAAGTCCCAAGAGGCAGATTTTTGAAGCAGTTGGAGTCTCCAAAGACACAGGCATTTGCTGCAGTGCTGTAAGTTCCTTTTACTAACTGACTTCTACTATATTAGTAAATGCACAAACCTACTTTAAAAAGTTTCACCAGGTGCTGCTCCACAGGATAAAATGCCAAAATAGCTTCACAAACGTGAGCCCCAATAAAGCCTAATCCAATTAAGGGAGGACAGAATAGCTTGAAAAATAATGGGAACTTAACTCCAGCCCTTTAGGAATTGATGGGCCACGGATCTTCCAGCAGGTACAGGATGAAGATTCCTAAGGCAGCTGAAATCCAATTTTGAAAGAACCAAAACACAGAAAGCCCCCCAAAATTAAAAAGCCCAACCTGAGTCTTAAGCTGTTAAGTGTTTCAGTCCCACTAAATGTCAAGATGACCTCACTAAAGAACCAAAACAAACAAAATCCTCCCTCCCTAAAAAGTTTTCTAAAGTACCAAAAATTTCAATATTGAGATTGGGCCTTTGAAGAGAGTCTAACATATGCTCCCTAAGTCAATTGGATTTTGCTTCAGGTTGACATGAGTTTGAAACTTCCTCACACCAAGGGTTTTAAAATGTTAAAGCAGTGTTTATAAAGCATTTGTGCTTCCCCTTTCTCTCTATACACATATACACTGCAGCTGTTGCCCTGGGCAACTACTTCTATTCTTTATTCTAAATATAACATTCTGAAAACAAAGCAGACCCTTGAAAATAAGATTAGAAATATCATTAAAAAGAGGTATTTAATCATATTTAGAAACAAAAAAAAAGATAGAAAGTTCTTTAAATTCTTAAGTGATAAATAAAATTCTGTGATTCTTTATAAAAAAATAAGGCCAAGTTGTCTTCACACTACTGAACTGCTGCATTTAGAAAAAAAAGCACAGAACAATTAATTTCAATGTTTTTAAGCACATTAAGAATGTATTTGCATCATTTCTGCATTTTCTGGAAGAACAGTGGGTTTAGGTTTATGGCCTGGTTCCTTGTTTGGCCAGTGGAGGGAAATAGTCTACCCCTGTAAGAGCAGGTCTTGTAGGTCTCAGCAGGTCTTCCTCATGCATATGACAGAAAACCAGTGGCTAACTCAAAATGGCCTCACTGGCTGAAAAACTGATCTCCAAGAAGTCGGGTATTACCTAGAAAAATGCTGCCTGAGGGAGGAGGGGGTACTGTGCTCCTACAGCCCCAGAGTGTGAAGAGGAGCCCTGACCAGTGTCATCCCATTGCTCCCTTGCAGCATAATAGGAACTGGATATCTGATAAGTTCAAAAGACATGCAGGTGGCAGCTCTGACAATGTCCATCAAAACAATTATGCATGCAGAAAGCTTATATTGATCTCTTGTAAGGAAAACTAAAAGCAGTTTATCTGTTAAAAAGATTTAGCAGGACTGGGTATCTAGGCAACATCATATCTAGAACTATGTTTTAAATTGTCAGCTACTCATGGCAAAATAAATTAAGTATTGTCTTTCATTTAACAAACGCCAATTCAGAGGGCAACATCCTGGTGGTTTTTGACTGTGTTGACAAAGAGTGCTGCTTTGCAATTCTACAAAGTCTTGTTTTAATCAGAATATCTAGAATCGGTGACATTCAAGGAACCTAAGTCTTCTTTCTTATTCCAGATGGAAATATAGCTTTGCTCTGCCAGTTAAAGTACATTTGATATAGAATAAAATGCATTTCAAGACAATAACAGCTGAATTCCATGTTGGAAGCTGTTACAGGATTACTTTTAAAAGCAAAAAAACAATGTTAGAGGCAATCTACTCTCCAGGAAGTGCAATAGATGATAAAACAATAGTGATTATGAAAGTTGGCAAAGCAGACTCTCTCAGCAGAGGCGATGGCAATAAAAAAGTTTAATTAGTTGATGAGAAAAAGGAAAATTCCTAAAAGCCTATTCAAAAGGCAGCATAAATTGAACACAAATTGAACTAGCTTTCCTGAAAGGCAAATAAAGAGCCCTAGCTACAAAGTATGATGCTACTGACTGGAACAAAGAATTCAAAGAAAGTAAGGGGTGGGAGAAGTGATACCACCTTCATCTTCAAATGTAAACATTACCTTGACTTGGGATTTAGGTTTCATTTAAATTCAGTATCTTGAAACAGCTGAGAGGTTGGGGAGGCAATACAAAAGCAGATCTGGGAGCTCCAGTAAAGCAACTGTGTGCACCGTTAGCTAAGACAGGGTGTTTTTATTTTCATGTGAAGCACCAATCACGTGACTAACACACTGAAGAACAGAAAATGGGGCGAGCAGCCCATTATTTGGGAGTATCACTTATGTTTATATTGGCAAGCAGCCGTGGTAGGAAACAATAGCTGTGCTACACCTGAATTACAAAAGCTTTTCATGATTTCCCTCCTGTTTAATCACTGGTATCAACTTCCATAGGAAGTGTGAGACAATTTCAGTTTGTCCTTCTGACAGCACGAGGTTAGAAAGCCAAAAGGCACAGGAAACGTTCAATGAAAAGCAAGAGAGAAAGATACAGGTACAGTAGAGACCTGCCCCTCCTCCATTCTCTTAATAGCACATCCGCAGGTTGAAGGTGAACATCTTAAGAAGACAGACTTGCTAACTTGTTGTGCAAGTAGACAAGGCAAGAGAAGTGGATCAGCACGTGATAAGAGGCATAAAAATAAATTAAGAAATAACGAATATGAATCACGCTTGTTATAGGAAAGAGTAGCGCAGACTTTGTGCTTACATCTCAAAGAAAGCACAAAAGGGACCAGTCAAAAAGAAGAGTACCACCGTGCAGTAGGTGAGGTATAAACGGCAGTTTATATATGATAGTCCAAAATGAGTGGCAAAAGATATTCAGAATATTCTTCGCTAGACTATTCAGGACTAGCTGGCAATTAAACTTCTGGCAAGATTTAGCAAATAATCCTACTGTGCTGGAGAGAGGTGGACTAAACAATCCACTAGAAGTCTCTTCAAGGCAAAGTCTGTGCCACTGAACTGTTTCTTGTAATCCACGAATTTCAGCAGTTTATAACATGAATGCAAGCTGCCATAGAGCTTGGCTTTAAAGAGAAAAGGTACATAACATCAGGGAAAGAAGGATACTTCGAATTCCCTAAAGGTCCAGATAATGTAAGTCCACCTCCAGGGGCTTATATTACCTATTACTCAGACTGCATCTGCCTGACTTCAAAACTTGGTGCCAAAAGACGTCAACATGGTAATCAGCCTTTTTGTTGGAGAGAAAACCAAGTTCAGGGTCAGTTCAATGACCATGACTCCAAAGGAACTGAGAACTTATCTTTAACTGGGCAAATAAAAACGGATATTCATGAATATATGGATATATATAATAAAAATGGATATATATGAATGACCACTGTGGACAACTATGTGCAATACAAGCCTAAATTCAGTTTTAGAGTTGAATGGAAGAGTCTGCAAGGCAAAGTGCTTTATATCAGTGACATTATTATAATCAGTGCACATTATTCTAATGCTTGTTTGTACTACACCACAGTCGATTTGCTTTGCCTTGACAGGGGAAGACATGGGCTATATCAATACTAACTTGCTAAATACTAAAGGATGCTGAAATATTAAAAGAAATTTATTCCTTCTACTCATAATAAATTCTGTAAAAGTACAAACGTTAAATTAAAAAAAAAAAAATCCGCCTAAGATACTATGAAATGAACAACCTGACAGGAAAGGGACAGAATGTGCACTGTGAATCAGCAGATGGTATTTTTACCAACTGCTAACAGAAGTCTGAGAAGCAAAATCAGTTTTGGACTACATGGAGCACATGTGGACATGGAGAACAACCTAGTGCCACAGTCTACTGCAAGGTCTTTTAGTCTGTAACAGTGTACTAACAGGTAATAGCATTTTGTGCCAAGTATTAAAGAGCAAACAAACAGTTTCATAGCTGTCAGTCGGCTGGGCACACTTCTAAATGTACAGTAAGATTTCTTTTTTGTTTACCCTCTAATAATACCTGGTGAGCACTGCTCTGGGTCCTCGAGCTCTTGCATGCATTTTATCCAACACCATGTGCTTTAGCTTCTGGTAATACACAGGGCCAAAATAGATATAAGCTTCCAAAGGCTCACTGTGGAAATAAAAAAAAAAAAAAAATATTCACAGTTAGCACATATTTACCTCAAGAAAGACAAGACTGGCACGTACAGGAGGAATTTGAAACAATCTGGGAATCATAAGTCCTAGAAAAATGTGTTTGTGTTTTCAGGGCAATCAGTCAGAAAAAACCACAGAGAACCCCTCTGAACACAAGAGCAGTGCACTTCCAGCACCACATACTGCTGTCTCCATCCTAGTGAGGAACAAGTTCCCAAGTTCCTGGTCTCTGGCCGTAAGCTGTGCAGACACAGGTACTTGTTTCAGCTGTATCATGTGAAGTCCCTCCTCTGTCTGTGCAGGAGTATCTCAGCAACGTCATCAGACACCGGTAAAGACTCTAAATGTGTCAGACCCTGAAGAGTGACCAGATATTTCCGTTTACATTCCTTCTCAGGTAAGCATATATATATAAACAAACCCATGCAGCATAAATGCTCAAACCATCATTTTTAGAGGAGCACTTTGAAGAATTTGTGTTTGCAAGGACAGCTTAGCACTGGCACACTATGGGGTTGACAGTCTTCCCATTCATCAATTCTCCCTGCGCAGCACTTCGAAGCACAACCCAAGACCCAGATGGGTGAAAGCCCTCCCTGAGTGGCTATGCATCAGCACTGCTGTCCCGGCGGCACTGCTCAGCAGCTGTAACCACAGGACAAAAATGCTTGCCCTGGCTGGCACTGAGGGCTCAAACGAGAACCATGGGTAAAAGGGCTCTTGAGAACCATGATTAGGCACTTGCATCAACTTGGGAACATCTGTAAGCAGTACAGAGAGCATTACTCCACTGTACGAGCTGGAGTAATGGCTAAAGATTTCCGTGTTTAAAACACATCCAACTGTAAGAACAGCACAAGCACCTAAAGATCAGAAAGCAACAGTTGAAAGCACTCAGTCATTTCCAAGCTTCCACCTTCAGCACTAAGAACAACCAGATTTAACACAAACTCGGCACTGCCACTGATTTATTTTTAAAAAAATGTATGGCCAATGTAAAAACAAGCAGGAGACAACAGTACTGCACCTCTCATTCAGAAACATTTCTAACACGATTCAGTGTTATTCCAAACGCTGCCTATTGAAGGAAATAATAAAACTTAACCAGGCATTTGAAAATTTGCAAACTTCTATATAATTATCAAATCTGCCTTCAAACTTCTTAACAAATAGATTAAGCAATTGAAATTTGCTTGGAAGAATATCAGTACCCTAAAGCAAAGTATCTGAATAAGGTACTAGAAGTTTGGCGATGGGGGATTTTTAGAGCTATATGATGTTATTTTTTCTAGGAAGGAGGATTAGTCTGATTTTTTTAAATTGCCATGATGTACCAAAAGAAGGTGTTTAAAACACTGGGATACTTGATATACAACTTATGGAACATGGAGAGGGTAAAGAAAACAAAATTATCTCTCTGAAACAAAAAAGAGTAACGGCATATGGAATAAGTTGGTAGGAAAAGCAATTAAAACAAAAAGTAGTAAAAAAAACCCCAAAAAAGTTAAAAAAGAGACCTAAACTTGTTCCTTGAGAAGAAGGGGACTGGGAGGATAATAAAAATAGCAGGAAGGTAGGATTAAGATACGTTTTGGAAGGGCAGGCATGTGGAGCCATATGGCCTTTTCCTGTTCCTAAACTATCTTTATGTTCTTTGAACTCTGTGTCTCAGAAGCCGGTCCGATCAACACAGCAGGAAGTTTGCAGATTAGAGTTTTATGCCAGACTGAATCACTGTGTAATTGAAAGAAGAAAAAAAAAAAAAAAAAAGAAAAAAGAGCACACACAAAATAATCCCAAGGAACAGACACCTGCCTCCAAATCCATATTTTACAGTACCATTAAAGTCAACATAAAAATGCTTATCTGACTCCAAGCATACATAACATTTGCTGCCAACAGAAACTTGAAATTTCTTACAATCTCTCAGAAAGAAAACTTTCATTTTACCTTTTTTGTCCTGGTACAGAAGTTGGGAATTTTTTGCATGTACTACAAAAGCCACACACGTTATAGCCACAAAACCACTAGTAACTCTTAAAATGTGGAACCACAAAATAATTTTAAGGGTGAAAAAAAGCCAAAGTTCACCATTCTTCATCCCCTTCCCTCCATGTGACAGATTGTTCTGCAACTATGAGAAAGTTTCCGAGCTCCAAGACGTGTGAAGATTTTTCATATGTGTCTAAACAGGATTTCCTCACTCTCTGAAACACCTAAATCTATACAGCAGATTCTTACCCAGTGATACCAGATGTGACGTAGTCCTTCCCTAGGTAGTTATAACCATGACGAATAAGATCTTCACACACATCCTTAACTTTACTGCCTCCAAAAGCTGTTCCATAGTGAAATCTGCCATCGAGGACTCCAGCTTTTCCAGCCAGGAGTTCAATTAACTTTCCTACCTGTGCAAAGCAAAGCAGAGTTAACAGCCTGCTCATTAGTACAGGCGCATTGCTGTATTGGTCAGAGCATAAGGTAGTCAGGAAAAGCACCTCTGAAAGCAGCTTGGGTTATTGTATGCAATGGGAGGAAAAGAAGAAGCCCAAGAACAAGGAAGCTCCTCCTTTTTGACACCTCCTGTGTGAAGGGGTGAAAACTGGACACACTGCAGGGTGTGGGAAGACATTCAAGGTCCAGAGTCGGGGAGCTCCATTTTTTTTCCAGTTGCCTGGAAAATAAGCAGGATCCAGTGTGGCCTTCTGCTCTAGGACACAGCCTCAGGGACTGACATGCTACAGTGCAGCGGAGGGAACAGAAAGGACAACAAAGAGTAAAAGATCAGAGGCTGCACGAAATAATCAGTGGAGGTCTAGAACTATTATTTAAACTCCTCTCCAAACTTCACCTCACAGTCTGCCCAAAATGGCTTATTGGGCATAGGCAATAGGGAACGAAGAGGGAGAGCAAGGAATTTTAAAACAGAAAGGGTGGAAGTGAGGTATTTGGTTGCTTTCCTATTAGCTTGACATAGAACAAAATCAGAATGATGCACAAACAGCCCCATCTCTACTGCTTTTATAGCACCATGTTTCAAAACATGCAAAACAGAAGTCTGAACACTTATAGGAGAATGAGTATGTGGCAAGATGACTGGAGAATATTCTCAGTGAAACTGTGTTTCAAACTTCTTTTTGTTTCTGCTGGTTAATCTACTTCACTTTTCCTATTGGGGGACATTGTCTCTTTAATAGTAACATAACCACTAACCGTCATACGCGATGGGAAGCCATGAGGGTTCATTATGATATCTGGACAGATTCCTGTATCACAAAATGGCATGTCCTCCTGAGGAACAATCAGTCCACACACCCCTGCAGAAGAGAAAACATTTCAATTCACAAGCAGCGACCCACCAGCAGGGCTGACGCTCATCACCAGATTTTCTTTAGTGTTTTCCTCCTCCTCTCTTTCTCATGGATCACTTTTTACCCAGATTCATTACCATGACCAGTGCTCGCAACCTGCAGGCTAGAAGACAGCCCTTGTGACAGGACTGGCAAAATTAGCATACCCTTACAGAATGCTCCCAGTGATTTGTGAGTTAGCAAATCAGGGAAGAAAGCTTTAGATACAGTTTTCAGAGGCAACCAGAAACTTTTGACCAGTCAGACTGGTCTCAAGGGAGACCTATTTTTTAAAGCTGATGCTATAATTTCCTGGAAAAAAAAAAAAAAAAGAAAAAATCAGGCCTCTTACTGTATGTCTGTATAAGTAAAATTATTATTGATTAGAAATTTGTTTATCATATATGTCCTCACTAAAAGCTGCAAATAAAAACAAATCAAGTCAGGACTTTGACAGGAATGAAGAGGAGATAAGTAAGGGAAATAAAAAAAAATTGCAACAAGATATTTTCAGATAGCATTTATTTGCTGAGCAAAGACTGCTTTTGAAGAATCACAAAGTACAATTTATTCCTCAGACTGCTTATATTTTGTCAATCCATGAACACAAACTGTACCTTTAATAGTTTTGCAAGCTCTTTTCAGTCTCTGTCAGTACTGGATGCAAAACAAACCTCCCTCCCCTCAAACTCTAAAACTATTTAGGAAAGTTTAGACAGAAACATGAAAACTCACTTAAAATAGTCTATAATACAATCCAAAATTTTCCCTGCAACCCTTACAACTGTTTCTACAGCAAATTCTGCAAAACAAAATACTGCAGCTATAAATGACTGAGAGATTTAACATTCAAATTCAGGTGCTAAAATGCAGCTGCTTAAGCCCATCCTCCTTTGAACCAAAGCTACTGTTTCAGTTGGACAATTTCTTCCAGAAGCCCATATTGCTGAAAAAGCCTGCAAGCTATTTGAGATCAGCCTGCTGCAACTGCCAGAGCACACTTTGGGAACAGTTCTGAAGCGGAGGGGGCTCCTGGAAGACGGAGGGTGCTGGTTACATCCCTAAAAAGGCATCCCCCCACCAGCCAGTTCACAGGGGGATATTGGCGTCTGCTCAGGAGGGAGCTTCTCTTCCACTGTCCAAGCAAGACAGGGATAGGTGTATGGGACAGTATTTAATAGAATGAGAATTGTTAAGTATGGGGGAAGGGAGCAGAAAAAATATGATTGGAGCATTTGGGGCAAGGGTGGTGGTGGTTGTATTTAGTTTTTAAACCTACTGAAACTAATTTTTATTGTTCTATTATGATAAATAAATAATATTCTCCCTGCCAAGCAGCAATCGTTTGCTGAAAATGAAAAAACACCCCACAATCCACTATCTCTTGTGCACATAGCTTTTTTTATCCTAAAACTGTATCCATACATATTATATATGCATTATGGCACATACATTTTGCCTTATTCACGTTTACTTCTAAGAAAGCATTAGGTTGCATCTGGACTCCAGGGCACCTGTAAGCCAAAAATTAAATCTTAGCTAACTTAAAATTACTTTAGGCTCTGAAAACCTTTTATATGCCAAGCCGGTTCCCATAGCAGACAGCCACTGTGTTGTTTGTTTTGTGTGAAAGTGAATGATAAAAGATCCATGAAATCGACACAGAAAGGCAGAACAGCAGAAAGAACTGAGGGCTCTCCATCATAGCGGCTTCTACCCTCCGCTGACTTGTATAACAATGGGACCTACACACCCAACTGCAGATCTAACACAGCTGTGCATTTCATTAGATGAAGAGCACTAGTGACACAAGTAAATAATTAACTTATTCTGGTCCGCTGACTGTGGTTATGAGACCAGTCATAGCTGACAGATTTTAATACAAGTTAACACAAAGACAGCATAATGAGCTTAGAAGTTAAAAACAAAATATTTAGACAGAATCCAGCAATGTGAAGCTCACTAGGCCATTTATAAAGTTTCTATTTTACAGAAAAAAAAAAGAGAAAGCTATAAACCCTCAGTTTTAAGCTTCTGTATTTTAAGAAGTCACTGAATTTATAGCAGATCTGCAGCAAGTCCATGTGTATTCAGAAAGCAGGGCAGAAAGAAGATTCTTCCTTTCCTACAGTTTAAGAAAAGTTCATTCTTTCCCATAAAAAACTGTTAAAAAAGCTGAAAGACACCGTTCCTATATACAACACTACTTCTAAAAGCAAGTAACTGCAATTCCTTTCAAAATGCAAACTTGATCTTATTTTGCAGTCACTTGCCTTTAGAAGCTCTTTAAGAGACTAACGCTTGCAGACTCACACTGTAAGCTCCTGAATTTGCTACTCTCTCTCATCCCTCACCACTGAGCCAGAGTTTGCAGCAGGGCAGTAAAAGGCAAGCCGAGTGGTTCAGCATTGCCGAGCAGCTGTGAAAAAGTGATCAAGTGAATTAATCCACGTAAGTGGAATTACCACTTGCAACTGGCTCATAAAACAACAAAGAAGAGGCTGGATTTAAAACAGCCTCAAGTTCCAAATGTTGCCCTGTCCAACTAAGAACTGCATTTCACAACTGCATTGCCCAACTATTCCCCATACAAACATCATAAATAGGACACGCTCAAATGAATGGGTAACTTTTTCTGGCTCTTACTAAAAGTTTTTACGATATCCTAATTGTTATTTATTTAGACACCACACAAAAATCATTCCCCAGCATTCACACAGGACACACAATTTGGTTTTGTTCACTTCCCTTCCCTTTGCAATTTTTATATGCTGCATCTGAAATACAGCAATAGAGTTTCAAACTAAACGTTATACTGCGATGGGCCTGGATCTGCTCTCATCTATACCTAGTTCTCGTCTAGGACCAGAATCAAACACCATCCAGAAAATGCTGCAGGCAAAACAAAAAACAATATTTCTTTTGATGTGGACTAAGAAGAGGGTTGTATGTTTGCGCAAAAAAGCATCCAGCAGCTTGTTACATCTCATTTATTTTCAACTGAAAATCAAACTGAACTGTAGAAAAAACTTTGTGTATCAATTTCATGATGTCATCTTACAGTGAAAATCAGTGAAAATGCCAACAAATTCTTTTAAGATATCCCTCTCTCTCTTTCCCCAGAAAAGTGGATTAATAAGCATGGTAGTTTACTGCAAGGATAATTGTTTAAATTAAAATAAACTTAAATCAGACATCTACATGGAAGTATAAAGCAGCCATTGGCAGTGTTTTTCAATGCTATTGTATGTTACCGAATAAATGACAGCCCGCTGACTATGCATGATGACCCCCATCCTCACACACGCTATCCCGACAGCATCCCAACACCCATCTACTCCCACAAGGCCCTGACAGAGCATAAAGATCCTCTCACCCAAAAAGTACTTTTCTCTTTTAAGACTTTGTTTTTCTAATCAAGAGAAATTCAGATTTCCAGAATTGGTATTTTTTATGCAGTTTTTTTTACAGTTTGCTGACAAACACGAACATAGACAGATTTGTAAACCATCCGTTCAGCAGGAAGGGGGAAGGGGAGTAGCAGGGAGGGGGCAGGGACAAAACACAGCAGTATGGGAAAGTTTTTCACTGAGCTATGGTAAGGTGCCTTCTATACACACACATGCCAAATGAAAAAAAAAATCATCAAATAAGTCAAAACAACCTAATATAGAAAACTAATTACTACCAGCAGGAGGGACATTAGAGAGCAAAGGAGACTAAGTGAATAGAAGCAGCATAATACCAGTTTCTATCAGCAAGATAAAAAGAAGCGCATTACTAGATGCGCTTGTTTACTTATTCTAATGATATGTTGGTAAAAGAGTTAAAACTAACTTGAAAGGCATCTCTTTTAGACTTACCAGATTTGCCAGAATTCGGAAATACTCTTGAGAAAAACAAGACTACACTGTGTAACTATAACACGGTGCCGTATATTATGGACAAGTGACAAGGAGATTTGCAAAAATTAGTAAGGCTAAACAAAAATGTACATCTGCTTCAAAACATCTCTGCATCTCTAATTACATACTGTGTTGGCTAACTAAGCATAAAACAAGTACAGCAGAGAAAAATGCTGCATCACATAAGCTTTGTTCAATATTGAATCATTCACTGATCTATCATATCACGTGCTACATCCCATTTGACATAAGAGGTAAAGAACAGAATTAAAATTAACAGATAAATAATGCATAAGTAAACTTGATTAGTTTTCTTATTAAAAACATCACTCTAAATGAGAGGAGGTGCTAGAAGACAATACAGTTTGTACACTGCTTTCCCATGAGCTGCTGAATGGTCTGATGTGATAAATTTGCATAGTCTGAAGCACACAAAGAGCTGATTAATTGAAACCCTTACAATGCTTCTGGAAGCAGCTATTGTAAAACAATAACCATAGGAACTTTACAAAATACACATGTCTGAATGAGTCAAGAGCTTAATAAAACGTGTGTTCAGGATACACTATTTGGAAACAGAATTAGAGATTTTTATTCTGTGCCATAAAATGCTAAATCACCCTAATTTCAGAGGTTCAGTTGAGGATTTACTGAAAAGGTCAGAAGGTTACCTGTTTGCTCCTTGAGATAAAAAAATGCTGTAATTTTCTTCTTAACACAGCAAGCTAAGCAGCCATTTTGTTAAAAATAAATAGGAAAAAGAAAAGCATAAGAAGTTTCAATGGTATTCTGACATCCCATTTGCTCATATTCAACTTCTGAAGATAAAAATATTACGAAATTCTTACCTTTCCTGATGCCTAATACCTACTAATAATCTCACATTCCTGCAGACGATAACAGCAAATTCTTCTTAATGCCACTTTAACCACTTAATTCCTATAAACCTACTCATGTTTTATTAAAGTACAAAGTCTGACTTGTAACATGGGGGAAAATTACACAAGTAGCCATTTAAAATAACATCTTACTTTACATGCTCTGCTTGTACGTACTGTTAAAAGGAGCCCATAAAAAGGAGAAAGATAAGTTGGTTCTCAACAAAATCAGACAAGCAGAAGGAAGATGCTCAAACTTGGTAAAAATTTTTTACAACTAAGTAAGGTCAGACTTTGGTAGATAATCGGTATTGTTACCAAGTTTACGTAGCTGACAATGCTGTGAATGGATTTTGTTTTGACACTAAAGAACATGGTTCATTTAGGAAAACAAAGACCATCTTTCATGAATTTAAACTCGCTTCCTTTTCTTCAGAGTTGTTTAAGTGCAGATACTTCAGAAAGGTTTAATCCTTTATCTTAGATCTTCAGCTATTAAAAAGTTTCTGTTTGCCAGTTCAAACAATCTCTTGCTTAAATACAGTTTTTCCACTCCTCAGGAATACTGTTCAGTATTGCTGCTTAGTTCTGTGATCTACAGGACCTTTGTTGGAGGTGTTAATCCTTTTTCACATGAGAGACTGAGAAATGTTCTTTCAGAGAAGTGATATATTGCTTTTTTTCACATCAAAGGAGCCCAACTTTTTCCTCATTGTGACTTGTAGCAAAGCAAGAGGAAATCTGGAAATATAATAATTTGGTTTGCATGGAACTCTGATGAAGCTTCTTTAGCTGAACAATTCTTTAGCCTTCTGTGCTTTGAAAAGTGACTTTGCTTGAAGAATGCAAGATTAAAAAACAAAATAATTAACCAAAAAAATTTCTTTATCCTTCTGCAAAAAATACAATGCAATAAAGTTTAAAAAAAAAGTCCTACAGCTCAAGATAACTCCTCCTTGGTAGGCATATATATTTTTTTGCAAGACATTAGAAGCTTAAGGGCTTACAGACAAAAGTGACAGTCCCACTCCCAAAGATCTTTATACAATGTCCAGTTTGAAGACGAATATTGAGACCGAGCAAAATATTTGCTGGTGTGTTTCCCAACACAATGTGATGGCCTCATTTGTGTTTTTTTCTTCTTCTCATACACATCTCTGTTGACAGGGCTTGAAGGAAAGGCTAGCTTTTACAGGCAGTTTGGAAGAAGTGTACTTAAAACACAGACTTGAATGAAAAGAGGGTGTGGTGAACAGGCCAGAAGTGGTGACCCTTGCCAATACCATCTTGACATGTGAGAGGACACAAAGAAGGCAGCAAATACAGGAGCAGCAGCATAGATCTATGTTATTATAGGGGCCTACACAATCTACTACATATTTAACGAAAGGCTTTTCTGTAACAAAAGGCTAAAGCTCATTTGTGAGATTTAATCTGTTATATCCCAAACACCTTCCAGTCCTGCTACTTTGCTTCTTTCTGCCTCAACAACAAGGTATAGCTTTGGAATACAGGAAAAAGCTCATAAAAAAAACCTCGAGCAACATGGTTTGTGTAATTTCTTGCTTTACATGTATTTAATTATTTTAAAACTACTACTATAATTCTGTTAAATCAAATCTCATCTACATGCATTCCTTCTAGAACATAAAAATACTTCATGGAAAAGGTTGACAATACAGAAAGGAGAGAAATATGCTTCATCTCCCTCTCATTGAATCTAGTTATTTGTTAATTTAAGCTCATCATAGGTTTAAATGGCCCTTTGGTGGGCTTAAAGCTAACATCAGAAATTAAAATTGAAGTGGCAATCGCCTGCATTCAGACAAAGATGAGAGAACAAATTCAGGGCTAATTAAAAATTCTATCAATGGAAAATGTTAAACTATTAGTATTACAATTTTTGTTTCACAATTGTCTATACTCCTCTGTTATGACAGATCCTTCCCTGATTTGATGTCAGAGAAGGATGATGCTACCTGTATTTTTAAACAGCTGGCAAAGGAGATTCTCCCTTTCTTTTTTATGCCTTTTCTCCAGTACGGTCATGGCTTGTAATCTAACATCAATGTCATTATCTGGTTCCTCGCTGTATACCAAAGGTGCCAAACAGTAAACTCCACTGCTCTTGTGTTTTTTTTCTTGTTATCCAACACGTGTATCTTCTCCACTAAGCATACTTCTCCTTTCTCCCATTTATTGTAACACCTTTTCCCATAACGTACTGCAAGCCAGTGAACTAAGGGGTCTACTACTAGGAAGGATGTGTATCCTAGCAGGATGCAATAACTTAGGATACGGTCATTGACAAGAAATTACTACAGAGTGATGCACGGACAGCTAATGAGCACATGCCAGCAAAATCTGTAACACAGCTGCTGCAATATTCCCACTCATACATCCAAAACCGTGGTGAAAGAGATACTTGCTATTCTGAATAACAGATGTTTTTGTCTTATTATTATTACAGGTCCAAAACACAAATACATGGGTGATCAGTCACTCCTACCTTATGGAATGCCAGGCATAATTATGGGCTCCCTGAAAGCTCCCTGCAGGATTCAAGACAATGTTTTTCATTACCATGGAATTTCCACAGGTATTTTACTTTGGCAAAAAACATTACTAACTTTCTATATTTTGGGGGACATTAAAGAAAATACCACCAGATTCCAATACAGCGTGTATTAGCTAGTTTTGCATTTAACCATGAACATCAGAGTCTGACGTGCAGCCCTTCAACACCTCTAAAATGAGCTTGCTCTAGACTATGAGAGGCCTGATGAGCATTAGTGGTATAGAAGGCCTTCTGCTCCCCAAAGCCATATCACAGCCTACCTGACCAAGCTCAAATTATATAAAGAGATCAACTTTGCTCTAAAAGCAGTCATAGGCTTAAAAGTACTGCACATCTTCATTGTGTATGAGATTAAAAAATTATTTGAAAGAAACTCCACAGGAAATATTCCTGAAGAAAAATCTTCCAGCAGAGAAGGAAGGAATGGAACAGTTGAACTACTCCACCTGCTTGACTCTTTCTGTTTGCCTCTGGAGCTAATTATCTTCCCACTCACTCACTGAAACTATCCTATATGACTGTAATGCAAGAATCAGACTGGGTTTTTGAAGGAAAGTCAAGAATATAATGCTTCTTTACTTTTTGAAGCAAGGTAGGTACTGCTTTCCCAGTCACTTGGGGAAATCAGTGAGAATTCCTTCCTAACTTTAGATCAATAGCCATCTTGAACATACAATCAGGAAAAACATTTCAATGTTTATCAGAAGAGTTTCTTAATGACAGCAGAAACAAAGCCAGGATTTAGTTTAGAACATAGTGTGTCCAGAACCAATTTTACGAGTCTATGGAAAGATACTGTTGAAACAAGGGTGACCTTTGAGAAAGTCGGATGTACTCAGAAAGCCTTAACTGTACTCCATAGAAAACACATACATAGAAGTTGAAGCAATATCTGGTAACAGATGATATTATGATCAGCTACTGACTTTTGTACCCATTTATGTTTGCTCTAAGTAGATTACCAAACCTGGAGACTACAGACATGAGGATTACTGTGTTTAACCCTGCATCTCAGGACAGTAGTCCTGAGACTAGGACTCAGGACTAGGGATGTAGTCTTTCACCTCAGTTACACTCTGCCACCTCATTGTCACTGATGCTTACATACTTCTATAGCCCCAGAAAGTTAGAAAGTATCTCAAGCTTGACTTCTCATACTTTACTCAAGCATGTGAGTAAAGAACTGAAGAGTGGCATGAAACATTATAAAAATGACTGGTGTCTCTCTGTAAGCAACTTCTCTTTCATACCCCCTCCAATCACACAGGCACTGAATATGCTGGAGATGATTCTGGTTAAGCCTCATTTAAGAAAGTCCTGGAGCATTTCTTGCAGTATCATCTCATTTCACTCGCTTCAATTTTCATATGGATGTTGTGAAAGAATCAGCTCTCTGCTAACTGATTCCAGGGCGTAATTGCCCACAGACTTCCCTAGTTCTGCCTCAAAAGTACAGGATGTGAATCAGCACAGCAAAGTTAAAACCAACATGAGGCCAAGACTAGGGCAGAAACCAAGGACACAGAGTGCAGAAGAGGACACTTGCAGGGAGCTCCTCCTAACAAAAAGCACTTTCTCTTCCATGCATCTTCTGACAAAGAGAAGACTCCTAACAAAAGGCTAGTTGGTTTGCAAGACAAAATCCCTTAGTACTGTAATTGGAGGTACTACTGAAAAATTCATTGACTACAACTAGTTTTAAGTATCAATGTTTCAAATCTAAACTGTGTCTTCCATTAATCTGTCAGTTCTCTCTGTCCTATAGCAGATACTTGTGTTACCAGATACAAGAGGCTGATGTGCACAGAATGCTCTAGTTCCAGTTGATCAGAAATAAAAGGAAGTACGGATTTTTTGTGTCCCAGTAGTTGAGACAGTATCACATCTGTCCAGTACCAAGAAAGAAGTGCACGTGCTGCAATGGGAAGGATTTTGTAGTATCAACCTCTTTCCCTCCCCACCACATCTGACATGAGACTGAGCAATGTTCTAAAACCAAAATAAGATCTAAAAATGTCACAAGATTACATTCAGCTCGTAAGTTTAGTGTAGCACATACAGTAAGGCAGGAGATCATGCTGAAAGTACTAAAATTCTACATTTTCCAAGTGTGCAGATAGATGAAAACATGTCAAAACCTTTTCCCCACTGAGACACAAGAAGCTTTTAAATGAGTTACAGTGCGATTGTTTTCAGTGGTTTCTTTCTTTGCACCCTTCCTTGACCATTGAGATTCAGAGACATGATTCAGAGGCGTGTTCATGTCACACTTTTTTGCCATTAAGGTCAAAGGGAGTCCACTGCTTTTTTCAATAGATATGGAAACAGGCTCCTGATTCTTATCTTACTATTAACGCTCAAGAGCTACATGCCACTGAGCAGCTTCCTAGTAGGTATCCGTTTTGTACTCTCAGTTTGATGATCCAGAGGTGCCCCAGATCATGTCCCAAGTCTATTTTTGAAAACATTTTCCCTTTCTTTCTATTCTCTGCCAGTACAGTCCTAGTTGTATCCCTGATTTTTTTCCCTTTTACACCATGGCTCTGAGCAGTCTCAGACAGTCACGGTTGTATCCACAGTCCTGTCTTTAGAGTAGTATGTCTGCATCAATAACCTGCAGACACCCCATTCCATCTCTGGTCATTTCTGTCCATTCAGAATAGACCCTTTCACTCCGTCCTCCAGTACCTCTCTAGATAACCCACTGACAAACCTATCACCTAAAACCAAATTTACACTTGGAAAAAAAGAAAAAACAAACTCAAAACCCTGTTCTTCTTTTAAAGAGACAACTACTGTGTTTTCCACATTCACAAGTCAACAGAGAGTTGTGCTTGCCAATTCCTCCCCTCAGAAACAGCACTGCTAAATTAGGTGAACTTAAAACAAAAAAAGGGTATAGTCTTCTACCACTGCCTTCATAAAAGATCTGAACTAATCAACGGAAAAGCCTACCATGATATTTTGGAAGTATAGTAGGCATACCCTACTAATAGGTATTTTTATTAAATGTGTTGCTTACCTTTCTGCCCATGACGACTGCTAAATTTATCTCCAATTTCTGGGCGTCTAGTTTGCCTTAACAGCATTTTGATCAAGAAAGCATCCTCTGCATTTGATGAAATCATTACTTTTTCGATATAAGAATCAGTTGCACCTTTGTAACTAGTAAAAGAAGACAAAACATGAGTTTCACATCTATGAACAGAACACAACTGACAAACAAGTACCTGCGTATCAGTAAGCTTCTGGCTAAACCGTAGTCTTCATGGAAATTATATATGGAGGCCAACGGAACAAAGATTACATACAGACATTTCAGAGCACAGTATGTTTTTGGAAAAGAAAAGCCTTAAGAGATACAATAGGAACAAATGGAGAATTAAGCTGAACTTGCAAAGAACAAGTTATTTCTTCTGTCACGTAGGTTCTTCTCAATGTATACTGCAAATTTCAGTTAAACAAACCAAAGCCAAAGAGAGTTACAGCTGATGAAGAGTATATAGAGTTATGACATCTAAACTCAGAGCCCCGGATCCACGTCTTTACCCGGTGCGATTACTTTTTTCCTCTTGATAACTACACCGTTGCCTCACTTCTTTATTTATATCTTGTAGGAGTAAACCTAGAGCTTTCTATTGGTTATGAAACACACAGCACTGCAGCAAAACTAATTCTGCCTTTTTGTTCTGGGCATCAATTGCTTGCTCTGCTGATTTACCAAACTGTTATGGTTATTCCTGACAAAACAGTGAAACCTCCTACCTTCTTTCTTTCTTTTTACATTTAATGCAAAATTTTAATCTCACACCTCCGAAGCCCTTCTCTGTTCTTTCAACTCTTACTGACTCTCCTTTCCCATTCTGGTGCATTGGTAAAGGACATCTAATTGGAGTGGCCAGAAGGAGCTGACCGTCAGCCTTCGAGACAGGAAGGTGTCCATCTCCTGGTCTCCTCACTGGCAAAGTGAAGACAGCACTTTCTGTGGGAGCCAGTATGGAAGAGATGTGCCCCGTCACCAAGTACACATATGTTCTCTGCCCTCTCACTCATCCTACTCTTCTATTTCTCCATCACTTCATCCATGAGTGACTTCTCTTCTTTCTATCACTGTTTTAGCTCTCTCCTCGGTTTCTCCTGGGAACCTACTCAGTGATTCCTCGCTAAATGTACGTCTACAGGAAGGGTCCTCCCTCTTTTTGCAATTCCAGCCTTTCAGGTGTTGGAATCTAACCTACTAGTGCTTACATGGTTAGGCACTTCTGAAAAATCCTATGAAAAATCAAGATCTAAAGAACTAGGTCTAATTTGCAGAGAGAAGTTTATTGCTGTGACTTTTCTAGAATTTAATGTTTTCTCAGATACCTTTCCTCTTTGTACTTTCCCCAACTATAAAGTTATGTTGCAACATACGTTACTGGCACATCTTTGTATTGTGGCTGCTGAGGCACGCTACTTCCTTCCAGAGGTGTCTGGGTCACAGTTGGCATAGATTTGTTCACAAGGACTTGCTTATTTTCTACTTTTTCACCTACAAAGAATAAGAAAAAAAAAGCAGCATGAAAACTTATCCAGCTACCTATGTTAGAGATACATTTTAAGCTTTAAAAAAAGGTAAGACTGAAGCCAAACTGGGAAGAACACCTCCACGAAGTTTGACATGTTATTTTATTAAATATTGCATAGTAAAGGAATCATTAAACTAGCGGGTTTTTTTGCAAACCAAAACAGAACAGCTTGCATACTGGGTGCCCTATGGGAACAGCTATTCAACATACCCTGGGTCTAAAGAATACACAAAAGCATCTGAAGTCATCTGCCATAAGTATGGAGAAAATCAACAAGCAACACTCTTACTGACCAATGTTAGAAATTCACAGCTCAATTCGGGACATCACATCATTTCCACAACGAGTTGTGCAAGACTACTTTCTGCCTCTTCTTGCAGTTACTTTTTCCTATTGCTTCTGGTCACACACATCAGCTGTTTTCCCCTGCGTTCTCTCATCCTGCCCTTCACACAGAAAACCAGACCAACAGCATGTGCGATGATATTAATGCACATCAAGTACCTGTTTCCCACCTCCTCCACAAAAGTACACTGATCTTCAGCCTCTGTCTCTTTTCTGTCCACATGATCTAGTTCAAAGAGGTTTTTACCTACAGGCTGAGAACAGCCTCAGTCTGGTGTCCACCCCAGTCCCATCTATCCTAATATTTGGGAAGAGTCTTGCTTTTTCTTTTAATTAACTTTGAAAGCTCCATTGTCATGTATTAAAGAGCAAAAGTGACCCAATTGTATTGCTATAACGGAATTAAGTTCAGTGCCTTGTACAGCATCTTTCTTATTAGATCTCAGCAGATCTATTAAGCTGGTTCCTAAGTGATGGATGACAGTATGGGAAGATGCTTTCTCAAATTTATTTCCACTGGGAAGCTATACACCTATCTTCATAACTAAATGTAGTTGTATTTATTTTCTTGCCTCTCTTGAAACCTATTTGCAAAGTGTTAAAACCACAAGGTTTTCCTTCCTCAAACAATTGAATTAATGGCAGCATGCTAGAAGGTTTTGATACATGAAATCATAATAAAGAATCTATCCTTAAAAACACTGACAGAACCTATAAGAGACAAACAATAAAAAACGACAGTATTAAAAGTCTGTCAATTTGGAGATATAAGAAAAATAGAAGATAATAGAAAAATTGGATGCTTCAACAGATTCACACTGTTAAAGACTCACTCTTCAACTTAAATATAAAATTTCGTTTTCTCATGTACAAAACCCCACCAATGACTGATACCACGCCACTTTCAGAAACTAACATTTCTTAATTTTCCACTAGAATATTGTCATCTTCAAGAAAAAAAAAAAATACACTGAGTGTAGAAGAAGGTGCACAAGAAATATTAACAGAACATTAATTTCTACCTCAGATTATGAACATGCCATGACTGAAATATGTAGTTTGACATACCTGGAGAGCAGATACCATCAGCATCTAAAATTTCATGGCGCCAGATTGGTTTGCGTGTAGCTGCATCCAACATTGGACCCATCACTTTATCAAATGTCTGGTTTGTGTAACGCTTCAGTGTACACTTGGCATTCTTATATACAAGACACCTTCCAAAACCTAAAATGTAATGCAAACTCATCTCTATAGGAGTTCAAAGATTCTTTATAACACATTATCAGAATAAAATAAGAATGCCAAATCACCTGCTGAGCTACATAGTATATTTTTTTTCATTAGTTAAGATTATTAATTGACTTGAATACACATAATATCGTACACGGATAACTAGTAGCTCACGATTTAAAAATCCAATCATGCATGCTATTTTTTTCAGACATCGGACTACAGCTCCATTCTGAAAATGTGCAAAAGCCCTTCTATACCTCTGCACACACATGCACACATCATTTCTCTTACCTTTGGTGGTCCACAGGGAGACATAACATAGGAGAAAAGACTGTAACAGGATGAGAACAGCTTCTCTTCCTTTCGAGAGTTCTAAGAAACCCGAACTTTTACTCAAATTTGTGGTTGACATAAGCTAACCTACCAGGAAATTATCGATTGAGTGTTTAATCACCCCATTATTCTCCTTTTTCGCAGCTGAAAGAATTCTGAATTACATATATTCTTATAAAATAGGATTTTTTGGGGTTTTGGATGAGAAAAGTGGCAGCTCTGGAATTTCTCTCCAAGTACAGCAACTAGCCACAATACTAAACACTTTCATCCCATTTAGAATTACAGACAGGCAAGAGCAAGACTTTCTAATAATCCTATGTTATTTTAGTTCATTTGGAAGATGGTTACAGGCACATACAGTACATCTATATCTTCAGATTATGTCAAGTAACTCCTGACAAGCACCACAGCTCTCCCTGTAAATGATACCAGTCCACCAGAAAAGAAAACATTCACTTTTAAATCATGCCTGTTGTTGTTTTAGAAAAGGAGGCATAAATTAAATGCGGCAGACATTAATGCCAAAGATACATGTCTAGGAATACTCTTATTGCTGCCTAGCAACTAGAAGGAAGGGAGTGTGAGGGGGAATAAGTCATGGAAGAATCTGATTTTGGCCACCCAAAACTAAACCAAATTTGATTGCACTGCACTGTGTCTTCTCCTAAGGGAATTTATTTAGAAAAGAGAGAGAAGAGAAACTAAGTTTTCAGGCAACTCTCCTCAAACTGCCAGCAGCATTAACATAAAGCGCTGAAGAATTGTGGAAAGCACAAGATAGTCCAGAGTGGCACAAACATATGTTTCACTTAGTTACCTTCTATCTGGTGCTTGTGTCCTTCTGCTTAAAATACACTGCACTGCATAGATTTTTTAAAATTTTGTTTTCATGGAAGCAGGTCATCAGGTTTATTATCTCATAATAAATACTATATTATTTTGCTTTATACAATACTACTAGTTTCCCTCTGAAAGCAGGCAATACTGCTATTGCTCCCTCAGACCATCGAGTTGACAATGACACAAACTGCCATGCATTTAATTTCTTTCCCAAGTACATTCCAAAGTCTAATTTTATCTATTGCTTTTGTTACTGGGGAAAACAATGAGACCCCTCTGTTAGTAACGAACAAAGGTTCAGGTTATCTGAAGAGCAAGCCTAACAGAAGACATTATCCAGTACCTTACGTTGTTTTGTAAACTAAATATTTTCAAAGAAAGACCATTTACACGTTTTCATTTGAGCTCAAATGTTAGCCGGTTTTCCTTATAATATCCATACTCAATAGTTTATTCACGTTTGCAACCTCATTGCACTATTGCACGCACAGAATGACAATCACTATTCGTGCAGAAAACAAACAAAAGCACTCAAAGTAGTTCTGGAATTCAATTTCTTAATTGGAGATGTACTGTTCATAACTGCAATAAAAGTCATTATAGGGTAACACCACGAGACAACAATTATTAAAACATGTATTAGAAAACACTCTAGAGAAGTGGGAAAGAATTGATGGTTACTACCTCTGTCCAAAGAAGCCTTGTTTAGGACAAGAGCATCTTCGATATCATAACCACTGTAGCTCATCACAGCGACTGTGGCGTTCTGTCCAGCAGGCAGCTTCTCAAAATCTATCAGTTCAATTGTTTTTGTTTTTACCATTGGCTTTTGTGGATAGGCTAGAAGATACATAAGAGTATCTATCCTGTTTCTTTGGTTGTATCCAATAGTACCTGTGTGTAAAAGAAAAATGAAAGCGTGTGAACATTAGTGAGTTTCCTAGAAATATTTTGGCTAAAAACCTATCAAATTAACTAAAACCACAAACTGGGGTATTTAACCTAATAACAGAAATTCTTCAAGAAAAGAAGGGAAAAAAAATCAGAAAAGAGACCAAACCAAAAGAACTCTACATTGTTATATTTAAATAAAGGTGTTAAGTGGCTTCTTAATTTAAGCTTCCAGAAAGAATTATTTATTTTATTCTTACACCTAAGCATCAAGAGAAAAAGAACAACAACAAAAGAAATCAAAGCCAGGTCCGAATGCAAATAAGATTTCTTTTTCAATCATGACACTGAATAACAGTGCAAGTACAAAGTTTGAATCTATTGTTCTAATAGCCATAGGGTCTTTATTGGAGAGTTGAATTTATATTCCATAGATCCGATCCAAAATTTCATGAGAATCAACAGAAAGATTCCCATTGAGTTCAAGAAGAATTCCAGTTCAAGCTCTGCATCTTTCACATCATATTTCCTTCTTTTTTTTTTCCTGGGCAATAATTAGTTCAACAGCAGCCTGTGTTAGAGTGTCACAAAGCACGAACAAAGCATACAGCTAGCAGCAGCCAAGACTGATTTACTTTCTGAAATTAGAGGCGTCATTGCTAGAAAGACTACAGTGGAAGTTCACTCACAATATATTTGTCCTTTTACATGAAATTAATTTTAAATTTACGGTTCAGAATTCAATCCTTTGTATAGACCTCCCAGCTTGAGACTGAAATTTTTGGCCCTGTCCCATCAGACTGCCAAAATGTCTTCTGAAATCTGAGGAAAAAATAATTAACACCCAGCAGGGAAACATAAACTGTTGTGTAGCAGAACAAAAGTTAAGGCAATCATATGTTATTAGAGTTTGCTGTACCAGGACCATGCTACATCTCTAAGCAATCAAGAAATTATAGTCTGAAAAGTTAAAGTTTTGAAGTTTTAAGTGCTAAATATTCTGCAGTCCTTCTTAGGAGGTACATCTTTCAAAACCTTTCCATTTTCTCCTGCATTTTCTGAGGCTGGTTGCTTTCAAGGAAAGGTCAAAGAAGTTGATGTGTAATGAAGACTTCACAGAGCCAAAATACAGTACAGCTGAACACAAATCTGCTCTTAGGGAAGGCCAGCTTCATGTTTTATATGCATCTACTTGCAATTTCCAAATGTCTGCATTTAAATAAAATGTCTAGAAAAATCAAATGGCTAAATCCAGACAGCCTCACAGGCAGCTCCAAAGACCTACTCTGTCCTGGGCACTAAGCTCTCTCTCCTAAACTGCCATAGGTCTACCCTTCCTGGGGCGAGAAGGAAGGAGAAGTGTGGGAATGGGGAGATAGCTCAACAGGTACTGTTTGAAAAAATAAACTGTTGTAACTGGCTCTTGCACACCTGGAATTTGACTGTTTCTAGAATGTGGATTTGAAGCCATGGGCACAGTACTTTTTAACAGTGAGGAAGGTGCAGTAGAGTTGACAGACTCTACATGTCTCTTGCTTTTGATCAGTTGCTTTTCTTTCTTTTTTTTTTCAATAAGGAAATTAATCATCCCTGAGCAGTATTTTCTGTCTCCAGTAAGAAGCAAGCTGGTAGGGCCTGGGTTCATTGACTCTGAAAACCCTTCCAGTCCCCCCTCTGCAAGGCCAACCATCTGAAGACCCTGTTACTTCTGATACCCCCATAGCCTAAGTATTAGAAATTGTTTTCACTGTACTGTGATAAACAAACTGGTTTTCCCACTATACAGCTAGGAAAGTCGACTTCCAAACTAAAAACTTGAAGGTTGAGACCATTTTTTCCCCTCTGCACCTAGAATGAATAATCTGCGTGCTTTTCATGGAAAGGTACACTCCTGCTATTGAGAGAAATCTTCTCCTGAGAATGCCACAACAGCTTCCACTTCTGAAATGCTTGCAGTTTTGTTCTCCTCTGGGATGCTTCTACGCTACACCTGCTCTGGTTCACTAGTTAGGGAGGCTAAGATAGGATGAAGTTTGGAGCACCTGATCATAGCTAAACTTGTCCTTTATACCCCAGTAACAATTTGTGGAAGATCCCTATATATCCAGGATTACAGATGAAGCTTTCACGTATTTCAAGCACACAGATGCTTCACGTATTTCAAACTTAGTATTGTTATCAGAGGTTCAGATAAGCTTAAGGGAACTGCTACTGTTTACATCAGATCAGGACCCATAAACGACTGCCATTACTGAGATTTTGAGCCTCAATAATAAACAGTATTCAGCCACTTCATGAGCAGAATGCAGTATCACATCAAATGGAAAACGTATACATATATATCAATGATGGATATCCTAGCAGGAAATAAATTCGTTGGAGAATCATTCAAGAGCACAAGGGAAATAAATTAGCCAAAAAGCATGCCATACATCAGCAATGTTTGTTCTAATAGCTATGATTTAAAGGTTATACAAATAATGCCTTCTCTAGACTGGTCTAACAAACCAGAGCCTTAAACCACAATCTGCTTATGTGAAATTAAGCAGCAGCAGCTTTCTTCTCCTGCAGACTGGTGTGTTGGGACAAGACCCCTGTGTGGGCGTTGAAGTGAAGGAAATCACCAGCTTTATTTCTGATTTCTCTCTGAAATAACAGTGTCCTTGTTTGCTTCAGCCAAACATCCAAGCAAAAGTAAGGTATAATTAAACTTCACTATAACAAACCCTGCTCACAATGTCCCATATTTATAATTACCACAACAGCAAGAACAATTTTTTCCATTGGTAGTTAGCCCTGTTTAAGGCAAAACAAACAAGGTTGACCTGGAAACAACAAAGATAATTTTCTTGCTTTTCTCAGCACTTGGTATACTGTGAATGCATGTGTGCATTCTTTCCTTTTTTCCATTTCCTGACAAGTTTTTTTTCTTTTGAAGTATCAGTGTGAAGTTATCACTATAAAAATGCTATCTATTGGTATTTAGCATAAATGTGGTACTGTTATTCTAATGTAGAAAGTTGTGAGAACACCCTAGAACAAACAGCAACCTAAAAAAAACATTTATCCAGTTCTCTGGTGTATTAATTACAGTGACATTACACTGTACAATCAAAACTAACAAGGATACAGAAATCAATCTACTTAAGATATGAGCTGAAACAGCTATTCTTGCACCTGCCAAGAAAAGAATCGCTGTATTTCTGTGTTTCACCATGGATTTTCTATTACTTTGTCCTTCAATATGAGCACAAACCCACAGAGAAAGGACTAAAGTTTTTAAACACTGCACTGAACCTTGTGGAGGAGGCTCCAACTCAGCTCAGAGAGATTTTCACAGTACATGTATTTGAGTGATCTGGATGCTCAGCATTTGAAATACTCTTTTTCACCACAGAAAGATTAAGAAGTCAGTTAAAAAGATTATCGGTAAACTGGGAGAAGCAGTCTAGCGTGTTTCTGCCTCGGCACTTCTGTGTCTGCTGCCAAGGAGAGAAGAGCTGGCAAAAAGAAACCATGTCATAGAGCACAAACAGTGCTCCTCAAAGAGCAGAGGCAGAATCAAACCCTGGCCACAAAGCACTCGGGTCCAGCTGTGATTACCAGTGACAGACGGTTTTGCTTTGACGTGTATTTCGACTCTCTGTCAATAGGCTAGCCATACAAAATTGGAAGTACTTTAGCTCTCGGCCCACCAATAAGTCTTTCACAACTGTCAAAACCCAACAAACTCCAGCATTCAGTTCCCTGAAGCGCATATCTTTTCATCTCAATTTTAACACATCTGGCTGGTGTACAAAGCAAAGTGGTATATCAATGGCTTTGCTATTTTACAGAAGGAAAGCAGAATGCACATGACACAGTAAGAGTGAGTATTTTGTAATATCAAAGAAGTTGCTTCAACATAAACCTCTGCAACAAAGCTCTCCCCCACCTACCACCCTTCCCTCAAATACTTTCTTTTCTTTCACCAGTTAAAGTAACAACTAACACCCAAACCCTCCTCTCCTTACTCAAGACTTGCGTTTTGACATTTGGGTTGAAACCAGAGTGCACAGTTGGGCTGTGAGAGGTTACAGCTTGCTTTGTGTACCCACACTGCCGCTTTCACAGATGCACATGTGCCTGTACAATATGGTGGATTACTGGCAGGAAAATGTGTATGTTTTCATTTCTCACATTAGGCTTTTATACAACACTTCACTGTCACAGAGGTACACAGTGTAAAACTGACTGATTTTCTATGTTTTAAATGGAATTGAAAGCTCCATTTAATATTATTCCTTCAATTCTAGGAGTCTTTGACCCTCTTAAACACTATTTTCGAAACAACAGTACAGACTCTTCTATTTTAATCTTAAATACTCCTCAGATTTTAAGCCATAACTGTTAAATTTGCACTGAAATGTCAACGTTCAACTGAGGTCCTTGCAGCTGCTGTTGTATTTGCCACCTCATCATAACTTCCCTTCTGCCTTACAGTTCTACCTACAATGTACAGTAAATTAGCTATGCCAAAACAGAGGGATTTCATTTCAATTCCATTTCACTGAAATCCAGTTTGCTCACTAAGCGAAGTCCTGGTCTTCCAACAAGATGACTCATTTGACCCACAAAAGTAAGGTATTTTTCAAGATATTTAATGCTATCCTACAGAAGTAATTTTTAACACCTAACACTTGCCAGGGATACTGGATTACAGAACTCATTGCAAGCTCCCATGTTCACCCTCATATTTATTTGTGCTTTTGCACCTTTCCCTAGCTTGATGTTGCTTAAAAGAAAAGAAGAAAAGCTGTCCAAAGCTGCTGGCACAGCCCTGTGATGTGGCCAGAGGGGTCAGCGTTGAATAGCACAGGGCTCTCCATCCTCAGCCTGAGTCCCGGGGCTCCCTCCACGCCCCCAGGTTTTGACAGCCTAGGGAGTGACACAGTGGACTTGGACATGAGACTTTCCACATGACAGTGTTGGACCAGGAGTTACTCAGCAATTTCTGGATGGGGAAAGAAAGCAAGAAGGGTGGGTGGATCTTTAAAGATGAGGGTTTGAAACAGTACATCACAACCCTTCATAAATACAAACAGAAAAATTTATATGTAATGTTTCAGCAACAGCATCTAGGTCTCATTTTATCAATAAGTGTTGAGAAAAATCTTTTCTGCCCTTAAATATTGCCACTTATGGTGGCTTTTTTTAAGCAGTTATCACAAAAAGCTTCAGGTGTTTGCAGATACTTCAGACAGAGCAAAATATAGTTCGGGTCATGTGCCAACTTTTAAAACATACTTTTATCTAGCAGCTTATTCTTTGAGTCAGGTGTTTTGTCATAACAAACTGAAACAAAGGCTTTTTTTATTGCTCAAGATATTCAATGGCTTTTGTGTTCCTAGCGTCAGCAGGAACGTCAGACGATTGTATCCAAGGAGCTAAATGTGCAAGACCTAGGGTCAAAGCAGCTGAATACACCAACCTCAGAAAACACAGACAATGAATTGCAAATGACACTCAAAACAAAACGGAGAAAAAAACCTTCACACAGAAAACTACAAAGGAACTCCACAGATACTGAATTGGCTTTCTGTACACACTGATCCTGCTTAACTGTGTGTGGTAACTAACCAAACCTTCTGAGACTAATAGTCATAAAATAGAGACTCGGGGGTGGGGGAAAGATAATGGGATGGGGGAGAACTGTAAGGAAAAAGATTGCATCGCTTCTCTTTTTTTTTTTTCTTTTTTAAAGCTTAAAGGAAGGATATGCATCTGTTGCTATTTTCTGCTATTTTGATATGCTGAAGATGACAGTTCAGCACAAGATAGTTATTTTGCTATTAATTCTGCTGAAGAAGTCTCACAAAAGGTGCAGTGTTTCAGTGTTGAACACACAGCACAAAACAAAGAGTTTAGTAAACCTAACAGAAGTGGTAGTTTTTTTCATGACACAGAGCTGTTCTACTGTAGCTCTCAACTTGCAAGCAAGCCATCAATACAAGACATAAAACTGGCATGTACATCGCAAGTCTGAATGCAGCTGTCTGAATTGATGTACTACTGATCAGGTCCTTCTTAGGACTCACTCTGGCTTGATCCCAGCCCATATGACTTGGATGCTTTAACGCTAGTTTAGCTGTGTATTAAAGGAAGGTTTAAAACTTACTTAGTGTCAATTACCCACAACAGTAATTTTACCAAATCATTGGTTTTTAATGACCAGCTATCACATTTGTAAAAAGAACTATTAAGTGATCAAGATATTAATTTTGCTTCAGTCATTTTGCTGAAAGGCTGTTACTTGCCCTCTCCATCCAAAACAGCAAAAGCCCAAAATCTAAGCTACTGTTGCAGGAAGTGTTCAAGTAACTAAGCATTCTCTCTCACATTTTGATTCCTCTTATTCTCTGATGCCAGTGTATCTATATATTTATTTATTTACGGGGCACCTGCTCAACTATTACAGGAAATACTCCTCTCTCTCTCTCCTCCCTCTCTTTCTTTGTGAGAGCACTTTGTAACTCTTTTTGTCTGGAAACCCACAGTGCATTGCAGCATAAAGAGCTAAAACTCCCACTCTGCCAATCCTGCAGCTACACTGAAAGCTTGAAAGCCATGATGATGATCAAAAATAAACAACACAAAAGCAATAGTGCCCCAGTTTTCCCTTTAAGGAATAAGATCTGCAAATATGGTGTCCATTAAGTAAAGCTGACTGGTATTTTTTCTTTCAATTTTTCCAGCTTTTAGAGGTAAATTTGTTCTTGCTCTAAGCTAAAGAAGCGCTCTTTTCCTTTTCCTAGCAAAGCTTTTATGTGAACTAGGAAAGAAATAATTTTTCTGCTTTGTCACTTCTGCTATATAGCTTCAAGAACTACATAACACTGAAAAAAAGGAATAGAAAAAGTCTTACCCATTGCTTGTTTCCCCATGGCACACTGGTAAGTGTTTCTTGGAGACTGGTTGTGGTGAGGATATGGAATCAGCCCAGCACAGACACCGAGAAGTGTGAAAGGCTCAATCTCCAAATGCGTTGTGTCTCTTAAAAGAAAAAGTACCAGTTATTACCAGCCTTGTGAGCAAAAAAAATCTTAACTAGAATTTATTTAATTTAGTAGCAACTCATAATACTTCAATTCAATTCTGTTTGGTAAAATATAAGTCAGTAGGACTTCAGAATATGAATTCACTATGGGATTTTTTTTTTTCCCTAACAGAAACAACTTTCTTTTAAGTGTTTCCATGTGAAAAGAAATGAAGGAGAAAGAAGTGAGAGTTTATGAATTTCCATCATGGAGAAAAAGCCTTCAGACAATGATGACCTGAAGGAGCTCTGTAGGACAATAAAACATCAGTTTATACAGTAGGGCCCAAAATGCCTTAAGAAATGTCTTCTCATGTAATGAGAGTCCTCCACATCAAATTACCAGTCTCTGAAATCTAGAAATCTGCTGGGGAGGTGGAGGAAGGAAGAGCAAGGCAGATTAAGGTATTGAAAAAACTAAAACTGTAGTTTTAGTTTTTCAAGTTCAGTTATGTAATATCAGTTAGGGGGAAAACAACTATGTCCAAACCAGATCCAGTGGCATGGGTAATACAGCATAATAAAACACTATTTGAAAAGCTCTGCAAATATTTTGGATGTGACTATGTCATTAAAGGCAGCACTGATGAGAAATAAGAAGACAGGGACGAGTACAGACAGAGAGAACAAAATTTGTTCTACCTGGCGTGAACTTCAGAGGAGGAAGTCCATGCTCAATAAAGACAATTAAATCATAGTGTGCACTGGGATGCAAGTGAAGTGACTAATAACTAAGGATGGAGTGTATAAGAAAGCTTGGCTGGAGCATATCTGCTTTTTTTAAACCAAGAGAAGTAACTAGGAAATAGGTAATTTTGAAATAAAAATAATTATAACTAAAACCTATCCAAAGCATATCTTTCACAGTGTTCTGGAGTTATCACGCAGAGCTTGGGTTTAGGCACACATTCCTTCTCCCACACACCTAAAGCCACTGCATTCTGAAAATCCCATGTTTAATATTTTGCTTTTCTTGGAAGTCTTTTGGAAGATTTTTTTTTCAGTTGAACAAATTAGTTCGATTACTAAACTTTTAAGACCTTGCCAAGGAAATAATTGGAAAAATCTTTATTATGACAACACTCAAAAGATGGCAAAGCATCACAAGTTCAAAAAAGGCTGAGGAACTACCCACAGGCTGAAAACAAGGAGTAGCAGGAACTTACATAAACATTGTATGTAATTCTGGAAAAAATGAATTCTGAAAACTGAAAAAATTTTGGGAATCCTGAGGAGCAAGCCTAGTGAAATTATCGATCAGTCCCAGAAATATTCATAAATCACAAACATGCCTCAGCAACCTAAAAATCATCTGCTCGCCAGAGGATGGCTACTATTTTTCTCCAGTTGATAAAAACCAGCTTTGTTAATTGAAGCTTGTCTTAAGAAAATGCGAATGGTAGAATTCCAGTCGCAGTCAAGTAGTTGCAAAATTGTCTCAAGAGCCAGTGGCAAATTTAAATCACAGACTGCTCCCTTGTTCTGCAGAACTTCACAGAACTCCTGACACTTCTCAGCCAATAAAATAAGAGACTTAAGACTTACTGACAGGGAAGTTAGCAAATTTCCTCAGAAGTTACTAGTTCATGGAACTACATACACATTTTCAGATAGGGTATTTAACACAAGCATTTTTCCATTGAGGTCAATCTTTTCACAACCAAGGAACATGCAACATAGGTGGATCCTAGTATCTTAGGAAGTATCCCACAGTGCTAGTGAGAGACCTTCAAACTTTACAGAGCAGTTCAATTTCTGCAACCTAAAATACCACCACTAGAAATGGGCCCAAGAGAGGAAGGCAACCTCATGAGTTTGAAAATCAGAGTTACAAACGGGTAAGGAAGAAATTGAATGCATTAAATAGAGTCAAATCCTCCAAACAAAACTCTCGTAATTGGATTGGAAAGGTAAAGAGAGGATACTGTAGCTAAAAGATGCCTACATCACAAAAGCAGGAATGTTAATGGGATAATTCACAATAGCTGATTGTATCAATTGTATTACCAGAACAAGTTGTACCAACATGGTCGCACCATTTAAAATGCAAGATGATCAGCCAGGGGGAGGGGGTACACAAATCAACTACTCAGTAGGAATATCATTACTAAACACATGGAACAATGCACTCAGGTAGTACAAGCTCAGATACTTACAGCACTATTAGCTACAAGTATTGAAACTAAACTTAAAACAAGTTGATGGACAACACGAGAACCTCACAAACTTTTTGGAAGCTATTGTGGAGGCATTTCTTCACTCCAGTCCACTGGAAGCTCATTATCTCCTCTATTTTTGACTAAACAGTGATTTCATGTACTACGCTCCCATTAATCTTCCTAGTGAAGTCAGGTGTTCTGTAACTTAAAACTTTTCAGCTCTGGTGCTTCCTGGTGGAAGTTATTTAATTTTGGCACAAATGACAGCAATTGTACGTACTCTTCTTTGCTCACACAAACAGAAGACAGCCAAGAGCAAGCAACACTAATTTCTTAAAGCGATAAGGTCTTCAAAATCCTGGGCAGGAGCAATATAATTTGGTTAGCAGAGTTAATATATTTCATATAGCAAAGGTTGAAGATAACTAAAAGTCTCATCCAGCTCCACTAAAATAAATGCTGTATTTCTATTGGCTTCCATGAGTACTTGACCAGGACAGAAGATTATATGATGCATTTTCTACATAAATCTACTAATCAAACATTTAGTGGGGATAATTCCTAACAATTTATATGAAGCCTTCAGTTGACAGGAAATTGTCACAGAAACATTAAAAACAAAGGATAAAGATAGGAGGACTTAAACATCTAAAAGAATCTTTCCTTTAATACAGGCTGTTTAATCACAGTTACAACACAGAAAAAAACCCAAAGCACAAGGTCTTTCCTATATGTACAAAATACAAAAAATCTAGAAATCTTTCTAAATGAAAATCACGTATCAGAAATGCGTTTACCATACATGGTAAAGAACACACAGAATGATACAAACATTTTTATCAGGGCATATTATATGTCCAAAAGTAAAATCGAAGGTCTCATTCCAGTACTTCAGGCATTTGGTGTAAGCTGATTGTCTAAGTCCCTCTATAGCCTAGAGAGATATTTTTCCAAATGACAAACATGACATAATAAGATCATGATTAAAAATGTGGAGCCATTTGCATTCTGGATTCCTACTGTATAAAATTACTTATGATGAGCAGGCCAATGATTAGAGTCAAAAAAGCCACATCCAGAGAAATAAAGGATGTACCTTTAAATATTCCATATATTTGAGAGTTAGAAGCAGGAACAGATCTCCCCAAATCCAAAAGCTAAATCATTTTTTGTAACTATCCTATGGATGATTTAGGATGCCAGTAACAGATTTCTTTCTTTGGCTTTCATTGGGAGTTGTTTCAGCCATTAGCAAGGCAGCAGTGTGTGTGTGAAAACAGTATCTCAGAGTGTCACCCTATGGAAGTTTTTCCTGTACCAGTCAGTCTGAACACATACTTACTTATTAATTGTATGTTCATACAGTGCAATGTTACAGTCATTTTCTTCATTCACATCCAAATATTCAACGAGGCCTTCATGTAAGAAGTCTTCAAAATTCCTACAGTTAAATTAAAAATTACACTAGAAGTAATCTTTTCTTATATTTTTGCCAAAATAAAACTATATAATACATACACTGAAGGAATGTAATCTGTGGAAGTTAAACTGGAGGAACACTTTTTCATGTAAAGTTCTGTGCATCTTACATATTTAAAGAAACCTGTATTTTCTAAAATGAATTCTCTTGCCCACTCACTGCTTCAGAGAGTCTGAGTGACCAATGTTACTTATTTGAACAACTAAACAAAATCTTCCTGTATGTACTCATCGTCAATGTAAATGCAGACAAGTATAAAGGTCATCTAGTAAGTTTTTGTGACGATCTTGCAAAATTTAGTTGAATTTAAACGCTTTCATACAGGTGTGTTTTTTTAAACACCCAAACTATGAATTTGCAAGTAGTTTAAAACCTAATTCTGAACGTGCCTAGTTTACAGTGGCCAAGTTTGCATTTCTTTGAAGTGTGTGATTTTTCAATCAAGATAAGGACAGTAATGCCTCAGGCCTTCCGCTGGCAGAAAGATGAGGTTGTGTGATTTATTTATTTTATATAATCACTATATTTCACAGCAGTAGCAAAATATGACAACCAGACTTGACTTTAAACAGAAAACAATACATCAATTATTAATTTATATAGGAGAGTAGTCTTCCTAGCTAGCCCCAAGACTGTGAAACACTGACTGAAGTATTTCCACATAGTATTTACAGATCTATGTCACAATGAATACGGTCTACTTGAATTGTGTACCTGTATCCCTGAGCCAGTTCTTCCATATGTTTGTTTGTAACCGCAGGTTTTTGCTTCTTAACAATTATGTAGGGTCTATAATAAAAAAAACAACATATATTTTATCATAGCAAATACTTTGTCAGGTAACTTAATTTTTACTCACAGTAAGAACCCTGCCTGCACACAACCTGTTTTACAAAGCACTCTTAAAATGTATCTACCTTTAACTGGTATAGCCACATAAAGACAAGCAGTAGTTATTTTGACCTTGGTTTGACACACAGATATCCCAAACTCACATATTGTACCCAAAAAGTGTACACGAAAAACTAAGATTTCAATTTTGAGGAGGAAGTCTTGCCCTCTGACCCTCTAAATCTTCAGAAGTTTAACACTTTCTAAGTTTTACCTACACATTTTGTTGACGGCTTTAAAACAATTAAGATTCCCAATCTATAAAGGTAAGAACAGCATTCAATTCCATGGATATGGCAGAGATGTTATACAACATTGAGTGAACAGTTTGTGCTCAAGTGCTTACATGCCAGAATGTATCTTGCTTTTATTTACATGATAGGAAGAACAGGCATTTACTATGGGTCATCTCAGGTGAATCCATAAATTTCAACAGCACATGGATCTCTGAAGGCTTCCTTACAGCAAGGAAACACTGACACAAAAGATGGCATGCAAGAATGAAATGACAAGGACTGTTCCTATTTGGACAAGCTGCTCTTCTAAAGCACAGCAAATAACTACAAGATACCTGGGAAGTCCACTCAAGGCTAAATAACCGTTTGAAGACTAATGAGGACTTTTAAATAGTTAATAGGGGTATCTGAACAATTGCAGAGTCATGGGTGCCACAAAGAAAACTTGGTAAACTCCTGGAAATCCACATGACTTCACTTGTCTTTATTTTGCAAATCGGAAGTTCCGCTGCATCTCCAAACTTGCAGAGTGGAAAAGTGATTTTTCTGCCACTGAATATGTCCTCCCTCTGGATCTATGATTAACTGATGGTTTCTATGTATATCATTTCGGAGCCTCAAATGTGCCTCAAACTGTATTCAACGTGCTCCGAGATTCAATTAATGAATAAGGTAGAATGCCAACTGTAGCTGTGACTGCTGCTTCTTTAAGGTATGCAGAAAATATGCACAGAGCTAATCTATGCTAAAATATGCATATATTTATTAACTTATTCTGCCTCTTCCAAGCTCTGGTTTGTTCATCTTTAATGCCTCGTTCTTTATGCTAACCTGGAGCTGTTTTACTTGTAAATAACCTAGCACAGTGACTGGAGGCTCTAGCCTCTACTGTAAAACAACCTGGTTTTCTCTCTCAAAATACTGCTACCTTCCACTTTCTCATTTTAGCCACCCAGTTCCTTTTTTCCTTTCCTTTGTGATGTGACTGTTACTTGGGCATTCTTTCTGTCTAATCAGGAGCAAAGCATCTCAAGGTGGAGACCTTCCTTGTAAGTTTATTGAATTCCCTACCTACTTAACTATAAGCAATGAAACAACCCATATTTGAGAGATATACTTCTTGGTACATGTATATACACCTGAGGAAGTTTTGCACCAGAAATAAAGGCCTTTGAATACAAAGAGTAGCTTCTCATTCTAAAATGTAATATCACACTCATTGGATACCAGGGAGTGGCCGCTTGTTTCTTATTTCACAGGAAGTAAAACCCCTCTAAGGACATCGGACATTAATGCAGTTGTCAAGTTGTTTCTAATCCTCTCTTCCTTTTTTCTTAAAGACAGAAGCAACATTTTGTTTTGACTTTTGTTTAAAGACAAAATGGATTTATTTGGGCTTTTTTTTGAAAGTCGCTTGACTATATAGTACATTTATCAGTTCTGTCGGTTTTGAATGATGTCTCTTTAAGAAGGGAGATGCTCAAGTTCTACTGAATTTACTTATGTCCATACTCACTAAAATCTTAGCCCAGTGTACTTACAGTTCATAAAACAGTGTTGATAAAAAATTCACTACCAAGGTAATTCTGACGAGATGTTTACCTGCACAATCGCCCTCCATCAGAGGAAATGTAGACACATCTGTCAGAAAGATTTGTAGAGATGGAAACAAATTCATTGATATAACCTGCTCGACGCAGTATCCGAAATGTATTGACTAATTTCTGATGATCACGTATGACACCAAGGATGTTACCTATTCAGAAAGGGAATAAATTCACAATGCATTCTTTGCATATCTTAAACTCTACTTATGAATTCTGATTACATCTAGCATGCATATAATTACTTCCTACTTCTTGCGGATAACAAAGAGTTGTCATAAAATTTCCCTCTTCTGACATGAATAAGAATTGGTAGAATTTCACTGGTCATCCACCTATTTGTCTCCAAATAGCTTCAGAAACCAAATGGTGTGCTTCAACCAGCCTTCTTCAAAAATGCTCAGTCACCCATTCACCACATAGTGTACAAGTAAATAACACTTCTAAAGACTACAATTTCAGCTGTACTGAAATGGATCCAGGTTTTGCAGGAACAGATTGAGGAACCGTCCTGCTGCCTTGTCAGAAATTTTAATGAGACCTGATATTTTTGATATATGTGATTGCTCACAACAGCACTAGAATTCCTATTTCAGAAACTCAGCTCAACCAGCTCTTGCTATCTTAGCAGGGCACTTCAGCACATCCTTAAGTATTCTGACGCATGATTAACAAACAAGAGAGTAAAACTCATTTTTAGAGAGTCATTTGACCAAAAGCATCTTAGTATATAAAATAAAAATAAGTACGGTGTCATTTCAAACAAAATCTTAAAGCAGGAGACATAGCATTATAGTTCAGGGAATTCATACGACAATACAAATGTCTTCACAGCTTAAGGCATTTGTACTTAATAGATTTTCTGCCCTCTTAGGTCACAAGTTTAAATCAGAATCACATCAGCCATCCACAAGCCTAGAATTTTTTATGGATTAAAGCCACAGACTAGTAGGCTGAACAGTAAATGGTTTTGCCTCACTTAGTACTAGATCATCTACATTTGGGAAGATAACTATCTTGTTCCATACCACAGACTGAGTTTGTGAAGGAAGACTCCAAGATTTCTGCTCTGCACTCCCCTTTGGACAATAAAATGAGACGGAAAGGAGTGCACGTGTTTTTACTGAACCTAATCTTTAACATACTGCCACAGAAAAGCAAAGTAATGAAATGCAGTTTGGTCAAGTATTGCTTTTATGTTACTGGGAAAAAGCAGGACTGCAGAACAAGTGCTGTTTAATTCAAAGGTAAATGGAAAACTTATTCCTGGTGACAGACATTAAATACTAGGCCCTGGAAGTGGATGCTGTTGACAAAAGTCTATTTTTAAGTCACAGCTGTAGTTTTTAAAAGTCAGTAATTTTGAAATCTGATATCATAGTACCTGTTGATCTAGAAAAGCTAATCAGTTTATAAGTGTGGTGATGCAAAGTACCAAGGGCAAATCAACCTGTCTAACAAAGAAGAAAGGCTTATTTTTCCAAGGTCTAATTTTCTCTAATCACTCACAAAGCAAGATGCCCTTTTAAAGGTGGTTTTAAAGGGAATAGCACTGCTAAATTTTGCAAGCAACTGACGCTTCCTTTCTGTTTTTTTACTTGCATAAATACATATAAAAATACATAAAGCCTGCAGTAAAATTAAATACTTTCTGTGAATAAAGCTTTGAATTTGAAAACTTATTACAAATTTAGGAGCATTATTCTCTGTTTAAAAAGTACTTTATGAATTGCACTTCATTTGGTGAATGCCTGGAAAAAACCCAAGCCAACAAACCTGCAACAGAATGTACATATTTTTGTGCCTATTCATAAAAACATGCTTAAAAACAGTACTGTAAATTTGCAAAGGCTTCAGTTTCTCAGCCACACACATCTGCAGGCGGATTACTGACAACACAACTTCGGACAACTACGTGCCATCATCTGGCCTGCCTAGTCTGCCCAACCCTACCAAAATATTTACAGATGAACTTATCTACACGTGGAAAATGGCATCTGCAGTTGACTGTGCTCCAAAAAACTGTCGGAGAGTTTCTGAAACCTAACTCTCCATCAGCAACAAATGAGAATCAGACTGCTGAAAAGTTACATACCGTTAAGGAAGACAAGGAACACATTTGGATAGGAAAGTTCTTCACCACAGAGCAAATTGACATCTTCAACTCCAAGATTACTGGCTAATTTAATAATTGGGCCATCCTCCATATCTGTAGTAATGTGAGTCATGAGGGCAAGGTTTTTAACCAAACCACAAGCCTAAAATAAAAAACACACCCGTTTTCCATTTTATTCCAAAGTATTAATACTGCACAGATCTTTAAAATCTTCCCAAACTGTGCTTATGAACAACAACAAAAGAAGTCAAAGTATAAAGTGAAAGGAATGAAACAGATTAACTACACTGAACATAAGAAAGGAAGAGGGAAGAATCTTTTATATCACACTGAAATGTAATGTTTTAGCATTTACAAACCAATCAAAATACAGGCAATGAAGTTGTAGTTCTTAAGTTATCCAATTATGTATAACCGTGTATTTCTGTCTTCAAAGCAACAGCTACTTAGAAGACTGAAGGAAATACAAACCCAATTTGTCAGACATCCTGTGTGTTCTAACACAAACTACAACATTTTAAAATTAAAATTAAAAAAATATCCAGGTATCTCATATAGCGCAATTTTAATTTCAGCTGCTGAATGGGACCAGCTCATATTTATGCCAGAAAGTTCAGGGCTCCCACAGGACTTTCAAAGCAGCTAAAAAAAGAAAAAAGTAAAACCAACAAAAAAAGACAGCTAGCATCAATCATTTGGTTGAAATTGCTCGATGATGTCTTCAAAGTAAAACACACAAACTCTGAACAGTTTCCAGCCAGTCTACTCAGGCAGGAGGAAAAAAAGCAACGTAGTAAGGAAGACTAGTATGTAAATATATGGGAAGTGAGAGGACACACAAGTTGTTTTATCAGGTTGAGAATAATTTATCTCTCCAGAAACCTCTTCATCAGAATTCTTCCTCTGATGCAGAATCACCTGCTTCGAAATAAATGCTGTCTTCCATCCCTCAGGACAAGAAATACTGAAAGACAGAAATTCCTCACCTCTCCTTCAGGAGTGTCAGATGGGCAGAGCATCCCCCACTGAGATGGTTGTAATGACCGAGGACCACTCACTTTCCTTGTCTTTTCAAACTGAGAAGAGATTCTAGTCATCATTCCCAGAGCAGATATATAAGACAAGCGGGACAATACTTGCGTCACACCTTGGCGGTCCATTTTGAATCTCTTCAGAGACCAATTTCCCTATAGAAAAAAAGGAACATTTCAGAAAAGATATTGCAGCTTATCCCTGTCTCGACACTACATGTCTTTTTTGAATATCTAGACAAAATGATATCTGAGGAGCCTTGCACAGTGAATGTTGCCCTCTTATACAAAACTACTTTCTAATTACCTATCTGCATATAAACTACTTGTACTAAGCATCAAAAAAAGTTCGAACAAATGAACTGCTCCTTCATATGAGAGGATACTTTTGCTATTATAAATTCAATTAGACAAAGATTCTTCATCATTTACCCTTACAGGGAAATCATTACTCAAACTTAGCTAAATTAAATTATTTTCTGTTCTCTCTTTATAGACTTTTTTTTGAGGTTTTTTTTTTTTTAAAAAAAGGGTATTTTGAGTGACATACACCTCTACAAGAGATTCCATAAACTTTCTGTTTTGACGATTTGTTATTTTGGTAGGAAACACAGGCAGTTTGGATGAAAGCATGCTGGAGAAGTCTGGCATCAGCCACTCATACTTTCTTGAAACTTTTGTTTTTAGAATCCACAGTAATAAGACCCACTGATGCGTCTTCTCAGAGAAGAGGAGGGGTGGGGGTTAGGCCTATCCAGCTTCTCTAGTAGGATTACACCAACTATGAAATTCAAGATCCGTGTATATATATGTTAGAAGTTCCATGTTTCAGGACTGTCACAGGCAGTATCACTTGTGGTTTTAAGTAGGAGAACAGAGGCGTTCAGAGAATGTTCTAGGACACAATTATGTTTTCATGCCATGCAGACTTAATAATCTCTACTGTAAAATATTTAGATCTGGAGCTACAGTTATGACACATACACCATACACAGTTCCCAGCACCTGAGTCAGTGGATACAGCAAGCTGCTGTCTCAATTACTACTGTTTACCCCAGTCACCATGTTACTGGTTCAAAGCCAATTAAGATCTCAAAGGTAATGCTTTCCTAAGGACAGTCATCTTCTAATTCCTGCAGCATTTTGAGAAACTCGGCTCAACAATGCTAACAAGTAATTTGAAGCTTGCTTGCTGTAATACAGTGAAATCCTTTTAGAAGGTGATTTGCTTGGCTTCTTTATTTGTACATAACATCACCATCCCATTTCATGATGAACAGGAAGAAACCACGCCATCCCAATGATTTTGCTATTTGCTTCCACTAGAAAGACTATCAAATAGCCTGCAGAACTTCCCTTTCTTCCTTGTTACACAAAGTTGGAAGACATAATGCCCAATGGTAAGTCAGCCAAAAGAAACCTATCCACTTCCTCACCCTTCTTGAGAATGGTTCGCTCACCAACCATTTCATTTCTTAAAGACTGGGAGTTACCAGAATATAAATGGAAGAATACAATAAATGAGTAGGTTTTTTCCTCACACTAGAAATGATTGCATCTGTAGTCCGAACTATCATGTGGTTTCTTCACAGTCTTCTGGGCAGAGAAGAAATTTCAAAGACTGGAGGCCAAAACTCTGCCCGAAAAAATAACATGAAAAATTCCGTGTGCTTTAGAAGCGATGGACTGTCTCCTTTAAAGCTGTCCAGAAACCCTCAAATGGGGCCAGGGCTTGTGAGACCACCCCCAGTGGAGAAGGTCTTACTGAAAACTCCTGTAAACTGAAAGCTGCTCCCTCAGTGGCATTGGATGATTCAGTAGACACCGAAATGTCCATCAGGCCTGTGGCATTACTGCATAACTTACCCTCTTTTCTTTTTCCAGGGTAAAAAGAAGACCGACAGCAAATATCACTGAACACCACTGTACAGTTGATGCAGTGGTGCTATGAATTCTTTTGCATGCTACTGGTGTAATTATGAATCCTGCAGAGTTATTTCATGCTCTTTGAGGCTATCATTGAAGCATTCTGGTGAGATTGGAGATTGTTGTTTCCAAGAATGATTTTTATGGTATTTGCTTAATCTCTTGAATAGTGTGCCCTCAGCATTGTTCCTGAGAAATTATTTTCAACGCTTAAGAGCAGATGGTGTTTAACTGCTTATGTGGCAGTAAAAAAAAAAGTCCAAAGATAGTGGAAGAAGGAAGACTTCACAATACGTACTGAATAGTTTGCAGATTTATCTCTGTCAGTCCAAATGGAAAAACTGGCACAGGCTAGAAGAAAGCAGCGGCATTTACAGAAATAAATCTGTCAATTGTTTTGGTTACGTGCACTGAAGAGATTTAACTACATTTGGGCCACTCATAAAATTAAATAGTGATAAGCTTAAACACTGGGATTTATAAGTAACAGACTGTTGATGGTTTTGGATGCAATTTGTGAAGTTAATTTTTGTTTACAAGAACTGAAGAAAAACCTCAGTTTCACGCTAAGCAGAAAAGCCCTCTCAAGAGTTCCAAAGATTAAAAATTAAGTTGCACAATTTTTACCAGCTACTAAAATACTTAGACTAATCTAATTTCTTAAAAAATCATGGATTTCAAAGTCATTTACAAGCTAGTAGATTTCAGGAACCATCTCACAAATTGCTCTTGAAGATTAGTGAGGTAAGAGACAAACTTAGTAATTGTATTCTTGGTTTTGTCCACTGGCATGAATGAAGACACCCATTCTAATAGAAGGCAGACACAGAGTAAAATCTAATCGAGACAAATATTTAAGGGCTTAATTATAGGGTTTTTTTGGAATAATACAGCACATGGCAGTTTTCCCTGTTAAACAGTTCAGTATCATTAGCAGAGAAGTACAAATTTCTATGCTGCAATTTTCCCCATATTAGCAACTTCATATAAAAAAAATACAGCACCACCCACAAAGAGGTCAAAATTCAGTTTCCTCCCCGCCCTGAGTTGTCTTCTGTTCATGTTTTCCTGCTGTTTTTCAACCACCTTTAGGACATATGATGTAACCTGACGCTAGCTAAATCCAGATAATAAAAAACCACAATGAAGCACATAATCAAGTAGATCCTAGAAGACAGAAATTTGGATAAATACAAATATGATCACTATTTTAAATTTGCTTGTTTCTACCATTCTTTCACAAACACTAAAACATCAATTTGAAATAAAAGGGGAAATAAAAAGTGGTTTGATGATTCAGGATTCTTCAGTGAACTCCAACAGCCCTGCCATGACAGACTTTTGTAATTTTAATCTATAAAGAATGCTAAACAGATTTGCTTTTATGAACAAAGATAGTAGAGTCATCAGAACAAAATTTACGCATTTCCATCATTCATTACTGTGGAAAAACTTTACATATTAGAACAAACCCAAAAATACTTACTGTGGAGATAGCATTGACCATGCCATTGGTGATTTGGTCTTGACGCATATGCTTCACTACATCAAACTGAGCAGCACGTTGCTTGGGGATTACCTGGTCAGCAATCTTTTTCAGTTCAGAGTTAAATTTTTTGAACAAATCTTCAAACAGAAGAGAAAGAAGCTGGGAATACAAAACAATTGAATTAAGGAAAAAATTATACTTCTCCAGGTCTGGGAAATGGGGGGAAGGAGAGAGGAGAAACAAATGCTTAATATTTCTACATTTATACTTCTTGTCGGCTAAAAATATCCTCTCCGTTTCTCAAATATTTTTCTCACAATTTTTTTTGCCTTGTTAAATTAAAGTCAAATATTAAAGAAATTATCTCATAATAGATAGAAAATTAAGTAGAAGAATGGTCTAAGTCTAAGCATTTATCCTTTTTGGTTTACTTTAACCCTTCTTTCGCAATATCTTAGCATAGACATGGATGGGTATGCTATCTATTTACTAACTGTTTGCCCTAATCAGTTACATTATAACCTATCTGATCTACTTCTCCCTTCCTAAAGTCACAAACTGTCTTAAAGATTTAATACCTAAATATACAACCCTAAATTACATACAAGATCTAGAGGCAAGACCAGCATCTATTCTAATACTGGACAGAATAACTACAATAAAGCAGTAAGTGAAGGGGCACTTTGAGATATCCTATTATTAAAAGTGAAAAAGGCTGTTTAAAATTCCCCTTCCCAGAAGCTTCTTAAAATATACGGTAGAGACACCCAAGTGACTGTAAGGAGCCCTTAGAGGAAGCAACTTGGCAGCAGAGAGTTTGGAAGCAGTGCACAGTTTGCAAGGCCAGCCTGAAGTACAGAAGATGCAGAGTTACCATTGCTTCTGGACAAACAGAACTAAGAGAGACTTTAAGGGCCTCAAAGCAATCTCTACTCTTGACAGCTGGTAATACGTATCGCAGGTGAGGTAGGCAGTTTCCTCACTCATACACTTTTATCCTGATACTTTCTGCCAATCACAATCTATGGAAAACCAATTACACCCACAGAGAGTTCACTTGGTTCAACACCTGCCATCCTTTTCTAGAAGTGCTACTATCTGCAAAGTGCAATGCTCTTCCACATTTCTCCCTTAAAAAAAAAGTTTAAGCAAAGAAGCTACTTAACACAGTTGAATTGAAAAAAAAACCCAAACCCAACAATAATAAACCAAACCAACCAGCAATACAACTCTTCAAAAGTGCTACAATTCAAGCCAATTATTTCCTGTATTTGAATACTAATTACTTCTGGTTCTTTAAAATAGCTGTAAAAGACAAAGGCTACCGAAGTTTGTGATCTGACTTTTTCCTGCTTTCCAATCTGCTCTGCTTCTGCAGTTTGCTTAGCTTCCCAAAATACTTAAATCTGCATTACATGATACATTTTAAGTGTTCACAATGATTAGCTTTGCAAGCAAGCAGTGTAAATTCTACAGCTTGGCAGTCCTGTCCTGGGACTCTATTTCACAGCAGCTCCAAGTGTCAGAAGAGGTTAAAAAGCGACAGCTACTACCAATGCCAGAAATAGCCATTCCAAGTGTACAAAGCATTATAAGGCTGAACAAGCCAGGTATTCAGCCACCACAAGCTAAGACATTCTGGAGTCAGTGGTACAATTGAATTTCTGTATGTGCAGAGTTAAATTGAATTGTAACTGTCTCCCATCAGACATAGTATCAAGTTTTCCTTACCTTCCAGAAACAAGGAAGCAAGCCACTCATTCCTCTGTCACTGGAGTGGGCCACCAGCTTTCATATGCTTTCCTCTACCTTTATACCCCGGCTGGGCTAAGCAAAGCATTTGGCAAATGACACTGTAAAGCAGCTAACTAAATTATAAGCTACCCTTTTCACTGGCATCACAAATGCATGTAGAAATTAAAAAGAAAACCAAACCTAATGCCTGGAAACTCAAGACAGACATCTTATTTTCAACAAAATGCTCTCGTTGGCCTTCATGGAGACCAAGACTGGATCATCTTTGACTGTCTAGTCCACAAGACATAAGGAACACCTGGTGTTCAGTTACTAAATTGTAAAACCAGCAGTAACACATATTGTATGCTAATCCTTGACAAAAATGTCCAGAGAAATCCAGTCACCTGCAACTCACCTGCAATGTCACGCTCATTTAAATTACATTTCCAGGACAAATAAAAGCATCTTTTACAAAGCACTGTATCAGGAAGGAGAACCCACTGGAGTGTCCAAAACTAATCTATGAGGGATGTATTTCAAAAGTAGAGAAAAAGTAAAAAGAAGGAGTATGCACAGTTTTAAGATGCCTGATAGTCTAATCAAGTAAGAATTAGACTTTCGAAATCAGCAATGGTACACATTTGATCTCAACAGGTTCGAGTAGGACTTAATCATTTAAAAAAAGAACATTTAACAGAACATTTTTAAAAAATCATTCAGAAAATGTTTTTATATCTGTTTTCTTGATCATAAAGTTGCAAAAATCTCCACATGCCATTGGGATTATAAAGCCAGGTCACCTTTCCTCTTCTCTGAGCTAATAAAGTAAGTTACACCCCATGTATACCAACTTGCTGCTATTCGCCAGTCTGAAAAGCGTCATACTTCGCTAATTTCACTCAAAGACTCTTGGTCTGTAAGAGCTCTGACTATCCGGCAAACCAGAGTCTCACAATAACCACACTATTTAGGTCAAGAGCGAGTGATTAAAGAAAAAGGATGGAATGCCAGTGATAATATTCAATGGATTTCGTAGTTAGTCCAAGGTCTTTCAGCCTGCTTCAGACAGGAGCACTAAAGAGCAAATTATATTTAAGAAAAAAACCAAACCTGACAGCTCATCAATTGATTTTCATTGAAAATCCTAAGAAAAATTAATAAAGAAGTTAAGCTGCTGAAATACAGTTTCACCAATTAGCTTAATGTCAGAGAATTCTAATTAGGTGCCTTGAGATTGCTATTTAGCGTTTAAGCCTTTAGAGTGCCAAATTCTCCCTTTCACACAAACTGGTTGCAAAATTAAAGACATTAGGCAGCCTTAATTATATTATCAGAACAGCTGGGATTAGGCAATCTCTGAAGTCAAGGCGGTATTCTTTTGTCACAGGGTAGAAATCCCTTGCTTTCCAGGGTGCCGGATTTTGGTGCTGTTCCATATCTCACCCATACAAAGCAAGCTGCATTAGAAACACACACACAAAAAAAAAATGAGGACAAAGAACAGAGTAATGCTTAGCAAATAATGAACACATTAAGAAAAGAGAAAAGGTAGGTGAAAAGATTAAGCCTGAAATCGGTAGGTTTTGCTAACACCTCAGCTGGCACCTGGCCTGCCCAGCCTCTAGTGGCAGAAAGACTAAGGGAACGCTCTGTAAACCAGCTTGGCTAGCGGATACAACTCTGTTATCTAAAGCTAAAGCACATTTCGTACTCTCTTGTCCCATGGGGTGTGAAATTAGCAGCTATTGTTTTCACACATTTTTATAAACACAATGCCTTTTATGTCTTTACATTGTCTAGACTGCTATGTTTTTCTCCTCACATGGGAATCTTTTTTTTTTTTTCCCTACTCTCTTTATTCAAATTTTAAATCAACAGGATTTATATTCCAGGAACATGCTGGCATTTAATAAAAACACCAACCATTTTATCAATGCAAACTTTAGCTAAATACAAAAATTTAGAAACTGGCAAAAAATCTCTACACTTTTTAGTTCGTAATCCAATTAAATTAATATTACACTGATAACATGGCAGAGAGGAATTCAAGTGTTCAGCTTGAAACGAGCTTTTAAAATATCACAAGGGAGCCAGAACTACTCTTAATCAAGTGTTACAAGCCCCCTGCATAGCTCTCCTTGATGTAGAAAAAATACACATTGGCTTTGTTACAATGATCGTCTACATTTAAAACATCTTCCCAGCTCATTTAAAACAACTTTATTTGTTAACATCCATGTGAGCAGAGGCCTTTTACTTACAGGTTATAGAAAACTTGCTCTACTTTCTGCCTTTAAAAATAGTAGGAAAAAACCAACTACTCTTTCAATCCAGTTAAATAAGAACATTACGATGACAAAGCAAGAACTAATGTTACTGATTACAGTCATACTGAACTACAGCAACACTACAGCAGAAACCAAATAAATCCATTACAGCTTAAAATATTTGCCCCATTTGAATACTGCAGTAATGTCCTCTTACTACTCCTCACACTTCAAAAATAAGTTCTGCTTCAGCACAAGAGTAGAAGTTTGAACAGTCAACATATTGATTTGAAGAAAGGATTTTAATTCTTAACAGGTTAAGAGGATTTTTTTCCCCTCCTCTATTTGTGCTTAGAGTGCGTTTAAGCACATCATCTTAGTTTCTTCAGAAAACCTGGAAGCAAAGCACATGTTTTTTCCTCTGAAATAACTGCATTCTGTGTGTGTGCATGGAGGACAAGGCAGAGAGGGAATAAGAACAAGAGTATGAGAAAATATACTAGCATACATCTTAAAAAGTAGAATAAGATGTCAATTCCCACAGAATATGAACTGCAACAGAAATCCCAACGCAAATGATGTGGGGAGTTATTCAGACAAACAGAGATGCATAGTTTCTCCAACCTGGTGCACTATGTATACTTGTCTTTACTCCTGATTCATGATGAATAACCAGAGATGATACTGTCTGCCAAAACTCCAACTTAAGTTAATACAGAACACAGCAAAGAAGTCCAATCCTAATCTAAACTGGTTAATCAAATAACCACATATGGCAAGGAAAAATCCATGCCATTATAATTAAGCAGTTCCTTCACCTGACAGGCAAATTCCCACTGCATTAGGAGAATGTGGTTTGGTCAAATGCTGTGAACTGCCACCCTCCCCCGCAAAAGAATGGCTCCAGTCAGACTCCTCATTACCATTCCCTCCTTCATAGCCCTTTGTTACTGCTTCTACCTCCAGTGCCAAAATACTGCAAGCAGAGAAGTCCAAGTCATCTACTTTCATCAGTTGCTTAAGTTAACTTTAAACCACTTACTTCGTTAATTCATACTACTCTTGAACAAACCTATGGGCTTCTCCAAAACACAGAAGGCCTGAGTGGCTGTTCTGTGAGCTGCTACACAAGCCGGGTTCTCCAACAGTGAGACAGCTTGGACCCAACATACAGGCATCTACTTGATCCCAAGTTTATTCCCTTACCCAGTAGCTTAGAAGCAGGGGGGGGCACTGGAAGATGGATCTTACTGCTGCCTTCTTGGCACTAACAATGTTAAAATAGAACGAGAACTCATGCTGTATCTATACCGCTCTGTACTTTTATCTGGTATAAAGACACAATACAGAAGCGAGGATATAATTTATTAGTCTCAATCAGGGAAGTATATCTGTAAGTCAACACAGAAAAGCTAACAAAAATAAAATGAGAGGAAAACCACTTAAATTGAGAAGACAGGGATGCTCCTTATTCTGCATCTTTTAAAAGCATTTTTCTTTTAAAAGTAACAAAACCCCAAAAGAGCACTTTGCTCTGAAGTAAAATCTCACCTGCCCTGCCAACTCCAAACGTTTATTTCCATAGTAGTCTCTGTCGTCTACTTTATTTTCTCCTTGAGCCAAAATTACTCTGCGCACCATCACTGCTGTGTATATGCACTTGGCACGAAAATTGAATTCCTTTACCTGTAAAGGATAAAAAAAACCCCAAACATACTCATGCTTCAGTATCAGTTCCTTAGGTTTTATTCAGGCAAACACATCCTTTTAAATCAATAGGTAACCTGGGCTGACCGAGGAGTTACAAAAGGGATTTGAGCAATTTACCTGCTTAAAGAACGCTAAAAGTAATATAAGTTGGTGACATTGAAACAGACAGTAATTGAAAAGAAATCAGAATAAGGGGAATAAAGGTACAGGTCATGCGAATAAGGTCCTGAAATAATACCAGATATATTTTTTTTTGGCTATGCAAAAAAAAATATGCATAGCATGATAAGTAGTTCAATGGTACAGCATTTCATAAACATGAAGATTACTTTTTACTCAATCCAAATCTTCCTATTTATTTTGAGAATTATTTATTTTATCTCAGCTACAAAGCAATAAAAGACATTCCTCCCTGCTAACAAAACTTGCACTATAAATAACCACACAAATTTACTCCAACTTAAAAAAAAAAAAAAATTACATACAAGAACATGTGTCAGAATAGTTGATGCTAGCAGCTCTCGTGCTTCTTCCATCTTTGTTTTCTTTGGCCCTCCCCACATCCTTTGCCTTCGTACTTTGTTTCCAATGTACTTCAATGCCTGTCAAAGGGGAGAATTTACTTGAGTTACTATCAGAATTGTAACCGATACAAAAAAAAACATACACACACATGGAGATCTGTATGTATTCATCAGTTAGGGCATTCCCAGTAGCCACAGATGATACAAACTCCAAGCAAACTGCAAAATACCTAATAAATTCTTGAAATTTGACACAACTGATTATAATTAAATATACAACATGTTTTTTATAATATGTTGATAATATTCATAGAATCGCTTGTGTGGAAAAGACCTTTGAGGTCAAGTCCAACTGTCCCTGTCCACTACTAAACCATATCTGTGAGCGGGATTCAAAATGGGAAGTGGTGAAAGGGCATGATTACTACACTATTAAAAGAAAGGGGATTGCAAGAGATATAGGAGAAATAAATATGCATATTTGAAAGATATCTAGTTCACTTAATTTGACTTTTCACCCTCAATTCTTCTGTATACTTGCTAAATTTCACTCAGACATTAAACCATGAGGTGGCACTCACTGTTTAATAGATACAAACACTACTGTGTGACATCCCCATCTGCTTCCAAGAGTATCTTGCAGTGATTAATGGATTCTTATTCTCTTACTAGTTTTTCAAGAAATGGAAATAATCTGCAGAACTCAGGGTCAGAAGAGTCAAAGAAACTATCCATGTCCACACAGGAAGTTCCTGCCTGGAAATGAAGCCATCGTTCCTGTGCCAAAGAATTACGCTCTCCATTAAATTACAGACTGTCCTTTCCATTTGTTACCTTCTTCCTCAAATAGTTCACTTTCATTTAATTTCTTTTCACATTTTTTGCACAGCATAACTTTTGTATTTCTGGTTTTCTACTTTCCTGGCTGCTTCACATTTCTCTATGTTCCTCCAGCAACACCACATTACTCTTCTGACTCCAAATTATGATGGCCTTCATGCTACCTCTAACCCTAAAAATGCCGCAAAAGATGCAAACTAGAAAGACATTCACTTTACAGCACTCAACATCACACAGGGAAATATTTGATAAATTTTACAATGAAGTAGCAGAATCAGAGAATAGTTTGGGTTGGAAGAGACCTTAAAGATCATCCAGTTCCAACCCCCCTGCGATGGGCACGGACACCTCCCACTGGATCAGGCTGCCTGAGGCCCCATCCAACCTGGCCTTGAACACCTTCAGGGACGGGGCAGCCACAGCTTCCCTGGGCAACCTGTGCCAGTGCCTCACCACCCTCATAGTGAAGAAATTCCTCCTTATGTCTAATCTAAATCTGCTCCTCTTCAGTTTATACCCATTCCCCCTTGTCCTATCACTACAAGCCTTTGTAAACAGTCCCTCCCCAGCCTTCCTGTAGCCCCTTCAGGTACCGGAAGGTCGCTATAAGGTCTCCTTGGAGCCTTCTCTTCTCCAGGCTGAACAGCCCCAACTCTCTCAGCCTGTCCTTCTACGGGAGGTCCTCCAGTCCTCTGATCATCTTTGTAGCTGTCCTCTGGCCCTGTTCCAACAGCTCCATATCCTTCTTATGTTGAGGATTCCAGAACTGGACACAATACTCCAGATGAGGTCTCACAAGAGAAGAACAGAGGGGCAGAATCCCCTCCCTCTCCCTGCTGGCCATGCTTCTTTGATGCAGCCCAGGACACTGTTGGCCACCTGGGCTGCAAGCGCACATTGCCGGCTCATGTTGAGCTTCTCAAGATATAAGACTAATCTTCAAAAGCTTCTTCTAGCAAATTAATACGTACATGATGGAAACGCTGCTGGCAAAATGGCCTGTGTTCTGGCTAATTAAAAAAGTACATGTGAGCTGAATAGAATTCTGTCGAGTCTTTAGCAGGACGGAGAGTGGTTATTATTGAGGGCATTATAAAAGAGATTACAACCGAAGAACACCTACTCATGATAAAATGGTCATGACCACATCAATGGAGCTTCTGAAAAATGGGCCATGAAATTCCTTTTTAAAAAATGGAAATCGTCCTCAAGCAAAAAAACCTCATCTTATGGACATAAATACTTGTCACATACATTAAAACATAATGTATATCATGTACATTAAAACATAACTGTGGGCTTCTGAAAACAAAGAATTTCTTGACTTTGGTTTTATTCCAGTTAGGCAATGAGGGCAAAGCCTCACTTTTGAAAGGTCTTGCCCCCTTAAAGACCCTTAGTTTTAAATAACCCCCCAAAACCCAAAACCCAAACGAAGTGTATGTTGATTGCTGACATAGCAAAGTGGCCAATACCCACTGTCTTTAGGTTTTTATGGCCTCTGGCCATATGAAAAGACACACCTGCATCTGTGTAAAAATCTGAGCTTTTTGGCATTCTTCCAGACTAGGAGCAAATGCAGCCATCACATGTTCCTCTGTGCCAATCATTTGCACAATCTCTTGGTCACTCTCCACACCCATGGCCTAGTAAAAGAAGAAAAGACAGAAATAGCACAGGCTTTATGTTAACTCACTGACATTTGCTTATGCTAATTTGGTATTGTTTGTCTGCATTACTACTAAGCAAGAGCTAGTTCTTCTCTAGGAAACTGTGCCATCTGGCACTGGCAGCACATATTCTAGCTATGGAAGAACGTTAAATGGAAATCTTGATAAGCAGCAGGAACACACACAGTCTTTGGAGAGTGTCTTCTTCTTCACTGACAGGAGTTAAATTCTATGCTTTGTCATAAGAAAAAAATAAATACCAGGTAATAACCACCTTATATGCGTAACAAGGAAAACCAAGTCAGAATCTACAATAAGCAAAGGAAGGTGAAATTTCTTAAAACGTTACACATGGTGTCTCACCGCAAGCAATTTTACAAACTCAGTTGACTGTGATGCGGCACGTCCCATTTGAGAAATGTTTACAATTTACCTCCTTCACAGCTCTCTACACTTAGAAGATGACTTCACTGCACAATTCCACTTGAAAGCCATTCTATTATTTCACTGATCCTTGGGACACCTTGTTAGACTTTATACTGCGGAAAAAGCTTAATAAACTAAGAAAGCGCTTAACAGGTTTAGAAAAATCTCTCTATCAGTAAGTGTTTCAAGGTGGCAGCCAGCAGTGAAGGTCTTTGTGGATTCCAGATGGTGCTAAAGCTCCCCCCTTCACACATTTGCCTGGAGCTCTGCCATATCAAAAACCGGAATAATCTCACTAAACCTCTTCTGGCTGAGTTATAATATGTTTCTCAGAACTCTGTGAGGAAGTTACGTTTGCATTCATATTATTCTTCAAACTGCCTGCCACAAAGACCATTGTAAATAATGGCTTATGTAGACCCCAGTATTCTGGTTCTCATTAAAAACTGGCAGTGTCCCAAAAAGTTACATTTTCCTAAAAAATGAACAAATACCTTCCCTTCTTATTGCCTTCATCGGGCGTCACTTCGCTTAAGACCTAGCTAACTTTATCCACTTGCAAAACTGTTGCTCTAATTGTGAAGCATCCAGCTTTTTTTTTTTTCTTCTTTTCTTCGTTTCATCTTCATTTTTCAACGAAGAAATAGTTGGTTGAAGTTCATTTAATTTAAAACTTTATCTCTTTACCTTGTTGTTTACTTGAAATTAAAAGCAGTGCAAAAGTAGCACACGCTCATAACAGTGTGAGAATACCTCATTTTAGTGCAAAGCACAGATCACGGTTCCACCATCGCAGACAGACCTGAGTGCCAAATCAAGACGCAGTTACTTCACCAGAAAAGACTGTTGCATCATAGTTTGTTCCCACTAAGTCGTCACCCCTCTCATCTCAAGGCTCTTTCAGAACCAGAATTTGCCTATGTGATATTACTGCAGTTTAGATCTCTGGTTGTCAAATATTATTATGCTTCCTCACCCTTTAAAGGTCACACGGTAGTCAAAAAAAACTCAGCAGAGAAGTTTACAAAATCATTACCTGACAGCTGGACTCATGTAAGAAAGTCTACAAAAACATGAAAGCTTCACAACAGTCATTTTCCATGTGTCTAGGACCTAACTCCTGACCAATTTAGGAACTCTAACTGGACTCATATCACTGTTGCACTTAGCTTACAGCAGAACAAAACTTTACTAAGAGAATTTTTGTGCCATTCTAGGCACATATACCAGGAATACATTTATTGAAAGCATATCAAGTGCAAGCTGGTAAGATAACATCCTGTTTCTGTCCACCGAGTTTATTTTAGGATGACAACCAGATCACAAGAATCATGTAAAAAGTGAACAAAACAAGTGGAAAAAAAGTTAGCCTGCAGTTTTACTATGCTGTCTTATCCACTAAAACCAGAAAACCACAGTAAATTAAAGAGGGTTGATAAAATAATTTCTTTTAACTTGAATTCTTTCATCAAAAGTCTGACAGCAAGATGAGAACAGGACATGTCATTATGCCTGTGTAGTGTATGTCTTTCTAGTTGAAGCCTGTAGCAGCAAACTCACTTGAGAATTCTGAATATGCATGCAGGAATAACTGGGCTCTGTCACCAAACAATATATGTTGCATTATTGGATAAGTGCAAATTAAGGGAAATCAATTTATAAGTAATGACTAAAAACTTAGGCAAACGACTGAAAAATATGTGCTGACACAACAGCCTGAAAGCAAACTCATTTATTCTCCTCTGTACTCTCAACAATCATTAGCACAGCAGCACACAAACAAATCCACCTACATGCAACGCTAACAGGACAAACAACAGGCCTGTGCTGTTATCGGATAGATTTGTAATCTTAACACTTTCTTTTTCAGTAAATTTGGTACTGATGCTGCACTTCTACCAAAAAAAAAAAGTAGCAACCAAATCCCCCGGAAGTACTCTACAATTAGCCTGCAACAGCACTAGGATAGGAACAAAATATTCCTGGGCTGCGGCTTATGTTACAGAAACACTGAGGATATGCAAAGCAAGAACGGGTCCTATAGCTGAAGTGCACATGATCCCAGGACAACGCCAAGGGAAAGGGAATTAACATAAAAGCAAAGCAGAAAATAAGATGGGGATAATTTTACAGGAGGGTGGAGGGGAAGGAGACATTGCAGAGGGATAATTTAAGAGCAGCAGCAAAAAGATAAGGAGGGAGACAGTAGCAGGCCGTTGAAGAGCATGGTTGGAAGGCCAGTAGTTAAGGCACGTAAAACAGACCAGTCAAGCAAACATTCAGAATCTCATATCATCCTCAGTATAAGTTGGAGAAAGTAGTCCAGCCAGGGTCAACCACTTCTAAGACTGTGGGAGGTTTCTGCTACCTAAAACATGTGTGTGTCTACGTGCACACACACATGTACAAATAAGAGTGTGCAGGAGAGAGTGCAAGCCCAGCTCTTTCTCCCCCAGCTTGTGTCTTAATGATGATGTCTAGGCGTTTCCATGGCACTTCCCTAGAATGTAGTTCTGCAGTCCATCAGGCTAAATTACAGAATAGAGACAGACAGATGACTGGATTAGAAAGATGTCAGGAAGTTCAAGGTTGACATCACAGACAGAATTGGTTGGAGCTTTCATAATTCAAAAGATACGAGCTATGAAACTGCAGCCATGGGAACCTGTAATTCTGCAGATCCAGTAAGACCACCATTCAGCTGTTCTTCTAGAGTTGCATCTTAACAGCTCCAAGACAAACACGTGTTTGTAAAAATGAAACTTGACCTGTTGTTCAAATCTTTTGCTGCAGGTCCTACAGCAGCTTCTTATAGCTCCCAGATAAACTAAAGATACTTCACTTAGTGGTTCCAGTCACAAAATTCAACTTTTAAGACCCCTGAGTTTCTTATAATTCTCTTCCTTCCCCAACCAGTTTTGGTACAGCGTGCAACCTTCATTTACTTCAGCTCCCAGGACTCACTCAAGTCTACTAAATCAAGATCATACATCCAAAAGAAAAATAGCCCTTACCTTAAAACAACTCTAACTCACTGCAATGTAGGGAACTCCCTGCAAAGGCAGCAGTACCACCTCACCTGTAGCCCTGATGTTTCTCAAGATAGAAAGAGCCTTAAGCACTACATAAGTATGCCACAATTCCTCTAATGCTCATTGCTACCTAAATCTGCCTGATCTCCCCCAGCAAAAGCGTGTATAGCTCATAGCTTGACATATTCAAAAAACCCACTATGCACAGTTCACACAGCCCTCTGATCTGTACACAACTGACATGCAGATAAAACAAAGACCTCTTGGGGTTGCAAGTCAACTCAGAACATCCTAAGTATCATTCCAGTTGCATGTGTACATTAACTAATGAAGTGGTGTTACACAGTAAGCAGGAAGCAAATTAGTTGTGTCTGTTTCCCATTACAAGGCAATTCACAGCCCCTTAACAACCTCAACAAATAAATTCTTCAGAAGCAAATCTCTCCAATTTATAGCACTACTTCAATCCAAAAACTGCATTTACATATATAGGGGCCGCACAAATGCCCCAGTCACTTTCAAGAACAAATGTTAGGGGAAAAGTGTTTAAGCTTGCACAGAAACAATGCATTAACTCCCCCACATCTGAAGAACAGACACTTCAAGCCTGTCCTAGAATATGCCAAGAACATGCATTTTTTACCCTATCAAATTCCAATTAGCTGAGGTCAATGTGTTGAACTTCACAAAACTGCAACTTACACGTGTTCAGCACAACTAGTTGTTAAATCTCTGAACGTGCCAGTTGCAAAGGTCCTTACAGGTTTGGGTGGCAGAATAGCAAAAGAGCAGAACAGGTCATTTGGGCTGGCCATTTAGAAAAGACTATGGGTGAGGATGAACTGCAAGGCAGATGCTCTCTTTAGGGTGATACTACACAGCTCATTCTCTCCATGTACCCAGATCAAGGGACCTTTAGACCCACAGTACTAGTCCCACCCCTCCCCACAACCCTCACACCTGGGTACCCTTCCTCTTGATCAAAGAAAAGAAAAGACTAGGAATACTGTACGTTCAAGTCTTCCCCTAGCATGTAGCTAAGATGTGTCCATGCCTCAAGCCTGAAACATAAAAGTGCTCTTAGATTTGATTTGGAGGGAGCTCTGTATGAGTTTAGGTCTCACATCCATCAGAGGGCAGTAGTTGGAATGGTCTCTACTTCACAGACCTTGCTTTAGATGAATATGTATGTGTATGGGACATTACCATGCCTTCACTTTACAGTTGCAGTAGCTTTAAATCCAAGTTAGATCACAGGTTTCCAAAACCTGCTTGGATTTCTATAAAGCTACAGTGACTTATGTACTTGATCTACACCTTAAGTTATTAAAGCTATTTAATGCTTTGGGAATAGAATGACAATTCAAAATTGCCCAGCTTTCTCCTACTGACTCTTACAGCCCATGACACAACTGTCCGCTGTAGCTGGCCTGTGTACTGGATAGCAGTCCTCTCCTAATTACTAGCCATTTTCTTAGTCAAAACACAAAGGTCTGTGGAACTTGGTTGCAGCCTGGATGTTAGTCTGTGAGGAAATGCACAGTAACAGATTTTTGTCAGTCTTCTCAGTTCATTTTTTAATCAGAAATTGTACAAGTAAAAATTTAGAATGTGAAGGCAATCAAAACTTCAGACTTTAGATTGTCTGTACAGCTCAACTTTGCCCCTTGCAGATGTGTATCTCCACATTACAAGAAGTAGAACACTTACTAGTAATGAGAAAGAACTATGCTCCATGCCCAAAGCTTATATCTCAGTAGAAAGGAATTATTCTCCTTGCTTTTCCAACAAATCTCCTCTGTATAATGCTGCCACGTGAGAGAGCTGAGGCTACACGGGGATCTCTAAGCCAAGGATTTTCCAGTTTCAATGCTACAGCGTCTGTAACCTTGCTTCTAGTAGATATTACAACAAAGTAATATCACATTACAGCAATGCCCAAGAAAGATCAGAGGCTGGTGCTTGCCTAAGAATTAATTGAAAAGACAACCTGGGATTTTCAGTTTCCAGCTGGAGACTCATCAAAAGTGGACAGAAGATCCCAGACATTCACATGTCATTAAAGGTAAGGAAAATAACCACTTACAAGTACAGTCAAGTGCTGGTTAAGAATGGAATACTCAGAATAGTTAAAATGGGCGCAGCGAATTTGCTACTGGATTAAATCACTATAAAACTTTGAAAAGTTATACTGCCAAGAGCTTCTGACAACTATTACCCCTTGTTCATTAAACAAATGAAAAATCATGCAACATTAACTAAAATATAAAAGATACACAAAGGCAGGGGGATAATTATAGCATTGTCAGAAGGTAATCAAATTGTATAATGCTGCTTAAAAAAAACCTGACAATCACCTCCTCAGACTTAATAATCCACAGCAGTTACTCTTCTGTGAGCAGGTATTTATCTATACCAGCAGGGGGTGACAAAATGTAATAAAGGTCTGTAAGTGAAGGTGGAATCCAGCTGTTTGGTACTGGAGCAAATGGATTAACAGCCACATTAACACTTTCCTGCAACAGAAAAGTTGTGAACTTAATCCTGACACTTTAATGTGCATTTCTGTCCACAAATAATTTCTCAACCTCTCAAGTCTAAATCTAATTATTAAACTATTTTGTAGTACCAAAAAACCTGATTCTCAGAACTTTCAATCAGCCAAAGAGCTGTGGTAATACAGAAAGTCCGTACTTGCAATGCCAACAAATCAGCACTGCTGGAAGAAACTCTTTGGATGCTGTGAGCAAGTGCTGCCCTCTCCTGGCAATTTATTTCCTTAAGCAATTATCTCCCCAAACCTTCCGTTCTGTAAACCATAACAGAGGAGACAAAAAGAGAGCTATAGGATTTACTTCTATTGGTCACTAGATCTAGAGGCATTTTTGTGACTTAGGCCACTTTCCCTATGAACAGCGCCTCCAAGTCTGCTGCCCAATTTCTGTGCCCAAAACACAGAGTGCACAAGGCTGCAAACCCCCTGGCAGCAGTGAAGCCTACAGAAGAGGAAGGAGCTACCAGGGCTACAGCTGTTGGCAGGACAGGTCCTAGCCTAAGGCCTGGCCATGCCCTGTTGTCTTCTCCAGCAGCTGGACAGTCCATGTCCATACACCACCTTTACTGGCTGTAGCCCATGTGTTTGATACCACAGATGGGATACCAGCCTGCTTCCAGTCCTGTTGGACAGCTGGGGAAAAGTCATCATTACACCTTCAGACATGTGCACTCTTGACTGAATTAAAATGACAGCAGCAGAGGGTGAAGGAAAGCAGCTCTTGCAGATGCTGTCACCAGCTCATCCATCAGGGCAAATACTCCCCAATTCTTGCCCAGAATCAGAGGTGGATGCCTCTCACAGCCCTCAGTCAGTCCTACCAGAGATCACTTCAAAGCTACAATGCCTCACCCAGGCATTCACTGCACTGAAAATGATACTGGTGAGTGTGTCCACATCAGGCACAGTCTCTGCAGTATCCCGAGACTGAGGTGGAGTTCATTCTCAGCGAAAGGAAGTAAACTGTCACGAAATAAAAGCCACTCTAGTAACCTTAAAGGATTTAGGAATAGGTCTAAGAATTGCAACTTCCCCAAAGGCTATCAGTTTTGTTTACAGTTATGACTGGAAGTCATGAATAATGAGCTCACGGCTATGTCATGTCTGTGGATCTGCTACAAAAGGTGTGGAGCTACTCAGCAGCCCATGAGTTGGAGGTGGTACAGGGGGGGCCAAAACCAGAAGTGAAGACCCTGAACACAAGCTTGCAACACAGCTCATGACAAAAGAAATCAAAACCTTTCTGACTTTCTGCAGCAACAGGGGCACAGGCAGCAGGGCAGAGTGACCTTACAGTGCAGCAAGGGGGTGGCAGTATTTGGCTTGGCACAGCAGTATTCTCATTGCAGAAAAATGCAGTGCTTTTTCTCCTTTTTACCATACAGTAAAGATGATTTCCCAGAGGAAAAAAGCTCGCATTCTCTAAGCCCTGCTATGCCCTTCTATAGGTGGTCCTTCTGAGAGCTGCTGTCGATCTTCGTTCTTGAGCTACAGCACAGCCTTTTTTTATTTTTTTCATTTTACTTTCCAAACCAACAGTTGTATTACCTTAAATATGATAGCAATGGGAATATCTTCTGACAGAGTGTTGTGCCTCAGGTAAAATCTCCCTTGTTTCACAACCATATTTGTTCTGCTCTTCTTCTCATGAGTGGAACTAAAGTGAGAAAAAGAAAATATTATGTCCAAAAGAAAGTTTGAGCTGACACTCCTAGAATTTTCTGTATAAAACTTGGCAAGCTTGAGCAATCTTTCAGCTTAACTAATCTCACTTCCTCCTCTCCTAAAAATTACAAAGAAACAGCCAGACATCACCCTGTAGCACCAAGGAAATAGGGTATTGCCATCTGTAATGGGGAAGGTCAATACTCGACTTCAGCAAGTAGAAGTCTGTACTTTTCAAAATCATCTTTGCATGCTTTTATCATCAACCTGGATGCAACCCACACAGTCAAACTGTGCACAAGTACTGTGGTAACATATTACTGAGATATCCACACTGTGTTGCGTGTTTATTCTCATCTAGGCTTACTGTGGAACAGTAAAGGAGCTAGGAGAGACACATGAGAGGCCTCTGGAGAAGAAACAACAGCCCTCACCCTGAACAGTGACAAGCATCATATCATAACAGCATGCTGCTTAAAAACAAACCAAAAGGCAAACAATACATAAATGAAACTCAGTCAAAGAGGAAAGGTCAAATTTAGACCACCTTGTCATTTTCAACAATTTCTGTAGCACAAAAATGTAATTTTTGTTTCCTTTTCAATTGCCTATAAAAGCTTTTACATCAATTCAATTTAGAGAGTCAGGCAAAAGGTTGCATCCTATTTCTACCACAGTAACTTTATATTACTTGCTACAAAATGAGACCAAATATCATGAAATAGGAAGTGCACTTTGTTATGCTGAAAATCAGAACTTGCATTTTTCTAGTCTGGGATGAAGAACATAAGCAACTCCCACTGATTTTTGTGGGAATACTGTACTAACTGATTTTGGGACTGATGTTTGAGCATACAGGATGACAGTAGCAAGAGTGGGGTAGTGAATGCCTACAGCTTTTTCCTGTTTAACTTTACTAGGAAGAAAACTACACAGCTTACCTGAACTACAGCAATGAACTTTTAAAGCTTTGGTTTTATCTCCTTTAAGTATTGCAGGCATTAACCATACCTGGTAACGGAAGCGCCAACTGTGCCTTTTCTATCAGCTTCCACAATGATTCTGTTTTTGGATAACTGCTCTTGAATAAGAATGACTTTCTCAACACCTTTAACGATGAAATAGCCACCTATTCAACAGAAAAGATAGATTTTGCATGTCAGCACATTTGCACCTGACTCATGTCCTTCGATATGACTTTGAATATAAATTATTAGAAAGTAAACAGGAAGTACACAAAAGACAAAACGGAACAGTAAATTCTCCCTTAAAACAGTAAAGAATAAACTCTGCGTGGAACCAGGATAACTACAAAATTGTTCCACTAGACTACACTGAACTGTTGCTAGGCTCACACACACTATTCAGGATCTAAGACTTTATTTGGGAAGTACTTGGACAGCAAGAACTGAAAGGCAGATCAAAACCTGCAAAGTTGTAAAACCCCCCAAACCTGTAAGGTAACCATACTTAAAAGATGTTTCAGAATTGTTAGTTCTACAAATTAGGTAAAAATACTGCCTGTCAGAGGAATGTAACATAAAAAAAGCAAAAAAAAAAAAGAGAACTGGTCATTTCAGATGCCTGGTATCAAATAAAGAAAATAAATCTTCTGTAATTACCAACTTGCTCTCTCCAGCGCTCCAGGGAGAAATTTCTTTTGTATTACTTTTAAAAATGTCTTTTAATGGCCTTGTTGTATCTAAGACAATATAAAGAATCTGTAAATGAGCCATGTTAGATTGGTCTTTTAAACTGTAGCAATCTCTTAATGCTCTTCCAGCACAGCATGTCATGTTTTGCCATCATAAGCAAGCACAGCACAGGTCCAGTGCAGGCTTGAAAGGCAGCAGACAAAAAACAAAGAATTTGCTTGTTAGAACACTTCACCTCCTCTCTACATTTCAAATGTTATCATGTAACACTTTATCCATGCCTCATAAAAGGCAGCAAATGAGACTTCCCACTCAAGAGTTAGGCTCTCCTCTGATCCACTTCATTTTCATGAGTGAACTCTGTCTCTATTCCCACATAACACATCACTGTACATAATAGTATATTTCAAAATTTTAGTGTACTGTTTCTGTGGTTGAAAACTCTGTCTGCAAATACAAAGATTCTATGCTATCAACTACTTCTTAGTATTTTCAAAAGCCTGTCAATTTCTTTTAGTTACAAGCATACACTTGAGAAGCTCCCACAAGGACTTGACAGTGTCAGGAAAAACACCAATGGGACATTTGTTTACTGAAAAATATTATAACTAAAAGCACAGGTGGAAAAAAAAACCATGAGTGCAAATGTACCTGGATCTAAAGGACACTCATTCAGTTTGGCAAATTCTGCTGGAGTTTTCCCAGTAAGAACACAATTGGAGCTACGCAGCATTATAGGCATTCTGCAAGAAAACCAGTTGTACCTTTATTTTAGATTCAGACAGAAAAACATTAATAGTCAAATTCAGAGCAAAAACCATGCTGAACAAACTGGAGAAAACACATTTAAGGTAATTAGAACACATTGCTTTAATCCCACCTTATTTCATTGAATATGTAGTTTGAAGAGAGAGATTTCAAAATGGACATCTACTGGCAGGAACTGGAGACTCCTATTTAACTTTTATGCAGCAGGGATCCATAACAAGCACAGTCACAGAATCCAGAATCACTAGGTTGGAAAAGACCTCCAGGATCAAGTCCAACCATTCAACCACTAAGCCGTGTCCCTGAGTATCTCACCTACCTCCAGGGATGGGGACTCAACCACCTCCCTGGGCACCCTCTACCAGTGCCCGATGACCCTTTCCATGAAAATTTTTTTTCTGATGTCAAGCCTGAACCTTCCCTGGCGCAGCTTGAGGCCATTCCCCCTTGTCCTGTCCCCTGTCACCTGGGAGAAGAGGCCAGCTCCTTACAGGTAGTTGTAGAGAGCAATAAGGTCTCCCCTCAGCCTCCTCTTTTCCAGGCTAAACAACCCCAGTTCCCTCAGCTGCTCCTCATAAAACTTGTTCTCCAGGCCCTTTACCAGCTTTGTCAGCAAGGCTGAGGATTACTGACGTCCCCAAAACCAGTAGAGTCTGCACTGACTAACATGCTTTACAGATCCACTGCTGCCAGTTTTAATCAGAAAAAGATGCTTCAGATCTGATTTCCCACAGAACAACCACATCTTAGGGTGGCAGACAGATAGTGCCTCTAGTACACAACCCAGGCATGAAGTTTCCCCAGTTATAGCTCTGATTTCTCTGGTGTCGTAGCACGGAAGCCTGCAGCAAGCATTTTTTGAAGCAACACGAAGTAGTGGAAAAATAGTCCAAGAAATTAAAAACAAATTCTATGCTTAGGGAGCAAAAGAAAAAAAAAGAGAAACTAAAGATGCACAGATATACTGGATGTAAGGCAAAACTTCTTCACCATGAAGCAGTGGAACAAGCTGCATGGGAAGCTGGGGAGTCTCCAGCCACGGAGGTCTTCAAGACCTGACAGGATAAGCAACCCTGTCTGATGATATAGCTGACCCCATTTTGAGCGCAAGGTTTTACTGGAGACCTCCTGAGGTCTCTTCTGACCTGAAGTATTCTATCACCCTGTGATGAAGTCAGGAAATGCTCATGTTTATTTGGTTTTGTGTGTTTACACTGCATTCTTATCAAGAATTTGGCTTATTCATCAAATAGCACTGCTTTTGCAGTGATTATTAAAACCAGCACTTTTATAGTCAGCTTCATAACGTACCTTTCCACTCTTTTTCATTAAAATTTTTGAAAGGGAACACATTTTACTTCCAAAGAACAAGCTGCTTTTTGCACAAGATAAAAACAGTTTATCACTACATCTACCAGAAGACCTCCACGCCCTTTACCGTCTTCTACAAATAAGTGGACTTCAGATCCAGTTTACAGAATTTTACTCCTTGGTGGAGAGTGTAAGAGCTATGTTCCAGGTGCTTGCTAAGACATGTTTTGACAAATTTTATCTATCGCAACCTCAAAGATACTCCATGAAAAACTGAGATTAGACAGCTCTTGATAATGGAGTTGTATTTCTTTTATTCAAATTTTATCAATTATTTTAATTTCTTGGCCATTGCCATGTTCTTATATCTGAAAAGAAAACTAATGAACTCAAAATTCTCTATTTTTTAAGAGGATAAAAAGCTATCTTGTCATTGCAGTGCTCTACGCAGATAACCTTCAGTCACTTCACTGAGAAAGCGTTTCCTAGAGATAAGAAGCTTCATAGACAATCACAACCTTATACCACACACACTATAAGCCTTCTGCACTCACTGTTCATATCAGAAACAGTAACCAGTTGGCAAAAGGAAACTCAAAATGGGAGTATGTAAAAACAATCACTGAAAACTCCAGTGGAACAGATGTCACCAAGTATTTTTTATTTCACTTCAATAATAAAACATTTTGCAGCTAACATAAAAGACTATAGTGACTCATTTTCCTTTTGAGAACAGAATCTAATTTTTTAAATACAAGTTATTAGGAAGAATAGGAAGAAAATAAAAAGTTATTGAATTTCTGTGCATAAAGACACAGAAAATGGGTACACTAATTCAGAATGCTATTAAGCATTTAAAAGAAATTTTCCTTTTTAAAGAGACAAAGATATTCCCCTGGGATTTTTTTGTTTCTAACACACACAGGTTATCAGCGACTCTGCCAAACAACAGAAATATGAGGGGAAAGAACATCCAGCTTTCCTGTCCCAGTCTGAACCACACGTCAAACAAAAGCACCATTTATACTCACCTGGCAAAAGGAAACCAGGATAATTCTAGTGATAGATGAGAAAAACTATTTCCCGTGAAAATAATAAGCTGGATATTAAGAGTTTTTAACAGCAAAAAGACCTTTCACACATATGCCACTGAAATCAGTTGGATGACATAACTTTACTTTTTAATCAAGAATATTTACTTTTTCTGCCATGCTCTCACTTCACAGGAGACAGAGATGAATTTACAGGAACAGGCTTTAGTGTAAGACGCAACACACTAGTGCTATGCAGCAATTTAGCCATTTCCAGTAAATTATGGATGCTTTACAAGTTGTCTTCACCCAATTTTTTTTTTTTTTTTTTTTAGAGAGAAGTAAAGAAACGCCTAGTTTTTGTTGTGCTTCTTTTAGCTATAACTTATCCTTTAAAGTACTATCTTTTGTACACAAACTGATAAATTTTTTGGTGAAAATGCACATTCCCTTGAACTTCTTTCTTTGCTTATAGCATGCACCATGAAATAATTAAAAAGAATTAAATTTAGAAGAACTTTTAATTTTTTTCTTTTCTTAAGGAATTACTTGGAATAATGAACTGTTACAACTAGCTTGGCTTTGTAAATGCATTGCCACATCTCATGTTCTATTGACAGAGTTAGAATATATTTATTTATTTATCTAATAGAAAAACTTAAAACGTCACTAACTCCTTAAGAATCTATCTTCTCTTTCCTGCCGGTATCCTGCCCTTGGTGAGATGCACGGTCACACAGCGGACAATCTCAGTAAGGCATTGACCCTTAAAGCTAGCAGGGTTGGTCTCTAAGAAACCTTGTCTACAAAAGGTACTGGAACCTGGACCAGGGTGCCCAGAGAGGCGGCAGATGCCCCATCCGTGGGAACATTGAAGGTCAGATTGGGTAGGACTCTAAGCAACCTGATCTAACCGAAGACGCCCCTGCTCACTGCAGAGGGGGTGGACTAGATGACCTTCATGGTCCCTTCCAATCCAAATCATCTATGACTCTATGATCCACACAGCTTTAAAATAGAATTTTGCTTTCAATAAATGCTAGGATTGCCAGGTGTTTGGCCTTGGGAAGGTTAAGAAATTGTTTCTCTCCCTAAGGCAAATTATTTTTTCTTTTAAAAACTAAAATGACCTTCACAATATTAATAACCTTAACTCATTTGACAGCCTTTAGGAAAAAAAAAACAGTAAAAAACCCTCAACATTTCTGCACAATGCTCAGCCTTGGCTCTAAAATGAGTCAGTTTTAAAGGAGAGCTTAACTTTGTACAGAAGAACTAATACTTGCTTTTACCATCCACCTTCCACAGATGTATCTCTACATATCATGTACGGAAGACTTAAGTAATTTTGCAATGACCCGACTTGCAGCTCTAGCATTCTTTCACATATTTCCCTCTTTGATTTTGTGCCAATATAAACATAGACAACATCCATCCTCCTTTGGTAGAAGACAGATTTCCAGCTTTTGCAAAAGAAGATCTTGTAACAGAACTTCACAATCTCATCCTGTACAGCTGTTCATCAAGATTTGCCTCCTCACTTTTTCTTTTAACAAGGAAGCATGGCTAGTCTACATTAATTTGCAGTAAAAACTCTTCCCAATACAGCGGCAAACGAAAACTAATATGAGAAGCTCGATGTATGGTATGTTACCTGCCAATGGGTAATGCATTGCGTATGATCCTCTGGCTACCTCGTGTATATTCAATGTCCACTGTAATCGGGGCAGAATAAGTCATGTCTCTCAGTCGGCACTAAAAGGAGAAGAGTCCAATGGTTAGATGTTGGCTTACAAGATGAAGAGTCTCTCTTAAAATATCTCATGTTTGCCCTGTTTCCTGTGAGTGCTCACAAAGAAATTGAGCAAAGTGAAGCTTGACCAAGCTCTTCACGGTACTTGGACTGTGTTTGACAGATTCTCCTGTTTAAGGCAAAACAAATAAAACCCCCTCAAATACAATTAATGTGATGTCTCAAAAGCAGCCAGTGGATCTATGTCTTCAGAGGACAGCACTGCAACGCAGAACTTCTAAACTGTTTAAATAAACTTTCAGGTCTAATCAGCAGAGCTGACAATATGCCAAAGGCTCTGAGAGCAGTGCTCAGCTCAGGGACATTTCCATATAAAGACTCAAAACAGCTGAAGAGTTGTGCTGACATATGAAGACTGATAGAAGGGAAACACACAAGACTAAGAGGGACGCTGTGCTACCTTAATCACTAGAATGAGCAAATCTCATTGCATAGTACCTTTTCTGAAGAAGGAAGGCTCACTACAGTATCACTTCCTGTAAAGATTTCCAGAATTTGTCTGCAAATTCCTCAGACAGCAAGAGAGCAGGATATACAGATCTAGGACATTACATAGCCTAAAGCTCAATAATTTCTAATACAATTTTCCCAATCTGCTCTCCTCAACCTAGGACTATAGGACTCCGTTGCTGGCCCTTAAGGTATCTTCAAGCAAGACAAGGTTTATTGCATATGCTGAATACAACAGGGCCACTTACAGCAGGTCATTTGTGACTTCACTGAGCTTTTTATACCTTTGAGCTCCAGGATTACAGGCATATCAGTATTCAGACCTGTACATTTATGGTTCTATAGCCTTTCAGTGCATTGGCTACGCACCAATAAAAGGCAATTAAGATCGTGCTGTGCACTGAAGATGTAACTGTATTGAAAAATATGCCTCAAGAATCATTGCAAACTGTACACTCTTCCTCTCCACATTAAAAAATAAACCACTTCCCTAGTAATAAAAAAGCTATGTGCACTAGCAGTTTTCAAGCTGTGACTTGTAAGGAAACTAGGTCTCACTGTGTTCACAGCAACCTCATTGAATTTAAAAGTAACTGAGAATATTTCCACAGTTGATGAAACTCCCATAAGGACTGCATGAGAAGGAGAAGTGGACAGCTTCATTAGCATTATGTGGTGAAAAAAAAGCTTTGGGATTCTTTGTCTGTGCTTTGTCCTCACTAGACACAGATATAAAATAAGAATTACACAGTGTAATATTCATAGAATCACAGAATAGTTTGGGTTGGAAGGGACCTTAAAGATCATCTAGATCCAAGCCCCCTGCCATGGGCAGGGACACGTCCCATTAGATCAGGGACACCTCTCACTAGATCAGGCTGCCCAAGGCCTCGTCCCACATGGCCTTGGACACCTCCAGGGATGGGGCAGCCACAGCTTCCCTGGGCAACCTGTGCCAGTGCCTCACCACTCTCATGGTGAAGAAATTCTTCCTAATGTCCAGTCCAAATCTGCCCCTCTCCAGTTTATACCTGTTCCCCCTCATTCTATCACTGTTTGTGAACAGTCCCTCCTCAGCTTTCTTGTAGCCCCTTTAGGTACTGGAAGGTCGCTATAAGATCTCCTCTGAGCCTTCTCTTCTCCAGGCTGAACAACCCCAGTTCTCTCAGTCTGTCCTTGTATGTTGTCTCAGTCTGTCCTCGTATGGAAGGTGCTCCAGCCTTCTGATCATCCTTGTAGTCCTCACTTCCAGCACTTGTATTTTTGTATCAACTCCTTGAGTTAACATATCCTTACATTAGACACCCAGAGGGAAAAGACAGGCATGACTGGGTCTTCAAGGAAACCAAGGACATGAAGTCTCCCAAATTTCATTGAAAATAGGTAAAATACTCAGATCCCTAGGAAAACCTGATCATTTTAGTTGTCTTTGGCACGGAATTTTACAAGCCCAACAGAGAAATGTAGTTACATACTCATAAGTAGCCAATCTTTTTGTTTTGGTTGCATGGTTTTTAAACTGCACCACAGCGTGGACCTGATCAGCATTCTATTTAAGAAAAAAACTGTGGCCTTCACATGTGCCTAACACACTGAAAAAAGAAATTATGCATTAACATTAAGCATCAATGAGGATGTACCTGAGATGCAAGAATAGGTTATTCTAAATTCAGGGTCAAGATGCTCTACAAAGCATTTATTTCCCCCTCTTCTGCATGTTGGTAATAAAGTAAACACTTTTGTACTTTAGTTATAACGTAAGCAAGCATTTTAATACCCAGATTCCTGCAGATGAGTTGTTGGCCACAAACCTTTTGTTGCATGAAGTTTCACTCATACGTAAAAGATCTTTCCTGCTGTATTTTGTGTGCATTCATATCTGCTGATTTAACATTAGCTACACATTTGTGAGATCCATGACCTGTTCCATATTACATTTAATTGCACTGTTTGATGGCTGAGTTATTGTCCTTAATCAAAATCTTCCCATCAAACTAAACGAGATTTGAGTCAGGTCACTGCAGGGAGAATCATGGCCATGCGCAAGAGGCAGCCCTAGATGGCTTTCTTAAAAGAATTTCTCCAAAGCACAGAATGTATTTCATGATAAGACTCTAAAGCATGCCCTATACATTATATGAAAAAAAACCACCCAATCCACTTCAAGTATGATGTTTATACAGCAAGGTAAAAAACATCTGACATGTGAACTGATTTATTAGGTTGACAACAGGCTGTATGTAGGTAAAGGAGTGCAAGTTCCAAGCTCAGTTTCTGTCCTAAAGCCAAAAAGAGGTTGTCAGTGCCTCTATTCCACTGGCATAAATCTCAAAGCACAGCAGCAGGAGAGGAATACTTTGTTCCCAAGCAATCTCTGAAGGGAACTGAACAGCTTTAGAAACCTGGAAGCAATCCTAAAAAGTCCCAACCTTAGTTTATGGCTTGCTTGTACTTACACAAGCTACTTTATATCCTTATATATATTTGGCCCAAACCAACACACTCTGTAATATCAGTCACAGCAGCATTTGCTCTCCAATATGCATATTTATTCCAGAAGTACACAATCTATTTGCAACCTACGTGCTTACAGCAATGCAAAGCAGTTATGTATGCTCCCCACAAGGCTAACACTCTTCTACAGTTTCTTATAATTTTATCAACTTTCATCTGCTTCTGCCCAAACTTTTCATGTTTGCTCTCGGACTACGAGTAAAAAAAATCAGGATACATTCCCAAAGAAGATCATGAGGGAAAGGGAGACTGAAGTGACCTATGGAGCAGACAGCAGCAAGGGTAATATTAAAAAGAAGGTAATAAAAACATCAAAGAGCCATAAATTGTACTGAGGACTTCAGCTCTGTGGCAAGGATAGTGACAAGATTAAGCAAAAGAAGTGCTTTTCACTAGTTTCATGGGAACACATCCAATACAGCTACCATGAAACACCGAATACAGCTACTCACATGTCAGAAAAAAATAAAAAATAAACAAAATAAAATTCATGTCTAAACATCTGAGGCTTCTTTCTGCAGTGATGGTGGCATGCACTGAATCACCTAATGTAGCATGCATGTACTCAAAATGAAGCTACATGCAGCTACTCCACAAGACATTCCCAAGATCAAACAAAACAACACAGATACAGACATTAATACCTCATGAGGTGATACAGGTCGTGTCACATTGAAGCTTTCATCCACATCTGGAGTACCCACATAGATATTGAGGTACCTGTAACACAAACAGTTCCAAAATGAGCAATGAGCCAAATGTTTTTCAGACAACCTGAAGGAAGCAGAATTCTATATATACTGAAAAATGAAGTTTGACAAATCTAGACAGATTAGTAACGAGCAATGATTCTTCCCAAAGTAACTCACTGCATTTGAGGTGTTCAAGTTAGTTAAAATTTAAACTGCACATGCAATAAACCCCAAGTTACACCCAAGATTACTAAATCACAGAAAAAATGGTGATACAAGGTATTGCTAATAGCTGGTTATTAAGTCTGCTTCATGTGAATATTCTTCAAATCTTCTCATCTTTCAATGGTCCAAATAAGAGATAAGTCATGAAAAATAATCTCCTGATTTATACCCACACATGTGCCTATAAACATTTAATAGCCAGTAACAAGCCCATGAGATAGTACACATTCTAATACTAATATGGAAATAATTTCATACTTACTTCAAGTACCACATTGGATCAGCATCACTTGTAACTTTTTCATTTGCCTTCATGATTTTCTTTATCTGGAGGGAAAAAAAATCATAAAATAAGATAGAACCATGTGCCTTTTTTCGAGTACTAAGAGCCACTCTCTTCCCACCAAGAAAGCATACCTCTACATTGATGAAATAGTTGAATGAGTCTATGTGCTGCTTCACAAGTCCTTTCACCTGGAAAAAACATGCAAGCAGCAAATAAAATTAGCTTCACTAACATTAATCACACAAGGCAGAAATCAAGATACAAGCATTTACAAGTACTTTTGGATCTGTGCTAAATTCTTTCAGTTGACAAACTTCACAAAGTGCCTGGATGATCAGTCTGGTTCTACACTCTACATTTCCAGGTCCACACTGGAACTGTCATTGTTCCAAGTCAGAAAAATACTTCGGTAACCATAGAAAATAAAACACCCAGCAGACTTCAAAATTCATGCAAACAAACAAGAGCCATTGCAAGTCAAAATATTTTATCAGTTTGCCGTTCTTTTGAAATAATTTCAACCATTCATAGTATAACTAATGATGTGTGTTGCTTGAGAAATAAGTTGTCTGCACCTTAACAAAAGCAATTGGCACAAAGAAGAATGAGAGGAAGGGCCAGTGAGACAGGGGAGGTGGTACAGAAGTGAGATGTGAAAGAGAAGTCAATAAGCAAGTAAACAGTCACAGGAGGGCAGGGCACTCATAAGAAACCTGAGTTTGATTTGTAGGCAAGAAGACAGACAATATACCCGTGAATAATACCACACAGAATAAACAGTACCCTGTTCCCTCATGCAATAAGTTGATGCAGTACATTTTAAGGATTTCACTTGCAGGTGTTTGGAACAATCAAAAGAAGGAGAATTATACTAAGTAAAATGATCTGGGGTTAAAGAAAAAAAATATTTTGGCTTGAAAGAATACTGAGAGAAACATTCACTTTGTTAATAGATCGGTATTTGCAGAAATAAAAGGAGTACCTATCCTAACAACAGTGCAAAATCCAGCTTCGAAAGGAAGAGTGCTAGCTGATATTGAGACACATGCCTTCAGGCTCACTGAGAGCTTTAAGCTCTGAAACATCCCATGACAACTCACACACAACAAACTTAAAACTTCACACAGAAAACAGGTGCATTTACAGAGTTTGCATGATAGACAGCAGCTCATTCTGAAATTATTAGAAAAAAATGGGAAGCTTAGAATGACAATTCCAGCTGCTCAGTGAAGCCTCCATGGGTTAACACAAGGGAGGAATGTCTCTAGAGCAAAAACTATTTAGAAAAGTTCCTATAATTTACAAAAACATCGCATATTCTATCATATAGGCAAGAAATTACCATGGATTTACTAGTGTCTAGAAATCAGGCTGGTAGTTCTTTCCATTTTTTGTATGAGGCGATATCAACAGCTTTATTGAAAGAAAACTCCATTATAGGAACTGTAATGCACGACATCAGCTTTGTAGCAGAATCACTGCTGGCATAAATAAACCAACACGCCAGAGAAAGGCCAGACCACCATCAGCTGCCCTACAGTAAAGAGCTCACTGGCTGGAAATAACGTGGGATGGATACACTTGGCATAAAGCGCACAGTAAATTGCACCTCACAATCAGCAGCCCTTCAAGTCTGAAGAATTCACACAATATCACTAGCTCAAGCTCACAGTGGAAATTCATGTGGTTGCTAGGAGAGACACAGAAACATGATTCACTAGGACCCTGAAGCATCTTCATAGCCCCGAACCAAACTGAAAACAGACAATCTGTAAGCGACTTTTGAACTTTGTTTTCCTGCCAGGATCAAACTGTCAAAGGTGTAACAAAAAGAGAAGCACAGGTCTTGAAACTGGGAAGGAAAGGAATTAACACAGTGAGGCTGGAAAGAACCTTGCTGAAGTGGGCAACGTTTCTGCAGACTGATGACGGGTGCAGAAGTGGCTGCAATTCCCTGAAGGGACCTATGCAGACCACAGACTTTACCTGCCATCTTTACACTACAATTTTCATTACTGCCTTTCTCCTTCTTTACTTCCAACAGTTTGTTAGTCCTGTTATTACATCTGATGGCATTTTATATAGAACTGTGCCTTCAATTAATATGAGTAGCACTGAAATTAAGACACTAGTAATCTTCGAGTTCAGTCAAGCTTTAATTTCGTGAGGGAAGAAACACATATAATATACTCAAGCCTTTCTACAATCCATATCTGTGGTTATATGCTTCCTATGACAAACACAACTAACACATGACAAACCTATGACAAACCTAACACCACAGTCTTATATAAAGACCAAGAACGGGGTCTCTGAGGGCCAGTAAAACCATAAAATAATATGGAAACATTACACAGATTCAGTGTTTATTGAGAATAGCTATACAAAAATGCTGCCACAAGTTAACCTGTAAATTAATCAAGACACCATCTATGTAACAAGTTTATTCACTGAACTAAAAAGAAATAAATTGCAAAATCCACAGAGAAGGTGAGGGCAGGTATTTTGAGAGAACAGCAAAAGCTAGAAGAGGGGAATGTAAAGTTAGAAAAGAGGCAAAGTCTTTAGGCCATGAAATGAGTGCATAACACTAACCTTTAGAAATGCTGGTAGAAGTCTCCATTTTTCCTGAAAACAAAAAAAACCAGTCTGAAACACCTTTCCAAAGAGTGACCAAACATCTAATGCTTGAGCTTTTTTATCCGGCTTTTTATTATTATTTTTAAACAGTAATATTATTCAAAATCAGATCTATTTTAAAAAAAAGACTGTCCAAAGCAAATCTAGATGACAACAAAACAATGAGATTACTTGGAGCATCCTGGTAAGCCATATGTACTATGCAATATGTACACAGGACACAACAGAACATTGTCTTTTCTAAAATCAACTCTTGTGAGAATACATATTTCTTAGAAAATTCCTTATTTCTGTGTCCTCATTTAAAAGCAACTAACTTTTTTTTTTTTTGTCCTGTCAACACTGTAAATCATATTGCTACCAAGGGAAGACTTGCTACATTTTTCACTTTACAAAATACATGCAAGAATCTTGGCCCTGGGAGCAGCACCTGCAGACGCGGCTCTCTGTAAAACCTACCAGTACCTCAGCTCCTACAAAGATTTAGAAAAACTAAACGAAGTACTGACAAGTCTAAGTATATCAACGTTCCTACAAATTTTTCCTCATTTCTACTGTTTGGTGATTACAGGGAACATTACCTTACATCAGCCCCACCTTCTCCTCCCATGGCATCGGGAGTCCGTCCCAGATTTGGCATAAGAGATGCAGGTGGAGGGCAAATGTGAGGACCACACAGCACAGAATGAGACTGCATCACTCAGCTCTAGAAAAGACTATACTATAATATTCGAGCATCAGCACCTCATGATTTAGTTTGACATTCAGCATTTAGAGGTACATGGCAATGTTGTAATTGTGCTGTAACATTGTCCCTCATGGCGCAGGAGCACGGAGACGCATTCATGACAAAACACAGCATGAGGCTTTGGGTTCCACTTCTGACATGCTGTTTCTACATAAAAAGCTTAGTCTGGCCAAAGAAACTTGAAACATGGCCTTCACCTCCTTCCTCTCCTCACAGCAAGATAATCAGCAAACTTTAAAGGAACTGAGGACACTGAGGACAGAAACCTCTTTGCTTATGAGTGCATGAGAGGACAGACCTTGGCCAGCCAAGGTCAGAATCACAGAATGGTTGGGGTTAGAAGGGATCTCTGGAAGTCATCTAGTCCAACCCTGCTGCTAAAAGCAGGTCTACCTACAGCAGGTTGCACACGAATGTGTCCAGGCAGGTTTTGATTATCTCCAGGGAAAGAGACTCCAAAACCTACCTGGGCAGCTTGTTCCAGTGCTCCATCACCCACACTGTAAAGAAGTTTTTCCTTGTGATCACGTGGAACTTCCTGTGCTCCAGTTCATGCCTGCTGTCCCATGTCCTGTCACCGGGCACCACTGAGAGGAGAGTCTGGACCCATCTCTTGACATCCACCCTCTAGATATTCCTAAGCATAGATAAAGGCCCCTCCCAGTCTTCTTTTCTCCAGGCTAAACATACCCAGGTGTCCCAGCCCTTCCTCAGGCTCCTGAGGAATGGCACGTAGGCAGCGCTGCAGCCCCTCCATGCCCACCTGATACCGAAAATGTCAGCAAATAAACTCTATAAGACTTGTTTTGGAGTTTTAGAAAACAAGTACCCTTTATCAGGCCTGGGGAACACAAGGGAGCAATCTCCATCAGTTGTGTGCAGCAAGACAAGAGCTGGGAGAAAAGAGATTTCTCCATTTACATGCATATGGATAAATTTTCCCAGAAATCTTATGCATATTCTATCATTTTTCAAGGACTAATTTTAATATAATCATAGAATGGTTTGAGGTCGAAGGGACCTTAAAGATCATCTAGTTCCAACTCCCCTGTCTTTGGCAGGGACATCCCACTGGATCAGGCTGCCCAAGGCCCCATCCAACCTGGCCTTGAACACTTCCAGGGATAGGGCAGCCACAACGTCCTTGGGCAACCTGTGCCAGTGCCTCACCACCCTCATGGGGAAGAAACACTCTCATGGTGAAGAAATGTTCATAATGTTATTATGAACTTCACCAAATCTCTTGCTAATTTGAAGCCAGCTCCATCTCTGCATGACTTTGCACTTGAGATGGGGAGAGGCTGCAAACAGAGGTGACCACAGCAGACACATCTGTTCAGCACAGACCGCACTGCACACAAGGCGTTCTCATCTCCAAAGAATGAACAGTGTCTGAAAAATACTCCTTGAAAGAAAACATGCTGTCAGAGGGGCATTCTGCCTGGCTTCCCAAAATAAAACACAATTACTTAGATGAAACGTAGCTCTACTTTAGCTTCCACCAAAAACACCCCACTTTCTGCAGCAGCAGCCACCCCGTCGCGCGCCGGCGCAGGCGGGGGGGCCTCCGCGCAGAGGCGATCGCCTCCCCCCACCACCTCACCCCAGCGCCCTCCGGGAGCGCCCGACACGTGCCGCCCGTTCCCTCGCAGCCCCTGGCCGCCACCGCTCACCTCCACCGTGTTCACGGGCGCCGCCGCCTGCTCCGGGGTGAGAGCGCCCAGCTCAGCTGCGAGCGCCTCCATCGCCGGGGTGGGGGGGGACCGGTGCAACAGTAGCACGCGGCCCCCCCCGCTCCACAGAGCCGCGCAATGAGGTTCCGGGCTGGGGCTAAGGGAGATCGGATTTCTCCCTCCACTGACAGAAGAAACGATTTGTTATAAGTCGCTAACCTATTAGATATTTGAGTATTATCTGTAGATGTTGTGATTTGGGAACGAAAATGTAGGATTAGAATCATAGAATCACAGAATAGTTTGGGTTGGAAGGGACCTTAAAGATCACCCAGTTCCAATCTCCCTGCCATGGGCAGGGGCACCTCCCACTAGATCAGGCTGCCCAAGGCCCCATCCAACCTGGCCTTGAACACCTCCAGGGATGGGGCAGCCACAGCTTCCCTGGGCAACCTGTACCAGTGCCTCACCACTCTCATGGTGAAGAAATTCCTCCTTATGTCTAGTTCAAATCTGCCCCTCTCCAATTTATACCTATTGCTCCTCACCCTATCTCTACAAGCCTTTGTAAACAGTCCCTCCCCAGCTTTCCTGTAGCCCCTTTACGTACTGGAAGGTTACTGTAAGGTCTCCTTGGAGCCTTCTCTTCTCCAGGTTGAACCCCAACTCTCTCAGCCTGTCCACACATGGGAGGTGCTCCAGCCCTAGATATTAGCTCCACTATCAAACACCACGGGCTGCAGGAGAACTCCCTGCTCCAGCACCTGAAGCGCCTCCTCCCACTCCTTCCCTGACCTTGGTGTCTGCAGAGTTGTTTCTCTCACGGACTCCCACTCCTCTCTCTAGCTGCTGTTGTACAGTTTCTTCCCTGTCTTAAATGTGCTATCCCAGAGGTGCTACCTCCACCATCACCTCTTATTGGGCAGCAGCAGGTCCATCGTGGAGCAGCTGGCATTGGTAATGTTGGATATGAAAAATGCTTCTAGCAGTTTCTCACAGAAGCCACCACTGGAGCCCCACCACTACCAAAAATTTGCCATGCAAACCAAATACAACCTTCTTCTAAGGGTTCATATTTAAGCAAGCAACTGTTCTGAACATAATTTGTGCAGCTAGATTAAAGTCACTACTCTACACTCCAATTGCAATTGAAATGGTACAGAAAAACAAGAGAGTCACAACGTATTATTAGTGCAGTCATTTATCTTAGGCATTTATGAATCCATTACATTTAAGAAACAACTTGCATAAAAGATTTTTAACCACCAATGGTATCACAAACAAAATTTAACGCATACAAAACCTCAACTATTTGTATTTCAACAAAGAAAGCTGCTACAGAATGACACCTTGTTTCACAAGGACAGCTTCAGAGTAGAGGCAGGTGCATTTCAGCCACAGTAGCTTCAACAGCATGCAACACATGACATTAAACAGATGCAATGTCGATGTTTGAAGTATTAAATAAAAAATAAGATACATTAAACAATCACTTGAAACATAGGCCATGCTATAAAATGCCCTTTGCAAGTTACCTTAATCACAAAAAAACCCAAATCCTCTTTTTTTTTTTTTGAGTATTTACTGGTAAAAACTAGTATGATGGCTTCCTCAGTACATTAAAGA